>NC_135338.1:57712341-58962341 GCF_023851605.1 Tamandua tetradactyla | reverse complement strand
TGAGAAGATCTTATGGTAGTCCATGACAAACTCTGAGATCTGTCTTGTAACTACTTCATGAAGAGTACTTTGAAAACCATTGCTTTTTTATTTCTTTGCTTTGTGTGTATATTATACGATACAATAAAAAAGTTAAAAAAAAAAAAAAAGAAGAAGAAAGAACTGAGGGTCTGTCCTGGCACATAATTATTACTTTATTTGTACCTCTTCCTTTCTCTAAGCCTCAGTCCTCAGCTCTAAAAAGTCAACCCATTTATGAGTACCAATTCGTGACTACTTCCAATACCTGCCAAAGTATGTTTTATTGGCACAGCAGTGCTTTGATATCTAGAAGTGAACACAAGTACTCACCTCTTTACACAACCTCCACTGGGTCTTCTCTTAAACCCCAATTTTCTCTTCTCTAACATGTGGATAATAAATAATTCCTACTTGATCTCATGAGGTTTTAGAGGGACCCTGTTTTAGTTTGCTAGCTGCTAGAATGCAATATACCAGAAATGGAATGGCTTTTAAAAAGGGAATTTAATAAGTTGCTAGTTTACAGTTCTAAGGCCGAGAATGTGTCCCAATTAAACCAAGTCTATAGAAATGTCCCATCAAGGCATCCAGGGAAAGATACCTTGGTTCAAGAAGGCTGATGAAGTTCAGGGTTTCTCTCTCAAGTAGAAGGGCACATGGTGAACACAGTCAGAGTTTCTCTCTCATCTGGAAGGGCACATGGCAAATACAGCATCATCTGCTAACTTCTTCTCCTGGCTTCTTGTTTCATGAAGCTCCCTGGGAGGTGTTTTCCTTCTTCACCTCCAAAGGTCGCTGGCTGGTGGACTCTACTTTTCGTGGCTATGTCGTTCTGCTCTGCTGTCTCTGAATTGCTCTCATTCTCCAAAATGTTTCCTCTTTTATAGACTCCAAAAACTTCTCAAGACCCACCCAAATGGGTGGAGACATGCCTCCACCTAATCCAGTTTAACAGCCACTCTTGATTATGTCACATCTCCAGGGAGATGATCTAGTTACAGTTTCAAACATACAATACTGAATAGGGATTAGAAGAAATGGCTGCCTTTACAAAATGGGATTAGGATTAAAATATGGCTTTTCTAGGGTACATACATCCTTTCAAACCAGCACAGGCCCAAATTGGGAAATCCATATGAATGTCGTAATTTCCTAAGAGCTGGGCATGCAGTCCTCTTTAGGGTTGTGGTGTGCAGGTAGATCCTAAGTGACGTAGGATACATTTTTGGTTCAAGTTTTTAGAATTTTTGTAAACCTTGCAGCAAGCTGGCCATTCAGTTCCTCAGACCCTGCGCTCTGGGGCCTCCAGCATTATTTAATAGAATTACCATCTTATTTAGGAGGGATCCAGTTCCCATTATTTAAAGTACTGTTGGCAGCTGACACATGGAGAAAATTATCAAAATATAATTTAACTGGCATTTTGGTAGGTGGGAAAAAACCACTTGCTTTTCATAAGAGTAACACACAAAGGAACATTTATCATAAATTAAAATGCTGAGAAACTGCTCTTTACCTCAAAATCTTTACTCTGCACACATGTGCAATATTTCATAATTATCAATGTACATTAGGGATATATTACAAATGCACATGAATTGGTAAGAAAATGTCCTCCCAACAAAGTCCTTGCCAAATGTGAGAAGATTCTGATTTGACTAGTTGGGAGGGCAGACGCTGACGCATCAATCGGCATCCCCAGCTGCCTCCTGGATATTTCTCCTAGTATGTCACCTCGGGCTCCACCTGTCACAGTCCTGCTTGTCACTGGTCCCTCGCAAAACCAGCGCTCCCTCCTGACTACCTGACTTGTCGCCGACCTGCGCAGTGCCACAGTTGAAACAGCAGCTGTGCTTGGACTTACTCGAGAAGAATGTGATTACAGGTGAGAAATGGTTCAGCCTACCTCAGTCAGCCATCGGCTCTGCCCCCTCAAGTGTACCCCTTAATACGACTCCCCCAAACACCCAACCCTTCAGTCCCATGGAGCTGATCTGTTTTTTTACCAAGGCCTTTGCAGCTGGTCCTCAGTGATAAAGGGAGGAGGTGTTTGATCAGAAGTTTAGAGATTGTGTGCTAAATAAAATGCTGCAGGGGCAAAGTGAATACTACAGAAGCTTGTCAGGAACCTGGTGGCAAGGGGGCTGTGCACTGGACTGTGGGAGTGACAGCCACTCAGCTCCAGCTGCCTGATATATTCAGTAGAGCAGGCTCAGAGCTGCCACATCTTCAGCAATTCCAGGATATGCCAGAAACCTAAGTAATTCATAAAATCTCCCAATTTAACACACAATCCTTGCAGAAACATATGCGTGAGCTATATATTTTAACTTCTGGATTAAATGACCCCTAGAGTCCAGCTCAGTTCTAACATTCTATGAAACTTTGACTTTCAAATTCCTTAACCAGAAACTCTCATTGCAAATAAATAAAACAGTTAAATCAACATGAAATTGGTAGGGGTAGGGAATGAGAGGTTCAGGCCTTTGGGCAGACAAATCCTCAAATATTTAGAATAACCATCAACAGTAAGCATTTATTTTTTAATTTGTATAGATGAGTAAATGGAGATGCTTCCTAAACAAGTGGGTCTTCTCTCTGCATGCGCTGTTATGGTGCTGCTGAGGGAGCATCAGTAGGACTAGGTTTTTCCAACTCATTGTGACCATTGTTGGAGTGAACTGTTGATGAGTTGCAAGGATGGCTTAATCCCTGTGCGCTTTGTGCTGTGGTAAACCCTACGGCAACTTTCTTTCCCTTTTCCCCTCTGCTGCTTGGTGTGGTCAGTATCACATAATGATTGGGCCCCTCAAGTCACCTCTGGACAGGGCTTCCTCCATCTTGTCCTTACTGCTTCTGATTTCCTCAACCCATGACTGCCATGTGACTCCCCCCAAGCACTATTCTCCCACGTGAGGGTCACGAATGTACAGGAAATAAAACCCCAGGCTCTTACCTGGACAGCCAAGGTCTGCCCCCACCTTGGCCTTCCTGTCCTTATTGAGTTCTCCCTCACATATTCCCTGCCAGGTCAAGCTCTGGGCTTTTGTCTGCATGGACTCCTCTGAGTCCTTGCTGTCTTCTTCTCAGGCAGATCTCTCTATCTGTATTTCTATCTCCTTGCTTTCTACTGGTTCAAATAGTCCCTCTGCCAAAAAGACACTTTCGGAAACCTGCTTTGAAAAGCCTTGTTCTTCTCTACCAAGGCACTTCATTAATTAGCACTTTCAGTGTATACTGATGCATGTTGCTTTTGATTTTTTTCTTTTTTCTTTTCATTTTTAAAAAAGACAACTTGGTTTTCCTATCAGTTTTTTCATGGACTCATGGTATGATTTTGGGTAGGCCACTTGTCATATTGGACACAGATTCATTATTTATGTAATAGATACATTGGCTTAACATCTCTCAAGTATTTTACATCTCTAAGATTCCACAATTCTATACACTTGTTTTGAGTCCTGCTCAATGCTCAGCTCATCCATTCATTCACAGTCATTAACATAGCAAATGTTTCCTTTTGGCCTCACCATGGGTCAGATGTGGTTCTAGCATACCCAAGATGGATATGGCACCTCCAGTCATTAAGCCTGTCAACTAGCTTGGGAAAATAAGCTAAATGAGTAAAAAGTGAGTAAATAAGGTCATTTTCATCATGATGAGGGCTATGAAGACATAAAATGGGATGGTAAGCTAGAGAGTGAGGGAGGGAGCAGGGAATACATTAGATTGAAAGATCAAGAAAACCTCATTGAAGGGACTCAGGAGCAAGACCTGAAAAACAAGAAGGACTGGAAAAAGAGGACTTTACGCAGAAGGAACAGCAATTGCAAAGACCTTGAGGCAACGATAAGCTTGTTCTTGGTGTGAAACAAAGGTCATTGTGGCTAGGGGAGAAAGAGAGGGGAGAGTGCTTCAAGGTAAACCGGGGACCCTGGGCAGGGGCTGCCACCCCTCAGCTCTCCAGGTGAGAGTAAGAAATCTGCAGTTTATTTCAAATGAAGTCAATAGCTTTTGTAGGGTCACGTTTATGTCAATGGTGCAACAAATTCCCTTCAATTTCCCTTCAATTTCATTGCAACAAATTTAGTGTAGAACAAAAATTACATTAGCAGCCACTTGATAACCAATTCCTGTTGTTTTAATTTTCTCCTTGCTAAACAAAATACCATTCACTGGTTTGGCTTAAACAATGAGAAAATTAGGGCTCACAATTTTGAGGCTAGAACGCTCCAAATTCAAGAAGTCATCAAGGCGATATTTCTCCCAGAAGATAGAAGTGTTCTAGGACTGGTCACCGGTGATCCTTGGTCCTTGGCTCCTTTTGGGAATGCACATGGTGACTTCTCCTGGCTTTTCTCTTTTCTTTCTGGCCCTGTTGTCTTTTAGCTTCTGGTTGCTTCCTTTGGCTTTCTTTCTCTCTTTGTGCATGACCTTCTCTATAGGGCCTTCAGTAATAGGATCACAACCCATTCTGATTTAGCTGGCCATGCCTTAAATGAAGCAACCTCATCCAAAGGTCTTATTTGACAGACATATATAGGAACGGATTGAGTTTACGTTTTTCTCAGGTACACAGCTGAGAACCTCCACACTGGTCCGTCATTCCTTACTAGTAGTACCATCCTTAGGGATCTGACTCAGCTCCAGAAAAGAAGTTTACTCAAAGGAATATAGAAATTATGCTCTTTTAGGGAATGTCAGCCCAGGGAAGAAAAGACTCAAGAGGAGCATTTGAAGGCCTCGTGCAAAAGAACATACAGAGCAGTTGTTTGGAGCCAATTAGGTTCAGTGGGAGGACAGTAGAGAAAAATATTTCTTCTCTTATGAGGAGCACCCTTCCAACAGCCAGAACATCCCAGATGTGAAGAGGAAATCATTCCCGAAAACAGAGAGCTCAGCATCTTGAAAATATTCATGCAGTGGTTCAGAGAATATGGCAGGGATTCAAAGCCTGGGTGGGTGATTGGGCTGGACACTCTCCCAATCTCATAATTCCATCATTCTATTGCTTTCTCTCCTTGGGAACAGAAATTCGATGCTGGGGTCAGTCTCTTACAACTTCAAAGTATAATTATAAATTTACTTTTCAAGTAACATACAAGTCTCTGGAATAAAGCATGCCTGATTTTAAATAGTTAAATGTGCATCATAAATAGCCAAGAGGATATACAGAAGAAAAGAGGAAGACCTTAGCAAAGAATAAACATGTAGAAATCTGTTCTTTGGTTGATTGATCTTTCCAATAGCAAAAGTTCATGGTAAATGCCTCAAAACCATGTTCACTATTATCTCTGGCCAGAACCAATCCGAAAAAGTAAACCTCCACTCCCCCTGACACCTGAAAGATAGAGAGTGATTAGGGAAAAAAGAGGTCCTTTGCAAACACATTAAAGCTAGGCCCTTCAATCGGCAATATCGTCATTAGATGTCTTGAATATTCCTCACACCCTAACATTGAAGAACTTGAGATTTGCATCTCTGACTTTCTTCTTCAGATAAGGCATGCTTAAGAGTGTTGTTCTTGGAAGCAATCCTGGGTTTATATCCCAACTCCTCCAAGTAGCATCTTATCGTGATAGGCAATTACTCAAATTCTCTGAACATTAATTTTATTTAAGAAAGAAAGAAAGAAAAGTGCTAATTATCTGGCCAGGTAAATGTAAAGATTAAATGGAATAATGCATATAAAGTGCATGGTCACAGGATCTAGCCCCCCAAAACTTGAGTTGTTAATAATATTTAGCATTTATCCAGAGTATATATTTGCCATGTAGTTTCAGGTGTTTTTCAGTTTTGTGTTATTTAAACTAACTTAAGCCTCACATCATCCATGTGAGGAATACACATTATTATCATCCTTACTTTACAAATTGGGGCCATTGAGGAACACAGAGATTAGTTAACTTACTTCGGTTCCCACAATTTGTCCTGGAAGAGCTGGGATCTGAATGCAGAGCACAGCTCCCAGCCATTCCAAGGAGGGCACGTGAGGGAATAGAAAAGCATGGTCCAACCTGAGCATATCTCACGTCTCTCCTTTCTCCTGTCACTCTTGCAGTGGCTTCACCACTGCTGGCCGACTCTCTAGAACGTGATCTGTCCATGCCACGGATCTCTACTTAGAATTCCCGGGGCTCACTTGCTGCTTGCAGGAGAAAGCCAAAGCCCTCCATGTTGTTTCCAACTTGTCTCTTGTTCTTCCAGCCTTGTTTCCTGTTGTTCCGTCTTTACCCTGAATGCTCCACTGATGCCTTCCTTCTCCTTTCCCCCCAAGCAATGTGGCTTTCTTATGCCCATGAGCTGGGACACCTGCTGCTTCTCCTGCCTAGAATGACTTTCCCAGCTCCTTCATCCTGGCAAACTCTCCACCTTCTGCTCAGTTCCAGGCATTCTCTGGTATGCTGGCCCTGGATCCACATCATCTAATCTCACAGTGATCCTGTAGGAAAGATATCCCATTTTTATGATGGAGAAAACAGTTAAGAGATAGCACTGCTTGAGGTCAAATGGCAAGAAGGTGACCTAACTGGAATTGAAGGCTAAATCTTTCTGGCTTCAAGATGCATCTGCCTCAACCGCACAACCTCCCTAAAAGAGCAGGGAGACCATATCCTAGCTTTAACTAGACCTGCGAAGACCAGTGTTTCACTTGATGTGGTGCAGTGTAGCTCAGGAGTGTTGGAAATGTCTCTCTGGCCCACCTTCCCAACCTACAAGCTGTGTCCCCCTGCCTATAGGCCTAGGCCACCCTGGTCACCCACAGGCAGAGGTAACCAGAAACTCTGGAAAAGGGCTCTCACTCTCATGCTGCCCTGCTGGCTGGGAAGACTGCAGACCCAAGCATGAAGCAAGCCTGGTTTGGGAAGCAAAACAAAATAGAATAACGGGGGCATGTGCATTTTATCAGAACCAAGTAAATTGTGGCTATAAACATTCTGTCGCCAGTGAAATTGCAGGCTTCTTTGAAGATCAGTGTCTGTTTTTTAATGCATCTATATTAAAAAAAAAAGTGGACCAAATTTCCATTCAACCAGTATGGGGGGGGGGGGGGAAGAGACAGGGAGAGAAGGGCTAAAACTAGGGGAATGAAATGAGGGAGAGAGAGAGAAAGAAGACCTTATGTCCTGGATTAGCACATTGATTAAAAGCAAGTTTCCCTCTCTTGAGCAATCCTCTCTCAACCATCCCCAGCTCCACAAGTCACTAACCACAGATATTTCATGGGGTCCCTCTTTGCCTTACTTGTTTGATACGCTTAGAGTCAACTGTTGTGGTTCAGTTTGTGTTAGGGGTCCTGGGAGAGAGAGAAAAAAAGGCATCCTCCTAATTGTCTGCAATCGACTGGTGACATCTGGAAAGCACTGCAGCTTTTAATCCTCTCTGTTGTACAGCCCAGATGCTCCCCACCTTCACTCCCCCACCTAATCAACCTGGGGTCCTAAGTGAGCTGGGTAGGGCCTACCACAAATGCTTAACTGAGACTCCTGCTCCAAGCTCTGGCCCTATCAGGTACAGACTCTTTTTTCCCAAACACTGTGGGGGCCATCTTTTTCTTCCAACTTCTCCTGGACCATCCCCTCCCATCCCTGGGCTTCAATGACTCAGTACTGCTTACAATCCCCAAAGCTCTATCTCCAGCTTTCATCAAGCTCTCCTTCTCCAGAAATACATATCTAACTCTACTTATAGTTACTCCAACTTCTTCCATTTCTTTCTGAATTAAAAAATAAATAAATAAGTAAATAAATAATGGGCATCTCATTCAGAGTAACGTCTTCTGAACAGAAGGCATCAGCTACCACATATATAAGGAGAGCACGTGCATTTCCTTCTCGAGCAGGGATCTCGTTTTTGATCCCTATGTCATGCATTTTGTCTTCTAACCATGAATTTTGTGCAAGAACTCTGAACTCAAAATGTCTAAAGTTGAACTCATCTTTTGCACAATTAATAATTGCTTCTATATTGCATAAATTGATAAGGATATCCCCAAACTGTGAACCAGTGGCATCTTTCATTCTCCTTCCCTCACTGTACAACCCTTTTAATACCTTGTGGTGGTTTTCCAGTTTATACCCACCACTGATGCTGCCACTTTCTTCTGGTCACACTGCTGATATACTAAGTATAACCTCATTTCTTGCCAGGCATATTTATTCAGGCAATAAGTTTTTATTCTCAATCCATTTTTAGGAAGAATTTAATGTAGCTTTGAATCAGAGAACTAAGTCTAGTTGAAATGAAAAATAAAAAACAATGCCCCCTACCCACCCTGAAGAAAATGGGCAATTCATTCAGTTACACTTTGTATACCTGCAGAACTATGAATTGCATGCTTTTCTGTTTATGAGCAAAACCTCAATACAGGTTTACTAAAAGAAAAACAGAAAAAGAAATGCAAAAGCCTCCCTACCTTCGCTGTGGGAGCTCTGTCTGCTTGGAATGTCCATTCTCCTGTGCTCTCCCCTTCATGTCCAAGTCTCGTATCTGGAATGCATTTAAGGCCCAGCCCAAATTCTGCCTCCACTGTGTAACTTTCTCAGAAGCTTCCTAGTTTGAATACAACTCTGCTATTCTGCTGTCCTTAATTCCCCATTTAACTGGTTGAATTTATTCTTTCCCTCTAAACCTGGTTTTGGTTCAGGATTCTCTGTCTCAGGTTTTGTTTCATGGCACCACAATCAGTCTGGGGCCACAGGCTAGAGACCTGGGAGAAGACCTTGATTCCACACCCTTATGCCTAATCAATCACCAGGTCCTGTGGCTTTGTATTCTGAATCTCTCTCAAATCTTCTATTTCTCTCCAACTCTTCAGCTAACCTCATAGGTCAAGCTGCCATCATAACCACATTGATTCAAGGTGTTCCCAATGGGTCTCCCCATGTACCCTTTTCTCCTTTCAATCACAACACAGCAAAGTGATATTCTTATGACAGATGTTCCCTTCAGTCCAAACTGTTATCTGCTATACTGCCTGTCTTCTTAAAGCCCTCAACAGCTTCCCTTAATTCTTACAATAAAGAACAAAACTCTTAATTGACCTTGCCTCATCATTGTCTTCAACCCATGACATCTCTTCTTGACTGTCCTTATCCAGCCACACTGGCTGGCTTTCAATTTTTCCCTCCAGGGCCTTTACCCTGGAAATGTATGCTGCTAAAACTGCTTCTCCTGCTCAATCTTTAGCCATACTTAAAAATCTAAGGATCATTTCTTCAAAGAAGCTCTTTGGAATCCCCCATATTAGGTCATGCTCTCTCTCCCCATTGTATGTCTTGTACTATTACTGCCTCATCTTTTATTGCTTGGCCCAGTCTAGGAATAGACAATTAATTGCACAATGAGAAATTTAATCCTTGCCTGCCCTTTTAGAACATATGTTTCTAGATGGTAGGCACCATGTTACTCATCCCTTCTGTGTCCACCACAGCTAACCTGGTGTCTCACTAATGGGTGCTCAATAGACTGCTAAGCAAGGATGCAATGCACATCTCTTTGATTACATTTTAGAACTGCCCATGAAAATGTGATTTAATTCACATTAACCCATTTACTGAGAATGGGGATCAGGTTCACTCTTTTCTAATGCTCCTGCAGTTCACTGAAAAATGTCTGGTTCATCGTTGGGCTCAGGTCAGGAAGTTCTAGCCCTATAATCTGTGGAAAGGAATTGGCAGAAACTGAACTTACAGTAGTTTTTGAACAGCAATATGTAAGCACCATTTCTTTCTAATCTCCATCAAGTTTTCTCCCCAAGCATCCTGCCACCCAAGTATTTGAGGGATGCCACCCAAGTATTTGAGGGAGGAGTATGTCTTTTACTGTGACATTGATGTTTCTTCTGTCTTGATCCCTTCTTGATTTTCTCACTTGCCTCCATCATCTATATGGTTTCCAGGTGCCCTCAGGTGAGAGGGAGCATGGCTTGGATTATGGGAGGTGCAAGTTAAAGTAGTTAGAATACTTTGCCTCAATTTAAATAAGCACCCAAACTCTGTAAGAGTTTCTTCTACAATGAAACAATTAGATTATGGGGGCTCCAACTTCTCAATAGTTTTGTGTGATATTTTCTTATTTTTCCCATTATAGAACATATGCATTCTCTTACAAAATAAAGAAAAATAGAAAATAAAAAGAAAACCATGTCTTTTGCTATTACAGTTCAAGGAAGAACACATTTTGGTGACTCTATTTCCAGGATTTTGGCCTATATCTGGATTTTCATCTTTAAAATCAAATTGAACCTGCAACTTTCATCTTGTTTTCATTTAAATTACATTATAGTTAATCTTCTATCTTATTACATCTTCTTTAATAATGTAATCTTTACAGGCTGCATAATATTCCACTGAGTAGCTATACTATAATTTATGTAACCAGTTTCTTCTTGTGATTTATAGATTGCTGCAGTTTTATTTTTCTTAATTTTTATAAGCAATTCAGTGGTGAATTTGTAGTAGTTATGCCTTTTTACTAAATGCCAGGCACTGTGATCTGCTTTCAAAGATATTTCCTTGTCCTTCCGTGAAGGAGCGTTTTCATTAGAGCAATCAGCCTCTGGCATGCAGAGAAGAGATTTGTTTGTTTATTTAATTCACAACATAGCTAATCTTTCCAGTTAAGTTCAGTTTTTTCCCTCCATGATTCCCAGCATCAATTGAAGTCTCTCTTATTTGGGAAAAATACCACTGCTAATAACAATTAGCCACCATTATTGGAATGCTTACCATTGTGCCATGCATAATTTCATATAATCACCATAAACTCCTATAAAGTAGGTGCACTTATTAGTAAAAACATTGACAGTGTGAGGATTGGTCTTAAATGTACAATCACTTCTAAAATTGGAATGGCAGATACTAAATCTGGTTTAGTCATTAGTTCAATACCCCTAGCATAGTGGCAAGTATTTGTCGGGAACCAAGCAATAATTATCAAAACCATAAATGAAGTAACAATGGTTAAAAAAAAAAAACTGACGAAGTATGTTATATGATCTTATATAAATTGTTATCTGCTAAAGCTTTAGTTATCTCGTTTGTAAAATGAATATTTAGGAAGGCGCATGTTGGACTAGATTGCTTTCTAAGTGGTACGTGTTAATTACTCATTGTTATCTTCATTTAATAATTAGCCACCCTGTCCTGAGCTCCTACTATGTGATAGCCCTGGGTCAGTTATGGGATTAGTTGAAGATACTAAGTTAATAAGCTTTTTCTAAGAGTCCAGAGTTTTCATGATTAATGTTAGCTTTGAGGTTCCAAGATTAAACAGGAAGGAATGCTCAAGGGAGAATGTCCAAGAAGATAAGTAAAATCCAATTTGCTCATTCAGTCTCCATTTAAAATCACTGACTAAGAGAAGCATTCCTGGACCCCTACCAAGCATATAGTAAGTGACCCTGATGTATGTCCCCATAGAACTTTGTACTTCTCAAATTATGGTGTGTCTCATGTTGAGCTTCTCCATTATGCTCTAACCTCCACGGAGGCACGGACCATGCTTACTGTGCATCCCAGTGTCTAGAACTCAAAAATGCTTGTGGAGGGAAGGATGGACAAAGGGAAAGCAAGTGCTCTTGGCCATTTCCCAGAGAAACAGGCTCTATTAATAACGAAAGGCAGAATGAGACAAGCACCAGAAGAGAAGAAAGTATTGTAGGGATCCAAAGAGGGAGGAAGCACTTCCTGGTTGTGCTTGGACATTTTCACACAAATTAAAATTAGAAGTTATGAATCTGGAGTTTATGTAGAATGTTCTATTTTGCTAAAACTCCTCAAAGAAATATACCAAGAAATGAGCTGGCTTTTACAATAGGAACTTATCAACTTAAAAGCTTCCAGTTTGGAGGGTTAGAAAAATGTTTAAATCAAGGCATCATCAGGCAATGCTTTCTCCTCAGACTGGCTGTTGGGAATCCTGGACACTTCTGTCTCATGACAAGACACCTGGTGACATCTACCGGTCTTTCCCTTCTCTTCTGAGTTTCATTGTTTACAACTTCTTGCTTCTGGGACTTTTTCTCCCTTTGTCTGAATTTCATTCTGTGAAAAGGACTCCAGTAAGAGGAATAAAACCTACCCTGAACTAGGTGGCTCACATCTTATAATCCTATTCACTGAAAGAACCTACTTACAATGAGTCCACACCCACAGGAATGGATTAATTTTAAGAACATACTTTTCTGGGGTCCCTACAGCTTCAAACCATCACATAGAGTGTGAGAACTTGAACAATTTGAAGTGTCCATATACAATCTTTACAAGTCTCATGAAAGATCTACCTGTTTCCTCTCAAATTGTCACTTGTTGGAGCCTCCTCAATATAGTCTATCTACACACTTTGAATCTTGATATAATCGTGCAGATCCTCACTCTGCACTGTCTGAAATTTGATTTTCATATTTTTATGTCTTTAAGCAACTTGGATGATAAGGGTGGATGGAACAGGATAAAGAAACTTTTTCCTCATTTGACATTTCTTTAGTCATTATTCTTCAAATATGCGAATTCAGAGAAAAATCCACCTATCTTTATTTGTGTATTTCAGAACTCCAATGATAATTAGATGATTTTAAGATTTTACAAAGGTTAAAAACATAAAATGTATTCCTTATCACTCCCCCAGAACTATTTAAACTGGTATCAGTCTTTGACAACTATAGACGGAGGACAATGACATAAAGGTCTTCCAAGTTTTTTGAGGAATGATTTTATACCCAGAATTTTACACCTGTCCAAACTATCCATCAAATATGAAGGTATAATAAAGATTTCTTTTTTAATTTTAAAGACCCAGAATTTCACTTCACTAATCCTCTTGCCCGCATATGAGAATGTTTCTTGAAGATGCAGTATAACCGAACAAGTGGGACATCAAGAGGCTAATTTGGGGAAGAAAAGAAAGATCTAACTCAGGAGCCCATTGAAAGCAAAGGGAAAACCAGGATGATGGCTCCACAGCATGCTGACTAATTATATGAAGAACCCAGAGCATCTCTAGAAGAGGTTTATAATCATGCAAAAGTGATTTATTGGTTTTCACTTATAAATTCTATCAAAGTGAAAACAAGAAGATAATTACCATGACACCACACAAGACCCCGATGATACACTGGAACAAGGCAAAAGTAGTGGTCTACCTGATGAAAAGGGGAAGGGGAGAGGGAAGCACTGGAGGGCATGAGGTTGGCAAGGGATGGCTAGTCGGGGGAATAGTCTCATTATACTGCCAAATTTATGGAGTAAGAAGTAGAGTATTAATATGCAATTGAAATTACACAGGTAAGCAACAGATTGCTAAAATAGTGATAAAAGTAACAAAATTAATAGAATTGATTTTAAAAGTTGACGGAAATTGATATAGGTGAACTAAATCATGTTTTACCCAAGTGGGAAATCAGTAAATAATGTCTGATGTTGGTATTTCAGGGGGGAAAACTGATCATGTTGATTTTATCTCAAGTCTGAAGAGGGACGACTCTGTGGGGAAAATATTAATAAGAACCCAGCTCCCATTTTGTTGACTCACACCTTTGCTGACCCTTCTCTCCCTCACGCTGGGGAAGGGGGGCATGGGAGAGGACCTTCCTGTCCACAAAGACCATTTTGGATCCCTGCTCAGGCTCATTGTCAGTGGAGAGAAGGAAAAAGTAACAGAATCTGCTTCTTGTGGGTAGAAAGCAAATGCATGCTCATAAACTGTTCTGGCAATTGCAATTTCAGTATGGATACAGCTTCCCGCCTCTGAAGAACTTGTAGTCAGTCACAAGAAAACATGTAATCTTCCTCAGTCCTTGTTTGTATGGGGCAAGTATAAATTAAAAAGTTACTTTATTCTCCCTACATCAAACAATATGACTTATTTCTGTAATCAACATCAGTGAGATTCACCTTTTGGGAAATAAGAAATAAGAATTTTCTTTTCAGCCACAAATCCATTTTAGGTAAACATTATTGGCCACCCACATGTAGAAATGCTTTGTTGGGAAAATTACTTTTCCTTTGTGATTTTTTTAGCAATGTATGGAGATTGGATTCTAAGAAAATTCTAATAAAATACATTGTTCTCCAGCCTTATTCCACATAGGACAATGGAATCAAGTTTTGTTATGCAGTAGATACATTACAGTTACCATAATACAGTGCATTCTAGTGGAAAATATTCTGCAATGATGGCTTGATCACACTCATTACTCCAGCAATGGGCCTAGAAAATAGAAAGGACATCGTTTCCTTATAAGACATAATGGTTATTAAAATTTTCAAAATTGGCTTGTTGAAGGACACTCATTCATTTGTTCAAACATGTTTATCAAGTACCTTCTATGCAATAGTCACTCTTCCAGGTACCAGAAGTATAGTAGGGAATGAGACATCTTTCCTGCCTACAGAAGGTTTTCTGTCTACTGGAGGAATGAGATTTGGGCCCAGAAGTACCATTTATGAGTAAGACAATTGAAGTCATATATGCAGGGTTTACAATGCATAAGAATCATGCAAGTGTGATTTAAACTTTGCAACCACCTTGTGAGGGAGGCAAAATTGGATAATGTGGATATATTTGGTAGATGAGAAAATATATGCTTTGAGAGGTTAAGCAGCTGTCCAAAACCACCAGACAGAAAGTGGTGGAGTCTGAATCCATGTCTGCCTGGCCATAAAATATGTGTTCTTTCTTTTTTAGTAGGACAGGGATTGCTGTGGTGTTTGTAGTTGTTTTTAAGACTTTCTTCATATAATACAAATATTCATGTTGATGAAACCAGGGATGGGTTGTTTTTTGTGTTCTTTGATTTTATAGGCATGGGTATGTTGTGTGTATGTTGATTTCAAGATTTTCTCTAATTATTAATGATGCTAACACATATATTTTCAAATTCATTACCATTTGGAATCAACAGAAATATCCAATACAGGGAGTTATTGTAAATTACTTATCATCCATTCAAAGTAATAATGAACAGATATTTAACATATTATTTACAGAAAAGTCAAATACAGTATTAAAATAGTTATATAGTGAAAATGGAGCTGAAAGCTACAAAATTTCTCATGTCTGTGTGCGTGTGTTTTTACATTATTTCATGAAATGACTCTACTTAGAGAGAATTGAGAAGGAACATAGCTAAAATATTAACATGAGTGGTAAGTTTTTAAATTCAATTATATCTTTTTATTAAAGTGATAAATTAAGAAAACAAATAATTTTTTGAGCTATTAAAATCAACAGCATTTTCATACTTAAAGCCAATCAGAAAGAGTCATCATTGGCTTTCCTTTTTCTCTTTTCTCCAATACATTCTATGGTCTACAATTGATATTTTATGTCATGCAAAAATACTGGGTTTTGCAATGAATAAAATGTGTAAAATTGGAGCTGCATTGGAATCAGGCTGAGAGACATTTTTAAATATGTCAATAGATGACAGAATTTTTTAATTTCAAGAAATAAATAGCATACACTTATTGAGTACTTCCCAAAAGTGAACATGAAGTAATTGCCTTGAATCCTCATGGCAGTCCTGTGGGGCCATCGTTATGGTTGTCCCATTTTACCTGACATACTCAAGGTCAGATAGTGAGCCCCTGGCAGAGCCTGGGTTTTAATCCAGTAGTGCCTCTCTACCTTCCCCACACATCCAACCATCTCTTGGTGTTGACACAACTCTTAGTACATAGAAGGCACTCGACACTCAGCTATGGCCATTATTGCTACCGCTGTTATTATTGCTTATTACTCAAGTATTATTATACTAATTTCTACAGATTCTTGTACACAATCACTTTATTTCATGCTTATATCTGTTTGAAAATATAAAGAATAGCTCAATTTGAAGATTTTTGATTTATCAAAGTACATTCAAAGGCAGGAAATAAAATCACTTTTAATTAAGTACATCTAGAAAAATATTGCAAATCAGAAAAAATCCACATTTGGGAAATAGGAAATAGTATAGACCCTGTTTTGTGGGCTCACCTTTTCTCCATGTCTGCCATGGAGTTCAATGGGAACATCACTGGTAGTTTTCACAGTGGGACCTGCCTCACAACTTTTGCTCTTTAAAATGGCCTATAAGTTCCCCTTAATCCATCCCCACATCTCTCTTCAGCCCCTTCTCTTACCCTGACCCCTAACCCAGTTCCAATCTATCATTCTCCACCCCTATAGTTAAATCAAACACTTTATCCAACTCATACGCTGCTATTTCACAGCCCCGAGCATGCACAGACGCTTCCACCTGACAGTGAAACTCATTCTCTATAACGCAATGGAAGCATTACCTTCTCTGGGTCATGCTCTACAAAGCATTCACCCCTACAAAGCATTCACTGCCCCCTTCTTCAGGAGTTTTTGGTAGAGCATCCTTTCCCCAATCACTGCACTTACAACACAGAAAGGCATCACCTCCCATGGACGGGGAATCCTCAAGAGCAGGTCTGGATCTGGGCATCCTCAGCATTCAGATCAGGACGTGGCACCTAGATGATGCTCAATAGGGATTTGTTGAATTATTATCTAGCATATCTCACAATTTCATTCTTTCTTATTGCTGAATAATATTTCATGTGGGTGTGTACCACATTTTGTTTATTCATTTATTAATGGATTGGGTTGTTTCCACCTTTTGGCTATTGTGAATAATGCTGTTTTAAACATTGCTGCACAGGTATCTGTTTGAGACCTGTGTCACAGTCAGGCTCATGTGTAACTTGGCCAAGTGGTGGTACCTGTTTGTCTGGTTGGGCAAGTGCTGGCTTGTTTGTTGCAATGAGGACATTTCATAGAATTAGATCATGATCACATCAGCTGCATTCACAGCTGATTCCATTTGTAATCAGCCAAGGGGAGTGTCTTCTGCAATGAGTGATGCTCAGTCTAATCACTGGAAGCCTTTTACAGAGGATTCAGAAGAGACAAGCTCTCCTTCTGCTTTGGCCTGCAAGCCTCTCCTGTGGAGTTCATCCAGACCCTCCATTGGAATCGTCAGCCTCACAACCTTCTGGAGGCCCAGGAGCAATCAGTCAGGTCCAAGCAGGGAAAGTCCCCACAACTTTGGGGTGGAATGCCTCCAAGAGTTAAATAATAACCAATGTTAGGAAACTGAGAGAACAGGATGTGTTTTGGCAACAGCTAATGGCATTTTTCTGCTTCTATGATATGCTTGCTTGCTAGCAACTGCAAAACCACAACATGATTTTAGCCTTTATAAGCATACCTTGAAAACCTCTGGGGGCTGCTCTTTGAATCTTCCTTCTTGGAAAAGGCAGTCACTGGCTGGCTAATAAAGACTCCAAATTGGCTTGCAGTTTTAAATGATATGGTCTCTCTTTCAGTGCACCCCACAACAGCCTGCCCTACAGATTTTGGACTCTGCATTCCCACCATCACGTGAGACACTTTTATAAATTTTGTATTTGCGAGTGTTCCCTGCTGATTCTGTTTCTCTAGAGAACCCTAACTAATACTTCTTGGTACCAGGAGTGGTTCTTAAGAAACAGAATCTTAAAAATGGGTTTTTATGAATGGTGTTCTACTCTGACTGGACTCAAAGCACTGAGGACTCTGATTCCCATAATCAGAATGACACTCCCAATCCATGGAGTGAGTTGGCAAAAGAAAGAGTCAAAATATCACCATTCAATTCTTCTAATGCTTTGCTTGTATGAAGCCAGGCTCTGGGGAATAGTTTTTGACACCTTTGCAGAGTTTTGTGGAAATAAGAGGTATAGAGATGTCAGCTGGTTGTTGTTAGATACACTGGTTACATTAAGGAGTGAAAGGGATGGACTTCAAACGAGAAACTTAAGCACCATCTAACAGACGTAGACATTTCTATGAGTATCCTGAAGGAAAATCTTATTTCCTACAGTTGTAGACTTAAGATCTCTGAAAATCAGCTCAGAATCTTATTGTTAGAGTAGTAACTTTAAAAAACGGAAACTGAAATCTCAATGTTGCATGGTGTCTGCCATTAAAGTGAGAACATTGATTGGAAAGGAGTGGGACCCTGAAAAATGGGATGTTGACATATGGATTGATAATGATGTCAGGGGTGAGGTTGAAACCCTAGGTCATGCTGAGTCTTCTCTAGATAACCCTGTAATATTCTGCCCTGAGAACACAGCCAGACCACCTCCACCCTTCCTTGAGGAAATGGCCACTCAACCTCCTCCTGAAGGGATTAACCCTAGAGTGATTAATCCTGTTTCACCAGATGAAACTGCAAATGAAGGCCCTGAAGCAAATGGCTTGGAAGACATTTCTAATTCTTTTCATGACCCACCCCACCATGCCTCATTTCTTCCAGACCTATAACTGGACTAAAGTCCCAACAGACCCCTAAAGGTAAGATACAAAGTATTACACATGAGGAGGTACATTCTGCTCCAAAAGAACTGTGTGAGTTTTCCAATTTACATAGACAGAAATCAGGGATATATGTGTGGCAATGGATTTTAAGGGTGTGGGATAATGGTGGGAGGAATATAAGGCTGAATCAGGCTGAATTTATTGATATGGGCCCAGTAAGCAAAGATTCTGCATTCAATGTTATAGCTTGAGGGGCTAGAAAAGGTATTAACAGTTTGTTTGGATGGTTGGTTGAAACATGGATCAAAAAATGGCCGATATTACCTGAGGTTGAAATGCCAGAACTGCCCTGGCATAATGTAGATGAAGGAATCCAGAAGCTTAGAGAGATTGAATGTTAGAATGGATTTATCATGTAAAGCCTGCTCTTACATCCCAGAAATGTCCGGAGTATGCACCTTTTACCAGAACAGTGAGAAATAAATTTGTGAAACTAGCACCATCATCCCTGAATAGCTCTATAGTTGCACTTCTCTGTAGGTCAGATATTACTGTAGGAACTGCTGTCACAGAGCTGGAATCCTTAAACACAATGGGGATGACAGGATCCCGAGTTGGCAGAAGCCAGGTGGCAGCACTTAATCACCAAAGACAGGGTAGATGCAGCTATTATAATAGACAGCAAACTCAAAGGAGGCGTCAAAATTATGCCTTGCAAAGATTTGTGGCATTGGCTAGTAAATCATGGGGTGCTTAAAAATACTATAGAAGGGAAGTCTACTAAATTCTTGTTTGAGCTGTAAAAACAAAAGGGTTCTAGGTCAAGTGAACAGAAGTCTAAGCTGAGTTACAAATACACAGAATCATGGCCCCTTAGTCAATTTCCAAACTTGAGACAGTTTACAGACCCAGAGCCCCTGGAATGAAGGGGAGGCCAGGTCCCTTTGGGGGAGAACCCTGTTACACTGCCACAAATTTATACTGTTAATTTTCCTCCAAGTCTTCCCCAAAGAAACCAACAACCTTTTACCAGGTGTCATGGTTAGGGACAGGTGTCAACTTGGCCAAGTTATGGTACCTGTTCATCTGATTGGGCAAGCGCTGGCCTGTCTGTTGCAATGAGGACATTTCATAGGATTAGGTCATGATCACGTCAGCTACATCCACAGTTGATTCCATTTGTAATCAGCCAAAGGGGAGTGTCTTCTGCAATTAGTGATGCTAAATCCAATCATGGGAAGCCTTTTAAGGAGGACTCAGAGGAGACAGGTTGCATTCCTGCTTTGGCTGGTGAGCCTCTCCTGTGGAGTTCATCCAGGCCATCCATTGGAGTCATCGGCTTCGGAGCCTGCCCTGTGGATTTTGGACTCTGCGTTTCTACAGTCACGTGAGACACTTTCATAAATTTTATATTTGCAAGTGTTCCCTGTTGATTCTGTTTCTCTAGAGAACCCTAACTAATACACCAGGGTAACTGTGCATTGGGAAAAATGAAATGATCAGATATTTCAGGTATTATTAGAGACTGGTTCAGAAGTGACATTAATTCCAGGAGACCCAAAACATCATGCTGGTCCACCAGTCAGAGTGGGGGTTATGGAGGCCAGGTGATCAATGGTGTTTTAGCACAGATCTATCTCACAGTGGGTCCAGTGGACCCCCAGACCCGTTCTGTAGGTATTTCCCCTGTTCCAGAATGTATAATTGGTTCAGACATACTGAGTAACTGGTAGAATCCCCACATTGGCTCTCTAACTCATGCAATGAAGGCTATTATGGTGGGAAAGGCCAAGTGGAAGCCACTAGAACTGCCCCTACCTAGCAAAATAGTAAATCAGAAGCAATATTGAATTCCTAGAGGGATTGCAGAGATTACTGCCACTCTTACGGACTTGAAGGATGCAGGGGTGGTGATTCCCACCACATCCCCATTCAACTCTCTTATTTGGCCTGTGCAGAAAACAGATGGGTCTTGGAGGATGACAGCAGATTATCATAAAATCAACTAGGTGATAACTCCAATTGCAGCTGCTGTTCCAGATGTGGTATCATTGCTTGAGCAAAGTCAGAGAGCTTGAGCAAATCAGTACATCCCCTGGTACCTGGTATGCAGCTATTGATCTGCCAAATGCTTTTTTCTCAATAGCTGTTAGTAAGGACCACCAGAAACAGTTTGCTTTCATCTGGCAAGGTCAGCAATATACCTTCACTGTCCTACCTCAGGGTACATTAACTCTTCAGCCCTATGTCATAATCTTGTCCGCAGGGACCTTGAGCATTTCTCCCTCCCACAAGACATCATGCTGGTCCATTATATTGATGATATCATGTTGATTGGACCTAGTGAGCAAGAAGTAGTAACTACTCTAGACTTACTAATAAGACATATGTGTGTCAGAGGATGAGAGATAAATCCAACAAATATAGAGGGGCCTTCCACTTCAGTGAAATTTCTAGGTGTCCAGTGGTGTGGAACATGTCGAGATATCCCTTTTAAGGTGAAGGATAAGTTGCTTCACCTGGCCCCTTCTGTGACCAAAAAAGAAGCACAACACCTAGTTGATCTCTTTGGATTTTGGTGACAAAATATTCGTCATTTGGGTGTGCTACTCCAGCCCATTTATCGAGTGACCAGAAAACAGCTAATTTTGAGTGGGGACCTGAACAAGAGGACACTCTGCAACAGGCCCAGGCTGCTGTACAAGCTTCTCTGCCACTTGGGCCGTATGATCCAGCAGATCCAATGGTGCTGTAAGTGTCAGTGGCAAATAGAGATGTTGTCTGGAGCCTTTGGCAGGCCCCTATAGGAGAATCACAGCACAGACCCTTAGGATTTTGGAGCAAAGCCTTACCACCTGCTGTAGATAACTACTCTCCTTTTGAGAAACAGCTTTTGACCTGTTACTGGGCCTTAGTAGAGACCAAATACTTAACCATGGGCCACCAAGTTACCATGAGACCTGAGTTGCCTATCATGAGCTGAGTGTTGTTTGACCCACCAAGCCATAAAGTTGGGCATTGCAGCAGCACTCTATTGTAAAATGGAAATGGTATGAATGAAATAGGGCCAGAGCAGGTCCTGAAGGCAGAAGTAAGTTACATGAAGAAGTGGCACAAATGCCCATGGTTTCCACTCCTGCTGCCACATTACCTTCTCTTTCCCAGACCAGAGCTATGGCCTCTTGGGGAGTTCCTTACAGTGAATTGACTGAGGAAGAGAAAACTCGGGCCTGGTTTACAGATGGTTCAGCACAATATGCAGGTACCACCTGAAAGAGGACAGCTGCAGCATTACAATCCCTTTCTGGGTGTCCTTGAAGGACAGTGGTGAGGGCAAATCCTCCCAGTGGGCAGAACTTCGAGCAGTGCACCTGCTTGTTCATTTTGCTTGGAAGGAAAACTGGCCAGAGGTGTGTTTGTATACTGACTCATGGGTTGTTACTAATGTTTGGCTGGATGGTCAGGGACTTGGAAAGACCATAATTGAAAAATTGGTGATGAAGAGGTCTAGGGAAGAAGTATGTGGATAGATCTTTCTGAGTGGGCTAAAAACATGAACATATTTGTGTCCCATGTGAATGTGCACCAGAGGGTGACTTCAGCAGAGGAAGGTTTTAATAATCAGTGGATAAGATGACCCGTTCTGTGGATACCAGTCAGCCTCTTTCCCCTGCAACTCCTGTCATTGCCCAATGGGCTCATGAACAAAGTGGTCATGGTGGTAGGGATGGAGGTTATGCATGGGCTCAGCAACATGGACTTCCACTTACCAAGGCTGACTTGGCTAGAGCCACTCCTGAGTACCCAATCTGCCAGCAGCAGAGACCCACACTCAGCCCCCAATATGGTACTATTCCCTGAGGTGACCAGCCAGCTACATGGTGGCAAGTTGAATACATTGGACCACTCCCTTCATGGAAGGGGCAGTGATTTGTTCTAACTGGAATAGATACATACTCTGGATATGAGGTTGCTTTCCCTGCACACAATGCTTCTGCCAAGCCTACTATCTGTGGTCTTAAAGAATGCCTTATCCATCGTCATGGTATTCCACATAACATTGCTTCTGATCAAGGAACACACTTCGCAGCAAATGAAGTGTGGCAATGAGCACATGCTCATGGAATTCTCTGGTCTTACCATGTTCCCCATCATCCAGAAGCAGCTGGATTGATAAAACGGTGGAATGTCCTTTTGAAAACTCAATTATGGTGCCAACTAGGTGGCAGTACCTTGAAAGGCTGGGGTAATGTTCTCTAGGAAGCTGTATGTACTCTGAATCAGCATCTCCTGTATGGTGCTGTTTCTCCCATTGGTCTAGGAACCAAGGGGTGGAAGAGAGTGGCACCATTCACTATTATACCTAGTGATCCACTAGGAAAATTTTTGATTCCTGTCCCTGTGACCCTGATCTCTGTTGATCTACAGGTTTTAGTTCCAAAAGAGGGAGTGCTTCCACCAGGAGAAACAACAATGATTCCATTGGACTGGAATCTAAGACTGCCACCTGGTCACTTTGGGCTACTCATGCTTCTGTATCAACAAGCCAAGAAGGGGATTGCATTATGGTCTGCAGCAACTATACAATGGAGGTAAAGAAGAATTTTCTTGGAATATAGGAGATCCCCTAGGGCATCTTCTGGTACTACCATGCCCTGTGATTAAAATCAATGGAAAACTGCAACAACCCAATCCAGGCAGGACTACCAACGGGTCTGAAACTTCAGGAATGAAGATTTGGGTCACCCCACCAAGCAAAGAAGCATGGCCAGCTGAAGTGCTTACTGAGGGTAAAGGGAACATGGGATGGGTATTGGAAGAAGGTAGTGATAAATATGAACTATGACCACATGATCAGTTACAGAAATGAGGACTGTGATGCTGTTTTGTTCCTGTTATACTATTTAAGTTTTAAGATATGAAGTTTAAGAATGAATATTATCCAACGACTTGCACTTTATTCTGGAGAGAGTTAATGTTTTTCCAGTTATATGCAGAACAGTTGAGTATTGTTAGGTGAAAGAAAAAAATATGCATTTTAATGTTTTTTTATTTAGAAATAAGGTATGGTTTAAGGTGATATATGTAGCTGCCAAGTTGACAAGGGGTGGACTGTCATGGTCAGGTTCATGTATCAACTTGGCCAAGTGGTGGTACCTGTTTGTCTGGTTGGGCAAGTGCTGGCCTGCCTGTTGCAATGAGGACATTTCATAGAATTAGATCATGATCACGTTAGTTGCATCCACAGCTGATTCCATTTGTAATCAGCCAAGGGGAGTGTCTTCTGCAATGAGTGATGCTCAGTCTAACCACTAGAAGCCTTTTACAGAGGATTCAGAAGAGACTGGCTCTCTTCCTGCTTTGGCCAGCAAGCCTCTCCTGTGGAGTTCATCCAGATCCTCCATCGGAATCATCGGCTTCACAGCCTGCCCTGCAGATTTTAGACTCTGTGTTCCTGCGGTCACGTGAAACACTTTTATAAATCTTATATTTGTGAATGTTCCCTGTTGATTCTGTTTCTCTAGAGAACCTTAACTAATACAACCTGTTTTCATTTTCTCTGGGTATAAACCTACAAATGGAATTGCCAGGTCATATGGTGATTCTATATTCAATTTTCTGAGGAACCACCATACTGCTTCCCACAGTGGCTACATCATTTTACAGTTCCACCAACAATGTAATAGAGTTACAATTTCTCTGTATCCTCTTTGGTAGTTGTTATTTTCTGTTCTTTTGTTTTTTTAAATAATAACCACACTTGAAACGGTATCTCATTTTGTTTTTTTATTTGCATTTCCTTAGTGGCCAATGACACTGAGGATCTTAACATGTGTTTTTTGGTCATTTGTATTTCTTCTTTGGAGAAATGTCTGTTTTAATCCCTTGCCCATTTTTCTAACTTTATTTTTATTGTGAAATATAACATATATACAAAAAAACCAATAAATTTCCAAGTACATTTTAACAAGTAGTTTTAGAACAGATTTTAAAGTTTGGTATGGGTTACTGATCCACAATTTTTCATTTTTTCTCCTAGCTACTCCAAGACACTGGAGGCCAGCAGAAATATCAATAAAATGATTCAGCAGACATACTCATTTCTTAAATCCAATCTTCTCTGTTATAATTCTCCTTCTCTTTAATATATATCCATAAAAGCAAGACATTTCAAAGTACATGGCAACAATTAATTTTAGAACAGATTTCAGAGTTTGGTATGGGTATACAGTTCTACAATTTTAGGTTTTTATTGCTAGCTGCTCTAAGATACTGGAGACTAAAAAAAAATCAATATAATGACACAGCACTCATACTCATTTGTTAAACCCAATGTTCTCTGTATAACTCCACTATCACTTTTTATATTTCTCCCACTCTTTAGGGGTATTTGGGCTATGTCCATTCTAATTTTTCCATGTTTGAAGGTATTTTCAATTATATGGGATAGGAGGATGGAACTAATTGATCTTCTAGAAGAGGCTGACCCCTGTGCATTTCAGGACTTATCTGGTCCATGGACTCCTCTGGAGATTGTAGGTTTTGAAAACTATTCTAGTGCATGGAACCTTTGTAGAATCTTATATAATGCCCTAGGTATCCTTTAGAATTGGGAGGAATGGTGGTTGGGGATTGTGAAGTTATGGTAGGTAGCAATGTCTAGCTGAAGCTTGCGTAAAAGTGACCTACAGTGTAGCCTCTCGACTCTATTTCAACTCTCTCAGCCACTGATATCTTACTTGCTATACTTTTCTCCCTTTTTGTCTTAATGGCATTGTTGATCCCATGCTGCCAGGGAAAGCTTATCCCTGGGAGTCATCTCTCATACCAAGAGGGAGACTTTCATCCCTGGATGTCATGTCCAATGTAATAGGGGGAGAGGTGGGGCAATGGTTTCACTTGCAGAGAGAAAAGACTACATCTGAGCAACAAAAGAGGTCCTCTGGAAGTGACTCTTAGGCATGCCTAAAGGTAGGATAAGCTTCTCTGCTATATACATAAACTTCACAAGAGCAAGCCTCAAGATTAAGGACTTGGCCTCTTGATTTGGGTGTCCTTAATGATTGGCACAGTATCAGAGGTTTCCCCAGTGGTAAAGTTTAATAGTTCCATGATTTTTCTCCCATCCCTCAAGGGACTTTGCCAATACTTTTTGATTATCCTCTTAATTTACTCTGGGATGTATCCAGGCATTACATTAAGCTATACAGGATTAAATGCTCTCATTCTTAATCTGGGATCCCTGTGTTTGGATTGTTTAAATGATCTATCCAGACAGGTTGAGTTAGATTATGTGCCACAGAAAATTTAGGTTCTGAACATAACAAAACTTTCTTCCTTTGGTCTCGAAGAGTAGGTGAAGTTCTAAAATACAGGCAATGTCTTCCTTACCTCTGTATTCTGAATTACCTTAATCCTGACCTGATTGGCTTCATTCTTATCTCTAAATACCGGGTTATACATGTATAAAGCAGCCCCTCAGGATCCAGAAATAACAATTATCATTCTGGACTAAATGCGGCTGCTATAAGCACTTACAATCTAAGCCCCAGTTTTCTTGTAAGTATTTTTAAAATAAGATAATACAGTATTTACTCTTTTCTTTCTGGCTTATTTTCCTCACCAAATGTTCCACAGGTTAACTAACATTATTGCATGCCTCACAATTTCATTCCTTTTTGTAGCAGCACTGTGTTCGAGCCTATGTTTACACCATCATTCTCCAATCTACTACTCAGTCAGTGCATCCTTCTGACTTGCCAATATTTGTAATTGTTTGGTGTTGTTGCATTGCAAAAATTCTTGATAATGTCCCTCAATGAACAAGGAAATTGTTTTTAATTTTGATGAAATCCAGTATACCTATTTTTTCCTTTGTTTTTTTTTTAATATCATATCTAAGAATTCACTGCTGAATCTCAGATCATGAAGATTTGTCCTTATGTTATCTTAAAAGTTTTACAATTGGAGCTTTTATATTTGTATCATTGACCCATTTTGAGTTGAGTTTTTTATATGGTGTGAAATAGGAACCTAACTTCATTTGTCTGCATATGGATTTCCAGTTTTCCCAACTCCATTTGTTGTAAAAACTATTATTTTTTCCACCACATGTACTTAACATCCGGTCAAAATTCAACTGGCCATAGAGGTGTGGGTCTATTTCTAGACTTTTGATTCTGTTCCACTGATCTATTTGTATGCCAGCACTACACTGTTTTGACTACTGTAGTTTTGTGTACAATTTGAAATTGGGAAGTGAGTCTCTGAATTAGTTTATTTAAGCTGCCAATGCAATATACCAAAAATTGAGTGGCTTTTACAAAGGGAATTTATTACTTGCAAGCTTACAGTTCTAAGACCAGAGAAATGTCCAAACTAAGGCATCCAGGGAAAGATAACTTGACTCAAGAAAGGCCCAATGACATTCAGGGTCTCTCTCTCAGCTGGCAAGGCACCTGGCAATGTCTGTTAGCTTTCTCCCCTGGCTCCTTCATTTTCCCCAGGGATGTTTTCTTTCTGCATCTCTGGCTGTTTGGGCTCTCTCAGCCCTGAAGGTTTTTCTAAATGGTTCCCTCTTAAAGGACTCCAGGAAGCAATCCACCTTGAATGAGTAGAGACACATCATGAAAACTACTTAATCAAAATATCCCACCCACAATTGGGTGGGTCATATCTCCATGGAAACAACTTAAAAAGATCCCACCCAACAAAAAGAAAAATATACCACCCAGAAATATTGAATCAGGATTAAAGAACATGGTTTTCCGGGGTGCACAACAGTTTTATACCAGCACAGTCTCCAATCCTATTCATTTTTCTCAAGATTGTATTAGCTATTGGGGGTCTCTTGTAATTTCAAATGAATTTGAGGTTGCATTTTACACTTTCATGGTTGGATCAGGGAAGCAGGATTAACAGTCCAAATGAACAAATTAAACAAAAAGGGAAATTTATATAAAGATAGTAGGACATCGCCATAAGCTAAAGAAAGGAACACAGAGTTTCCTTCCTCTTTCTTCTCTGCTCTGCTCGTGTTTGCTTGCTCATGTACAAGCTCTTTATTCTCTCTCTCTCATTTAGCTTTCCTTATCTGTTTGATAAAAACACATAGTAGTCACCACTTCAGCCAAAAGCTTCTCACATCCACATTCTCTTCCAGTTTTCCTTAATAAGACTGTTCCTTATTCTTCAGCACAACTTCCACAATTCTGTGGCTATGACTTTAATGAATTCATTTTGGGCCAACTGACCAACACTAAACCAATAATGTAGCAAAGGGATAAAATAACATTCCAACACTAAGGAAGCTCCTTTAACAACAGAGATTTTGGGAGCCATGGTAAGCCTTTACTAGAAAAATTAGATGGGGTGAGAGACAAATCACAGAGACATACTGTGTATGTGAGCACATACACACATGCACACATGTGCACCAAGCACATACATGAACAAGCACATGCACTGCCCAAGACATAGTATGTCTGTCAAAATATTTGTTGACTTACTAGTTGTATATAGATAAATTCATACATAACTATTACTACGTATTTTATTATTGAGGAATGAATCTTCATATTAGTGGCTTCTGTTCTGGAAAAAAAATTCTGCCTCTTCTACCCTCAGAGAAAGAAAATGAATTTTCATTGTGGTCGAAATGCCTGCTGGGGTCAAAGCACTTGCTATCTTGGAACTATGTTTAATGGTATTTGCTTTAATGAAGAGCCTGGCTCACCTCCTTCTCCACAGCACTTGACCCGAGCACTGGGGTGTGGGGGGCTGTGCACTGGGTTCTTGCCCCTGGTTTGGGTTCATGCTCATGGCAGCAGGACGAGAGAAGGATGATGAAGGGTCGAACCTAAGCTCCCATTATTACTTTGGCTGGTTTCCTCCACTGCTTTCTCTCACCTTGTGGTTCAGTAGTGTGCTTCAGCTGAGAGCAAAAAGGAAGTGGCTGGTTTTTAAAGGAATCTGTGTCTCAAGAACCAGTGGATGCTTTGTAATTTGCCCATGGGGTCTCAGTGGGGACGAAACAGGGAACAGAAACTTCTAGTTCTCTCTCATTCTCTCTTTTTTCTCTCGCCCTCTACAATAGCTCTCTGTCTATCTCTCTAAGCACTCACTTGCACTGGTTTACAGTAAAATGAATTTCCTACTATGGACTAAGGTTAAAAAAAAAACAACATTCAAGAGCCACTTCTTTAACTTTGTTTGAAAGTTAGTTTTTTAGTGAGAAAAGGAAAAAAGGGTTGCAAACGAGCTGCATATTGCAGGACTTTGCAAGGTCTAATTTCTAAATATTAAGCCATTGGCTACCAGTAAAACAAAATCTGGCATTGAATGCCGCTCACATTTACAGATTTGTACCCCTACTTCTCTTTTCCTCAGAAAACACATCTTCTCAGAATTATCTAATAAATGAAGAGCTGGTGATAGATGCAAAGCAGATGAGAAGCCCCAGGGTCATTGAAAATCATCAACATTAAGAGCTGGGACCAAGGTCCCCATCATGAGATTTCCTCAAATTCAAGGCTGTGGAACTAACTGTTATGAGAGCTGAAGCAGCAGCGTCCAGGACATTGTTTCCATGGGTAAATCATAAATTCTCACTAAAGTTGGCCATATGAGGAAAACTTCCTCTAGTCAGAGTCCACTGCAGATGTTTGAAATGATCTATGAAATAACTTTCATATATTTATAAATAGAAAGGAGAGCAAAGGACCATGAATCCAAAGCAAACACCTAAGAGATGAAAAAGTGAGGTCAGAGAAGAGAAGAACTTGCCCTAAATCCCACAATGACTCAGAGTCAGAAATTGTATTTGGAACCCAGGGCCATCCCCAGGGTGGAAGAATACAAGATTGGTAGCTGTCACTGGGTACTAGAGTGACAGGTAACAGATCTCTTTTTTGTTTTCCCAAGTTTCAAAATGAATGTGAATTATTCTTGCAATCAGATTTTTCTTCATTTTGATGAAGTCCTTAGGAAAACGAATAGAGTTTTTTTAGAGGAGAGTGACCAAGATGAAAAAGGAACTCAAAACCATTTATTACAAGAAATACTTAAGAAAATCACACTATTTATTCTAGAAATATAGACTCTCAGCCAGAGGATGAACCGGGAAGGGTGTATTCAACCTAAATAACTGTCTGGAAAAGCTGAAGAGCTCTGAGGTCAAAGGAGCTATGTTTTCATTCTTGGTGGTTGTAGGGAGAGAAGGAAGAGTCTGTGTGGTAATTCCATGGAGATCTAGTTCATATATAGAAAGGAATACTTCACAATTCAAGTTGTCCTCAGGAAGCAAGATGGTCATTATTGCTTTAGGAGTTAGTCAGAGATGGGAAACAAATGGCAGAAGAGTCTCCACAGAGATTTTCATGGGTTGATACTTGAACAAAAAGACTTGAGTGTGCTGTACATTGGTGCATGCTTTGAGGAGGTAGCAAATCCTTGACAAGCATTATAGTTCCACGGGTGCTTTCAGACATGGCCCAAATTGTTGGAGCAAGTATGTTTTATTTACCACCATCAGCCTCTCAGCTGTGGCTTTCAGGATGTGATGTTATTGAGACAGTTTCTTTTATTTTTTCATTTAAAAAAATATATTTTTACTGATAAAACACCATAAAAAGCATACAAACAGGGCAGTGCGACAGTGGCTCAGTGGCAGAATTCTTGCCTGCTATGCTGGAGACACGGGTTCGATTCCCGGTGCCTGCCCATGCAAAAAAAAAACATACTAACATTCCATACATGGTATACAATCAATCGATGGCTCATAATATCATCACATAGTTGTGTATACACCACCATGATCATTTTTTTTAACATTTGCATCACTCCAGAAAAAGAAATAAAAAAGAAAAAACTCATACATACCATACCCTTCACCCTTCTCTCTCATTGACCACTAGTATCTCCATCTACCCAATTTATTTTAACCTTCATTCCCTCTATTATTTGTTTATTTTTATCCATATTTTTTACTCATCTGTCCATATCCTAGTTAAAAAGAGCATCAGACACAAGATTTTCACAATCACACAGTCACAATTATAAAAGCTATATCTTTATATAATCATCTTCAAGAAACGAGGCTATTGGAACACAGCTCTACAGTTCAGGTGCTTCCCTCCAGTCACTCCAATACACCATAACTAAAAAGGGGATATCTATATAATGCATAAGAATAACCTCCAGGACAACCTCTTGACTCTGTTTGAAATCTCTCAGCTGCTGACACTATTTTTGGTCTCATTTCTGCCTTCCCCCTTTTGGTCAAGAAGGTTTTCTGAATCCCTTGATGCTGGATCCTGTTTCATCCCTAGAGTTCTGTCCCATGTTGCCAGGGAGGTTTACATCCCTGGGAGTCATGTCCCATGCAGAGAGGGAGGGCAGTGAGTTCACTTGCCGTGCTGGCTTGGAGAGAGTGGCCACATCTGAGCAACAAAAGAGGTTCTCTGGGGGTGACTCTTGGGCCTAATTTTAAGTTGACCTAGTCTATCCTTTGCAGGAATAAGTTTCATGGGGGTGAACCCCAAGATTGAGGGCTCGGCCTATCGATTCAGTTGTCTCCACTGTTTGCTGGAATATCAGAAATTCTATAAATTGGGGAAGTTGAACATTGCCCCTTTTCTCCTCATTCCTCCAAGAGGACTTTAGAATTGCTTCTTTATTCACTGTCCAAATCCCTCTGGGATTTATCAGGGTATCACACTAACCTGGACAAACCAACAAAGTCTCATGCCCTATTCAAGATTCCATGTACTTACCATGTTAACTAAACTGAGTATACAAGTGAAATTAAGAAATGGACTACCCAAATACAAATTTTGCACCAAATAAACATCTCTCCCTTTAGTCTGACACAGAACAGTATCATCCATTACCCAGTCTTCCGATATACCTTAGAGATAAGCTCTTAAATCTCCTTTCCATTGTGGTCACATGGATAATGAGTGACTCCCAAAGATGCCCACTTCCTGATCCTGGGAACCTGTAAATATTACGTGGAAAAAAGGCACTTTACAGATATCATTAAGTTAAGAATCTTGAAATGAGGAGATTATTCTAGATTATGGACGTGGGTTCAATATAATCCTGAGGGTTCTATAAGAGGGAGGCAGAAGGATCAGGGGGAGAAGATGATGTGATGGTGGAAGCAGAGATTGGAATGAAGTGTTTTGAAGATGGAACAAAGAGCCATAAGCTAAAGAATCCAGGCAATCTCTAGAGAAGTTTGAAAAGGGAGAGCACCGCATCCTCTCCCAGAAAGAACCCACGAAGGAACACAACTCTGCTGAAACTTTGATTTTAGGGCTTCTGACCTCCAAAAGAAAATAATTTGAAACTGTTTTTAGCCACTAAATTTGATAATTGTTTTGGCAGCAAGAGGAAACTGACATCTTCATGTTGAGTTCATTTAAAGAAAGCAGAAGGAAAATATGAGGATCAGTCATATCTTGTATCTTGCTATGTCTTGGGCATGTTGGTGTTTGTTTTATTTACTCTTCACCCTAACCTTTGGGGTGAAATTCTATTTTATTCTATTTTATAGGTGAGGAAACTGAGGTTGCAGAGGTATTAAATCAATTGTGTTAAGATAGTACAGCAGTGAGAAACAAAGCTGTAATTTGGACATTGAGTTGTCTAGATTTCCCCCATCGAATTTGCTGCTTCAGAGCAAGGCTCTCATGTACCAGGTCAAATCAGGGCTCTTCCCATCCTTCCCCTCTCCACCTGCCATCTGGGATCCCTGAGCTCTGCAGCGTCAGCAAGCCTGTACTGGGTTTGAGAAGGCCCTCTCACCATAGAAGACTGAGCAGCTTTGGCTGCAAACATTCACCACCCGAAAGCTTGGTGAGACTCTCTCTGTGGTTGGAGCCCAGCTGGTGGGGAGGAGATGGATGACTGATGTGGTTTTAGATGCCTGAGAGGGGTTGAAATGAAGCTGGACCAAGAGACCACCCCACTGAATTATTCGAGCTCTGAAGCTTTTTATCTTGGGTAAATTTTTTAAGACAATGGCTTCCTTTACCGAGATGGAAACCTGACCCTTTCTCCAATGCTTATAATCCTGTCTTTGCAGCATCACAAACTAAGGCCCAATGGTGATTGCCACATAAAGAGTCATTTGAATGTAGTTTAGTTTTTTTTTAAAGTCAGTACTTGCTTTCTCCTACTAGCTATTTCTCAGAATCTCACAGCGTTTTTATCTGTTAAATGAGGACACCAATGTAGAATTCATGGGGCTGTTTTGAATGTTACATTAAAGAAAATGGTGCTCATGAAAGCACTTGCAAATTTTAGTTACTATATTCACAATATATTAATATTCTTCCTTACTAAAAAATAAGATGACAGTTAAAATAATAAATTATAATTAAGCACACACACTTACAAGCTCTTATACACACATAGATAGAAAAGGAAGAATGACAAAAGGTATGATGAAACTCAGACATGTTAAAATTTAGAAGAATGTGCCCTAAGGTGCTGCCCCTGAAATTCTGTCTACTCCCCACCTTATCTACATCACCTGGCATCTGACAAAAATGCAGATTGTTGGCCCCTCCTCAGAACCATTAATTGGTGATCTCTAAAAGCAGGGCCAAGCAATGTGCATGTTTCAAACCCCAGCTAGTTCACAGTTAGGTTTGAGAACCACAGTCACAGAGTTTTGGAAACTTACTAAAAGCAAACTTCAAACTTAACTCCAAGCCTCTTCAGGAGCCAAAGCAAACACAGTGAACTAAATAGTCCATCAGCTGAGAACAGATCAAGTCTTCAGAAAAAGCAGTTTTATTTTTCTGGTTTGAGGAACTGAGAGAAGTCCCTTTTTGATGAACCAACTCGGAAGATCAGATATACACTAACCAAGTTATAGATGTGAGTCATAGTCAGCTTTCTGCTTTGTGTAACTGGCCTGGAAACCCAGGCCCCTCCACAAATCCTTTTTTCCCAACTCCTTCCCATATAAAGTACTAAATTCCATGTCTCCTGTTTTCCAAATCATCTTAATTTGGTGCTTACTAAATTATTTTGTAAGCAATTTTATTGAGACACAATTCACACACCATGCAATTCACCCATTTAAAGTATACAATTCAATGTTTTTTAGTAAATTCACAGGGCTGTGCAATCATCACCACAATCTAATTTTAAAACATTTCTGTTCTGCCTGAAAGTAGGCCTCCATTCTCATTAGTAATTGTGTGGGTTGGAAACCATTATGCATCCCAGAAAAGCCATGTTCTCTTTCCTAATCCAGTCCTGTGGGGGCAGACCTATTGTTTAAGGTGGAACTTTTGATTAAGTTGTTTCCCTGGAGATGTGACCTACCCAGTTGTGAGTGGGAACTTTTGATTACGTGGTTTCCATGGAGATGTGTCTCTACCCATTCAAGGTGGGTCTTAATCTGCTTATAGGTGTCCTTTAAGAGGTAATAATTTTGGAAAAATCTCTGAACCAACACAGAGATGTTTGAAAATGCATAAAGAAAAAACAGAAGCCAAAGGACCAACAGATGCCAGCCACATGCCTTCCCAGCTGACAGAGGTATGCTGGATGCCATGAACCTTTCTTGAATCAAGGTATCTTTCTCTGGGTGCCTTACTTTGCACATTTTTATAGCCTTAGAACTGTAAACTTGTAACTTGATAAATACCCTTTATAATCATTTCTGATATATCACATTCAGCAGCATTAGGAAACTAAAACAGCAATCAATTCCCATTCCCAACTTCACATTCTCAGCTCTAAACAATGACTTACCTACTCTGTCTCTATATATTTGCCTACTCTGGAAATTTAATATAAAAAGGAGTTATACAGTTTATGGTTTGTTTTTTTGCCTAGCTTCTTTCACTTAACATAATATTTTCAAAGTTCATACATATTGTAGCATGTATTTGTACCTCAGTTCTTTTATATTGCTCAGTAATATTCCATTGTTTGGATATACATTTTATTTATTCATTCATCAGTTGATAGATATTTGCATTGTTTCCATTTAGGGACTATTGAAAATGAGCTTCTATGCACATTAATATGAAACTTTTCTTATGGATCTGTTTTTATTTCTCTTGAGAATATCTAGAAGTAGAATTAATGAATCATGTGATAACTCAATATTTACCTTTTAACTTTTTTGAGGAACTACCAAACTATTTTCCAAAGTGGATACACTATTTTACACTCCCATAAGCAATTTCTCCACATCCTTGCCAACACTTGCTATTTTCTAGCATTTTGATTACAGCTATCCTGGTAGGTACATTAGTGGCAGTATCTCATGGTAGTTTGATATGCATTGCCCTAATGGCTAATGATGTTGAGCATCTTTCCATGAGCTTATTGGTCATTTATATATTTTCTTTGGAGAAATCTCTTTCTGTATTTCAATTGTTTTTTTTAATAGTGAGTTATAAAATTTCTTCATATGTTTGGATACAAGTACCTTAACAGATATGATTTTCAAATATTTTCTTCCATTCCATTTCACTTTTTTCACTTTCACTTTGCAGCACAGAAGTTTTTGATTTAGTGAAGTCTCATTTTGCTATTTTTGTTCCTTGTCCTCGGATGTATTATTTAAGAAATATTGTTAAATCCAAGGCCACAAATATATATCCTATGCTTTGCTCTAAGAGTTTTATAGTTTTTGCTATTACATTTAAGTCAATGGTCTTTTTTTAGTTAATTTTTATATAATGTGTGAGATAGAGGTCCAATTTCATTCTTTTGCATGTGGATATCCAGTTATCCTAACACTATTTGTTGAAAAGACTGTTCTTTCCCCATCATATTGTCTTGGCACCCTTGTCAAAAATCAATTGACAAACATGTTAGATTGGTTCTAAATTGTATTCCATTGATTTCTTTGTCTATCTCTATGCCAGTTTTTAATTCTTTTCACTCCTACTACCACTATTCTAAACTAAGGATCAGCAAACCACAGCCCTGTGGATCTGGTGGCAGATGGGGGTCTATGGATTCTGGATAGGCAGGTGGCAGTATCTGCCACACCAACAATGCTAAAAAGAGTATCCAGGGAGTCACTTAATTATACATTTGCAGATGTCCCTCACTCCTCTTTAAAAAGATTCAATGTATCCTTCATAACCTGAGGGAAAATCCAAATTGCAATATTCTTCACAAATCTTTTCATAATATAGCCCTGTATTATGTCTTCAGTGATAACCTTCAAGGAACGTGGCAAAAATGGCCACAATTCCCTGCAACTTCTTCCATTAAGAGACAGGAATCTGGTAATGTTTTGGCCAATCACATATGACAGAACTCAGCATTGTGTGGGTTCCAGTCACAGGCCTCAAGTGATTTAATTTGCTTCTAAACTCTCTTTTACAACCTTGAAAAACCATGAGAAAAAAGCCTGGGATAGCCTGCTGTATGATTGGATATGATGATGAGGAGTTCTGTGATTCCCCGGCTGACTACAACCAGCCTCCTCATGATCCATCAGAGTTAGGAGTGTGACCCAGCCAAGAGCTGCCAAATCTTCCTCTAATCATCAGAATTGCCCATCTAAATCCATCCCAAATTGCTGACCTACAAAAGTTTGAACTGTGAGCTAAATAAATAGTTTCTATTTTAAGCCATTAAATGCCAGAATGGTTTGTTACTCAGCAAAAGCTGACTCATACAATCTCTCTCCTCTCAACTCTGCATCATAAATTTACTTACCTTTAAGCCTTTGCACATGCTATTCCTCTTCTTGGAAAGTTTTTCCTAGTCCATCTCTTCCTACTTACCCTTCAGGTTAATTCTCTGGGCAGCCTTCCCAGTTGCCCAATACCTGGGTAACTCACCCTTGCCTTGACCTCCCATAGTTCCTGGGTCTACTTTAGAATGGCACTTGCTTCCTCTCTGGATCAGATAACAGTATGTGCCGAGAAGATAGGGATGCATACCTTAGGTTTATCATTGCAGGCCCAGTCTCTGGATCAGATAACAGTATGTGCCAAGATGATAGGGATGCATACCTTAGGTTTATCAGTGCAGGTCCAGTATCTAGCTTGGTGCTGAGGTTGTAGGAATACATAGCTGGATGTTTCACTCAAGCTTTATATGGCAGAGGAAATAACTTAAAGGATATGACTACCTAAGATATTTTGGCACGTGAATGAAAGGTGAAGTGTTTTCCAGGCAGAGGGGATGGGTATGAAGAACCTTATAAATAAAGAGAATGGATGCCTGTTAAGGACTGTAAGGAATCCAAAGCTCTCATTTATTAGAATAGAGAACTGGTGAAGGTCAGAAATCCACAGGGGGAACTTGAACATACTGGAATCAGCCACCTTAACTATACCAGCCAGACATCCTTTGCCCTCATAATATCTTTCTGTTTTCTTTGAATTTGCTCTTTGGACAGAATACAGTCATTTTAAAAACCCAATCTGGGTAAACTAGGCTAGAAAAAACCCAGAAAGTGGTTTGGGTTTTAAAGGAAACTCAGCAACCCCTTCTTTCTCTCCTACATAGGGCAATGTCAGAGATTTCATTCCTAGATAAATAGGGAAGGAGGGGAGGGAGATAGAGTCTACAAGTGTTAAACAGAGAGCCGAAGCTAATGCAAAGAGGCGAGCTGACTCTCTGCATTTCCTCCAATGTCTGGTGAGGGGGTGGGCTCTTTCCAGGTGGTACTAATAAAGTGGGGCTGGGATAATGGGATAAAAGCCCAGAAACATAAAAGCTGCCCAGAGGGAAAAGAGAAGGAATGGGGGATGCCTTTATCCCAATGTTAACTGTTCCCGCATTAATCAGATTCAAGTATCTCAAATTGGACTTGTCTGCTCCTCCAGAAACATTAAGGGAAGCCGCAATTCCAAAGTCATAGATCTTTAAAGCCAGAACAGCCCCTTTAATCATGTGGTCCAGCCTGCTCAGGGGAGAGGTAGAAAATGTGAGGCTCAGAAAGGGGCTGTGACTTAGGACAGTTCACACAGTGAACGATGCAAATTTGCTGTCATTGACATTGCTCTTTTCAATTGGATTGCAAAATGGCTGAAGGCGAGGGCTTGTTTTTTCGGTCTAGCTTCACATCATCAGTACCTAATACATTAATGATCTAGATGGGGGAATAAAAGGAGACAAATAGATATATGAGATGATTTCATGGGGAGGCAGAGGTTGTAAATAAAATGAGAGGGCAATGTGGAAGTGCTTGGAGAGCAAGCATGTGATGTATGGAATGGGGAGAGTAGTGTAGAGTCAAAGCTGGAGAGGAGAAAGAAGGGCCCAGGGAATTCCTAGATCTGAACACATGGACTGGGGTTGTCCCTGATGCTGTGTCAGAGCTGCCAATACCAAGTTGTCAGTGGAAGTGGCTGAAGTCAGAACAAGGAGAAAGAAATGGAAGCTCATGGGTAGAATGAGTTGGTAGGCCAGATGGACCAAATACCTCAATGAAGAAACCCAAAGAACCAAATTTAGGATCAAGAGTCAAGACAGTAGGACTGAAGCAAGGCATAAATGAAAGCTTAAGAACAGTTCAGGACTGATTTTGGAGATTTGGACAGTTTTTACATTAGTGATAGTCTGATTAAAGCAGAACAGTTAGGTAAGAGTTTGGGGCATCCTAAAACAAGAAGCTGACTGCCACTAGAAACAAGTAGCCAGCAAAGAGGTAGGACCTGGAGTCAGAGGACATCCCAATAAATTTCTAAGAACAAATTTGGCTTAAACAACCTGTGACTAACCAACCGCACTTAACATCTTGCGGTCTGCAGCAATGTAATTAAGAGCCTGCTCTCTGAAGCTACATTCCTGAGTCTATTTGACAGCTATGAGGCATCATCAAACCTCAATGTCCTCATTTGTGTCCTGGGGTAATGATAGAACTTTCCTCATACGTTTGTTGGGGCATGTAAAGTATTTAGAATAATATCTACCCATAATGCAAGTGATGTGTTTGAGCTCATATAATACTGAGAACTAAGCTTAACTGACCTCTTAGGTCAGTGTGATGGTATTAAACTGTTATGTACCACAGAAAAGCCATGTTCTTCTAACCCAATCTTGTGGGGGCAGACCTTTCATTGGGTGGGACCTTTTGATTAGATTATTTCCATGAAGATGTGACCTCACGCATTCAAGGTCTTAATCCTTTTACTGGAGCCCTGTATGAAGAAAATAAAAGGCAAAAAACAGAGAGAGCTTCAGAGCTGACACAGAGAGCAGAGAGATGAAACTAAGACACAGAACTTTGTAGATGCCAAGTTAAAAGAGATGAAACCCAGAGTTTGCCCAAGAGAAACTAAGTGAGGACCCACAGATGCTTAGAGAAAGTCATTGGAATCAAAGACTGAAAGCAGTGAACCCAGAGCAAGGACAAAAAGATGCCAGCCATGTGCCTTCCCAGCTGACAGAAGAATCCTGGATGCTGGCTGCCTTTCTTTGGAGCCCAGGCATCACCCTGTTGATGCTTCAATTTGAGCATTTTCACAGCTTAAGAACTGTAAATTTGTAAACCAATAAACCCCTTTTATAAAAGCCAATCCATTTCTGGTATATTGCTTTCAGCAGTTTTAGTAAACTGGAACAGTATAGGTCATTTCCAAACACTCAGAATATACTTTCGTTCAATCCTCATCACAATCTATTGGAATATGGAAATTTTTCAGTTGAGGCCTCAAGGCCATTAAAAACAATGACAGTGCCCTCACATTCTAAAGAGGGAGACTAGACTTTCCATTGAGGACATGCAAGGGAAGTAAGCACAGCACTGTTCTACCATCCTCAATCCATAAGTCACTTCCAAAAGGCTAAGAATTCATTAGAAAAGAGACTAGAGAGCAACCATCGCTTTGGAAAGAGTCATTGGCATTTTGTTTTCCCATCACATTTGGCACCTTCAGAGAGCATCAAGAGAACTAGAGGTATTTGATATGTGTTCCCTAGATTTGCGATCACAGGAACCATTACTGTCTCTTTCTGATCAATGTCTAAATAGGGAGGTTTGGCTAGAATAGCATGGGTGGCAGAGCAAAGTGGCCATGAAAGTGAATTTTTCTTCCACCACTAGCTCTTGACCTCAGCCATAGTGACCCGTAGAGTTTCTGTCTTTGAGCTGTCCAAGAATTTTCCCAAAAGGGAGAGGTGATCTCAGCATAAAGAAGCTGGAAGTACCTGTCAGAAGCTAAGGACTGAGTAGACTTATAAAAGGCCCAGTAGACATTTTCTTCACCAGGGCACTTCCCTGAGGGTTCCTCTGAGATGTCCCTACAGGGAACCCATATAAGCATCCAGGTAGCAGAACTCACTTTTGGGCACAAATACCAATTCCCAATTACAACTATGCCAGGTCTATAAGACTATATGAATACTAACATCTTCTATGCCCACCCCCAAACCAGCTCCTCTCCTGGAAGAACCAGGAACATCACAGAGTAAGGTGGGAAGAGGAGGAGAGCCCACCAGACCCAAACCAAGGACAACATAGGGCTTCAATTGGATTAGAGGTTTCATTCAACTGGATGTTTGGACAACTCAAAGATCAGGATGGAGAAGGGAGGTCTGGCATAACATGGAGGAAAGAAGATGACGTGAAAGAATAAAGTTGTTTCTGTTTGTGGCTAACATAGTCCAGCTCATTCATGAATCTTGTTACATATGCCAATTAGACCCTGTGAGCACCACAGTCCACAGGAGAAAACTGAGGTTGCGGACGGGCCAGGTGATTGGCCTGAGATCTTGCAGATGCTGGGTCTTAGAACTGGCACTTGGTACTCAGGTCCACCTGCCTCCAGAAGCCATGCTTGTAACCCTCTCTGCCATACGCCCACAGCAGTCCATCCAGAGTCAGTGTTAATGGAACAATTTCCGCTACAAAGGTGGCCTGCACACACCAAGCAGCTTTGATTTTATAACACAGAGCACAATCCACTTATTGATGGGCTTCTTCTGAAATACCTCCCTCATATTCATGAAATGATGTGTGCAGACTGCCCCATTTTTAATGACTCCTTATTTACATGGAGTATGTTATTTATGGAAGCAGAGATAGTGCCGTCACAAACCCATTAGAGGGCGGAGATAACAGGAAGGCATTGTTGGCTCCCCAGCGAGGACAGGATTCTAATTACTCAGGAACTCACCCTCCTCACTGTGGTACCCGACTCAATAAATAACACCCTGTATGAAAACGGTGCTTGATGTAAATTGTGACTTAGTCCACACAAATTGATGGTTGGCCGATGCCGAGCTTCCAGCATTTGGCAAGAAAGTTAGTAGCAGCCTGGGAATTTGGAGACCTGACTCCTCAGATGGCAGCTCCCATTCCTCACTGCATACTTCTCAGAAACAATTAACATTTTTTATTTAAGTAATAAGCTCTGAAGAAGAGAGGTAGCTGGCAGATAATAGCCCTTGTAAAATCACTAGGTGTTTGGAGGTGAATCTATGGGCCTTTTGCATAATGAGATGAACATCCTTGGATGCCAATTTTCATAGAGCTTTTCAGTGTTAATCACTTTTCCAAGAAATGATACTGATAGTCCAAGGTGGAAACTGAGATTCATAGACTAAATTGCTCAAATAACTGAGGAATTCATGAACCCTCAGGAAATGACAGTTGTGGGAACAAAAAGGTAGTCATTTTGGTTTGTTAAAAAAATATGATTTGCTCTTTTGGAAGGATGGTGGGTGGTCTTCCTGGCATGGGTCTTTGCTTTATGAGACTATTCCATAATTCTGGGAAAATCAACAGGGAAGGTGATGATTCAAACACCCCATTCCCCTTACTCAGACGGCAATAATTGGGTCAGTGGAAACCAGTAGCGAATCAGTTGTGGAAAGTGTAGGGAAGTTGCAAGACTCAGTGCAATGAGAAGAAGGGAAGTCCCTCTGAGAGTCCTCCCAGCTACAGGAAAAGTTAGGTATAATACAAAAATATGCATAGACACTATCCACCCCAAATTTAGGTTGGAAGTTTCTCCCATGAGCTGTTCTCTTCTGCTCTGCCCAAACATGGCAGAGTGAGCAGTAAAAGGACCCACGTTTTTGAGTCACAGAAACCTGAATTTGATCCCTAGTTCTGCTAACCACGTGCTCTGTGATCTCAGGCATGAAATGCAGTGCTCATTCATTCATTCATTTATTCATCACATTTATTGAGTCCTTGCAATGAATGAGGTTCAAGACTAAGTGCTGGAGGAAGATTTGCCTTCTGGGCTCATGAAACTCAGTCGCAGGTGTCTTAAGGTCATGATCAAGTCTTAGACCTTTCCCTATTAGATCATCTGTTCACAAGGCTTGGACTTTCTCAGTTCATTTCACACATATTGTCCCCATTCAAGGCTAGAGATTTTTGTGTGCATTATCTTGTGTACACTTCATGGCAAACTTTCAAGGGCAATATTATTCTCATCTTACAGACATGGAGTAATTTGAACATGGTTCCCAGTTCTAGTCAGCAGTAGAGTAAACTTCTGACTCCTAAGTGCCCTTTCTCTGGTACCCTACAAGTTATGGATACAGCAGAAGGCAACAACAGGCACTTGGGCTACACTAGGGCCATAGACCCACCTCACCCAGGGAGCTAGGCAAAAGTGGGAGCAGCCCTCAGTTGTGGCTGAGAGTCAAGGTTACTATGGCTAGCATCTTTCTTCTATTCACTCAATGGCCTGGGTAATTTACTAGCTATACCTCAGTTCCCTATCCCTCAAATTGGGTTTGAGTAGACTCAGAGCTTCTGTGTTGAGTTGCCCACAATAGTACCTGGCCAAGGAGAGAATGGTGGGCAAGATCCAGCCCGCTCTCTCGTTGTGAAGCTACGTACCCAGGCATGGGACTAGATCTGCCCAGAAAAGGCAGAATTGACTCCTCAGTCAGTCAGAAGTTCCATAAGGACTACTGGGCATCCTACAGAGGTGAAAGAAGCTCCAAAGCCTCTTCCAACTCCCTTTGAGATATCTGCACAAAGCATGGGAAACAGGGAAAGAGAGAGTGATATAACAGGTCACACTCCAGCAATAAATTGAGTTTTTCCATATGGTGAGTAATCTGAATCTTTTGGGGCAAAGGTGCATCCTATAAAAGATGCAGACACTGTGACCCGTAAGCCCCATACTTCATACGTGGGTTGCCATTCTCCAGCTATGTGAATTCAGACATCGGAATGACTAATGTCTTCTGTCACTGTTTACTAAGCATTTACAAGATGCCAGACCTGAAGGATCCTGCAGACACTCGAGGGCACTCCATCTTTACCAAAACTGCTCTTACCTAGTTTTGCAGAGAGTTAAGGAGACATGGTCACCACCATAGCATTGAAGTCACATCAGAACTAGAACTCTGGTTTCTCTATCTTGAAGAACTTACACCAATGGTTTCTCTTTACTTCAGCCCTATTGTTGCTCCTCTTGGTGCCTCTATTTCCTTGGCTTCAAAGTGAAAACAACACTGTTCCTCCACAACAGTTGTTGAGATAATCATGGTGGTTGAGCATATGAAGATAGGCCTGTGTTCGAATCCTGGCTTCCTTACTTTTTAACCTAGTAAAATTAAAGACTACACTAAGCCTCAATTTCCTCACTTTTAAAAGGAAGATTATAATAATAGTCCCTATCAGAAAGTCTTCTTGTAAATATTACATTTTGTATATATACACATATATAATGTTCCTATTGCATGATAGAATATTATTAATGTATATTATAAATTTATATAAACATTGCATTTAATTTATACATACTATAATAATGTTTAGTAAAATCTATTTATTATATAATATTAAATATACAGCTCTTAGCCTAATGCCTGGCACATAGTAAGTGTTTAATACATATGAGTATTTTTTATTGAGTAGCAGTTAAAGTGATACCGTTATTATGTAAATTCCTAGCCCAGATCCTTACACAATGTGGATGCTTGGCAATTATCCATTAGGCATTCCTGTCATGGAAGAGTAGAGGGGGATTAGGACAATTTCCTTTGGGCAGTGTCTCAGTGACTCACTGTTGGCCTTGGCTGTCATTTATACTTTCTTATTTGTTTCCAAAGAATGCCTGTGCCTAGATTTTGAAGTGCTGATGAAGCATTTCAGCATGACCCTCCTCCAGTTCCAGGAAACACTGGTTAGAAGGCAGTCTTCCAGCCAACTCCCCATTCTCTTACTTTGGCTCAGGTTCCAGGGGTAAAGGATGCCCCTAGCTGCCCGACCATGTGCCAGGCTGACTGCCCAACCTGGGAACCTGGGTGGGAGACATGCCCAGGTGGTTCTCTGTCCCTGGGAGTGTCTGACCTCCTGCTTCTCTTCCACCTCCTCTCTGATTCACTTCTGTTGCAACCAAGGGGACAAGTGTTGAGAGGTTGTTTAAAAAAAATCACACATGCACAAGAAACCCTATAATCAACGTAAGTGGTCATTTGATCTATGTGGGAAAGTGTGCCCTCCCATCAGCTCCCAGGCACCAGGAAGTGACACCAGCAAGTAAAGAGGCCATGCCACTAATAGGAATAAATACCATATGTCATAGAACGCCTGCTAGTCACTGGCATTTCCCACACACCGTATCATTAGTCCTTACGGCAACCCCCCAGGGGAAGGCTTCACTGTCTCTGTGTTACAGATGAAGGAGCAGGGGTCAGCAAGGTTATGGTACTTGCCTACATCCTCTATGCTGATAGGCAATAAGGATGGGATTCCAGCCAGGTGTGTCTGACTCTGGAGTCCGGGCCCTGTCTGTTTGGCCACACTGTCAATCAATTAGACATGGTCTATGAAGAAGATAGAAAAGAAACAATAGTGGGTTTGGGTCATAATGAGAAAAGGGCCTCAGTTCTACAAGGAAGTTTTCATGTCTCTTGGAAATACTCTAGATGCTATTTAATAACCTATTCTCTTCCTATGGCAAAATTCAACGGGCATTTATTCAGGACAGACTATGTGCCAGACACTGTGCTACATGCTTAACACACACATTATGACTGGCATCCTTATTTAGAATTTTAATTCTGAGTACCGTTTATAAAATTGACTATGTGACCTTGGACAAGTGACTCATCATTTCAAAACTTTGTTTCCTCATCTTTAATGCAGGTATCATAAAGATCTGAGATAAATAAGCATCTGGCTGAGTATGTGGCTTAGGCTATATGGACTTGATAATTGATACTAGTAGCACTTGTTGTTATCATTGTTTTCACTGCTTGGTTCCCTGTACAGCTCTTCCCTCTTCCTCACTGGCCTTGGGATCCAGCCTTCTTGCTCTTCTCTCTGTTTGAGCTTTTTCTCTACTCAGTCGTGTCTGAAATGTGGGAGAGACTTAAAATTCCTTTCTCCCTGTTACCTCGGTCTCCTCAGGTGTAAACCAAAGGCTTTCTTACCCTTTTTTTTCTCAGCATACAGAAAGGAGCCAAAAATGGTTCTGTCCAGAAGCACTCCACCTGAGCTTGGCTCCTGAATCCTCCTGTGAGATGGTCCTGGCTTATTCATTTCCACCGGATTCCCAACAGGACAATTGCCCTGGTTTTTATGTCATCTAATTCTAGTCAAAGAAGTCATCTATTACCGATAATTTTAAAAATTAAATGCAGTGTTTTTTAACTATACAGGTACAGACTTTTGTCATGCCAGAATTTATACAAATCTTTACATAACCGTAGTTTATATGTTAAAAAAGGTCTTGAGTTCTACATTCTTGAATCTCTAATGAGATTTTTCAACTCTCACTGAATGATTCCTGGGAAGCTTTTCTCCAGGTTTCTAAGACGCACGTGTCTAGAACAGAACGGCAAAACATGTAGGATGTAGCTGAGTCAAAAGTTAGCTCTCAGGTGGGCCACGGTGGCTCAGCAGGCAAGAATGCTCGCCTGCCATGCCAGAGGACCTGGGTTCAATTCCCGGTGCCTTTTGAATCTGAAAAAGCAAAAATTCCATCATTGCCTTTCAATAAATTGTGTTAGAATGATTGATTATCAACGTGGAAAATAAAGTTAGTTCCCTACTTCCCACCATATACAAAAATAATTTCTAAAGCATTAAATATCTAAATTTGAAATGTAAAATCTTTAGACTTTTAGAAAAAAAATTATTGTTGTCTCCATAACTTTAGGGAAAAAAAAGATTTCATAAATCAGAAACAAAAAGCAAAAACCATTAAGAAAAAATAAACTATAAAAAAAGACAAAATAAAAGATGGAAAGATAAGTCACAGATTAGTAGCCAACATTATACATATCAATATTCAAAATGTAAAAAAGATTAAAAAAAGCAAAATTGGAAAAATCATTCAGAAAAGAAAGCATTAATGGCCAATAAGCATTAAAAGGAGCTCTTCAGTCTCTCTAGAAATTGAAGAAATTCAAATTACATCCACTCAGTGATGCACTTCCATGCACACTATATAAGCAAAACTTAGAAAGTCAATGTATACCAAGTGTTGATTAGGTTGCAGAACAAAGGGAAATCTCATGCACTGATTGTGGGAGGGTAATTGGTGCAATTACTTTTAGGAGTATTTGGCCAATATCTAGTACAATTGAAAGCACACACAGATGATGACTCAATAATCGCATTTGTAAATCTACCCTGGAGAAATCCATGCACATGTATACAAGGAGACATATACAAAATTTTTTATAGCAGCATTTTTCTGTCATAGCAGAACAATTAAGAACAAACTATACGCCATTTGGTAGGTAATGAATTAATAAGAATGAATGTGAATAGTATATTCATATAATGGACTATTACATGGCAGTGAAAAATAAAAACACTTAGGATTAATTTATCAACCTGGATGAACTTCACGAATTGAAGAAAAAAGAAAGAATAAAAATGTATGCTGTCATTGATTTAAAGTTTAGAAACAAGCAAAATGTAGAAATGCATACACATGAGGAAAAGCACAAAGTATGTATACTGAGCCAAATGTTGACTCTCAAGGATTCCCTGAATCTGAAAAAGCAAAAATTCCACCATCATCCTTCAGTAAATTATTCTAGGATAATTTACTGGCAATTTAAAAAGAAAAAATAGATTATAGGAAAATGGCAGAGTAGGAAGCTCCAAGAATCGGTCCCTCCATCAGAATAACTACTCAACAGGCAGGAACTATTTGAATAAACTGTTATGAAACTGGAGTCCAGTAGAACACAATACAGCATTCAAGGGAAAAAGGAAGAAAGAAGCTGATAAATTATGGTAAATACAGTAAATTGCTCTTTCCGTGCAACAATTACAGTCACCCAGCCACCACTCTTGCAACAGGCAGGAGTGGGGTGTGTCACCTGGCATAGCTGGCTGGTGCCAGAAAAGTACATAAAAATCCACTTCCCCAAGCTCAGGGGCGGGCACAGACTGATCACAGCTTTCCATTAGCTACTTCAGATACCTGGGGGCCTGGCTTTGAGGGTGGGCTATTGATTCAACTTGTCCCAGACAAAGGCAGCAGAAGAAACTTAAAGACAGTATGCCTCCTCAGGGCCCCAAAGAACAGATGAAGGGCTGCATTTGCTGGGCAGGTCAAGAAAATGCAGCTTTGCAGAACCATGGAAAAAGGTCCTGGTGCCCTTCCTGGCCCCTTCTGCATCTCCTCTCCAGGGCAGTCTGGAGCCAGCCAGCGCTTCCTGTGTGTGCTGCTGGCCTTGTTCTAGCTGGGAAAGGCTGACTTGAGAAACTCATTTATAGAGTGCCCCACCTCCCCAAATTTACCCTCCAAGCAAAAGTAGCTTGAAACAATAAATGCAATTAGGCAATAAAATAAACAGCTTCAAATTGGAAAGGAAGTAGTAAGTTTTTTTCCTTATTTGCAGATGCGTGATCCTATCTACAGAAAATCTACCATAAATCTCCTTGAACTAGTAAATTAATTTATCAAAGTAGCAGGGTACAAGATCAACACTCAAAAAAAACAGTAGTTTTACTATACACTACTAATGAAAAATTGGAAGAAGAAATTAAGAAAAATGATTCAGTTAACAATAGCAACTAAAAATATCAAATGCATAGAAGTAAATCTAACTCAGGATGTAAAGGACACGATAACAGACAACTATAAAATATTGCTAAAATAAATGAAAGAAGACCTAAATAAATGGAAGGGCATTCGATGTTCAATGATTAGAAGGCTAAATATTGTTAAGATGTCATTTCAACGAAAAGCAATTTACAAATTCAATGTAATAGCAGTCAAAATTCCAACAGTCTTCTTTGCAGAAATGGAAAAGTCAATCGTGAAACTTATAAGAAAGGGTGTAGGACCTGGAATAGCTAAAACTCTCTTGAAAAAGAACAAAGTTAGCTAACACTCAATTCTCAATTTTTAAACTTATTACAAAGCAACCATAATCAAAATAGTGTGGTACAGGCATAAGTACAAACATATATAACTATAAAATTGAATTGAGAGCTCAGAAATATGAAAGCAAAAATCACTCATTTGGGAAAGAATAGTCCCTCCATCAAATAGTGTTGAGAAACTGGATCTCCATTTGCAAAAGAATAAAAGTGGACCCCTACCTCATACCATATGCAAAAATTAACTCAAAATGGATCAAAATCCTAAATAAAAGAGCTAGAGCTGTAAAATTTCTAGAAGAAAACATAGGGAAGTATCTTTAGGACCCAGTGTTAGACTATGATTTCTTAAATTTTATACCCAGCACAAGCAATAAAGGAAAAAATAGATGAGACTTAAAAAAATTAAAATCTTTTGTGCCTCAAAGGACTTTATCATGGAAATAAAACAATAACTAATACAATGGGAGAGTATATTTGTAAACCACATATGTGATAAGGGTTTACTATTCAGAAAATATAAAAAAATCCTTCAATCAACAACAAAAAGACAATTTGATTTTAAAATGGGCAAAATACTTGAATAGACATTTCTCTAACGAAGATATACAAATGGACAAACAGCACATGAAAAGTGCTCAACATCATTAGCCATTGCAGAAATATTAACCAAAACCATAATGAGACACCATTCACATCCACCAGAATTGTACTATTGAAGTAATGGAAAGTTGCATGTGTTGGAGAGGATGTGGAGAAATTAGAGCACTCATTCAATGCTGATGGGAATGTAAAATGGGGCAGCCTCTATGGAAGGTAGTTTGGTAATACCTAAGAAAGTTAAGAAAAAAATTTCCATGCAGTCCAGCAGTCTTCCTTATAGACGTATACCCAAAAGAATTGAAAGCAAGGGCCTGAACAGATATTTTCACACTGATGTCCATTACTCACAATTCCCAGAAGATGGACGCAACCCAAGTGGCCATCAACCAATGAATGGATAGACAAAATTTAGACTGTGCATACTATTTCAGATTACTAAAGCTGTTGGAAAACAAAATAATAGAAATGGATTAGCTTTTACAAAGGGGATTTATTAGGTTACAAATTTACAGTTCTAAGGCCATGAAAATGTCCAAATCAAAGCATCCAGAGAAAACTACATTGACTTTAAAGAAAGTCTGCTAGCATCCCAGACTCCTCTCTCAACTAGGAAGGCATGTGGTTGGCTTCTGCTCATCCTTGTTCCCAGTTCATTGCTTTCAGCTTCTGATTCCAGTGGCTTTTTCTCTAAGCATCTGTGGGTCCTCATTTAGCTTCTCAGGGACAAACTCTGGATTTCATCTCTTAGTTTAGCAGCTTCAAAAATCTGTTTCCTGGTTTCATTTCTCTGCTCTCTTTTCTCTCTGTTTTCTGTCTTTTATTCTTTTTACACAGGGCTCCAGTAAAAGGATTAAGACCTACCTTGAGTTTGGTAGGTTACAACTCCATGGAAACCATTTAGTCATAAATTCCCACCCACTAATAGGTATGCCCCAACCAGATTGGATTACAACAGCAAAGCTTTGCTGTGGTATACAACAGCTTCAAACCAGTATCCATACAATGAAGTATTACTCTACCTTAAAAAGGAATGAAGTTCTGATATGTGTGACAACTTTGAATGACCTTAAAGACATCACGTTGAGTGAAATAAGCTAAATATAAAAGGACAAATATAGTGTGATCCCACTGATACGAAATAATTAGAATAAGCAAACTGTTATCAGAATCTAGAATAAAGGTTACGAGGGGATGGGGCAAGGTAAGGAATAAAGGGTTAAGACTTAGTGTGTACAGAGTTTCTATTTAAGGTAAAGGAAAAGTTTTGGTATTGGATGGTGGTAATGGTAGTACAACACTTTGAGTATAATTAACACCACTGAATTATATATTTGAATGTAGTTAAAAGTGGAAATTTTAGGTTGTATATATGCTACTAAAATTATTTTTTTTAAAAATCCATAGAACCACACAACACAAACAGTGAAACTAATAGTTTAATACACAAATAGTATATTAGTATAATTCTACAAATGTGTATAGCATAGTATAATTATACAAATGTGCTTTCATCCAATGCAACTAATATACCACACCAATGCAAGATGTTAATAATGGGGGGTCTATGGGAATTCTGTGTTTTAGGCACGATTGTTCTATAAACCCGTAACTTTTCTAACTTAAAAAATGTATCTCTTCTTCACATCATGTGCAAAAATCACAACTTCAAATAAAGCCCTAAAAGTGCATAAGAATTAGAAACACTAAACTGAGGGTTCCACTTACTTCAGGGAAAGTGACAGCTGAGTAGTTACTTGTAAGCTTTATTTCTTTAGTCAGGTGGTGTTGAACATGAATGCTCATTATTCTTTATGGCTTTCTATGGCTAGAGTATGTTATTAATCTTGTAATTCCCAAAGCAGCTACAACTTTTGAAAGGTTTATCTAAGCTGCTGAAGACCTACAATGAAGCCAAAGCTGCTAACCCCAACCTCCAGCCCCAACCATGTGTCTAGCAGCCCAGCTATGCAGCCCTGCCCCATTGTGAGCACACTGTAGCCTTCTGTGCCTCTTTTCCCTGATCGTGCTCCCCTCTACCTAGAGTGCTCTTCCTCTATTTACCTGGCAAATCTCTGCTCATTCTTTAACATGCTCGTGTGTCACATCCACCTGGAAGTTGCTCTGGACCCCACCCTTCCTTCCACAGCTTGCGGTCAGTTACATCCCCTTTTCTGTGGTTCTCGTTTGTAATCTATGACTTGTTTATCGATCATCCCCATAGTTTGTGAGCTCCTGGAGTAAGCTTTTAGTACATATTGAATGCTAAATGGTGCGGGCCTTCATTGAAATGGAATCACCAAAATAAACTTGTCAGATTACAAGACTTCCCCTTCCAATGGGCTTGGATAGAGTAGAGCTTAGTGGTGAAGAGCTGGGCTTCTGATATCAGGACTGTCTGCATTTGAATCCCTGCTGTGCCTCTCTCTAGCTATATGACCCATGCTTCAGTTTTCTGACTTATCCAATGGGGGAGATGCTTACATCTCAGAGGGTCGTAGTGAAGACTAAATCATGCATGTAAAGTATCACAAACTGGGCCAGGCAGTAGTAAATATTCAATACATGCTAGCTATCATTACTGAGCCCACCTTCCTCTGTGCCTTTCTCAATTAAAAACTGCTCTTTGCTTGATGTAATTTGCCTGCAAACCCCAGTGCGACAGGGGCTCTTATAAAACAGTTTGTTTACATGCCTCAAATTACTAGCCTTTTCCAAGAAAGTGTCCTCTTTCACTTAGCACTTCCTTACAAAACCTAGTCGTAGACCAGGGGAAAATGATGCTGTGGTTAGTAAGCTAATTCTTGACCCAAAATCCTTCCCTCGTGGTTCTGCCCAGCATTTCTAAAATATACCCCTAAGTAATAAAAATCATAGGCAAGCATGTAAAGAGAGACAATGTGGTTTAGTAGGGGGAAAAGCAAATAAGGGTTTTAGACTGGGGCCTGGATTTGAATTCCTTCTCTGCCACTAGATAACAGTATGACCCTTCACCCGTGAGCCTACTCTTTCAGTCTCAGTTTCCTCTTATGCAAAATGGGGCCCCTGATTCCTTGGCAAGAATATTTGAGGATTGATGAGGGAATGCCAACAGCATGACTAGTGGCATGTTGGCTCACAGTAAGCCCTTAATATCTGCCCATTCTCTGCATCTCTCTCTACTTTTAGTGAGATCAACCCCGTGACAATGAGGGGAGCAGATGAAATGAAATGGTATTAGTTGTTCTTTGAGATTTGGAAGCCATCAAGTCTCCAGCTGTCAGTCTCCAAATACTTAGTGGCCACAAGTATTATGCAACATCCATAAATTAAAGAATGCACTGCTCACAAAATTCTTTTAAGATTATTTTTATTGAAGTCAAATTTCAACCTTCAACCCTAAAGATCTTTCCCACTTGCTGGAAATGTCTGGTGTGCCAGATGCTGGGTATAGAGTGTCAGGAGGTTTCAGATTTTGGCAACAGTTAAGGCTGTCTGGATCGTGGGAGCTGGGGCAGGTGGAGGTGATTATACCTGCAGGGGTGGGGCCCAAGGGCACCTGAACCATCCTTGCTGAAGAACAACAAATGGCTGATTTTATCAGTCATTGTGTTAGGAGAGGTAAATCAAGTATCTTCCAGAAATCAAAGTAATCCTATCTGAAACTCAGAAATCCTTATGTCAGTTGAGCTGCCTTTGGAGATATTGTAACATCGTTTCAGAATCCTTAACACCTGCACTTTGTGGTACATATTACACAGACTGTGGTGGCTTGGAGCTATGTATCCCAGAAAAAACATGTCTTAAACTTGATCCATTCCTGTGGGTGTGAACCCATTGTAAGAAGGACTTTTTGATGAGACTACCTCAGTTAAGGTGTGGCTGAACTCAACCAAGATGATTCTTAATCCTATTTCTGGGGTGTTTTTAAGCAGAATGAAATTGAGACACATAGAGAGAAAAGTATGGACATCATCAGAACCCAGAGAACGAGGAGAGGCCTCCTGTGCATACATGTGACAGAAAAAACAAGGGCCAAGGATCACCAGCAGCCAGTCCCAGAATGTCACAGTCTTCTAAAAGAAAGCATCACCTTGTTGATGTCTTAATTTTGGACTTTCCCACACCTCAAAACCATAAACCAATAAATTCCCATTGTTTAAGGCAACCCATGGCATGGTATTTGTTTTAACAGCCAAGAAACTAAAACACACACTATACATGAATGATGAAGTATAGTATGGTGGTAAATTTGAGCAGGATTATTAAGTCTAACCCCTCCTATGCTGACAATTTCCTCATCTAAGAAAAAACTGGAGTAATAATACTGACTTCCTAACTTGTTGTGTTGTTATGAAAATAAAGGGTAATACACATAAACTTATCACAGGTCTTATTTTCAGTTGCTGATCAAAATAAAGAGCTTGTCATGTTATTATTTTTATAATTGTTATGATATGTAAAACATTCCATATCTATCCTTGCAGAGACATTTCTCCTGAAGCAATTGCTTCAATAAAATTCTCCAGTAGAACTAGGTACAAGTAGTTTAGATTTTCTGGAGCATAAATGTGCAGAAAGAGAAGTGAGTGATACATCTGGGGCCAACTTTGCAGTCCAAATGACCAGAGGACGCAGGTGCCAGGTGCTGGTGGCCAGAGGGCAGAGGCCCTGAGGGCCTGTCTTCAGCTGCCCACTGCATAGCAGACCCTACAGGAGCTCTTTGTGTGTTTTGATCATTTTCTGCTGCCACTCTGAGTTGAATAATTTTCCCACAAGACCCATGCTCCTGTACTCTAGTCTGGTTCTGCTCGATCCCCTTGACCTTCTGAACCTCTATCCTTTTCAGAAGGGCAAGTAGCATGCAACTGAGTAAGAGGGATGATATAACACAACTCATGCTGAATCGCTTGCATTTCTGAAGAATAAGGAAACACTTCACCCGTTCCAGTACTGCTGACTTACCAGGTATGTGTTGTCACACTAAAGCTTAGGCCTGTTAGGGGAGAAGGGGATGGGACAAAGGCATGAAAGAATGATGCAAATGTCACAAGATAGGTACCAGCTGTTGTGGGTGGGGGGAAGATTCAGGACACTAGTTCAGAAGAGGGAAAGACTGTGCCTTCTCAAGAGGAACAGTGATGCTTCCAGAGGCAGGTAGCTTGAAGGGGGATCTAAATATGTGGAAACTGGGAGAGGGGAAGAGGGCACTCTAGGCAGAGTTAAGAGCACTTATGAATAGATTCACTTAGAAACACATAGAGGGCTAATGGCCTTTTTCTCTGCCTTTTCCTTGTTATTGCACTGATGCCACTGGCTCTCCTCAGCCTCTGACCCACCATCTCCTTGAGACCAAACACCATGCCTTCAGTTAAGTTGCAGAAGTTCTGTTAGAGAAATATTTGAAATTGATGTGGAAATTGCCAAACAATCTGTGACTATAAAGACCATGTTAGAGGATTTGGAAATGAATGATGAAGGAGATGATGACCCAGTTCCTCTACCAAATGTTTAATGCAGCAATATTAAAAAGGTCATTCAGTAGTGCACCCACCACAAAGATAACCCTCCTCTCCTGAGGATGATGAGAACAAAGAAAAGCAAACAGATGGTATCCCTGTTAGGGACTGAGAATTCCTGAAAATTGACCAGGAAACACTTTTTGAACTTATTCTAGCTGCAAACTACTTAGACATCTAGGATTTGCTTGATGTCACATGCAAGACTGTTGCCAATATGCTCAAGGGGAAAACTCCTGAGGAGATTCGCAAGACCTTCAATATCAAAAATGACTTGGAAGCCCAGGTGTGCAAAAAGAACCAGTGGTGTGAGGAGAAGTGAAGCATTGTTTCTGACACTGTAACATTGTAAGAATTGTTCCAAATACTAGTTGCACTGCTCTGTTCATAATTGCTAATATTAGGCAAACAGAAGACAAATGGAGTAACAAATCAATTCTATTTGTAGAATATTGTCCTCATTGCATGTGTAGTTTGAGTACAGATTTCAAACCTATGGCTGAATTTCTTCTAGTATGACCAATTTTTTATTTTCTTTGCTTTGACTAAAACTGAACTGTGGGTTCTCTATGTATAGACCAGTGGCATCTTGGGCTTTCCTTCTTCATGTAAAGCAATTACTGCCTAGTTTACTATTCAGTTAACTTCTGTTTAGTGACATTTTAAAAGTTGGCATTGTAAATAAAAACAACTTGGAAAAAGTTTTCTGAGATAGAATTAACAAAGTATTATCTTATTCATGACTTGAAAACTGGAAAAAGGCTATTTGAGGTAAATGCTCAGAGTTGGGGATATTAGGATGTCTTCCAGCTTCTTAGAGTCAAAGAGTACCACCAATACTGATAAATCTGCAAAGAGGACTCCCTTAATTGGATCTGAGGGCTCCCTTAATCTTCTCAGCTTTGAGTATGTTGGCTAGAAATTCAGTTACTAACTGTAGTAGTTAGGATTCTCTAGAGAAACAGAATCAACAGGGAACACTCGCAAATATAAAATTTATAAAAGTGTCTCACATGACTGTGGGAACACAGTGCCCAAAATACGCAGGGCAGGCTGTGAAGCTGACGATTTCAATGGAGGGTCTGGACGAACTCCACAGGAGAGGCTTGCTGGCCGAAGCAGGAAGAGAGCTTGTCTCTTCTGAACCCTCCTTAAAAGGCTTCCAGTGATTAGATTGGGCATCACTCATGGCAGAAGACACTCCCCTTGGCTGGTTACAAATGGAATCAGCTGTGGATACAGCTGGTGTGATCATGATCTAATTCTATAAAATATTCTCATTGCAACAGACAGGCCGGTTTTTGTCGAACCAAACAAACAGGTACCACCACTTGGCCAAGTTGACACATGCAGCTGACCATGACACTAACCAGTTTGTATCTTTTTGGAAGAATTGTAACTAGGCAGTTTGTAGTTTTTCAATTGAAAAAGACACTTAATCCACATGGTATATCATCTTTTTATAACCATTATTCCCATGTGGGGAAAACTATTCACACTACATGTATGGAAACAATAATTTAACCTTTAACATTAAATGCAAGATACTTAAAATTAAAAGTAAGTTACATAGTAGGTAGTAATGGTTGGGTTTTGTGAAAAAAAACATAGAGGGTTGTGGGTGATCACACAAAGAGTTTGAACTTAGGTCAAGAGGTAATGGGGAGCCGCTGAAGGTATTTGAGCAGGGGGAGAAATTCCAGAGTTTCCCTCAGGAGTATGGTGATTTGATTAGATAGGGAAAGGTTAAGGGCCATGAAAGCATTTAGGATACCTTTGTATCAGTAGCAGTAAAGGAGTGAATTAAATGCCTAGGTTTCAAGGCAAGAAATGGGATCTTCCTAGAAGAAAGGTGGTACCTTGGAAAGATAGTGGATAATGGAAATGATGATCACTCAGTAAGCAATTATAGATGAGTTGTGTTCACAGAAAGGACAGGCATCTTGCCCAAGCTCAGACATCTAACATATGGTAGCTCCAGGGTTTGAAGGCAGGTGGTCCAAGCCTATGGCCCACACACTTCACCATGCTGTGCTGTTATTTGCAGATATCAGGAGTCAGGTGCAGCTAATCTAAGGAAGATAAAGAGTCAAGATCAGGTTCCCTGATTTCAGTGCTGAGGAGCATCCAGAGTAGGATGTCCACCAGGCGACTGGAAAAACACATGGGATTTTGTGAGAGATGCTTGGGCATAGGAGAGGTAAATGTAGGTGTCCCCTCTATGATCTTGAGGATGAAGCTTTGAGGATGGGTGAGATCCTTGAGAGAAGGAAGCAGAGGTGAGGAGAGAGAGCCATAGGGAAAACTCAACGAACAGGGGACTGCGCTATCCGAGAGAGGAAAACTCTGGCCATAGGGTGTTTTTCACCGACTCACTGTAGAGGGGAGGAACATAGGGAAATGAAGCAGAATGGAATGTGTGGTCACTTCATAGAGGAGAGGGGAGTCCCAGAGAGCACTCCATGATGCTCCATCTCTAGCTGGCATAGCTATTGTGCACATGTGCTACTCCTGGTGCTAGAAGACACTGCAATGAAGTATGAGTTCCTGTACAAATGTTTTGTGCCAACATAACTGACTTCCAAAATTATTGAGATTCCCAGTCTACCCAGAGCTATAGCGAGGGCATGCCCCCACCCACAAGCAGGGGATCAGGCATGCTATGTGGCCACGGGGAGTGTGTAAAACTGGTAAGCTTCAGCTCCAGTCCTCACCCACCATGCAAAACCTCTACTCACACCTGGCAAGGATCAGAGCAAAGGCAAATGTTCTGCCCCATCACTCCTGCAAAGGGCTCCCTTTGACTCAAGGGCTGATTAGCTGATGCCGGAATTCAATACCTTCAACCATGCTGATTAGGACAGCTGGGGCCCAAAGCTCACAGGACTAAGAGAGAGGATCATCAAGATGGGAGTTTTAGGAGAAGAGGGCCAACAGGCTCAAAATTGAGAAAAAGTTAAAGGAGTGAGAAGTGGAAAGGAGCCTCAAGATTGGTCATTTGGAAGTCTGCTTTACACAGCATTCATACAATCCTCCTTCCATATGAGATTTAAAAAAAACAGCTACATAGCCTACTGAGAGACTGCACTTCCTAGCTTTTTATACATCTAGGTATGGTTATTTGACTAAGTTCTGACCAATGAGATATAAGGGCAAGATTCTGAGATGGAAGTCTAGAGGGGCCTGGCTCAGTTGGGAGGACACTCTTTTACTCTCCTCCTTTCTCCAGCCTTCCTTCCTTCTCTCCTCTCTTTACCTTCCCTACCTTTTTCCCTTCCTCTGTCCTTCTGTCTTTTTCGTCCTTTCTTCCTCTTTCCTTCCTGATATCCAAACAGCAGACATGAAGGCAGAAGTGCAGCAGCTATCCTGAATCATGAGGAAGCCTCATGATAAGGGTAGATAGTGGAACAGGAAAGTGGAGAAGCTCAGGCTCCTGTTGGCTTCACAGGACCACCACGCCTGCCTTGGATGGCCACCTCTAGACTTCGTTTATGTACAAGAAGAAACCCTTATGTGTTTCAGTCCTTGCAGTAGTGTCTCTGTTATTAGCAGGCAAATCCAATCCTAACTAATACAAAGCCCATTGGGAACTGTTAAGAGCTGAATCACATCCTCAGAAAAGACAGATTCCTCATACCCAGTACGTTTGAATTACAACTTTATTTGGAAATAGGGCTGGTAGATGAAATCAAGTTAAGATGAATTAGAGAGAACCCTAAATAATATGACTTGGGTCCTTATAAGAAGAAAAGAAGAGACACGGACATGGAGGGAAGATGAGCACATGAAGACAGAGGCAGAGATTGGAGTTAGTCTGCCACAAGCCAAGGAATGCCAAGTGTTGCTGTGAACTACCAGATGATAGAAAGAGGCAAGAAAGGATTCTTCCCCATGTCTTTCAGAGGGAATATGAACCTGCTAATAAATGGATTTTGAACCTGAAGGCTTTATCAACATAAGAGAATAAATGTCTTCTGTTTTAAGCCACCTGGTTTGTGGTACTTTGTAACAGCAGCCTCTGGAAAATGAGACAGAAATCCTGGAGCCAGCAATTTTATAAAAACAACAGGGGCAGGATCCATACATCAAGGTAAGAAAGTGTGGGCAGTTGGTGAGAAAATGACTATGAGGTAGCCGCCTTTCTACAGACCTTGAACAAAACATTTAATTTCTCTATGTCTCAGTTTTTGCATCTCTAACATGGAAATAAAAATACACTCAGGCTTGTGGTAAGAATAAATAAGCTATTTTGTCTAAGTGCTTAGCACTAGGCATGAAAAGAGTTAAGCAGTGCTGTGCTGAATAAATGGAAACAATTTTCTAAAAAGGTAAATGCTTAATATATATTGCAGATTGATATGCCTGGGAACTTCATTAGAGATTCAGTATTTCACCCTTGCATTCATCAAATATTTATTAAATTTTATTGGGTGTCCGCCACCATACTAGGCACTAGGGATCTATTCTGGAAAGAAAAGACTCAGTTCCTGTTCTCCAGAAGTTTATTGATGAGTGAAGTCATTGCTTCAGCTACTAATAACAATACAACTTCCCTCTCTAAGTATAGGAAAGGCATCCCACGGGGTTTAGGACCTGCCGAGAAGGGGCAGCCATCTCTCATAGTTGAGAATCTAACTGCTTGGGGATAAAAGCATAGTGGAAATGGACAATAAGGACCTAAAAATAAGTATTTTTCCAAATCAACAGTGGAAAAAAGGATATGAAAATTATTTTTGAAGTGGAAGGAATTATTATTTAAAAGCATTGCCATAAAGAATTAGGTAGCGGAGAACCTATTCAACCGCGATTCTAGGTTTGCACACATAGCTCATTGGTCATGTAGGTATCAGGTTTTGAGAGACTTGTGGAAAAGTTAGGGTCCAAAACCACTGGGCAACGCCTAAGTCAGAACTGAATAATACCTCCAGGCCAGAAAGTCTCCCCACCTGTGGATGGCAGCAAGGCGCACAGAACTAGAGCTCCCAAAGCTCATGCTAATGCCCATTGGATCCTATTTTCTCTAGGGTCAGCACTAACCAAATTATTTAAAGAAGATCCAGCTTGAGGGACTTCAAATTCCCCACTACACTCAACCCTCTCACCCACCAAACAACTACATGATCCTCCATCATTCCTGTATACTAAAGCATGATTTCCAGAGTCACTTAAACAGATTCTAAATATCACATATCACTCAGCTTGGAAGTTACTGAGATTATTGAGCTGTCCTTTAGGAAGCCTAAAAATCTGAAAAGGTAAGATGAGCACCTCTCACATTATGTTATCATGCTTTGTCATTACATTCGTCTCCCTAAGGTACTGAGCTACTTAACACAAGACATTGGTCTAGTTCATTTCCATATTCAGCAAGACTCAATGAATACTCATTACTTAAAAAATAAATGAGTGAATGAATGAATGAGCACATAAGTGATGGTAGGAGGAAAAGAAATATCTGAAGCATGGAGAGGAAAGAATACTTGTAGGAGTCAGAAATGACTTTGTCCAAAGGATGAAATGAGACTGGATCTTGAAGAGTAATGAAGCACTTTTTAAATGAAAAAGGTGGGAGAAGCATTCAAGATATAAGAAGTGTTGCATGTGCAGCTCCAAAGGACTGAAAAAATATGCACCATTTGAGGAATAGTGAGAGGTTCTGATACCTGCAGAATAAGGAGAAGTGATGGATTTGCCTGAGATGAGCCTGGAGATTAGATCTGAGTTTGACCAGAGATAAAGTGTGTTTACATGTTGAATAACTTGGAATTTCTCTGGAAGGTCACTGAACATCAAGGATAGATTTTGAGAGCAGAATGATAAAATAATGATGTGAGGTTTTAGGAAGACCACTCCAGTGAGTGGGTCACCAATGGATGGAGGGAAGCAAGCCTGGAAGACAAGAGACCAAAGAGGAGGCTGTGATAATAACCTAGGTGAAAATGGGAAAGTTGAATCTGGGCATAGAGAAGGGAAGGAATCTAAAATGCTTTTTCCAGGCATATTTGGTGGAGCACATGAAATCTGAAAGAAAAGGAGAAGTATAGATTCTTCCAAAACTTTTAACTTCAGAGTCTGAGAAGACTGCGGTGTCAGTAAATAAGATGGGCAATACTGAAGATGTTGAATCAGAATATGAACCTTAACCAGGATTTGTTAAGTACATGTTGCCTGGAGAATAGCTAAGTGAGAATATCCAAATCTATGGTTGTATGAATTTATTCACTTCCCGGTGCCTGCCCATGTATATAAAAAAGAATATGAATTTAGAGCTTCAACATTAAACCACATCTGAAAAGATCTGAGGGTCATTAGTAAAGAAGCCATTGGACTTCATGACTGCCTTTCAATATTTCAAGGTTGCTTTGTATCTGAGAGAGCCAGAATGATCTGAACACAGGGAGCATATGCCCTGGAACAACATGGGCCTGAATTCAAATTCTAGCTTCCACAATTTTTATCTTTAAACAAGTCATTCATATCTGCTTAGTCTTGACTGTGAGAACCATTGGATCTCCCTTATTGGGTCATACAACAAAATGTGATTCTGTCTATAGAGACTCTACCACAGTGCCTGGTACATGGTAAGTACTCAGTCAATTCATGTGGTCAGACTGGACAAAGTCATGTGGCTCGTGTTCCTTGGAGCATATGAGATTGTGCTCCCATGGGTCTTGCCCTTATTTCTGGCCTTGAAGGCACAGGGCTTTGCACCAGATGCCTGGCAACCAGTGAATGTTCAAGAAAAGACAAAACAATCCCAGGCAGTATATCAAAGGGCAGTTTCTAATAAGAAAAACAACAGAACAGAGAATATGGGAAACATTTGAAAGATCCAGAATCATAACATAAAATAATAGTGTGTCTGGACCTATAAATAATAACATGTGCAATGAGGGAGAAGTCACTTCTTTTGGATAGGTTTCTGAAACCAGATGAAGGAAGTAGGGGAAGTATCTGCCTTTGGTGCCAGGAGAACATGTGAATTTCCCTCTTGAAATTGGCACTCACCATAGTAACACAGATGAACAGTCACCTGGCAATAAAGTGGGTCAAGAAACCACCTAAATATAACAAAATTGATGATGTCTGATTGTCCAGGGGTTTGGTCCATGAGGTGCAGCCTAGGGAAGGGTCTGGCCTGATTTTGTAGCACCATTAATGAATTGAGAGCAAGTGAATGACATTTGCCAAGGATATCCTAAATCATAATGGCTTGGGAACGTGATCAAAGTGAGAGGCATAATGCAGGGAACTCATTGAAGCTAGAAATATGAGCTAAAAACAAGATACAGCTTGAGAAAAATGCAAATGAACATTTCTGGAGAGAAATGATGAGAAACAATCTGAGAATGCAATGGAGGGTCCCAGCCAGTGAAGCAGAGGTCCCAATGGAGATGGAAAGAAGGACATATATTACACTATACAAAGTAGAATATGTGAGCCAAAAGAAGTCAAAGTGATGTGTTTGCTGCTGCCCAGCTCAGGCATAAATAGCATGAAGCTAAGAAAGCATCTCTCTGCCTTCAAGGTGGGTGCATCCCTGAAAAATTGAAGTGAGAGTTGTTAATGGGGAAAGCACCCAAAACTTAGGAGCTGACCTATGCAAGTCCCAGTACCTTGGACCTGCCTCCTAGACTCTGCATGCCTTGGTGTGTTCATCTGTAAAATGCATGTAAATATAACAACAATTCCCATGAGGATTAGATATGAAGGGATTGTAAAGGGTTACCCAGCATTATGTGCTTGAACAAACCAGAATGATACAATTCAACAGAAGAAAAAAATTCTCTAAAGCTTGTTTTTTTTTTTCTTTTGTATTTGCTAGGTATGAACTTTTTAAGAACTAGAAGAGAGGGAATATGGTTCATTCAGAACAAACCTACTTACCTCTTTTTGGGAAATACCTAATGAATATTAGTTTCATTGCTAAAACCATCAGGTGTTATTAATGCAATTGATAGGCAGTATCTGATGGTTACCCTCGTTTGTTTAAGCATTCAGGTAATAATTCCCAAATATCTACCATAAACCATCTTCTTTTATATCTATCATTTTGCTTCCCACAAAAAAAACAAAGGTATGTTTTGTTTCCAGTTTTGCTTGATAAGCATAGCAGGAATCAAACTGACTAAGAAATTCCTCCTGGACCATTGGTAAGGGTAGTAGACTCAGACGCCGAAGGCCAATCTTCCAGCCCCAGTGTGCGGCTCATTTCCTGCTACCATGTTGCTCCGCTGACCACTTCCTGCCTCCCCACTTTCCCTCCCATCGTCCAGGATTTTATATCTACCTGCCGTTCACAGAATTTTCCATGCTGTTCCTGCCCCCACATATGTACACAAGCTGTGGCCTTTGATGGGATTCCCTCTCCATGTATGTCTGCCGAGAATCTCCTTCTCCTTCTTCAGAAATTGCTTACAGACTCTTCCTCAGATCCTGTCCAGGAGGAGCCCTGAGTCCCCCCATGGAACAGGCTTTTGGGAAGCCAGGTGCTGGTGGGTGTCCAAACTCCCTCTCCCTGGTGATGGCAGCTCACCAAGTCCTGCAAGCTCTCCCAGCCTCATTGACTTACTGTCAAATGTAGACCTGTAAAAAATTCGGGCCTCCTGGGGTTTTGGGAAACCACATGGAAAAGTGGTGCTAGAAAAAAATACTCAGTAACTGAACTGATTTTTATGTATTATCTCTATTCGTCAAAAACCAATGTACCTCCTAGAACTTGTGCTCCTTAAGAAAGCAATGCCGTTCTCTGTTTTACCTTTTACCTTCCAGCACTGAGCCAAGTATTTGACACATCAAATTGTCCTTCATTTTAATGCTAATAATTATACTCTGGTAGTTAATGTTTATTTATGCTCAGTCTGTGCAAGGAATTATGCTTGTGTCTTTACCTTATTTAATCCTTACAAAGACCTTCTGAATTAAGAACTATGTTCAGTCTTTATTTTACTGATGAGGAGACAAGCACAAAGTAAAATTCCTAAGGTGCATGGTAAGAGATGCAGCAGAATTCAAAGCCAGACTTTGCATGCATGATTTGTGTTTCTAACCACTGCAAATGAATGAATGATAGAGTGAGTGAATGAATGATTGATGAATAAATAAATAAAAATGTATGCATTATGCTGGAGTTGTAGCCTGCCTTCTAGGACTTCAAAATCTTACTCGCTAACAATGTGCATGTTAGGCAGTTAAGATTACCTATAGAACGCACTCACATGTGCAGGGCAGGCAGACAATGACAGAAGAAATTCTGGAAAACTGTCAGAGAAGGCGGGCTCCATGGGATCCTTTCACAATTCGCTTGGGGCTTCATTTGAATTTCTGACACATTCAAACCCATTTTCCTCTTCTTGCTCCTTTAGAAACCAGCCACCTGGACACATTTCAGAACTGCCACTAAAATCCCCTTAAATGGGTTATTTCATCTGGAAGGTCTGAGTAAGGTTTGCTTCCCTCTGAGCTGTTCCACCAGATGTTGAAGTCTGGCAAAATCAAATTATTATAAAAAGTTTTATGAGTGTCATAGCAAGAACCACTTGGCAGGATGCAGAACTCAACCCCTCTGAGCTTCCTCAATCTAAGAAACCTCTTACTGGTAGTAAAACAATGTTAATGCCTTCCCCAAAGCCCACTTTCAGCCTCTACCATCAGTGCCCACCACAGTTTCAGAACTATACTTGTTTCCATTTCTGATCTCCATTCTGGCTGCAAAACTACAATGCAATATGGTCATCTCAACTCAAGGCACTGAAGCCCATGCTCAACGCTTTACTAGGTCATATGCCAGCCTAGATTTCAGGTCTGAATTTCTCCCCTATTTGGACATTCCTGCAGCCCAGAGCCTTGTTCTAAGCATGTAAACTGTATGCCCATCACTTACTGCCTCTTTCAGATTAAACTTTTTTGGCTATTGTTGTTTCTGGGTGTCAAATGTCAACACCTCTGAAACTGCACCTGTTCAAATTTTTAATATCCTGCCATGACCTCTCTTTTGGGAGGGATCTTTCACTTTGGGAAACATAGGCATATGTTTTAATAGGCTTATCATCTTGGAAATGACAAAGGAGTTACATGACTTATTCCTCATTACTTATTGCTATTCATTTTTTTCCTACTCTTCCATTACGCCATATGGTTGCCTTTTTAAAATTGGGTGATTATGATTCCTCATAATGACCCTACTAGAAGTCACTGAGTCCCTGTAAGGGACAGTTACTTTCTCATTTTCCCTCTGGTTCCCAGGGACTAGGAGAAAAGCATTTGGGCAGATATGAATTCTCTATACGGTGTCTTAGAAGCTAGACTAGCTTACCTGAATGAGTGCTCAAGCCTTCTGCTCTGACCCAAACTCTGCTTCTTTAACTTCCATTGGTGCCATGAGATCTTGCAGCTGACCTAGAGAGATGTAAGGAGCCAGGGCAATACCTCAGAACTCATGCCTGAAACCATGTTTTCTTCTTCCCAAGTCTTCACTCTGTATTCCAAATCCTACCTAGAATCTTGTGTTCTTTCTCCAGCACTGCATGGCAAACCACAACTTTCCCCCACTCTAAGAGTTACAGTTATGTGCATGTTTTCTGTTTTGGATCTTGGCAAGGCTTTGGGTCTTTCTACCTCTTACTTATGCTCCTTCCTGCCCCACATTTTATCACATTCTTGAAGGCCACCCACCCACCAGCAGTTCTCCCCATACAAACAGCCTTTCCCCTTCCCTAGGTCTGCATCCATGCCAACTCATGGACCTTCAAGGTCCTTTCTCAATAAAATTAGATGAAGTCCTTACTCAAGAACCCATATCTTTCATGGTCAGCTCCTTTGTCACTGGCCTGAGCCACTTTTAACACTTCTTCCAAATATATCACTGTCCATCTGATAGATGACCATTGCTCATCTCCATGTGGCTCTGCCTCCAAACACCATCTGCTCTGGAATGCATCTAGCCCCTCTACATCCAACATCACTCGCAGCCTCCCCTGTTCTTATTGTGACAAATGATTGAGAAAGATACTGTTTGGAATTGAAACATGTCCTCCACAGAAGGCATGTTCTGGTTCTGTGCATGTGAATGCTTTTGTAAGAAGACCTTTGAGCATGGCATTAGTTAAGATGTGCCAAAACTGAGGGTGACTCATAATCCAATATGGCTGAAGTCCTTATAAGCAAAGGAAGTATGACGTGAAAGAGAAGTCATTGGGACCAGCCAGAAGCTGGAGGTCAACAGATACCAGAAGTGAACAGAAACCGGAAGAGAAAAGAGAAGATTCTGCCATGTGCATTGCTATGTGATGGAAAAGCCAAGGAACCCCAAAGATAGCTGACCAGCCAGAAGACACTGACACAGGGAAGAAGCAAGCCTCCTAGCCTCTAAAACTATGAGCCAATAAATTGCTTTTGTAAAGCCAACCTATTCTGTGGTATTATCTGTTAAAACCAAGAAACTAAGACAGATACTCAAAAGGCTCCAGGCCTCTCTTTTTCTGACTAGACTACTGAAACAGAGACCTGTAATACATCTGATTAGAAGAAACTATACGACTCTGAACCCACAGTATCTTTATACCCCAACTAGAAGTCGCTGACTTGGTATGTGGTGGGGGGGCACTTTTGGAAGAGTGCTATTCTTTCTTATTCTGCCTTTTGCATGACTCTCTCTCCTAGGCGGCCCTATAAGAGATCTTTGGTGGTCTTGTGAAAATATACCCATGATTAAAACTATCATGGAATCCCATCACTGTCTAATACATGATCATAAAGATTTTTATTTTAGATTCTTCTGCCAGGGACTGAGAGAAAAAGTTGTGGTATCTGCCTCACAGTGTACAGTGGGATCTGCACTAAACTGCAAAGCTCCCAGGGGCCAACTTAGCATCAACATCACCAAGAAAAGTCTGATTCCTGATGCAGGAGACAAGCAGACAGGAAATCCAGGACGTGCTGCCAAATTTCAGACAACAGCTTTACCTCATCAGTGCCTAGCCCTGTGCTTGACAATTGTACTTTTGAGTGTTCATTGAAAATAGTTTGCAAGTAATGGAGGATGGCCCACACATTCAGACTTCAGAAAGAGATGGCTCAGTGAGGATGGCACAGAGTGGAATAGTGAGGTTAGTTGTCAAGATTGAGGCTGTGATGGAGAGAACCTTGCTTCAGTTTCCTCAGGGTTGCTTAGAGGGAGGTCATTAGGCAGAGCTTCCCCTTTGAGTGGGCTGGACCTGGAGATGGGGAGCGGTGGACTCTTAACCCTAGAAAACCTTGGAAAGTAGGAGAGGACAACAGACAGAGAAGCAAGGGTATCACTATTAGGTAATGAGAAAAGAAGACCAAGTTTGAACACAATCCAACAAATCTTTAGTTTCTAAAGAAAGAGCATAGCATCAAAACCTAGAGTAGAGAAAGGGAAGATGAAAGAAAATTGTCTCAGGCCCAGGAGCAGAAGAAGAGGCTGGTCCTGACTAATGGGACAATTTTAAACACAAAATTATAAATTTCCCAATAAGTTATACTGATCACTCTAAGTTATCTTCATATGTAAAGTAATTGAAATCAACATTTCAAATTCACCATGCATTTTTTTCCAACAGGATAAGTTCAGTAAGTCTGGAGTTGGATTACTATAGTGAGAATATAAAATGGTACACACACCGACACTTCAATGCCTCTTGTTTCTTAACTCAAAGCAAACAAGGGAGCAAACAAAACCAAATAGAGCTGGGAAGGTGTTAACTAAAGTGTGATGAAGGAAGAGCTGAGGGTCATAGTCATCACTGAGGTTTCTTCCAAGAGGCCACACTTCTATGTCCTTGCACAGCAGTTAACCTTGACCTGGAGACACTGACTCAAGAGTCTATTATATCTTGGCTAGAGTGCCAAAAAGAAATGGTTCATTGTAAAATGAATTCAGATTGTTAATCTGAATTGTCTTAGTTTCCCAGGGCTGCCATAACAAAGTTGCTTGAAACAATGGAAATTTATTTTCTCACAGTTCTGGAGGCCAAAAGTCCAAACTTTAAGTGTCAATGGTGCTGTGCTCCTTCCTAAGGATCAGAGAAGAATCCTTCTTCTCTGATAGCCTCTTCCTAGCTTCTGGTGGTGGCCTGCAATCCTTGAGGCTCCTTGGCTTGTGATATTTCACACAGTCTCTGCGTCCTTCTTCATGTGGGGTTTACCTCTTCTCTATGTGTGTCTCTGTGTCTCTTCTCCTTTTCTTATAAAGACACCAGTCATATTGGATTTAAGTCCCACCCTAATTATGTATGACCTCATCTTAATTAATTACATCTGTACAACCCTATTTCCAAAAAGGATACATTCAGAGGTACTGGGGATTGGAAGTCAACATATCTTTGGATGGTGGCACAATTCACCCCACAAAAGGCACTATTCTGGGGAAAGAAAACAATTCAAAACAGTCAAGCATTGAGCAAGGCTTTCCCACAGCTACAATGACAGGGATCATAGAATCTTCTCTCTTGTTTCTGTTTGGGATGAAACACATGAAGAGAGTTGATTCCTGGGCTTCTACAGAAAACTCCATTTAGTGGAAGAAGTCGAGGTGGGTGGGAACACTTTCCTACAGCAATGGGGCTGCAGACAGAATCAGTGTTCTAAGGGCCAGGGTTCCTCAGAGAATTTTCTCTGTGGTAAATAAGCATAAACTTTAAACCACACATTGGTTTCCCTCATCCTTCTTCTGAACATCCATTGCAATCCTACTTGTCCCAGTTTCCTCCCACTACCACCTCTGGAAAAACCACAGGCTATTTCTTCTGGCCCACTTGTGGTTAAGAGCATGAATCCTGGACTCAACCTTGGCCTACTGACTGAAACTCTTCCTCAGGGTCTTCATGTGTGAAATGGAGGATTAATAACAATTTATACCCAAACTTTCCCAACATGTAGAACTATGAGGAACATATTAGAATTCCCATTTTTCAGATGAGAAAACTAAAGCTCAAGCTGTTCAATAGCTGGTCACATGGACTTCTGAGGATTTTATTCTTCACATAGGGATATTTTCCTTGTCCCTTGATAAGGGGACAAGTACAGCCTTGCGGCTACCAATGTCTTTAGCATAAATATTCAAGATTAATTCTAATGACATGGGTGGTGTTGCCTTCCTGAACTTAATTAATATAGTTCACAGCTGCTGTGCATGGATATCATAATATACACTGATTTATGTATTCTACCCACATAGTCCTCACAGCAAACTTTCATAGTTGGAACTCTTTGATGCATTTCATAGTTAAACAAGTGATACAGAAAGAGTTGAAGAACCCTGCTCATAGTCACACACCCAATAAGTGGCAAAATTGGGATTTGAACCCACAAAGCCCAATTCCAGTTTCAAGGCTATAATCCTTGCCCATTGAGACTTATCTGCCACCCAAAGCACTCTTGTATCTTCATATAGCCAGTGCCTAGCCCTTAAGAGGCATCCATAAAAATGAGCTAAATGAATGAATGAATGCAATTCTTATATCATCTTAAATCAGTTCTATTAAAACAAGACCATACATGAACAAACATAAGCAATATATCCCTTTGGGATAAATTTCTTGTATAATTTATCTTTGCCTATCCGGAACTCTACTTAGTGACAGGCATATTTGCAAGATGTTCAGTGAGTGATGGTGAATGACTGATTATGCCATTTGAATTGAGAGGCTGAATGCTCTGTATTACAAAATTAGCATTATTTTGGTAATTTTTATTGGTTAAGAGCATGAGTTCTAAATCCAGGTTGCCTAAATCTGAGTCCCAGGTCTGCCACTTACTAGCTGTAATTGCCTCAGGAAATTTGCTTAATCACTCAGTGCCTCAGTTTCTCAGACTATAAAATGAGACTAACGATAACATCTACCTCCTGGTGCTGTTCTGAGGATAAAATTAAGAGATGTAGCTTGTTTTGAATAAGGTCTGGCACATTGCAGTCACTTAAAATAGTAGCTACATGATTATGCTTATCTTTAACTTCTGATTACCTCTGCAATAAACATGCATTACTTGTGTCATTGAAAAACAAAGGCACAATGCCACGTACAAACACAATATTATTATGTTTTGGAGATAGGACAAATTCATCATTGTTACAACAATATGAGATATATCCTATCCTAGAGACCATTTCTGGATTTCTGAAAAAGGTCATCCCCATATATGCTGGTTTTCTGAAACCTTGGAGTACTTAGAAGAACCATTCCTATGCAAAAATTTATTGCATGGAAATGCCCAAATCCGGGACAGAGACAGCTCTCTTGTGGTAGCTGATCGGAATTTGAGTATCTTTGCTACATAGGGAAATTCTAGATAATAGGAAACAAAGAACTTGATAGTTCTAAAATCCAAATGCCTTTTTACCAATTCCCCAAGCAATGCTGCAAACAAAATTTTCAGTTGCCTGTGTTTATGGACCTTATCTTTCAATCAACTGGCTCCAGTCTAAGAAAGGTTGAAAATAGCTGTGTAACTACTATGTCCTTTTAAGGCTTGGGAAACCCTTTCCCCTCCTCCAGGAAATTAGGCCTTTAACTTAGGAGACAAGCATGCTATACCCATTTGCTGGAAGTGAATACAGAGGCTCAGAAAGATTGGGGCACTGACTCAAGGTCATGTTGCTGGTCAGTGGTAGAGCTGGGACATAAACAGGCTTCAGATTTTGCAGTGTGACCTTCCGCTCTGCCTTCAGGGAGATACTGTCAGGATAGATTTCCCTTGGGTTACTTCAATGGTATATGCATTCATTTGTTCATTCAATAACTATTTGTTGAGCATCTTCTACATGCCAGATAATTTAGGTTCCTATGATTCAGCAGTGAACAAAACAGATTCCCTGTACCCATAAAGAAGAGTTTAACTGACTAGGGACCAGTTCTTGATATGACTAAAATTTTTTTATTGAGATGTGGAAGAAAGGAAAAGGAAAATAAAGAGCAATGTTCTCTCAGTCTTGCTGAAATTACTTTACCAGATGCTCCAGACCCACTTCTTTCTCAATGGGAATGAAGAAGAGGGAATTTTAGCATCAGTTGGGAAGTAATGGGTTTAGATAAAGAAATTGCAAGCTACTTCTTCTCTTTGCTCTCCGTCTTCTGGCAATTCCAATGACTTACGGTCTGAACACCTTCCGGGCTATTCAGGATAGACTACTCTGGGCTGCAATTACAAGTTAATGTCAGGATCTCAATGGCTTAACCCAAAGTCTTGCGCATTGGGAGACTCTTCAGGGATGCTTTCCTCCATGCAGTGACTCAGTGACCCAGGCTGGTTTGATCTGAATATATGGCCCCTATGACTGGAGTTGCAGGGAAAAGAGAGCAGGATTTTCACGCTAGCTTCTAAATGCTTAAGCTGGGAAATGACACACTTCACATCTGCTGGCAGCTTGTTGGTTAAAAGCGGCTGTATGGCCCTACCTACCTGAAAAGGGTCACTGCACTAAACTGCATTAAACACTTGACTAATCATTAAACACTTGGCTGATATCTCTGCCATTACCCCACTTCTGCTTGACTATAATACCTTTTTTCATCTAGTTTCCTCTCTCTGGCATATCCTCCACATTCCCTACCCCTTGACTTTTTTGCCTGGCTAACTTCTGGTCATTACATACAACTCAACTCAAGCAACACCTCTTCCAAGAAGTCTTCCATGAATTTCCAGCTTGAAAGCTCTTTACATGCCCATAATACCCCATCTTTATCTCTATATTGAAATTAACCAGTATCCAACACAAAGTGGGTATTTACTAAACATCTAAATGAATAAATGCTTGTTGAATGGATGTTATTACTTGCTTAGAAGTGCCCATATGAGGATAAAACAGCTAAGTCTCCAAATTATGACTTGAATGGGGACCCAGTTTGGAAAACAATCATCCTGTTGGTAGTTTCACATCCTAATCACATTTCCAGGTCAAAAGTCATTCTTGACTCCCTACTGACACCAGAAAACTGCAAGTTTCTTGACCCACTGTTTCATCTTTCCAGCCTCAGGTTGTAACCTACATTTTCTAAAATTTACTTCCCCGTACACACAGGCACAAACATTCACACACATGCATACACATGCACAATGACAAGCACACATACACATATGCATGGACATGCAAACACATTCATTTGCTCATGTTCATACACACACGGCATTCTAGACAAATGGGATGTGTGCTTGTCTTCAAAATACCACAGGAGCGCACCACTTCATGCCTGTGCCTATTATGCTGCCTCTGCCAGTAATACTGCTTTATCAATCTCTTTTGATTATAAACACCTTGAATCCACAGCTTAATTTTGATTCATTATTCAGTGATTTTCCCTTTGATGGAGAGATGGAACTTGCCTGCTATGAAGCACAGAACACAAGACTGGTATTAGACCAACTTGGAGTATGTCTTAATCCACACCTCACTTGCAGTGATGTAGGGTAAGACATTGCACCCTTGGAATCTTAATGTTCTTTACTGTAGAATTAGTTAATATGCCCTGCTTCACGAGGTCATAATTTTCTGAGTACATAGTGGCCACTCAATAAAGCACAATGGTGCTTGATACATATTTGTCAATAGGCGCATGCTTCAACAGTAGCCGGAAGGATGAGTCTACAGTGGTTAATAGAGTCTGAAGGTATAAAGTGGGATGAGGAGGCAACCGTGAGGTCTATTAACTCAAGGAATCTATATATCTTGTCCAATCTGTCTTAGTGCCAGCTCTCCTACTGGCTGGAATGGGGAGTCAGTGAGACAGAACAAAACTTCTACTTGATCGGAAATGAGCAAATAGAGTCCTAATAAACTGGCATCCTTGAAAGTGGAAAGGCGGGCGGGCCGCGGTGGCTCAGCGGGCAAAGTGCTTGCCTGCTATGCCGGAGGACCTCGGTTCGATTCCCGGCCCCAGCCCATGTAACAAAAACGGAGAAACAGAATACAATAAAACAAGAAAATGTTTAAAAATGTTTCCCTTTCTTCCTTCCTTCCTTCCTTCTATCCTTCCTTCCTTCTCTCTGTCTTTCCTTTAAAAAAAAAAAAAAAAAAAAAAAAGAAAGTGGAAAGGCATATGTAGATGGCACCATGAGTCTGGTTTGTGGCTGGTAACCAGAAACAGCTAATGTCCATAAATTTGAAATTACCTTCAGCAGCACATTTGGAAGAGAGAAAGTATTGACAACAACCACAAAATAAAAACAGAAGACTAAAGAAATAAACCAACGTAGAATTAAAAAATTCACTTGCTTCTGATTTCTAGCTCTTTCAGAGAAAAGGTCCAAGATGAAGATACTGTAATGGAAAGAGAATAAATTCTGGAATTCAGGCAATGCTAGTTCCAGCCTGGTATGAGTATCTAACATTGGAAAAAATGACTTATGCTTTCAGACTTTCCATTGCTTCATCTGCAAGACGGGGACCTGAGTGCCCATGCCCAAGGTTGTTGAACTTGAAAGTATTTAGCTGTCACTCAGTAGGCACAGTGTCCCCTAGTTCAGGGATTGTCAGTCCCCAGGAAGATGGAGATGTCATTAGAATTACTCAGTGGGTTTTGGTAAACTGACAGAGCTCATCTCGGGCCTCTGTGTGCTAGGAAAAAATCTTCTTCTGCCATATTGGTGAGCAAATTTGGAGTGGCAGCATTCCCTTTTAGTGTCTCCTATTCCAAGAAAACTTCTCTGCTGTGGATGACAGACTCTCTTCACCCACAAGCCCATATCAGAGCCACACCAGTTGCCCCTAGGCTGAACACCCCAGTACCCTATTAACACTTTCATCAGAGTTCCTTCCCACTCTGTCATGATGGGCTATTAATCTATCTGTCTTGCCCACTACACTGTAAACTCCATGAGATCTAAGAAGATACCTTGTGTCCATAAATCCTCAGCACTTAGTGCAGGGCATAAGATGTGGTTCACTGTGATCTCTTAATAATGCATAGATGATAGAGCTCCCCGTAAGTATGAGAGAGTTTTCAATTTATACTCTTTATTCTGCCTCTACTAAACTTGCATTACAGAGGAAAGCAAATTGGATGGTTTTTGCCATTCACAGATGGAATCTCTAATGTGAAGAAGAAAACATGGGTTCAATGCTGGTGACACTTGGAATGGTCCCTGTTCATTAGAGTCCAATGTCCAACATAGGAAACAGTTGCATGAAGTTAGCAAGAGAAGATGGAGGTTTGGACTAAAATTATAGGAGTGGGATGGAGATAAATTAATAGACTTGGACATATTTTGATGATAGAATTAGTAAGGCCCACTGGTGGACTGGATGAAGAAGTTTAAAGGAAAAAGAAGCAAGTTTGACTTCCAAGTTTGGGGCTTAATCAAATGGATACATGCAGGTGTCATGGGAAGGGATGGGGAAGAATTGAGATGCAATAGGCCTCATGGCATCAAGAATTCTGTTTTAGCCATGCTTTGCTTGAAATGGTCTTTCAGCAAACCAAATTGTAGTTAATAAGTAAGTTCATTAGATTTGGCTGAGGTTCAAAGAAGTCCTACTATGTGCTAGATCCTATCAGCACGCCTATGAAGTCATCTACTATATTTTATAGCTACACCTGGCTCTTTTTAGTTCTCCAGCATTCTGTGTTTCTGCCCTGCTTCCAAATCTTTGCCTGGCCCTTGCTTTATGAAGGCTTAAACTTGGGACTGGCCTCCCTTCTTTCATGCAGCCTTCCTGGAAGCCCAGTTAAGTCATTGGCCCTTCCTTGGTGGTCACATAATACCTCAAGCTTGTCCTCTATGGTATATATCACCCAGAAATTTCATTGTCTGATTATCTATTTTTCCTATTAGACCTAAAGTCCTTTAAGAATAGGCCTCTCTTTTCTCCCCTGTCTCTCTGGACAACCCAGGACTTAGAGCCACAGAGAAGGTAAAAAAAAAATGCTGTCTGGATGAAAGAGCAAGACCAGCAGGGGGACGTAGGAGCAAACTGCTGCCAAGTGGAATCACTCTAAGTTAAACTGCATGTGTCAAGAGCTGCCCTTGTCATGAGAAACAGACCTGTGCAGACCAAATTCCCAATACATATGGATTACGACTTCTCCAGTCAAAGTAATTAAGAGACCATGATAAATTAGAGGTTGATAAAAGGCTCCAGTCCAAGATTTATGGCTTTTCCAGAATTCTTTAAAGTTCTCCCAAACATACAGGGGGACTGGCCCGTCTCCTGGAGCTGCAACATCTGACTCCTGTTAGCACACCCCTGCCTGACAAGGAGAGCCCCTCCATCCACTGAGAGCAAGCCCCTTCATTAGCACTCATTCCTGACCCTGAGACTGAGTTGTTCTTGAATATACATTCCTGCTCATCCCCTTTGCCTAGAAGTCTTGAGTTCTTGACCAGCCAGGCTTAGCCCTACAGAGGTCAGGACTCAGGCCTGAGCTGTTACATTTCCAGGGACTTTCTGTGGTAACATTCTTCTGAAAAGAAAATATGCATGCTTATCTGTGTGTGTGTGTGATGTTTTGAGGTTACTAATCTATAAAATGGATTTAGAGAAGCAGCAAAGATTTGCATTGAAGAACCAAGGCCAGGAGTCATCTGTGTGTTCCACAAAGAGTAGCAGAAGTAAGGTCAGTAAAGAGTCATCTATAAATTTAATCAAGAATGTGGACACCTGCAGGGTGTCAGGCACCATTCTGGTTTCTGGGCAGCAGAAGTAAATGGGATCACTCCCCGCACATACGCCCACACACATACTGCCTTTTTTAGTGAAGGTAACATTCCAGGCAGAGACAGGGGAAGAGACAATATCAGCAACCAGCACAGTTTAAGCTCAATTGAGGCACTTGAATGCCATGAATCATCAGGAACCAGGGTTGAGTGATGGTGATGTGTATTGGGTCACAGATGGAAGAATTGGTGCCTCAGGGAGAGCTGGTCCTGGACAGTGTCATGGAGGGAAAAGACTTTTGAACTGAGGCTGGATGGTAAAATAGGGCCACCCAAAGGTGAATTGTGGAGGAGGACCACGGGCATTAGAAAGAACTGGGAGTCAATGATGATGGGGACAATGAAGAGGAAGTGTGGACCTCTGTTCAGGAGCACATGGACAGGTTCATGCATTTGCTTACTCATCCATCCTGCCATTCTTTGAATTTCCTCACATTGAGCATGTACTCTACTTCTCTGTGGTAGTCCCTTGGATTTAGACCCATTTCTAGCTCAAAAGAACTCCATGGTATCATGGAGGCAGATACTCCTCTAATTTGCCCTGCTTTGCCTTTCTGTGGCTGCTGCACTTTTAAGTTATCAGTGCAACTCTTTCACCTCCCTGCTGTTATCTTTCATGCTTGTGCCAGGGTCACTTCAATGAGTACTCTAATCAGAGAAAATTCGAAACCCTCCCCAGTCAACCATCAAGCCCTGCTTCAGTTCCTCTGACCGGGATACTTACACTTAACAGCCTCTAAGTAAACTACTCCCACCTCTGCTTGCTTTCCAGGCCATAATTAGTCTGAAGTATATCCAATCCCCTCTATGTTTTCTCTGCTACATGGATTCAAGTTTCTCTCCTTCCTCATCCCTCACTTAGGGGCCTGGTTTGATGGGATGAGGTTTATATGGTGGATTTTGTTCCTAGAAACATTCAGGTAGTGACCCCCATTATACATGTTTGACTTCATCTGTGCTGGTTCCCACTGCTTCAGATGACATTTTTCCTGGGTTTTTCCAGAGCTCAGATGCACTAACCAAAGCTTATTGGAAAGTTCTGTAAATTCTTCCAGATTCATAGAAATCCCCTCTCACATTTGGTGTTTTTAAAGTGCTCTCATGGAAAACATCTCATCTCATCCTCATCTCACTTGTCCCTTTGAATTAGGTATACTTATTCCTGTTTTATAAGTGAGGCAACTGGAGTTCCATGAGACTGGGATTGCAGTGGGGTGGGGGGTGGGGATCTGAATCTAAAACAGTTGGGTCGTCACACTGATCTGGCAGTGTGCCACGGACTTTCTTCCAAAGATTTTCTTAAAAAAAACTATCACCAAGCCCATTTTTAGTCTGCTATTAATTGTCCAAGGTCTCAGTTTGGCAGCATCAAAACTCAAAGCAAAGTTTTTAATATTTTTGGCCCAGGACATTTTCTACTATGAGATGCTGCCTTCATCATTCTGAAGATGAGCCAGATGGATCTTTCAATGTGGGTGGGAAGACAGTGGGAGATAGTGGGTGGATGTTCCAATTCCTTTCTCACACCCAGGTTCTCTGCATCATGCTAGTGTTGTATCGATAAGAGAAAGATCCTCAGAACTATTCTAGAATCACAGGGAAAATTCAAACCAAAAGCATAAACATTACACAAAGATTTAAGAAAAAAATAATATTTTTTTCTATCAATTCCAACTGAAGAAGCACAAATCAAATGATCTCAAATGCTTTACCAGGGAGGAAAAAGAAATCAACAACTCAAGGAAGTTCTCCAAAAATTCTCTTCTGTCATATTTGAAGACTAATCTTACCTGTAACCACCTGCCCTAGTTTCCTAGGACTATCATAACAAAGCAGCACAAGGTGGGTGGCTTAAAACAAAAGAAATTTATTGTTTCACCAGTTGGGAAGACAGAAGTCTAAAATCATGTTACCTGTAGGGTTGTGCTTCGTCTGAAGTCTGAAGTCTGTGGAGAAGAGTAAATTTCATGCCTCTTCCGTCTTCTGGCCAGAAATTCATGACAATCTGCTTCAGATGGTCTTCCCTCTGTCTGTCTGTGTCTGCATTTCCTCTTCTTATAAGGATGCCATTCCTAATGGGTTAGGGGCCCACCCTACTCCAGTCTGACCTTATTTTAACTCACTTAATTCTATCTGTAATGATCCTGTTTCCAAATAAGACCACATTCTGAGGAACTAGGGATTAGGACTTTGCCATATCTTCCTGGAAGATATAATTCAGTCCATAGCATCTGCTCTGTGGCTCCTTTCCCAATCTGGGTTCTGTTTCTTCTTCTCAGGAGATCTTCAAGTTTATCATCCTATATTTTCGAGGTCTGCTTATATGTTGGTCTCCCCATTAGACTGTAATGCTCTTCTGGGATATATTATGAGGATCCATTGCTCCTGGAAACCAAACTCAGAGCCTGGCATCTAGCAGATATTCAAAAAAGGCTGAAATGACATGAACTGAAATTTATAATAAAATGGAGTTTCCCAGACAGAGTTCCATGATTTATTGGGAGATGTTAAACAAAGAAGGGAGATCCATATTCAATGCCTTTGGGAAATGTCAAATGAAGCCAGGCAAGTGGGGTCCCTTTCTTGGGAACTCATACAACCGTTGCTCTGCAATATGCATGGAAATGTCCAAAAGAAGCAGGATGAGCATTTCCCACTTAAAGTTATTCTGTCCAAAGAGTATCACAAGGGGCTATTTCAATAGAAGGATATTTGGGAAACACTGCAATAGATTAATCTATTTGTAATCCAAGATGCCTGATTTCCAGCATTGTGTCCCATCATTGCCACCCACTCCCAACAGCAAATCAGCAGCTTCCATGACTCTCTCTGCTACCATCAGGCTTCTCCAGAGAAACAGAACCATGTACATTAAGATATGTATTTTAAGGAATTGACACCTACAATTTTAGACCTGCAAGTCCAAATTCCATATAGCTGGTCACAGGCTAAAAATTCTTGTAAAAGTGATGCTGAAATCCAGAGTCCAAATTTATTAGAGGAAACCAGCAAGCTGGAAATTCCACTAAGAATTGAGGTTATAGTATTGAGTTCAAAATCTGTAGGAGAGGCCAGCAGGCTGGAAACTCAGAGATAAGTTGATGATGCAGTTTTGAAGCAGAAATTTTCTTTGCTCTGGAGCCCTCAGTTCTTTTCTATTAAGGCCGTCACTTGATTAGATGAGGCTGAGACATATTATGGAGAGAAATCTCCTCTACTAAAAGTCAACTGATTGTAGATACTAATCACATCTCTGAAACACCTTCACAGCAGTAACTAGAGCAGTTCAACCAAATAACTGAATGCCATAAACTAGCCAAGTTGACACATGAAATTGACCATGACACTTCCACTGATCCCGTGGCCCAAAGTAAATAGCCAGGACATGGGTGGGAGCTTCAGGGTGACAGATTCAGGTGAAGCTGTCTGAACATGAAAAGGGCTCCTGCCGGTGGAACAGGGAGAATCCAAAGTGCAAGTGAACTGGCCTTGAAGATGGTAGAATTCTTTTTGGGGAGCCATTTTTTAGCTGGATGCCTTTGAGAAAATCCCATACCCTCTCTGAGCTTCAGTTCTGGCAGTCAGTTGATTAAGGAGGTGCAGAGAAATGAGAATACCCTAGGCCTTAGGGGAGACAGACTAATTGTAGTTCCAGGAAATACCATTCGTTGGAGACTAATTCTGATCTAGGCTCTGTTAGACTCACTCTCATTGCCTTTCTGCTTTAATCCTTGGGATTCTGGAGCAAATAATGACCTCCCCATTTTACAGACAAGGAAGCAAAGATGTGCAGGTCCTAATTTCTCCTGCACCAAGCTAATAAAATACCAAACAGGCTCACTGAAATGGAAGACTCTGATTTTGCCAGGACCCCGAGTTACCCACAGCTGTGTAATATTATGCATAGGTCCTACTCCTTTGTCCTCACCACAACTCATAACACCTTCTCACATCTGAAGCAGTTGTTCCCAAGTCCATGGTGTTGTATCTTGATGAAAAGCAATCAGAAAGGAGAAGCAGCAGATCACAGGGGACTCTGAATTAGCTATCTCAAACCAGTGCATTCTGGTGGAGGGCCATTTCTCCTCCTCCAAGGAGGACTCAGATACATGACAAGTATCACTAAACTGGTCCTGGGGCAGCAAATTCCACATGCTACTGTCATGTCTCATTTCTAACCATGACACTCAAGGTTTCCTTAGAAGGGAATGATTCATCTGCCTGCCTTTAGAATAAAAAGCCCTAAGCTCCATTTGTCAGTAGTTAAGGAAATAAGATTTCCATTGAAATTTTAGAAGCCCTTGAGCAACACAAGGATCCATAAAAACAAGGTGACTTCATTTGGGGAGGTGTTGTGGGTTGAATTGAGTCCCCCAAAAGACATGTTCAAGTCCTAACTCCTAATCCGTTTAATGAGACCTTATTTGGAAATAAGGTCTTGAAGATGTGATTAGTTAAGATGATGCCATTGATTTAGGATTGATTTAGGGTAGACCTTGATCCACTATGACCTATGTCCTTATAGGAAGAAACAGATACAAACAGTCACAGAAGAGAAGACAAACTGAAGACAGAGACAAGCCAAAAAACACCAAGACCGTCTGACAAACACCAGCAGTTAAAAGAGGCAGGAAGATTCTCCTTTTCAGGTTTTAGAGAGAGGAGGGCCCTGCTGACCCTTGGATTTCAGCCTTCTGGCTTCCAGATCTGTGAGAAAATAAAGTTCTGTTGTTTTAAGCCACCCAGCCTGTGACAGAAGGCAATCTGAGAATCCTGTTCCTAATAGAATCCCGTAAGGCCACCACCCCAGCCATCTCTCATCTCAAGTAGGAAGCCTCTCCTCAGTATTCTTACTTGGATGCCAGTGAGCCTCTCCCTTGCATCTCTCAATTGAAGTGGAGTGCATCATCTGGCAGTCTCTGATCTTGAGAGAAAGTTCAGCATGTCAGGAAAACTTTTCTTCCTGGGCCTTCAGTCTTTCTGGTGCACTCAGGTCTGTCATCTGAGGCCAGGATTCCAAGGTAATTCACCCTCAAGAGGGAGCTGGTTTGGAGGCTTCTACTTTTCATGCCAACACACCTTTGCTTCTGTTATCCATGTGGTCTGGGGCCCCCTGTTCCCCTGTTGTCCTGCACACACTCATCCGGGCTCCCCACAGTTTGTTTCTAACCCTCTTCAAGGGTGTAACCCCAAAGGAAAGGCAAATATTCAGAGCTATTTAATGCTGGTTCCACCTCCCTTAGCCCTAACATCATCTTCATAAATGCAACCCATAGCCATGCTGAGGTCTTTAGACAGATGTATCCCACCCTCCCAACAGAGAGTAGAATGTTAAATAAAAGTACATCAATTCGTGATGACAATATCATGGAGCAGCTCCCCACTCCTCCTACTCCTGGACCACATCTCAAGCTTGGACTTGCTAGCTACAGAACCTTCCTTTCCTTCTTTTCCTTCAGCAAGTCTGCTTCCTTCCCCACTTCAGTGTTGCTTCTTTGGGGGGCTTACTCTGATCTCAAGTCAAGCTGGGGCCCTTGAATCAACATCCCTTCCTGCTCTCTTTCCTACCCCAAGGAAAGGCCTTTGGTCTGGAAGGATTTCACTTCTGAACACCAGAGGGAAATACAGGACAACCAAATAACAAGGAGGGGAATAAAACCATTCTCTACTCATCCCTTCCCCTACTTGTATTCTTACCACTTCTGGTGGGCACTGACAACCGACTGGGCACTGTTGTAAACAGTGTAGGTGAATTACTAGCATATTGTTCCTTACCACAACCCTGTGAGGTGTGACTACTACTCTTGCCCCCATTTATGCTTTTGAATGCTGACGTCTGAGTGAATTGACTTACCCATGACTCCATAGCTCTGAAATGGCACCCTCCAATTTGAACCCAGGCACTCTGGCTCCAGAATGTATAATTCTTCTTCTAAGCAACAAATTTCCAGAGTCTCAGAAGTCCCAACAGCCTTGGTCACCAGCTCCTGGTTCTTTCATTAAGTGGCCCTCTGGTGGCCTTCACTTTTCCATCCTTACCCCATTAAGCACTTAGCTCAGCAAGCCCTTTCCCCTTCTGATCCAGTGGCCTGGCAGGCCATGCCAACACTGGCTGCCCCAGCTGTAAGGGGCTGTTCTCCTGGCCTAGACAGGGCAGGGTCCACCCGGCCAGTGGTACATGGACTCTTGGTGAAGATGATACAGGTCTGGAATAAGAAGCAGGGCCCTCTCTCAGGAAATAAAACTAGGCAGTTGCCATATATCCTGGCCCTTAAGAAGCTCATGGACCCTAAATTCCGTCTTTGGGAGCCCAGGACTAGGAGTGAAAGCCAGAGTCCATATCACTAGGTAACAAGCATCCTAGGGACCTCCAGATGATATCTACATCCTTGAGTCCCTTGCCTCGGGAGCCATCCTTCCCTCTTCTTACTTAATCACTCCTTTGAGGTGAATCTAGCAACATTGGGGCAAAGGGAAAAAGAACCATTTAGACTTCTCTAAGCACACCACCCCCCCTTAGAGAACAGCTCCCAGCCTCTAGAAATGTGGATTCAATCTGCTATCATTTCCATATGCTCATGTTGGAACACAGAAAGGTGGACATGATTGAAATTTACATTTAAATGGAAATGGTTAAAGGTAAAGGCCCAACGTTTAGAGAAATGAGAGTATCCATTTTTCTAAGAGAGAGGCCGAGTGTTATTGTATACCATTAAGGTGTCACTGAGCCGAAATATGTTTAGAAATATTAGACACTGCTACTGCACGCAGAGTGGTGGTGACTGGCATTGGAAATGATTACACACTATGAATGAATCAGAGAGAAGCCTTCGTCAAGCACAATTACTTATAATGTTGCCTGCCACTATTACCTAATTCCAGCTCTGGTCACAAAACAGCAGAGTTCTGTTCAACCACTTTCTGCTACTGTTCAATTATATAGTAAATGCCAGAATGGGTTCATGATCATACAATTTGGCAACACAGACCTTCGTTCCTGAGATGCAGACATACTCATCTTGAAAGGTTTGGCTGATGCCTTTTGAAATATGTCACATGGATTTAATCCACATTATAGGACAGTTATTGGGTCACTGTAATAATACACATGGATATAGAGCTTAAGGGGGTAAAGATTGTTGAATGTTCTTATCAGCCTGGACACACTTCATTCTGTTGTTAGATCAAGAAACCTTGGATAGTCACAACTTATAGTAACCAAGCTTTACTCCTTTCTTATGCTTCATGTCTGTCTAAAGTCTGATGGGGCTCTGTCCTTCACCTCCTCACTCCAAGATGCAGGCTGGTGGGACAACTGCCTCCTTGAAGATGCTTGTCATTGAAAGAGTACAGAGCCACCTAGAATGGCTTTTACATGCAAATGCATGTTTTAGCTGAAAATGACCCATGGTTCCTTAGCTCACCACTCATTAGCCAAAACTATCACACAGTTAAAGAAAAATACATACCTTGTTCCCAGAAAGCAGAGACTTGGAAATATTTGGCCATCAACCCCAAAGGCTACACACTACCTCCTTATCCAAGATATCAGGCCAGGGAAAGCTGAAGACACTGCCTCAGGGGCATAATAGGGGAGGAAGGACCCAAACAAGATGAAGGCAAAAGCCAGTGTTTCCTGGAAAGTTATCCTTGGAGAAGGATTTGACATTCTTGGGTCCCTATTCTAATCTAGCTCTGTGCTACAGAGAAATTTTTTGCCTTCTGGTGAATTTTCTCTTTTGGCCAAGCTTAAGGTACTTGCTCTGTCTTCTGAGTTTCACCCTACACTTTCTGATAAGTGAATGATTTATTCATTTATTCATTCACTCAACAACTATTTTTTAAGCCCTATTATGAGAACTTGGGACAGTGGCTAACACATATCAGGTGTTGAATTAATGGTTATTGAAGAGATCAATAAGTGAATCCATGCTCTTAACCAAAAACTGTACTCAATGCTGGGGAAGAAATGAAGCCAAATCAGACACCATCCCAGCTTTCATAGAGTCTACACTGAGACACACATCACAGTGAGCCAATTACAATGTGATCAGACCTGACATGGTGACATGGCAGCAGTGATTAATTCCACTTACCATATGGTAAGTTTTCTCCTAATTGTTTCATCCATATTAATGCATTTACTCCTTAAAGCAGTCATGCAGTAGGAGGATGAAACACACACCCACTGTATAGATGAAGAAACGGAGGCCCAGTGAGCTTAATTACTTACCCAAGGTCACAAAGCCAGCAAGTGGAGATACCAGGACTTAGACCTAGATGCCTGGCTCCAGAGACCACGGTCATGAGGGAAAGATTACAGGGGTACAAAGGAAGGAGCCATTTCTTCATAGAGTGAGAGATGATGTATGCTCTGGGAAAATATTTCTACGGCAGTATCCCTTAAACTTGGTCCTGAAAGAATTTTGGGTTAGCATCAAAAGGGAAGTGAGCAGACCAGAGAGATAGTGCGGCAAAGATGTGTATAAGTGAGAAGACCTGGGAACTGACATCATTTCCTTAAGAGCTTTCTGTTTATCTGTGCCCCTGTTTCCAGTATAATCCATGGTTAGCACATAACTGTGTTTCACTGAATCTATGATAACATCTCTAGTAAGATGAAACAATATCTTATATAACATAAAAAGAGAGAGAGAATATTTCCAATGAAACCACAGCATAAGGCTTTTTTATTACTTAGAAATGTTATTTCATACTTAAAGAAAGAAATTCTTTAAATTTAACTAGATGTAGATTTTATCAAATATCATCTCATGATAAAAAGGAAAATATGGTTATGGTAGTCCTGAAACTTATTCACAGATTGCCACTTTTCTGAATCATTTTTCTACTTAGAGTCTGTGGTTTTTCCATAGAGTATTATTTTCCCCACCAACAAGAGCATCAGTGATGCAGCATTTTGTAAAATAGTCTATAAAAGAATTAAAGCCACTGGTGGATTATGTGGAGCTAGCCTATTTTTTATTCCTACTTGGGAATGTTGCTAAATCCATCTGGTTTACCACTTTCCCACCACCATTTGGGTCCCAGGGGTTTAAAAATGTGCCACACTGTTACCTGCAAGTTGTGATACTGGCTTTTTGATGGACATATGTGGGCAGACTGTACCCACTCTTGGTTCACAGTGAATGGATCAGGCCATTGATTTTTAGGTGCATCCCACTGTCAGGGTGTGTCCTAGGATCCTTGAAAGATGGTAATAATTGCTGATAAACCTCTGTTACATAAATGGATGGATCAGAGTTTGGAAGACCCAGAAATTAGGGGGAAAGGAAGAAGATTTGAATTTTATCCTACAGATGACAGAGTCACTGAACTTTTTGAAATCTGATCACCTGGGGTATGAGGTGATCTGATTTTGACTTTAAAAATCAAGAATTGCTGAAAAGAAAAGGAAATCCTTAAAACTTAGGAATCTCATTGCCTGAATTAATTACGGTACTTCACATAAAACCTGATAGAATTTAGCTGTACTGATATTATGGATCTTTCCAGAGTTGAGAGAAGCCAGGGGTACTAGCTGCTTGCCCAGAGCACAGGAGCAGTTGAGGAGGGGGGGGGGGACGAAAGAATGATTTGCATGATGTCCCCTTCCCAGGCAGGGAGTCAGATAAACTTCCCCCTCCAGGTCCCTTCAAGCCCTTTGATTCTGAATTCCATAATCTGAGCTGGATGTTGCTTATGTTTCCAGACCAAATGGAGGCTGGGATTGCATGAAGACCCCTGGGAGATTTCCAGGAGCTTTCTAAAAAGTCCTCAGGACTTTTCAAGGCTGTTTACAATATCATACACTCTATGTTTATGGATAGCATGAGCTTGGTCTCATTCACCAAATCCCAATGCAAAGAATGAGTCCAGAATAAGCTCTCAAAGATGGAATGGAGAAATTTCCATCAAAGGATGTAATACAGCTGCATGTATAACAAGGTTTAAATAGACTTAGGACAATGCATTTAAAGAATAAAATTAGCCAATATTGTTGGAGCATTAGTTAGGAACCATAAATTCATTATCCTTGATCTCTTCTTATGAAATAGATATAATCATTGTCTTGCCAAAAATGAGGAAACTGAGGCTTGGAGGCATCAAGAAGGCTGTTCCTATAGCTGGGAGTGATGATTTTTTATTTGAGCCCAGACGATATGACTCCTGTATTCTTGATCTGTACTTCTGGAAAGTTCTGATCTGGTAGGCTGCAAATTTCCAGTTTGGGTGCCTGGGTCCTTGTGTATCCTGGCTCCACTGCTCATTAGCCTCCTACCTTTGGGCAAGGAACTTAATTTGCTTGGGCCTCAGTTTCCTCACTTACAAAATGGTGGTAAGAATGACTACCTCATCCCCATGGTGGAAGGATTAAAGAGTTGGAAAGGGATGTAGATCAGTGCCTGGCTTGTAGTAAGTGTTCAGAAAATTTAGTAATGAGATAATATACTATTTATATGATTAGGCCACAGCTCGTTATAATAACTGTTTCTAGCTAATGAATTGGTCAGACTTGGTCCCCGCCCCATGCAATCTAGTTGGCTCAACCATACTAGATCTTGTCTCCCTCACAATTCTGACTGCGTGTTTTCAAATTCATTTGTTTAGCAACTAAACCTAGCTACCTTATGATGACATTGAAGTATTAACTCAATCAGGGCTGACAAGTTACAGCTCACTGGCTAAATCTAGCTATTGCCTGATTTTATCTATATATATAATTTTATATACATTATCATTTATGTATCATATATTTATATAATCTATATAGTACATTATATAATATATAATAAATTATACACTATTTATAAAATACTTTATAATATGTTTTATGCTATTTATATATAAATATATTTAATATGTAAATATGTACATACACATTTTTAGTGCTTGAGAAAAATTTTAAATCACACATTGTTCTAGTTCGCTAGTTGCCAGAAAGCAATATACCAGAAACGGAGTGGCTTTTAAAAGGGGAATTTAATAACTTGCTAGTTTATAGTTCTAAGGCTGAGAAAATGCCCCAATTAAACAAGTCTATAGAAATGTCCATCTAAGGCATCCAGGGAAAGATACCTTGGTTCAAGAAGGCCGATGAAGTTCAGGGTTTCTCTCTCAAGTGAGAAGGCACATGATGAACACAGTCAGAGTTTCTCTCTCATCTAGAAAGGCACATTGCAAACACGGTCAGGGTTCCTCTCTCATCTGAAAGGACACATGGTGAACATAGCATCATCTGTTAGCTTCTTTTCCTGGCTTCCTGTTTCATGAAGCTCCCTGGGAGGCATTTTCCTTCTTCATCTCCAAAGGTTGCTGGCTGGTGGACTCTGCTTCTCATGGCTATCATTCTGCTCTGCTCTCTCTGAATCTCTTTCATTCTCCAAAATGTTTCCTCTTTTATAGAACTCCAGAAACTTCTCAAGACCCACCCAAATGGGCAGAGACATGTCATCACTTAATCCAGTTTAACAACCACTCTTGATTGGGTTACATCTCCAGGGAGATGATCTAATTACAGATCCAAACATAACAGTGTTGAATAGGGATTATTCTGCCTTTATGAAGTGGGATTTTGATTAAAACATAGCTTTTCTAGGGGACATACATTCTTTCAAACCAGCACATTCCACCCTCTGGACCCTAAAAGAGACATGTTTTCCCCATATACAAAATACATTCATTCCATAACAATATCAGAGAAACTTAAACCATTTCAGTAGCAATACACATGAAATAAAAAGTTAGAAACATACAAACTCCTATCAAAGTTAGTTACAGGCATGGTCTGTTCTAAGGCAAAATTATCCTCTGGCTTTGGACCTTTGAAAATTCATAACAAGTTATTTGCTGTCAACATACAAAAGAGGAACAGTCACAGGGTCCATAGGGATAGACTGGAAGGAAAACCTGCAGGGCAAATACCATTGGATTTCAAAGTCTGAAAGGCATTTATCCTTCACCTTTAGAAAGTGGCAGTCCCACTCTTTCCAAGGGCCTATGCAGTGGCCCGCCTTTTTCCATATCAGACTCGGGGAACATGGAGGAGACCACCTTTTTCTCGTCTCCACTCTCTCCAAGCATCGGGCCCACCCCTGGGCTCTCTGCCATTTCCGGGGCACACGCTCAAACCCTCTGTGTGGTGGCAGCCAGGCTCTCCTGGTTTTGCCTCTGAAGTTATTTTTCCTCCAATGTGTCCCTTCTCTGAACCCCCCAGTTCTGAAGTTCTTTCTTGCATAGGAAGGCACAGGGTGACCTCTGCTGGCCTTCCCTCCAGGCTTCTGGGTTCCAACAGCTTTCACCGGGGTGATTCCTTTCTGCATCTCCAAAGGTCTGGGCTGAGCTGTGAGTGCTGAGATGAGGTATGCTGAGCTGCTTGGGCTGTGCTACGTTGAACGCTCCCATTTAAGCACCAGCCAATTAAATCAAACCTCATTCATTATAGCAGACACAACTCTTAGCTGACTGCAGATGCAATGAGCAACAGATGAAGTTCATGTACCATTGGCTCATGTCCACAGCAACAGAACTAGGTACCTTCACCTGGCCAAGTTGACAACTGAATCTAACTACCACACACATGAAAATTAAATGAAATTCGAATTTTGGTGCCCCTAAATAAGGTTTTATTGGAACACGCCCATTAGTTTACCTCTTGTCAATGGCTTGCTTCTGCACTATAACAGACCTGAGTCCTTCCTACAGAGAACTTATGGGCCCCAAAGCTTAAAGTATTTACTCTCTAATCTTTTAGGAAGGAAGTGTGCTGACCCCTGTCCTGGTTATCTGTAATAAAGCTACCAGTAGAACCCATGCGTCCTCCCTTCCCTATAGAACGGGCTGTTACACACACGCTCCCACACACACACATACACACCATGCATGCACACACACACTACACACACTCTACATACACACACACGACACACACGCACATACATAGCCCCACACGCACACCGCACACGTGCACACGTACCCCACACTCACCACACACACACACACACATACACACACACCAGACACACATGCACACATACTCTCTCTCTGCCAATAATGATTGCTATCAGCCCCACAGGCAGAGAAAGTCCTCATTCATATTTCCTTGCTGGCTAATTTTAAGCCCATGTTTTATACTTGCTGTTTCTTTACTTTGGAACACACTTATCAACGTCTTCACATTTAATTTAATTTATTTGTTCATTCATTTATTCATTTTCATGTATTGCTAGGTGCCTGATTCAGTGTATTTCCCATTAAGCATGGGACAGAACCCCGGGTCTCAATCATAGGGCTCTACCAATCTGTTCCAATAAAAGTTATCTACATGATGGCGTTTTCTAAATTGGAGCACTGCCTTTCTTTTTCCACTGGCTTCAATGAGATAGACATAATCATGAACTTGGAGCCTCAAAAGAATTTTGACAAGAAGATATTTAGATGGTTCTTCACTCCTTTTCCTAGGTTTCTTCTGTTTGCCTTGGCTGTGATTTCTAGAGGTCTTAGGGTGGGTTTGCAAGCACTCAAATGGGGCTCAGTGGAGGGAAAAAAAAGACCCACCAAGAGAGAATTCACCAGGGCCATATATTCACTGCCCCTCCCATCTCTGTAAGTTTTACATTTCTTTGAAAAAATTGTTTGTGCCATTTCTCCCCCACATGAAAAGAAGCCCATATCAAATGGCAAATATTTTCACTAAAGATTTATTTTCTGTCCACCTACTGAAATGGTGGGATTTTTTTTCCACATGGAAAGACATCAATGGGTGGCACTGCCAGGGAACAAAAATAAGATTTTAATTGAAATACAGATATGATAGGAGCCTTTAATTTACCTTCTCCCTAAGCAACAGGACTTCCTGGCTGCATCTTATAGTTGGTAGATGGCTTCCACTTACCCCCTTTCTTTTTTCAGTTTAAGCTAGAGCAGAGCAGAATTATCTTATCTTTAAATGAAATATTTTAGGGATTTGGGGATTTTTGCATGCCTCAGGACAAAGGACAGTGTTCGTGAAAAGATCACTGTCCTCTTTTGGACGCGAATTCCATCCTTACTGAAATTCTGATGTTATAAAAAGATCTGCCATCTCATTACCACCCTGTGTGTGCCACACATTTTATGCTCGCTTACAGATGGGCATGAGAACATTAGGGGCAAGAGAGAGGAAAGAACACATGATTTCTCCCTGAAATCATCTCTAATAAGACATTTTTCTCCATCAACAAGTTTGTATAAATTGTGCTGCTATAAATGTGAACCATGTTGTTTTTATTGGGGTTCCAAGATCCTTGTCAACACCTTTGGAGTAAATAACAAAGATTTTTCTTCTCAGTCCCATGTCCTTGCACACCAGGGTTTCTCCCTTCTTTAGCCAAGTGGGATCACTCTCCCCACCCCTAACCTCAACCAGGTCTGACTGAGGAAGAAGGGCACATAAACTACAGGACATGGGCATCCAAGGTCAAAGATACTTGAATTACCTGGTTGTCTTCAGTGATGAATACGAGGAGTGGAATAGGATGAATAGTCAGTTTTTACTGCATATCTGGCTGCGGTCTCCAGCTTTGAGTTTCCATGTCAGCACCAACTAGCAACAGCTCCACTCTACTGGCCATTTGCAGCCTATAATAATCCTTCAAGCACCACTTGAAATGCAGCTTTGAAATCTCCCTTGCATTTTATAGATACTAGATGTCATCGTGTCCATATGTGATGCAATTTTGCAAAACATTCCATTTTATGATTGTATGAACCATGTAGAATTTATTAGCTTTAAATTAAGTTTGATGGCAAATAATATTGGCTAATAATTTGTGGGGTTGTATTTTGTTTTATCCTCCCTGGTCAGATGAATTCTGCTTACTTTTTATCTGAGAGTTCCAACCTTCATCTCTTGTTCATTTGCAGACTCCATGCAAAGAATCCTCAGTACTAAGATGTGTTCCGTCCTTAATTCAACAGAGTTAACATTGAGGAGACCAGAAAACCCACTGGGAGGAAAAAGCATGGCATGTTGGAAAAGGCACAAAAATTGGTGTCAGAGACTAACTGGATTTGACTTCTAGCTCTTGGGAAAGGCACTAAATGTCTTCAGTCCCTTGCTTCTAAAATGGCAGACCTAAAACTTATCTGAAGGGTTATAGTAAGGTCAAATGACTTAATGCTTCTATGAACATTGACAGAGACTCTGGTAGGCACCCACCAAATATGAATTCACTCCTCTTACTGATGGCTAAATTAGCTGAGCCAGAAATTATGCACTGTTTCATTGCCGTCACCCTTTGTTTTTCAATTGAAAGGTCAGCAGGTCTGTACATGGTGAATTCAAAGAGCAGAGCTTACATGTGTTTGTTCAAGCTGGGCCTTAGACACATTAAATTTTTGTTGAAAGAATATGAGGATATACCTTAATGATGCATATACCTCTATAGTTAACAAAGTGAAGACACACATTTTGCAGCCGGTTCAGCCATAATGTAATATATGCATTCCAAAAATCACCCATTATGCAAAACCATGCAATACAAGCTACAGAGATTGTGGGAAAAATGAGATGGAGTCACAATATCCAAAAATCTCATGATTGACACACTAAAGGTAAAGAAAAAACCTAATACAAATGACACCACAGTTGTACAGAAGTTCAGTGGTTAATAAATGGCAGTGGCACTTTACCTAGAAAAGGCCTGAGGTTTGTTTGTCAAAGTGAGCATTGGAAGGGCTGTGCATGTGAGTGTGAAGTGGTGGAAGGAAGGTTATCAAGGAAAAGTTGTAACATCACATGTGGGTGTGGTGTGGCTTATAGTGCACATGGCAAGATGAGATAGTACGAAGATGTTTGAGGGATGTGTGCGTGTTTACATGTATGTTTTGTGTTTTTCTAAATGGCTCTGTTCAGTTGGGTCCGGTTTTTTGCTTTTACCCAGTGTTTCCTGTGGAGGAAATCATGCATAAGCAAATGAAAAATTTGCACAATGCTGAAAAGTGTTTCTTAATATATCAATCACAGTGGAACCAATATGCATTTTTAAAAAAAGTGTTACAAGTTTGACTGTATTTTCAATTATTTGAAGGGCTGTCCTAAAGAAAGGCAAGCAGACTAGCCCTTGTTTTTTGGGAGAATGGAGCCTGGCAAATGGATAAACTTTAGAGGAGACAGCATGGATCCTCATATGAAGCAGAACATTGTCCTATGTACAGCTGTCTGGCCATGAGCTTCCAGGGGAGGCAGTAGTTGTCTATGTTACAGATAGGTCCAAGCAGTGGATGGTTGACCATCATAGGGCAGCTAGACTGGGAGGGTTCTCAATTGGCCTTTGAAAGTCTCTCTAAATGCAAAAATTTAAATTCTTGATATGATACCTTAAGCTGTATATTTACAGGCCAAGAATAATCAGGTCAGTATTATTGTCAATAAAACATCATTGTATCACGAAATGTTGAATTTCTGGTGTGTGTTGGTGAACGTCCCAGGGTGTATGTGTTGGGGGGGGGGGGGGTTGGTGTCAATATGTGTGTTGGGACGTACTTAGGTGCCTGAATTACTTCTAAGGGAATTGACCCAATGGTGTGGATAAGTATTAGGTAGAGAACACAACCTAAAGTATATAAACTCTCAACTACCAGTGATTTAACACATTTGAAGTTTATTTCTTATGTTGATACTAAAAGATGTGTTCCTAAAGGGAAAGAGGACTTTCAAGTTTGTCTTGCTGGTCTCCATCAAGTCAGAAGGAAAAAGAGCATGGAAGCCCATATCAATAGACATACTGCAATGCATCCATTCCAAAGAGACTGGTTAATTTGGTCTAATTGTATGCTCAGGTAGAAGAGGGAACCAGTTGGGCAATTTACTGGCAACCTCTGCCTTGGTGAACCTCACATTGTTCATATTTTTCCACTCATGTCAAGATGCTTAAATAAAGTGAACTCATTCCAGGGAGGGTGAAATAAAACACAGCAAGCATTCATTAAGCACCTATCATGTGCTTGACATTAACCCATGTGCATTTGCAGTGTTACCTGCACTGGTTTGAAAAGCCACATTTTAATCTTGATTCAATCTTGTTGGGGCAGCCATTTCTTTGAACCCTGATTCAACAGTATAGGTTGGAAACTTGTGTCTAGATTATCTTCACGGTGCTGTAGCACGTCCAATAGTGGGTGTGACCTTAGACGGAGATATGACTCCACCCATTCTGGGTGGGTCTGATTAGTTTATTGGAGTCCTTTAAAAGAGGAGACATTTTAGAGAGAAGAGAGAGCAGAGCTGACAAGAACTTCAGAGTTGACACAAATGCTGTCACTTGGAGATAAGAGATATAGCTGTCCAGCAGACATCACCATGAGACATTAAGCAAGCCATAACCTGGAGAGAGCCAAGGGAAATGAAGAGGTGAAAGCCAGCCCTGGAGAAGCTGAATGAGGAACCCCCATGGGAACAAAGGCTGGAAGCAACCCAGGAGCAAGGGACCGGCAGATGCCAGCCATATGACTTCCCAACTGGAAGAGGTATTCCTGACCCATTAGCCTTCCCTGAATTAAGGTATCTTTCCTTGGATGTCTTAGTTTGGACATTTAGAACAGTAAACTTGTCATAGTAAATTCCCTTTATAAAAGCCATTCCAATTCTGGTATATTGTGTTCTGGCACCTTACAAACTAAAATATTATCCTTTAAGGGTTACAATCACACTTCCTGGTAAATACCATCCTTCCCATTTATAGAGGAGAAAATTGGCATTCAAAGAGAAGAAGAAAGACTGATGAGATCGCATAGTTACTACATATCAGAGAGGGAACTTGAACTCCAAACGGGAGGTGCCTGCTCTGCTTTCTTGCACTACGAGAAGCACTAAACTGGTCATGTCAGAATGAAGTTGGGAACAAGGTCTTTAATCTCAAGATCTGGGCATATCTGGATATGGCTTTAAAGGCAAGAGAGAACTAGAAAAGAAGAGGACCTAGATCTTTAAAGGGAAGAGATTCTCAATTTTATTGTAAAGTAGGTTTCTTCAGACATGCAACTGGTTATAATAGAGGGTGCAGGCTTAGTGTCCAGACAACAGCCGGTCTCTAGTCACTTATCTGCCCCTTGTCATACCTGGCATTGATTAAGCCATCCAACCTCCTTGAGCTTTAGGTCCTTCAACTGAAAAATGCAGATAGCCGATGAAGAACCTTTCTTCTCTGAGGTGTGCTAAGAGAAACTTAATGGAGAGCATGTAAGTGGATGTGTCTTTAAGCCCTGAAGTGCTACATAATTATTGTCATTACAGAAAATCACCATTTATTTTGCAAGAGAAAAGAAGAGAAAAATCAGATTCTGGTTGTTTATGGGGAAAATACAAAAACTTGATCCTGAATGCAGAGGGGGAAAAAAAGACAGTCTATGTTTCCTCCTGCTGTTTCAATGATAGCTATTAATGTTTTTACGTCTTTAAGATTGGTCTTAAGAAATCACTTTTCTGAGGTCTTGTTGCAGCTGAAAAGCCCACGGGAGTGATTTCTAGTAATCTAAGTTAATAAACTGTAAACTAACTTTTTTTCCAAAGATTAAAAAAACAACAACAACAATCCCACAACCTTTGACAAAATAATTCTACCAGTTATAAAGCAGCCAAATGCTCGCTAACAGACACATCGAGTCATTGGTGTGAAAAAACAAACACAGATTAGATAGATACGGACGATAGACAGAGGATAGATAGAGATAGACAGATGATAGATAGGACCAGAGAAGTTACTTCATTACTATCTGTTTTCTGTCTCCATTATAATTCCTTCCCAAATCATAAAATTTTTCCCAATTCTTAATGACACTTACCCATAAGGATAAAAACTTGAACCAAAGGAACAGAAAAGGATGGGGCCTTCATTCACCTCTCCCATGGACTCTCCCTTTGTGAGCCTGCTTTGTCAGAGAGAATGTTCTGGAGTTCACAAAGCCTAGAGCAGCAACAGGGTTTTCCTTCTTGCAGTATGCTTTCAGAAAGAAGAAGCTGGGGAAGACAAAACTTGGCCAGTGTTTACCTTGGATTGCCCATAAAAGAACACATCACCTAATTCTCCCCAGTAGGCTGAGGGGTAGATTTCATAAACTCCCTGTAACAATGAGGAAGGGGATGCTTACAGGGGTTGAGACCCCTGGGGCTGGCAAAGCCTGAGGAAGTGCCTGTGCTCAAATCCCAGTCCAATCCCCAAGACCTCAAAAGCCATTCTTTTCAGTTAAAGAGATTGCCGGGTGCCTAGCAGCAAGGACTCCATCAAAATTAGACTGCTCTCTTTTCTGAGGGGTTAATACATGGTGGGAACCAAAGTAACAGAGAGGAGCTACCCCCCTACCAGCCCAAAAGCAATAATCCTTGTTCCACTCTCATGTCAGACCACTGACCGAGGGTCCATTGTCCTCAGGAAACAACAAAGACCCAGATGGAACAGAAAATGTAAGGACAGGGTTCTATCATCTAGAAACCCCATATTTCTTAAATAATATGCATTGTCACACTTTTCCTTTGAAAATTAAGTCACAGCAAACTCCACAACGCATGACCATCCAATACTATCACATCCATTTTTGCCATATGAACTTTACCTAGAGGTTGTACAAATTGCTGACGTGCCACAAAGTACAAGCACTGCGTTGTTGCCATCTACCCATAATCATGTTAGCAAACACCCACTGAGTGCTACCGTTGGGCCAGGTACTGGGTGGCTCATTCTACTTATGCCATCAGGGTGATCTTTACAACTCTTGCTGACAGTCTCACAGCTGTGTTATCCTCTCAATTTGGGTATTGTTTGAAGCATTTTGCTGATGAGGAAACTGAGTCCCAAAGAGGCCAGATGGATTTCTTAGAAATCAGAGCTTGTAAATAACAGTTTGGGGATTCAAACACATGCATGACAGCTCCAAAGCATGCACTTGGGACCCCTAAGCAGACCTCCCTGATTTGTAATCTTTTCAGAATGTACCTTTTCCCTTTGGAATCTATGTTAATTATTTATTTATTTTCCCCATGCTTGTTCGGAAGTTTCACTGCTCTTGGGTTTAAAGACATCTGTTGATTCAACGATTAATATTTTAAAATGAAGACCCCATCTTGTGGGGTGCTGGAATATGCTGTGTCTTGATCCGAGCAGTGGTTGCATAAAGTACACGTGTGTGGAAATCCACCGGCCTCTGCACTGAAGCTACATGCCCTGTCCCGGAGAGACGTCAGGTCTGGATAAAAGAACTTAAAGCTACAGGAATAGAAATAAATATCAGCCACCAAAGGTGAAACAAAGCAAAAGGACAAAATGATACTATCAGAATCACAGAGTCTTAGAATGTCCATGCAGAAAAAGATGCCGGGAAACTTGTTCTTTGCTCGGAGGCTCCCATCACATCTCACCGTCATCTTGCCTGGCGCTGGTGCCGCTGTCCAGCCAGATCGCGAGCTCAGCAAAGGCAGAGCCTGGCACGTTCTGCCCCTTAGCACAAGTTTATGGGAGTATGGAGTTGTTTTCTTTCCCCCTTGATACATTTCATCCACATGGCTTATCCTGGCATGAGTCAATAATCTCATCACGTTTACCATCACGTCCTTGGTGCAGACGTTTACTCCACACCTTAAATTTGCAAAGCTATCTCTTCCCCCATCCCCAGGCACTCACCTTCACCTCCCTGATCATCTACTTCTTAGCCTAAGTGCCCCCTCACCTAAAACACACTGGGTAATGATGTTTATTACCCAACAATGAAAATATTGTTATTTATGGTTACAATCAGGATGTCATCAAATATGAACACTCGCATTCGGCGAGGGCCTTTCAACTGATTGTTTATGTAAATGCAAGCACTCGCTCATCATCACATCCATTTTGGGAAGGAACAATCAGGCAGGCGGCTTGTTTTACCCTGTAATATCTTTTTAATATTCAGTTCACTGGAAGCCAATCTGCAACAAAAGAAAAAAAAATGATAAATTTAAAGCTAAATTTAAATCTATAGCAAAACACAAAGTTGCGTGCTCAGAAGTACTTCTGGCACAGGCACGCTCCCAGCAGAAGCTCAGCTGCTATTCCACTTCTCTGAGAAGCTTACAATGTACCTCCAGCCAACCGTTCTGCAGAAGAGGCTCAACCTCTCTATCCCAATTTCCTACTTTGGAATAGACTGCCTTCCAGCAGATCTGGGTCCTAGACCCCAGCCCTGTAACTGGCCATCTTCATGGTTAGGGGATGTCATGTTCATATGTCGAGTATCAGTCAACTTATTGGTTAATGAAGGGAATGGATTAGATGGGCCCTAAGATACAGCTCTCAAAAACATGACCCTAAACTCTGTCTTAAAAGATAGGTCCCACTGTACCAGGAAGAAGGTACAATACCTGTGGTTTTAAATCCTAAAGCTTTAAATTTATAACAAAAAAGGAGTCCAGTATAGTAAGCTCTAAAAGATTAGCACATTTTTTTTTTCTAGAATGTTCAGCTAACAAATAAATCTCAGTTTGTGGCCACACATTTTCTGTTGTAACTACTTAACTCTGCTGACGTAATGTGCAAAGTCATAGACAACCTGTCAACAAAAGAGAAAAGCTGTATTCCAATAAAACTTTACTTACAGAAACAGGCAGTGGATCAGATTTAGTCTGTGGACCAGTTTGCTGATTCCTGGGCTAAAGCATTGGTATCCTGAGTATGGTCCATGCACTCTTAACCATGCAAGATATTCTGTGCAAATCATGGTGCTTTGAACATGTAAGTTGGGAAACATTTCCCTCCTCACTCCTCTTGAATAAGAAAGGCACTGACAAGTTCTGCTGCAGAAAAGCTGTGGGAACAAGAATTTTCACAGACTTATTTGAGCTTCCTTTGAACCCACCTACTCTGACGATCCCAAGGACTCTCCCTCAGGGAATGCTAACCTGAAGCCTGGGGTTGTCAGCAAGGCTTGGGGGACTGAGAAAGGAAGAGTTTGCACCTCACTTTTCCAGCCCTCCATGAGTCACTTTGCGAGGGGTGAGAATTGGGTCCCAGAGGCACATAATGTATCCACCAGGTTAAGGCAGCCAGACCTACAGTTTGTTGGTCCAGCTACTTCATGTTGAAGTGAAGCCGGACTGAAGCACAGTAGAGTAGAAGGATCACTTTGAGAATGAATAAAGGACTTGAACCTTGATCTTGGTTTTGCCATCAACTGACTTTGATTCAGGCTGCTCATTTCACCTTTCTGAGCATCATTTGCAAAATCACTCTCTCTGGCTGAAAAGGGAAAAGATTCATTTAGAAATCCTGGGGGGTTCTGTGGCTGTAGCTACTGTTCCAACTGTAGGAGTCTTTTATTTTTTTGTCTTTAAGGGGAGATAGACTACAGAGGCAAATTCACAGGGTGAGAAAGCATGCAGAAATAAGGATCAGCACTTCTTTTACACGGGCTGACTTCTTGACTTTCAATTTTGTGAATGCAGAGTTGGCTGGAGGCTGTTTAGGAACTGAGATCCATAAGGGCCAACCCCTCAGGAGGAGAGGCAGACTCTGCAGCAGCACCCACTCACAGGACCGCATGGTATACTTGCGTTCAGATGTAGTCTTCCCATGTTTATTACTCATGGGACCCTGCACGCATTATCCACAATCCTCCTCTCCTGGCCTGACTCCCAAAATATCATTGAAAAATGTGAGGATCAACTGGTGTTTTATAAACTGCTGTAATAAACAGAGGATATTATTATTAATATTATTTTGACTATTCTGCAGAAACTATAGAAGGCAAACAGAATTGCACTGTGAATATTAAACCCTTTGTACAGCTGGCCAAGCTACCGGGGAACCAGCAGTCAGCTTTACAGCACTGATCATGTAGTATAGCCTACTCCTCTGCACAATGGGAGCATTTTAAACTCTCTTGAGCACAGAGACATTTTGAGAGAATGATTGGTACTGTCTCAAGCACAATGAAATGTTTCTGAAACGATAGCGACGATGATACAAATGGAACATGCCTAGTGGAGAAAGAGGCAGACAACCTCAATTTTAGAAGGAAATAAATGCCAGAGGCAAGAGGGCAATCTATCCCATCAAGGGACAGAAAGGAGTTGACCTTGAGCCCAAAGTTTGTGTAGAGTTTTTCAAAGGCTTGATTTTGCTTTCTTGAAAATGTGTTCAATTGAATTTCCTTTCAAACAAGGGCTGATTCCTTCATTTCAGTTAGGCCTTGGCTTCATAAATACTGTCTCTGCACAGTATATTACTCACATCATTTATTCAGCAGATATCATAATATATTCAGGGCTGCTCTTAGAGAGAGAAATTTCAATATTAGATAAAAATAGCGAGATGGCGGCAGTCACTGTGTTTGTCTAGTACACAGAGCAAATAGGATTGTTAGCGATTACTAAAGGCTTTGGGAAAAGATAGGGAAGCAAAGATAGCTCGTGCCAGATTCTAAGCCAAACAGTTGCAGAGGTTCAAGAAAGCTTGATTACCTTCTGCCACCATGTACTTCCAAGCAGGCCCAGAGATGAGCTCCTCCTTTCTTATATTTTCTCATAAGAATAGCTGAATGTTATCCTAATTAGAAATCTGCTCAGATTCGGAAACAAGCGTGTGTTGTCTTCCCTCCCACCCTGCCCACTGCCACATTTTCACATCTTTCTCCTCTCCTCCCCCCACCCTCTGTCACACACACCCTCACACACACACACACACACACACACACACACACACACAATAAGGTTCACAGCCAGAGGGAGTCAGAGGTCACGGATAGGCCCCTACCCCTAGCTGGCCACATGATCTTGATATATGGACTCATGGCATCTCTGAACACATGTTCCTTAGTCTCTAATGGCAGAAGCAGATTGAAGAGCCTCTTGAAGTCTTCTTCTGATGTCCTTTGCACATAAAGAGCTGGTCTCTATTGAGCACCAGCGTACTATATGCTTCCAATATGTTAATTTATTTTATCCTCACCACAAGCTAGGAAATAGGTGGCATTAATTTCTACATTTGACAGATGAAGGAGTCTAAGGCACAGAAAGTTTAAGGAACTGGCCCGAGGCCACATCCAGAATTCCAACCTGAGTCACATGGCCCCAGAGTGCTGAGGAGAGAGCATTCCTTCCATTTACATCCTAAGCAGCACAGGCCTGCAATGAGTTGACCTTGGTTGGGTGACTCCACAGCAGTGGCTTCCAAACAGCCATGAGTTTGTACACAAATGTTGATTAATGTGCACAACCTCCATATGTCACCAGAGGGAACTGAGAAGTGAAGAAGTGCCCCATTGCGTTGTAAGAAACAGAAGGGTCAGTGCAGGAGAGGAGGCCCTGCTAATCCCTGACCAGCTAAAGAGGTCAGGAGGCTCATCAAGGCACGTTTGGAATGGGCCTTGGAAGGTGGGTCAGCTGTGGAAATGAGAAAGAGCAGGCCAGGGGGAATGCAGATTGAGACACAAAGCAGAAGGCAGGAAAGTGAGACATGAGCAGGCTGGAGCATCAGTGGGCCTGTAGCTTGGGACCCTTGAAAGGGAAGGGAGGGAAGAAGGCTACAACAGCAGGCTTGAGTTCAGCTTTCTTCTGTTTAAGTTTTAGTTTCAAAATAAAGCTGAATGCCAGTGAAGTGCTTGCAGTGACTTTAGGGAGATTGATCTAGGTTTTGTACAAGGGTTCTTGGGTGACTGTATAGATGGTGGACAAGGTCACAGGTTGAACTTGCAATGAGCAATCCCCTTGCCAAACCCTCTACCAAGGTCTACAGTGGCAGACTGTGCAATGCTTTATCATCTTCTGGATGTGAACAACCTGCATCAATTTTTAAGAACTTGGAATCTAAGTGACTACAATGGACTCAGTGCCTATTCATTCTTCTAAACCTTTCTTCTGAGCCTATCAATGAGACAAACAGATATATGGAATACACATCCCATTTTGCACGCCTCCGTCTAGTTCTTTCCTTTTTACTCTTACATGTGGGGCCCAGTGGGGCCCCGTGCTCGGGAGGGGCCTGGGGACTGCGTGGGAGATGTTCCCACTTGGTGGGATGAGAGCTTGTTCCACAGCCATTGTGCTTGCCTCATTAAGAATTGCTTGTTTCTGCACCCACAAGTAATAGTTTGTGTGTTGTTTTTTCAAGCCTCCTGACAGCTTCAAAACTGGGACGCATGACTCAGTCCTGGTGGGGGCTCACTTTGACTCTACTGAATGAAGAGAATGAAATCACATACGTAGGAAGAGTCTGTAATCTTTCATTATCTTCTCTGTTCACTCACCTTCAGAACTGAGCTTCAAACTGAGGCAGAGCAGGTACCTACAGGCTCCCTTGTGCTGCTTCCTGGAGAGTGAAATCTTCTAGCACTGGACTGGATGTCTTCACATAGCTGTGCCCACTTAGTCCCCTTTATTCCTGCAAGGGCAGCTTCATTATCCCCACCGACAGATGCAAATGCTGATGTTCAGGGTGATCAGATAGCTCAAAGACACATAGAAACTGGGAAAGAAGAAAAAAAGAGTCCCAAATGCAAGTCCATGTTATTTCAGAATTTGAGTTCTTACCACTCCACTTAGCTTGCTTCTCCTAAACGAAAAGAATGAAATCACACGAGTGGAATGATTCTGTTTCAGTTTTGTCATCCCTAAGTGGGATACTAAAACTTAACTCAGAAGCTGGTTAGGAAAATCAAATTATCTACTGCCTACAAAATCGCATGGGGACCAGTCTATGTTCACACATATCAGTTGAATTTAAATCTGGACCTCCCAAAAAAGAAAGAAAAAGAATGCCTAAAATCGTTGCCGGGTAGAAAAATAAACTGAGTCTTGAGAAGTTAATTGGCTTATCCAAGACCACACAGCTCATTGCTCGGCTCTGGATTCCAAATCTAATGCACGTAGTTCAGCCTATGGAAAATGCCAAACGCCACCAGAACTGCCATTTTGCTCTTCTTCCTTGTCATCTCAGAATGCCATCATCACCCTTGTTTCCTTTGTAGGAACCAGTGAGTATTGAATGGAGAGAAAAGCGACCTGAGAATCAAGAGGCCTGGGTTCAGATTTCTCCTCTTCCTCTTCTTCCCTCTGTGAGTCTGCATAAGTCTCCTGAGCTGTCTGAGTTTCAGTTTCTCCTGAAAACTGCTTTCTCCACAAAGGAAAGGAATTCCTGAGATTACTTGAAGATTCTTAAATCTCAATGCCTCCTTCCTCGCCCCCTCTCTATTTACTTCCTCCCTTTCGTTACCTCCTTTCTGGTTGCTCAGAGAATGAATACAAGCTGACATCTATGCCTGATACACCTAGAATTTGCAAGCACGCTGGCAGAAAGAGCCCCAGAGAAGATTTCTCCTTAGAACCCTAGGCAAAGATTCAGAGCTGGGACTCATAGCCAGGGTGGTGAGATTCCAAACATCTTGAGTACTTAAACCTTGGTTTACATTCAACTCTGGATGAGTCTGTGACCCAGTCAAGCCTCACAAACAGCCCATGCAGAGAGCTGTGATTTGGGAGCTTGTTTTCCCTTGAGGTAACAGAAAATGCTTCCCACTGCCACTTGCTCCTCATCACGAAGGAAAGAACAAATCTGGAGAACAGTGTTTGTGAATAAGGTAGTGAAACACAAGACCCAGGGAAAGCAGACTGGGGGGAAAGGAAGATAGCAAGAAACTGTGGAAAGAGAAGCAAGCAGGCAGAAATGGAAGCAGGACATGAATGAGACAGAGGGACAAAATGAAGAGTAGAAGCAAAGAACAAATCAGAGCAAGGAACAAAGTAGGAGATTGAGAAAGGCTTTTTTTGTTAACTGTACACAGTTTGAATCCTGTGCTTTGCTGTTTTGAATCCCCTAATTTATAACTTCTACTAAATTCAGTAGATACTTATACATCCACAAGACAGGTCACCATACTTTCTCACTTGATCCTTGCAACCTCACCGAGAGGGGACTGTTATTTTTAGTCCTCACCAAGAGGACACTCAGACAAGAAAATTCTTTCAAACCCAGGTCTGTGGAACTCCAGAATCCGAGGCTGGTTCACCAGCCTGCATAAGCCGTATCCAAAATCAACCCTGCTCTCCCCCAAAGAATCCCAGACATGCAGCTGAACTCAAAAGCATGAAAATCAATTCAAAAGTGTGAGGGAAGGTTCTTCTCAATTCGAACCAGACACACCAATTGCCTTGGGAGCTTGGCCCAGAATGCTCAGGAATATTTCTTTTTTATATTACAGGCCATGCAGAATCAACATCTGCTGGAAAATTGCACGTAAGAGGAAAATGTGACTGCAATTCTAACAATTAATGTATCTATTAATCCCGTAATTCATCATTCAACCACAAATATATGGATGGCTGGTGCAAGTTATGGGGAGTTTACAAAATTAAATAAGGTAGAACTTCTGCCCACCAAGAAGTTACCATGTGGTGAAAGAAATAACATATTTTAAATATCTCTGAAAGGAAGTTAAGAAAGTAAAAAGAAAAGAAGGCAGGAAGGCAGGGAGGAAAGAAGGAAGGAAGGAAGGAAGGACGGAGGGAAGGAGGGAGGAAGGAGGGAGGGAGGGAGGGAGGGAGGGAGGAAAGGAAGGAAGGAAGGAAGGAAGGAAGGAAGGAAGGAAGGAAGGAAGGAAGGAAGGAAGGAAGGAAGGAAGGAAGGAAGGAAGGAAGGAAGGAAGGAGGGAAGGAAGGAAGGAAGGAAGGAAGAAAGAAAGAAAGAAAGAAAGAAAGAAAGAAAGAAAGAAAGAAAGAAAGAAAGCCTCAAAAAAGTAGAGAAAGGAAAGTGCGGCAGCCTGCACAGTTTGGGTTATAGAGCTTGAACTTTGCTTCTAGTCTGATCTCTTTTAGAGATTAGTTTTGGGTTTATATCAACCCTTGTGAGTGTCAGTTTTCTCATCCATAAAATGGAGCAAGAAAGAGCTACACTTAGTGGCTGTGTGGTCAGGTGAAAATGCAGTGCCCACAACAGCCTGGCAAATCATTAGAGGTCCAGTGAATGTGCACGTCCTGGTTGCATTCTAAAACAGAGGATTTTTTCCCCACTATTGAGTTGACATTATTTCCATATCTGTATTTGATTTTTTCTTTCCAGTCCTATTAATTTCAGTAAGAGGGACAGGGACGTGAAAAGGGAAAACATGTCAAAATGCCGAGAATTCTGAAGATGCGTCTTTCCAAATTTTGCAGCTCTGTGCTGGCAAGATGACAAGGGCCCTTGCAGCCCAGTGCAAACATAGCTCTGTAAAATCACGCAGATTGCGTGTGCTGTGTATGTATGTTACATGCCAAGTGCTAAACAAGTGCTTTGAAACAAATGACAAATATGATAAGATTCGCTGAGCATAAGGCCAAGTGTGTCTAAGTGTTTTCTGGATTCATACGTGGACACAATTCTCATCCTGCCCTTGGCCCACCAAGCCACTACCAAGACAGGGACCCAAAAAGAGTCCTATTGGCCTAGAGCCTCTGTCAGCAGGTCTGCACCCAGCAGGACCCAGGGACACACATGCAATAGCGTCAGGAAAACACAGCTTGATTTCAGGTGTTAAGCATTTTGCCTCCAGAATGATGGACACTTTCTTTTCCCTCAATCGACACCATAACCTCAACGAACAATACTACTCGCTTTTGCTTGGCAAATCCACCAGCTCACACCGAAGGCAACTTCAATGGAACAGGTCATAAAAATCCCCTTCTCTGCCTGTACTTGATGCCATCGTTAAAATGAACAGGAATGGCAAAGTGAAAGGGAAAACGCTGTGATTCTTTTATGAGAAGACTGCATTTAAAAATAACCAACGAACTGTCTGCACTTTTTCGGGGGCCTGACGTCTGGAAACGCATTTAGATTGATGCAGGCTGGGTTGGGGTTCTCGTGCTGAGAAACAGTCAAGTGTTCTTAATAGGAATTGCAGTTTCTCGACATCTGTTAGGGAAAAGGGAATGGCGAAACAACAATTTAGAGTGAGATTGGTTTTGTTAAATGCATTTAAATTCCAAGATTAGTGGTGTTCTTTCTTTTTCAATTAGCATTTACTTGTAGAAAGGTTACAGATGAAAGGGTTGCTGAGGAGATCCGGTGCATTTTTTTTTTCTTCACCGAGGGCACTCCAAAGCATAGTAAAGCTAAAATAGGAAGCAAGCATACGACTTAAAGGAACTGAAAACCAGTGCCAAATCAAGACTGCAAATCTTCAAGAGGAATGCACTCAAAAAAAAAAGAAAGTAAAACAAAATAAAATGAAGTAGAGAACCGATTTGAGGCATCCTCTGGGCAGAAAAATCATAAATTGCTTTTTGAGAAAATATAGAGATTTGTATTTTCCAAGCCAGTTACTAAAAGAAATTTGCGTTATTTCTCAAGTACACGCCATGGTTCTGTTTGAGTGTGTAAAGAGCTGTAACAAGCTCCATTTTTTTTTTTTTTTGATAGAAACATAAACAGAGACGAAAAATGTAGGGAATGTTTCACCTGTTTTACTGCCATTAAATAAACCTCATCTGCTACCAAGCTGTTTTGGGTGACATTTGTTAAATAAATACATTTTGTGGGAGATTGGGACGCTTAAGTATAGAGCCATGCAACCAATGTTCTCAGATAAATTCTGTTCACTTCTCAGCTCCCTTGCCCTTGCCTTGGGGTGGGGAGTGAGGTACTACGTTTCAATGATACTTTTGCATCTGTATTTTATTTCCAAACTTGCGCAGCTACAATCAAAAATGCCTGTTCTTGTTACTAACAATCCTTTTAATTCTCAATCTCTCTCTCTTTCTGTTTCTGCTCCCTGCACATTCCTCTCTCTCCCTCTCTCCCACCCTCCCTAAATTTTTTTTTAAATTAGGCATGGATCCATATTTTTTTACATTTCTATATGGATTTCTTTAACATTTCTATGCAGATTTCACTCCATCTATTGGTGTGTGCATTTGTATGTGACTGGAACCTTTCAAATACGGTTAGAATTTCACAATATTTTTAAAAATATGCGTATTGAGTACTTGCTTAGTAGAAATCCAGCCCTATCATTTCTAATTTTAAATAAATAAATAGGAAGTTTTTCTGAAATTAACTCTGTGGGCACCCTAACAAGCATCAAGATACATCAGAGTTTTTGGTGATCTCCTATATAGGGTCTCGGCAATTTTACGTAAATATTGATTGGAGAGAGCGATCGGAGAGGAAGTTCTGAGTGCGAGGTTCTGTTCCTGCGCTGCCTGGACTGCTGGCTCTTGCTCTTCCAGCGCCCTGCAGACAGGCAGGGAGTTGTACAGAGAGCCCATCCAGAACATTCTGCACCTGGCCTTCGGGCACAGGATGCCTCCCCTCAACAGGGCTCCTCTGGATTTTTAGCTGGCTTCCTCTGAGAAACTTCATATGCTGATTCCTTTCAATTATCTGTCAATTTTCAAAATGCAAATAGGAACATGCATGTCATCACTTTAGTACTCACCAACTGATGTCTTCCAAGCACCCAGACCATAAGTGAATGCAGTTCAATATGTTCTCTTCCTTTTTATAAGTGGAGTTAATATTACTGAGCAGATTTTGGTCAGCTTCCAGGAACCCAGTGTGTGGAGAGGCAGAATTATTTTAGAAGCACAAGTTGGTTTGAAAAATGTGAACTTAGCCCAGCTATTTCTTTGTTTCATCTTTCCTCCTAGACATATTTTATTTCTCTAAAAAAAAACTTTCTTCTCACACACACATGTGAGCACACACACAATTTACACCAAATTATAATTAGTTTAGAATATTTTTTCACATTAATAATACCAAAAATATATAAAGAAAGGGAAAAATTGCCTATGATTCCCCAAACAGAAGATAACCAATAATAAACATTTTGGCATAAATTCTTTCCCACATCTTCTATGCATATGCATTTTGAGCTCACACTGTTCGTACAATTTTATCTTCTGCATTTTGTCCTTAACCTCATCAATACACATTTTCCTTAAATCATTAAAATTCCTTTATTAACATAACCTAATACGGGTATATAATACTTTACCTAATTGCTTACCTGTTTGGAGGCATTTTATAGTTTCCTTTCTTTCTTTTTCATGATTATAGGTAATGCTTAAATAAATCTATTCATGGAAAAATATCTATCTATGTTGGATTACTTTCTTATAATAGATTCCTGGAAATAGAATTACTAGGTCAAAGGGTACCAATGTATTTAACATTCCTGATGTGTATTGGCAAATTGCCTTCCAGAGAAATTATACCAATTTACCCTCCTGCTGCTAGCATATAAAAGTGCCTCTTTCACAGCATCAACTCAGCTCTGAGAGTTTTTAGAAATTCTGCAAATTTTAAAGATTTAAAAAGAAAATAGTAACTGTTGCTGGAACGATTTAAAAACCATGTACTAAGCAATAATTTTTTTTTAATTTAATAGTTAAGAAATTTAGATGTGTAAATCAAGGATGCTTTTTGACCAATAAATGATATAAAACCATAATGTTTCCTTATTCCGAGTATAATGGCTTTGTTAAAGAAAACCTTTTAAATTTTCTGTGCTGCTAGAGAAGATTTTTTCTAATCCAGGGAATATTTCAATATTTCATCAAAACAGGGACATGGGTAGTTTATGACATACAGTTTAAGGCAGCACTCACTAGACTCTAAACACAAGTGAGTGAGGGTGTCTTCAGGGACGGAGTTTCAATCCCTCATAGTGCCTGGCTTGATGCCATGTCTAAGGGGAAGGTGGGAGATGCCCTTGGTGTTTGGACAGATACTTTGAGTTCAAGGAGGAGAACTGGAGAGGTGTCTGAGGCTCTGGTTTAAAAGAGAATTTTTGAGATTTAGCCACTGAAGAGCACTCAAATGAATGACCAGGAGAGTGAGAGAGGAAACTGTTGAAAAGTTACAAAGTAAATAACAACACGTTGAGAAAACACAAGTAAAATCTTGTCTTGCAAAAGGATGGGCCAAAGACATCCCAAAGGGCATCCAAAAACATCCCTGTGCTCTGAAAGGACAATGTTCAGAGAGGAAAGCTCTGGTCAATAATTGCTGCATATGTCTAAATGTATATTGCCCCAGGCTACTACATTGGCCAAATTAATGATGTCAGTTGTATTTCCTGAAGTTTTCTGCTAGACATTCAAGTTTTGCTCTGAAAGCCAACTTACAATAAACTTTAAAAGAATTTCAAAATAGCTCTAATAACAGAAGGTGGATTTGGGGGGGAAAGAGTAAGATCTGTCATTCTTTGAACATTTTCAACTCATGAATTAGTACCAAAAATGCTTCCATTTACATGATCCTAATTGACAATGATTTATTAAAAATTGCCGGCAGCATTAAATAGACACTTCTGCATGACTATTTATTAAAATAAAAATAAATAAATAAAAGGGTAGGGGGAGGCAAGAAAGGAAAGAAAAGACATCCCAGACCCACCAACTAAACTTAAATAAGGCTCCCCTGCCCCAAATTCTCAATTCCCTTAACTGTCAGATATTTAAAAACTGAGCACCCCCTTCTGAGAAGGTGGCATTTTTCATTGTAAGACTATTCCTTGTTCCCACTTAATGAAGTGTTCCCTAAATTAAATCTACCCTTTCTGAAAGGTTACTCCCTAAACAAAATGAAGAAGAAAATGCCTCTAGTCCATATAAATGTCATCCTGCCCTCCAGTAAATCTGTTTTAATCACTACTTTTAAGGAAATTGCCCAATCGAATGGGAGGGAAGCTCAATTACCCTGGATAGCAAGGTAACAGTCAGAGGGGTCGCAGCCTGTCACAGCCTTGTTCTCAAGAGATGCAAGACACACTTTCTTCTGCAAATGATTTGTCCTTTTCCTTTTTCTAGCCGGAAAACCACTGCCACCAGAAGAAAGAAGGGAAGGGAGCTGGTCTCAATTGAGGATGCCCTGTGCTTTCACTCTTTAACCGACATTTTCCTGAGAATTCCCTACAAGAAGATTGCTAGTGAAGTCCTTTCGCTTCTATTCATCAAAAAAGAAATGGAGTCCCAGAGGGATAGATCGAGACCACCTTCCACACCACAGGGGCAGAAAAGAAAGAGGCAAGACAGAGTTCACCCAAATCTGTTCAATTCCAAAGTTTCTCTTCAGGCAAAGAGTCACCAACTAAGTTTTCATCCAAGCTTTATAAGCCCATTTAATAAGGAATAATCAGTGTGGGAGGACAACTCAGTCTAAGTGCACTTAATAGAAAATCTGGGCCAAAATCTACTTCTTCCTTGACACATAGAAGTGAGTTCTTACTCAGTGTTCCCAGTGTCTTCAGGGTGCTAATGAACCCGTAGGCGCAGAAGGTAGGTAGGCTGAACCTAGGATCAAGGCTTGCTAACCCCATGCTGTATTTAAAGGTCAACCAGGTGGGGTTATAAATTGCTCCTCTAAAGAATCAGGGTTGGGAAATGATGAGTAACAGGTACCTCAGACACTGATTCCAAACAGGCATGTGCCTTGGATTGGGGCTCAGAAGAGGCGTTCATATGCTTTGCAAAGCTAATGTGCAGAGGCAGGCTTCGGTGCTTATGTTTTTTGGAATTAAGTTGCATGACTGTGCTTTGCTCTCTAAAATGTGTAAATGTGTAAATTATGCTAAAACAGATTGCCAATGCAAGTTGAAGAAATGAAAAATATGGTGCACTCTCACGGTAAGGGTGCAGGGGTGTGGCTTGGTGCCTGATGTTAAAGGCAGCCTCCAAATTCTCCATTCTTGGGGGTTCAGGAAAGGATTATTAGGAATGTATAGTGAATTGAAAAGAAGTTAGATGGGTTTTTCAAGTGTCCGGTTACAGATAAATACATTCTCTTTTACTGGCACATAGGAGGTTATGTAAATTATGTGTGTTATATAACTTGTGCTTCTAAGTCATGTTCAATTTCCTCAATTCACCATATCCTAATGGAAACACCACAGTTGCAAGCTACTTCTTGACCCCAAAGATGCTCAGCAATAAAAAGGACAGGAAAATGGCCCCTGTCATATCATTAACTCCAACCAGTGTGTGTGTGTGTGTCTTTAATTGTTTTAATGTTATTTCAGTTTATTATGATGAGAAAAGCAAGCTCATCTATGAAAATGCCATAGAGCCATAAAAGCCCTTTCATTCAAAAAATATATAAGGAAACCCTTAGGTCTTCCAACATTTCATAGCCTGAGAAGGAAAAATGAGTGTCAATCATGACTGTTGCTTGAGACCCTCTCATGAAATTAAGAAATGATAAGAAAATAGTGTTGGTCTAATAATAACTTTGGGGGGCACCAGGACAGAAGACATTGTCTATGACTGATGAATTATATTGTTGAAAGACACCTGGAGTCCAAGTCCAATCCTCTCATTTTATAGGTAGAAAAAAAAAAAAAAAAACACCCAGTGACTTTCCAAGTTGCAACAGTGAATCTGTTAGAATATACCTAAATTCTTGTCCTGAGTTCTACATTATTTAGAAACTCAAAAATGAATTTTGTAATCTAACCATACTATTTTGTTTCAGCTTCAAAATTGCTTCAGGAATTGGATATGACTCTAGTTTGATATTAAGTGGATAATGAACATTGCAAATTTTCCTAAAGGTCATAAATTTCACAATGAAAAGAGAGAAATTTAGTTACTACATTTGATGGTAGATCCATGCAGCTTAGTCAAGAGGCAGAAGCGTGTTTCTGTAGGATCTGACGACATGTGCAGACCAATTTAATTGGAAGGGAGGACTGGGATCAGAAAGCTGAAAATAGCGTTGTCTAATTGCGGACAAAGTTTCAGTTGGTGTTTGGAAATCATCCAGATTTGAAATTTTTATTCTTCAGTTTCTCCCTCCCTCCTTTTTCTATTGTTCTTTCTCAATTTCTTTTATCTGCCACCATGAGAAAGAGACAAGATGCTAGAGATGACAGTTCTGACTTGACAGTGCCCTGAAGATTTTTCTCCTCTAGTCTTAATATGGAACTCTGAATATCTATGCAAGTGCAGTTATGAATTCATGAAATTAACTGAAACTCTGGTTAAAAGCATAAAATGATTGGGTCCATAAGAGAAGAGAAACAAGTATGTTTACAACAATTACTTTGGGGGTTGCATTGTGTTGAGCACTTGAATTGAGTTGTCCCATTTATTTCTCTCAGATACCATGTGAACCAAGCCCTGTTATGCCAAAGTTTATACCAGAAAATGGCTTTGCCTCATTTATACCCAAGACCAGGGTTCTCTTATTCAGGAATCCCACTAGCTGAACAAGAGGAGCCCTGAAACAAGGCAATAAAAAGACCTATAACGTAAGAGTAAAACAGATCTACCATCTAGTACCATCTTTGCCTTTCTAACTCATTGATTCTTAACCAAAAATCTATGATGCTTCAAGGTATTGGGAATTATCTTGAAACTTTAAAAGCATCTCCAAGTGGCTTTGTTCTTAAGTAACCATCATTTATCAATAAGCATAATTATCATAGGAAAATAATGTCTTCATATGTGCTTAATGGCTATCCCATGAGTCTCTTGAGATCAACAAATATACTTTTTTGTCCTTTTCTGCATTCTCAATTATATAGCACACTGCCTGACATTGAACAGGCGTTTACAAATATTAGATAAATGAATGAATAGAGTAAAAATCAGTCAAATGGAAAGGACTCGTCTTTATGGAACTTAGGTGCTTTGGGCCTCTGCTCATTTGAAACCATTTTCTGCTATGTTTCTGTTCCAATTTTTCAAGTGTTTTTTGTATCCACAAATCTCGATTGTGGTTTAGTTCTTTCGGTCATTTGGTTTCAATTCTCAAATTAAATTTCAAAGGACTGTGGTAAACATTAGTACATCTATTGAGAAGTACGCTTGGTGAATTCTTTTAGTATTTTATTCTAATTGAAGGTAGGTAACTGTAAATACTATCAGAATTATTTTTTTTAGCTTTGGAGGACATGCTGTGAGGCAGATGTCATCCTGAGCATTTTCACAGGTATCATTTAATCACCCCCAGCTATGTATTTAATATCAATCCCATTCTACCTCCAGACGTCTCACTGCAGAATGGAGGCCTTCACCCAAGGTCATTCAGATGGTGGTAGAACTGGAATTTGAATCCCTGTGTGTCATGCATTACAGCTGCATATCAATATAAAAATGAAATATCCTTTTTAAAATAACTCAAGATTCTTGAGGATCAATCATGAGTGCACGGTATTTACCCAGGCGCTCTGTTAAAGAATGCCATTTATCAGGAAACTACTTCAAAAGAACTTTAACAATTTAGTTTCTCGAGTGATTGATTTCAGGGTTGACTCTCATTAGATTCTTGCAGACTATGTTTAGCAAAATGGATTATGTAACCCATTTTTTTGAACTGAAATTTTATTATCAAATATATTTTCTAGTCAACTAGTCGTGATTGAACTTTTTGATGACTTCAACTTCAAAACTATGTCTTATGTAATTTTAAAATCTGGCACTAAAAAAATACACTGAGAAACATAAATTAGAATTCTAGAAGGGAAGGATGATGTGTATTATTTAAATTTGCTCTGGAAGCACAATGAAATGGAGCATTGAGGTTTTCTCAATACGCGGTTGTGACAAGTCGGTTATTCTCCTTAAGCCTCAGTTTTCTCATCTTTAAAATTGGAGATCATCAAAACACACAAATTTTCAAATTACTATGAGGACACGGAGGAAAAAAATGGCTATAAAAGGGCTTGTGAAACTCTAAAGTCAAGGCAAAAGCTAGAGAGAGCTCATGCTGCTGTGGGTCAGATTTGCACTTGTCCCGTAGAAAGAGCAGTCACCAGAACTTAGTAAGGAATTCTCTTGTAGAAAGAGCAGTCACCAGAACTTAATAAGGAATTATAAATATATATGTCATCGATTTTGAAGGAAATCATCAAGATGATGCTGCTGATGAAGCATTTATTGTGAATCCTTTGTTTTCAATTGTTGAAGCCACCACTTTTCACTCTCAACCCTGGGAAATTAAAGCATCTTTATTGAAAAATATTATAGTTACTAACATCATCATAATTATACGATCATAATTATGTTCTCATTCTGTCTTCCTTTTAAGACACAGTCTATATTGGAGAAAGCCCCATGATGCTTTTGCCAACAGTTGAGTGTTTACCTCATAACCTGGCAAATTTCCAGCCAGGATAATTGCATTCTGCTCACCAAAAACTCCCTGTAGTTTTCCCTGGAGAAGGTCTCCCTCATTTCCTGTTCAAACCCAGCTGTGCTATGGGGCTGGCAGACAGCTGCCCTGTTGTTACCCAGAGGTAGCATTTCAACACTGGTTGGAGTAGGGCTTTGGGTATCACTGCGGCCATAGCTCAGAGGAAACCAGCCGCATGTCCAGGCATCTTCTTTTGCTGTGCAAAAAGTCTTCTCAGAGACCCAGGTTCATTTCCTGGTGCTTGCCCATGTAAAAAAAAAAAAAAAAGGTTTTCTCACTAATACTAATCAGTCAATGCTACAATTCGGAAGCAAAAAAAAAAACGTGGCTTTATTTTTGCATGTATTTTACAGTACAATAAACTAATTCGTTGCATAAGATCATGGACCTCCAGCTGCTGCAATTCCAGTCAGGGAACTGACAGTCTATTTTCTTTTAATCGTTCATAGTTAGAGATGACCTATTTTACCTTCTGATTAATTGCTGAGTTTCTAGTGAGCTCGCCATTAAGGCTAAAGTTGATACAGAGCCTAAATCTCTTTCTGAACTACGGCCTTACAGATGTATTTTTGAATGAGAACATGATTCTGTTTACATGATGTTTAGTGAAAGGGATGATGTGGATGTTTGTGGCTTCATGCAGGCCTCCCATAAAACCCCAGGCTGAAGATGAAACATGACACTCACTTTGTAAGCCATCCAGGACTCCTACCCCCAGCCCATACGTTTCATATGTATGTAATCAACTTTTATTGGTTCTTGAATTACATTCTGTGAGCACAGAACTCCCTTTTGCCAATTTGAGCACAGTAACAGAGCTTGGAAGTGTCATTAATAAAGGGCTGTGTGTGGTTGGAGCACAGTGAAAAGTTTATAGAAATTGCTTTTACCAGTGCTTGTTTTGGTGTGAGCAAAGCTTTAAAGAAAGCATTTCACCCACAAAACAATATGATATCAAAATTAGAACACTTTTGGGAAATGAATAAGCTGGAGATGAGCAAATGTTCATTCATTCAATCATTTATTTGTTTTCTAATTCATCAAGTTCTTTGTGTGTGAAAAGCATAGAATAAGACATATGATCAAGTTTGGCTATCAAGGAACTCACACGGAGGAGAACCATTCCAAAGCAGTCAAGAGATTATAGACTGCTATCATCTGAAAGAAAAACATGTGGTTACAGTAGAATGTTTCTAGAAGCATCAGATCATGGTCCAGTGCCAGAACTTGCCATTCACCCTTGTACATCTAAAAACCCTATCAGGTCAGTGGAAAGGATCCATCCCTCATATCTGGATTCATGCTAAGCTCAAAAAGTCAGATGTACGTCTGCCAAAATGTCAATTGATTCAGTTTCAGTGACAAATTGACCTGTCAATGACAAAATGCACAAGTTGACCAAAATGTTCGTTCTCCATAGGTAGATAACCTGAGGCTAAAAGGCTACTCAGTAAGCATGGCATCAGGGGCCCGGGAAATGAGCTGGAGTTTATGACATTGGGTTAGGACAGCCTCATGCCCACATCACCACCAGGGGAAACTCCATGCTAAAGAGTGATCTTGGTGGGAAAGTTTCTTTTCAAGGCCTACCTCGTCTGGATCTCTGGACTTCCCATTTCTGTGTCCCAGGCTCTGCTCATCATCTCAGTTGATCTCAAAAGTTTGTTTTTGTTTTTGTTTTTCTTTTGCTGAGTATGACACAACCCACCAGGAACCCACTTCCTAAATTATTACCTCATTCTGGTCTTTCCTCTCAGACATTATGGTGGATCCCTTTGATTGGGATTTGAGCTGTACCCAAGTTTCAATGTAATTCACAGATTGTGGCAGAGATTTTGCCCACAGATAGATAATTTGTCTCTTATTTGTAGACTTGATGACTTAAATACTCAGAGGAAAGAGTTAGGGAGCGCCTTATTGTGATCTCCAGGCAGAACTAAATATCTGGTCAATCCCAGCCTCCTCCACCATGCACAAGCTCACAACCCTTGATGCTCTGTCCCATTTTGTCTTAATTCTTCTTCCTGTATATGAAATTTCCAGCAATCCCCATCTCCTTGATCTTCTGCTTTTGAAAATTTTCCTTTGTCCAAATGTGCCTTGCTTCCTCCTCCTCCTGCCTGTTCCTACTGCTGTCCTTGTGAATCAGATCCTGGCTGCTTCCAACCTGCTTTCCCATGAACATTTCCTTACCACTGAATCAGGCCTCCAGGTTACACCTTTCATCAAATCATGACCCTGCACAAAAATGTTCATTATTCTGCAGGAGAGGTCCATGCTCCTTAGCTTGGATTTCAAGACCCTCTATGATCTGACCACCAGCTACCTATAAAAGACAAAGAACAATTTTCAGTGTCTGGAAGTATGGATCCTAGGTCCACCTCTAGCAGTTATGAGCCAATTCAATGTTCTGAGCTTCAGATAAAGTAAATGCTTATCTCCTAGGGTGGTCGGCAGCATTTCAGGTATGATCTACCACAGAATGACTGTGGGCCTAAATATCCTTACTCAAACTCCAGCATTAACTTCCCAGCTTGTATCCACATTCCTCTCTGTCTATATCAAGATTTCAGAGTCCAGTTCCATCCACAGCAACTCTCAACATCTCTTCTGAGTTTAGATCAACTGGGGTGAAGTTGAATGCAGTTAAGAAGGATTAGAGAAAGCAAAATCATATTTGTCAGAGAGATTAGAGGCAAATCAGGGGTTCCCTAAATTTCTGGAGAAATCTGGTGTTTATTCTTTAGATGGTGGGGCTTTGTAAAGCTTGAATGATGACTAATATTAACATAACAGGCAACTCTTCTGATGATTATTTATCCCTTAAAAGTAGACATGAAAAAGATAATAAATAAACCCAAGAAACATGTGCAACTGTAGAAATTGTATTAGACATGCGGAAGAGAGAAGGTAAGTCTTGGATTCCATCACTACTCAAACTCTTCTGGTCTAATATCATTCTAATTTGTGTAAAAATGAGTAAGAAGAAAGTCTATTCTATGCTTTCCCCTTCCCTCCTCTTTCACTCCTAGTTGTTCCTCTCTTTCTCTTCTCTTCCTTCTCCTCCTTCATAAATGTCAGGTTTTTTGTTATTCATATAGTTTATTTGTGTTCATATGTGTTTTATTTGGTTTCATACTATGAAATAAGTTTGACGGTTGTGAAGACCTCTAATTGATAGATTACAAAATTGAAGTTCAGACAAATCTAACAACTTGGCTAAGGTCACACAGTAAATGAAGAGCAATGACTTGGGCTTATATATTCAAATACTCAGATCCTTGGTCTTTCTTCAACAGGAATGCTATTATCATGATCTACTTAGCTATTAGCATATGTTCCTAAATTCTAAGCACTCTTGCAACTGATGGATTTACGACAAATCCCATATCATTGAAAGAAAATATAACAATATTTTATTTAATAGACTTAATAGATGCAACAAAGTATTACTGAGTAAGTAATATATTTATTTTTTTCTTTGAAAAGCAAGAAGTTAGAAACACTTTTTTTCTAGAATAATTCTTGATATCTTGATATTTTCTGTCCATGCTTTCCATATATTTATGGGAAGGGAACACAGATATTCTGTCCTAAACTATGTGCATTTGGCTTGAAGAATTAAGGTCAGGCATCTTTCCAAGATGATTCTCAGCTGATGACATTCGTGAAGTTAGCAGCAGAACTATCGCATAATGTGAACTGTGTTCGGAATAATTACTATTTTACTACACTAAGTGTTTTTTTATGATTTTCCCCCCATTGTTGCACCAAATTCTGGTTTTGTTTTGAAAAATGACTTTATATCTGTACTAAGAACACTTCATCAATGAAGAACACGTGGTTTGTCTCATCATTCCTCATGTTTGGATTCTCTGGAACATCTTTGGAGCTCATGATTGGTGTCAAAAGGGCTTTCATAGCTCTCTAGTCTGAACAGAAAATGGGACTGGGGAAAATTGGAAAGAAAGATTATTAAGTCTTTAGGGGCAAACTTTACTTGGGACTGGCATTTTTAAGTCAAAGTGATCCAGGTGTTTTTTTTTTTCCAGTTTAGTCCTAATTTACCAGATTGGGAAACAATTTCAATGAGAAGTGACTTGTCCCAAATCATGAGGCTGATGAGTACAGGATGATGATGACCATTTATGTATGTATTTCCTCAGGCTCAGATTTTCCAGACAGCTCTCTCGCATCACTCATCTTTCTATGCTTCTAAGAGGTCATGACTGTTTCCCTCCAAATACCCTACCTTTCATTCCCTACCCCCAAGGATAATCTTTCCTTCACTCTTTATATAGTCTACTCTCTTTGTTCATGTTGCTGCCCAAATAACATCTCCTTTGGCCAAGAGTCTTGTAGACATCCAGAGGCCAAGGCCCCTCCAAGATTCTGCTCTCTCCAGTCCTTGAGAGTTTCCTCTGGTCTCTCCTGATGGGCAGGGAATTGTGACTTGGCTGGTAAAAGTGAGGACTGGTCAGTTACCAGTGCAGATTTAGGGGCAGGAATGGTAAGCATGCGGTGGCAGCAGTGGTTCTCAAGAAGCCAGGGGTCTGGCTGGTTTTTGGAATTGGATGATGGAAGAAAATTGGTACTGTGATAACACAATCTTCTTTTCTCTGTTTAGTCTACAACCCATATGTACTTACTGACTCATTAACCACCATAAATGTTGAGTAGCCTCCTATTGTGGAAAGAGAAGTGTCCCGGGTGTCAGAAGACCTGACCACAGGTCTGCCTTGAGAAATCCCATCCACTTACTGAATCTCAGGTTCCTCATCTGCAAAGTGTCCATAACAATTCTTGCCCTGTCTGAATCAGAAATATGGAGAACTGGTAAGCCTAGTTTTCTAAATGCTTTCTTAAGTCAGGTAGTACTATGCAAATGCACAGTCTCACTTCTCTATCAAAGAAATCTTAGGGAATGGTGTCTTGTTTGGTTTGGTTTCATTGTTTAGAAAGAAATGTTTATCCTGATCCTCTATTCTGGGTGCTCACAGGAATTTTAAGTCTAATTTGATTTTTGTGATTCCAGCTTTCACTTGACTTTCCATTTCAAGAGCAAAACTAAAGGAGGATCTACTTCTCTTTGGTTTAAGTTTCGAACAGCAGGACATTTTTTGTATTCTGATTGCAAGTGCAACTTAACAAAGCCATATTTAAAAGCAGGGAAATGTCACCTACTTGTTAAAAAGCTCACAGAAGCAAGTCTGTCTCTGCTGAATCTTTGAAAGCACTTCTTAATAAAACCAAGGGATCTTTCTGATGCTGTCCAACAAAACCTCCGGTAGATGTATTCTGTGCATATTTTTTGAGGATAGTGATAAAAAGGGGGAAAAAAGACAGGGTGCATCACAACAATCATTTTTCATTATAGTCAGATATCCCCAAGCTTTAGTGCAGTGAAGTCTATCAGGAAAGATTGGGTATTAATTATGAAGGTGCACTTCAATTTATCAGCAAAGGCTATCAAGCAGGCCAAATGCCACAGCCTCTCATATAATTTATCTCTTCCTTGTAGGGAGGCAGATAGCAACGATTTTGCAAATTGCCTCCTCTGCAAAAAGAAGGGAGAAAAACATACACACACAACACACAATTAAAAGAAGATAAGCATCAGGTGACTCGTCACATTTTCAGAGAAAGCCGAAAATGAAGGTCTTAATCTGCAGGGTTGGTCTACTGCGAGAACTCACTGATACTTCCCTTGATGTGACTACTTAACTCCTATTAAAATTAATAGGGGTCAAATCTGATCATCCAGGGAGAAAGGGCCTCCTGATGCACATAGACTTCCAGTAATAAGGATTTGGTGATTACTATGTTATTTGTCCGTTAATTTTCAGGTTATCTTGTAAGTGTGCTCTCTTTGTGATCTTTGGTCCAATTATAAAGAATAACATGCTATGTAGGTTCTATTTTTACTAAAGCAGCTTTCTTTTCTTAAGAAGAATACAATTTCTGAGGGCATATTGACGAGATCTTAATGGAAAGAGTTTGAAATTTTTCTTCCCCCCTGAATGAATAGCTTTGCTCTTTCAAAACTAGGCAGGCATAACTTTATGGCTGAACTGGGACGTCAGACCCAAAGATTTGGAGAGCATCACTTCAGAAAGAAACCCAAATCAGGCAGGGCTTAGGTAGTGGAAAGAGAGGGGAAGTTTGATGAAAAAGTGCCCTGAATTCATAAGTAAAGTAATAAATGCAAAAAATATCCAACATCGATAGTTACTGAAATTCTTCAAGATCAATTTACTCTTCTGTTGAATGGGTAGGACTCACCAGCCCCAGGAGTGTTGGGAAAGAGACCACATTTATAAAAGCAGCAATAATGAGGGGCTATGATGAACTCTTACAGCCATGCACACATAATGCCCCACCAAAGACTCTGATTTGTGTCCTGAGGAGGATGGGATCCCAAAGAACAAAAGGGGCAGAGTCCATTTGCAGTTTGTTTAAGAATTCCAAATTGTACCCTGTGTCTGTTAAACAAATTAAAACAAAAAATGATTGAATAAATACAGTACAATTCACCACCAACAATGTTTTGTTAGAAGAAGGGAAATTGTAAAAACATATTGACAAATAAATGCATTGCTTTGAAATAAAGTTACTATTATGAAAGTCTGCTTGCATTGCTCTCACTTCTCTCATTTTGTTGCAGATGGATACAGATCAAACAACTGAGTGTTGTCTACTTCTGGACAAGGCTACTCATATTTCTAAACTTTCTGTGACTCTCATTCTCTTCTATATAAATTATTGGATTAAGACTTATTTTTACGGTTTGAATTTTTCTTAATAAATTCAAATCCACCTCATCGATCAATTTTCAAGAAATGTTGAAATTTTCCACTATAATTAAATTTCTTCCATTTTACTTTATAAATTTTATGAATCCATATGTATTTGGTACATATGGATTCAGCTTTGGTAGCTGTTCCTAGTAAATTATTGTTGTTGTTTTGAACATTATCCAATGAAACTCTTTTTCCCGAATTTTTTCCCCAAAGTCTGTTTTGTCTGCTATCAATATTGGCATTACACCTTTACTTTGGGAAGGGACTTTTATGTCTTTAATCTTTTTTAACTCTCAACATTTCTGTAACAGTATCTGTATGCATGCCTCTGGTAAATAGACTAGAAAAGGAAATTGTGTGCTTTCTTGTTGATTTGTTTAATTTACTTTTTTTTTTTAAGATTATTATAGACTCCATGCAGTTGAAAGACATAATAGAGAGGTCCCATGTCCCCTTTACCCAGTTTTACCTAGTAATAGCTTGCAAAACTTTAATGCAATACCACAACTGGGATATTGACATTGGGACAGGCAGCCTAAAGAATATTCCCATCATCACAAGGATTCCTCTTATTCCTTCTCATAACCATACTCACTTCCCTCCGGCTTCACTCCTCCTTAATTCCTAGTGGGTACTCCTCTGTTTTCTCTTTCCATAATTTTTCCATTTCAAGAATGTTACATACATGGAATTACAAGGTATTTAACCTTTGAGGGGAACTTTTTTTTTTACATGGGCAGGCACTGGAAAACGAACCCGGATCCTCAGGCATGGCAGGCAAGCACTCTTACCTGCTGAGCCACCGTGGCCCGAGGGGAACTTTTTCATTCAGCATAATTCTCTAGAAATCCATCCAAGTTGTTGTATATATTGATACTCATTCTTTCTTATTGCTGAGTAGTGTTTCATGGCATGGATATACCACAGTTTGTTTAACCATTCCCTTACTGAAGGACATCTGAGTTGTTTCCAGTTTTGGGCTATTACGAATAGAACTGTTATGAATATCTGGGTGCAGGTATTTGGTGTAAACAAAAGTCCCTTTATTTTTCTGGGACAAATGCCCAGGACTGCAATTTTTGAATTGGGTGATAGTTGCACATTTAGTTTTTTAAGAAACTGACCATTTAATATTTTCTCTGGTCAGTTTTTCCAATCCACACCAGCATTCGGTGCGGCCGCTATTTTTTTTTAATTGTAGCCATTCTGGTGTATATGTAATTATATGTCATTGTGGTTTTAATTTGCATTTCCTTAGTGGCTAATGATGGTGACCATCTTTCCATATGTTTACATGCTATCTGTATATCTTCTGTTTCTATGAAATACCTCTTCATGTCTGTTGTCTGTTTTGAAATTGAAATGTCTAAGTGTTTTGCTCTTGAATATCAAGTTCTTTATATATTTCAGAAACTAGTTCTTTATCAGGTATGTGGTTTTTCAAATATTTTCTCTCACATGTAGGTTGTTTTTTTCATTCTTTTATCATCTTTTTTGCAAAGCAAAAATTTTAAATTTTGAAAATTTAAATCCCAAAAATCAACCAAAAACATTTTTTTTTAATTTATTTGCACTCAAACATTTTTGTGTCACTATCTTTATGGGTGCCTCTTATAAATGGAATATGCCTGGACACTGTTTTTATTCCAGTATATATATTTTTCTTATAACAAGTTTCATTCATTTATACTTACTGTGACTGAATAATAAATTTTGATGTATTCCTATAATTATTCTTCTTTTGCCTTGTCTTACTTTGATTCTTTTGTTCCTTTATATTCTGCTTCTTATGGTCTTTATTGGATTGTCCTTGCTTCATTTTTATTCTCTTTTTTATGATTCTTTTTATTTTTAAAATACATATTTGGGGCGGTGCAACACTGACTCAGTGGCAGAATTCTCGCATGCCATGCCAGAGACCTGGGTTTGATTCCCAGTGATTGCCCATGCAAAAAAAAAAAAAAAGATTATATGTATATATTGACTTAGTAAGTTTAGTGAAGACTATTATTCTCTTGAAAATTACAAGGACAATAGAGCATTTAACTTCGGTCACCTCTCTCCTATCTTTCATGATATATTGCTCAAATGTCTTGTTATCCTCTAATTTTTAAACTTCTCCCAGTTAGTCCTTATGATAATTACTGTGATATATATAAATCCTTATTTATATCAACCATTTTCTTTACTTAGTTTTCTTTTTCCTTTCTTCTAAATGTATATCCCCTGAGAGTTCTTTTAGCAGGAGTCCCTGAGTCTCACACTTTGCCTGAAATGTCTTTCTTTACCCCCAAATCAGTGTTTAGCTGGATATAGAACTAGGCTGAGATTTGTATTCCTTCAGTGCTTTGAGGCTATGCTGTTGTGCCTTCTGACTTCTGTTTTTGAAGACAGGAAGTCTGTTGTCAGCCTAGTTAATCCTATGCAGATAATCTGACCTTTTTCTCTGGTTGCTTTGTAAATTGTTTCTTGGTCTTTGTCATTTGGCAGTTTCACCATGTTGTTCCCAGATGTGGATTTATTTTTATTTTCCTGCTCAAACTTAATGTGCCATGGCTTAAGATTGGGGACTAAGGAGACTTTGAAATAAGTCATCTTTTTCTCTCAGAACCTTTCATTTGATACTTCAGGAAATTAGCAATGGGGCAGAGCTCTCTTCAAATGTGCCTTCAATGAACCATTCTTGTTGCTGAAACCAATAGTAGAGGTAACAGCAGACAACAATAACTACAGCTAGAGCTGAGACATAGAAGTAAAATGTATTGCCCTCTTGCAGAAGAAGGGGGAGTATTTAGGCAAAATATATTTTGGTATTTTAATAGGACTCCCTTACTGAGATTCACTCAACATAAGAGTTCTGCCTTCTTACAATCCCATTTTGTGATCTTACGTTAGTCTACTTGTTCTCAGTTTGACCGTCTCTAAGAAGAAAAACGAATCAGATCATTTTCAAGCTCCTTTGTATCACTAACATTCTGTGACTTTTTTGGTGGCTCCAAGTTCTTTCCAGGCCCGGGAAGATCATTCTATCTCTTCCAAGTGGTTAACCAAGAGCTCCAGGACAGTAATTACTTGCTCAATGCTAAGAACATGCAAGGAATCCACTATCTCTCTTATCATTGAATGCTTTGGTTCTGGTATGCCAGCTGCCTTGCCTCCTCCCTTGCCTTCCATTTCTGGTGATGCTAATGGTCTGCATCTTATTTCCTTGACAAAAATGTCAGCAACATTATCTTATGCATGTGTTGGGTAGATAAGGGAAAGTGGCGTTAAACAATCTGCTCATTCACTTTGGGTTTACAGGCTTATGTCTTTATTTTTAATTCAGCAAAGTTGTGGTCTTTGTATTGGAGGTGGCAAAGACATTCTTAGTCACCAGCAGAAGTTTGTGGGTCACCTCCTCTGTGTGTGACTTTATTATTCTCTCAAGGATTGTCACCATCAAGCAAAAGGAAAGGGAAGTTTTCTATTCTTTCAAGGAAAGCATATCTTTTACACTTTTGGTCAAAAATCCTGTATAAATTGAGTCTTTGAATGCTCCATCCAATGGGTCACTTGGTCAGGAAGGAATTGGATATAGCTTACTTGTGTTCATGTGCTTAATCATTGAACCTCAAATTCTATTTCCCATCTCATTTGTGAAAAGAAGAGCTTTTTGTCCAAATAGTTTAGTAGCTGTAATAAGGATAGTGAACATTTTGAGTACTTACTACCCACCAGGCACAATAACAAACACTGTATACATCACCTTTTGGAGCCCTCAAAACCCCAGAAGATAGGAATTGTTTTATTTTCTATTCATAAATGAGGAATATGAGGGTTATCAATTTGCCTAAGAGCATCTACTTAGAAGTGGCAGAAGAGGAATTTGACACCAGGTCTGTCTGCATCCAGAGCTTTTAACCTCCCTTTTAGTATTCCTCTCAGCTACCAAAATATTAACAATTACTACATCCAATGTCCTGAGTTCTTGACATGCATGACAGTGTTTAATTCTTATTGGGCAGCAGCTTGGAGGTGGCAAAGTTGAGGGGCAATGACTAAGTAACTTGCCCAAGTTCTCCTAAAATGGTGGGCCCTAGTCCATTTGACACTTAAATTCCTGCTGCACCTACCGTACCGCATAGCTCAGAAGGTTCTCCCATGCAGACATGGCAGAAGGGTCAGCTTCTATGTACTTTTACAACTTTATAACCCAAGACAAAGAGAACTGGAAATTGGCAACTGATCCTGCTTTTTGGGTGGATGTACACAGCCAGCAAAAGTAACTGTAATCCAGAAAGAATGTTTTTTTTGTTTTCTCAGCAATGGAGCATGCAGGTGAAAACAGGTCACTTTTGAAAATAAATCGTATATTGCAGTAGGAGGGATCATAGAAGAATTCTTCACAATATTGTTGTGCCATGCTCATGGACAATGGGAATACTTGTAGGAAATTACCTATATGTTTGTGTAGCAGAGTAAATGAAAATGTGTATTACACTGGGCAGAGAAAAATCCCTAAGAATTCTGCCTTTAGGAATTTATTCTATCTATATATCATATGTTATATATGCAAGGATGTTCATTGCAGCTGTGTGTGTGTGCGTGTGTGTACGCACGCAATGGTGAAAAATTGCTGACAAGATGAATGTACATAAAAAAATAGTTAAATTAATTTCTGTGTGCACTTGGTATGGAATACCAGGCATCTTTTACAAAAAAAGATGTGACATGGAAAGCTTTCCAGAATGTATTGGTACAATTAAATTGTGGAACAAAATGCATTGATAAATTCCAATTAAGTAAATAAATAAAATACATATGTACAGAAAATGTAGAGAGAAGCATCACATAACAGAAGTGGGAGGGGGCAGCTTTTTGCTCATTATACTTATGTATTATTTATTATTATGATTATGCTTCATTTACCTTTTATTTTACTATGCCTGACTTTCCAAGTGTCGTAGTTAAATTGAATATTATAAAATATTACAAAATCTAGACTTCAAAATCTAAACCCCATAATTTATTTTATACATGAAATCTAGCTAAGTTAGCTTAACTTACACAAGTTAACAAAGTTGGCTATTTACTCTCACCTCTCATCAGGAGGATTGTGCCATTGTAAAGGAGTCATAAATTAATCTAAACATTATAATAAAAATATATTTCAGGTAAATCAGTGAAGCACTGTAAATTTGGAGTTCTGTGGGTCACAAATATGTTGAACAAGAGGTATACCACATGTCTAATATGATTTGACCATTAGAGGTTCGGTCCCCCCTTCACTGTCAGGATTATTGAAAAACTTCAACTGAGAACCATTGTACATCTCAATTACTCATGATTAATGTAATCAAGTGGAATTAATTCATAAAGCCAAAATATACGAGGTGAATGAAAATAGCAAAACCAACACACACTGTTATGCAAATGTTAACAGCAGACGAAGGAGCAACCACTCACACCAAGCAGTGAACACCCAAGAATGACTTGAAAACTTTGCAGGGTGAATGACTGGTGCATTACACAGAGTACAATCATTTTGTTGGGAGTACAGTACTTTATTTTAATAAGCATGAAGGACAACGCAGTAAAGTAGATAAGATGAGACCACTTGGGATTTGTCAAACCATAGTCCTGGGGACTGGCAGCCATGGGGCAGGCAATGCATTTACCCTACAAGTCAGCAGCAGTTTCATTCTTACAGCAATTCCTTCAGCCATCAGAGCCCTTGAGCAATGTCACCGATGGAGGGTTTTCTGGATGTTGGGTCAAGAACATGATGGCGATCACCACCCAGCTTGGTGTTTGCCCTTACTGGGCTCAAGGTCTCTGGGGGCAGAGAGAGATGTTATTCAAACAGACAACAGGTACACATATAAATGCAAACTGTGATAAATACACACAAAAAAGAATTTTTCTGAATGTGAATAGTTGGAGATAAGAGATAGCATCATTCCAAAACGATGATTGAACAGATGCTTAAGAATGGATAGGAAAAAATACAAAAAGAAAAAAAAATTAAAAATACACATGAACTGGATGAGAGTGGGAGAGCAGTAGAGAACATTCTAGACAAAGAGAACAGAATGTTCTGAGGCAGTGAGAGCCCGGAAAGGCTTACATTCACAAAGGCCTGTGGTCCTCACTATGATATGAGTAGGTTGCTACTCTTAATTTTCTCATTTTACAGATGAGGAAACCAACACACATAGCGATTAGCAATTTGTCCAAGATCAACAGCCAGGGCATGAGGGAGCTAATTTGTGCAGCCTGCAAGGGGGTCTCTCAAGCCCCTGGGGCTCTTACCTGCTCCCCTATACTGCCTCCCGGAAAGGAGAGCAGAGGGAGGGGTTCAAAAAGCCCCTGGAAAGTGGAGTTTGGTGGAGTTAGAGCACATGAACACCCCTGGGGTTTCCATTACTCCCGAGAAGGTGTTGGCCCTAAGCCTCCTCCTGTGCTGACCCTGGCGCTATGGGTAAAATGGGGGCTCTAGGGCAGAGTGTGTCAGTGAGAATTAGGCCCCATTGCCTAAAAACCATGCCACCCTGACTACTGAACTTCTGTGAACCCCAGTTTACTCCCCTATGAAAGGGAACTGGCAATACAGGGAACTGCCTCATACCAGGCCTTGCACACACAACATGTGACAGGAACTCGGTACTCACTGACTTCTGACCTTGTGAGAGAGGAGGCGGAACAAGTGAGTTTATCCAGATGTTCCAAGCAATAGAGCGAGTGGAATTGGCGTTTGTTGAGAGCATAGCCTCTGCGGCTGGCGCAATGCTAAGCACGCTGTGTCCACTGTCCTGTCAGATGCCTCGAGGACCTTGGGTGATTTGTTTCTCCTGGCACTGCTGCACAATGCCACTTACGGACCAGGACACTGAGGGAGATGAATCAGCTTGTCTGCAATCATGCAGCTAGTAGGAGGAGCACCATGGGCAAACCTAAATCTCAGCAGGTCTGCATCTGCCAGGGCAGCAGGTCTGGGGTGCCATGTGTCCATGATACGGGTTAGCCCAACCCCTGATGGGGTCATTGCCCAAGCACTCAAGCACCTATCTCTGGACAATGTCTGCCAGAAGAAGGGGCATCTTTCACATTTGCACAAAGGGGATGAGCAGCCACTCTGCCTCTCAAATACACACGTGCGCGCGCGCACACACACACACACACACACACACACACACACACAGAGAGAATTTCAAAGTGCTCCTGGCCAGGCTTCCCCCAAAAGGCACTGTGTTCTGGTGCAAGGCAGGGACTCCTCTTGACTTGAACTGGGAAGACTCCTGCTTTTTTCAGGATATGGGATCTGTAGGATGTGGGACGTGCCTTTAAACAGACTGGTGGAGTATGGAGGAGCCTGAGAGTCACAAGTTAGCAAAAAGCCCTCCAGACAGAACAGAGAAATAGGTTCAGGAGCTCTGACCTACAGAAAAACTTTCACTTTGAGATTCACACCCCCAGTGCAATATCTGTTGTGCTGATTTCCCATACTTTGCTCAGTTGTACCCCAACCCTCTCAGGCCCAAGGAGGTGCTCCCAGCACCATGCGTGACACATAATAGGTATGTTACAAATGAGTGAATGAATGAAGTGGCCTAAGAAGATGCATCATTAGAGTAGGAGACAAATAGGTCAGCTGAGTAAGCTCTCCTAACTCTCTCTATGTAATGACAAGAGAGCTTGGGCAAGTCACTGGGTCATTACCTCTGAGTTTATATGAAATGCTATTGACCTAATTCGCATTGCCAAGGCCCTTTAGAACAATTAATCATTTTAAAATATGAGGAAAATTGAAAAGACAATCAACACGCCAAAAATAAAAAAATAATAATTCACAGTAGGCAGATGTGGTGACCGTTAAAACAGCCAGCACAAGTGAGGCATTGTTAGCAATATCAGACTCAGGTCGCAAATCTGAGAAGGAAGGGCACCGGCTTTGCGCCTGTAGCACTGCAGGCAGGGAGGTCCCTTTAGGGCAGCACTGGGTCCCACCATCTCCACAGGGACAATGCTGGCATGCACTGTCATCACGCAATGACATCAGCCTCCACTAATAGAAAACCAGCATCTTCTGCTTTTTCCAAATCCTTCACATTATTATTTTCTTTGGCACCTTTAAATCAACCATGTGAAAGCTGATTGCAAAGTTGAAAGTAGATTTCAGGGTCCCCAGAAATTCATGGCAGTGGATTCTCATAAAAAAAAGGAAAGAAAGAAATAGTTACAGATCCTTCTAATCTGCATCTCGCTATCATTTCTTTGCAGAGAAGTTCCACAGGTTATAGTCTGGGGCACTGGAATTTAGGTCAATGACATGCGTGCTGCCTCTTAGAGCAAACTCTTTCTGCAGCAAGTGCATGATTTCCTGTTATGACTGTGAATCTTGCCAGCAGCATCAGCACACTGACTGTAAGGCTTCCATCCTGTTTGTTTATAATTCTTAACAATGGGCTCTGGGGAAGGAGGGACCGACGTTGCAAACGCTCTTACGAGCTGCACGGTGCGCATACAGCCACCTGAATAATGTATGCCCGCTTTGTGTGTGCGACTGATGGGGGCCGAACGCAGGATAAGGCTGACGGCTTTGAAGCACCTGCTCTGAACAGCTCCGGTGACAGCCTAAGAGTCCAGATAAGATCTGAGCCCTGCCTCCTCCCCACCCCACCCCACCCCCACCCTCCTTGACATGCCGCCTCCATTTCCCTTTTTGCATTTAAAATAAGCTCTGAGACCAAGCCATGGAGAGATACTGTCAAATAGGCCGCTTTCATGTGACTCATCTCAGCCCCTTCCTGTCTGGCCCCACCCTGGGTCTGGGCTTTCTCAGACCCCGTCTGGAGGCAGCAAGAGCAACCTTGCAAGTGGCCGTCTGCAGGATGCCCTCTCTGGTTTCCTCCAAGCTACCCTGCGTACGCAGGCAGCGTAGGACTTCTCTAGTAATAACATGGCCAGTCTGCACTGCTACACCTCACTCACACCGCCAAGTACATGTCCCTGTCCAGCTTGATAGTCGTCGATGATTTCCCATCATTCTCGACTCACGTTCAAGCTTCTCAGTTTGGCACTGAAGACCTTCCGGGCTGAGAACCCTACTTAAGCTATAGGCTCCATGCAGCCTCGCTGATGCGCTGAGGTTCCCAGCAAGAGGCTCCCCCACCCCGGGCCCCCACCCCCGTGTCCTTGCGTTTAGTGTCCTTTCTGTCTGTCAACCCTAGAAGCAATCAGGACCATGCAATAAAAAGCATAACCAATGCTTACTGCTGAGGAGTCAACTGAAGGAGCATTTTCTGCATCTCTTTGTTTGGTCCTCAAGGCAGCATCGCCTTGCAGGCCCCCTTCTCCTTCCGTGTGGGATTAGTGTTCTAGTTTGCTAGCTGCCGGAATGCAACACATCAGAGACGGATTGGCTTTTAATAAAAGGGGATTTATTTTGTTGGTTCTTCAGAGGAAAGGCAGCTAACTTTCCACTGAGGTTCTTTCTTACATGGAAGGCACAAGATGGTCTCTGCTGGTCTTCTCTCCAGGCCCCTGGGTTCCAACAACTTTCCCCGGGGTGACTTCTTTCTGCATCTCCAAAGGTCTGGACTGAGCTGCGAGTGCTGAGATGAGAAATACCGAGCTGCTCGGCTGTGCAACATCGCACTCTCTCATTTAAGCAACAGCCAATTAAGTCAAACGTCACTCATTGCAACAGACACGCCTCCTAGCCAACTGCAGATGTAATTAGCAACAGATGAGGTTCACGTACCATTGGCTTGTGTCCGCAGCAACAGAACTAGGTATGCTCACCTGGCCAAGTTGACAACTGAATCTAACTAACACACTTAGAAAGGAGAAATTCCTGTCCAAGACCACACACAGCTAGGAGGTTGACAGACAGAGAATACAAACCCATGCCTATATTAACCTCATATTAATCTCACACTGTGCTGCTTTTTTTTTCACTCTCACTCTTTTTCTAAAATTTATTGGAGAAGTTGTGGGTCTATGGAACAGACTAAAATATGGAAGACTTCATAAATGTGTATGCCATCGTTGTGTAGGGAGTATGCATAATCTCCTCTGTATCCTTCCAATTTTAGTATATGTGCTGCCAGAGCGAGCACAACTGTGGTTTCTTTTATCTATTATTGTATCCCTACTTATTCATAAAGATTTTCTAAACTTCAGCAACCCTAAAATGCCTTTTTTTGGATAAAACTCTAGTCAATGTCCCGCTAACCCCCACTACATTCTACCTCTTCTTTCTCTTTGTCCAAGACGGAATGTTCTTCCTGACCACAGATGCCTAACAAAGCTTTGACTTTCCTTAAATGCCATTCCTCCAGGTAGTCTTCCAGGACTCCTGAGATACAAGTAATCTTATTGCCCTCCCACTTCTATGGCATATTTGCCATTACTGAAGTAATTTCCATCCATCAGCTTATACATACAAATACTCTATTTTTTACTACATTATAAATAGCTACTAAAGTGTTTTAAAATTGTGTTATTAATCATTGAATAAATACATTAATTTTTTTCTAATATATCTACAACATAGGAAAACTGAAAACGCAGCTAAACAACTGTGTGGCCCCATTTGGGACCTGGAAGCTTCAGTGACGTCCCCACCTGGTGTCTCCCCTCACAATCAGCTGGAACAATTCTTCTGCTTAATAATCCCTCACCTCCTCAACAGTTTCTGCCACTTGTTTGTATTCTGAGCAATCCTTGTTCAAAGTTGCCTGTGTTTGAAATTTATGTAAATGGAATCATTCTGAATGGATTCTCCTGACAATGGGCTGTTTTGCAAGTGTTTTTGCTTGTTTGATTTGGATTTTTGGCCTCAATATTATGTTTCTGAGACACATCTTTGTTGTATGTACCTGTGCTTCATTTATTTTCACTGGCCAACAATATCCTATTGTGTTAATATGCCAGTTCGTACTTATATGTTCTACAACTGGTGTATATTTGGGTTGTTTCCAGTGTTTTGCCAAGGCAAACAAATGTTTCTAGGGACCGAGTATTTACATGTCTCCAGATGCACATGTAGGGGAGTGCTCTGTGGTGTGTGAGAGATTCCCTACAGAGGAGAGGGGTGCTCTAGGGTGTAAACCTGAGTGTGGAAGTGCTGGGACAAAGGCACATGCATTTGCAGAGTTACTAGACAATGGCAAATTGTTCTGCAAAGAGATTGTTATCAAAGGGGTATTCTCTTGAGAAAAAATGAGAGATTCTCCCTAGCTTCCTATCATTGCCAAAACTTATGCTCAGATACTATTGTTTGTGCTCATTTGGTGGGCATAGAATAGTCTCTCACCATGGTTTTAACTTGCATTTCCCAAGTTTACCAATGAGATCACATCTCTGCATCTGTCACTGGGCATTTGAGTTTCCTGTTCTCTAAAGTGCCTGTTCAAGGCTTTTGCCCATTTTTCAATGAGGTCACTTGTGTTTTTCTTACTGATGTGTAGGAGAGTTTTCGTCTTTTTTATCCTGGATACTGACTTTTCAGTTATGAGTATATTTAATATTTTATCCTATTTTTAAAGCTTAGTTTTTTCTTTCTTTTTTTTGTTGTCCTTTGATAAACAAGAGTGATTTACTTATCAATTGAATTTATTAGTCTTTTCCTTTATGGATGGTATGCTTTGTGCCTTTGTTAAGAAATCTTTCTTCGCCCAAAATTCATTAATATATTATCCTATATTATGTTTTAATGATTTTATTATTTTGCCTTCTACGTATGTCTTTTTAAACCTGAAATTCATTCTTTATATATTGTGATGTGACCCAATTTATTTTTAACCAATTGTGTGTAATCAATTATCCCCTACCACATATTTTTAAAAATGTATATTTTTGCCACTAATCTGAAATGCCACTTCTGCTCATAAATTAAATTACACACACACAAATGCACATATGCACATAGCACACTTCTTTTTTTTTAATTTTTAATTTTTTTTAAACAAAAGAATATACAAACATGAACATTCTTGCTATGTGGTCATTCCATTCTTGGTATATAATCAATAACTCACAATATCATCACATAGTTGTATATTCATCACCATGATCATTTCTTAGAACATCTGCATCAATTCAGAAAAAGAAATAAAAAGAATGATTGAGGGAGGAGGACTGGGTGCACAAATTAAATCAGAAGGAAAAATAGTTGATAAAGACTGAGATGGTATAATCTAGAAATGCCTAGAGTGTACAATGATAGTGATTAAAGGTATAAATTAAAAAATGTTTCTGCATTTTCTTCTGCATGAAGAAAAAAGGAATGTCAATATTGCAGGGTATTGAAAATAAATGATAACTCACACTTTAAAACTTTAACTTATATGTAAGACTAAAGCCAAAAATGTTTATTTGGTACAAAATTTATAATTTGATCAGTGCATTTCTTAATATAAGTTTTGTGGACAGTTTACTTGAACACCATAAGTACATTGAACCTTGAGTAAGGCATGAGATTTTGTAGGTTTGTCCAGAGTGATTCCTCAATAAATCTCAGAGTGATTTGAAAAGTGAATAAAAATGTATTTGCAAAGTCCCCATGGGGGAATGACAAGAAAGGGGGACAATTCAATTTCCCCATATGGAGAAAACCTGATATTCTCACAAGCTGTGGAGATGACCAAAGCAATAGGCTGAGCGCTCAATCTTGGGATTTATTCATAGGAAACTTATCTCCAAAAAGGATAGGCTAAGCCTACTTAAAATTAGGCCTAAGTGTCACCCCCAGAGAATCTCTTTTGTTGCTCAGATGTGGCCTCTCTCAGCCAACATGACAAGCACTGCCCTCCCCCTCTCTATGTGGGACATGACTCCCAGGGATGCAAACCTTCTTGGCAACATGTGACAGAAATCCTAGAATGCGCTGGGACTCAGCATTAAGGGATTGAGAAAACCTTCAAGACCAAAAGAGGGAAGAGAGAAATGAGGCAAAATAAAGTGTCAATGGCTGAGAGATTTCAAACAGAATCGGGAGATTATCCTAGAGGTTATTCTTATGCATTACATAGCGCACTTCTGACTCTTAATCTGTTTAATGGGTTTGTTTAACACAGGAACAATATCACACTGTCTTAATTACTATCATTATAGTAGTTATTGATATCTGGCAAAGACAGTAAAAAAAAAAAAAAGTTGTTCTTATTTCGGAAAATCTCCCTTTTCCTTCCACTTGAAATTCTACATATATGGATTTTGGAATCAACTTGTCAAGTTCCTTATACATACCCACATGCTCACAAAATCTATTGGGATAGTGTTTGAATTGCAATTAATCTACAGATTAACTTCAACAGAATTGTCATCTTTATGATATTGAATGTTCCAATTAACTGTATCAATCTTTAAAGTTCTTATAATTTTTTTTTTAATTTTCTTCATAAAAGACCATGGACATCATTTGTGAATGTATTCCTATGTTCCGTATTTTTAAAATGTTATTATCAATGATATCCTTATTTAAATTATGTTATGTGTTTGTTGCTTGTGTATAAAAATTTTAGGCGGGCCGCGGTGGCTCAGCGGGCAAAGTGCTTGCCTGCTATGCCGGAGGACCTCGGTTCGATTCCCGGCCCCAGCCCATGTAACAAATACGGAGAAACAGAATACAATAAAACAAGAAAATGTTTAAAGATGTTTCCCTTTCTTCCTTCCTTCCTTCTCTCTGTCTTTCCAAAAAAAAAAAAAAAAAAAAAAAATTTTAATGATTTTTGTAGACTGATTTTGTGTCAGAAAGTTTACTTAACTCTCCTACTAATTCCAGTGATTTCTCTGTAGACTATTCTGAATTTTCCATTATTAACAAAAGATATCAGATATGTTACTTCTTTTCAAAGCCTTGTAACTTTTAATTCTTTATTTTGCCTAATTACTCTTTCTGATCTATACCCTTAGTAGTTGACCGGACCTTAACAAGAATAAGTCAGCGTTTCAGCAGTAAATCCATGTGTGCTGTGGGTTTTGTTAATGAAAATGAAGGAAATTTCCTTCTATTCCCAGTTTGCAAAAAATGTTGTCCCAAATGCATATACATTTTTGTGTTTCTCTTATTTTTTATTTTAATACAGCAAAATGCACATAACATATAATTTACCATTCTAAAAATGTATAAATGTCTAATTCAGTGGTATTGACTGCATTCACAATGCTGTAAAACCATCACCACCAGCTATTACCAAAACTTTTTCATAACCTGAAATAGAAAATCTGTTTCTATTAAACAATAGCTCCCCATTTCTACCTCACCCCACCCCTAGTAACCTTTAATCTACCTTCTGTATCTATGAATTTGCGTATGTTAGATAATTCATATAAGTGGAATTATACAATATTTCTCCTGCTGTGTCTGGCTTATTTCACTCAACATAATGATTTCAAGTTTCATCCATGATGTAGCATTTATCAGAACATTATTCCTTTTTACGGCTAAATGTATGCCAACATTTGTGCATAGGCCATATTTTTTTATCCACTCATCTGTCATTACACACTTGGGTTGTTTCCATCTTTTAGCTGTTGTGAATAATGCTGCAATGAACATTAGCACATGAGTGTTTGAGTCCTGTTTTCAGTTCTTGTGGGTATACACCTAGGAGTAGAATTGCTAGGTCATACGGTAACTCCATGGTTGACTTTTTGAGGAACTCCAAACTGTTTTCCACAATGACTGTACTCTTTTATGCTCCCACCAGCAACGTATAAGTGTTTCGATTTCTCCACACCCTCAGCAAAATTTATTTTCCTTTTCTTTTTTTTTAATCCCAGCCATCCTGGCATGTGTGCAGTGATATTTCATTGTGGATTTGATGTTTATTTCCTTAATGGCTAATAATGTTGAGTATCTATTCATGTGCCTATTGGCTTTTTGTACATCTTCTTTGGAGAAATGTCTATTTAAGCCCATTCTTAAATTGGGCTATTTGGTTTTTTGTTGCTGTTGAGTTAGAAGAGTTCTCTAAATATTCTGGATATTAAACTCTTATCCAATATATGATTTCCAAGTATTTCTCCCATCTGTGAATTGTCCTTTTCACTTTCTTGATGATATCCTTCAATATACAAAAATTTTAATTTTGAGCAAGTCCAATTTATCAATTTTTCTTCTTTTGTTGTTATGCTTTTGGTATCCTATTTTAAAAATCCATTACCAAATCCAAGGTCATGAAGATTTAATCCTATGCTCTTGTCTAATAGATTTATGGCTTTAGCTCCTAAACTTAGGCCACTGATCCATTTTGAGTTAAGTTTTGGGCAGGATATAAAGGAGAAGTCCAACTTCATTCTTTTGCACATAAAAATCCAGTTATCCCAGTATACTTTGTTGAAGAGATTACTTTTTTATGAATGGATATAATTTTTATCAAATTCTTTTTTTTGCAACTATTGAAATAATCATAAATTTCCCTACTTACATTTATATAGAGAAGTATATCATTATTTTTCCAATGTTAAATAAAACTTCCATTCCTGAAATTATCTCAGTTTGGATATCAATAATGATCTTTTTTATATAGGACTGCATTCTGTTTACTAATATTTTTTTCAGGATTTTTGCATCTACGTTCATCAGGAAATTACCCTATAATTTTCATTCTCATAGGGTCATTGTAGGAATTTTGGTACTAGGGTTATTCTGGCCCCCAAATTTGTAGAGGTGTGTTTTCTTGTATTTTGTAGTCTGTGATAATTTTTGTGAAATTGGATTATTTGTTACTTGATTTTCTAGTAGGGCTTGCTAATAAAGCCAACTGGGCCTAGAGTGTTTTTGTAGGAACTTTTAATGTTTGACCAAATTTCCTTACTTATTATATGGCTTGCATTAATCAGGGTTCTACAGAAAATCAGAACAAACTGCATGTATTTACTATTAAGAGATATATTATAGGAATTGGCTCACACAACCATGAAGATTGGCAAGCCCAAATTTTGTAAGGCAGGCAGCAAGTTGGAAACTTCATGAAGGTAAAGTTGAATTCCTCGGGAAAAGCTGCAAGTTGGAAATTCAAATGAGGGCAACATTAAATTTCCCAGACAAATCTGGCTGGCTGAAGTAGAGACAGAAATTGTTTTTTTCTGACTGCTGAAATCCTCAGTTCTCACTTTAAGGCCTCCAAATGATTGGATAAAGAGATCACACACATTGCTGAAGGCAATGTCTTCTGTTCATTGTAGATGCAATCAACTGACCAATGATTTAAATTTGTCTATGAAATACCCTCCCAGTAACAATCAGGCCAGTGCTTACATAACCAAACAACTGGACACTATAACCTAGCCAAGAGGATACATAACACTAATCATCACAGAGTTGTCTGTACTTTGCTTAATTCTTAATGAATCAGTTTTGGTAAGTTGCATTTTTTTTCTAAAAATGTTTCTTTTCTATCTAAAATTCAAAGACTTTTTTTTTTAAATATGCTGTTATTATCATTTTGATATCCCAATTTTATTTCATTTTTGTCTTACCTCTTTTCTTGATCAATTTTATTTTCTATATTTATCTTTTCAAAACTCTAATGACTCTATGAGTCTAGTACATGGTTTTATTCCACTTTTTCTCTTATTTTTATCATTTCCTTCCCTGTAATTTCTTGTGTTTATATTAACGTCTTAATTTGGAGCATACAGTCACTCATTTTTAAACTTTCTTCTTCTAAAATATTTTTAAGAATATAAATTTCCTCTAACTAGTTGATTTACACCCATTATTGATGACTAAATTTTCTTTTCATTCTGCCCTAAATATTTCTAATTTTCATTTTAATGACTTCTTTAGTGTGTGAGTGATTCAGAAATATATTTCCAAATATCCAAATATACAGCATTTTTCTAGATGTATAATTTTTATATTGAAACTAACTTAGTTGCATTTTAGTCAGTGAATATAGAATGCGTGAAGCCTGCTTTTAGCCTAATAAATAGCCAATTTTTATATTTGTTTGGTGTGTATTTGGAAAGAATATGTATTCATCAATTCTTTCCTGCAGTATCCTGTATATAGTCAAGTGGTTCAACTTGAAAATAATATTTAATATTTTAGAACTATTATTTATTAAGCACTATTCTCAATGCTTTTTAAACTATATATTCTCTCCATTTTACAGATTGATAGCTTAAATACAGAGAGGTAAAGTAACTTGCCCAAGGTCCACAGTTAAGAAGTACAAAGTCAGAACTTGGAACTAGGTTCTCTAGTCAATCCTGAATTGCTAAAGCTGCTAAAATGCAATATAACAGAAATGGATTGGCTTTTATAAAGGGAATTTATTAAGTCACAAAGTACATTTCTAAGGCCATGAAAATGTCCAAATTAAGGTACCAAGAAGAGGATCGAAAGGTTGATCACATCCAGGGCTTCTCTGTCAACTGGATAGGCATGTGGCTGGTACCACCTGTCTTTTGTTACTAGGTTGTGCTACTTCCAACTTCTGATTCCAGTGGTTTTCTATGTCAGCTCTCCAAGCATCTCCCAATGTCTGTGTCTAGGATTCTGCTCTCTGTCAGCTCTTTTAAGGACTCCAGTAAACTAAACTCTGCCTTGAATGGGAGGAGTCACATTTCCATGGAAGTAATCTAATTAAAAGATCCCACCCACAGCAAGTCTGTATTAAAAGAGGATGGCTTTTCTGGGGTTCATAATAGTTTCAAATCAGCACATTCTACCCTCTGGACCCCCAAAAGATATGTTCTTTCCATGTACAAAATTCATTCATTCCATTACAATATTACAAAAGCCTCAAAACATTTTAGTAAAATACAATACAAAGTCAGAAACAGTACAAAATCTCATCAATGTCAGTTGCAGGCATGGTCTATCCTAAGGCAAAATTCTCTTCTGGCTGTGGACCTGTAATACTCAGAACAAGTTATCTGATGCCAATATGCAACAGTCACAGGATATACATTCTCATTACCATAGGGAGAAATTGAAAGACAAAGGTCACTGGACCCACACTGTTCCTAAAACCAGCAGGGCAAACTCCATTAGATTTTAAAGTCTGAGAATCATTTATAGGATGAGGGTTTCTCCTTGGGGCTTGAGAAAGCAGCAGTCCCACCCTTTCCAAGAGTTTACACCATAGCCCTTCTCTCTCCAAACATTGGGGTGAGGATTTTAACATATCTAAACATTGGAGAGAACACCTCATTCTCAGCCCCACCTTCCCCAAGCATCTGGGTGGGGCTAGACTCTCTGTCATCTCTGGGGCACACACTCAACTCCTTCAAAACAGTGGGGTGGTGGCCAGTTTCTCTCCAATCCCCAGGGAATGTGCTCCACCCTCTCTGATGCATGAGGGGGCAACACATTTCCTGATAAATGGAGCAGAAGGTCTTTCCTCACCTGCAGGAACAAACTTTTCCTCTGCACATGCATGCAGGGGATCCACTCTCTTGGCCCTAAGTTTTCTGGCTCCAGACCTAAGTTTTCATGGTTTTGCCTTTGGAGCCATTTTTCCTCCAATTTGTCCCTTTTCTGTTCATTTTAGTTCAGACTGGTTGTGGCTCCATTTATATAGATCCCACAACACTCTTGTCTTGCAGTATACAGAGATCATAAAAATCAGACAATAGGACTTTCCACAAATCCTTTCTGGATAGCTCCATCTCCAATCCTGGCTTGTGATAAAATGGCTTACTGTTTTTCTATGTTTTATTAAATATTCTTGTGGGAGGGGGCAGGAATCTCCACTTGGGGCACAACTTCTGTTGTCTCATTTCCTGGAAACCTAAAATTTTCCAGACCCTCAATTTATGATTTCCTTATACCCAAGATTCAGTTCTCAGTTTATCTCTTTCTTTTCACATTTTACTATAAGCTGCAAAGGGAAACCAGGCTGCATTTTTCACATTTAGTTTGGAAATATCCTCAATTAAATATCCAAACTCGTCACCTTCAAATTCTAGCTTCCATCCAACACCAAGACTCCATTTTGCCAAATTCACAGTCACTTCAATATAAGGATCACCTTTCTTCCAGTTTACAATGACTTAATCATCGTTTCTGTCTAAGGACTTATAGGAAGAAACTTAAGCATCCATATTTCTCCCAACAGTCTCTACAAAGCATTCTAGACCTTTGCTTTTATTCTCATCACAATTCTTTCTGAAATATTCCTCTTGTCCATTTAAAAAGCATTCCAATATGTTTAGGTGTTTGCAAACTCAGCACCCTACTTCCTGGTACCAAAATCTGTTTCTGTTTGCTCAAGCTGCTAGAATGCAACACACCAGAAATGGATTGGTTTTTACAAGGGGACTTATTAAGTTACAAGTTTATAGTTCTAAGGTCATAAAATGTCCAAATTAAGGCATCAACAAGAGAATACCTTCACTCAAGAAAAACTGATCATGTCTGGCATTTCTCTGTCAGCTGAGAAGGCATGTGGCTGGCATCTCATGGACCTTTGCTCCCAGATTGCATTGCTTTCAGCTTCTGATTTTAGTGGCTTTCTCTTTAAGTGTATGTGGTTCTTTTTTGCTTCTTCAGGGACAGCTCTCTGAGCTCTCTGCGTCCTGTAGGGCTCCTCTTAGCAATTCTGGGGCATGTCTCTCCCTGTATGTCCTTCAGTTGGTTTCATCTCTCTGCTCTCTCTGTCAATTCTTTCCAAAATGTTGTTGGACATTTCTTTCTCTCTCTGGGATAAGATATTTGACATCTCTGGACTCTCTATCATAAAGGGCCACATGAAAGAATTAAGACCCATGTTGAATTGGGTGGGTCGCATCTCCATGGAAACAATCTAATCAAATGGTCCCAACTACAATAGGTCTGCCCCACAAGGATGGATTAGAAAGCATGTCTTCTAACATGGAGTACAAAACAGTTTCAACCAGCACACACATTCTCTCACACTGTCTTTTTGGAATCTGATTAGATGTATGTTAGACCTTCTTTCTTTATCCTCCATATTTATTAACCTCTCTTTCATTCTCCTTATCCTCCTAAGGCACATTCTAAACCATTTCTTCTGATCTATTTTCCAGTTCATTAATCCTCTCATTAGCTGAGCCTAATCTGCTATTAAACCTAACCATTGAGATTCAGTTCTAATTATTATTATTTTAATTTCTAGTCACTCGACTTAGTTCTTTTCTTAATACGATTGATTATTTTTGTCTTCTATTGATCTTATATCACATCTTAACCTCTTATTTTACATTTGAACATATAAAATATTCATTTTTCAAGTCAACATTTTTGATGTAAAATTATGTAAATAAATTTTCATATTTAAGGTATAATATTTTATAAGTTTTGATATCTATATACACTTGTGAACCAATCACCATAATCAAGATAGTGAACACATCCATTGACCCAACAGATCCCTTATATTATCCCTCCCACTTGTCCTATCCAATATTCCATCCTCAGACAGTTACAGATCTGCTTTCTTTCACTACAGATTACTTTGAAAACATACTTATACTTTCAGTTTTTATATAATATCACTATTTTTTTCCATATTTGATTCTGTGGTCTGGTTTTTTTTTTTTTTGTATTTTGTGATATTTTTAAATTGTGGTTTCACTTTTTAAAAAATACTTCATATTCTGGAGTTCTTTAAGGTTGGTATTGAAAATGGCTTCCCCCAAAGAGGATTTGTGTCTGCTATTCTCAGATACTTGAGTGTATAATCAGCCTGAGATCATTTTATATTATATTCTGAAAGATTTGTTATTGTTGTTTTACTGTTTACCTACATTAAAGTTTAAGACTGGTAATTTTCTCGGAGGTGCCTGAGAAAGCAAGTTTATGTCCAGTTCACTCTCACACTGGCAATGCAGATGTTTTGGATCCTGGCTTTATGTGCAGGAGGATGAAGTGTAGGCTTTGGCCTTTCCTTCTGGTCTACTGAGACCCCAGGAGGGCTTAGAACTGTGTTGTATGCTCTTGGTTCTGCAAATGTGCTCAAGAAGACACAGGCTCTTCTGTTCTATCATTTTTCATTCCCATTTTCACTTAAATTTTAACATTTGAGTGTTTTTTATTTCTCATCAGGTTGTTAAATAATATATCAGCATTTTTTTAGCTATGCCAGAGTGTCTGGTTCCTCATACAGCTCAAAACGGAACTCAACACTGCCCTCTTCTCTATATTTATCATCCATCCTACCCCTCCCCTAAAGTGGGTAAGGGGTATTTCCTACATATAGTTCTCAATAGTACTTTCCTAGAAATGAATTCTCAAAAATTGCATAATCAAGAAGAGTTTTACCACAGGGAGAGATTAATTCCACAGGTGTCTAAAAAAATCGAATTTGGCATTTCTGTTCTTTACTTTCTGCTTATAAATCCATGTGCTAGTATTTCAATCTGGTCCAGGTTTGTTTTGTTTAGCTTTGTAATCTTGTTGCCAAAATCATATGTGTGTGAGTGCGTGTTCAAATATTTAAAGAGAAGAATATATGTACTCCACCTTGAACAGTATATACACAGTCCTTGTATTAAATTTACTAATGATGTCTTAGACCTCCTAAATAACTATAATTATTCTCCAAGAGTACAAATGAGGTCAAAGTTTGTGTCAGAAACAGGATGATGCAGCTTGGATATCTACTAAAATGGCCAAGGGGCAGGTTCTACCTTGCAGACTCTAGTAATCATAATGAGTAATAATAATTCACATTTATTGAGGATTTGTCTCAAGGGCCAAGCATATGCTAAGAGTGAAAAATCTTCTAACATATTTAATTACCACAGTAAGCCTATTATTATCCCTACTTTCAGATAAGAAACTGAGGCATTGATAGATTAGTTAATTTACCTAAAACCATAAAGTCCAGTAAATGGCAGATCCAGAATTCAAACTCAGACCATTTAGCCTCAAAGCCCATGCTTTTAACCACTATATAATTTTTCTATGATGCCTGGATCTGATTTCTAGAGTCTGGTCCTAAAATTATCTTGATACCAGGAAGTTCTACCTGTCAACTAAAATGCTTGAGACTTACCAGACATTTTTATTTTATCTGATCTAATTAAAGCTTTACCATAATCTTTAACATAGTTTAATAACTACCTATTTTATATATGAACATAAATTCAAGGAAGTCAAGTAATTTGTCCAAATTAAAGAATTGTAATTCAGTGACAGCTCAATAAACTTTTGTGGCACATCTTCCTTATACTTGGACTTAAGGAGACTTGGTCAGTATTGTGATAAAGGAAAGCTTGAGGTGGCACAGAGAAGAGGCACATAGATCTGATAGGTCTGAGATAGTCAAGAGGGACCCAAGAAGTCTCCTTCAGGTGACATTTGAGATGAGTCTTTAAGAAGGTGGAGAAATTATCCAATGAAATCTCTGATTGGATATGTGTGGGCTGAAGGTAATGAGGGACAAGTACAGTGCTACAGATTAGAGGAACAGTGTAAGAAAAGGCACAGAGGAATGACTGCCATGATCTATATTGAAAAGTGCAAATTGTTTCATTTTACTGCAAGGTGATGTGAGCAGGCGGTGCCTAGAGAAGTTGGCACACCAGGCAGAGGCACCATTAAATGGCTTGGCCTTTATCTCAGAGGTGGTACAGATTCAAAGAAAAGTTAAAAGCAAGATACATGGAGGTTCTTTTGAAGAAAGTAAAAATACAGTTACCAAAAACTATTTATTTAGAATGAGAAAAGAAGGGGCCTTGGAAGGGGTCCCTTAAGGTGGGATTTCTGAACTCAAACGTCATCAGTTCCATGGTCCATCCACCTTGTAATAAAGCACAAAGCAAGCAAAGAGGCTCTGTAATTCATATAAAACAATACAGTGCCTAGCCCACATCTGTCCAATGCTAGCCATTTCTTTTTCCTGTTAAAAAGAAAATAAAAATGAACGGAAAGTACATTGGGTGTAAAGCTGTTTCTTGTGGACTACTATTTCAGAGAAGGTAAAAAGCTATAAACATTGAAGATTAATGGTGATTATCCATAGCTATGTGACTTAGGAATAGAAAGCTTAATACAATCTCAGAATTGAAATGTTAACAAAGTTACAGGCTTAACCACAAAGTCCTTCAAAAATTTCCCCCTTCAACCATGTGCATTATTAAATATTCTTTTAAGTTGGGTTCCTCCATGCTGACATTCTAGTTGGGTCGTTTGGCCATTGTTAAATTAAAACTCTGTTTTCATAATGGGGTTCAAGGTAGAGATGCTGAAGAATGAAGATGCATGGACTGTCTTTATATCTAAAGCTCAAATGAAGCTGTCTGGGTGACAAAAACACGCAAAAGTCAAAAGTGTGATTTCATTCCTATACCTAGAATTCACGGACCCAGTTTCATTTGTATTCATGCAAGCAAATACAGAAAGAATGAGCCTGAAAGTGCACTCTAGATGAGATGAAAACAACTCTGAATATGCATGTAAAATTGACTGGATAATTGGATACATCTTAAAATCCAAATAAAAATTGAGTTTGCATTAACAGCAAGGTTGACCCTAGAGGTAGTTCAATGAACCTGCCTTCACATACTCATAGTCTTCACAGTGTAGATAGTACTGGGATTGTTTTAATTGATGGTTTAAAAGTAATGTTACCAAGAAATAGTAAAGTTAGGGTTCTCAACTGGTGGCAGATTGAATGCCCAAAGAGGAAAGAAGAATAAAATTATTATAAGGAGTTGCCATATCCGTACACACAATTGCCATTTTTGTTTTTATTTTGTTCCAATAAAATATGAAGCATAAATTATGCATGAAAGATACTTTTTTGTTCACTTCTACAGCTAAGCATTTATTTATGACTTCCCATGTCTCAGGTTCTGGGCTAAGCATTTATATCCTTCCATCATTCAATGTTCACAACAGCCCAGAAAGGCAGCTGCTCTTGTTATGTCCATTTTGCAGATGAGGAAACTAAAGTGTTAAGAAGCTAAGTAGCTGCCTTGGAGTCACCCTCCAAGAAGGAGGCAAAACTAAAGCCTAAGGCCAACTCTATCCAATTTCAAGCCATTTATTCTTTCCTGCCTTCCAGTAAATTCAAACTAATTTTTAAAATGTATTAAAGAAGTACTAGTTAAAGATATAACTACTATATTGTGTGAATCCATAAACATTCTTTATATTGAGTAGAGGTAATGATTGTCAAAACAGTTGGGAAACACTCATTGAGGGCTTTCTTCACTAATTGTGGATCCTGAGGTTGAAATACAGTAGGTGTTCTTAATAAAAAAAAACCCTCCAAGTGTTCTCCACATTCAGGCATAATTCCACATACGTTCCTTTTGCAACCTGTTTCAGATAATCAAGAGAATCTATGTATAGTAAGGGTAATACAACATTGTAAATGTAATTAACACCACTGCATAATATATCTGAGTGTGGCTAAAGGGGGGAAATTCAGGCTGTATGTATGTTAGTAGAATGATTTTTGTTAATCAGGCATATGACTATACAACACAAACAGTGAACTCTAATGTCAACTATGGACTATAACTAATAGCACAATCATTATAATATCCTCTCATCAATTCTAACAACAGTACCACACTAATACAAAATGTTAATAACGGGGGCAAGTACATAGGAACTCTGTATTTCCTGCGTGAATTTTCTGTATACTTACAACTTCTCTAATTAAAAAAAATGAAGAAAAAAAGAGAACTAAATGAAATCATGAAACACCTGCTTTTCCTTGAGAGCATTAGAAAAATGGGGCTCATTTGGTACTGTCTGGTAATAAAGCGCTCACAAGCTTACCCAGAGAAATTTGGAGAAGGACTTGCATTACATTTCAATGCCCACAGTTATTCTCTGTCCTATGCAAGGCTCACTGGAGGGATTAATAAATGGTAATGGTACCTTCTTTTATACTCTTCCTCCCACCTTCCCATCCTTCTCACAACCAATTGGTCAGCAGGTCCTTTCAAGTCACCCATAGGATGACTTGAGTCATACTCTTCCCCAGTATGACTTTTCATTCAGCTCCTCATCGTTACCAGCTGAGACCAACTTTGATGTGGCCACCATCACTCTGGTTTTCTCCCAAGGTCTAACCTACTGTCTGGAGTCAACCTTCCAAGTCATCTGTACAGTCATTCACTTCAAGTCCCCTTCTCAGTCTAGCATGGAAATTAAAGACACCAAACCCTAGCAATCCAAAGTGATCCAAAGCAGTTTAATGTCATTCTGATCATGTAGTACATTGAGAAAATGCAAGGGTGTAGGAGGGGACCTTAAGAAGAAGAGGGATAACTGCAGGAAATATTCCAAACACCTAGCATTTCCTTATATGTCTGCTGCATTTAGAAAACAACATGGTCATGTCTCATACTTGCTTAAATGCTCCCACAGTTCCCTACCACCATCACACAAAGCCAAAGAATGCCAATTCCTTGGTACCAAGGAAGTTCTTCCATTCTTCCTTGCACCCAATGGTCTTGTCTCTCTTCCTTTGCATTTGGAGGGGTAATAAAATCTTTGGCAATCTGATTCAACTTTCTGGTATCATTCTAACAGAGAAGTACCCTCTGAAGAGCAAATTCCTTGAGGGCAGAGACTATGGTATCTTATTCTGTATTGTATAGGTTTTCTTCCTACAGAGTCTGACATATAGAATATTCTGAATATTCATATTTAATAGAATATTCATGAATATTTATGAATGAATGAATCAGTGCATGAAAAAAAGTAATTTTTTTGCATACATTTTAGTCTTTACTGTACTATTATTACTGAAAATGCAGACAGAATGCATTAAACCCTCCATTTTGTTTGTTTTAATGTGGGGATATGACACCAACAAAATTTCAGCTAATAATTGTAACATTTATAGAACAAACTGTATGACCTAGCATTAATCACTATGTATCTCTGGCCCTGAGTTAGGTGATTAGTAAGATGAGATGATTAACTGTAAGAAGGCTTTCGCTCTGTATTTCCATCCTGCTAGGATGTGAAAGAACAAAGGTATCTGAGAAATGGATGCTAGACCCAGGCATTGGCTCTGTTCAAGTTTGATGGGTTTCTCCACCTCTCATCTTTTCCAGTCTCTCCAGATGGGGCAGAACTCACAGTGAACGTTCGCTAAGCTATGGGATGTCCACATTGAAACTATGACCTGTGCCAGCTTACTTTGCCTTGGGGGTCTCCCCCATATTCAGACTCCATTTACAAGTTGAAAAAATCCAGTCTTGGAACATTGGGGACTTGTAAGGCTGAGGAAGATAAGTGAAGAAAGTCTAGGTCGAGTCTCTTGAAATAAAAAAGAGGCAGACCTATGAAGCAGATTTGAAAATAAAATGAAAAAACTTTCTCTAGGGTTTGCATATTCTCTTCTTTTTGGTTCAGAACCCTCATTGCATGTTAGGAGAAAAAGCGGCAGCAGATTCACTCTTCCCCGTAAGAGCTTTTAGTGTTTTTTTTTCCTCCCTCCCTGGATTTCTCCACTAAATATGTAGATATTTAGGTTTTTTCCAAATAATTATTGATTGAATATTTTGATGCCTCTGCATGATATCATTTTCCCAAATGGTAAGCATTCAGTGGAATCTTGTACACTTGAAATTAAGTACTGATTTCCTATGTGGGGGTAAGGGTAACTCAAAGTCAATAGAATTCTTCTCTTTTCATAGAAGTTGTAAAAAGCCTTTCACAGCCCCAAAAGTAGATGCTTTAGGACAGCATCACAAAAATCCATAACAGCTTTCAGATTGTCCAACTATCACTTTCACATTCTCCAAGCTAAGAGCCATTTTTTGGTTCTTCTTGTCTCCTTAGAAGGAAATAGGTTATTTGGGGGTGGCTCTTTTGGTAAGCTCCTTTGGGGAAACAAAAAGGGAAATGGAAAATTAATGTCTCCATCTCTCCAACCAATAGGAACAATTTCTCTCTAGTTAAGTGACTATTAAGTAATGACACTGAAACCCTGAGTCAGCGTGGCATGCTGCATTTTCTGTTCAGCTCAGCCATGTGATAATGGCGGAAGTAACTGAAGATAGTTGTACCAAGGTAGTCTGATACTATCCAATAGTTCATTTAATGTAAAAAGAATTCTCTGCATGTCCAGAGTATCCATAAGTTCCTTAGTACCTCATAAATGTATTCATCCTCTAGCTCACTAACTGATCTGTTTATTCATTTCTTAACAGCTATGTTCATTTTATTACTTGTTGATCCATTCATCTTTTCATTATTTATTCATTTCTCCATTCACTCATTACATACATTAATTGACTGCCTTGACTGTGCATTCACTGGTCTTTGAACTCATTCATTCATTCCTCCCCCCAAAATTTACTGCAAACAGGACAATGGATTCTAAGCTCTCAAGGAGCTCATGGGCTGGTGGGTAAGTCAGGGACATGTCACACAAAATAAAGTGTTCTGGGATCTTTGCTTTGACCAAAACACAATCAGGTGATTTGGGAGTATAAAGGAGAGAGCCAGCATGCAACAGCTGGGCAGTGTTGCATTAAGATGGTTATTTGGAGCTTGGTTTAACTGATTTGCTAGATGGGGCCCGTGGAGAAAGGCATCCAGGCAATGGGAACAATATCAGAAAAGCTCAGAGTCATAAATGTTCTCAGAATGGTCAAGGGATGGTGATTGTCTCTATATGGTTGAAGTGAGGATGAGATAATAGGGAGAACTGGCAGATAAAACTCAGTCATGACTGGTCCAGGCTATGAGAATCATGTTAATATGCTTGGATTTTGTCGTTTTAACAAAATCTTCTAGAATGCTATCTCTATGTAAAATTTACCAAGTCCAGATTTAGCCAGGTTTATGTTTCAACAATCAGCACTCTGTCCCTCACTTATGTGTGTAGCTTTATCTCCCTTGACATTCCTATGTCAAAACTCAGTGTAGACATAGGAGATTTGGGACTTAGAAAGAGGCTATTTCTCTAACCTCTGATGTTGAGTAAACTCTAAAGTTAGATAAACTTTATTTGCAAATATAGATTGCTCCTTAGAATTCCTCACGATGTATTTCTTATCCTGATGATCAGATACATTAACAAAAAAAGGTACAATAAGACAGCCAACTGGCCAAAAGATCTCAGAGAAAGTGAAAGTATACAGAGTTAGTCTTTCATTCTTTAGGAAATGAAGACTTCATTCATCAATAGAGAGGGATATAAGAAGCACAGCATAAGAAAGATATTCCTATATAAGGGTGGAACTCCTAGAGGAAAGGAATTGGCAGATCAAGTTGTATGGTAAGGTGATTCCAACAGCCATGAGAAGAATTGTATGGGAGACTAATTATATATGATGTACATCCTTTGTTGTCTGATAGAACTTGACTGGGTTCAACAAACAAACCAAGACCTCCAGGGCCACCAGGAGGCCACATACAAGTAAAGTGTAAGTTGATGCTTCACCAGGTGGTTTTTGGCCTGTTTACTCATGCCCAGGTAATGAGCTGCTGCAATCACATTGGTCTCCTCTAGATATCATACTCCAGGCCACCTTGTTCTTTTCTGTTTGCCGGCTTCCCTCATGGGTTCCCTCTTTCTGATATACCATCCTCTCTCCCTTTCTCTGTATTCTGATGTTCTCCTCACCTGTCAAAGTCCAGCTTTATTGTTGCTTTCTCCATGATGTCCTCCCTGGTTACCCAGAATCTATTCAGGTGGTCCCTCCTATCTTTGACCTCCCATCACTTTTGTTGACAAAGGTGATTCTAAAGCACAGGGAAGAGATGGTGCAATTGGAAATGATTCACTGTCACCATTACCCTCATAGTCAGCTAAAACAGTGCATTCTGATCAACTAGAGATGAGTTGAAAGATAAAGCTTATTCTTCTGTTGACCATAGTCCATACCTAGTTCAATGAAAGTCCAAGGTGGCTTCTATATAGAAATAAGAAAGGGTTACAAGCAAGAGTTCTATTGGAAGCTGGAGGAGGCACAGGTGATTTAGGTTGTGGCCAGTCTCAAGAGTGGACAGGCCATGTCAGGTGCACCTGTACACATGTATCCTGATATCCCTGTGTAGTGATGCTATGCTGTCCCTGATATAGATTGGTGCCATGGACGCAGAGGTGCAGAGTGGTCTGAAAGGTCCTACTGGAATTCCATGACAATTTTGTGTGTCTGTGTGTTTTTTCCATGACAATTTCTGCCCCAGCCTTCAGTAGCACTTCCCTCAAGGTTGCCCCTGTCAACACAGACCAGAGGTTCCATTTGGTACATGTTGGATAAGCAAGAGACCATTGCTGAATGAGGCCAGAGATCATGCCTGAATTCTCTGGACTACAGGAAACTTCATTGTTAGGCATTGTTTGTCTCAAATTTTGTGACTTCCTTCAAAGCTATACTAAGCAAGCAAACCCTACTCCTATAAATGCAGGGCTCTTCTCTCCCATAAGCTCAGAGCTAAAGTTGGTATAATGAATGTAACTAACAAGATCTTCTTGATCAAGCTGTGGTGGTTAGCAAATATCAATTGTAAGGGAGAGCTTAAGAGAGTGGAGAATTTAATATGCTACTTCCTTACCCATTTCTTCATACACTCCCTCAAAAAAAAAAAGCATATAACACCCACCAACTCGCTAATTAATTCACTCAATCACCAAACCCAATATACTCATCCACCAACGCACTCTTCCATTCATGCAAATATTCATCAATCTATAATTGATTAACTCATTCATTCAATCATCATATTTTTATTCATCCATCATTTACTCTTCCATTCATTCAACCATTTGTTTCTGAATGTTTAACCTGGTAAAAATGTTTTGATGGTTACAGAGATCCAAAAGACTCACCACTTATGGGCTGAGGGTACAGAGTAAGTAGAGCGAAGTGGTAGACTCTGACACATAAGGAAATCCTTTAAGCCAATGTAGAAGACCACGATAGAGAGTAATACTAAGTGCCAGGAAACCCATCATTCTCTTCCGTATTGAGCATAGTACCTTTGGAGTGTTCTAAAAAGTTCAATATATAATTTTCAGGTCCTCAGTAGAGGAAAGGAAAGATCAGAGAAATCTTAGCAAATGAAGGAGTCTGGAGGAAATCTCTCCCTTCCCACTGCCTGATAGACTAGAAAAGGGGAAGATCTGATGGCTGGCACATTTTTCCAAATTCCCCTCTTGGAGGTCAGGCAGTAAGATTCTTAGAAGGCAGAACAGGGGTAAGACTTTTTCCCACCTGGAAAGGACAGCCCCACAGTCTTCTAAATACTTTATGGGGTACATAGGGGCCTTAACATCATGAACTGAAGTGAGTGCATAATCTCATCATTGTTCTCAATAGGTACCTGCCATGTTCTATGCTAGCTCCATAACCTGAAATGTCTCTTTTCTCTCCCTTCAGTCTTCCTGGAAAACACCTACTCATCCCCAAGGACCCAATTTTCCTAGTTCTTCCCCTATGAAGTCTTCTCTGATTCTGACCACCCCAGAGCCCCGACCAACCAAGTCATTACAGTTGTCCACTCTGAGGTTGTATCCATAAGCCAACCTGAGTTGATTGATCATGCCACCAAGAGTGTAACATGAAATTATATGATCTACTAAAGATAAGCTACTCATGGAATTGCAGAGGGGACTAAAATCTAATTTAATTTTTATGCCATAGGGATGTTCAATGTATAGTAGTAATGGTTTTGATTTCTTATTATGGCCTTGGACCCCAGACTTGAAGATGGTCTTTGCTCACCGAGGTTTTCTCTCTGAATGGCTGTCTGAGATCTGCCTTTCTAAATAAGGCTGACTTGGATATTCAAGATTCATATTCTGACTCCACTGGGACTCAAAATAGGCCTATGAGTTTCAATAAGAAATAAAAGCATTGGAAACTATGGGTTTGGATTATGGTGTTTCTCTTATTACTGTGTGACCTTGGGTTAGTTACCTAACCTCTCTGAGCCTCAATAGGATCATCCACAAAAAATGAAATTGATCTTTAATGCTAGATTTATGGATCCTTCACTGTATGCTAAAGTTTTTACTAAGCATGTGACTTAACTTTTTCTATATAAGTCTAGAAACAACCCTGTAAGGTTTGTATTTTGGTGGACTAGGTTATTTTTCAGAAATTTATATATTCTTTCCTCTGCTCCATATCCAAGAGGTAACTCCTGGACTGTGGAATTCAGTACTTGGTCATGTGACTTGCTGCAGCCAATGGTCTATAACAATTGTGATGCGATGCAACCAAAGACTCCTTTGAAAGCTTGTGAGATGAGGCTTGTGCCCTTGAGTCTCTGCCATTGCTGTGAGAAGAACAGGCCTTAGCAAGCCCACTTGCCCAACGAGGTTGAAGAAGGTGAAAGACACAGAGAGGAGAGCGGCCCCGCCCAACCCACAGACCTGCAGTGAGAATATAAAAAGAGTCCAAGCAGCTGAAATCAGGCCACCCAGCCAAGCCTGGCCTAGACTGGCCACACCCCAGCTGAACAGATGCATAGACAATAATAAACAGTCATGGTGTAAGCCACTGAATTTTGTGATGCTTGGTTATGCACCAAAACAGCCTGATACAATAATTTTATTATACTCTCTAAACCATAGATAAGCACACTGGAGATCAATATGATTAAGTCAACTGATCAAGGTCACTCAGCTAATAAGTGGCTGAACTGGGCCTTGATCTTTTAATCATTCTGCAATACTGCTTCTCCCTAAGATTTACCTACTGCATTATGTGATCTAGTCTGAGGTCATTATGAGAATCAGAAACACTGGTGCAAAACAACTTGCTCTGTGCCTATTAATTTGTTGAGTTTTCCTGCTACGTGAGATGCCCTACCCAAGGAGTTTTATATAAATTATCATAACCACATTGGCCACTCTAGTTACCTATGGCATTGCATTGCAGTTTCTTGTGTATATGCATGTCTGTCCCCAGTGAACTCCGGGGTTCTGCAGCCCAGGAACCACATCATTTGCACCTCAGTATCACCAGGGCTACCACAGTGGCTCATGCAGAGCAGGTTCTGAAGCTGTTCGTTGAAAAAAATAAGTGGAAGTTCAGGTGTCTGTTCTGCTTCCAAGAGGACCTTTGAGAACAATGAACCTCAACAGGTTTCTAATTTAAATTTCTTGTCCCTCCTCTGTTGCATTCATTTCCTGAAATATATATATATATATATATATATATATATATATATATATATATATATATATATGTGTGTGTGTGTGCATGGTGTGTGTGTGTGTATTTTTGCTTTTTGCTTTCCTCCTTCATATTCACAGGCAACCACACATACATACTATTTTGTCAAAACAGTAGCTCAACAATAACATACAGCACCTTGGCAAACTCGCATCCTTGCTAAAATTATACCAAGCAAAGTTTGTTGTTGGTTACATTTTTTAAAAAGACATAATATCCCATCTCATCAACTTCAAGTTAGAAATCACTCTGAAACTTGGGCAGCAGCATATAGCACTGAGTGCATGCACACACACATACACACAAAGCCTGCATTTTGCACCTCATGTAGTTCTGTCATATCAGCTGCCAACACAGAAGGGGCACATGTCTGAGTTTCTTAGCTGCTCCTAATTACACTGCAAGGAGAGCGCTTGCATCTTCTGCCTGGGAGAGCTGTGTTTTCCCCAAGGTCCAGAGAGACTCTCCCTGGTTTTGTCCTTTGGTTTGGCTAAGTCTGGGCAGTTAGATGTGCCCCTTGTTCGCCTGTGATGTGCCAAACAGGAGTGAGAAAGGCATGTCCTTGGCAGTGCTGCAGCTTTGTCTGCAACACAAAGAGCTGAAGCTGTTGCAGTGAGTAAAATCTTGTAGTGTGGACTCCTGGCTCACGGTTGTCATCCAAAGAAGAGGTTGCTCTGACTTTTCTTTTTTTTTAATTTGATTCAGTATTTAAAATTAGAATTTTAAATCTAGATTTGCAGCTTCTTTTGTTGGGTTGGAAGACGTGCAACAATGGGCCTTCATTTGAGCATGTGGCAACAATGATTGGAGCTGAGATTTTTATACTGAGTACCCGCTCTCCATGTGGCACAGCCCACTCAGGGGGGCACTGCACATGCTTCTGATTATCATTGTACATGTCCTGTTTATTTTATTTTATTTTGCCTACACCATAAAAATATTTATCTTGTCCATGTCCTTAGCAAAAGTAGAAAAATACAAAGTAAACGGGAAAAGTCATGCACTTTGAGAAAACTGGAAATGAGCACATTTCTTTGTGGAGATAAAGATGTGTCTGTGCATTTAATATGTGATTCATGTATAGCCAATATCTTCTGATGCCCTCATTCATCAGGATACTTCGCAGCTTCTTTATGGCCTCCCCACTCCCACTGGGAGGAAGGTGGTATGGTGAGTAGAGTGTAGGCTTTGGCATCAGGCAAACTTAGGTTCAAATCTTGTGTTTGCAATTTCACAGGTCTGAGAGCTTTGGAAAATTATGTAACTTCTGCAAGCCTCAATGCCCCTATCTGTAAGAGATGCATAATGGAATCTACCTCATGGAGGAATTTAGAGGAGCCAATGAAATGATATGCATGACTTACCAAATAAAATTTAGGTGCACAGTGAATCCTCAGAAAAATGACTTTCCTTTCCTTATCAGGGATAAAAAAATAAATATATACAAAAGTGAAAGCAACTAAAGCAAAGAGAGCTTATGAAACTTCAGCAAGTTAAATTATTACTATTTCATTTAACTTTTTTATTTGATATTTTAAGTGTTTGCGTTTATTTTCTTTATAATGTTGAATCAAACCTGTGCAGGAAAAAATATCACACACACACACACAGAGACTCACAGACACTGTAGGGCTTGTAAAGACAGTTGTTCACCTCAAATCAATTTTCTTTTCTTCCTCTGTGCATAGTTAGGCCACATTTCCAGGGCTTCTTGCAGCTAGGTGAGACTACAGGGCTAGTTCTGCCAGTAGAATGAGCTGAAGTGTTGGATATTGCTCCTGGACCAAGTATTTAAAGAACAGTGAATCTACTACAAACTCTGGCTTCCCTTCTAGAAGCTAGATGCAGATAATGGTGTTAATGCAGCGGTGGAGAGCAGATAGACGAAAGAAGGAGCTTGGGTTCCTGAGTCACAGCATGGAGGAAAGCTATCTGCTGACTGAACATACATAAGTAGAATGCTATTGTATTTGAGCCATTGCACATTTTGAAGTATATCTGCTTTCAGTAGTTTAAAATATCCTAACTAATGTTTACAGATTTACCGGAGCACATTCTTTATGAGATTTGGGACGACTTATAGAACTTTGTGGTCATCCATTGAAGAGCATGTGTAGATCTCAAAGATTGTTTGATCATACAAAGGTACTACCATTTGAAAGTTTTTGTTTATTTCTAGTTAGAGTAATCATTGAGCAAAAAGTTCCCATAGACAGTCAATCAGTTAGTCAACAAATATTGATTATTTTCTATATGCCAGAAACAATTTTAGGAGCTTAGGTGTCAGGTTAGAGGGATGAATAAGCTGGAAAGATTCTTGCAGTTAGAACATTTATATTCCAGTAATTAGTGCCTGTCCAATTTCTATCATCAAATTCTGCTTCTCATTGGCTTTGGTCCAGCCTGTATGTGACTAACATTCTAGATCCTCTGATGCAAATCTTGCATCACAATGCCTCTTGGGAAAGAGAGTGCACAGGGATGGGTGTGCCACAGATTTGAGTTTTGGTTTTCAACCCCAGGCTTGTCCTGAAACATTTTCCGTGTTAGTACTGAGGGCTAAAATCTAGAAATCTACACCATCAGTCTCTTTTGATACTTGATTCGAGTTATGTGCTGCCAAGGATGGAATTTGTTGGAAAGAAAGTTATGTGACTGAGGGTGACAGCTGATTTAGCAACATTGACAATGAGCCCAGCAGGTCAGTGAGACTGCAAGCTCCTGGGATACTGTAGAGGCAATAGATGTCTGTGGACCTTCTTGTGGATCTGGACAACAGATTTATTCCAAACACCTCTGCTTAGATGGACCAGCATCTAAGACTTCATTCATGATGACTTCCCACCCCTTATGATGCAGATTCCAGGGGACAGTCCTTGATTGGCTGAGCTTAGTCACAGCCTCCACCTTGACTAAAGGAGGTCCAGGAACCCTGAATGACAGATCTACCATATTGGATTTGATGGAAGAATGGCATTATTTGCAACAGCAAGCCAGGAAGTCATTAGCAGAATATGCAAGAGAGCCTCAACAGTGATCTTAGACGTAACTCTGGCCAGGTTACTCCTCTGCTGAAAATCTTACCATGACCATATGCCCCAGAAATTGGGGTCCACTCCTAGGTATATACCAAAAAAAGCTGAAAACTTGTACTCACACAGTTTCATGTACTCACACTCACAGTGATGTGATTTATAACAGCCAACATGTGGAAATAGGCCATGTCCATCAACAAATTAAAGGACTTAAAAAAAAGGCGATATAGCAAAACAAGGAATATTATTCAGCTATAAAAAGGAATGAAGGTCTGATACCTGCAGCAATGTGCATGCACCTTGGGAAACACCACTTTAAATGAAAGAAACCAGGCACAAAAATTACATGTTGTATGATTCCATTTATATGAAACACTCAGAATAGATAAATCCATTGAGACAGGAAATAGATTGGTTTTCAGGGGCTTGGTGGAGTAAGAGGTGGTGGTTGTGGTCATGGAAAGAATATGCTTAGTGGTAAGAGGTTTCCTTTTAGTTGATGGAAATACTTTGGAACTGATAGAGGTGGTGGTTGCAAAACACTGTGGATATACTGAATACCACTGGATTATTCACTTTAAAATAGCTCATTCCATGTTATATGAATTTCATCTCAATAAAAACAAATAGAAAACATCTTGCCATGACTTCCCATTCTGTCCAGTGTTAAGTCTAATCTCTAATATGGCCATAATAAATGGCACCTGCTATTCTCTATAGTTGCAACTGTCGCTACTTTCCATGCCCCGTCTATTTTACAACCCAGCAATCATTGTACTTTTCTAAATATATGCTTCTGCTTTGTAACACTGTATCTTCACTATGCCAGCCTCTCTGCCTAGAACACACTTTTACTCTACTCTCATTCTTCCTAACTCCTTAGTCATCATTATTCATTTTTTAAATCCTAGCACAAGAAATCACCCCCCTCCTCTAAAAACCATCCCTTGACTTCCTCTTCAGGTTTCTTTGGTGTTCTCCTTCTGGTTCTGGGAGTATCTTGTCGTTATCGCTACCATTATACTTATTAAATCATATTATAAAAGTCATCCCAAGCCCCAGAACATACCTGGCCCATAGCAGACAAGAATTTTAACCATAACAGCTGTTAAAATTTATTCATTTATCCACTCGACAAATACTTATTCAAGGCCTATTTTGGGCCAGATATTGGACTAAGCAGTGAAGAAAACATATTGCATACTCATTGAATACCAGCCACAGTGCAAAGATTTGACATGTGTTATCCTTAGAAACTATCTATTAATATCCAGAGCAATTCTATGAAGGTGATACCAGCATTAACCCAAGTTAAAGATATAGAAACTGAGGCTTAGAGAGGTTAAATAAAAACTTAACACATGAATAAATAATAAATAAATAATAAAGAAGTATGGCTCATTTTCAAATAGACTATAGGCTCTTTTGAGAGCAGAAGCGAAATCTTCCTTCTTAACTGTTCCTCAACTACTTAGTGTATTAACTACTTAGTGTATTGCTAGCACAATCCTTGTGTACGCTTCATATTCCAGAAAAATCATGGATAATACCCTCTTTCATTCTCAAGCCAATGCTTGAGTGCCACATTAATCTTGGTTGAACTGGACAGACTGGCCCAAGGTAAAGAGTGAAGTCAAAATTAGAAAGCAGCTCCCATCCAGCTCAAAAGCTTTTTCTATCATACCACACTCTCTATGAAGGAAATTAATCAGTTCCCAATATACCTTATGTTCAAACCAGTAAAGAAAGGCAACCCATATTCCACTTGACTCTCTTGACTAGGAAGAGACCTTTCACATATCTATGACACCACATTTGTTTTCGAGATGAGGAATCTAAGCCTAGGTTAGTCAACCAAGCCACACGCAACAAGGGACAAAATCACGCTTGGAATCTGTGGCTTCCAACTCCAAGCCCAAAGCTAACTTGGACACCTATATGGGAAGTCTTCAATCTCTCTTTCATGCACATTACTCACACATTCCTTCTAACTCAAATGCTTTTGCTCCCTTGATGGCTTAGCTCAACCCCAATTGTCCTTGTGAACTCCTTTCCTGTGACCCAAAGTTTCAGTTCTGAGTTCTCCATCTTTCTATTACATCCCCTCAGGTTTCCTTAAAGATAACAGATAGAGGGGTCTGACTTCAAAGGGAAGTTCCATCAGGACAGAGTTTGTGTCCCATGGGTCCCTGTATCTTCCTCTTACTTCTCACCAGGGTCTAACATGGGCTAAGTTTGTGTTGAAGTAAGTGAGGTGTATTATACTATTTTAACATCATTATTATTTCTAAAATATATTTATTTAAATTAAATCTCTGCCTTCTGCCATTATTATGCTTCTTTTCCCATTATAGTTCTATGCTTAGGATTCTTAGAATGCTTCTTTCCCGTGGTTCTGCCCACAAACATGCACTGGACCACACTTTAGTGTCAGCGTAGTTCAGAGTCTTCATATGTATAGTGATGACTGTGTTGTGCCATGATACCTGCATGTGTGGTGCAAGTGCTTGGATATTGTAGACAATAGTCTTCTGAGCTGGGGGAGTCATAGAAGGCTTCTTTGAGGAGGTGACTTTTAATTAAGCCCTCAAAAGATGAGCAGGAGATGTCAGTCCATGATTAACCCCTACCTGAGCCATTTAGCCTATCCATGCTAGCCACATATGGGATCTTTCAGTGCTTTTTTGATGGCCTTGTTCATCTACTAGCTTCTAAAGTCTGTGAGGGATGACATGATTTCTTTCAATCTGTGTGGCTCATCTGATGGTTTTGTCCCCAGTGGGCCAAGAATTCCAACCAGTTCCTAGATAACGTAGGGAGGACACATCTCTTGGATCCTACCCCCTCCGTGGGTTGTTTGGCAATAATTTGCTCTAATTTATGTGGTAAAATTAAAAGGCCCTCTCTAAGCTCTCCAAACAACACCTACCCATCACAGAGTCTCTTACTGATTATGTGGCTTTGGACAAGTTATTGACCTTTCTCGAGCATCAAGATTCTTATCTTTAAAATGGAAATTATAACGATATTGACCATTAGAGATGCTGTGAGAATTAAATGAAACAAAAGCACGAAATGACGAAGGACAGTGCCTGGCATGTTAAGTGATGTGCATTGTTAGTTATCAAGCAAAGAACCAATTCCATCATCATCATCATCATTATCAATGGCGACAACAGCATCATGGCTATTGTAAACCGAGTGTAGGCCACACTTTAGGGTCTGTGCAACAGAGAAGCTTTGTTTAATAAAACATCTCAAAGTAGCATTATCACTTCCATTTTACACACAAGATCACTGAGCCTCAAAAGGGTTAAGTCATGGTCTAAAGGAATAAATGAGTCAGACAGGAAATAATTATCACCTGTATCTACACCAGAGTCTATTCTCTAATGCCCAAGGCCTCTGGCTACCCTAGATGCTCCTTGGACAGTATAAAGACCAAAATACTTCCCATCAGCTCAGCCAAGACGATGGTTTCCTAGCCTCCATCACAAGCTACAAAACTGAAAGAATTCCAGAAATTTTCTGATGCTGCTTGTGTATTTCAGCTGAGTCTTCACTTGGCTCTCTGCCAGGCTCTGTTGTCAGATTGAAAAAAGAATGGATTTAGGGTCAGGGGTCAGGATGCAAAGAGAACTCACCTGTTCCTACAAACCCCTGTGGACAGACCCTTTCTCGGTTCATGGTTAGAGTATGGCTAAGCCCAAAGCTGGATAAGGACCCCCAGTCTAGACTCACTGGGATGCCCATGAGACTGCTGCCCAGTGGGTTGCAACAACCACTTTATCCCTGCCTCTCACAGTTGCAGTCCTAACTAAGATCTGAATGACACGCCTACAGAAAAGAGGAGCTGTCCCACAACCCTCCCGTCATGTAGGCCTCCTTCAGTTCTCCGCAGCAGGAATGCCATCACTTTGGCTGAAAAGGAAACTGAGGCACAGGGGCTTGTCCCAGGCCATTCACCTACTCAGTCCATGCACTCAGCACTCAAGCAACATCGCCCAGAGTCAAGCGCCCTTCCCAGCAGGGAGAAAGTGCTGTTACATGCCAGGCTCCCTGACACAGGCCTTCGTCTGGGCTCCTGAGGGCCTGACAACCGAAAGGAATTCACCTAATTTCTCTTTCCTGAGAGTCAAGACTTCCCTAATGACCCTAGAGGACTTTACTGGCCTCACATCCTACTCTCAGAGTGCACTGCCTGAATCCAGAACAGCTAAACTGGAAGCAATCGCTGCCTCGTAACGAGCTGTGTCGCTGTGAGCGCAGCCGTGCATGCGCGTGCAGCTGTATATATTTTTAGGAAAGGAACTGCACACACAGACCCACATGGGAAAGCTCTTGCACGTCCAAGGCAGAGAGCCCCCCTCGAGGTTGAATGGGCTCTGCGGTTAGTTTTTCTTGCCCCTTCCCCATCCATCCCAGATTCATAACAACCAGCACACACCCAGCCTGAACCCGGAACCCTGAGCCTGTCCAGGCCAGGCCCCCCAACCTGGCTTCTGTGCCTGTCAAACCAGCCTCCTTCCCTGAAAAGGACGAGTCGGAGCCATCTTTCAGGAGTTTTCTTCCCCTGACAGAAATCAGCAGGGTTAGAATAAACTGCATAAGTTATCAGCTCCTCAGGAAAGAACATGAAAAAGGCCCTTCTATCACTTAATGAAAAATAGCTTCTTTTTTGGACAGAACTTCATAGGCCTGCAATCAAGCCATGGCTCCCCCTCTCCCTTCCCTGACGTGCCGTGCAGGCAAAGCAAGTCGGCATCTATTAATAATATTTTCTCCTGCTCCTTTCATTTTTCTGCATGTCCTACCACTGTCAGGCCCCGTGATGGAGCGGAGCCTTTATCTCGTCCGAGTCTGGCCTGTCAGGGTGATAAACAATTCTAACAAGAATCAGAATAAAGATCTTCCCAGTAGACTCTGCAGAGAGATAGAGGCTTTTCTCATTTTCTCGACGGAAAAAAAAAATTTAATCTAGCCGCTCCGGCTTTTTCAAGCGTCACATTCAAAGAGATGCAAATTTGTCAGAGCGGAGACCCCAGCTGACTCTGAGCACTGCACGAATGTCAAAGGGGGGAAGCAGTGTCTTTGACATAGCTGCCTTTTGTCGGGGGGTGGGGTGTGGAGACTCTCCGCTGAATGAAAAAAATAAAATAAAATAATAAAATAAGGTTTGGCTTTGTGGTACGTGTTTCAACAATTTTCATAAGTTTTCTTCTGAACTAAAAAAACTGCCATTGGGAAGGAAAAGAGAGGAGGAAAGGGACAGACGGGTATTTTGGGTGAAGGAGGAAAGAATCCCAGAAAAATAACTCCACTGAGATGTCAGATTGGGCTGAAAAATGCGTATCGGGCAGAGGCTGAGTGAGTGAGTGAGTGAGTGAATGATGAATGAATGAATGAATTATAAAATGTGGAGCTCAGCCTTTTGTTAGGTTTAGCTATCTTCCTAAGTCCAGTGGAAACATTTATGTCTTTCTGGATATTTCTTTCCTACTTGACATTAACATGAAGGCATCTGCATGTCCTAGTCTCCTGCTCCATTGGTTGCCTGGGCTCAGAATCCGAAACAACAAATTCAGCTTGAAAGGTGCAGGTGTATGAAGCAGGGGACCAAATGGAGGATTGGAAGATTAGGGTGCTGGTGGTCAGGAAAGCGACTAGAAGTGGTCAGGGTAGATCCCTGATATGCTTAGGGTGAAAGGTGCTGCACATGCTCACTCCTTACCTCCAGGTCCTTTGTGGAATCTGTAGCCCTGCTGGCCAAACAGGGCCTAGTGTGTTTCAACCATGAGTCCCTTTGGCCAGTTGTGTGCAGTTGGGCCAAACAGCCCCCACCACTTCCTCTCTTTAGCCTAAACTTGCACCTACCATCTCAGGCTCTGTAGGACATTCACATCTTCTCCAATAATTCTATGGTTTTCTGATTCAAGAGCACTGGACACTTGCCTCCTCTTACTCTTCATTTCTGCCCTGCTAGATTCTCTATCAACTTTCTTGATGATTTGCCTCTGCCTCCTGACCTCTCCTCACTTGTTCCCTTGCTCAGCTCCCCTGCACAGCTTTCATTGCCCTAGAGCAGCACTAACAGAAGGCTACTGTGAAAAACAGACTTCAGCCAAGGTCAAGGTCACCTGAGGGTTAGCAATAACACAGCAAGGAGGCAATAACACCAACAGAGCAGGCAGCAGCATGAAGTCAAGTCCTAAACATCACCGGTGTTCCCCTGCTACACAGGTTACAGGATCTGATCTTTGCATGACTTTGTCTGATGCCTCTCACTCAGACTAGGTTCTCCCCATACCTGCAGCCCCATTGGCTGCTCTTTGTCATTAGACGGAAGGAGTCTCAAAGTGCCTGATATTTTGTTATGCAGAGAAATTTAATTATCCTTCTCAGGCACTCCATCTCCCCACCTGGCCTATCACCTTTCTAGAGTCAGTCAATCAGGTAGCTACATTTGTATCGGTAGGCCCTGTACTTTCATCCCCTCTCTTTTCCTTGCTTTTGCCATCCAGGAGGTTAATGGGAAGGAGATGTATGTATAGATGTGTATTCTGGATAGGTGTTTAGAATAAGGATTAGGGTAATACACAGGGCAGGAAGTATATGTTGAAAAGGAATGTTATGTACTTCTGTGAAAAAGAGGTCTGCCTCATCTTCCCAGTTGGCTCTCTCGTTATTGACATGCCATCTTCCCTACGACCTGCCTCCTCCAAGCTCCAATGCCTAAGTTCCAACAATAAGTATTAGTTCAAGGTCCCTGTGATGGTCTCCTTCAGTCTTGGGGTGCTTCCAATAATGAGCAGCCTTAGATGATATCCTTGCTCTTATTTGTCTTCTCTGAGATTCCTGGGCACTGCTTCAGAAGGCTGCCATTTTGTTAACACTTGGTGATCAGCCTTAGGAAAGAGGAGCGTCTACCAAGCTAAATGGTTCCATTTTGGAGAAAGGGTTCTTTCAACATACACAGTCCTCCAGAAGGCAAGGTAGGCAGAAAGCCATGGAGTCATGAAGCAGCCAGATTCACACTCCGTTCTTAATCTCAGTGAGCCAAGGAGACAGAGAATCAGCATACTCCCTGATCTTAAGGATGCTGGAAAGGTTAAAACTTTACCACCTATGATTTGAAGAACTTTATGCAGGTGGCAGTTTCGTCTATATTCAAGACAAGCACTCAACTAAGAAATGAATCCTGGCAGAGAATTTCTCAAGCCGGAAGGATTAGGAGAATTAAGTGAGATCTGAGGGCCATCCATTTAATTACATGTATAAATTGGCCTAGCACAGAGCTGAGCTCGAAAGCCTAGCTCTAACCCATGATTCAAGACTTCTCACCATTATTAGCCAGGTGCCCTTAGGAAAGACACACCAATTCTCTGGTTTTTAACTTCCTCATTAAAAACAGACAACAAGGATAACAACAATAACAAAAAAGAAAACTAGCAATCCCTGCCCCACCTGACTTACAGGATTATTGAGTCAAATAAGCTAATGGGGTGTGCTTTGTGGTCTGTGAAGCAAATGCCAATGCAGAGTTTCCATCTTCTTATTGCCTTTCTTCCCTTTTCTTGTTCTAATTGTATTGTCATCCCCAAAGGCCCAATAATTGCCACCTCCTCCATGAAGCCTCTCCTTACCGAGGGGTAGATTCACACGCTTTCTTGTGTGCTTTGGAAGAATATGTGCTTTTACACACATTTACCAAATTTTGCTGCATTCTGCATTGTCTTCTTTGATTTGCGGCCTGAGATTTCCTCTTCTCACAGACTGGACAATCCTCCAGGACTCTTATATCTCACTTTTCCCATGGGGGCTTAGTGCAGAGGGAGGGCTCAAAAAAGATCGGTGAGTACGATTAATTCAAATTTGTATGAACAAATGATAAAATCCTCTAGCGTAAACCCAGAAACCATGTAAAGCAGCTCCCTAAACATCTCTTTGTGTGACCCTGTGCTTTAGAAGAGGGATGACATAAACATTTATTGTCTATATACTTAGATGAAGACTGCTCTGTGCTCAACTTATTGTATTTCATTAGTATTAAAAATACTCCTGAATAGGTAACTATTCATGTTTTACTTGGAGAAAATCAATAACTTACTTAGAAATATTTTATTAAGCTTGAGTAAAAGTTTCACATGCTGTCTTTCAGATGACAAAAATATTATTCATTCAGTCAACAGATATTTATTGTGGTCTACATACCAGGCATTGAAGTAAACACTGGGACTAAAAATGGCGAACAAGATAATATGGCATCTATCTTTAATGGAATGGGCTTAAATTCTAGTAGGAGAATGAGATGGGAAAGAAACGAAGTAAAATCAATAAAATGACTGCAAATTGTGATTAGCTTTATGAAGAATGAAGTGCCAGAACAAAGAAAAAATGGTTCAGACAAAAATGGCCTCCTTGAGATGACACTTAAAGTATACTTGAGAAGTTAACAAGTAGTCAAGAAAAAACTAGAAGGAAGAACTTTCCAGGAAAAAGCAACGGCAAGAGGAAAGAACATGAGATGTGAGCTTAGGTAACTCCAAGGACCAGCACGCAGGCTAATGTGGCTACAAGGTAGTAGTTGAGGAAGGAATGGTCCAGATGAGCTTGGAGAAGTGTTCAGTAGTCAGATTGCATAGGAGAATTAATGATAGGCCATGTAATCAGTTTTAATTTTGCCCCCAATGCAACTGAAAGGCACCAATGGTTATCATTAGAGTGTGATTGGTATGAGGATATTTCAAGAAGCTTATTCTTGCTGTGGTGTGGAAGATAGATCAGAAGGTCTAATATTGGAAGTCAGGTGTTCACTGCAGTAGCCCAACCAGGAGATGATATTGGTCTGCCTGGACTAGCCCTGGTGACAGTAGGGATGGCGAGAAGTAGTTGAAGTTGAGATAAATTTGGGGAGTAAGATTAACAGAACTTGTTAATGGACTGAATTTGAGAGGTAAGACAAAAAATCATGACGATACCTAAATGTTTGGCATAGGTGGTCAGATGGATGGTGGTGCATTTATTAAGTTAAGGCAGACTGGAGACTAGATTTCACAACTGAAAAATCAAGTTCCATTTTGAATATATAAAGGAGGACATATCCCAAATCCTTTCACCGATGTATTCCCCATGCCCATACACTTACCTAACACACAACAAGTAATCATTAAATATTTTTTAATTAAAAGGGAATGTCTGTGAGATTCCAAATAAGCATCTGGATATGTAAGTCTAAAGTTCAGATGAGATATACAGGTCAGAGTTACAAATTCAAGAGATATGAACATCTGGATATAAATTAGCCATGGGAGTGGATGAAATCAACTATACAGAGAAAAAGCCTGCAATAGAAGAGCCAGGCGACAGAAGAGTGAAGACAGCACTGTGTGACGATGGGGTAGTCAGAGAGGGGACTGCTGCATGATCAACCACGGCTACTACTCTGAAAGATCCAGAAGATGAAGATAATCATTCACTGAAAGTCAGTGTTTCAATCAAACACAAGAATCAAGTGAACTAATTTTGGCTGAACATTTTTTTGTTTTACCATATGCTGATTATTGCAAATGGTAAAAAGACTAGTAATCCACGAATCACAACCCAGTCAAAGACTAATAATCCATGAAAATAAATCATCAATTTTAATAGCATAACATCAATCTCTAAGATTCTGTGTTGATACAAGGGAATACTGTGAGATCAAAAGTCAAGCAATTTAGGCATCAAGTCTCAATATGTCCACTTCCAACTGCTTGTGCTTGGGTTCATTTGATATATATATCAATACGCATATATTGATATATATATATATCAAGTTGTCTTCCCAACTTGAATAATAAAAACAATACCTTACACATTAATTCATAGAGTATTCATGAGAATCAGCAAAAGCTAAAATATGAGATAAGATTTTATGCTGGGAAAATTTACTGCAAACATAAAGGGTTCTTTATAATCATAGGAAACAGTCCATCCTAGCTCTCTCATTCATCCACTTCTCCACTATTTAGGAAACTCTACTTCAGGCAAGACCTTTGATGTTAGTCCAGATAAAGAACAAAGAATGAAAGATAGTCACTACCCTTAAATTGCTCATAGTTTGTTTGTATTGTCTTCATTCTGATAATTTTAGACTCAAAAGAAAGCACTCTAGGATTTGGAAAATATGCTTAGTAGGGGAAGTGATATTAGGATGCAAAATAACATTAAGTAATAACTGAAATGATGTTCAATGTGGTTGAAATTAGTAACCAGGATACCTCAATGAGAACCCTCCCCCAACAGAATAAATTCCCCATCTGCTTTTCCACAGCACTTTGCACATGATCTTAGATCTGTTGGCCATTCCCACATAAAGCATGATTATTATTGTGATGATATCTGTTTTCTCAGAGTCCAGCTTATAATAGTGTTCTCTAAATACTTGTTTAATTGGGTAGATTTTTCAAAATGAAAGATCTGCATGCTAATATGGTTTCAAGTTTTGGAGAAAAAAAAAAGATGAAACATTTACAAATGCCCTTAAAAGCTTGGTGAAAACTGCAAGGGGGAGGTCAGCAAAAGATCCACTTCAAGGAGGTAAAATCCTTCCAAAAAGTCAAGCTGAGGAAGAATAACTTTCCCAAGGAGTAGTTGGGTGATGGATAAAACCAAATGGCACATGCCTTCTTAGTCCACTACTGCATCTGATGACCAAGGACTCTCACCTGTCATGTGGGGGAAATAGGCACACCATGCTTCAGGCAGCTTCTGAGAATCCCACACTGAGTCAAGCAATGACTGGACCATTTCAACATCGGTTCTGTCTGCTGGAAAGGGGCATGGTCCATGGGGCTTCCCCTGGAGATACCTGTTTGTGTGCTAGGTGTTGGGAGTCCCATCTGGCCTGAGAGACATGAATGGGTCATGTTAGATGATGAGAGGCCTAGGAGGGCTTCAGGCCAGTTCTGCAGCCCTGGTTCTTACTGAGTAAGTTGTTTCTGGGCAACATATGACTTAAAGAGACAATAACCCAGACGAATGTAGTCCTCAAGTCTGTGCCACCCAGAACTGAGCTGTCACCAGATTCCTGATAAAGACACCAGGGAAGTTCTTACTCTTGGCTGAAAAGCTCTTACCCAGACCTCCCAGCCCAATCCTACCCTGCCATTAAGGTATGTTACATTCTCCAGGGAGCATGTCCTTCCCACCTGCAGGGTATGTCTAGCTCCATGAGCTCCCTCACCCTGGTCTGCAGAGGTTATGTAGAGCTCTGAACCTTTGGTGTGCCTAAATTCACTTCATCCTCTTATATTAAAACTATGGATTCTTGGGCATTAGGCCCCACAGGTCTAGAATGTACCCTGGAATCTGTCATTTTGATCCTGAGCTCCAGGCAGTACTTTGAACAACACTGGGGTAGTAGTGAAAGCTCAAGCTCTTGAGGTTAAATGACCTTAGGTGGAAATCCTGTTCTCCTCATTGTTCCTGTGTGACTTCGAACATAGACAAAAGATGTTCACATCTCGATTTCCATGTCTACAAAATGCAAACAACAGTAGCATCTACCTCACAAAGGTATTGCGAGGATGAGAGATGGTCATCCATGGAAAGTGTGTATCCTAGGGTAGCAGATAGTAGGTAGAAAATAAATGATCAGTATTAATGTTACATCTTAGAAGAAATAAAACAGAGGCAACTAAAAGGTCATCTTGTCTTAGAAATTTCCCCATAGCAACACTGGGCCACTTGATTTGGAGAGTGTTTTTACTTTTTGTCTTAACATGGCTACCTTCACTGTACCAGCTGCCCTTTCAGGGGTCCTTTAGTTGTGGCGTCGGTGCCATGGTGGTCCTGTGAAGTTGGTGGTGCTGCAGTATTAGCAGTAGAAATACCACAAGTATCAGTAAACATGCTGCAGGGTAAATGGTGAGAATCCCAACCTTCGATCCCTGAAGGGGTGCAAAGGAGAGTAAGAGACCCTCTCTCCCATTTCAAGCTCAGGGTTCAGTGAGCCATCTACGTGGTCACCTGTGTGACAAGGTTGTATCAAACCTCTCCCATGTACCAGTCCTATGTACCAACAGCAGCAAAATAAAGTCAGGTGACTTTTGAGCAGTGTTAGCAAAAAGTAGTGTCCTCTTTCATTTATTTTTGTGGAATTTCCATCAGGGCCAAGAAAGGTCAACAGACTCTTGCTGTTATTGTTGTTGTTTGGTGATTTGGGGAAATGTCACCTTGTGGCATTAAAGAAAACCCAATTAGTATTTTTGTGTTGCTATGTGCACACACTAAGTTGCTTATATTAATCCAGAACAGCATGCTACAGATACCGTATGGCAAAAGCATTTATTCATTACAAAAATGACTTCCAAAGCATTAAAAATGAAATTGGAATAAGAGCATAAAATGGAACAGTAATATCACAACTGTTGGGAAACATTCAAAATAGTCACCCAAAATTGTTATAGTTAGCATCTTAATAAACCAGAGAAAAATGGGAGACAGTTTTACAATCACTTCATGTCAACTACAATGGCACTGAATGAATGGGATTCAGCTTCATACAGTATTTTGCAGCATCAACATCCCTAGGTTTTGTTGTTGTTGTTTTTAATTTTTAAAGTTCGTGACCTACTTTATATGATACGGGCACATAAAAGTGGCAGCTGGGTTTTCCTTTGCATGAGCTAATAGATAGAATTGTGGTCCTTAAGGGTTTATACCTCTTCATTTAAAATGCCTTCTGGGTAATCTGCTACCAAGCACATCTTATTATAAGTGACATTAAAACTATATATGCATTTACCTATATAACATCACAGCAAAACACGGTGCACAGAAATGACAGTATCAAAAAAGGAAGAAAGCTGAAGTCACTGAGAATTTTGGCACATGAGGTTTTACACTCATCAGTTTGTGCACTAATGGTGGAGATACCCCACTGCGAGTTTGAAGGGGAAACCAGAAGAGTTCCCAACTGCTTCTCATACAAGTGTCACTAAAATCCCCTCACTAACTTTCAAGTCTTATTTTATGTGATGACTTTTAAAGCAACTTTTGTTAATGCTACTGATCCTTTACTGCAATTTTCAATGTCCATTTGGTGGCATGCAGGTTTCATACAACAGTAAAAAAGTAAAAAAGGACAAAACACAAATATATATATATATATATATACACATATTTTATGTATAAACTTAAAGACCTTGAACAAATAGCTGTTACGTCTATTTTTATGCTAAGAGGGAAAAAAGTTTTATATGGATTGAAGAAAAAAGAAAACATTTAAAAAGGGACAGTGTACAGCTATGACAAGCAATCTCTAAAGCAGTTAATACTACTGGTCCAACAGTGTGGACCAAATGAATGGAATCACCGAAGTGTGGTAATTCCATTCATTGTTGGGTAGTGTTCTAGTTTCCTAGCTGCCGGAATGAAATATACCAGAAAGGGAATGGCTTTTTGAAAAGCAGGAATTTAATAAGTTACAAGTTTACAGTTCTAAGGCCATGAAAATGTCCCAATTAAAGCAAGCCTATAGAAATGTCCAATCTAAGGCATCCAGGGAGAGATACCCTGATTCAAGAAGGCCCATGAAGTTCAGGGTTTCTCTCTCCTCTGGAAAGGCACATGGCAAATATGGCATCCTCTGCTAGCTTCCTCTCCAGGCCTCTTGTTTCATGAAGCTCCCGCAGGGGTAGTCTCCTTCATCTCCAAAGGTCTCTGACTGGTGGACTCTGCTTCTCTCAGCCTCGTGGCTTTTCTCCATTTTGCTGTGGCTTTCTCATCATTCTCAAAAGGCCTTCTCCCCAAAGTGGCGTGACAGTGGCTCAATGGTGGAATTCTCACCTGCAGTGCCAGAGACCCGGGTTTGATTCCTGGTGCCTGCCCATGCGGGGGGAAAAAAAAAAAAAAAAAGGCATTGTCTCCAAAAAACGTCTCTTCTTTTATAGGATCCCAGTAAATTAATCAAGCTTCAGGTAGAATGGGTGGAGACACGTCTCCATCTAATTGGGTTTAATACCCACAATTGGTGAGTCACATCTCCATGGAGATAACCTAATCGAGTTTCCAACCTGTAGTACTGAATAAGGATTAGAAGAAACCTTTGTTCCCACGAGATTGATTAGAATTCAAACATGGCTTTTCTAAGGTACATAAGTCCTTTCAAACTGGCGCAGGTAGCATCTCCCTCCTCTCAAGAGAACAGCGCAGGGAACAAGGTATAGTAACACATTTTAACCCTTTGTTTCTGTACATTTAAACAATAACACGCAGCATCATAATAAAAGTTGTTTCACACAAAAAGCAAAAAGGTATTGGCAGTGCATTCCTTGTGCCCTATGGTTTGAAAATCAGATATAAAATATGATTGGTTCGCAGGTTCATATTCAGTACAAGAATCGCCGTATTGAGGGGAGCTGCATCAAAATTGCTTATTTTTTCTTCTTAAATCAATCTTTTAAAGCTAATCTATCTGAGCTACATAACATTTATGTATATATACATATATATATGCTACAAAAACTTTAACAGCTGTTGATAAAAATTTAGTAGAAATGAGGTTCTTCTCTCATCTATATATTTAAAAGGAGAAATTGAGATAATAATGGGTCAATTATTGGCGAATGAACTTGATAAATATCAACTAATGTAGCCAGTGGTACAAAATTAAAGAATACAAAACAAAATCTTTCACAGAGGTAAGGTGGAGAAAGAAAAGCAAAAGCAAAACATGCAACAAACCAACAGGGGCTAATGAAGCTAATGCTATTCTGGGTTAGAGGGAGAGAGGCTGGGGCTGGGGCTCAGCCAGAGAGCCAGAGAGCTGTGGGGATGTAGGGAAGATGAGGACGGGAGATGGGCAGCTGCGAAGAGGGAGAGCAGGCCCAGGCCTTGTGTGGGCAGCTGGGGCCACCGGAAGGGCGGGCAGAGAGGGAGGCAATAGGGAGAGGGACATCAGGAGTTGGGTCCACTCAGTCTGTGACTTGTTGTTTTGGGGAGAACAGAGGCAAGTCTAGTAAGCTTCCCTCTGTAGAGAGAAGCGAAGCAGCTACCGTCACCTGGTATGTAGGAAAGGTACCTTTTTCCTCTCCTGTAACTGGAGGAAACGAAAAGCAAGGATGTAGAAAACATTTTGCTGTGTTCATTGGTCTCTGCAAGCTGCTTGTCCCTTTTCCTCTCCTTTTTCCCACAGTTACCCCATGCATCCCAGCCGGGTGCAGCTGCCCGTGAAGCTGTCACTCCTCCCAGGCCAGCTCGCTGACTTCTAGCGCTCTTCTCTGGATGCTGCAGGCTGCGCTCTCCTTCAATGTGCACTCAGCCACAACCTCGGCTCTCATTCCCTTCACAGACAGCATGAACACATTAAGAGTTTCCTTTATATGGGACTTCTTTCTTTCTCCCTTTGGGAGGCCTGATGCTTTGAACTCTGAAAAGAGCCAAGGTGGCCATGGGGAGATTCCTCTTTGACTGTTGGCAACTGGCTGGTTGGTAGGACCACATGGGGAGGGAGCCTGGATCTGGCAGCCCTCACAGAGCTGCTGGGGAGGGTGTGGGAATCCCATCCTTGGGTACACCAGCTGACCTGACTGTGGTGCTAGCCATCCCAGCGGAGGGGAACTCATCCTACAGCGCCAGGTAGGAACGGGTTGTACAGTGATAAACCTAGAGGCTGTGGAGGCCATGGGGTGTCCTGTTTTAGGATCCTCATCATCTCTGAGTGTGAAGGTGAGTTTCCTGGGGTGAAGTGCCCCTTGCTTTCTGGGAGAAGAGGTGTGACAAGAGGCCGCTGCACAAGGGGCAGCCTAGAGGGCTGGTCTGTCCAGGGCTCCTTGCCTAAACCTCAAGCGTGGCCATTTATCTCGAGGCAGGGGCAGGCGGTGGGTGAGAGTGATCCGCTGGGGAGGTGGGGGATCATGAAGAAGTGGTAGTGGTAGATGCATGGCCCCTGGGAGAGCCCTCCAGCTCACTTCTTGGCCGCTTCTTCCACACTTTCCCAGGATTTGTCCCATTCATGTTTTTGTACTATGTGTGAGGACATGATCTTGGTTTGCTTTTTGAAAGGTGTGTGGTGGGGGAGAAAAGGAGAATGGGGATTCTAAGCTACTAAAAGAACCTTGGTGAAGGGCTCAAGATAGCAAGAAAGCAATAAATCTATAAAAACAGGAGTGCTATGAGCATGCTACAAATGTTGAACAATCTCTGAAACCAGATGCAGAGAATAAAGCATTCATAGCCCCAAACATTTTAGTGGAGGCAGAAGCACTGCAGGCAGATCTAAACCTAGGGTCAGCAGATACAGGAATGGATGGAATTTTATGAACAAGAATATTGTCTAGGCAGAAGAGATGAGCAGGAAGCAAGTACCAGAGTGAAGAGGCCAGGTGCGTTTGGGAAAATAACTATATATCTGAACTCTTCTCTGAGTAGGGCCCTTCGACATGTCCAGTCCCTCCCCAGAATTGTAGCCTGGATCTCTGGTGAGGCTTCCATGGCCCTCATTCTATCCCTAGGATTTGCTTGGCAACTCATGTATCAAAACGCCTCCAACTTCCCCTGATGTCCCAAAAGCACTAGACCACTGGTCCTTCTTAGGAAACAGTCCATGCATTCTGGGCTCTTGCAGTGTCCCTGTGGGGTCCACTCCCCTACTTCTGCCATTGAAAGTCACATCCTTCAAGCCCAGTCCAAATGCTGCAGAAACTGGAGTCAATAGGAGAAGAACATCCCTTTCTTTATTCCAGCCTGGCACTGTTGAGCATCTGTCTAACAGCATGATTTCCTTGCCTGTGTCTTTATTTCCCCAGGACTTTGTGAGCATCTTGAAGAGGGTCTGTGTCTTTCCTGACCCATTTCACATAGTAGGAGCACATCAAACAGCGCCTGGGACATAAGAGCTGCTTGGCAAGTACTTGTGGGATAAATGAGTATATGTTTGTTGGTAGATAGCAAGTGAGAAGATTTCAGAATGAACCACCTGGAGTCTTGTCAAGACAGGCCTTGAATGCCAGGGCAAGAAGCATTCGATGAATTTGGCAGGCAAGGGAGAGCCACAGCAGATCTGGATGACATTTGAAAAATCCCAGAGCAATCAGAGTAGAGACAGTGGAGCACCTGGGAGAGCGCCATGCAAAAATCAGCCCACGCTATGAATTTATGGTGAGAGTGAGACTTTGAAAGGGGGGCCAGATTTAAGTATTTGTTCCCAAATAAAATGTAAAGGAATTTTTTTAAAGCTGCAAATAGAAATACAAAATATCACAAAGCTGACAGGGACTGCAACTTCAAACACTGCTGTTTTGACGGCTGAATGCAAAGCCAACTTCAGGAGCAAATTCCTTTTACAATATGGTCCTTGTTATGTACAAGATTTTAATTAAATAGGGAGACAAAGTATAATACCAACAAGTTAAAGGTAGGCATAGGGAGTGAGAGGCATCTGATCGGGAGCCTGGCTTGTTTATGGTACACCTGTCAATATAATTGTCATCTAGTGCTCTGTTTATTTTTAAACCCAGGCTTGTTTTGTATCATCCACAAGAGAAGTATTTGTTTCCAACCAGGTTTCAAAACGAGATGTTCATTCCAAATTCTAAATATACCAAACAAATTACATATTTTCCTGAGAATACGTGTCACTTGGGACCTGAACGGGTAGCTTGTAAGTGAAGGAACTGTCCATATATGATGCTTAGAATGACCCTTTCATACACAGATGTTTCATAAGATAAAACCCAAGGGGTGGGATCTACTTCCTAGGAATTATTTTGCAGGAGGCAACATCATTTACCGAAAGCAGACCATGTGAGCTGGAGCTCAGTGATCTTGGGGAAGTCATTCCACCTTTTGAGGCTCAGTGACAATGTGATGACAACGTCTCCACCACAGGCAGTGTGCCCTCACCTGCCAAAGCCTCAACTTTGTTCTGAGGTAGCACATGGGAATGCTTCTGGAAAAGCCCCAAAGACTGTAACCAGCCCGATGATGTCCTCCTGGTTCTCAAGGGACCATCTGGTCTAGATGTCAGCACTAACGTCCCTCTTTTGTAGATGAGGCGCCCAGAGTCCAGAGAAGTCCTTTGTCTGGCTCAAGGACAGATAGGTGGTGGAGGTCGGAGCAGAGAGGAGGGCCTCAGACTCTGTTCTCCAGATGGACCCTCCGTGATTCATCTCTTCAGGGAACCCTGGACACCATGGCAAGTAGGCATGAAAAGAAATCACTTTGAATGCCACCAGCACATGCTACCCTTTCTTGTGGAGGAATGTTGTGCCACGTGTCTCAAAAACTCAAAACTCTTTATAATTTTCCTGAGAAATCAGATTTATGGTAGAGGAAATGCCTCACGTCCCTAAGAAGGTCTGCTCTTACCAGGGTATGAGAGCAGAGACCAGGATACCACCTTCCCCCTGCTTCCTTCCCTGCCCCCTCCTTCCATCCTTTCCTTCCTCCTTTCTTCCCTCTTTCCTATCTTCCCTCTTTCCTATCTTCCCTTTAGTCTACATCTCTTGTCTGAACACCTTCTGGGGACCATCAGGCCTTTCATGCTGTGAATCTTGAGTCTGCTTCTCCTGGCTTCCCCAGAGCCCCCCGGCCTCCCACGCCTGGCTGTCCTGTCATCTCCCACCACTCCACACATTCCACTCTTCAGTGCTGTGACCAGGGCACCTCTTAGTGTCCTCGCTCTGGCCCTTGGCTTTGTTTCCCCTCTTCCCCTGGTCCAAATCCTGCATGTCCATAACAAATGGCGTTTGGGAGGGGTCTTTGCTTAATAAAGGGCTAAACTACAGCCACCTCTCTTTGCCTACATGGAAGCCTGTGGCAGACAGGTAAAGGAAGGGTCTTTGGGATCCAACCAAGTCTGGACTCTCTCACTTATGGACCGTGTGAAGGTAGCCAAGGAGGGTTACCCTCCTGGGCTTCAGAGAGCTCTTTGCTCTGAAGATTGAACAAGATCTTTCTACCCAGTGGAGTCCCTAGGAAATGGGAGGCTCTCATACCAAGCAGTATCAGAAGAGAAAGCAACAGCAACAAGAGGAAAGAAGAGGAGAGAAAACCGTATAACAGTGGCGGTGTTAAGAGTGGCCTCAGCCGCAGGGCCAGTACTCGTGAGGACATGAGCATAGAGGACGCTGTGCTGCACAAGCAATGGGGGATCTGTGCTTCAGGCTCAGAGGCATTACTTTTTAATGTGTGGCCTAGAGTAAATCTCTTCACTTTCCACAGCTTCAGATCTTCCTTCCTCATCCCTGCTCTGCTGGCCTCAGGGGCAGGTTCAGGTTGGCCAGAAGTGGTGGGAGTGCAAGGGCTCTGTAAGCTGTGAAGTGTTGTGCCCATTCCTACCCCACCACGCACCTCCTTAGTCATTGCTTGTCTCTGTTTGCTTTTGTTTTTTTCCCATGTTGCATCCAAGAACCCTCATCTTATATGCAAGCCGCTGCCACAACCTGACCCCAGCCTCTTCCAGGAGGCTTTGCTGATACATGAGTGGCTCACCTAAAATGCAAGAGAATGCGGTACAAAGTGCCACATGGTCCTCCTGAAAATGAAACTGACCTTAAATTGAGCAGAAGGCTGCAAGTGATGTGGAAAAAACTGGGGAAGGGTAAGTAAAGGTATTTAGTTCATCATGAGATATGCTATTCCTTGCACATTTCTTCAGAAGGGCACAGCTGAGGAAGGGGATGACTTGCACACACCTCTCCCCAACACTGTGGACATGTTACCATGCTCCTTTTTCCAGAAACCACTAAACTCAGATGAGGCACTCCTCTGCTGGAGCAAAGAAAAAGAGCTCTTTAACCTCTAAATGCTTCAACCAATTGGGTTATCTTCGTATCATCAGCCATGGTTATGAGCAGTGCTACATTTTATTTTAAAAATCAGCAAGCATTAGAGAACTGCTCTTGGAAACAGCTCTGCCTCACTAGGGCAGGGAATCATAAATAAACTTCATGAGAAGTTTTATGCGGTTTTGATTTGGCATCCCCCTTCAGATGCTACTCTGAATGAATTTCTAAACTTGCAGTCAGTGTTCATTAACCCAGAGTGTGGGGAAGAGTTCTCCATGGTAAATAAAATAATGACTTGCCTAACAGCATTCATCAATATGTACTGTGTTTGCAATATCTCAATTAAATATAAATTAGCAGAATTAGAAAGGAAGGAACCTATAGCATCATCCCTTTCACTGTTTCCTCTTTAACCATGAGTAAGGGAACCAACGGGCAGAGAGCTTAGGGAATGAGTTTAGGAAATGAGTTGCCAAACCATTTCGACATGGGTCATCAGTGGCAGAGACCAGGCTAGAACCATAGCCCAAAGGCCAGACCCATCACTTGCCTGGTGGATGAGATATGGGAGCCTTCCCCACGTCCTCCAAGCTGGAATCTCTCCTTCACTCTTAGGGCTCATCCTGTTCATAACCTGGTCAAAGCAGGACAAATATCAGCCCATGGCTCCCCAGTAAGTGATATCTAAAGCTTACTTTGCAGAATAAGATCCAGTATATGATAGGTTTGGCAGTATCCATGGACAATTTTGGAAATAAATTTCTGCCTTCCAGGACAAATGGAACTTTGGGATTATTTCCATGATAAGCTCTCTGATTCCCTAGAAGCACTATCCAGTTTGGCTGGCTCTAGAGTCCAGCTATAGTAAGATAGATTAGACACAATTCAGATACTGTTATCCTTCTGATTTTGAGTTCAATCATGGTCTAGATGACTGGGCCCTGCCAGCCAAATGGGTCTTCCTCTATTTGAGTTTCCCACAGCTTTTTAGACTCTGTTGGACTCCACTTGCATAGCTTGTATAGGTGGACAGTTCTAACAGGTCCCATCTTGCCTATTTTTTCTCAGTAGATGAAATAATTGGTTTGACCTACCCAGTTGCATGCACAGAAACCTATAAACTCCATTCTTCCTTTTTCCTTGTCTCACAGCAAATTCACTCAAAGCACCAAATCTTAAATTTCAGCCTCCAACATAGTTCTTGAAACCACCCACTTCTCTCTATCACCATTGTAATGGTTTCATCATCTCTTGCCTGGACTCCAATAGCAGTCTCCTATCTCACTGTCCTGACTCCAGCCTCCTTTTCCATTCAGTCTCCACGCAACGTGCTATAGTCAAATAGATCTTTAAAGACCTATCATATCCATCCCCTACTTAAAGTCTTTCCATGCTCCCCTGTGGCCTTAAAAACCTTGCAAGAATTTGTAGGGCATTTCATGACTGGGCCCCAGTATAGCAAAAGACTTAAGAGTGTGGCCTCTGAAATCAGATCCTCCAGAATCAGGTCAGGACTCACCTGGAAAAGTCACTGAGCCTCAGTGAATCTCATTCCCATCCATCAAAGAAATTAAATAATGCTTATTTCATGGGGTTGTTGTGAGGTTTAAATCAGATAATTTATAGTCACATAATTACTGCTTGATATAGAATGGCTATGATACATTATTATTTTTCACAAGAAGAATTACGACAAATTGACCACTTCCTTTGTGTTGGCAACTATATTCAACAGTATGCATTCATGGTCTTTCATTTAAATTTCATAACACCTCTAAAATATCAGCGGTTTGCCTTAGAAGTAGAAAAGTTAAGTGACTTGTCCAAGTAGTGGTAAATAGCTGTAAGTGTTGTTGTGGTAGTAAGTTCAGAGTTGGGATTCAAAGGCAGATCGGTCTGATGAGATTTTTGGTGCTCTTTCAACTTTACCATGATGTGTGGTTCAAAAAAGAAAAATAAAGAGAGCATCTTAATGTCCAGATATCGAGAAATGGCTTTTAAAGAGAGTAGTTAAAAAAAATAAAATAAATAGGTAGTTTGTCATTTTCGTAATTTTATATACAAGGTTATCACACTCTACACCTCTGGGGGGCATATTCACATAGAATGCAATGTAAATAGGAGGTGAACAGTGCCTTTGTATATTATATAGCCAATGAGAAAATTATATATATATATATATATGAATATATATTTGTATAATCATTTTATGATAACATTGACAAGGCTTATGTTGTATCATAGTGATTAAGGTCAGGAATCAGATTGTCTTGTCTTGAATCTTAATTCCAGAATATACTGGTCATATAACCTTGCACAAATTATTTAATATCTATCAAATTGGTAAAATGATAGAACCTATTCCACAGGGTTGTTTTGAGAACTAAACTAGATTATATGCAAGGTGCTTAGAAAGTTCCTAATCAATTGTGCTCAAATGGTATCATCATTAGCATTATCGTCATCCTCATAATTCTTATTATTGTAAGTGACAAAACCAGGAATTAAAATGATAGTTGTTACATGTGTTCATCTACATAAAAAAAACACAGAGACATGGAAAAGACTGGAAGAAAAATATGCTTACATGTTAACAATGAGTGCCTCTGCTTATTTAATTATGAATGTTTTTTCTCCTTCTTAACTCTGCATTTTTCAAATTTTTAATGATTAATATGTGTTACTCTAATAAGAAAAAAATAGCATGTTACTATAGCGTTAGACGAGGAATTTTGTTCTCTGAACTCAGTGATTCCTACCCCCCACCCCCACCCCAAATCATCTTTTGCCATTAAAGTCATTTAAAAGTCCTGATCCATTTTTGATCACCTGAAATATAGTGACAGGCACCAAAATCAATCCCTACATTCGAGGTTTGCAAAGAGTGTAAATTACTTTAGAAGTCATGTCAGGTAGAGTTTATTCCAAGGTTTGCTTGCAAATTTTAATCAGAAAACACAGAAGGTATATGCAGCTTAGATTGAAATACCCCTTCACCTTGTACTTGGAACCAGGTTGACTTACTGTTCGCTGGCTGATAGGACTGGCAGAAGTTACAGCTTGTAAGATAGAGGCAGCCCGGGCAGGAACTGAGGGAAACACATAAAGAAACATTTATTTTAAAAAAGTAAATCAACCATAAGGATCCTCCCAGCAGACCTGAGAGATGGAAGCCTCTCTCTCATTTTCTCCTTGGCAAAATTTAATCTATCGCTGGGGTTTTTCAAGCGTCATATTCAAAGAGATGCAAATTCGTCAGAGCCGAGACCCCAGCTGACTTTTACCACCTTGTGAATGTCAAAGGGGCTTAAAGGTTGAAGTGACTTACCTCCTCCCATCCTAACTAATTCAAATTCATGTCTGTGTGTGTATATATACATATACACATATACTTTACATATATATAGTTATACTTTATATATATATAGTTAATAATATATATATATTAAGGAGAAAAAGGCTAAAACAGCACACATCTACCTATGTTCAGTGACTTCTTTGTGTGGATCTGTTTGCAGCAAATCTGAAATTTAAACTGGAAATACCATATCAAGAAACAAAAGTGTATTTGAGAAATCCGCCGTCCATCACTAATCACAGGGCTGGCAAAATAGTGTTGTTGTTGTTGTCATCATCTTAAATAGTAATCATTTTACCTGTCAACTTCTTCACCATCTATCCGCACCAGATTAGCTGGTTTAGGGAGAGGGACTATTAAATCATGTGGGATCTCAGGCCTCCACATGGTTCCCTGAGCATGGTTCCCTTAAGTAATATCAGTAATATATTTACAATAAAAATAAGAGGTTTTAATTAATATTTTGTACACAGACGTGGTTTACAGGAGAGTTATGCTCGGCAAGGGGGTTGGCAAGACTGTTCTAAAGTGGGCTTCCCCTCCATCTTCACACAAGTGAAGCCTCAATCCACTAATGGAAATTCTATAACTTGGTGTCATCAGAGCAAAATGATGTTAGATTTCCCTCTGCCTAACAAAAGTCCCAAATGGAGTATTAGTAATTCGGCTGATATTATATATGCAGAATTTGGAAGAATTTTTACTTGCAACTCAAGACATAATTTATCAAGTTCCTACTAAGTGTTGGGCCCTGAGGACAAAAAAAAAAATGACATAGACTCAATTTCTGCTTTTAAGGAGAATGTAGGTTTATAGAGGAATGCACTAGTCATCTGTTACCATAATAATGCTGCTTAACAAACAAATCTTGGTAGCATACAGAGAGAAGCATTTTTGGCCATGCATCTTGGAGGTTGACTCGGCAACTCTGCTGACCTTGGCTGGCCTTGCTTGTGTCTGAGGGTTGGCTAGCTGTTGGCTGGAGCAATGGGTTTGCTGGTCTCAGCTCCATGTGTCTTACCCTCCAGCAAGCTAGACTGGACGTGTTCTCATGGCAATGAGAAACACAAGAGAGAAGGCAAGCCCAGTAACAGGAGTGTTTTGCAAACCTGTGTTTTGGTCATAGTTGTTAACATTGCGTTGGCCAAAGTGTCACATGGCTGAATACAGAGCCAGAGCACGAGCACGCTGCAAAGTTACCTAACAAAGGGTGCGGACACGAGCTGGAGTGAAGAATGCGGGCTACTTCACAGTGACAAATATGATATATACCACCATGTTATACATATGTATAACAGAAGACCAGGCAAGGATGGAGGACACTCTCTGGGCCATGCAGGAAGGGGTTTCTATCAAGGACAATGTCCAAGCTGATCTTGAAGGATGAGTAAGTGTTCATCAAACAGGCCAGGGGAGACAGACATTACAGGCCATGATAACACCACAGACCAAGGCATGAAGGTATAAACTAATGCAAACCAGTACTGCAGGAATGAAGGGAGGGAGTCAGTGGGTGGAGTGAGAAGGGCTAGGTGAGACAGTGAGGTGAGGTGAGGTCCAACATGCTCACACTGAAGCCCTTGGACCTCATGTTTAGATGCTGAACACTAGACAACACTGATTCAACAGGAGAAATGTATGTAGGTCAGGGAGAGGGCTAGAGCACTAACCCACATGCCTTCCTGTTGTGGCAAAGACTTCCTGCAGCTGAACTAGTAGAAAGACAGGCAAGTTGAAAATCTCAGCTCGGTCTTTCTCTGTGCCACTCAGAAATCATCCCCTACTAAGAAATCAGTCTGTGTGTGTGATGTAAAGAGAAGATTGTCTCTTTAAGAAAGTGGCTGGGGCAGTGCTTTTGGGTTTGAAAGTCTGGAGACAGTGGCATTAGATTGATTAGGTGTGTACATGTTGGCTGAGAAAGCTGTAGAAAGGCGAATGGAAGTGTTTGACAAGATGAAAGACTATTCAGCATGTTAGACAGCTGCTTGAGTGAAGAGATCTATAACAGCACAGTAAATACACTCACCAGTAAATGATACCTTCACGGCAGAAGCTACTACAAGCTAGGTCACACCATTTTTGTCTGGCATGACAGGCTCAACCAAACAAAGTTGGAAAGAAAAGTGCGAGCACGTGCCTCCAGATGGATGGTTGGTGGCCTAGTGCATTTCCCGGTCGCTTCATCTCTCCCATTCCGGGTGGTCACTGTTATATGCATCTCTCTGTGTGGGTCATGATGGAAAAATGAGGCCACCCAGCAAAGTTGCATGTTGGACTTGAAACAGCATGGGGGACCTTAGGGTTAAGTGGCAGCAGGTAGAACACTGGCCCCAGATGAACCTCTGCCTGCCTTTGGAGAAAGTGCCTGACATGACTTAACCCCAGCTTTTACTTATCTGTAAAATGGGGGAAATAGCAACTATGTCGAAGGGCAATTGGGAGAGAGAGTGAGGGAATGGGGACATCACAGCCTGCTTCCATAGGCATATCCATTCTCTCTTGATGCTGAATGGCAGAAGTCAGACAAGGGTCTCAACAGACTGAAACCAAGGTGTCACCCGGGCTGCTTTACTCCTGGAGGTTCGAGGGGAGAATCTGTTTTCTTGTCATTTCCAACTTCTAGAGACCGCCCACATTCCTTGCCTGATGGGACCCGTTTTCTATCTTCAAAGACTGCAAGGTCTTGTCTCTCTGATTTGGCTGGCATTGACAACACCTCCCTGTGGCCTCAGCCAGGAAAGGAGCTCCAATTTAAGGACTCATGGGATTAGATTGGGTCCACCCAGATAATCCAGGATAATCTCTCACTGCAAAAATCTTTTTGCCATGTGAGATGACATAGTCACAGGTCCCAAACATTAGGAAGCAGACAATTTGGGAGGCCCCTTATTCTGCCAACCACATGGGGAAGTCCTCTTTGGTATCCTTACAGATCACGAGGGTTTATAATCAATCTATGATGTCTATATTGAACTGAGCATAAAACAGGCCTGGCTAAAGATAAGGTGCCTTGAAGTCAAGTGTGGGATGTTCCCACAATTGAGAAATCAAATGCTAAAACTAATGAAAATGCTACCTCCTCAAAGGATCCTTCCCTGATAGGAGAAGGAGCATTGAATAAATCAGCCTCCACCCTCCCAAATCTTCATTTTAATGTGATTTCCAGAGATTGCTATGCACATCATAGTTTACAAAGCTAGTGCTTCTAACCCAGGGTCTTGAAATCAGTAGGTGTTCAATAAGCAAATATTGAATGAAAGAATGATGCCACTCTGCTTTCTAGCTTAAAGACGGAGTGCTCTGTGTCAGTAACCTTCATGGCCGTGGCAGGTCTTCTGGGGTTACAGACATTTATTCACACAATGACTAAAAGGGACTTGCCAGACATTTATGTAGATGCATCTGTCGTTGATCGTGAAGCATGTTTAGACACCAAGCCACAGCCCCTCTGAAGTATCTGGAAGTCTGAAGTTTAGCAAGACACATGTGCAGCATCCTCAGAGGGTGAATGGACTTATTTTGCTCCAGGAAGATTTATCTCTTCTCCTGATGCAATTTTTAAAATTATACGCACTGTTCTAATTGGTAATTATTTGAAGTTGAAGAGCAGTATTCAATTATGGCCATAAAATAACGTAAATAATGTTTTCACCCACAGATCAGAACACAGACTTCAAAATGAGTGAAGTCCTTTAAACGACCTACTTTAGATTACTATTAGGCAGAAAGAGCTGAATTCAATGTGTGCCTTTGTATGGCTCTCACTAGGTGGACATGCAATGTGGCTATGGAAGGGACCGAAAGGAACACAGATCAGAGAATTGGACAATTTGGTTGAAGGAAAGGGGTTGTAGTCAGGTTTAGCATTTTTCTTCTTTTGTTTTTGTTCTCCACTGTTATTATAAAATGCTTTCTGATAGTCTGTATGATAAGGAGAGTATTATTGGAAATGACAGCTCTGAGGTAATTGATGCATTAAGCAGTTATAAAAATGTGTGTCTGTTGGTGTGCAACTGGCTAAGGCTTTCAAGGTTCCCCAACTGGGTTCAAATCCTAGGCTGCTCCTTCCAACTGGGTGAACGGAGCTGGGTTTAATTAACCCTGGGACCCTCAACTTTCCGCATTTGTAGAGTACAGATAAGAAGCCCTCACTTGCAAAGCTGTTTTGTGCAACGCTCCAAGCACCCAGTGGCCTTCAAAAAGAATAGTGCTCTTTTCTACCTCTTTTCCCTTTTACGTGTAAAAGAAATCACAAGTCTGGTGCAAAAGACTAACATACAGGACTGACTAGTGGTATTCCATTGCAACATGCAGTCCCTGAATGTGGAAGTGGGTATCAATAAAATTATGGAAGTTGGCAGACATTTGTCATTTGTATTAATTGCTAATAAATGTCCCTAAAGAGTTTTTGCATTCAAATGTCGAAAAACACTTGGAAGGGCATGCACTCCTTACAATAGTGCCTGTTTTCCTTGCCTTCTGGGTGTTCATTATTGAGCCTATTCATTTTATTATTTTGTTTTATGTTATTTCACACTATTCTATTTTACTTTGTTTTTACTTTACAAATACTTCTGTACTGCCTACTTTGCTCCAGGTCTTGTTCCAAGTGCTATAGTTTATTCATCCTCACAGCAAATTCTCTAAGTGGCACGATTATTATTCCCATTTTGCAGATGAAGAAACTGAGGCACAAAGAAGAAAAGCTGCCCATAGAGTCCCACGTGAGATTGGTCCAGGATGGTTCCAGCCATTGTAATTGTACAGCCTGAGTCATTGGTCCACCCAGACCAACTGAGAATAATTTTCAAAAGTCCCACCTGCTTTGCAAAAGATGGCATGCTACAAAGGCCATTCCCACAAAAGCACTGGGCACTGTAGTGATTCTAAAGTGGGGCTGAGCCTCTTTTCAAATTCATAGGAGTAAGTGAAAAAACTCAAAAGAGGACAGAGAATAAACACAAGACTTTCAAGTTCTGATATACTGCTTAAATAATTGACCACTACTGGGCAGGCTGGGATATAGGGAAAAGCACCAAGCTTAGAGACTTAAGAACTAGCTTGGGTTCTGGTTGATCCACTGTCAGGCTGTGTGGCTTTGCCCTAGTCACTCACCCTCTCTGTGCTTCAATTTCCTTATTATCTCTATCTCCTAGAGGGCTAAGTGAAATCTAAACTAGTAGGCACACACCAAAAATGTCAGATTGAGTTCAAATTTAGAGTTAAGATGATAAATGCATGCACAATGACTATGTGAAAAAGAGATTTGTTTACCTGGAATTGCATTCTACCAACAAATTGAAAAACACACCACCATCTGAGAAATGCACAGTATTCATGCTTTTGTGCTGTTTGGTCCTGAATTTTTAATCTCTGAAGACTAATGACCTCAGCCCTGGGCATTTCCAGGGGATTAATGACCAGCAGAATTTAATGACCCTGGCTCCAGCCCTGAGCCATCCACACTCCCTGAGCCCTCATTAATCCCAGGTAGGCCAGCAGCCTTTCTTCTGTGTGCAACAATCAAACCCAAGTTCAGGCCTGCTGCAAGTGGAAGGACCACTGGGAGCTGGTCCCCAGTCTGCTCCAAGCTCCAGCCACCGTCTCATTTATTTACAGGGGCAGCCAGACGGTAATTAAAATATGCTATGGAATTCCCCTGTTCTATGGCAGCTGGACCGGACGATGAGCTGCTTCAAATATGCACTCCCCATTTCCCCACATACACACACATATTAACTTTTAGGGTTGCAGCTCCATATTGCTTTACATTTTATGGAGAAGGATTTCATGAGATTTTAATGAGCTTCCACCACTGGAAAAGAAAGCTCACAAAGGATCCAGGCAAATTGGTTTGTCTTATACAGCTATCCTGGACTGATGACATGCTTCAATATTTGGTTTCTATGAGGATATATGAATATGCTGATGTTTGTGCACTGCCCCCTTAGGTATTTCTGCTTGCAAACCTGCAAGGTGAAATGGTGATGCCAACACACGGTATAGCATTTGGGACAAAATTTGGGACTGGAAATTCCTCAGGCTTTTTCCACTGGCTGGGTCTATGCCACCCATATGAAGGCCCCTCCTCCTTTGATGCTCGGTTTTTCGTCTGTCCAAGGAGAGTGGGGTTGTACCTGGAACTCATTCAAGATCACATACCCCCTGGAAAAACCTTAATTCCTACTAGTGAGCTGACAGGTGGTTCAAATGTCACTGTCCTTCCCATGCACCAAATTAAAGAAAAGAGAAGCGATGTTATGAAAGGACCAAGTATTGCAGGTGCTTTCATCCCCCCGATACATCCCTCCTATCATCCTCCTTCTCTCTATTTGTCTCAGTTTCCCAAACTGCTATAACAAAGTACCACAAACTGGGTAGCTTAAAACAACTGCAGTTTATTGCCTCACAGTTCTAGAGGTCAGGAGTCTGAAATCAGAGTGTCATCAGGGCCAGAATCCCTCTGAAACTTCTAAGGGAAAATCTTTCTTTGCCTTTTCCAACTTCTGGTATTTCCAGCAATCCTCAGAGTCCCTCGGCTTATCAGTGCCTCACTCTACCCCCTGCCTCCATCTCCATCTCCATCTCCATGTGGCCTTCTCTCTCCTTCTGCTTCCAAATGTTTCCCTTCTCCTAAGAGCACCAGTCATAATAGATCGCAGCCCCCCAAATCCAATGGGGCATCATCTTAACGAATCACATCTTCAGAGACTCTATTTCCAAATAAGGCTACAGGCACAGAGCAGCAGTCAGACTTGTATATATTGTTGGGGGTGGGGTGCAAAACTGAACTCATAACATTATTTATCAGATGAAGAGACTAACATTCAGAAAGAATAAATAATTAGCCTAATCAACAAGTGGAGAGTGCGATTAGGAACCCCAGAGACCCTGCCTTCCCCTCCTTCTTCCTCTCCCAGGAGAGCCTGTAGAGGGCCTCTAGGGTTGACTTCACAGGCCCAGTGAGGATGACGAGGGTCTGGCAAAGACGGAGGCTGCAAGGTTCACCTGTGGGGGCTACAGGGTGCAGTATCATGGGCAGTTGGATTGAGGGGGACAGAGTGAGATGCTCAGTGTTTTAGTTTGCTACCTGCCAGAATGCAATGTACCAGAAATGGAATGGCTTTTTAAAATGGGAATTTAGTACATTACTAGTTTACAGTTCTATGGCTGAGAAAATGTCACATTTAAAGCAAGTCTATAAAAATGTCCAAATTAAGTCACCAACAAGAGGTCACCTTCACTTAAGAAAGGCCGATGAAATTCAGGGTTTGTCTCTCAACTGGAAAGGCACATGGCAAATGTGGTAACATCTGCTAGCTTTCTCTCCAAGTTTCTTCCTTTGTGAAGCTGCCTCAAGGACACTTTCCTTCTTCATCTGCAAAGGTCTCTGGCTGCGTGGGCTCCTTGTGGCTCTTGTCAGAAGCGTGGCTCTCTCCAAAATACCTCCTCTTTTAAAAGATTCCAGTAAACTAATCAAAACCTACCTGGAGTGCTCGCTTCGGCAGCACATATACTAAAATTGGGACGATACAGAGAAGATAAGCATGGCCCCTGTGCAAAGATGATACACTAATTCGTGAAGCATTCCATATTTTTTAAATAAATTAACTGAATAAATGCTAGAGAAAAATAAACCAGAAAAAAATTTTAAAAAAAGCAAGCGTACCTGGAATGGGTGGAGTCACCTCTCCATCTAATCCACGGTTAATACCCACAATTGGGTGAGTTACATCTCCATGGAAATTATCTAATCACATTTCTAGCCCATAGTGTTGACAGAGATTAAAAGAAACATTGCTCCCACAAGATTGGATCAGAATTAAAGCATGGCTTTTCTAGGGTGTATAATCCTTTCAAACCAAGTACACTCAGGAAAGAGGAATCACATGAAGTAGCCTGAGCTAAAGCAGCACTCTGTTAAGAAATGTCTCTATACTGATATGTTTGTATATACATATGTATATGCGTGTCTGCACGCACATAGCTTATGTGCACACATAGCATGTACCTATATGAATACATATAGCTTCTCAACATGCACATGCATACATACATATGTATACATACGTATAAATGCTTTGCATAATTACTGCTGACCCATCACTGTGGATTTTCAAGGCTGAACTTACATCATTGACCCTTTGGATTGGATATATTAACAACATAGCAGGAGACTTGTGGGTGACTTATCCTCACTTGAAAAGATAAAAAACATCTTACACCAATAATATACACATCAATTTAAAAATGTCAATATGGCTTGTACCTTGTCTCATTTAGTCTTCACAAGAATGCCGTGAGATAGGTAGGACTGCCCCAGTTTTCAAACAGGGCAAACCGAAGGTTAGAAAGGGCAAGTTATTTCCTGAAGGTTAAATATCTAGAAAGTCTCAAATACTTGAGCTCAAGATTAGATGTGGTAAAACCAAAGTCTGGGCTCTTTCTCCTGTGAGGTTCTTCTCTCTCTTCTCAGTGTCTCGTTCTCTCTTTCCAAATTCCAAAACTCTAGAGCTAATGCTATAACATATTGCTCTAAACTTATTAGACTAGACCCTTTGATTGACTGAGAACAAGGAAAACAAAATAAAACTGTTTCAGGAGAGAACATTTTTACCATTGAGCAATCAGAGGTTGGTTAGAGAGGGAGTGACCACCTAGCTCATGCCAGGTCAGGCCTTGGTCCTTTTCAGATCTTTTCACTGCTCCTATCCACTGCTTGCTACAACCTCCTGACTTTGCCCATTCCAAAGACCTCTGCTGCCATAAATTATATATATTGTTTAGCTGAGTGCTTGGATAGATTTAAGTCATTGTTTGAAATGCACGCCTTCTTCTGTTGCCTCTGCAAAAATTCTCGGTCGATTAAGCAACAATAACGTGGATTATTCTATGGGTATCTCGGGATGCTTGCCTGGAATACTGTATATAAATTCCATTGTCTTGTAGTCAATTAAACCCCATTGTCTATAAAAGTCACCTGTCTGACTTGGGGAAAAGTGGGTATGAATGCAAAAGACCCAATAAAGTGTTGAAACTGAAATCTAACCAAGTAATTTATGTCGCTCAGTTTGAAAGGAGAAAGAGCAAGCAATATTTTTGGTGCCTGAAAGCTGCGCGGTGATTTTATGAGGCCATGCTGATTGTGAAAGGTTGCTGTTGGGGGACGGAGGCACCTGAAGTTTAACCGCCTCTGAAAACCACGACAAGGGAGACAAAGAATACTTTTTTTTGTCATTCTTGGAGCAAATGAAAGAAACTTGTCATTCCAACTTCACAAGACAGTACTCGAAGATGAAATGTTCAACTCCACTGGGACAGCCATTTTTTTTTGCTGTTATTACAGAAGAAAATTATAACCATAAAAATGTCCAATTTAGAAAAAAAGGTGCCACTTTAGTGTCATTTGCATAAAAGCTGTTACACACAAATTGTTATAAAGACAAATGTGTAGTACTCTTGTTGAAAATTGCTTATATCTTCGTTGCTTCGCCTCAAACGACATAAAGTCCTCTTCAAACTGAAATTCATTCTCAGGTAAATAAAGCTGAAAGTGAAATTTCACCTATTGCAAAGTACGTGAGTGGTTTTCCATGTTGTCTTAAACAGGTTTGAAGAGCCTGGGTCCCCCTTTCCTCCCCCTGTTAAGGCTTCCCCTGGCATTGACTGATGCCCCCCAATTTATTTGGATCCTATGAGGGCAAAGGAATGGGTGTGGCAAGAGCGAGTGATGCTCTGCTTCCCTTAAAGCTGGGACACTTAGCAGGTACAGGCCGGGCAAGAGGTCTGTTGAGAGCAAGGGGACTAGAGTTGGGAAATAGGCTGAGGATGCTTTTTTTCTTCTGGAAAGAGCACTAGCAGGAGAAAATGCAAACTTCTCACCATGGTCCACCTGCCCACTTAGTCTTGCCTCCTGGAAACTTCTCTGGCAGAATTTCTTACCTCTCTCCCTACCTCACACACTAACCATCTCCCGGGGAATTTTATGTTTCCTTGGTTGTACCCATCTCTTGCTTTTCCGATTCTGCCCCTTCTTGCCTGGCAATGACCTTGTGATGTATCCTGAAATTTTTCAACATATTCTTCCGGACTCATCTCAAACACCGGATTTCTTTTCCATGCCGCCCCTTGGAGCTGTTCACTCCTTGCTCCCTTCTCTGCCCTCCCTCCTTAGGTAGTGACATCTCTATTGTCACACTTAGCACAACACAGTGTGACTCATTACCTGTTACTAGGTGAGTCATGTCACTCTTAGTGCTACCTGAGGGCAGGACCTGTGTCTAGTGAATTTCCATGTCCAGGGCCACAATGGCCACAGCAGTCTCTAGAGAAAGGTCTAGAATAGTTGAATGAATGGATGGCTGAAACTTCCACATATAACGTGCTGCATATTTAGAGAACTCCTAATTGGGAAGCACTCCCATTAAAATAACCCATCTGGTCTAATTTATTTTAATCAAGGAACTTTAGAACATTGTAAAAATAGTTTTCTTGTTGTGTTTTTTTTTCTTTTTGCAGATTTTAGATATTTTTTTAATAGGAAGGAGTTAAAAAAGGGCATTCATAAGGACTTCCCTCATTCTATATCACACTAGTCTTTGCCATCAGCTTCCTATAAACAAAGAAACCAACTTTTAATGAGCAGTTACTATATGCCAGGAATTCTGATAAGTACTTTATAACTCATATTAACCCTGTAGGTACATATTACTACAGATTAATTTTACATAAGGTAACAAAAGCCCAGCAGGGGGATTTGTCCAATGACAGAGAGCTTACAAACGGAAACTCTAAGTGTCAAGCCTCTTGTACATTCACAGTAACATGCCTCATATTCATAGAAATTCACTGCTGGAAAAATGTTTTCGGCTTTTTTTTTTTTTTTTTGACATCCATCATTTTATTTACTTTTTATTCTCATCCTGTGGGATAGTTCTAATTACTTCCTTTTTAGAGATGAGGTGGAGAGCCTGGGAAGAAATAAGCAGCCTTGAACTTGGAGTAAGAAAGCCTCATTTTTAATCTTGAATGTGTCATTTATCAGCCTTTGCAAAGTCTTTTCTTCTTGCTCTGACTCAGCCTCCTCTTCTGTAAGATGCCAACTGGGAAGTCACTCGCAGCATGTGGCGGGGAACAAAGACTTCAGGGCCATCCCAAGGGGGCCAGGAAGGGATTTCCAGCAAAGGAGGCAGCTACAATGAATAACAAAAGATAAGAAATAAATAAATAGGTGAATGAATAGAAAGTAATAAATTGGGGAAAGGGAAGAGGGTGGCTAAGGGTGGCTGAGCCTCTGAGCATTTGTCAAAAGAGCTGACAGAGACCAGGTCAACAAGTAATGATGGGAAGCTTCCTACATTGCACACTGATAGAGGATTTAAAGGTTTTTTTTATAATTAATCAGTTGAAATAAATTATTTCACTCTTTCTTGCTTCCCAAATAACTCACTTTAGTTTCAGCTGAGAGAAGCAAAATGAACACAGAGTTGGGAATGAGAGTTCTAAGAGATTGTCGAGTTACCACAAGGAGTGGAAACTGGGTTCTGCATTGGCATTAAGTTTCCAGAGAAACAGTGGCCCAACCTCAGCACAGATAGCAAGAGGTAGATGAAGCAGTAGAGAGAGCCTTCCAGAAGTCAACAGAACTGGAGACATGCACCCTTGAACTCTGAACTACAGCAAGCATTTCCTGCATCAAAATGTCTGTCTTCACATGTATATCATTTTTTCTTCCCCAACAGAATAGTTCTTTTAATACATATTCTTACATTTGGAACTAGGAGGCAAATCATTTGCCTCAGTAATTATCAGGGAAGTCAGCACTTAAATTTTCTACATGGAAAGTTATAAGGAAAAAAATTAAACTGTGAAGATATTTTGTAACTACATATCTTCAAAACAGAAGCTAAAAACCAAATATTTAGTTTAGGACTGTTAGGAGATAATGAACCTTCAGAATTTTAAAATGTGTGTTTTAAAAAAGAAACCCTTTAGTTAAGGCAGTAAGGTCAATTCAGGCTTCATATATTCTAGATGAGAAATAAGACTAGACCGTTCCATTTGTATAAGTTCAAGCATGCAAACTCACTGCCTGATACTTTAACCATTGCTTCATCTGGGAAAAGCATGAGCTCAAAAAGTTGGGATGAGCTGAGATGGTGGGAATGCTTTAGAGCTCTTTATGAAAAGACCACCACCATCCTGGGGCTGGGCCGTCCTTCTCTATTAGAGAAGAACTGAGAGAAGAATCCAGATGAGAATGTGATTATTTTAAAGGTCATGCATCTCCATGAGATAAAGCTGAAGTGGTGGCAATCTAACTGTGCCTGAATTGGATTATGGGACAATTTTGTCCAAGCCAATTCATCAAGGCTTGTCTAGATTAGACATTCATAAAACAGCTGCTGGTAAATCTGAAAACGGAACTGTTAAAAGAAAGACAATTATGTAGTTCTTTCAGAATGTTTTATGCAATCTATAATACTACATAGTTTGAAGATTTGTATACCTATGACTACATATATATATATAGAGAGAATCTGTATATAGATATCTATATATATAGATAAAGTCTGAAACTGCATGGATAACACTAAGTATAGAATGGCAGAAGTATCAAGGTTCAGACAGAACAATTGCACACAGTTTTGAGGATTTAAGATGAATATACCAAGTAGCACCCCTTTTCCCAATGTGATTTTGAAACTCATTGAGAAACCAACTGGAGTCAGGAGATGGAAGTCCCTGGCCTCTCAATCACTTGTCGGACATGAATGGAGAAGGTGACTTCTCTCTGCAAGTGATGGGCTTCCCAACACTTAATTCACAGATTGGGATTACTGTGGGCACCCTTGCATGGGAAATTGACACACAGGAATAAGCAGGACTCATATTCTCTGACCAGCTGGTTCCCAATGCATAAAGTGTTTTCTAAGCCAAGAATCCCAGTGTATTCTTTCCAAAATTCTCAATTAGAGAGTTTGCCCTGTCATTCCCCAGGGAAGGGCAAGTGAAGGACGGAGAGAGGAGAAGAGATATTCCACACACAACAAGAGGTTGAAATCGGAGGTACCAGCTTTCTCCAGAATACAGAGATAGCACAAGTGCTAGCACCCAGTTTCAAGGCAAGCTCTAGCTCTAAAGAGGCAGGCAATCAAGATAGTATGGGGTTTGGAAGTTAAGTCTAAGGAAAATCAGAACTGAGAGCCATGACCCTAGAGAAGAAATGACTGAAAAGCAGCCACCGTGCTCCAAACATTTTTTTTGAGGGGGTGAGGGAGCTGACTGGTACTCTGGAATTTCAGATGGTAAAACTAGGAGCAGCAGCAGGAGTCACAGGGAGACAGACTTCAGCTCATCGTAAGGACAAACTTTCTGAGAGTTGGAGTGTGCCTGACGAGCTGCCTTGTGAGTGAGTGAGCTCGTCATTGCTTCAAGTGTGTGAGCAGATGCTGAAGGACTGTCCTTCTGGGACGCTGTGAAGGGGTTTCCTACTTCGGGTGGGAGTGAGAACCAGATGGTTTTGAAATTCCTCTGAAAGGCTGCATTTCTATGTTTATGCCTTTTCCAAAGACAGATTTGGAGTCTTTGGGTGCCTCCTGTGCTTCGGGTAGGAAATTGAAAGATGATGCATGCTCAAGTCTTAGTAAGCACATAAAGTCCAGAAACTCCAGAGTCACTGTCTACAGAGAAAATATCAGTTGTTCTCAGTAATCCAATCATCCCTTAAACCAAAATGATGGATCATGCTTAAGAGTGTACACCAGATACAATTCTAAGCTACTTTATATTTATTAACTTTTTCGTTCTCATAACAACCCTATGAGAATTACTATCCTCATGATACTAGGGCAGTTCATGGGCATAGTGGCATCAGTCTGCACAGCCAGCAGGTAGTGGAAACAGGATTTGGAATGCAGGCCACCTGGTCCTAGAGCCCCTGCTCAGCTGCTGTGCAATGCTGCATTCTCCCACTGGCCCATTCAGATTGTGCCCTGTTATAGTCTTGGGCTCAGAAGATGCTGATCCCAGAATCTAAAGAGCACATTCTCATCTCTATTCTCAAACTACTCTTGTTTCAAGGCTCAATTCAAGTGCTTCTCTCTCTGCATCATGCCCAACTGTGTTTCTACCAAATTATTTGAATGGTGCCATCTCTGTTTGCTTGATCCCCACACAGCTGGAAGGGAGCTCCTCAAGGGCTGGGTACTTTGTGTCTTGATGTCAGACTGGGCAGAGTAGATATTTAATAAATGTTGATGAGTGAATAAGCTAACTGATATATCTTTTTGGTCTTCAGAGATAAATCCTTGTTGTATATGCTGCAAATGAAAATGGGGTTTCTTAAATGAAGATTTGCTAAGGGTGCCGTTCAGGCTCTCGAAAGCCCCTGAATTCTGGCTGCCTGGCTGCAGGTGCACTTTCCTGGGAAAAGATTTGTAGCTTGTATGTCAGTCTAGGTGTTCCAAAAACAGGTGCCAAGATAGGATTAGAGGTGCAAGAGACTTATTAGTAGAGCATTCAGACATTAATGAAGTTCTAAGTCACTGAAGGAGAAAAGGAAGAAGGGGAAGTTGGGAAGGAAGGATCTTAGTCGTCAGTGCAATTTAAGGAGTTTTGACAAGGCTGGCAGGGAATCCTCAAACCAAAGTTGCCTAACAGAGTAGTCCTGGGCTTCCCTGGCATGGGCCTGCCTTTTATCCCCTGCCGGGTTATCCCTGTAAAGATACAGACTTGCTCTATCACCGTGACCCTATATTCTAATGTAGAACATTGAGAGGAGAGAAAGTGGACCTCTACCCAAAACTGAACTAACCAAGATGTGCACATATCCATCTGGAGAAGAAATGAGCCTGCTGACATATATCAGGTGTGTATTGCTACTGCTGGCAATAATGATTGCTAACTTAATACTAATGTTGTCTGCACCAACAATATGCCATATGCCAGGCAGTGCTCTAAGCACTGGCATACATGAGGCCATTTAGTCTGCCTAGTTCTTCTCCATTTTACAGTACAAGAAGCTTAGACACAAAGGGGTTAAGTAACTTGCCTAAGGCCACACACTTAAAGAATTGTGAAGCTGAGATTCAAACTCAAGGCATTCTAGCTCCAGAGACAATACCCTTGGATCTTATGCTCTGCCAACAGAGAGAGAAGGCAAAACCACAGTGTTGGCAAGATACCATCAAGGGAAAATTGTGTCTCCCTGATGTGGAAAGAATCTTCAACTCAGGCACTCCATACATTTGATGACTAAAGCCCCCATCAGAGTAGGCACCATGCCACCCACATACACATGCATACACCCCATTCTGCACTGATTGTTTCTTGTTTGCAGTTCTTCATCTACCCAACCACAAGCAGGATTTAGTTAGTTTTAACCTCCTCATGTTACCTACAAACTTTGTGAGTGTCTATATGTATGTTTAAACCTGAGAATCAAGGTTTTCAAACTTGTTTTAAAAACATTTGCAAAGTGCAGCCATAGAATAGCCTGTGGAGGTTCCCCCAAGCATTTAGAGTTGAAAGGTGTCAAATTCAACGCCCTACTGGTGATCTGGCCTTACAGGACACACACCTTTTCAAACATTATTGTGTAAGGTAAAGGGCTCAGGGCTACACTGCTATTTCCCAAGCTACATCCCCAGTGATTTCAGGCAGAATGAAGTTCCCTAGGTGGGGAAGTCAAGCACAACTTCACCTTCAATGCTTCAACAAACATTTATTGAGCACCTACAGACATTGTACCAGGTGCTGGAGAGACATCAGCAAGTACGTGGTAGGAGAGAAAATATACAGGTAAATACCGAATACAGTCTAAGAAGAAAATGAAATATGGTTAAGAGAAGAGAGCAGGTATAGTGGAGTGCCACCCACTAGATGGCATGTTCAGTGTGACATTTGAGCAGGACCTGAATGAACTAAGGAAGCAAGACAGGAAGTGTTGGGGGACAGGCATGCCAGGCTGAGGGAAGAACAAGAACAAAGTGCAAGAGGAAATGAGAGAGGGAGGCCAGTGTGACTGGAGGGGCAATAAAAAGTCAACACAGGATTCATAGGAGTATGACTCCCTCGCCAAAAGGGATAAATAAACCACGTGCCCATCAACAAATGATGGATAACGAAAACGTGCCATATGGATACAATGGACTATTCTCCAGCCATAAAAAAGAAAGAAGTGTTGATGGATTCTAAGCCACAAAAGGGCAGATTTTATGATTCCACTTATATGAAATATTTAGAATATGCAAATTCAAAGAGGCAGAAAGGAGGAGGAGTGAAGGATGGCTCATTACTTCACAGGTTCTGTTTGGGGTGATGAAAAGGTTTGGTAATGGGTGGTAGAGATGGCGACACAACATTGTGAAGGCAATTGTTTCAGTTCGCCAGAATGCATATACCGGGAATAGGTTGGCTTTTACAGTGGGGATTTATCAACTTAAAATTTACATTTCTGAGACCATGAAAATGTCCAACTCAAGACATCAGCAGGACAATACCTGGACTCTGAAGACAAGCTCCTGGTATCCGGGACACCTCTGTCACATGGGAAGGCACATGGCTGGCATCTACTATCCTTTGCTCTCTAGGCTTTGTTGTTTCAGCTTCTGGCTTCAGTGGTTTCCCCGCTGAGCTTCTGTAGGTCATCTCTCAGCTTCTCTGAGGCTGTAGTCTTTGAGTTTCTCTTAGCTTCTCTGAGGTCTCTGTTTTTTTTTTTTTTTCTCTCCTTTATCCTCTCCTAAAGGACTCCAGTAGAAGGATTAGAACCCACCTTGAATGGGTTAGGTCACATCTCAATTAAAATAAACTAGCCAATAGGTCCCACCTGCAATAGGTCTACACCCACAGGAATGAGTTAAAAGAACACAGCCTTTTCTGGGGTGCAAACCACCACAGTAATTACTGCCAGTGAATTGGACGTTCAAAACTGGTTAAAATGGCAAATTTTATTTTATATGTATCACAATGACAATTTACATGATAAAAACTAGAAAAAAAGTAGTCAATACATGCAGATTCTGTAAGGTCTTAGAATCATGGGACTTGGATTTTTATCTGCAGGAAAGTCTCCATTATAGTGGAGCAGAGGTGATGAGATTTGATTTCAAGGTTAATAGAGTCATTGGGCTGCTGGCTGGAGAAAAGACTCCAGGTAGGCAAGCCTGCGAGCCAGTCTAGAGCAGAGTGGAGGCAGTTTTTGCAGGTAGGAGGCAATGGGGCATAGAAAAAAATGGGCCATATTTGAGAAAGATATCTGGTTGCCACATGGGCCGTGCCATGAATAACTACAAATAAAATGCTGGATTTTAAGAAAGAACCTTGGAAACCTCTGCCCTGTATGATCTCTGAGTGGCTTCCAGCTCAGTGATTAGAAAAGGCTTCATTCAAACAGCAAGCAAAAGGTTCAAAGAGGCCTCCTTTTCTTCCGGCAGATCTAGAAGATGGTTACGTACAGTCTCTAAACCTAACAATTTAGCGGGATTTTCCTTTGTAGTAATTATGCAATGATCAATGTCTCCGTGTCTCCTTGGGGGAAAACCTACTAAATATATGTTCTATCTAAAATTGTTGTTTTTATTGTTATAAACCAGGACGAGTGAGGTGCTTGTTCATATTTAGCAACATATAATTTACCTCTTGTACATCTTCCTTTAAACTTGTGGTTACCTTGTCTCAAGGTAAAGAGCGGCAAACAATGAATTATTGTCATTATCTTATAATCAAATACAGAGCCGCCGACAATGGTTGTCATTATGTCCTAATGGGGAAATAACCAACGATTCTACAATGGTCATTATGGCGGCAAAATTTAATAATGCTCTGACTTCACCCCCCCCTTCTTATGTTCAACACCAATTAAGACTGTTTTCAAGTGTTTCTTCCTGCATTGTCTGGATCCCAGTTAGCAAAATGACTGTTTAGCAAATGTGGTTTGGCAGCAGGAATTCTGCTCCTTTAAATCATGAACCAGTTAAAGGAAAGTGAGTCATTCAGTATCCTGGGGGAGCACGTGCTTACCAGGGAGAGGAGAAGTGGAAGAAGGCATCAGGAAGGCTCCAAAGGTAAACGGAGAACTATACAACACTATGCAAGGCAGTGCTAGCTCATTCATCCCCACACCACTTCATGAAATAAGTATTTCTACGTTGGATTTGCAAATGAGGAAACTGAGGCTGAGAGAGGCTAAATAGCAGCCAGAAGAAACAGGAGCCAGACTGAAGTTCTGATGAGCTTGATTTAATCCAGCAAGTTCTACCCTTGCCTTGTAATCCATGCATGCTTGTCCCGGTTCATTCACAGATGGCATTCAGCACAATTGTTTCCGATGTTTTAAATGTAACCTACTTCAGCAAAGTAATAATTAGCCCCACCACTTCACCTCACCTCCTCCCTGCACCCCCCATCGCCTCCTAAGATCCTACTGAGTGCTAGGAGCCATTTCATCTAATTCACACTTGCTGTCTGCCTTGTTACTAGCTGACTTTGCCTTATCTGTTAAACTTTGTTTAGGTTGTGTTTCATGCTCTTAAATCGGGTCAGCCAGGTTTGGCCTGCGTGGCCGCCACCAGTTGTTTTTTAAAGAGTTTCATTGAAATACAGCCACGCGGATTCATTTAAGAATTGCAGCTTTTGCACTGCAGGGCAGAGGAGAGTAGTCCAAACATAGACTGTTTATGGCCTGTAAGCCTAAAATCTTTGCTATTTGTCCCTTTATGGAAAAAAAGCATGTGGACCTCTGTCTTAGATTATCTGTGGAGAGACAGATCTTGGAGAGAGTTATTAGCCCTGGCCAATTCTCAGCAGAGAGCGGAGGCTCAGGGCATGGATGCTGAAGTCAGAGGGCAGGAGGTCCAGCTCTGCACCCAGTGCCTGGGCAAGCAGGGCCGGGAACCAGAACTCCTTTGCCTCCCTGTGTCTGTAAAAGAGATAACGGGCACTCTTAACAGATTGCTGATCTCTGTGAATATTAATGAACTAATAGGTGTCCAATACTCAGGATGCAGTTGGTACACAGTGCTTAACATCAGCTACTGCCGTTATATTTATAATGATTATTAATTATGGAATCTTACAGGTTCTGTTTGTTTTTGGGTCAGTACAACCCACTCACGTAATCCCAAAACATCAGTCAATAGAAAAAGCCTCAGGCTTCCTGCTTTCTTCCCGGCCCTTCTTCCTTTTTCTTTTCTCCATGAACTATTAGGAACATACTTACAATAAAATGTATTCATTGCTTATCTGAAATCCAGATTTAAGTGGGAGTGCTGGGTTACATGTGACCACCCTGCACATGGTGGCTTCCCACTCTGTAGATGGTGGCTTCCACGCCTAGTGTGGGCTCACTGCCCACGTGGGTCCCTCCTAAGCCATAGCACAGTCTCCCCATCCCACTGGAAAATGACCCACTGCAGCCAACCCACTCCCCAGGGCAGGACTGTTTTCTGGCCCACACCTGAGCTAGGCCTGTCCAAGACCCTGAAAGGGACAGTTGTGACAGTTTAGAGACTCTCACTCCCTGCTCAGTGTTGGTTACCGAGCCACCTAACCATAAGAATGCAACCTGAGTTTCTCAGGGCAGGCCAAACCAAGCTGAGGCAAAAGGAGGACCTGTGATGTTCCAGAAGCCACCTGCAGACCTTGGTCTCTGCCCCGCCTGTGACGAGGGCACACTGGGCACCAGCAAAGGTCCCCTTCAAGTCCGGGGCTGCTGTGGTCTGCATCCACCTCCTCCCTCCCCTGTTCTGTGTCTGACCCCTGCTGAGGGTTCCACTGGGAGCTGCTCCAGGCTAGGCCCACACCCAGGAGGGACTGTGATGCAGAAAGCCTCGAGGGGCATGGCTTCTTGGGCATGACCGACATCAGTGTCCTAAGACTGGCTGTGCGGGGCACCCCACTGTCCCGAGGCAAGGTGACCAGGCTGGGCCATCACTGAGTCCCTCCACCTCGGGAGGCACTCCTTCCCAGGAGGCTCTTCTGCCTCATGCCCTGGATTCCAGAGGCCCAGCACGCCCAGGCCTGGACTCCACATAACCGAACAAGGGGACAAACTGGGGAGTGGCGTTGGACTCCCCGGGTGGACACTGCTAGCACTTGAGATGGGATTCTCAGCAGGCCTGAATAGAATGGTCCAGCACAAACAGCTTAGCGTGGGACTTGGTCCTGTTCCCTGATGTAGTTCCCCGCCTGTAAGAGTGCCTCACACCTGCCAGGTACCTGCGCCTATTGTTCTAACGAATAAAGGAATGAATGGGTGAGCAAAATGATGTTTAGAAATTACCCAGTTTAGTGCTTACTCAATTTCTTTGAGTCACGAATCTCTGAAAACCTGGTGAGAGCTGTGGTCACTCTACTTAAATGAGCATATATCACACCGTTGCATAAAATGTGGGGATCTCACAACTCTCCCTGGGTCTGGATAAGAAAATTCCATCTAACTCAATCTTACTCAATGCCCTGTGTTTTCCGAAGGAGGATGCTCAGCCTCAGGGAGGTAAGGAGATTCAACCATGGTCATCCAGCTCCTAAGGGTCAGCACTTGGACTTGAGTTTCCTGCTTCTTGTTTCATTTTCTGTCTAAGCCTTCATGACCATGCAAGTCCCTTCACCTTCGCCTGTGCTTTCAGAACGTATAATCAGTCGTTCAGTTGGGCTGGGTGGTTGAGCATTTCATTCAATTTACATTAAATGTTCTGATTTAATTTTTCTAATATTCCCATTAATAATGTCTGTTGAAGCCATCAACTGGTTGCCCAATGTTAAAATGTCTTTGAAACGGAAAATGAATGCCAATAATTAAAGAAAAAAAACATGGGGAAAGCTATCCATTTGTCAGGGTTGGCATAAAAAATGTCATGGAATGCCAGTGTTTGGGATAATAAACTATACGGAGTTTTTTTTTTTCTTTTTTAAGAAATAAATGAATTCTAATAATAGTAGTGTCAGTTTATGTGAATCCCATCATTCTTTCTGGAGCACAGTGATAAATTTTTCACGTACACAAAAAGCTTTATTGAGTATTTACTCCCAGTGTCTGGGCTGGATGGACACTAAGAAAAGGGGTGAGTTAGAGAAGGTCTCAGCCCTCAGGAGGACCCCAGTTTAGTGAGGAGAGAAGGGGATCGGCAGAATGACAAATGCTATGCCCAGTGCTATGGTGGAGGGACATGGGGCCTGGGTGGGGAAAGGGGTCTTTTGGAAGCTCTCAGGCATCTTCTGCAACCTTGATAAGGGATCTGGGAGGGCCCAGGACATTGGACATACTAAGAGTGGTTTCCCGCCACTGGGGTTAGGAATATCCCAAGTGTTGTTGGAAGAGGGGACGCTGGATGGCTAAGCAAGGCCAGTTCAGAGAGGACCTTGGGACCTATGTGGACCATTTTAGAGATATTGCAGTGTTTTGAGTACAGAGTGTGATTCAGAGACATGATTTGGGCAATCACTCTAGAGAAGAGTTGGTGGGTTGGGAAGAAGGGAAAGGAGAGGGAGAGGCTTGCTGATGATGATGCTGGGAAGAGGTGATGACTGCCATTAAGCAGGGAAAGGCCTGGGTAAGGGGCAGGAGACGGTTCGTGCTTAGCCCTTGGTATAATCCTGACACTTGGAGGGTCAAGTCTCAACATCCCACCGTGACTCAGTTTCCTTTTAAGGCCAGTGGGTGTATAGTTGGTTCTTGTATTCACTCAGTAAGCATGTGCCAGTGTCTTTCCCAACACCACCCAAAACACAACTTTTTTTCTTTCTTTTTTTTCAGTTCACAGAGTTCTTTGATGGCTCTGATTTCACTGGGATTCTCCAACAGATGAAGAGAGAAGATAACTTTACTTCACTTTACTGAAGAAGAAATTGAGGATCACAGACTTAGCCCAAGACTCATAACCAAGACAGGGAAGACCATTGGCTTTGAATTGAGGTTGCAGTTGCCCAGCCCAAAGGGCCCTCCACAGCTGCCTCCTCTCCCATGATGCCAGAAAATAATAAGCTATAAAAGAAGTTGATAGTCTGGATTTTCTTAATTAAAATGCTAGTGTTTACCTTATCACACTGTTTATTTTTAAATAAGATCAAGGAAATAAAAAATTTTAAATAAACTCACCTCAACTGCAAAAACAATATAATGAGATAGATGGTCCCATTTTAATAAAAATCTCCCTTGAACTTGAATTACCAGCAAAGACAGTCTGGGTAGTTAAAATTACATTAAAAATAAAAGACTGAAAGTATTTTAATATTCCACTTCAGTTTTGTTGACCAAAAAAACATGCAAATTAAAAATTTAAATAAACTGTCAAAGCTTCTAGTCTAAGAATACAGCTGCAGCAACTGGCTGCAGTTTTTAGGATGCCAAAGGTTGATGCTCATTCTACAGGTGCAGCTTCTTAAACTTGGTGACATAATCCACCTGGCTTCTCCATCATTCATTGTCTTAATCCACTGGTTTCTAACTAGAGGCTTTCCTCCCCCAGGGGACATTTGACAATACCTGAAGACAGTTTTGCTGATCACAGTTGAGGCATGGTGTTCTACTGGTATCAGTGGATACAGTTAAAACATGCTACAATGTACAGAACAGTCCCCCCACAGAAGAGAATTACCCAGCACCAAATGCCAATAGGGCTGAAGTTGGGAAACCTAGTCTTAATCTTAGAAAAAAGAAAATTTTGGTAAACACTCTCAAAAAAAAAAAAAAAGATTTGAGTATATATCAGACCTTTACCTTTTCCACGAGCATAGATTTCTGCTCCTGATTTTGTCTGTGGCGCCCTGCGATCTTGCTGAGCAATACAAGATCTCCTAAATTGTGCCAGGTCATATTCTTTGTATATACCACCTGCCCACCTCCTGTAGAGTGTGTGACCTCTATGAGTCTGTGATCAGCCCTGCTCACTCACCAGCAGTGTGTCCCCATTCCTGCCTCTATTCCCATAGGACCATGTCTGCCTAAACCTAGGTACCCTCAGAATCTCACAAGCACATACCCATGCAACCACACTCTCATGTTCATGTGCACTCACACACACACACCCAAACACACACTCTTCCTATTCCTCATATGACCTCTTCCTCCATAAACCTTTTTTGGGGTGGAATCATGTCTCCCATAAAGACATGCTCAGGTCCCAATTCCTGGTCCTGTGGGTGTGAACACATTTGTGAATAGGGACTTCAAAGATGTTATCAGTTAAGGTGTCCAAACTGAAGGAGGGTGGGCCTTAATCCAAAGTGGCTGAAGCCCCTATAATCAAAGGAAATTGGGCACAGAAAGAGAGCTGCAGGAAGCAAAAAGCTGGAAGTCGGCAGAATGAGGAGAAAGAAGAAGCTGCCCTGTTCCTTGCCATGGGAAAGAAGAATCAAAGACCAAGGACCACCATCATCTAGCCTCAGAACACCATAGCCTTGGGGAGAAGGCATCACCTTGCTGACATCTCAATTTTGGACTTCTCCTAGCCTCAAAACCATGAGCCAATAAATTCCTGCTGTTTAAGCTAACGCATTGCACGGTATTTGTTTTAGCAGCTGGGAAACCAAAACACCTTTTCACTGCACCCCCCACACACACAGGAGCTGCTCATTTGAGATCCCACTCTGACGTGGGCCTATCTTTATGACATTTAACAGGCTGTCCTTCTTCCTTCATCAACTGTATGTCTCTCTCCCACACCAGACTCTGAGCTCCTGAGCATAAGCACTGCTCATCAGCTGGCTGACAGGAACCAGGCAAATACCCATGGCATAAATCAATGACTGAATGGCAGGACCATGGCAAGGATGACCAATACTTTTACCATAAAGGGCTGGAGCATCCTGAGTCCCCTAAAGCTGTGACGTGGCAGGCACAGGGGATACAACCCAAGTTGCACTCATTGTGCATGCAATGGTCACTGAGACAGGAGAAGTCATGCTATGAAAACCCTTCTGTTTGGATACCCATGAAATGGGACACTTTGTTGAGTTCGGAGACCTACTATGTGACCTGGAACTCTGCTTCCTTGTACCCTCCCTCCAGGAAGAGGCATCCTGTTAACTGCCAAATGACTCCCTTCAATTCTTGCCCTCTTTCTCTACTTAATTTCTTCCTTGCATGGTCTGTGGTATGAAATGCAAAGATGGTTGTCCCCAATGCTCTGGCTTCTCCCTCCGTCTCAGGAGCTTATAGAACCACCTGGCCCAGGTCTTCTGATGAGACTTGGGTTAACTAGAACACCAACATTACAAAGCTTGAAATACAGAATGCACTTTTTTTCTTCCCTCACCTTCACATTTGTGTGGAAAAAGCATAGCTTTTAGTCTCAGTGGTTCAGGCAAATGCATTAAAAAGATGAAGATTTTAGTTAATGTTCTAAGAAGATTTCCAAAAGCAGTTTTGATTATGTACTATTAGCATTAATTAATTTCCAAGCTGGGACCAGCCGCTCTATTAGGGGAATGCATATTTTAATCAATTTCTCACTGCTGCTCTGTGTTGGTTAAAGGTAGTTCAGTTGGCTTTGTCTGCTCCATCCCTTTTGTTTAACTCACTACACCACAGAGAGCTTACTGCTTGGGATGCAGAGTGCTGAGGCAAAGCTAACCACCATCCAAGGAATCATACAGGAAGAACTTCTCAGACAACTTTCCTCTGGGGCCTAAGCAGACTGTACCTGTCCCTATGCAGGAGACTGAATGGGGTATCATGGACAAGGTCAGTGACTAGGCTGTCCCAAACCCAGAGTTTCCCTTAGTGTAAATTAGAAAAAATAATGTCTTTTCTTCTTGGTGGATGCAGGCCATGTCAAGTGAAGTCCTGAAGAGCAGAAAGAAGATTGAATGTCAGTGTAGAACTCTTGCACATTGAATATCCTGTACAAATGTATCAGGCAGCCTTGGTCAGTGAATTCTTGAATTCTAAAATGATGTAGGCCCAGAATACTCCAATCCACTTTTGCAATCATAGTGAATTTTTAAACGCTGTTCAGCAATTGTTATCTATGGCTTTGTGACATTCTTCATATTGGTTTCAGTGTTTTACAGCTGAATATGTAGATATCTTTTCCCTTCTCTGGTACGTGTAAATTCTGTGAGAACCAAATCCCATTCAATGCTTCAGAACATCAACACAGTTTAGTACACATAGTAGGTGAAATATACTTCCCCAAGGATAAAGCCCAAATCATTCTTCAGAAGTGACAATATGCTACCAGTTAATATCAACCACTTTTCTTTGCATTCAGTCTGTGTGTGTGTGTGTGCATGTGTTCAAGAAGAGTGCAAATGTGTGTGTGCATTTGCAGTTATGTGTTAATATATGCATGGACATGCATTTGAGTTTTGGACACAGAGGAATGTCAGTACACAGAGAGAGAATTTGAGCAAATATGTGTGAGCTATATGTGCGATGTATAAATCAGTAGGTTTGTAATGTTTGTGTTCACTTGTATATACCTTCTGAATACAAATGTTTACATGTGCATATGCACATATGTGAACATGAGCATATTTAAGTAATACATGTAGATGTGCTTATACATACAGGCACACATGTGTTATAAATATGTATACTCTCATTGAGTGGTTCAGTGTTAAGACCTAATGTGCCTAATTTCCCTACAGGAAGAACGAGGAAATACCAGTGCAAAAGGAGGTGGCTGCTGGTTGAGTTGAATCACTATAGAGAATAGTCTCAGAAGCCCACCCAGGAGCATTCACTTACATTAAATTGACCATAAATTAGTCACAAGACCTGTCCCAGCTGAAAGTGAAGCCAAGAAGCGTAAGACTGTTTGTTACTTGTTAGGTTTTTTATTTTGAGTTGGGCCCATTGCTGCCCCAAATGAAATCAAAGTTTTATCATCAAGGAAGAAGGTGAGAAGGGATTAGAGTAGATAGCACACAGTCTCTGGAACACCTACTCTTTACCTCTCTAATAGGACAAAAGTGGATGCTGTAAAAAGATATTTGTATCCAGGATCGTTCCAGGGGTTCTCCATGGTATCCCTTTCACACTTGAGATTTTGATAATGGTTGCCAAGACTAAAATCATGAGGTTACACGTGCTAACAAACTTGGAAAGGACTTGGAAAACTCTTCAATGATCTGCCTAGAAAATGCTTCGTTGGTGTCTTTTCATGGTCAACAAGTAGAACTGTGTTTTCTCTCTCATACTTCTCAAGAAAAGGCATTTGCTTCCCAAGGTTAATTGTGTCATTTACTCCCCTTCACCGCTGGTGAGCCTGGGCACCTGGGAAGAGCACAAGCACACTGTTCAGGTGAGTTTCCCAATGTCTTCCATCCAGAGCAAAAAGAAGAAACACTTCCCAGGAAGGGCAGAATGGATGAGAAGAGAAATAGTTCAAACAAATGAACCAAAAAATGGAATTTGGAGGGGTGATCTGCTTAATAATTGGTCTCACCATTCTAGCTGCCCACACACATTTCCTGACCAGCCTCCATCATCAGGGCCAGTTAATCATTTCATAAATCCATTATTTAACAGTGTACTTAGGAGAGAATGAAAGAGAGAGAAGACAGGGAAATCAGTGCCAAAATGTATCACAAGCTTCATTTGAAATTGTAAGCAAATTTCATTCTTAGAAAGATTGCCAAATAGGTACCTGAAGACTAAACCCAATCCATGAAAAGAGTAAGCAGCAGGTAAAACTATTTACAAATGGCACCTCCTACTACCTCCAATGGGGAGATGCCTTGTGGTTTGGTTAAACCTAGTTGAATATCCAAGCAGTTTCATCATGGAGTTCACACCAGTGGCAAGTCTGTCCACATCAGCTTTGTTCATGTACGAAGACTGGACAAGGAAAATATTTTCCTTGGAAGATCACAGTCAGATCCAGAACTACTTTTGATTGCTCATAGAGTGAGCCTTTACTGAATGCCTACCAAGTGGCACAGGGAAATGCTAAAACAAGAGGTACAGATCATAATGTGAAATACCTCCCAGTTTGGTGGGGAAGTTAGGTAAGAAACCTCAAATCCCATTGCCATGCAATCATATATTATGATGGAGGATAGAAGCTTGAATGTAAAATAGCTGTAAAGATGCAACCCAACTTGGGAACACCGCATAAGCTTACTGGAATGTTAACATTTGAGCTAAATCTGCAAAAATAAGTAGAAGTTGCCTAGTGAAGACACAGCTTGTATGCGGAGGAAAGAGCAGGTTGAGGTTTGACCTTTCTTCCATAAGACAGACATGTAAGAAGACACCAGTGGGAGACTGAAGCTTAAGGGAGAGAGGAGTTGTCCACTCCCCAAAGGCTCTCTGCGCTGTTAAGTATGTGGCTAATTTTCAGGTAACTGAACTGATCATTCTCATCCTTACTGCAGCCATTTGGGTGATCCCAGTGTCCTGCCCTAATTAGCCATTCACATGTAAAATATTCAGTGAATACATACTTGGTGGCCAAGCACTGTTTTAAGCACCAATAAGGACAAGATGGACAAAGTCCTTTGCCTCCTGCATCTTGTGTTCTCATAGCAGAGAGAGAGACAATAAAAAAGAAAACTATTGAAAGGATGCTTTCAGACAGTCTCAATACATGAGAAGAAAAAGGAAGAGTGATATGCTAGATAAGGATGTAGGGAGGGAGGTAATTTATCTGGGATCATCAGAGAAGTCCTCCTTCATGAGGAAAAGGTTTTTGAACTAAGACCTAGAAGGCATGAGAGCAAGCCAGGTGCACATCCAGGATTGGAGTTTCTGGAAGATGGAAAAAAAGCCCTAAGGCAGGGACGAGTCTGGTGTGTTTGAGTCATTAGAAGTCCAAAGAGGTGAAAGCATGGTGACTCAAGTAAAGGGTCACACTTATAGACCACAAATCTCTTCCAGATGAAAAACAGTGGTTCAATCATCTTCATATCTCTTTTTTCTGGTTCAGTAAAAGAAAGGAGATGGAGGGAGGTAGAAAGAGAGGTTAGATAAGAAAGAAAAATGTGATGGAAGAAAAGATACAGTAGAAAGAGAAGACAACAGATGAAAGATAGTAAGGAAATAAAGAAGGCAAGGGAAAGAAGGGGAGGAAGAAAGAAAGAAAAAAAGGAAGGGAGGAAGGAAGAAAGAATGATAGGAAGGAAAGGAGGAAGGGAGGGATGGGAGATAACAGAAAGGAAAGAGGGAGTGTGTGAGGGAGGAAGACAATGAAAGAAAAGAAGAAAGGAAGGAAGGGAAAGAGGGAAGGAGCAAAACACACTCAACAAAATAAAAAATTATTAAAGAATGAAGTGCCTTAAAATGGGATCAAATTAAGGAATAGCAAACTCTCAAGATATGTTTACTTTTCTATGTTGCCATAAACAATAAAAAATAAGAGAAAGGAGCAATGAATCTTTATAAGAGAAATGTACAACTATCTTCTTCTTGGTACAACTTCTGGGGCTGCCTAATGAGGGCCCATCCAATATAATCTCACTCACCAATCTTGTATTTATTAACAAAGCAAGTCATGATTTTTTACTCATTATGCTGCACAGAATACTCCCCGCATTAAGATGCATGATATAGAAGTAATGGTGCCAAATATTTCAAATGGCACAGCCATGAGGCTGTAAAGTATACTTAGTTGAAAACACTAGGTGTGTTGAAGAATTTGTTTATAAGCAAAATGGTTCAGTACATCAGATAAGGAGCAGACAAGTATATGTTTAAAGAGAATAGTCATGGGAGAAAGTCAGCTTAGAAAGTGCTAGTAGCATGGGGCTTGTCTGCTCAGGTGAAAGAAGACATTTGAGGTCACTGTATTAGTTCAGGAGAGTCTTGTAGACACAGTGGAGTAGACCCATATTCTTAGATTCGTATATCTGTGGACATAGTCTAACAGGCTTTCAAAGGAGGGCATCTTAGTTGTTGAATGGCTCCCACTGGTCTGGCTGCCATTAAGATTACATAGGCAGAAGGGAATTTATCATTTACTGAGTACTTGTTGTGTGCTAAGTGCTCTACCTGCATTATTCATTCATTTCTCCTAAATTCTCACCAAAACCTATTTTACAGATGGAAAAGAAAAAACAACCTTCAGTGAGATCAAGGAATTTGCTCAAGACCATGTCTCAAATGCAGGGCTACCCAAATTGTATGCCTGTTTCTTTTCTCCATACCATATTGACTCTGCAAAGACTCTACTATATAAAGCCTAAAGAGAACCCTAGCCATGCTACAGTGGAAAGAATACTGAGTCAGTAGAAAGAGTCCTAGTCTCAGAGTGAGATAACAGGATTGCAAGACTTGGCATGGTCCCCAACACACTGTGAAGTGGGATGATGATGACAATGGCTACCATTTACTGAAAACATTCTATGGCCAGACTCTCTCTCTTCTAAGCATTCTACATATATTAGCTTATTTTGTCATCCATGCCAGTTTAAAACTGTTGTGTACCCCAGAAAAGCCATGTCCTTTAATCCTCGTTCAATATTGTTTGGTGGGATCTTTTTGATTAAGTTGTTTCCATGGAGGTGTGACCCACCCAATTGTGGTTGTGCCCTTTTGATTAGGTGGTTTCCATAGAGATGTGTCTCCACCCATTCAAGGTGGGGTTGCTTACTAGACCCCTTTAAAAGGGAACCATTTTGGATCAAGCTTCAGAGCCCGCATAGCCAGATTCTGGAGATGAAGAAAGATAATGCTGCTGGGAAGCCTTATGAAATGAAAGGCCTGGAGAGAAAGCGAGCAGATGTTACCATGTGTCTTGCAAACTGACAGAGGTATCCAGAAGCAAAAGGCCCCACCAGACCCCAGCCACATGCCTTCCCAGGTGACAGAGGTGTTCCAGACAACATCAGCCTTCTTGAGTGAAGGTAACCTCTTGTTGGTGCACATGGCCATAAAACTATAAATGTGCAACTTAATAAATCCCTATTTTTTTTCCTTAATAAATCCCTTTTTAAAAGCCATTCCTTTTTTGGTATGTTGTATTCCAGCAGTTTTAGCAAACTGAAGCACTATACAAGAGCCTCCAATACTACCCTCATTTTACAGATGAGTTGATGGATCATCATCAAAATGATGGCTCATATCAGCTCGCCAGAGTTGAATGTAAAATTTTCAGGAATTGTACAACCCAAGTGTTAAACATAGACATTATTAAAAATTAGTTACATAAACTTGCATTTAAATCAATTGTATTATAAATGAAGATAATAAATATTGCATACTTATCACTTTCTAAGTATCTATGTCCTATACTATTCTCTATGCTCCTGAATTTAACTATTATATTTAATGCCTTGCTACTGCCCATCTCTTCCCTATTTCGAGTTCAGTGACTTCACATTGGTAGACTGAAATTCGCCTCTAGGGGAATATTTACACCATGAAAAATGGACGAACAACAAATCTAAGAATTTTTTTTTTAAACAGAGCCAGTTGGTCAACATTAACCAGCATACTCTTGAGAAATGACCAGTCAAAGGTTCATAGAGGAAGTGTGTAAGTTTAATTAAAAAAGGATACAGAGGCACCCTAAGGTCACCTTAGTGGGAGGAGGCTTACGATTGCAGTAAAGCAATAATGAAATAAATATTGTAGATTAAATAATATAATAGTGATTATTCTTAATGAAAAGAACTTATTATTTATGATCATGTCTTCCAGATTCAGCCTGAATGTAGCCAACACAACTGGCCTGAATTTTCATTATTTTTGAACTAACTGGATTTCCTATTATAAGCATTTATTTTTCCTATCAAAGGAACAGCAATGTTCTTTTTCCTACAGAAACTTGAAACTGGGTATACTGGTTTGAAGTTATTATGTACCCCAGAAAAGCCATGTCCTTTAATCCTCATTTAATATTGCTGGGTGCAATTTTTTTTTATTGTTTCCATGCAGATGTGACCCACCCAATTGTGGATGGTAACTTTTGATTAAATGGTTTCTATGGAGATGTGTCTCCACCCATTCAAGGTGTGATTGCTTACTGGTGCCCTTTAAGAGGGAATCATTTTGGAAAAAGGTTTTAGAGCCAACAGAGCCTACACAGCCAGAGACATTTGGTAATGAAAGAAAATGCCTCTGGGGAAGCCATTGAAGAAGCTGGAAGAAAAAGTTGGCAGACATCACCATTTGCCTCTCCAGCTAACAGAAGTGTTATGGACCATCAGCCTTTCTTGAATCAAAGTATCTCTCCCTGAATGCCTTAATTTGGACCTTTTCATGGCCTTAGAACTGTAAACCTGCAACTAAGTTAATTCCTATTTTTAAAAAACATTCCATTTCTTGTATATTGCATTCCAACAACTTAGCAAACTAATACACTGGGGAATACAGTTGCTTTTACCACTGATGACTCCAAAGAACATAAGGCCCTTGAACATCCTTTCCATGTTCTTTGAATGTCAGGGACACAATTTGAAATGGTTAGATGAGACTTCAGCCTTGTGAAACATCCAAGCAAGTTTAGATAAGTATTACTCTTTCTGTATGATAATCTCTTCTTCCCCTTTTTGTTGTAGTTGTGACTAGTGATTGTGATGCATGACGTTGTGAAGGACAGGTTATTCAGGACAAGGCAGAGTAGACTGAGTACCCGTTTAGTGACTGTTCCTTTGCAAGTCTGCACATAGGGTACCCACTTGTGGTCAAATCTATAGCCCAGGCATGTTAACCTCTAAGAATTCATTTCCTACACAGCTCTCATTAGGAAAGGTTTCCTTTAATGGTTTTATAAAAGCATTTTGGCATGTACCCGAGGAATGGCATGGTGCCAATGCATAACAGCAGGCAGAGTCTGTTATAAAATGTCTGGGAACAAGGCAATGGATGATGGAACACCAGCCAATAAGCCAACGCCTGGTCCGAGAAGTGTGCATTATCATTCAGCCAGGTCCAGGAGAGCTACCTCACTCCATAATGGATTTTAAGACGAAAGCATTCTTCCTATATTTCAGGTTAATGCCCCCTCATTTGCTTCCTTTTTAGGAAACCACAAAACCAAGGTAGTGAGAGGGAGCATGGGGTAATGGAAGGCTTTGGACTGAAGTCAGCAGACCTGGCTTCTAGTGACATGTACAGCAAGCTCACTATGGTCACTGGACAATCCCCTTCCTTTCTTTCCTCTAGGCCTCAGTTTCTTGGTGTGCTAGGCTAGGTAATTGACCAGAAAGTTTCTGAAGACTTTTACAGGTCTAACAAACTGCATAAAGACCTATATTTCTGACAAAGACTTTTCCTTTCCAAAATTAAAATGGTGAACTGAGCTCTGAAATTACATGGAATTTTTGTCTCATTTATTACTCTTAACATTAGCATAAATACAGCACAATCAGCTAGCTATTATAAGGTTTCCATAAACGTCATTGTTACAGTCACAAAATAATTGAGCTTTTATTAAACAGCCTCTCATGATTGCATGTTTGTTTCCTAGTGGATGTTTGGGGGGTCAGCCCAGCTCACAACAACTCTCTGACAATGACAGCTTCCCCATCCCAATATCTAGGGGAAACAACCCCTGAGGCATCTTCATATCTACCTGTGACCAGAACCTCCAGCCCACAGTGGAACGGCCCAGAAAGGAGCACTTGACTTCAACTGCGTCAATCTGATTCTCTTTTCCTTGATCATGTGGCCATCTCTAAACCAATCAGGTGGGTGGAAGGAGTATGAAGTACTTTGATTGGTTATTGTTAAGTCACAAGACCACCCTTGTGGTCATGGTGATAGAGAAGGCAGTCGGCCTCTCTATACCACCTGGTTTAAGCAAGAATATTATAGGGGAGGAAGGAGAAGTATTGAACCAGAGAAAGTAAAATTGGGAGATTAGCAGTAAGGCAGGAATTAGAAACTTTTCCAGGTTTTTTTATAGCAAACCCAGAGCTGGAAGGGAAGACAGGTCTGGATGTATAAGACATATAAGTGTGTAAGAACATAGAGAGACACACATGATTTTCCATGATTCCCTTTCCACGTCTTATGAACACAAGTACTAAAACTGGCTATTGGGGATGAAGGACAGGATATGTGCCAGATGTGCCTTTGTTCGTAAAAGTAATGGGGTTCAGCACAGAGTTACAGCAAAAGCCATCAACACTGAGTCACTGCTTTTCAAAATAAATGCTGTTAATTATGTTAAAACACTGAATGAAGCTGCATGTGAGGTATAGGTTTTTTGTTTTTTTTTTCTTTCTATTATTGTTTTAATTCTTATCTGTTGTCTTTTTATTTCTTTTTCTAAATCGATGCAAATGTACTAAGAAATGATGAATATGCAACTATGTGATGTTATTAAGAATTACTGATTGTACATGTAGAATGGAATGATTTCTAATTGTTTTGTTAATTCTTTTTTTAATTAATAAAAAAAAATGCTGTTAATTCAAATCAGCCTGATTTTACTCCTGAGAGTAGAGTTCTCTTGGGAAGATTGTTAGCATTTCCACTGCTATGTTGGATGTGAACTTTTTAAATCTGAGTTTGACAGGTTGTTTTTTTTTTCTTTTCCTTAGTTTTTGAAATTAATAAATAGTATTCTGCATAACAATGCAAATGAAAGATGAGATTAGGACAGAAAATGGAAGATGACAGAGTCAACATACAAAACTGAAAACCCAACAGTAAGGGTTGAGGATGGGGAGAAAATGCATTTAAGAACTATTGTACATAAAGGCAAGAAAATGTGACAGTATGTAGTGTGGGCTAACCTGTAAGAAAAACTCTGAATTGTCCCAGAAGGAGATTTGATGAGATAAGAACACAGAGAGATAATGAATCTAAACTGAGGATCAGACTTCACGCAGTATGAAGTGGGCACCAGAATTACCTAAGGGGCTTGTAAAAAATGTTGTTTTCACAGGGTTGGAAAAACACCAGTGTCCGTGAAAATATGTTGGTGAAATACACTTGCAAAGGAATACACTGCAGCTCCTGAAATGGGACAAATTTTGTGTACTGATGAGAATAATCTCAAAGATAGATGGCTAGGAAACAAGAGGAAGATGAAGAAGAGTGCATTCTTGCTGTATTATATATAGTTGTATATGCAATAAAAGGATGGTTCTTGGAGTAAAGGAAATCAATGACTAGGAGACAAGAATAAGAATGACATTTAACGGGCATATCAGTTTTGTGCTTTATGAATTTTTGTACAAGGTACCCACATTACCTTATCAATCAATCATTCAACTCAGTCAATACAATGAGTGTGTGTGTGTGTTTGTGTGTGTGCACGCGCACATGCGTTTAATGCAGGTTCTAGCCCCACCTCCAAATTCTGATTCTGTAGTTTCTGGAGTGGGACCAAGAAAACTGCATTTTACCAAAAGCTTCCCCATCCTAGGTGATTCAGACACAAAACCATACTTTAGAATAGATGCTCTACTGTTGACAATTGAGCCCATTGAAGGTCTTGTTTGAGAGACGTTGTTCTAGGTTGGTTAGGAGGATGGATTGAGGAAGCAAGGCTGAAGGCAAAAGGAACAATGAAGAGGCTCACACAGGGGTTGAGGGGCTCACAATGGACAAGAGAATAGAATTTCAATTAAAGATCAGATCAACAGCTGTTGGAGATCGCGTATAGATGTGAGAAGCCAGTGATGTTCCTGGAATCCTGGCTTGGCCAGCCAGATAGTGAAGCCCCTCTGTGCTCCTCTATCCATTGAAGAGAAGTCAGTTAATAAGGGAAGGGATGCCACCACCACTGATCCAGTTGTATCCAATGGTCCAACCATGCCAAACTACTGTTTTTTCACTGAAACCGCTGTTCTCTCCCATGGCTCCATGCCTTAGGATATGCTATTCTCTCTGTCTTAACATTCTTGTCTGCTTAGGAAACTCCTTCTCTAGCACACATCAGTTTCAGCACCAGAATTCTGGAGAGCTTGTTGGCATCTCCTGTCCTCTAAGGCAGCCTATTAATATCTCAGTCCATGCATATGTCTATGTCTGCCCTACCCCCCACCCCATGACAGCTTGCTCAAGTGGGAACTGGGCCTTTCCCACCTTAGTATCCCCGTCATCCAGCTGAGGTGCAAATTGTAGAGGGGCTGCCTCCCACACAGAGCATGGAGAGGATGAGTAAGTCAGATGCAATACAAGAAGACATTTCATCCTTACCCCATGAGTTGACAGTCAGAATCTTCCAGAAGGCAGGAAGTCCTGAAGCAATAAGCCCTCTCCCCATAACTGGGGTTTGGGGGTAAGCTCAATACATGAAGTTCTTCAGGATTCGTATCTATCTGATTGAAGCAAAGCAAAGTTTGCCACAGGATTTGGTCCTGCATTGCAAGATAACAGCCCTTGATGGTAAATAAAAGCTACATCAATAGGGGATTCTATGATATCCAGATACCTGGGCTTAATGTTCAGAGCTTACAGTTTGTAGGCTGATCATAGTATCACCCTGTGTTTTAGACAAGTTTTACTTTTTAATAAAAAATATGAAATATTTTATTTCCTAGAAAAAATGTATATAGCCAATGTACATAAAGGAAAAAAAATGAGAGTGATAAGGTACACACACCTACATGTTTTGCTGTTCATAAAATTGAGCTTCTTTCCTAATTTGTACAGAAGGAGGAGGGTGCATCAGGAAGTGAGGAAAGGCCTAATGGAATTCTGAGTTTCTTTAGAGGTAGAGGCAAGTGTGGCTGTATCAGGGCCAAAATGATATCAAACATTTAATACCATCTCTGAGCATGTTGCAAAAGCTCTGAATAGGATCCCAGAAATTCACAGTTCCCTCTCCGGAAGCACAGGAATCTGGGACTCAGGGAAACCTACATACTGCAGAGTTGGCTTCTTTCAGAGGCAACTCCCTTTTGGGAAGAAGGAAACTGTTGGTTCTATCATCTGGATGAGGGAAGCAGGAAACTGCAGTCGCAGCTTTGCTTTCTGAATCTCATCCCACCTGAATCTTGGAGGAGAAATTCCAATAGTTGTGTCAATACAGAAACTCTGCTTCCAAGTCCTGGGGTCCCTGCACATAAATGGCTTTCATATCACAAAGTAAAATATATATTCACCCTTCATCTCTCCCTGTAGTGTACAGTTAGTGCAGATCTATTGACATTTTCCAAGAGAGTCATAATTACTTCAGGACCTCTGGGAAGTTGGGAGTAATAGAGGCTGACTCCTTACCTCCTGGACACAGAGTGTTTCTCGTAATAATAATAGAAATAGGGGAAACAGCTGGCACATGCCTAGCACTTTCTATGTGAAGACTATGCTTTTAGAGCTCTTCTGACATTAACTTTGGTCCTCTCAACCACCATCAGCAATGGGAACTGCATTGCCCCATTCTAAAGATACCAGAGGGGGTGGGTGCAGGGAAGTAAAATAACTATGGCAAACTCAGGAAGGCAAATGAAAGTGCTGGCTTTGGGCAGTGTTGCAAGAGATTCTGCAACTTCAGTGAACATCAGAATGTCCAAAGAAGCTTGCCATAATCATTGTCCCTGCAAGATTGGAAATAGATCAATGTCTGTCAGGAGGGCACTAGTTAAAAATACTTTGGCATATCCAGATAATGGAACCCTTTGTTGAAATCGGCAGCCCTATTTTTATAGAAGAGAATTCCCTCAAATAAAGCTTGGTAAAAAATAGGATGAGGAGCCATGGGTCCTATGCTGCCAGTGGGTTAAAAAAATGCACACACCTATATGACTGCAGATATGTAGCACACCTCTGAAGGAGTTTCTGTGAAAAGAAAAGCAAATGGTTGGAAGACAGAGGTGGATGAGAATTGCATTTTTATTTTCATCCTATCTTTATACATTTTGAATTTTGTCCTTTGTCAATCAGTCACGAGCAATCAAAAGGGATTGAGTGTGTGTGTGTGTGTGTGTGTGTGTGTAAAGCTGGCATTAAGCCCCATCCACAGATTCTGATTCTGAAAGTGTGGTGTCTTGGGAGCTATAGCTGGAATGATGAGATGGAATGTAGAATGTTCTGGGAGGGATTTCTGGCTTCAGAAGGACCTGAGAGCTCTCAGTAATCCTTTCTGTTTCCACCAAGCCCAATGGCCAAAGTTGCCTCCCTAAGGGGGAATATCACTAGGCTGCTTCTAGGGACTTCTTGGTCCCAAAACCCAGGGATTTGTGAATTTCTGTTGCCCTGTTCTTTTGCCAGAGGGACCAGTCAGAATGGGACAGGGTGGCAGAAACCTGGGGCTCGAATGAATATCTAGGCTGTAAAGGTCCTGGCAGCAATGTGTACAGGATGTCAATCCCTATAATGCATTCCCCAGTGGGAAACATGACCACAGGAGTGGCCAAATGACCAAATAGATCAATCCACAGGGTTACGGTCACCTGCCATCCCCATACCCATATGGAATGCCCCAAATCTCTCAGTGCTATTTGTCATCATCTCCCTTCTGTGTCTCTAGGGAAGATGGTGATCTGTGTAGTCATATCCAAAAGAACCACAAAGGTTTGTTCACTGCCCCCAAATTGTATGTATTCTGGGGCATACAGGCTTCAGTCCCCAAGAGTAGGCAAGGCCCTTGGCCAACACCTAGGCCATTTTCAACTTAGTCAGGCCTGAGTAAAAAGATCCTTCCCAGGGGCCAGATGGAAGGGAGAGGTGGAAGATCTTCAGGATCCTTTTCTTCTATCACCCATATTTGGGGTTTGGGGGGAGGCAGGGGTCAGGTAGGGGCAGGTTGTCCCTGTTAGGCCTGTGTTCCTCCTTCCAATTCGTATTTTTGCCAAAGCTTTCCATTGGAGATTTTGTTTATGGTGTCCTTTAAGACCCTTTGCTCTAGTATCCACAAGAACATAGCTTGACAAATGGGAACCCTGATGTAAGCCACTAAATCACATCTCCTAGAGTAAGCCTTAAGGTGATGAGAAGGATTGGCTTGTCACTCTATTCAGGAGACCCCTTTTAGGCTCCACATCCATCTCAGAGGCCTGAGTGTGGATGGTTCCAGAAGAGATATAAGCCATGAGCCAGAGAATGTACTCTGGGCAATGGAAACCCCAATCTCATTGATCTCACATGGAACCAGATGGTCAACTCTCTGACATTCATGGGAATTTTCAAAATCCTATTTCTTGCTGTCCTTTCCCTAAAGGATGGAGAAAGCATTTCTCTAGGTCCCCCAGCAAGGGGCCAGTACCTCAACTCTAACTGGTAGGGCATGGGTGAACCTTCAGTTTAGCCGACAGAACTATGAATCCTGTATTGCCCAAGATAATCCAGATAGCATATAACAAAAGGAATGCAACCTTGATAAAAAAAAAAAAACAATCAAAATATCAACCCACTCTGTACTTTCCCATGCCTCCTGCTCTCTGTACAAAAAAAATCTGCAGAGCAAGTTGCTATCCAGTTCAATGTGGGAACACAGGCTCAGGCACAACAAAGGCTTCTGGCAAATGACTGCTTTATTACTTACACAACACACTGCATCCACAAGAGCAAGGGAAAAGTTTCCAACTGCTTGGTGGACGGCAGCTCCACATGCTTGCCTTCAAGTCAGAGATGAAGGGCATCTGTACTGACTGGTCTGAGCTTTTATACACTCCAGGAGGAGGGGGCTCCACCAGTGAGCAACCTTTGTGCCTTGGGAAGCAGCTGGGGCTAATTACAATTTAATGGCTGCCCCAGTTGCTTGCAGTCTCTTGAGAAATAGGAACATATCAGACACTTGCATACAAAAAAGCAAGAGGGGAAAAGGAGAGGGATAAGCAGGCAAGTACAGGAAGATGAATGTGTCCTTGACTTCCCCAGCACCTACTGTTAAGGGTTCTTGCCAACTGAGCACTCTGGGAAACATTCCATAGCCTCTGAGTATTCCTGGTCACTTCCACCTTAGTAGTTTCTGCAAGTATACTGCCTATCGTACCACCTCCTGAGTTTATGCACTAACTCCTCAAAGGAATGTGTGCCCCTCAAGGGCAGGGAACATAATCAACTTATCTCTGAATCACCAGCCCCAGCAAAGTCCCTGATCCATAGAAGTAGTCAGGGATTATTTGTTAAATAAATAAAGAAATAACAGAAAGAAGGAAGGAAGGAAGAAGAAAGGAAAGAAGGGTGGGAGTGAGGGAGGCAGGGAAGAAGGAAAGAACCGAACTAGGTTCCTGGCCATCTAAAATGCTCCTAGAAAGCTTAAAGAAGAGGTAAAATCAAATTAAAATATTCTCCAGAATCTGAATCACAAGGCAAGGAAACTTGTGCTTCCTTTTTTTTTTTTTTTTTTTTGTATATATGTGTCTTCATGGCGCAAAGCACTGAAAAGGGCTTCTTTTATTCTTTTTTTCTTAATTTTTATCATGATATCCACTCCATGCAATGCCGTCCTACTTGGACTTAAAATTTCAAGTGGAAGGAAGAGGTGGTTGAAAGCAACTTATGAAGAGGTAGGGGGTAGGGATGTGGGTTAGAGATGGCCAGGTGACCTTGAACATATCCCTCGGCCTTTCTCGGTTGGGCTTCCCATCTGTAGAATGGGTGGGACAACTCTTTCCATCTTCACAGGAAGCTTGATGGAGAGAAGTATCTTTCGAATGCCAAAGGACTCTTCAAATTGGAGCAGTTGGGACTTTTGTTCTTCTGTTTAGATTATAGAGGAGGTAAGCACTTTGAGGAAAGGACAAGGATATTTCCTCTACTATTTTGCCTAAACCCAGCTGAGGGTTCAGCCTAGAATGGATCTTCATTAAGGGCTTGCTGTACAGGTCTGGGGGCTCTGTGTGTGTGTCTGGGTATGTAGACATAAGCAGAAAATAATGGCAAGGGTATAAATACAGCCGTGAATCAAGATAAAGACAGATGCAGATATAGACAGGATTTTCATAGCTATTCCACATTTACAAGGGCGAATTGCACATCCCTGGCAAGGTAAGCAGCCTTTGCAGATTCTAAGCATTGCAACGATGTGATATAGGCCAGGAAATAATTTGGCCTGCACGTTGCCTCCACTGATGTTTCGTAGACCTAGCCTGGTCAGTAGCATCCCTGCCAGTCACTGCTTTTGTCTGAACTTGCACTTGCTTTGCAGTACACGCAGTACTGAGGTCGTTTTCTGCTCCAAATTCAAACTTCTGCAAAGACAGAATTGTCAGAGCATCCAGGGTCATTCAAAGCCCCGTGTAGCCCTTCTACTTGACTTTCTTCCCAAAATGGAGCATGCACATGAACAAAATTGAATCCTGCCCATTAATTTGAAGTCATTCTGTACTGATATAACATTTCAAACCTGCCAAAACAGTTTCTATTTCTGAGTAATTCTTTATTCCAAATTCTTCAAATTGGCATTCTCCTTGAAATGCTGGGCTCCACTCTCTGCCGAGTACTGCAGACTGCATATGTTCCCGAAACATCTTTGCTTTCTTCAGAACTTCGCACAGAACTATTCTGGTGCCATCAATGTTCCATTACACACAGGAGGCAAAGCCTTCTGGATCCTTCCACTTCAAATTGGATTCTGGTACTTATCATTCTTGTTCAAAGTTAGTTTCACCACTGGGGGATAAAACCTTTACTTTGACACTCACCAACAGAGAAGTCAGAAGAAATGGGAAGCACAGAGCAAACAAATCCCATAAGAAGAATAGCCTTCTTGCCATGTCTGTGCCTGTAAATTGGAAAACAAATGGAAACTGCCTCCAAGAGAGGAGGCTGCTCATGAGTGGTTGTTAGTTGTGTACCTTTAGAAATTTGGTCAATATTGACTTTCTTTTAGCAAAAAGCAGGGCCTAGGTATTAGGGGCATCCCGCTTCTTCATAAGCAGAAAGATCTTTGGACTTATCAAGAGCCTTGGATCACCAGGCAAGTGATAGGGACAGATCTGACTTCAGCAAGATGGCAGAGCTGAGAGCCTTTCCTTCTGGGAAGTCCCCCAATGGTAGAAAGCCTGGAGCCGGGCTGTGAACCAATCACCTTCTGTATCATTTTCTCTGTCCTGATTTTCTTGTGTCCCACCCTCCCACTGCCATATCATCCCATCCTTTCCTCCTTTGCATGCTGGGCCAATTGTCACTCACTTCTAAATTTCTCTTTGGTTCCCCTAGTCTTCTTCTGCCTTCACTTCTTTTGGAATAAGTAGCTTTCCCAGACCTTAGAAAGTCTAGTTTGGGTACGTCTGTATAAGGCTGGGCAACCTGGAAGTTATCGTCTAAACTGGGATACTCCTGAGAGTTAAATGAAACACTATTAACAACTACACCAGGATAACAGTCATAAAACAAGGTTCTTCCAGGCAAATAAGGACATATGGTCTCCCTGGTATTAAAAATTTTTCAGATGTGATTGGTAAAAAGCCAATATAAAGTAGATTCCAGATAAAACAATATGCTATTGAGCAGTTCAAAGATAAAGTCAGATTTGGTCACACCAAAATCCCACAGCACCAAACTCTTTCTCTCTTTCTGTTCTCTCTTCTTTGTTTGCCTCTGCTTCTCTCCTATTTGGTGCATAATTTGTCCATATGTCAGGAATAATGACTGCTCCATGACCCCCAAAACAAGAACTTTTTCCTGCTAGGATGAAAAATCCTTGGAAGGAAGCTGATTATTTCATCTTGCCTCACATACTGACCCCTGGAACACATGCTTTAGTCAAGGGAGGGAGGCAGTATGATAGGGGGCCTAACTATAGGGTGGAACTAATTTTTTTTAAAGTGTGTAAAAGTAAACATGCAGTGTGAACTTAATACATTGGATTTAAGGCAGTTTCCAAATAGTGATTATCAGACAAGAGAAAAAAATCTCCAACCCACGTACTTTGGGTTCTGAAGTGGTTTTAATATCCCAATCTCTCCATGCTGTAAATGAGGAAACTAAGGTCAGAGAGGTTGAATATCTTGCCTAAGATCACACAGCTGATACATGGAACATCGGAATTCAAATTCAAGTCTGTCTGCTTAGGAGCTTAGAGCTCATTCTTATTCCTTTACCCTGTACTGCTTAATACTGAACCAAAGTTCTTCCTCAGTCAAGATTGACTTTGTTTTTAAGTTATAGAAACATAACTGAGTCTAGCTTATGGCTTACTAACTCAATTGAGGGTGTCCAGGGTGCAGGTGGATTTGGGGATGAAAACACCATCAGGATTCATGCCCCCCACCCCCCCCCACACACACACACAACGATTCTGGTGACTAGTTGGTTTCATGTTCTCAAGTTGTCTATCTCCCTGAGGCTGGAATCACAGCTACCAGCAACTCCTGAGCTCAGACCTTCACAGTTTACAGTTCAGGGAACTTCCCCCTCTCTCCCTATCTCCTACCAACCTCATGCTTATCCACACACAGCTCCATCTTAATAAATCTCAGAGGGCTCAGGTTGGCTCCTTCTGAGTTCTGTGTCCAAATGTGTTCAATTCTGCTAAAGAGTGATATAATGATCTATGATTAGTCTAATCACAGTCAGGTGTCCACCTTTTAGCTCATCACTGAGGCCAGACTTCCAGAGTCAATGAAGAAAGTGGAATCTCCTGACAATAGGCACTCTTATATAATAGGGAAAAATGAAGGAATATATACAATATCCAATACAGATTCTCTATAAAATTAATCAAACTGCCTTCCAAATCAGGATGCAAATGTTTTTGAACCACTTTGTTCACTTAAATTGATCTTATCACCTGTTCTTTCTAAACTTGTTTTCACCGTAATTCAGAATTAATATATTATATACTTAAATGGTGTCTCTCTAAACATCCTAAGGCAGATTTCCTGGGTGGCCAACATTCAATGAAAACATCAGTTCAGCTTTAGCTTTTGCCTTGGCGCCTGCATTTTGTGAGTTCCCCCAGTCCTTATCTCTGTTGTTAATTAAAACTTTGGGTTCCATATCTAACAATTAAAGAAACACTTCTGAAGACAATGGGGCAAAATATTTGAAATAACAACTGTGAGTTAAAGCCTGGGCTGACCTTTAAGCAATGTGTAGTAGGATAATATATCTGAAATTTGAACTACAGGATTTGCTCCCTAAGAATTCTTCTGCCTTCATCCTCACCCACTTTTGAACAGCCAGGCTTTTCTTGCATTCATCACCTCAGAGGAAAAGAGCATTGAGGCAGAAATAAAATATGCTGCTTGTGTTTCTCTGGCTTTTGTCTTCCAAAAACCTAAATCCTTAGGGAGACAATGAGATACAGACAAAGGCATGAAGGGTTAAGGAAGGTGTAGACTCACCTCTGTTGCCTCCCAATTTCAGACCTAGGGGAAAAGGGAGATGCAAGAGAGAGATAAAAGTGTGTTCTTTGGTGACTCCAAAGAGGGGGCCATGCCATACACCCCAACCAAGGTTTGTGGAATCTGAGAACAGAAAAAAGGTGGGTCTTTTTCCCATGTGTAGTCCCAGGTAAATGTCAAGACTCCAGGGAATAAATGGCTTCACGGAATGTCTAAGCCTTCATCCAGGGTCCTGGCCAGCTGTACTGACTCCCTGCATCCAGCCTGACTATAGAAGGATTCCCATGAAACTGAGTGAAGCAGAAGTAAAATCTGTGTTACCAGGTAAAATCCAGAGAGCATATACAAGGCCTGAGAAAGGGCAGATACTGGTACGAGAGGATGTTTATTCAGTGAATGAGTTTAAATTGCTCAAAATAGAATTTAATTTAAGCTATTGGAGGGAACAAATAGCCATATTCATACCTATCTTAGTTAATAGACAGAACTTTATGCTTTCTACAAAAAAAGGAAGAGACAAAAGAAAAAAAAAAAGGAGGTAAAATGACCCAACATCATTTATCAGCACTTAGTATATTCTGGGTCATCCCTTTAAATGGGATTTGTTGTATACTGCTGTGTGATAAATTACACATAAGTAGTGATCTAGAATTTCCATTTATCTCACAGTTTCTGTAGGCAAGAAGTCTGAGCATGAGACAGCTGAATTCCCTGCTCAGGTTCTCACAAGGCTGAAGTGAAGGTGTTAGCAGGGCTGGGGTCTTTTTTGAAGCCCCTTTTCAAGCTCATGTGGTCATTGGCAGAATTTACTACTGGTGTCTGTATGATTGAGGACCTTGTCTTCTTGATAGCTGTTGGCCAGTGACCACTCCCAGCTTCTAGAGGCCACTCTGAGAACCTTGCCACTGAGTCCCCCAGGTAGTTCACATCATTATTATTTCCATCAAGACCAACAGGAGAGCATCCTATTGCTTCTTGTCTCTTTAAAGGCCAACCCAGGAGATTCTTACTTTTGATGAACTTTAGATTAGAGACCTTTATTACATCTGCAAAACCCCTTTTGTCATATAATATAACCATCAAAGGAGTGCTATCCCATCATATTCACTAGGCTTGCTCACACTCAAGGTGAAAAGATTATACAAGGGGTATAACCAGGAGCAAGAATCTTAGAGACCGTCATAGATTTCTGCCTAGCACAGCATACCATGTTTCATTCATTCTTAAAGTGATTTGATGAGGTAGATATAATTTTTATCCCAGTTTGAGATATTGTAGGTAAATAGAAGCATATATTAAAACCTTAGAAAGATTCACAATTCAATTCAATTTTATATATATTTATTGAATATCTGTTATGGCCAAGACACCATTCTATCCATGATACAAACCTTGATATTGAGGGTCTCATAATCTACTGCAGCAGGTAGCTACAGAATAAAGAGAGTTAATATCCACTAAATAATTCCCAAGCATCAATTCTTTAATTGACAAAAGTGTATGAAGTTGGTATTCACTATTTAGCTTTCATGTTATGTGTAAGTAAACTGAGACTTCGAGAGTTTGTTATGGTTACATGTATGCATCAACCTGCCAAGGTTATAGTGTCCAGTTGTTTGGTCAAGTGAGCACAGGCCTGACTATTCTTATGAAGATTTTTCATGGATTTAAGTTATCAGTGAGTTGATTACATCCACATGGCTAATTACATCTAAAAACAATAAAGGAGATTGCTTTCAGGAATGAGAGAAGTCTTCTCTACTCAGGTGAAGGTCTTAAAGGGGGAGCTGATACTTTTAGTAGGCACAAGGCAAAATTTCTGTCTCTACTTCAGCCCACTAGCTTCTCCTAGGGAATTTACTGAAGGCTTCATCAGAGTTCCCAGCTAGTAGCCTATTCTGTGGAATCCCAACTTTCCAATCCCCACAGTCACATGAGCCAATTCCTATAAGAAGTCTCTAAATATTTAGAGACTAAATCTGACTAACAGATTTGGTGCTGAGAGTGTTTCTTGAGAAACAGAATCTTAAGGATGAGATTTCTGAGTTGGTTCTTGGGTTTTGGGAATTGGTTCTCTAATCTGATCAGATTCAAAAGCCCTGATAATTCTGCTTCCATTGATCAAGATGGCACTGATAGTCCACGGTATTTGGCAATAGAAATACCAAAAATTTTGCCACTGGATTTGTCTCTTTAATGCTTATAAGAGGCAAAGCTCTGTATGACAGTGTATCTCATATCTTAACAGAGTTTGTGGAGTTAAAAATTATTATGGAAGTCTGGATAGCTCTATCAGTAGAGCACCAGATTTATAATCTGAGGGCCCAGGGTTCAAGTCCCTGTTTAGGCATCAGAATTTAGCTTATGGAGCTTATGGGCAGTGCAACAGTAGCTCAGTGGCAGAATTCTTGCCTGCCATGCTGGAGACCCATGTTTGATTCCCAGAACCTGCCCGTGCCAAAAAAAAAAATTATTATGATGTTAGTTGGTTGCTCTTAGATAGCTGGATATAGTCATTAAAAAAAGGGAAGAGCTCAAGGCTTTAAATTCCCACATCAAGCACCACATGGAAGACATGCAAGTTTCTATGTGGCCCTTCAAGAAACTCTTATTTTTTGTAGCCACAGACGTGAGATTTCTGAAAACCAGACCCAGAGTCTCATTATATGAGTGGCTGAATTATAACACAAATTTAATTCTCACCGTTACAGGATGTCTGCTGTTAAAGTGAGAGCATTGATTGGAAAGGAATGTGATCCTGACAATTGGAATGGGGATATATGGACTGATAAAGATGATGGTGGGGACATTGAAACCCTAGACTCTGCAGAGTCTTCTTTGCAGATAAACCTGTAATGGTTAGCCCTGAGATATCAGCCATCTAGCCCCCACCTAAAGTGATTAACCTTACAGTGCTTGATAAACCTATAACTGCTTCCCTTGAGGAAACATCCTTCATGCCTCTGTCTGAAGAGATTAAGCCTATTTCATCAGTTGAAACTGCAACGGAATGTCCAGAGATAGTTGACTTGCTAACTTTTTTCATGCCCCACCTTCACTACCCCTCTTTTCTTCCAGACTGAAATCTCAACAGGCCCTAAACAGTGAGGTACAAAGTATAACCCATAAGGAAATGTGCTGCACTCCAAAAGAACTGCTTGATTTTCCCAATATAGAGAGAAAAATCAGAGAAATACATGTGGGAATGTATATTAAGGGTATGAGATAATGTTGCAAGGAACATAAAGTTGGATTGGGCCAAATTTATTGATATTCATTGATAATCAGAGATTCTGGATTCAGTATTATAGCTTGAAGTGTTAGAAAGAACTTTAATCATTTATTTAGGTAGTAGGCTGAAGCATGGACCAAAAAGCATGGAACTGAGTCAAAATGCCAGAATTGCTGTAGTATAACAAAGATGACAGGATCGAAAGTCTTAGGGAGATTTGAATGTTAGACTGGATTTATCATGTAAGACCTGCTGCTCCACCCCAGGAGTGCCAAGAAGACATACCTGTCACCAGGATTGTCAGGATTACATTTGTATAAGCTACTCCAGCATCCTGGAAGAGCTCTGTACTCTCTTTTCTCTGCAGGTTGGATATTTATTATGATAACTGCTGTCACTAAACTTGGATCCATAAATACAGTGGAGAGGATTAGATCCCAGATTGGCAGAAGACAAGTGTCAGCACTTAATCACCAAACACAAGGTGGGTGTGGCTACCGTATGCAGAACACAGTCAAAGAAGTAACAGAATAGTCTGACTGGCAGAGATCTATGGCACTGATTAGGAGATCATAGGATACCTAGAAGTAAAATACATGGGCAGTCTACTTAATTCTTACCTGATCTGTACAAGCATGAGTTCCAGATCAAGTAAACAAAAGTTTAACTGGAATCACAAAAACATAGAGTTTCAGCCTCTCAATTCCAACACCTGAGACAGTTTACAGACCCAGAACCCTTTGAATGAATGGAAGTCCAGGAACCCTTGAGGAAGGATGCAGTTACACTGCCAAAAATGTATACTCTTCATCTTTCTCAAAGCCTTTCCAAAAGGGGTCTATGGTGTTGCACCAGGGAATTGTGCATTGGGGAAAAGGAAATGGTCAGACATTTCTATTACACACTGGTTCAGAACTGACATTAATTCCAGGAGATCCAAAACATCACTGTGGTCCACAATTCAGAATAGGGGCTTATAGAGATCAGGTGATCAATGGAGTTTTATCTGAGGTCTATCTCAAAGTGTAGTTATTTTCCCAGTTCCAGAATGCATACTTGGACTAGGCATAGTCAGCAATTGACAGAATCCCCACATTAGGTCCTTGACTTGTGAAGTGTAGATTATTATGGTAGGAAAGGCCAAGTGGAAGCCACTAGAACTTTCTTCTACCTAGAAAAATCGTAAATCAAAAGGAGCACCATTCCTGGAGGGATTTAAGACATTAGTACCACCATCAAGAACTTGAAACATGTAGGAATAGTGATTCCTGCACTGTGAGGATATTTCAGGGATTTAAATCATTAGTAAGTTCATTGCTTTGATGGCTGATTATATCGACAATCAACATTACCTTTAGCAATGAGAGAAGCTTTGTCCAATGAGTTGAAGTCCTTAAAGGGAGAGCTGATGATTTCAGCAGTTAGAAAGCAAAATTTCCATCTCTACTTCAGTTAGCCAGCTTCTCCTGGGGAATTCATCAAAACCTTCATCAGAGTTTCCAGCTTGAGGCCCACCCTATGGAATTCTCATAATATTTGCATTGCACATACATTTATATTATACTATATCAATATTATATCATATATCATATCATATATTATCTATATCCTGATGGTTCTGTTTCTGTGAAAATCCCTAATACAGATTTTAAACATTGATCTTGGAGTTGCAAAAGTAGCAAATGCCAAAGAGAGAATGTAAACTGACATTACTCCACCTCCAAAGCTCATAATCTTAAACAATACAATATACCAAATCTCAACACAAAAATGCTTAGCTCAAATTCAATCAGAACGGATATAAGGGAGACTGGAATCAGTGCTCAAATGAACTTTTTTTAAGACAGTAACTAGAGAATAGAGAGGTAACATTCCACCAGAATGATCAGTAACTATCTGATGTAACAGATAGAATTGGAGCTGGATCTTAATGAATCAGTAAGATTTCAACAGGCAAGGATAGAGCAAGGGCAGGGAAAGAATAATACAGAGGAGTTAACGTGCAGAAACTATGACTGGAAGGATGAGTGCTCTTGGGGAGGGGGGAGTGTATACTTTTCCTGAATCTGTATGTCTCCCTGATTCCATCCATCCCAGTGCTCCAGGCAAGGTTGACAATGGATAGAGCAAGCCAACTCTGTATAGTGCATGCTTCCTTCTGGAGCACTTCAGAAATTTCCTCCAGAACAGTAATTCTTAATGGGTGGGGGTGGGAGGGGATTACATTGTCACTACTGGGAGGTGGTGTTACTGGCATCTGGTGTAAAGAGGACAGGAATGCTCCTAAAGGCACAGGACAGACACCCCCACCACCACACAGAATGGCCCAGTCCCTAATGACCACGGTGCTCAGACTGAGAACTCTGCTACAGTGAACCTCGAGGGTGTTTCCTCAGTCAGCTGGTACTTTATAACTTTAAGTAATGTTTGAAAATGAATGTGATTGGATCTAGTTCTTAGTCAATTTGTGGTAGATCCACAGGTGTTTATAATCTCAAAATCAAACCCAAAACATAGTTGCAGAATCATTCAGGAAGTATTCATTGAGTGCTTGCTACATGCCCAGTTTTGCCCCAGCCTGGAAAAGCGGTAAACAGATTCCATGACCTAAGAACCAGCACATCCCTAGTGCAAGAGGAGGGACATCTGGGCCAGTAGCAGCTGACCTCCACCCACTTGCCTCTGGCAATATTGTTGGCTCAGCCTGAGTCACCTTGCCCTTGCTGGGCTGAAGGCTGGAATGATGAATCGACCTTCTTGGGGCCTAATCTCCTTGGGCTCAGTTCCCATCTGGGTCCCCACCCAAGTCCAATCAAAGAGAAGCCTGCATCAGCTCAGCCCCACCAGGGGGAAAGGGTTGTGGTCTAGGTCTTGTTCACAATGTGGCCCCTTTGGAGGTGCAAAGTCTAACAAAGCAGAAACCCAGCACAAGGTCTGTGGGAGCCTGAGGAAGATGGGCTCAGCCACTGCTCTGGATGGTGCCAACCAGTGTGGGCAAGCCTGACCTGAGAGTTGACAAAGTCCTCAGGGAGTTGGCCCAAGACAACGACCGTTCCAAGCCACCTTCCCTCAGGTCCTCAGCAGCATTCCCACAGTCTGAGGAGGGCCCAGGGGCAGGGTGAGGGTTGCACGATTTCAGCCCACCCCTCTCCCAGGGCTGCCTCTTTGGGGTGCAAGTCTGGGCAGCAAGAGGCCACACAGTCTGCCAGGGATACTGGGGTGAATAAACACCCAGCTAAGCCCTCACCCTGCCCGGCGGTGACTTCAGACCTTGTGCTCAAGCAGTTCATTAATTCCTTTATTCAGTATACATATATATTGAGGTCTCTCATGCTGGGAACTCTGCTAGGTTCTGGGGGGTTGGCAATGAACAAAGACCCAGTTTCTGCTCTCATGGAGTTTATAGTCTAAGGCCCATGAGCTGCCAGGACAAATCCATAATCCCATGAATTTACATTCATCGTTTAATTTCACCTGCACAGCAAACCTCCTGGATGGGCATTACTATACCATCATGAGGATTTAGGGAGGCTGAGAGACCCACCCAGGCTCATACCAGCAGCTGGTATGTAGTCAAGCCTGAATTCAAACCCAGGTTTGTCACTGTCTCCTTCAAGCCCCACAGCACTTTCTGATACATTCCATGGCAAGTGGTTCTCCATTCTTCCAAATGGAATCAGCAACTTTTCCTTGAGAGGAAACACATCAGGACTAGGAGACCATTATCTGTTTGGTCTTTATGTTTCATTCATTCACTTTTGTTTATTAATTATACAGACATGTGCTGAACCCTTATTTCATGCCACGTGCTGGGCTGTGGTGGATGCTGGGACAGACTGACAGTTCTGCTGTCCTGTTGCTCACAGTCAATTTGAAAGATGACAGGTACACCAGTAAGGAGAATCCAAGGTGTATGGCACCATGCACCCCCAGGAGGTCATAGAAAGTTGTCTGGACTCTCAGGGGATAAGAGCCAAGAACACATGGGCCATCAGTGGAGAGTCCAGGAAGGAGGTGGCCGATGAACATAGTTTTGAAAGATGGTTACATTGTACACACCTGGAAGGGCAATTGGTGCCCCCCACATCCGGGTGTGCATCTTCTCTGTAGTCAAAGGGCCTGGATTAGCAGGCATTCTGCATGCTGCCTTACCTCTCTGACCTTCATTAACCCCCATCTGTGAAATGGAGACAAGTAGTTGAGATTCCCGCCTCCACACCTGGCATACCTGTGCTCATTAACATGTGTCCTTCTTTACCAGCTCCTGTAAGTCCCAGTTCTGAGACTCTGGCTTCTGCAGCCACCAGTATTCCTGGGCCCAATCTGAAGCCCTAAAAGCATGGACATGTTGGTGGGCTCAGTGGCCGGCTGGGTTGACAGTCAGAGAGACAGGCTGAGTCCCCTTCGCTGAGAGCCCTGACTGAGTCAGGACAGACCAAGCTTCTGCAGGCTCCCAGAACAATGGCATTCCTCTGGCAGTTGGTCAGGGAATGGAAGGGCGTGCTGGGAGCAGACGAGGGCATGCTGCACTCCCAGGTTTTTATTGCCACCTAATGGCATACTGTCAGAGGGACCCTGATTGATGTGCAGGATCTGGGCTTGCGGACTGGCCTGGCTGAGCACTAGGCTCTCTCCCCAGGCCCACCTCACCCTCCATCCATGCCAAGTGGACAAGACTGCCTGCACGTTTTCTCAGGACTCTCTGAGCCCAGGGGAGGCTAAGAACGGAGGCTGGGAACAGGAGAAACTCCTCTGCCTTGATCTACACCATCATTTCCCTTCCAAATATTTGGACAATTAGGTCTATCTGTCCCTCAGTAGCAAGGATCTTAGGGAATTCCAACCCCTGCCGACCCCATGTGACTCTTTAAGAGGCTCTTGCACACAGATTCTGAAATAATATTCACCTTGATATATTATAACTTAGAGTGGGTGATGTCTAGCCCTTAGGGCAAGGGGTCAGCCAACTAAAGACAGTGGGCAGGCTTGTGGCCTCTTCTTGTGAACACAGTTGTATTGAGACACAGCCACACTCATTTATTTACATACCGTCTGTGACTGCTTTCTCACTGCACTGGTAGAGTTGGGTGGCTGAGATAGAGACCCTAGAGCCTGCAAAGCCTAAATATTCATTCTCTGGCCGTTAGTCATTCTCTGCTCCAAGGTATATCAGACTCAGGTCCTTCTTTTATTTAGTCATAAATTCATTAATTCATTCATTTAATTATCTGTCATTAGTCAGTTTCCCTCCAAAATATGAACTTTTTAAAAGCAGGGACTCTATCTCAGTAACCTCAACACTAAGTGTGGTACCTGAAATCTCATAAATCCTTGGGAAATGTTTGTTGAATGAATGAATGAATGAATTAGTGAATGAATGAAGTAAATGCAAAAGTAATAAATGCTTGGTTTTTTTTCTGGCGGAAGGCAGGAGGGAGAGACGCAGCCTTCCAACACTGCCGTGTTTGCATCCCAGCTCTTCCATGTTAAGCAGGTGACTTCGCGCATGTAGCTCGCTTCTCCATTCTGCTCTTTCTGCTTGCATGGAATGATGGTGACGAGGGCTCCTCCTACCTGCCAGGGGTTTTATGAGGACTCCATTAGCTAATGCACTTGGCATATGGAAGGACTCAGTAAGAATCAATGTAAAGCACTGTGTATATATATTTTATGCTGTATAGTGGGGGTCACATTTCATTCTTTTTCCATATGAGTATCCCCTTATTGCAGCACCATTTGTTGAATTTTTGTTTGGTTGTTTTTTTGTTTGCTTACTTGCTCTTTTGTTTTGGGACATGCACAGACCAGGAACCGAGCCCAGGTTTCCCTCATGGCCGTTGAGAATTCTACCACTGAACCACCCTTACACCCCTATAAATTTTTTAATATTCATGGCTGTAAAATGGCAGGCTGGTTTCTTTACCTGTCCCAAATCTTACTTTCTGTGTGGGCAGGTCTTTTCATTACAAAATGCCTCCTCCTTTTGGCCAGTAAACTGTAAACATGGTCACCTAAGGCGCGGAATGGATGTGCCTGCCAATTGCCTGCCACCTGAGCCAGAAAGGGAACCGCCGGGATTACAGCATGAGGCACTGCTATCTGATGACATCTCCATAATGGGAATTTTCCAAGCATGCACACCCACACCTCCTCCAGTAAACTGGCTTTCTGTTCTGCTTGCAAAAGGACTTCAGTTTTACTCTTTTTCTGTCTTTCTTTTTCCTAATGGGATAGTAGAGGAGTGACAGTTGCATTTTGGTGGGGAAAAAAAATTGCATCAGCAGCAGAAGCTGAGTATGTAACTACTATTTTAATGAACAGATACCTAGCGTAACAATTTCTGAAGCCATTGTATCATCTTTCACCTCTCATCCCTCCCTGCCCTTCTTCCCTCTGTTTTCCCCTTACTCATTCTTTTTTACTCCCACCTCTTCCTTCCACCCCCTTTGTCAGCACAAAATTGAGGGGGGAAAAGTTACAGAATGGCAGCTACAACTGCCATGAATATCCAAAACCATATATCTTGTCAAGAAATCAGCATGCACGTTAAAAAAGAAGAAAAGCAAAACTTGAGACTCAGAAGATGTGATTTTCCCATAGCCTCATTCAATTTTTTTCCATTTAAACTTCACTATATTTCTTTTTTTAACCTCTCCTGCAGGTTTTATATATAGGACAAAAAAAAAAAACACCCTCACTTCTGTCATTTAAAGTATGAAGAAACTAGCAAAGTAGCAAAGAAAGATCTATTTTCAGCTGTTTCTCGTTAGAATGCTTTTTGCACAGTGATGAAAGAAGTGGATTTCGAAGAAAGAAAGTCAACTCACTGATGAAGATGAAGGAACATTTCTGACCACCATCTGTTCTGCCAATTAAATCCTGGGCATATCAAGTTATATGTTTTACATAAATAATATTTAAGAACGAAAGAGAGGTATGCACGTGGTATCGACTATGGGTATTTTTTATATGTTAAAAAAAAAATAAAAGAAAGACAACCCCTCCACCTCTGGTATACAGTCCAGAAATAATTAAGCTAGCATGGGGGAGAGTTTTCAAACACAAAGCAGGATCTGGGCACCCAAGAACAAAGGTTTCTATTAGATGCCTTTTTCTCCTAATGGTCCTTGTGCAGTAAAAATAAAGTCCAAACACTATAATTTTACTCAAGGAAAAGTTACAAATACTGTAGGTATCTTTAGAAACAGCTGCAAAAGTGGTTTCACTTCTGACAAGATTGGTGTTAATTACCAGCAAGGACTTCAGTATAATACTATTTAAATCATTTTAAATTATCCCTCTCAAAAATTAATTTTTCATCAAAGATTACACACAAAAAAATCATGATATCATCTCTGCAGCTGCGATTTAGTAATAATTTCATCTATTATTACCAATGTCAGTTGGATAAAAGAAAAAATGGCACCCTACCGTGCCGATTCCAGCACAGGCCATATATAGAAATTTTTAACTATCACTTATAATCGCTTTGATGAGCTTAAACCTCCTCTCAATTAACACCCTAAATGACACTGAGACATCTTAATGGGGGATGTAAGTAAGGGAAAAGACTTTAATCAAAGAATAAAGAGAAAAGTGCTAAGGAAAAGGAGGCTTGCGGCACACCTCTGTGTTTACAATCCAACTGAAGTCCTTTATCGTTTTTCAAACTGTTTGTCATTCCAGGATCCAGAGCAGAACGGGATGGCAGCAAAAGAAAGACATGGGGCAGTGGCAGCCTGCTACACATTCTTTGTCAAAAAAAAAAGAGTCATTCCAGGGCCCCCTAGCTCAAATTCTAGACATGGGAATGGGAACTTTCGAATGGTGTGGCTTGAACAAGTGCAATAAAAGAGAGAAGTAAAAATGAAGCCATCGTTCCCAAAAGACCATTGCCTGGAACATCCCAGGGTAGCAGTTTTAGGGACCCCAGTCACCCACACAGAAGCACCCCAACTCATTATCAACAGGGCCAGACGATAAAATGTGTCCCTCCAGATACATTTGAGTTATGCAAACTCACACAACCGTGGGGATGTTACAGAAGGACATTTCTCAGACCATTATTTTTTATCGTGAACTGCTGTTCCTGGGCTTTGGGGAGAATTGAAAATAAAATGAAATAAAACAAAATTCAAATGAAAACTGACCGGCATGCTTTACTTTTTTTTATAATCATATTTGTGGTATCCATGGTGATTTTTGCTTCCAATTAAGATGTCCTAATGAACATGTGTGTGTGCTGGCACTTTACTTGCAGGAAACAACTCTGGACAATTAATGGCCCTGCAGGGAGCCCTGATCTCTTGAGCCATGTACGTTTATTGGGTCAGAAAAGCAACAGTTAGCAATGTCTTGAAAATTATGTTTATGGAATACAGATGGAAGAAACTTGATTGTCTCGCTGATTTAACTTCTTTCCATCCCTAAGCTTCCTCAGTCTCCAAAGAACAGGGAGCATTTCCTATCATTGCCTTCCTTATACCAAAGTCTGCTAGAAAACAGTGGGGAGCAGAAGCTACATCTTCACATCCAAAAGTGATTATTTCCTACCTGTGGGCTCTAAAAGCCACCATCTGTGCACTACCCAGATCCCCCATCAAGTGGGAGCCACTTTCCACAATTTACATCAGAACTTTACAAATAACTTATCATGACAAGTTAAACCATCCAAGATTTGGAAATGAGAAATTAAGGATCAGAGAGTCTGAGTCCTTCACTGAAGGTCACACAGGCATCAAGTAGAAAAGCCAAAAATAGAAACTACCCTCAGCATGGCAGGTGAATCAGAGAGGCCATGGTCAATCTTCCCCCAGAATAAATATTTGGGTTACTTTCATTTTCTATGGTCACCCAAAGACTTTACCCAAGTAGCCCACCACCTGTGCAAACTCACTGGTATTGCACTGTATTATGTAGAATTTTAACTCTATTTTGTGATGGCGCTTATTTTACCTCCTTTTTCAATACTGTTTTAAACACACACACACACACACACACATATTAAGTTACACACTCATCCTTAGTAATTGTATTTCTCCAAGCATTCTTCTAGGGGTGTCCTTCTCCAATCTGCTTTCAAAGTGGTTGTGTTTGGGTGGTAAATCTTTTGAGGCCTTATATACTTAAGAATATTATTAAATTGTCCTCAGATTAAATGATAGCTTAGCCAGATATAAAATTACAGTTTTAAAAATCGTTTTTATTCAACATTTCAAAAATAATTCTCCACTCTCTCCTTGGTTAGATGCTGCTACTGAAAAGTCAGATTCCAATCTGAATGCTTCTTCCGTGTAGGTGAACTGCTCTTTCTGTGACCTCTGAGCTTTTTAACTTTTTCTTTCACGTTCTTAACATTGTGCTTTCTATGTATGAATTTTATATATTCTGTTTAGCATTCAATAAGAACTTTAATATGAGTCTTTTTCTTTCTTTAATTCAGTTACCATTTTCTCACAAATTTCCTCTTTTTTTTCTCTCCATTTATGGCTTCTTATTATATTTAGGTTGGCACATGTGCTGCTAGCCTACATTTATTTTCACTTTTCTTTTATATTTTTCACTCTTTATCTCTGCTCACTGCCTTCTCAGAGATTTCTTCAGTCTCATTTTCCAGATCATTAATTTGTTCTTCAGCTATTTTCTTCGTGTTTTTTATTCCACCTTCTAACTTCATTATATTCTGTATCACATATTTTATACCTAGGATTCCATTAGCTTCTGCTTGGGGATGTTTGATCCAGCTTCCTGGTTCTAACATCCTTGCTTATTAGGGGTAGAGCTTCTCTTAATATGATTGGGCACCTCACGGCCTAGCTTCTATGCTCCTCAAGAACTTAATGAGTAAGGCATGTGCCCCAGGCCGGCCTCTTCAAGGCAGAAAAATAAGTCAAGCCATGGTGTTGGGTTCAATGAGGGCGAATCTGTGAAGCAGGCATCAGCAGTGTAGGCTGAGAGCCTGGATGCTGAGTGTTTCCTTATCCATTTCCTTCGTTATCCTCCGAGGGTGGAGAGAACTGGCCTCTTAGCCTTGGAGAGGACATAGGGTGGGCAGAGCAGCGCCCTGGGCAATGTGAAGGAAAGAGAAGAAAAGGCATGAAAGCTCTCCCCTTAACAGCCATCATGCTATAAACGGCATCCAAGCATCCTCTGGTCCAACTAAGTCACAACTGCCTTCAGTATCCCCAGTGGGTTCTCATAGTTACATTGCCTTTTCGGGTTCATTCACTCCCTCCTCCTTTATATGCCCTATTGGATTTTGAGTTCGTGGAGGAGGTCAGCATCCCATGCTAATCATATTACCAGACCAGCAGGAAGGAGACAAAATGATAGGATTTCCAGAAGTACTAGATGCTAGAGAAAAGCAAACCAAAGAGACGAATACAAACAAAACCACAGACCCCACCATGTGGGGAATAGAAGACAACAGAGGGATTTCTTGTGTTTGTTGTTTTGTTTGTTTGTTTTAATTAATCTGGAGAACAGTAAGACTTACAGGGGAGTTGGGAGAGGGGAGAATATGACACAACACATGTCTTTGAACTGAGGATAAAATGGACAAGTAGTCTTTTTACATTTTTGGTAATAAATGGCTTGGTTTCATGTCATGAAATGATTAACATTTTCACATAATCTCACCCATTGAGCTGTCACATTGGAGCAGCCGTATTCTGTATCCTGATAGCAAACATCATCGCTGCCCCTCTTCTGTTTTTGACTCACTCTATTTTATCTTTATTTTGAGGTTTCTGTCACCAGGATTAGAGCAGAGCACTTCACCTGAGTTTACAGATGTCCATGGTCTCCCATGAGTGCTGCTGCCCTAATGGGGGTAAGGTAAATTTAGATAAAGAGCACCTTGAAGCATCACCTGCATCAACAGGTGACCAGGTTCATTTCACCAAAGGCCTTGTGTCAACCCTGCCTCACCTCCAGCCACCAGAAAAAAAAAAAAAAGCCTTTTCTTTGCTTAGTCCCTTTCATTCCAAGGGCTAAAATTCCAGAATCAGTGGAAATTTGGAGAGAAAGCCCTGTACAGAGACAGAAAATTCCTCCACGAGCCATTCTATGCCGAGCCTCATGCCAGGCAGTCTACAGACACTCTTCCAGTGGATCCTCACAGTGTCCAGCCAATAGGTTATTATCCGCATTCTACGGATGACAAAATCAAGGCCCAAAGAAATCAAAAGACCAGCCCAAGAGGACCCAGAAATGAAGGGCAAAGACGCATTGTCAGGACTAAAGGTCCAACAGTTTCCACCTGAAATGCAGAAGAAATAAATTGATTTCCATTTGTCCCTTCACATATTTACTGAGACTCTATTTCAACAATGTACCAGGCAATGACCTACGCCTTGAATGTACTCTCAGACAAAATAGATATAGCCCCTACCATCTGGGCAAGAGAAGGTGGGTATACAAACAGGACAGCAAGTCCCCAATATGAGTATGTGCTTTACATAGCATGGTGTGCAGAACTAAAGAATTAATGAAAATAAAAGAAGGAAAGGAAAAAGACAAAGAAAAATAGGGCATTATGAGAGAGAAAAAGTAAGGGGTCTAATGTAGAATATGGAGTCAGGGAGGCTGAGGCCAGAAGAATAGATGTGCATTCACCTCGGATGACCACCTGCCAACCCCATGCCCAGAACCCTCCACCTCAGCTGGTTGCTCTATCAGTAGAACAGGCTTCAGTGGTTGTTGGTCTACATCTATGCATTGTCGTTTGTGAATGAAACTAATATGGAAACACTCATATTGGGACAAGTCAAAAAATCCTTCTTTTCCTAGTGAATGGCATCATTTCTTGTGAGGACAAGGAACTCGGGACTTTGAGTCAGAAGACAGGGTTCCAGGGTCGGCCCCATTTTGAATTCTCAAGCCTGCATTTTCTCTACACTGCCTCCCCAGGCATGAAGAAAGCATAGACTCTGGAGTGATGCTAACCAGTTTCTCAGTCCAGGGCTGGTTCTTGCAGGAACATTTTTTAATCTTTCTGAGCTTCAGTGTCCACCTTGTACACCCAGCACACCATGCTGATATGCATAGTAGAGTAGACAATGTAAATCCACGTACTTCACCTAGGACATGGTAACATTTTAATGACTATTGGTCTCTGTCCTCACAGTGACAGACAAATCTACTCTGCAGGAATTCTGTCATGGTGGGCTCAGAGGAAATAAGCCCCACACTCCCTTACTAATCTCATTCTCCTTGGGCCTCAGACCCCTCTTCAGAATGATAACAGAAGTGCTGTGCTGAAGCGTCATGGCCTGGAGAGGATCCAGTCCAAAGTTGCTCCTGTGGACACAGGCATTGCAGAGGACACCCTGACTTTAGCTCAGAGGGCCTCATCAGAACAGGCAGATGCATGCTGGGCTGTGCCCCGCATAACTGGAGCCACTTCACATTATCAATGCAATTGAGGGAATCTAAATTGGTCCACAGTGCACGTGCCCAGAACACGCCATTCACTTCTAAAATCAAGGGCTCTTAAAAAATGTGAAGTGCTGAATTTGGAAAGGATTGAGGGTTTGGGCATGCACAGTGAAGAACAATTTTATATTATGGGAGCTCTTCAACTATTTTTTTTTTATATATAAGCACTTCATTTTGGAAGGGACTCAAATAATGTTCTATTACTACATTCAACACATGATTGACTTGAAAATGCAATCTCACAACATGAGAAACTAAATCCCCCCAAAGTCCCCAAACTGGGAGAAATATGAAGAAAAGGAAATACTTGATTCTTCCGTACACCTGAAATATCTTCACTTTTCTACTCCATCTCTCCAAGCATGGTGCATTTTTAACGCCCAACTTAAAAGCTGTCTCTGATGCCTTTCAATTCAGATTTGCTGACAGGCATTGAATGCCGGCCAATTCTCATTTGTTCAGTCATTTAATCCTCATAATGACTCTGTGATGTAAGTGGTCTTATCCCCACTTGACCCCTGAGGAGGCAGGGACTCAGAGAAGCTAAACTGACCTTAGCACTTAAGAGAACCTCAGAGAACACATGAGCTCCTTTAAAACTCATTCAGTTCAGTGAACTGAAGAAAGATCAAACCTTTTCCAACACGGAAGGCTTTCAGCCAAGCAGGAAGGAAAAGTCCTTGTCCCGGGTATCTTGAGATGGATAAGAAAATCACAAGATTTGAGTTCAGAACACCTGAGTTCTAGCCACCAAACACTTGTGTTGCCTGAGGTAGGTCACTTTTTCTTGTCTATAAAATAGGGAGACCTCACAGGTTGCTGGAAAGGGAGATGAGATAGAAGCGACAACTCTTGGCTCAGATGTTTGACAGAAGTGACAACTCTTGGCTCAGATGTTTGGCATGGGGCTTTTAAGCAACATTGCTCTCAGTGATCACTTTTGAGAAGAAGACCACCCATAGAAAGCATCTAGCAGCTTGAGGCATCAAACCCAATGCCCTTAAGAGTGGGTCTCAGCTCTAGTGAAAAAGGTTTCCAGGCCTCCCAATAAGGGTGAAACAGCAAAAACCTCTTTACCCATGATGTGTATTATTATGAAACCTTATGGCCTTGGAGCTATCTGGATCACCAGTCTCTGGTCATCTGCACTGGAACCTCATCTGATCATCTGCCTTGCTCAGCTTCTCTCTGGAAAGTTGGGACAGGACATGCATTCTGAAGGAACCTAAGAAAGGAAGCATATAGAATGAAAGGGTGTTTCTTTGGCATTTTGATTGAAACTTGAGCCACTGCTCACAGAAACACTCCTCAGAGCAAGACTGATAGGACCTCTGTGGACTGGGCAGTGAGAGCCTTTTGATACTCTGTAGTTAGGCCTGCCCTCTGGGTAGTCAGGAACTCTGAGGCCCACATCAGAAAAAGGACCCACTTGTTAATGGAACAGCCAGAATCAGGATCTAAGTCTCTTGACTTGTAAGTCCCAGCTCTTCATACTCTACAACTTGCCTCCTCTTGGGGAGGAAGGGATGCAGGAATCTTAACAACTTCTATCTCTAAATTTCCATGGAGTTTTCTCAGTTAACATCCATCGCTTTTGTAGGACCTATTGAAATGGTGGCTTTCTGCCCAGGATTCCATCGTTTACCATCTTCTTCTCACTCAGGACCTCTCCCTGGGAGATCCTAGCTAATCCCAGGACTTGAACTACAGACTGCAGGCTGGAAACCCCTAAATACTTTTCTTCAGATCAGATCTCGAGGCCCTTGCGTGGTAGTGGCTCCTGTGTTTCTGTATCTGGAAACAATAGAGCATTTCAAACTCAACATGTCTCATACTGAGCTAACATCTTCCTCCCACTCACAACTAAACAAAAACAAATACAAGACTTGCAGATTGAGATAAGACACGTAGTGCTTCAAAGCAGGAAATCAAGGAGTTGAAGAAAGGAGCACAGATGCCATGTAGGGAAAGACCACTTTAAGATGGTGACATTTGAGCTGAGATCTGAAAGAGGAAGAAAATCAACCAAAAAAGAACATTCCAAGAAGATGAAATAGCACTGCAAAGGGAAAGGGTTTAGCATGTTGGAGGAAAGAAAGGGTAAAATGATTTGCCCATCCTCTGAGCAGCCGGGAGTAGCAGTTCAGGCTGAAGAAGTAACGGGAGATCAATCATGAGGAGGAGGTTTTTAGGAGATTGGCTATTATATTATGCACAATGACAAGAATTGAATGAAATGTACAGACAGTGAATACACGGCAGAGCCATATGAAGATCAGATATTCATATTTCCAGACTTCCTCCCCAAACATTAAACTTGTGTTCCTGAACTTTCCCCAACCAGCAATTCTCTTTCTATAACTCTGTAATTATCTTTGCTCTTCTCCTCTTTTATACTGCTCCTCATTTCCTTGTTCTCTCCGTCATCTTATTGCTTACCACTACCTCCCTTTTCCCGCCGAGCCATTTCACTCACAGATGCCTGGTTGCCCCTGAAATATGAATGTGTGTTTCACTGGGTTTGCCTGGCGAGGTGGCTTCATGAAGGAAGGCTTCTCTCCAACCTTCTCTGGGTTGGTGCCCTGTTTAAGAAGGTTTATTGCAATTTCCTCAGCATGGACTTAATTGCTTATTGGCATTGCAGCATGGGATTTCATTGTCAGCTAGATAACACACATCTTGGGAAACAAATCTGCCCAGATCTACAGAGACCACCAGGAGAGGGACTGCTCCTATTTGCAAGAATATTCTTATTCCCAGCATCTAATTCTCATGTGGGGCATCTCCAGGAACATAAAAAATAGATCAAGAGATTTATTATTGTGAAGGCTGAGGAGAAGAAGAGACCTGCAAAATGCCGAAGATTTCATTTGTACGTGGTTTAAAATGTTGGTAAATATTTAACGGAAACATCAAGCAATAAAACTCAAATTATTGTAGAGTGGAGAAAGGAACTAGAGGGTAATTTATCAATGGAGAAGGAGGAATGGATACTGTATTTTACTGGGGCACACATATTCTGACATACTAATGGGTAGTGTGTCAGTTAAATGTTGACATGTACCGAATCATGGCCCAGTCTAAATGCCTTAGTCATGGCAGGGGGTTTGAAAAGAGAATATTTGAGAATAATGTGAATTAAAAAGGCAAGTTACTTTAAATTTCTGTTTGGTAGGCCCCCAGGCCTACAAGTCCAATGGGAATACACTTTAGCTAGAGGCTTGATGAATGGCCTTAATGAAGTTGGACAACTTGGAATACATGCATAAAATGATTTTAAATATTGATACGATGTCATTGTGTGTCTGAAGATATTGAAATGTTCATTCTCCAAGCAAGACAGGTTCATCTCATTTATTAAAGGTGGAAATGATTATTTACATTTGAAAATGGAATGTGTGCTCAGATAGCAGCTGGAGCAATAAAATAATTATTGCATTCAGGGAAATAGATACAGTCCATCTTCTGGAAGAGGAAAATCAAAGTACATCAACATGCAAATACTTGGGAGTTTGTGGCTGCTGTTAAGAAAACAATGGCCATTTCCTTGAAGGTTATCATTTTAGGTTCCCATGCTGCAGGATGCAAATATACCTTCTAATGAGAGTTAGTTTTATCACCTTATCTGGAGAAGGCATGATGGAAAAGCTTCCAGTGTGCAAAGGTGGGGGAGGGGGGGTGACCTGCTCCTCTCCGATGTGTCTATTAGGACATTTCCATGACACTGCCTGATGCCTGCAACCTGTAATGCTCTTCCCTGATGGAAGGAAGAGGCATGGCGTGATACTGGAAAGCTAAGTTCTGTTGTGATATGAGAGTTTCTTTGGAGAATGCCTCCGGGCAGCTGTCTGCCTCCTGTGTTCAACATTATGGCTGTGTATCAAGCTGGAGTAGAAGTGTATTAAAGCTAGCAGGCAGTGCAGAGTCAGCTGGAGGTTCCAAAGTGCTAACTAGGCCGAGGAACCAAGGGCGGACCCAAGTTTAAAAATAAAATCACCGCAAGCTTATTTCATTTCCTGCCTATGCATCATGGCTTGAAGAGCTAATTGCACCTTGCTAGATGTGAAGCTTTGGTTCTGAAAGCCTCGTCAGTGCTCTACTCTCTATCCCATTATTTCCTATTAATCTCCTGTCATTTTCGCTATGGCTGGGCATGGATGACAGGAAGGCCACAACCACAGCACTTGTAACTTCTTTCATAGCCATCCCCAGCACCAAATCCAGCCAACCAGAAGGCACAAAATCAGAAAGCAGTGACAGGATCATACAAAGAACTAAGGCCAATGTCAGCAGAAAGGAAAGAGTCAGAGCAAGCCACTCATTCAATATTTGTTGAGTACCTACTACGATCTCAACCTACCTGTGTGACTTTGGGCAAGTTACTTCTCTGTGCTCCCGTTTCCTGTCTGTGTCATGGAGATGAAGATGACTGCCAGAAAGGAGGGGTGCCATGAGCACTAAATAAGCTATTGTATTTAAAGCTCTCAGAACAGTGCCTGGTATACAGTAGGAGCTCTCTCAATGCTGATGATATTGCTTCTCTTGTTCTTTATTAGACACGTTGGACACTGAAGTAGGGAGATAATGAAATTAGAGCCTCTATCCTCAAGAAGCTCATGAAGTCACACAAGTAAAAATCAAATACATTTTGTTTTGCTCAGCATTAGTAGTAATTAAGCACCGACCATCAGGCACTGGGCCAGAAGATTTGAATGCACTGGGACACTTGACTTTACCAGCATTCTGCTAGAGGTAGGAATTTTTATCTGCATTTACAGATGAGGAAATTCGGCCTCTGAGAAGTCAGATGACAGAAGCTGCAGTTAAGGGAGAACCAGGCACAACAGGTCTTCTTTCTACTTGTGGCTCATCAGGTTTCAGAAGCCAGGACAGGGGATGTCCTACTATCTGGCCCTGCCCCACCTGCTTGGCTTTCCACCATGCTCTCTCCCTTGGGTCCTCAGAGGGACCAAGAAAGGAAGCAGTCTGTGGTGGAGCCTTTCCATGAGCACAACTTTGGAGGCTGTGCTGTTCCACAGTGTGACCAGGGCAGGAGCTCTGGTGGCATGAATAAAAGTCAGTTTGGCAAGGCCCATTGGAGAACACATGCTACTTGTGGTTGTCATTACTAATGAGAGTGTCACATCGGCCACAGACAAAGTGGCCAGAAGACAACGCCGTCCTCACATCCAGAGCTCTACTGACCTTGACACAGAGGTCACAAGATGCGAACTGCATTGACTGTGGCTCCTTCTCCTTCCCACACCGCCCAGGGCCCATCTCTCCTTGCTCAACTCCAACTTGCTTCAAACAAAAAACTCTCAAAGCAATTCATAGCAGTACCAAAAAAACATCATAGCAGAAAACACACTGGATTAATAATAATGATTACAGAATAAATTATTAAACATCTCTGACGGGACAGGTTGTTACATCCATTAACTCATTTATCCCACATGACTACCTTTTTTAATATACATATATATATATATTTGAAATAGACATATTTTTATATATTCTCCCATTTTATAGGTAAAGAAATTGAACCTCAGACAAGTCCAAGATCTTTCAACCATTCAACTTTAGTGCGACAGACTTGAGCTTTAATTCAGTCTGTCTGAAGTCTTTGTTTTGTTTTGTTTTGTTTTATTAGAGAAGTTGTAAGTTTACAGAAAAGTTATCCAGAAAAGACAGAATTCCCATATACCACCTATTATTAACACATTATATTTATATAGTACATTTGTTACAATTGTGGAAAGAATATTATTATAATTGTATAGTAACAATAGTCCCTGGTTTACATTGGGGTTCACTGTTTGCATTTAATTCAGCATCTTGGAATCCAATTGCACTTTCTGATATCCTGGGCTTTCGGGCATGAGCCCTCATCCAGCCAACAAGGGGCAATTGGGGTGATTTATACTTTCTCTGGACCTTGGTTCTCCCTTATATAAAATTCAGGAGTCGGTCTAAATCTTGCCTAATAGCCCATCCAACTTGAAGAATGTGTTGATGTATGGATGTGTCACAGGCACCTACTAGAAATGTGTGTGAAATGGTGAAATGGTGAAGAGGCTGACCTTGAAAGTAAGACCGCATCGTGGCCAGCCATCTGACTTGAGGCAAGTTTTTTACATCTCTAAGGCTAGTAACCTCTGAGTAGTGGGATTGCAAGCCAGCCTGTTCCATATGGTTGGAGTGAGGATTACATGAGATACTACTCAATGCTTCAGAACAAAAATCCTCATTGAAGAGGTGCTGGTTTTTATGACCAGTGGCTCAAAAATGTTTTTTGGAATTTTTGTTAAAGGCAAACAGAGTATCCATTTCAAGTTATTGCTTCCTTGAATAAGTTTTCATAGTCCTCTCAAAAAATAATTGTCCTACTCATAGAGGAAATGCATTTTATAGTCACTTTCATTCTTTCTATGATAATTATCTTATTACTTGCTAATATTCAAGAGAAGTAAAAACAGCTCTACATCTCATATTTACAAAAAAAAAATCTTTTCTGGCACCTATTTAGTTTTACTTTCAGAGCCTCATAAAAATTAGGTTGTGTATTTATTCCAGAAAGAAAGAAAGAGACAGAGAGGAAGGAAGAAGGGAGGGAGGGAGGGAAGGAAAGAAGGAAGGAAGAGAAGAAAGAAGAATGAAAACAAGAAGGCAAGAAGGCAGAAATAAAGGAAGAAAAAGAGAGAAGAAAGTAGGAAGGAATGAAAGAAAGGAAAGAAGGAAGGAAGAGAAAGAAATAGAGAAAACAAGGACTGAAGAAAGGAAGAGAGGGAGGAAGGGAGGGAGGGAAGAAGGAAGGAAGAAGATAAGGAAAAGAAAAAGAAAAGAAAAAAATAGGCTTTAGCTTGTGTTTCTTTAGATTGTGTTTGAGCAGTGTACAAAAAATTAATCTTTCCCCAAGCCATCCATGAGAACCTGTTAATAAGGAAGAGGAAAAATGAGATAAAGGGCAACATTTTGGAGAAATTCTGATCCGTTAGTGGTGGAGAATCTTATTCACCTGCAATGCTTATTGACAATATTTAAGTACATATGGTGGATACAACCTGGCTCTTGACTCGGGAAACAATTCTCCTAATGGCTCTTCAGTCATAATCTAGTTGAGAATCTATTTCATTCCACACACTGTGCTTGGACTCCCTGGGATAAGATAAAGACTAAACTTGCTTGTATTAGACTAGTTGTTTATATTAGAAAAATAATAGGGAAAGGAGTACCTCTGCCCCAACCACCTTAGCCCAAATCCTAAACTCTCTAAAGTTTCCTACCATGTGAAAAGTGGAGTTAATAGTATCTGTCTTATAAAACTGTTGGGAAGAATCAATAGGAATCCCTATACAAAGTTCTTTGAAACTAACAGCTATGCAAAAACAGGTCATTCTCTTTTATTCATTCTCCATACATAATCCTTGACTTTCACTTATTTCTTTTTCTGCTGCATTCTAGATAAAGGATTCTTTTCTTGTAGTTTAGACTAGACTATGACTTTTTGAGGTTCTTGTGGCTGTCCTTACAGCAGCTCAGCAGAGATCCAGCTCTTCCTTTTCCCAGTGTCTCGCAGGATTCTGCTTCCTGGCCCCCTTGGCTTTGAATAGGGCTGACTGACTAATTCTGTCCCTAGCATGAGTGGAAGTTTTATGTGTCCCTTTCAGGAAGAAGGATTTAAGTTCTGATGCCAGACCCTCCAGAACCTTTTCCCACGGAGATCAGCAACATGAGCTCATGCCTAGTCCATCAACCAAATTTTCACAGTGAAAAAAAATGGAATCAGTCCATGTAGTGACTACATGAAAAAAAAGAGGTTTTTTTTTCCATTAATTACTGAGATTTGAGGAATATTTGTTATAACAGTACTACATAACTTGTCCTGACTAGTAAAGGTTGCAACATTGATGATGTCATGTAGTCCAGCTCAAGCCATGTGAAAAGCTGATCCTTAATCAAGAACACCTAACTAGAGAGTAAGAACATAGGGAAATTCATGACTGCAAACCCAGAAGTTAGCATGCGAGTCTAATAAACTGCCAGATTCCAAACATGGCCATTAAATGAGGAAAATTCAAACCCATGTACATGTGCTCTAGGTACAGTGTTGAGTGTTGGGTAATAATGATGAAGAAGACATAATCCTTTAGGGAAGAAAATGTCAAATTGTGAAAAAGTCAGAATGGCAGAATAATCACTGGGAACATGTAAGGCAATAGAAAAAAATATATCCAGGGGTCAAGAAGACAAAATCATGTCAATGCAGTACTAGGTATTCTTATGCTGGACTAGCTGTCACTGCCACATGTGATTGCTTTGAGCAAGCAGATAATCATTCCAGCCAAGGGGCAGTTCACTGAAAGATGATAGTGATAATATTCTCCTTAGTGCATCATAACGACACCACTGGCCTGTCCATCAGAAGAGTCTGCTTTCAAATTATGTTTCCAGTATTAGACAGGATTTAGATTAGGAATCACATGGTCTCAGTCAGACACCTCAGTTACCAAAAGCATGATAATACTAATTTTCATTTGCTTAGTTCACAGAAAAGGTGCTCACCTCTCTTCTCTGCAGACCTCCCAACAACAGCCCTGAAGAAATGAGGAAATGAGGTTCAGGAGGGGGATTGACTTGCTGGGGAAGAGCTCTGGCTCTAGGGGGTTCCTGACCCCATCTCTAACTGCTGCATAATCTTTGCATACCTTAGTTTCCTTATATGTAAAATGGGCATAATAACAATACCTGAGAAGATTACTATGAAGGTTTAATATGCAAGGAAGACACTTAGCAACTTTATGCATATAGTAAATGCTCAATAATGTTATCTAACAGTGCTGTTTTTATTGTTTTATTAATTATTATTATTATTTCCTAAGGTCATTCAGTTGGTAAGTGGCAGGGATGGGATTTTGATCACCCTGTCTCCTGTCACACATATACAGACTGCTGGACCAGGATAAGAGATGCAAACTATGGCTTTGGTAACTAAATAACTGGGGATACCCACAGATAGAATGAACCCTACACTCTCTAGCTTCCTGGTCACCATTTGGAACCCACTGGGCCAATTGCCTGTGGGCTACTGACTTTTCACAATGCCAGTGCGTCACAACCAAGCCTTGTAACCACCAGACAGCTCAGGAGTGAGACTTTCATTATATCCAGATCAACCTCTTCATTTCCCAAAGCTTATCCAACCCTAATTAGCCCAAAGAGAGTCATCTAGGTAAGTTGAATATCAAGCTCATCAAGAAACTCTTGGTCTGATTGTAGGCTCTAAGAGGCAGCCATAACAGCTCAATTTCTGTTCAAGATTCATTGATTATATGAGGCAACTGATGAAATAACAAGGAATGGGAGGTTGTTTGAGATATTTCTTTTTTTTTTCTCTCTCTCTCTCCTTCTAAGTGATTGCAAGTAAATGAAAGAAAAACTAACCTCTATATGTCATACACACCATAATCTTACTTCCATACTATCAGTTAAAGGCTAAGATGCACCAATTGAAACCAAGGAGCCTGAGAGATTGGTGAGAGAACAGGTGAGGATTTCAGAAGAGAAAGCTATTCATGCTGGGGAGTCCATGCATATCATTTTGATGTGTAAATTACTGAGGAAAAATGGAAACTTTCTCCATTGACTTACTTTACACACCATTTTCCTATTGACATCAAAAAAGCAGTTTCATTGATCACCTCTCAGTGATTTGACTATGGGATTTACACTCAGCTCAAACCATTGATTGTAATGGTGATTTCTGTTGACTTAAAGAGGTGTTCAGCTCTGATTGGGATCTCACCAGATGAGTAGGCTTCCACTTTCAATCATCTACAAATCAATGCTCGGTCACCACACTCTAAGAAGTCTCATTTAATCACTTGATGCCAAGTTCCAAACTTTCCAACAACCTATTCAAAGCCATACAATAAGAAGCAAAATCAGTCTGTTTCTTCTTTCACGGTTTTCCCTTTGCCTTGGGTATTCTTCTACTTTGCACACTGGAAAATCCTAATTTTCAAGACCCAGTTCCTGGTCACCAGCAGGTCCAGATCTGTATAAAAAGAGGTGCCAGAAGAGTCAAGGTGTTGTTTAGCACTAAACCTTGATCCTTGAAAGGCTCTAATTTCAAACACTCCTTCCTTGGTGGCTTTCCTTTCCTTCAACATCTACTGTATATGAAACAATGTTCTGAGATAAGTATACATCTCTAAATGAGACAGCTGAAAAATATGGGTTTATATACATTCTAGAAGGGGAGACAGATAAAGAAGTAGGCAAATAAATTATTATGATGGTATCAAATGATGATAAGTGCAATTGCAATAAAAATATTTTAAAAACGTGATGGGATAGAGAAGTAAACGGCAATAATTTAGGCTATGCCGTAGAAACGTAGACATTCTGTTTACTTTCACAGTTCTTTGTCTACCCAGCCCCTTCTTCCTGCCATCTCTGCCCTTTGCCTCTTAGCACCTCACTGAAGGACAACAAAGATATTTTGACATCAGTTAAATAAGAAATCAGACCAGTGGCTGGGACAAGCAAATCAAGTAAAAAATGAAGGCTTCCTGAGCTGTCCTTAGTTTGGGATTAGCCATTCCATTTTGCCCTCTTTTTCAGTATGGACACAATTTGAATCAAATCTGTTCCATTTTCCTCTTATTCCACATCCAAATCGTTTTAAAATTGCCATTTGTTTCTCAATAGAAAAAGATTTTTCTTTCTTATTATACCAAAGATAACCTCTGCCAATAAAAGGAATTTATTAGGCCTCCAATGCCCCATGTTAATTGGTAGAGATGTTATATAAGGTGAGTTAATACACAGGGGTCTTGGCCCCTGGCCCTTTATAGCCAAGTGCTGTCAAAGACTCTGAACTCAGAGTTAAGAAGTGCTATTTTTACTCCTAATAAGAAGTGCTATTTTTACTCCCAATTACACACTTTACACACAGCAAGAAACATGAATTTTTGTTTCAGACAAATCTGGGTTCAAATCCTGGCACCACCCCTTACTAGCTTTGCAATACTTCATAAGTCATTTTTGGCCTTCCATTTCTCTATCCGTCAAACATGAACATTGTAACCTCTCAGCAGAGTAATTGTGGATATAAGAACTACTGTGTGAAGTGCCTGAGATAAAACAGAGACTATATTAATTGAAACTAATATTTTTGTTAACAACTTGGGTAAGTCTTTTTACCTCTCTGTACCTTAGTTTCTTCTTACGTAAAATGACAAGGGATAGAGGTAGACGTATATATATATACACATAACTCAAAAGTTGCTCTGGTGTTGTGGCTCTATTTCCTTGGTTTCTTTCACATTGTATTAGCCTCTGCTCTTGATTTTCTTTACTCTTACTTGCAAACTGTATAAGCCCACCCATGTGGGGTTCTAATCAGCCAAGTTATTAAACCATGAAGTAATGTTTAATAAGCACCTTCTGGACAACAGATTTTGCAGGGACTATGATGGGAATGGGGGTGGGTAAATTGATGTAAAGGTGAATATGATCTGGCCCTAGATCTCCAGAAGCTTCTTTGAGTCCGAGGAACGGCATCTATATAATGATCATTATATGGTAGAAAGTTCCAAGGATCATGAGAAGAAGGTGATAACAAACTTGAAGAGAGATCAACAGACATCGCTGGTCCATTACCCACTGCAATATCATGGGAGCTTGTGAGACACTGGACAGGAGTCTCTAAGACCACATAAGGATATAAGGATTTGAATATATAGAAATGAGTGAGGGGAAAGACAACTTGAAGGTAAGGTCAGCATGAGCAAAGATCTAGAGGTAAGAAAGCTTGAAACTTGAGAGAGATGCAGCAATCAGGGAGTCAGCCTGAAGAAGGGGAAGGGGAGCACAAAGCAAAAAGAATTTTGGGGGTTAGATTTTAGAGGACCCCAAAATCCAGATGAAGAAACTTAGACTCCTCTGCCACCTTAATTTCCTCAAGCCCCAGTACCCTTGCCTTTAGAAGGGGATTAAGACCAGACCTTATTTCATGGTTGAAGTTGAGGATTTAAAGAGATGACACAAGTGAAAACATCAATACAGAGCCTGCCATGTTCAAGTGCCAATTACTGGGACATGTGCTAGAACCCTGGTGAAGCTAACCTGGTAGGATTCAAACAGCCGGTGACCACCTGCCCAGAACAAGAAAAGAGGAATTATTCTCATGCAGAGTGAAATGGTTTTTAAAGAAGAGAAGTGACATATTCCAAAGTTATCGTTTGATCACCTGGATCCAACTGTACCTGAAGTCACACAACCTTGAAATTTTCAGTTTTGAGAGCCAATAAATTCCCTTTTTTTTTTAAACCAGTATAAATTTATTTTCTTCTTAAAGCCTTAAATTATATAAAATACAGCCATTTTTCAAATCTCGGTCTTGAGTCCAGCTTGCTTGGAAAGTAATTTATTCCTGTGAACTGATGGGAGACTGATGAGTGATAAAGTTGAGTTTATTTCAGGAACTTTGGGGGCAGGTGACATGTGATTGCTGCGGGCCCTAAATAATTCTGCTATTATGTGCCACTTCTTCCAGGTGTTGGGTTGAGTGGTAACCCCATAAGAGATACGTCCACATCCTGATCCCTGAAATCTGGGAATGTAACCTGTATTTGGAAGAGTCTTTGCAGATATAATCAAATTAAGGATCTTGAGAAGAGGAGCTCATGCTGGATTATCTGAGTGGGTCCTAAATCAAATGATAAGTGCCCTTGCAAGAACAGGGCAAAGGAATATTTGAGAAAATGGAGAAGAAGCCACAGAGAAGAGGAGGAGACAGTGTGACTGATACAATGTACCCACGAATGAAAGAACACCTGGGACAGGCAGCTGCTGGGAAAGACAAAGAACAGAGAAGGAGCCAAGCACTGCCAACACCTTGATTTTGGGTTTCTGGCCTTCAGAACTGTGAGAAAATAAATTTCTATATTTTAAGCCATGCTATTGTGGTACTTTTTTATTGCAGCCACAAGGCACTAATATGCTGCATTAAAAAAATATCAAAGTTTACCTTTTACAACTGTGTAAAAGTTGTCCAGCCCTTGGCGTGTTCTATATTGGGCTAAAGACCAATATAATCTAGGCTGGATTCATTACTCTACATTCTTTATTATCTTATTCATGTTTTTCTTCTGATTTTTAGAGAAATTAAAATCCAAACACATCCATGGGCCCCTAAAAGTATTCTGGACCCTCTACACTATGCCTGCTGTGCCGGGGTGGTTGCTGGTCCTGTTTGCAGGTTCCACATGGCCTGTTTCTAAAGAGGCCTGGCTTGGTGCAACCTCAGGAACAACTTTTCGTGCTGTAACTCTTTGTCTAATCTTGTCTCAGCTCTGAGTCTACCCTCTTTGTCTTATACCCAAGATTGTCTTCAGACCTTGGTCTTCCGATTGACAGAAGGCTGGGGTCCTAAACCTATTCTGCCATGACCAAGAGGTGTACTCCCTGATCCTGCCGAGACCCCCTTCTCTTTCAGCCCCTCACTCACATCATCTGTTGAACTAAATGACCTCTAACGTCTCCTTCCAGTGCTAAAAGCCTCAAATATCCCCATTCTATCACATAAGCATTTTCATCTCCTATAATTCCTTTAGCCCAATGGGCACACCACCCCCTCCCCCCTCCCCAAACACAGACACACTTCTATTCTTTACTGAAAATGTGCAAATGTTTAGAGGATCACCTAAGAAGAAAGGAAGGGAAGAAGAAAAACGCCAGTGATGTAAAGCAGAAAACAGCCAAATTAAAATGTGGACCTTCTAATGTTTCTTGTCTAACCTTCCTTGCACAGTTTCCACCTTGTTTATCATATCTGGATTGTAATTCCCCTGGGGGAGCAAGCTATCTGCAATTTCCAAAGTGCCTTCTAAATAATCAGTAATCAAGAAATGCCAAGTAATCACGATCTTCAGAGTGCTTATTGAGGGTCACTGAAACCTGCATCAAGCCTGCTGTCATAAAGAACCTCTGCTCCTTAGGTAAACACTCTAACTGATGTGCCAGGGTCACCACCGAAGCCCGCCTCCTGTACATTACCATTATTATTATTTTGTGTTTCCCTAATACTTTCATTGGAGATAATCATGTTATGAATAATAACTTTTATAAGCTGCATTTGTAACTGCTTATGTGTAAAGAAGCGGCATTTTCTGAAATCAAAATGACACTAATAATTTAGTCAATTTACTTTTTCCCATCTCCGTGTTTACAGTCCTGTTATTTTGTTACTTCACGCTCTGAATTTTGATACAGTCATTCTGGTAATAAACCTTTTTGTTCTTCCTATTCAAAGATGCATCTGCCACATAGAACAGAGTTGGTATAAATTTACTCATTCAATAAATATTGACTGAGAGCCTACTATGTGTCAGATCCTGCAGAGATGTCCAGGAATCTGAAATAAATGAGCCACTCACAGCCCTCGCAGAGCACAGAGACTAGTAAGGAGATGCACTGATGAACCACAAGTTAGAAATTTGGTAGCACACACAGAGGTCATTTTAAGTGCCCCAAGAAGGGGCACCTGATTAATTTAGGAATTCAAGCAGTATATTCTGAAATGAGCTTGCATGCTGGAGACAAAACAAGTGGGGCTGGCAAGAAAAAATAAATAAATGTATGAAAGAATAAATGAGTTGTCTGGTGTTTATCAAAATGCAGGGAACTCTACCTCCCCTCTTTCCAGCCCCCACTTTGCATTAGGCTGGGGATCAAAGTACAGTCCGAATCCTGCTCATTTTCTAAAATGCCATCTTCCCTGGGAGTTGCTGCTGTTTGGATGTCAGCTTTATTTGTAAATACAATTAAAAAACCAACCACAAAACACCATCATCCCAGAGGTAAATGTTCCCGGGCTCTGAATCTCAACGCCATCATTCCCATTAGCGGTAATGAGAGTCCCATGGCTAAATCGCTGCACGTCATGCTCAAAATTTACCCCCTAGAGTTTGCAGATGGAAAAAAAAAAGTAGATTATCTATGTACAAACAGAAAATAAAGCCAGAAATGGCATTCTGACCACGGAGGTGCCACAGGGAAGATTAGCAGGCAATCTGGTAAATGCGGTGAGAGTTTTCAGAGAGCGTCTGAAAGAGGGCATACATCAGAAAGACAGAGCCCAGTTGTGGATTTCAAAGCCATTGTCTATGTAAGAGCAATGGGTGGCCCAAAGTCAGGAGCCTGAGTTGTGGTTTGGACATCACAGTTAATGTTTGGCATAAAAGGTCCTCTTGAGAGAGATGAAAACAAAAGCAACCCTATCCATTCTGTGCCATTTAAAAGTTCTGAAGTATTTGTTTTCAGTGAATTTCTATTCAGGCTTTGGAGAGTCCTTATATATCTCATAATTAAAGATTTCACGTTTTTAATTCCCTCTTCATGTTGTCTGAATCTCTCCTCCAGCCCTTGGCATGTTATATATTGTTAGGAAATGCACTCAAATTAGCATGAGTAAAAGGATTTTAATGGAAGTCAGTATCCCTCCATCCTCCTTCATGACTTCATGGGATCTCGTCCCTATACTTCATTGTCCAGCTTCTACCTGCAGACAGTAGTCCAACTTCCTTTGCTTTTCTGTCAATATTTAAAGGGTGGCAATGGCTTCTAATACCATTACTACCTGACTAGGGTACAGTCTCAGTGACTTTCTCAAATCTTCCAGAGAGAGAACGTGGATGGCTAGCACCTTGCCAATTGAGCAGATGCTCTGTAGCCAAGTACTCACCATTTCTGAAACAAATTATGGCCAGAGTTGGAGGGAGAAGAGAAATTATACAGTTTGTTCCAATACTTCAGAAACAGTGAGCTGGAATAATTTTCTGAGAAGGGCATGTGTGTAGGAGAGATGTCTTACTTTTCCTGGCTGCTATGAAAAATATCGCACAATGGCTTAGCTTTAACAGCAGGAATTCATTGACTTATGGTTTAAGGCTAGGAGAAGTCCAAAATTAAAGCATCCACAAGGTGATGTTTCTCCTCAAAATCTGCAACATTCTGATGCTGGCTTACCAAAATCCTTAGTGTTCCTTGGCTTTCCTATCACATGATAATGTCCTCTCCTTTCTCTCCCAAGTTCTAAGGTTTCATTGCCTTCTAGCTTCTGACTCCTCCCCATGGCTTTCTCTTTCTTCTCCTTATAAAAGCATCATGTAATCTGGAATAAGACCCAACCACAGTCAGTTGATCACACCTTAACTTCATCTTCAAGAGGTCCTATTTACAATGTGCTCATGCCCACAGGAATGTAGATTAAGATTCAGAACATGTCTAAATTGTGGTACATGATCCAGTCTACCAGAGCAGGCAAGTTAACCAACCTGTCTAGACTTGTGGTTGAGTTGTAGTCCACAAAGTCAAGAGACTATGATCAAGATGCTCTCAAGGTATCAACAAGGTCAAAACAATTTCCATAGTAATGCTAAGACACTGTTTGCCTCTTTTCATGCTGGTAGCATTTGCACTGATGGTGCAAGAGCAAAGGGAGGTAAAACTACTGGCTCCTTATCATGACTCCAAGCAGTGGCTCCTAACTCAACTAGTAGTCATTAGATCCTTCACATGAATTAAAAAATACAAAGCTATTTTCACTTAAGCATGTCCTTGATAAGGCAGTAACAGCTATTTGTTACATCTTGACCCTTACGGTCACTTCTTTTTGATGCTCTGTATATGAAGATAGGAAATACATGTCACATACTTCCATTGTGCCCCAAAGCATGATATTTGTCTTGAGGAAACCACTTGTGCTGTTGTTTGAGTTGCAAACTGAACTAGTCACTTTTTTCATACAAACAACTCTTTTACTTAAAATACCGATGGATAGAAAAATAACGGCTGTTCAGATTTGACATGTTACTCGAAAATAAAAAAAAAAAAAAGAACTTATCCCAGGAAAACAACTGACAATATTCATTGTCAATGATAATATTTGAAAATTCAAATGAAAATATTGAAATTTCGGAAAACTTATAACTGTCATTGGGAGTTTTATAGCTCCCCAATACTTAAAACCTTGGGTGAATAGAGGAGCAAGGATATTATGAATGTGATTTTTAAATATTGTATAATTAAATGTATCAACATTTGGAAGATCTACATAACTCAATGAACCAATATTTTCCATATGATTGACATTTATGATGTTTCAAAATTATGCATGAGTCCAACATCAATTCCATTCAAAGTTCAAGACAGACCAGTGGATTTTAATATGACAAAGTATGAAAAGTCATTGATATGCTATTGTATTTCTCATTGCAAACTAACCATTAGGAAACTACCATTTTTTCATTTTGGTGTAGTATCAAACAAGAATATCCAAAATTATCTAAAAAGGCTATGAAAATACTCTCTCTTTTCCAGTTATATATGTCAGAAGCCAAGTTTTCTTCATATTCTTTCTGTAAAACAACATATAGCAACAGAGTGAATGCAGAAGTGGTATGAGATTCCAGCTGTCTTGTATTAAGTCAGACATTACAGAAATTTGTAAAAATGTAAAGCAGTTCTCACGATATATTTTTGTTTCAAAAGAATTAGTTATGTTTATGAAAAATATCTTATTTAGGTTACTATTTAATGTTAATATTTAAATGAGTTAATAAATAAATATGTTTTCAATTTCTAATATGACAAATATATATAGATACAACATACAGAAACAAATGCTCTTTGGTTCCTCATTGATTTTTTTGAGTGAGGGGTGCTGAGACAAAAACATGTGAGAACTGCTATGTTAGAGTGATATATCTCCTGCACTTTTCCCCACCACCAGATTCAAAGTGTCTCAAGAAAGTGGTTTGTATCTGACTTATTGAAATGCAATGATTTAACATCTAAGTTGTTAACATCATGAATACCCAGTTCACATTCAATAATTTTTCATGATGTATAATCAGTTTGATATGCCGTTGGATGTGGTTTGCTAGTATTTTGTTCAATATTTTTACATTTAAATTCATAAGGGAAATTTGTCTGTAATTTTCTTTTCTTATGATGTCTTTACCAGGTTTTGATATCAGAGTCATCCTGGCCCCATAGAATGAAATAGGAAGTGTTCCTTTCTCTTGAAGTCCTTGGAAGAGTTTGAGAAGGATTGGTGGTAATAATTTAAATGTTCCTAGAAGTCACAAGTGAAGACTTCTGGCTCCGGATTTTTCTCTGGTAGAAGGTTTTTGATTATTGATTCAATATCTGTACTTGTAACAGGTTTGCGGATGTTTCTGATTTCTTCTTCTTTTATTAGAGAAGATGTGGGTTTACAGAAAAAATCGTACATACAGAGTCTCCAAATATTGCTTTCATTGGTGTGATACATTGTTTACAACTGATAAAAGCACATTTTTATAATTGGACAATTAACTACAGTCCACAGTAGAGTTTGCTATTTATATTGTGCAGCTCCACGGATTTTTTTTTAATTGTATTCTGATAACATATATAACCTAAAATTTCCCTTATCAAACACTTTTAAATATATAATTCAGTACTGTTAATTTCATTCATGATGTCATGCTACCATCACTACCATCACTATGAAAATCTTTCCATCTTCCCAAGTAGAAACTCTCTACATTTGAAGCCTTAACTCCCTGCTCCCTACCTTTATCCCAACTCCAGTAAGCTAGATCCTAGATTCTGATTCTATAAATGTTTATTCTAACTATTTCGTATCAGTGAGATTATACAATAATTATTCCTTTGTGAGTCTAGCTTATTCCATTTAACATGATGTCTTCACATTTTACCCATGTTGTTGCATGTATCATACCTTCATTACATTTTTAAGGAGATAAGAATTTTATTGAGATAAACTCACATATACAATCCATCTAAAGTGTAGAATCAGTGTCTTCTATTATATTTAGAGTTGTGCATTCATCACCACTGACAGTAACTTCATTTCTTTTTAAGGCTGAATAATATTCCATTGTTTGGATATACCACTTATTGTTTATCGATTCATCAACTGATAGACTCTTGGGTTACTTCCATCTTTTGGCAATTGTCAATAATGCCACTATGAACATCACTGTCTAAATATCTGTTTCAGTTCTTACTTTCAGTTCTTTGAGGCATGTATCTAGGAGTGGAAAGCTGGGTCATATGGTAATTTTATACTTAATTTTCAGAGAAACCACCAAGCTGTCTTCCACACCAGCTGCACCATTTTATATTCTCACCAATAATATATGAGGGTTCTTATTTCTCCACATCCTCTTCAATAATTGTGAGTTTCTGTTTTTTTTAGTTGTAGCCATCCTAGTGGCTGCAAAATGGTCTCTCCTTATGGCACTGAATTGAATTTATTGAAATGCAATGATTTAGCCTCTAAGTTATTAACATCATAAATGTTCAGTTGGTGTCCAATATTTTTAAACAAATGTTTCTACCTACAATAAAAAAAGAAAATAGAGCCTATGTCTTCTTTCAACAAACATATTAATTGCCTACTAGTTGTCCCAAATTCTACTAGTCACTGGGGGAAGAAGGATGGAGGTTACAGAGTCTCAGTCTTGATGGAACTTAAAATTCAAAAAGGGAACTCAAGAAAGACCATTGCTTCATACAAGGCAACCAAGTCAGTTTGTTGGACTTCCACAGAAAACCCTCATCTTAGCCATCAGAAAGAATCCATTACTATGCATTTTAATTATTAATTGTGCTGGTTTGAAAGTATTATACACTCCAAAAAAGCCATGTATTAATCCTGATTCCATCCTATGGAGGCAGCCATTTATTTTAATTCTGATTTAATAATGTAGGTTGGAATCTTTTGATTAGATTATACCATGGAGATGTGATACACCCAATGGTGGGTGTTAAATTTTATTAGATGGAGATGTGGCTCCACCCATTCCAGGTGGGTCTTGATTAGTTTACTGGAGATCTTTAAAAGAGGAAACATTTTGGAGAAACCTCAGAAATGACAGATCCTAGAGAAATGACAGAAGTCATAGATCTGACAAACTTCAGAGCAGAGCTGATACAGATGTGGACACATGGAGAACAGAGGCATGGATATTTGGAGATGCTTGAAGCCCAGCAGACATTGCCATGAGATGTTACGCAAGCCAGAACCTCGAGTGAGCCACAGGACACCAAAAAATGAAAGCCAGCCCTGGAGAAGTAAAGTGAGGAACTTCCATAGGAACAGAAGCTGAAAGCAATGGAGCCCAGGAGTAAGGGGCCAGCAGATGCCGGCCACATGACATCAGGCTGACAGCAGTGTTCGTGACCCATCAGCCTTTCTTGACCGAAGGTAACCTTTTGTTGGTGCCTTAATTCGAACCCTTTCACTTTCTTAGAACTGTTATTTAAACTTGTAACATATTAAATTTCCATTTATAAAAGCCTTTCCAGTTCTGGTATATCACATTTTGGCAGCTTATAAGCCAGAACATTAATGTAAACAGACAAGCTGGATTTAGAAAAAAAAATGAAAAGACTAAATTGCTTCATTAATGGAAGTAAGAATTTCACCCACAGAACCAGATGATTAGGCACATGGTTTTCTTTCCTGTTGTATTAGTCTTTCTACGTTAACAAAATTAGCGAATAATTTTGTAACAAGCAAGAGCAGAGATCGGCAAATGACTCATGGGCCAAATCTAGTCCCCTGCCTGTATTTACATAGCATATGAGCTAAGAATGCTGTTCTAGTTTGCTAGCTGCCAGAATGCAATATACAAGAAATGGAATGGCTTTTAAAAAAGGGGAATTTAATAAGTTGCAAGTTTACAATTCTAAGGTTGAGAAAATATCCCAATTAAAGCAAGTCTATAAAAATATCCAGTCTAAGGCATCAGGGAAAGATACCTTGGTTCAAGAAGGCCAGTGATGTTCAGGTTTTCACTCTCAACTGGAAAGGCACCTGGTGAGCATGGAAACATCTGCCAGCTTCCTCTCCAGGTCTCTTGCTTCATAAAGCCCCCCCCCCCCCAGGTGTGTTTTCCTTCTTTATCTACAAAGGTATCTGTCTGTGTGGGCTCTCCTCCTGGCTGTCATCATTCTGAAGCTTTCTCCAAAATGCTTCCTCTTTTAAAGGATTCCAGTAAACTAATTGAGACCTACCTGGAATGAGTGGGTCACATCTCCCTCTAATTAATACCCACAATTCAGCAAGTCACATCTCCAATGGAGATAATCTAATCAACTTCCCAACATGCAGTGCTGAATAGGGCTTAAAAGGAATGGCTGCCTCCACAAAATTGGATTTGGATTAAAACATGGCTTTTCTAGGGTGCATAAGCCCTTTCAAACTGGCACAAATGCTTTTCACATTTTAAATCTTTTGAGAAAAATCAAAAGAATAATAATATTCCATAACATGAAAATTATATGAAATTCAATTTTCAAAGTCCACAAGTAAAGTTTGGCTAGAACACAATCTCACCCATTTGTTTACATGTTGCCTGTAGCTACTTCCACTCTGACTATTTGGGACAGAGACCATCAGATAGCTGGCAAGCCAAAAATATTTACTGTCTTGCCTTTCACAGAAAAAAATCTGCTAATACTTTCTTAAATACTTCCACAATGAACACAAAAGAACTTAATATTTTTAATTACAATATTTACCAAATATTTTTTAATAGAAAATATAACCAATACCCATGCACTCACCAGCCTGTCCTGTCAAATATTAGCAAATTACTATATTTGTATTTAAGCTTTAATTAAGAAATACATCAATATTTATACAATTGGATCCTTCCCCATTCCAATTAGTTCTCTCTCCATCCCAACGATGAATAACTGCCTATTCATCATACCCACACATTTCTTTAGAGTTTTAGGGATATATACATGTCATACATAGAAAATCATATCATTTTGCATGTTTCACACCTTATATGAATGAGTTATAGTATACATATTCTGCAACTATTTTTGTTACTTAATATTGTTTTTAGAGCTCTTGATATTGGAATATGTAACTTTACTTCATACATTTTCACCACTCCACAGTATTTCATTGTAACAAATTATCAGTGTACATTTTCTCATCCTGAGGATCAGTCTTTAAGTGGGCTCCCAATTTTGGCTGGAACTAGCAAGGCTGCCAAAAACATTCTGTGTACCTGTCTTACTATGCACATTTTCATTTGTTTGATTTCTAAAAATGGAATCACTGGCTTTTGGAATAGCTAACTGTTATTGAGCACTTAGGATTAACAAGGTCAAGTCTTCTCTAAAGGCTTTACATATATTAATTCATGTAATCCTTAAAATAACACAGTGAGCAGATAGACTAGTGCTCCCATTTCACAGATGAGATTCAGTAGCTTGCCAACACTCAACCAGCCAAAAGGCAGTCTCACAGGAATGAGTCCTGGCAGTGGGGCCTCAGTGTCCATGGCCTTGGCCAGGTCTTAGTTTCCATACTAGATTTCTCCACCTTGCTTGTCATAGGGCACTGTCATCAGTAATGTGCAACCATCTCTGTACTTCCACATTCTCTCCAGTGCTTGGTATGATCTGACCTTTTACGTTTTGGCAGTTCGATGGTTACAAATTGTATCTTATTGTTGCCTTCATTTACATTTTCCTAGTTACTAACAGGCATCTTCTCACATGTTTATCAACTCCTTGGGATTAGACTTCTGTGGATTGCCTTCATCTTTTGTCAACTTGTTATTGTTCTTATGAATTTGTAGTTTTGTGTGTGTTTGTGTTTAGATGGAATCTCTACATCAATCCTTTTCTAGCTATGTAGAAAATATGAAGGCATGTGTAGTCTATGTCTTCTCCCAATGTGGAGCTTGTCTTCTAGCCTTTAAAACAAGGTTTACTAAGGATATACTATAGAGAAATTTCAAACTCAGCTCAAAGAAGTTACAAAAGTGATCAAAGGGGGACCTTCCTCCCAAATCTTTGACTTGGCTATCTGGCTGATTATTCAGCCCTCTGCAGGAATATCTAATACACCTGACCTCCTGGTTTGCCCCACCACGAACAATCCAGATCTCCTGCTATCCCCTTGGCCTTGGCCCTCTGGACAGATGGTTTCTCCATCCTTCCAGCAGCTCCAGAACCAGTCTGCTCTGTAATGCTGCTGGCTTTATTTCCTCCTATGTCCAGAATCCAACCGTATCATCTTGTGAGTCCTACACCTATCCTGGTCCAAGCCACCATCACCTTCCTCCCGAGTTCCTATGATGGCCTCCTCACTGGCTTCCCACTTCCATCCCTCACCCCTGAATCACTTTTCAAAGGGCAATCAAATGTGTCACCCCTGCTCTGGAAGGAAATACAAAATTGTCATTAGAACATCACATTACTAAAGACCATAGGCTAAATTCACTGACAAATGCTGAAAATTAATAGGTGAAACATTAAGGAGGAACAGGATATTTGCATAGTCTCAAAGTCTCTGGCCCCAAATTTATTAATCACTGTAGTGGTTTCATCCATACCCCTACTTGAAAGAGGTAAGGCTTAATTCTCCTCCCAGAGTGTGGGCTAGGCTTAGCAACTCTGTTCTGGTGAATGGAGGCCACAAAAGGAAAGAGTCAGTTTACAGTGGAGAGACCTGGCAAACATCGCCTCAGCCAGGCCACCACCTTGGCCAAGGCCAACATGACCGTGAATAAGACGTGTTGCTGTCACATGGCCCCTGATGCGATGAGACACGAAGAGTACACAGGGCTGCCGTGTCCTTCCCCCAAATCCATGACCTCACTTTATGAGAGAACATCAGACAAACCCAAGCTGAGGCACATCCTACAAAATGCCCAACTACTTTTCAAAAGGGGGAAAGTTAAGGTAAGACCAAGAACGGCACAGATTTAGGGAGTTTGAAGAGACATGTGAGGAGACGAATGGAGATCCCAGAACAGAAAAGGGGCATTAGTAAGAAAACTGAGGAAATCTAAATAAAGTCTACAGTTTGGCTAATAGTATTGTACTAGAGTTTCAAAGTCTTGCTCAAATACAGTGATTTGTAAGATGTGAAGAATACAACAAGGAAAGCAAAAGGTGAGGGAACACTCTTTACTCCCTTTGCATGTCTTCTATAAACCTAAAATTATTTTAAATACAAAGTTAAAAAAAAAAAAAAAACTGCAGTGGCTTCCCATCACAGGAAAAAGCCAAAGAGCTTTTCCCAAGGAGCCCACTTGATCTGCCCCTCCCTTTCCTGGTCCTCCTTCGTCTGACCCTTGCACCCCAGGGCTCACTCAGCACCCTCGCACTGGCCTCCTTCTACTTCCTCTGGGCTGCTCCTGAGGTAGGCTGCTTGCACTTGCAGTGTGCTCTGCTTGGGACGTTCTTCCCACCTGTACTCATGCTTACCTGTGGCCAACAACTTTGCTTCTTTGAAGTCCTCCCTCAAAAGTAACCTCCTCAATGAAGCCTCATTTGACCATTGTGTTTAGAGTACACCTGCCCCTCACCCCCTTAACCACTGTGAACCCCCTTGCTCTATCTACTGTCCTCGTCAGACCTCACCCCACAATACCCCTGAGTCATTTTCTCTTGTTACAGTTATTGTTTACTGTCTGTCTTCCCTGGCAGGACGGCAGCTCCACCAAAGCAGTGATCTTTGATTTGCTCATTGTTGTGCCACAATGCAGGGAACAGGATGCTCAGTCAATGTTTGTTGACTGAATAAGTCGCCTATGTCATTCTTAGCATGTGTCTGACATTTCTTGCCAACTTAACCTGTACCTTCAGAGTTGGCCAAACGGTGGAGGGTATAAAGGCTTTTCCTGCAGAGGAAACATGGGCAAGGGATCCCGTAGTTTCCCAGAATTGGAGTAAAGAGGTGGGCAGAGGGCCATCCCATCAGCACCCAGCACAGTGATGAGCTTCTCTGCTCCGTGGAATCCTGCAGCATGCCTGGAAAGGAGGGAGGTGGGGTGGGAAAGGAAGCCTATATTGAAGGCACTATGTTACTCAGATGGAAAGTTATGATAGATTTGGGTAAGCTCCTTTCCACGCACCTTCAAAATTCCCAGGGGGCTTTTCTTATATGGTAGGTATTATAATGAGAAAAGACCCAGACATGACAAGAGACACATGCTTAAAGACAGCTATTAAAGCAAGAATGATTGATTTCCTAACATTCCAAGGTAGCACCCCTTAACTCCAGACACAGCCACCTCTCAATGGCGGCCTCCCTCATTTGCATAGGTAATTGACAGCTTGTTAACAGCTCATTAAGAACACTGAAAACCATGTGACAACTACAAACATGTGCGTAAATGGGAACAAAATCTGTGAATTGCACGATATTGAGAACTCAATCAGATCACAGATTACAGTCAGAAAACAAATTGATCTGTTTCTATGGTGAAAAAAACCAGGGACATTGACCTGCTTTTAGATTCTTTTTTTTTTAGAACTTTATTCAACAGTCTTGTCCTCCAGAAGGTAATAAACAAAAACCTGGACCATGATGGTTTCAGGACTCAGTTCTAACAGATGCAACCATGTGAGTTTCCGTTTAATATAAATACTCATGGCAGATCATTTTCAGTTTCTAAAAACACCCATTAAACTGCTTATGTGGTTTTAAAATTTGTTCTTAAAATTCACCTTTTTCATAAACACAAGTCACTTAGACACTGCAATCTTAATATTCTTCAAGTGAGAAAAATGTGAAGTGTAATTTGATTTTAGCCTATAAAAAGGAGATAAGTTTCCTGATTTGCACACAGTTATATCTGTAAATTTGGGTGCTGCATTTTTTAAAAGAGCATTTGAATATAAATAGTGCAAATAATTGTAACATCAGCAAATCTCCTCTGCATTTTAGATGTCCATGCAGAAGTTTTTTGTGGATTGTTTCTGCTGAATGGAGTGATGGATTTAAAGGCTGCGGTGGCTCCAGGCGGGTGGGGTGGCACAGGTTGGTCTCAGTGTCATTAGTGATCACGGGCACCCTCTCTCATTCCAACATGATTTGCTGATTCTTATTTTCCCCCTTTCTACCTGTGTCTACTCCAGGCTCCTGGATTGTGCTGTGGACTGAGGGGTTCAAGAAACATTGCACAAGGCTCGATCCTCAGCATTCTGACACTATCATTGGGAATGCAGGCCAAGAGAAATATGTTTTGCAACAGTTGAAAGATCTGCAAGTTGAGCCAAGCAATTTATGTGCGATTGAGCTCAATGGCCACATCTGCTCCAACACAGGGCTGCAAGACTAAGAGTGGTCCAAGGACCAGCAGGCTGAGCTTCTTCAAGGAGCTCTTTAAAGATGCAGATTCCTGGGTCCTACCCACCCCATATCCACAGAATCATAATCACTGGAGTCAGGGTCTGGGAACTGACATTTTAGCGAGTTTTCCAGGTGACTCTTAGGCACACTAAAGTTTGAGAATTGCCAGCTACATCCTGATATCCTGAAGAAGCTAGACAAGATTTTACAAAACAATGCTACCTGTGTCAAAAGCTGCCAGACTTAGAAAATAAAAATACCCAAGTAAGACACCCAGGTAAATTTGATTTTCAGATAATATCTTACTATCTTTAGTATAACTATGTCCTGGATATGTACTTTATGTCACTGCCTAAGGGTGGGTTCTACCCTCAGTGATTCTCATTTAATTGGTCTGGGGTGTGATATTGGCACTACAGCTTTTTAAAATTAATGCACAGCCCAAATTGAGAACCATTGGTGGCAGAAGCAGCTTCTTTCCCTCTCGAGGGCTTTAATTGATCACTGTTTCGTCTGGAGCCTACCTTTAGGAGTGGAAGGGGAGTAAGGCAGCATGAAGAAAATTAATCTTCTGAGAGTGGAGCAAAGCTCGACCTTGTTGAAGTGGGATGGAACCATCAAATATGAAATCCAGTGTGAAGATGTGTTGCAATTTCTTTTATTCTCCAATTGCATACAAATTATCACAAATTTTACCAAGAGAGGAAATAAACCTTACCACAGCAATGAATAAGAAAACTGAGAGCTAGTTGCAAAATGTTAGTGACCTGGCTTCTTTGCTGGGAGTGGAGAGTATTTGGAGGAAAGATACAGAATTCTGTGAACACTGCTAGCCTTCTTGGGTGTCCAGACTGGTTACAACTGGGCTCCTGAATCAAGTATGGACATCCCTGAAGCCCAACCTCTCTTGATTCTTTCTTCCTCTCTTGGGGATCTTCTCTTGGGATTCCTTCCCCTAATATCCCAGGCTTCCCAGAGAGGGGAGCCTTAGGGCAAGAGTAGCTCAGTAAACAAGAGGGCTGGGTACAGCCCCAAAGCTAGTATTGTCTGTTTTTTAAGAGGTGCTGGACTTGGTCTCAGGTCTCCTCCGACAGCCAGCACTTAGTATGAGTTGAGGGCCCCCTTTCCTTGGGTCATGAACTTGGCCACAAGCATCATTTATTATATTCGGTAATAAATAACATTCTCTCTTCACGAGGGAAAATCTTCTCCATTCACTCAATGGTCCTCACTTTACAAAACACAGAATGAAATCCCAGCCTGGACAAGTAGGGAAGGGCAGTGATAATTACATTCAGAAAGAACTTACTAGAAAGGCATCTATTTTTAGCTTGGATTCTTCTGACAGTTGTTTTTGTTATTGTTTTTTATCTTTTGTGTACTGTTCTTTGTCCCTCTTCACTTTAGTACCTTTACATATTTTAAATATGCTTATTTTACAGTTATTTTCAGAGTGCTTATTATTTCTACTTCTTAAGGTACCCATTTTCCAGCTTGTTGTCTCTGCTAACTTTCCTTTCTAGTGGCTTATTTCCTAGGGGGAGTTTTATAATTTTTATTTAGTTTATTTACAGCAGATATTTGACTTTGTTTTGCACTGAGTTTTGGGATGTGTTTCTAATGAACTTATTTATATTTGCTTCACGGGGACCCTAGACACATATTTAGGTTTCTTGGCTTGGGATTCCCATATCCCAAGTGCAATGGAAACTTGAACTTACTTGGACCAGGCATCATCATAAAGCACTTTAGTTTTGATTCCTCATGAGAAACTTTTTTTTTCCAACCAGAGGTCAAGGAAGAAGGCAAATTTTCTTACTGCTTCTCCTGGTGTGTGATGCTTTCAGAGAGTGCAGGTTATGTATTGGGGCCCAACTTCTAGCTCCCACCACACAGAGCTATATCTCCTGTTCCAATGTGGGCAATAAATCACCAGCTCTGAAGACTTATAATCAATGCACTCAGGGGCAGTACACTATCAGCACATTGAGCCCACATTTCAAGCACCTGGGTATTCCCTTTCTTTTGCACTCATGTAAACAGTTCTAAATATTATTATATTATCTCCAGTATTTCCTTGTATTTGTACCAGGAAGGTCATGCTCATTTTCAGTCCTTCTTGTAAAAACCAGAACTCTGAAAGTTACCCCTGGAATCGAAGAATCAGAGACTAGGAATTATTTCCAACCTGTTCAGGGGTAGTTGACAGCAAAACAGAGAATACAAATGGGAGGCCCTGGTTTAGATCAATAAGATGCAAGGAGCTGTGGCCATTATTTTGCAGAGATATTCAAAAGCAACCCAGACAAATTGAACCATGGAAAAGACCACTCTGACAAGACCCTGGCATTTTGTAATTGTAATTTATTATTTATTGTAATCAATATCTATTTCTGTTTTAAAACGACCCTCCAAACTCAGTGGCTTAAATCAACAGTCATATTTCATGATTCTGAGGTCAGGAATTTGGACAGGGCTCAGCTGGAGATTCTTCCGCTCCAGTGTTGATTGAGGTCACTCTGATAGTAAAAGGGCTGGTCTCAAGATGTCTGGCACAGAGTGGCTGGAAGCTTGGGCTCAGCAGGGACTGCTGAACTATCTAGAATGGCAGTCACAGGTTTCATACATCAGTGAGCATTCCATGAGAGAGTGTTCCAAGAGACAGGATACAGAAGCTGTCAGGCTCTTAAGGCTCAGTCTGAAAGGTTGCACAATGTCACTTCTGCCATACTCACTTGGTCAAAAAACCCCATATCACAGCCAGAGTTCAAGGGGAGGGGATGCTTTGTGAGAGGGTATCTGAGAATCTGTGGCTATCTTTCCTCTGCCACGTTAAAGCAAAGTGTGTGGGCTTTGATGCCAGGTAGGAGGATAGAAAGGTTGAAGGCTTCTATGCTCCTTCCTATTTGGTGACTCATGTATTCTATCTGAGCTTCCATTTTCCTCATCTGCAATAGCATAGAATCAGATTGAAATATTTTCAGCTGCAGAGAAAGTAAAAACTGATATACTCATTTAAGCAAGTAAGGCTTTCTTTTTTCATATAAGAAGAATTGAAGGAGGGCCTCCTGGCTTCTGCAGCAGCTTAACCACCAATCTCTCCTTGGTAAATTGGTTTGGCATTTGATGGCAATAAAATGTGTATGTATCTTCCAGGACTAAGACCATGTTAAGGCAGAAAGAGGGACAGACCTGCTCCATCCAAGTCAGTCCTCTCCTATCAGGAAAGAAAGAGCTTTTTCAGAAGCTCCTAGCAGACTTCTTGAATCTAATTAACTAATCATGCATATAAAAGGCCAGCAAAATGCCCATCCCAAGGCATGCGCTCAGGAGATAGAGATGATGATGATCTGCTTGAGTCTCATCTTGGTCTACCAAGAATATGAGTTAATTGACTAGAAAAATACATTAATTAAAATAAAATAACTGAAGGTCATGAATCAGCACAAAGAGTATTAGAAGAGAGTAATATCCTTTATAGATATTCGAGGTGAAAAGTACTTAAAATCTGAATTGAGTAATTGTCGAGTAAGGGTATTATGCTCTCAGTAATAAGAGCCCTGCTCCAAGAAAGCTGGTTATCCATGCATAAGTTGATGTGCAGGATGTATAAGCAAAATAAACCAAAGTGAAACACCAAAGAGGACCAGCAGATCCTGGATGAAGCAGATCTAGCATCTGGATTAGAGCAGAACAGTGATAATTCCTTAAATGGCAACTCTTAGTGAGATGGTATTAGAAGGGAATGTCAGACTCCAACTGCACATAATTTATGATTTGAGGTATATAATTATACTTAAATTAAATGTACAATAAACCCTAAATAGAACCCCTATTGCGGGTTCAATTATTAGCACCTAATTGTTTCATGAGCAATGAACACATCTTTACGAAGCATTACCACGTAGCACGTTCTGTGATGTGAGTTCATACATTTTAAACGTGCCCAAACCATTGTGGGTGAGTGTTACATGGCATCTTACAGACAGTGAAATTGAGCATAAAGTCACACATCGACTTGTGAAGGCTATATTTGGATGCAGGGCAGATTCACCCCCACGTTGTCCTGCTTATCCTCCACCTTGCAGGGCCATGTCCCTTTGTCTCTGCTCCGATGGACTTTTCACACAGGTATGCCTGTGAGAGTTTCAGCTTGCTTTCAAGCAAATGCAGGATGGAGAGATAATTCCCCTGGAAGTATTTGCAAAAAACGGGATAAAGGAGGAGACACCTAAACTGTTTCCATGTCAGAAAACCCACAGACCACATAAATGGGGCTTGGGTTAGGATTGCTGGAAAAAGATAAAGGTTCCAGGTTCTCTCACTCCCAGGCCCTTGAACACTGTGCATTTAGACTCTTCTTTGCATTGTCTACTTACTCTGAAAATTTTTTTTGTTTTTTATTTCAGATTTTTAAAAGTGTATTTCTTTCGAATCCCAAAACCACAATGTGATACTATTTTACATGCACAAGGATGGTTAATAATAAAACAAAACAGAAAATAAGTGTTGAGAGATTGTGGGAAAAAATGGAACTCTAGTGCAGTACTGGTGGGATTAAAAAATGGCTCAACCACTTTGGAAAACAATATGGAAGCTCCTCTGAAAGTTAAATATAGGAGCTTCCATGGTTGAGAAAATACATCTCTGTGCTGGGAGGGTGAAGCCTTCTGACTTCACGTGGAGAGGAAAAGAAGCTCGTGTTTGAGACCTTCCCAGACATGGCCCTGTCTTTTCTTTTGCCTTCTTCTTTGAATATTTTTACTGTAATGAAACTGTAAATATTAAGAAAGAGACAAATAATTAGCATATAACCTGGCAATTCCACTCCTATTATATATCCAAAGAAACCAAAAATGGAGACTCAAAACAGATACTTATACACCAGTGTTCATAGCAATATTGTTCACAATTGCCAAAAGGTAGAAACAACCCAGCTGCCCATCAACAAATGAACAAAATGTTGTACACTGGAATATTATTCAGCCACAAGAAGGAGTGAAGTTCTGCCACAACATGGGTGAACTTTGTAAACATTAGGCTCAGTGACATATACAAGACACAGATAGCCACATATTGTATGATGTCACTTACATGAAATATATAGAAAAACAAATTCACAGAGAAAAAAAGATTAGAGGTTACCTGGTGATTGGAATAGGGGGAAAGTAGAAATTTTGCTTGGTGGTATACAGTGTTTGCAAATAAGGATTAATATTTTTAAATGTGGATGTCTTATGGTCAAATCAATATGTCGTGTTTCATAACCAGTTTCATGCATTTATGTCTAACAGCTTATGCCTCAGATAAAAGTCAATCATATTAGATATGGGAAACCAAAGTTTATTTTTCTGCTCATAAAAGTAACAAATTTCCAGAATTGGGTTACCAAGAAGATTGCACACCTGCTTAGGGCACAGGCAAAGAAGAAAACTCCTCACCCCAAAATCAGAAACAATTTTTGGAAGATTCAATAATCAAAATAGACATCAAAATTATAATGTTGGACACATCTTATTGCATAACGGTTGCATAATAATTTTAGTTTGAGATACACAGAAAGGGGACACCAGATTATTTTCAGCTCTTGGTATCTGAATATCATTGGAACTCCTGGGCTTTTGTGCCAAAATTCAGTCCACAGCAGTTGGACTCACTGAGGTAGATGCTAAGCAAAGTAGATTTGAGACCGTTCGGCCCGCTTCTACTCCATCCATCTTTCCCCTTTGCCTGTGTCCCATATAGGCATTCAGTGTGCAGGCCGATTTACCTAGTCCTGGCAGGAAGCCTTCGAAGTCAATTCCTTGAACAGAGAGGACAAGGTCTCCTTGTCCCTGGGCCAGTGATCTCTACTGTCTTCTGGAGCCCAGAAATTAGCACCTCTGAACTATTTCTAAAGATGTCTAGGAGCCCCTTAATGAAAACTAAAGGCCCACACTAAAGGATGCACATGGGTGCTCCCTCTCCCTTTTTTTCCCTCCCTCTCCCTCCCTCTTCTTCCCCTAATTTCTCTCTCTGTCTCTCTCTGTGTCTGTCTCTCTCTCTCTCTCTCACCCTCTCGCTCTGTCTCATTTCAATGTGCCATCAGAGAGGGCCTTAAGTTCAATTGCTCTTTAACACATGTTGTGAAATACTGTTCCACGCTGGTTCTCTCTTCTGCGAGATTTTCCCCTCTCCTCACTTGCACATCCCTGCTTTATTAGTATGATCATTCTCTTAAACAGTACCGTAGTACCACGCCCTGCTCAGACGGGTCCCACAGAACGCACCGGAAGCACGTTCGCCACGCCGACAGCTGTCGTGGTGGCAGCTCCTCAGGCGGTTTTCCTGGAAGCTTCCGTGCTGCTGCCAGGCCGTCACTGGGCTTTGGTGGCTGACGAACTGTCACGCAACCTTTTCTTGCCGGGCCGTTTCCTTTTGATTCACCTTTCGACTGGGAGGCGTGCTTTGCTGGCATCACTTTGCGGACAAAGGCCCCAGCAAGTCCCCCAGGGCTGCCTCCTGTGTGGCAGCCAGAAAACGGGTCCACCCTACGCGGCTCAGCTTGGGGTGTAAGCGGGGGCTCACGTCTGGCCTACGCCAGGCAGGTCCCCAAAGCCGGATGTAGACCACCACTCCCCCATCTCCCAGAGGGTTGCATTGTGGCTACTCAATGCGCTGCAACACCGTTTCACGGATGACATGGGTCCCTCCATGTCAGTTAGTTTATCAATCGCCAGCCAGACAACTTGGCAAGCTGGAAATTCTGGGCTAAAAGGCGTCCAGCCCTCATCTCCCCGGCTGGGCACGAGCGCTCATGAAAGGAGCTCACCCCGTCTCCAGAAAACTCTTTCTTTGCCTTGGTGCACATCCCGGTGAAGCCATTCGAAACGGCAAGGCTCTTCCCTGGCGGGCGGACAGAAGCGATGACAGGGTTAAATTGCTAATCGAGGTTTCCTGAGGTCTGCCAGAGCCCAGTCTCCAACACTTACATCTGTTCAACAATTATTACAGCATTTTTGTCATAAAAAATTCAACACCCTGAGTGTCGTGCTAGCAAAACCTGAAAATTTATGCAGTGAATAGAATAGCTAATTTCTCTGAGGAAATGCAGGGGGAAAATTACAGATTTGACTTAAATTCCAAGCACCAGCGTGCACACATCTGACGCCCTGGCTGGGTTCTCTCACCCTGGACCTCAGGAGGATTTTCGTCTCCCCAGGAGCAGGGATGGCTCTCCACACCTGTCCTGACCTTTGACTAAACCTCGCTATAAAACTCCAAACAAGTCTACACACCCACCTCTGGGTGCCTTGAAAAGACCTCTCTCCAATTAAATCCATGCGTGGCATGGCATTGGCCATCAGTTCCTGAGTGGGGTGGGTGCGAGCCATTTGCGTTTTCACCCTTTCCTTTTCCCCCAATTCACCCCTTGCCTTTCAAAGAACTCCTTGGAGAAAATGGAGGGATGGAGAAAGGATCCAACAACTCTCAGAGTCTTTAATCTCCTTAATTCATTCTAATGCCGTTTGATGCTTGCAACGGCCACGCCGGAGTTTGCCTCTCTGCTCCACAAAGGTCTGGAATATGGATTTTATGCTAAAACTTAAGCTGTCTAGTTAGCATGCCAGTGGAGTGGAACAATACGCTACAGGCGATCGTCGACTATTCTCCAGGGCCAGAGTCTGAGTTCCTCGGCTGGGTGTCTGCTGGCGTAACAATAATTGCGTCCGGATGCACAGGGATTTCTTACAATGTCACCACGGCGGCACAATTGGCGTTATCCACATTCTACTGCAGAAGGAGGATATGTGTTAGACCATTCTAGAGACTCTGGTTTGTTTACCCTAGAATGTGATGGTCAGAGGAACTGCCTGCTTATTGCCCAATCCCTCTGCCTTGTAAAGGCTGGGATTTCAGGCACGGCAAATATTTGCACCGCAAGGGTTCACACCTCCTTGCTCACCCACTGCAAGGGCTGGGCACCCCTGGCCCGGGGAAAGACAGAGCTTGTTGCACAGCTAAAAGCAGAATTCAAGAGAAGAACACATCACTGTCATTTATGTCTTAATGAAAAGCACGTGCAGTTCCAAAATAAAATAAACACAATAGTGTTCCCCTTTCCGGTGGAGTTTTCAATTTTCTTCTCCTTCTCCATGCCATTCTCGGAGGAACAACCTGGCATCAGAAAAGTCCAGGAGACTGTGGGTCGGAGGTTCCCTGTTTAGTTGCTGAGCTGATATGCAGGCGACATTTACCAGGCCTGAGCAAGCAACAGTGACAGTGTGGGCTGCTCTCCTGCTCTGCAGCTGGGCTGCGCCTCAGGCACAGAACACCCACTGGGAGGATGGCCGCCCCGCCTGGCTCCCGGCCGGAGCCACTTGCGGCCACGTCCCCAGGCACTGGTGTCACAGCCTGGGCGCTGCCTCTGGCTCTGTCACCCGCCAAGGTCTCCCAGAGGGTCCTGTCGCTGAAGCATCCTCCTACCTGACATCCCCCGCAAGTCTATCCTGGGGCTGGAGCACGTGGCTGAGCCCCAGCTTGGAGAAGGAACCCGCAAGGAGGACAAGCCTACAGCAGCCCAGCAGAGACCTGAGTGCTCCCACATCAGGCCGCCCTGGGCCCTGGGCCCTGCATGGAAGCACTATAAAAATAACGACAACAGCAGTAGCAGCAACCCTGCTATCCGTACTGGATAGCCACCCCATTCACTTTGGGGACAGCTGTGTAAGTATGCCTTGGCATGCCCCTTTCCCACTGTGGGACTCTGGTGCTCAAGGAGATAATGCAAATTCCCTTCCAATGCCTAATAGTAAGCCATGGGGTCAGGAGTCCATCCAGCTGGTCAGACTCCAAAGCCCCAGCTTGTCCCCACCATTCCCCACTGCCCTCGAGCAGCTTCCCCCAGAAGCAAGGTCTTAATGTGATGCATAGCAAAAGTGATACCAAAGCAGACCCATGAAACCAAGTGCGTCTCCAGTGGGGCAGATGACACCCATGCCCACTGCCTTTCAGAGGAGAGAGGTAACTGAAAAGCCAGAACATTTGGGGAAGGAATGGGGAATTAGCATCACTTGACAGAATTCCAGTCTCAAAGGTGTAGTTTCCAAGTAAAGGTTCTACGTCGTCTTCTTTCCCCCAGAGCTATGGTTTTCCAACTGCAGGTCCCAGAATGGCGGATGTTCAGGGTCCATTCGTGCTGGAAACGGGGTGACAAGAACTCTGGGGTCCCCACGTCAGTTGGAACTCATCTGTTCTTATTTGTTTTATATGCCAGAACTTGAAACACAGGCCCTAGGAAAATGCACCGAGCGAGAACCCTTTATCTAGGCCGCCACCCATTGTTTGCCAGAGCAGTCCCAAAGCCACTCCAGACTCTGGTTGCCTCTATTCCAAGGGCCCCCCAGACCTTAATGTCAGCATAACAGGACCTACCATCACCACGGATGCTTTGAATTAGCTGTTTATAGTTGCATAACAAATTACTCCTAAACGTAGTGGCTTAAAATAACAAACATTTATTATGCACCATTTCATAAGTCAGGACTCTGCATCTTGACTGGGTCTTCTGCTTTGGGGTGTCTTGTAGGAGGCAGCCAGGTGCTGGCAGGGACTGCATCAGCTCAGGACTCAACCAGGGAGAGACTCACTTCCAGCTCACACACGTGATTGTGAGCAAGATTCACTTCCTTGAGGGCGGCTGGACTCAAGGGCTCAGTTCTACTGTCTGTTGGCCAGAAGTCACCCTCCAGGAGAACTTCTCCATGGGATGGTCCAACACGGCAACTTGATTCAGTCAACCACAAACGTGACATAATAAGAGAGGGAGAGGGTGAGCTAGGCAGAGGTCAAAGCTTTATATAACCAGATCGCAGAAGCGATACTCCATCCCCATTGCCATATTCTGTTCACTGGAATTGAGTCATGAAGTCCAACCCATCTTTATGGGATGGGGATCATTCAAGTACATGAATTCCAGGAGGCAGGGAACCCTGGGAATCATCCTATCTCCACACACCTCAACCCTACCTTTGTAGGAAGGACAGTTGTCAAAACACCATGATCTTACCTGTTATGGAGGGATCTGGGGCTTCTGTCTGCTTCTGTGATGTCAGGCACCAATTTTTTCATACCTCATGGGCCACTTGTGAAGACACTAAAATACCGGCTCCTCTTTCTCTACAAAGCTCCTGTCCGTATAAAGGACAAAGCTGTGGTTCTGTCACATCATTGCCATCTAGCTGAGCCCCTACTACATACTGGGCATCGAATTAGGGAATTAAATAGTTTAACTCACTCAATCCTTGGAGAAAACTGAAGAGGCAGCATTTATTGAATAGACGAAGACTCTAAGGCTCTGTGATGTGAAGGAATATACTGTGTCACTCTGCCACTTAGATAGTAGAGTCCAAATTCAAGCACAGGCTATGTTTGTCCACTAAGCCATGGGCTTTCAGAAATTTACCTACAGCTTCAATTCAGAGAACTTCACATTCACTCTGAGCCTCATCCCCACTGTCAACTCCTAAAGAAATCTGTGTGCATGCCACTTATGTCATAGCTTAAAGTCCAGCATAACGCTGCATTTCCAAGTATATGATGTCATCTTATTCATCCACTAAAACAATTCTATAAGCATATAAATAAATATGACTTATTTATGCTAGTTTCATCATAGGAAATTGACATTTTTGGCGACCAAAATATCAAATATTAGTAATTCTACATGATCTGATATAATGCATTTCTATTAATATTTTCATGTAAACAAATGATCTTCAAATATGAACAAATGAACCTTTTCATATTATAAATAATCCTTATCTATCCCACAACTTCTGTAGTTAAAGAAAAAAAAGACTCATCTGCCTATAGATGCCAGTTTTGGGCAAAAGAAGTAGTAATATTGAGAATACTTCATGAGCATCTCTGCTTGAGCCCTTTCACATATAATATTTTATTAAATCTTTACAACAACTCTAGAGTAGATACCATTATCTTAACATTTATACTTAAGAAGAATGAGGTTCACAGAGGTGAAATGACACACCCAACGCCACAGCTAAGTGAGAGAATCAGCATTCTAACCCAGCTCGGTCTGATTCCAGCTCTTTGCATTAGACTTTGTGTTTCATTAAGAGTCACATTCTGGAAATTTCCTGGTGGTTACAGAGCTCTCCTGATGAAGACTGCCCTTATGCAGTACTGAAACATTCATAAATAAACAAACACCAACATATCTAAAGCAGCAAAAACAAACTTATCTCAAAGATAAATTGTCCACTCTCTACTCAAGGTAAATAAGAAAAGATTGATCAGAGACTTATGTCCTTAATTCTGCAGTAGACAGGAGAAAATTTCCAATTAATCTTTAAATCTCTTCTTTGTTGGAGAAGCCATAAAATATCACCAACATGACTGCTGTGGCTGATGCAAGGCAACACAAAATGGCTGACCTTAAATCTGCCCTCCGCCCTAGCAACAACGGTGACCAATCCCAGAAATCTGCCCTCCGCCCTAGCAACAACAGTGACCAATCCCAGAAATCTGCCCTCCGCCCTAGCAACAACGGTGACCAATCCCAGCCTGACACGTGTCCCTGCATGCTTCCAGCCTATATAAGCCTGTGCACTTCCTCAATAAAGCAGAAGTCTTTCATTCACCTCTGAGGGTTGTTTCATGAGTCGTGTGCTGTGTGCTGTGTGCTGTGTCTGTGTGACTGACTCATTATGGCCACTTGCCCCCAGCCATCAGCTAACCAGCCATCAGCTACCCAACACTTCTTCAACAACTTTGAGGCTGCACCATGAATATAAGGCCTGATAATAAACTTTACTCTCCCAGGTACTTTCTGGGATACCCAGGACCACTCCATTTACTCTCATCTCTTCTCATTGGCAATTTCTTCTTCTGCCATTAGCTAAAACTTCTACATTGTCCATTAACGAACAGGGGTAGGGATCAAAGTTGCAGGACACTGCATCCTGAGATATGAAAAAAACAAAAGCTCAGGGAAAATTCTAGGACAAATGCCAGCAGCAAAGGATTTTTAAAAGTATAATTCTGCTCAAACTGAAATGACAATAATAGTTATATTTCTTAAATAATCCTAGAACGAAGTTTTAGCCCAGAGACTGGAAAGGGGAATGGGAAAATCCTAATGAGGAGACATCAGAGACTGGGTAGAAAATTTGCTTGTTCTATACCTAAAAGTTGGGAGCAGGTTTTGGATGTCAATGCAGCTTCTGGATTAAAGTTACCAAGAGGATTATTTTAGAAGTAGCAGGAGTAATTGTGAGGGAAAGTTCAATCCTCATTCAAAGCAAATAAACACGAAGAGAAAAATATTCCCAGATAAAGTATAAGAAATAAGAACCAGTAATAAAAAGATGCAGAAGAACACACATAGCTGAGAAAAGGGTTTATTAAAGAAAACTGAAGTATTCTAAAACTTGTGCTTTATATTTTCTTTAAAATATAAAATCTAGACAGTATGAAGGGTAATAAATAATAATTTTTAATGAGAGCTGATTCAGATAAAGCTTGAGATCTAAAAAAGAATCTGAAAGAATCAAAGATAACTAATATTTACCAAAGGATTATAATGTGTCAGATATTGTTCTATGAACTTAACAATCTATTAGCTCAATCGATTCTTATAATTCTCCAAGTGAGCTATTTTATCACATCCACATGATGGATGAGGGGACTGAAGCACACACAACAGTTAACTGACCTGCCCAATTCAAAAAGCTAGTAAGTGGAAGAGCCTGGACTTTAACTCAGACCATCTAAGCCTGCACATGTGATCCCCACACCACACTTTCCTGGAAGGTATCGAAGAACAGAATCTACACTATGGAAAATTAAATCAACACAGAAAGCAAACTAAAGAAATTTTCTAGGAGTTGAAAGCAAACTATGCCCTGTAATGTAAATCTGGCCAATGGCTTGTTTTTTGTAAATAAAATTTAGTGGAGCACATCTATGCTCATTTGTGTATGTATTGTTTGTGGCAGTTTTTATGCTTTAAAGACAAGTTAAGTAATTTTAACAGAGAATATAGGACCCACAAAGGTGAAAGTATTTTTATTTGGCTTTAAATGTAAAACAAATTGCTGACCTCTGATTTAGAAGAAGAAGACAAAGAAATATAAATCATGAGAAAGAAGCTGTAAATGAAGAAAATGGAGAGGAAAGACCCTGGAGAGCTAGCATTTCAGAAACTGTGACCAGGCTGCCTGAGCTGACATAATGATAAAATGAACAAATTGGAGCTGGAAATATCTGAATCTGCTCCTCAAAAGGATTCACAAGGTTCCAAACAGGCTTTCTCGAAATAAACTCATATCTTAAAAGGATTTTGAATTTTGGGGGAAAATAAATTCCTACAAAGATGGAGTTACCTACAAAAGAAAACAAAAATGTAGCTAACCTTAGACTTCACAATTATTCATATCAAGAGAAAAGCAAAAAAAAAAAAACTTTAATGAGGTTTGAGAAGAAAATGGAGTGACCCAACAATTTTATTCCCAACCAAGGGATCATGTGTGAAGGATCAGTTGTGCAAGAAAATACACCATCATTATACTCATCCTAGAATAGGTGATCTGAAAACGTACTAGAAGTGATCAAGTAATCAATCAAAATGAAGAGTTCAAGAATGGGAAAATTATGGCTGAGGAAAAATGGTGTTGAGTATCGGTGACAACTACTAAACACTAAACACCTAGAGTTACCTCTAAAGAAGTTAAGTAAGGAAACTGAATGCAGAAAAAAATAATATGGAAAACATGTGTAGTTTAAAAATAATAAAGCATCTCAAGAAGAGTAAAATAAATCTAAGAACAAAAGAAGCTAAGGAATTAATCCCATAAAATCAGACAATTAATTCTAAACTAATATAATAGCATTAATAAGCAAACATAAGAGCTGGTACTTAGAAAGACATAATAAAATGCATAAGCCATTATTAAATCCAAATTAAGAAACAAACAGATAAATGCTCAGAATTAGAAATGAGCAGTACAGTACAATATCACATGTGACTCAATGTTTTTTTTTAATTTAAGACATAAATTTCTATATAAATATATTTCAAATATAATGAGATAGATACCTTTCTGGGAAATTGAAAGTAACAAAATTAATTGAAGAAGAATTTAAAAAACATAGTAAACCTAAAGCCACATGGAAAAAAATGGAAAAAGAATTTTCAAAATAATTATCTCTCCAAAGATTCTTAAGCCAAATTTTACTAGTTCTTTATAGCTTCAAGAAATAGATCATTTTTATTATATAATGTAATTCAGAGCATAAATAATAGTGGAAAAATATTTCATTTATGCTATAAAGTCATTCTATATCTAGATTAAAAGCTGACAATGGAGACACAATAAAAGAAAACTGAATATCTAAATTGCTCATGAGAGCACAGGTAATATCCTAAATCAAATATTAACCAAATGAATTTAAATACGCATTAAAAGTACCTTAAGTATTTTACCAGGGCTATAAGAAAGGCTTAACATTAACAAGCTATTAATTTATCACATCACATCATGATGCCAAAGTGAAGGGAAATTATATGCATAATACCATCTGTTCAGAAACCAAAATGAAATAATAAATTCAACATTCGTTCCTTTAAGAATTTATATTCTGAAGCATTTGAAGGCTAGAAGACTAGTTCCTTAATAATCTAAAGAATGTGTTTCTACAACAACATACAATATAACACCTAACCCTTACATCCTGGATATATCTCCATTAAAGTCAAGGCTAGTGCAAGAACCCCAACTCCAACCATTCATATTGGATATTGTGCTAAACATTAAGACAAAGTGATAAGACAGGAAAAATAAATAAGGCATGCATAAAAGTTATAATGGGGAAGAAAAGTAAACATTCATCATTATTCATTTTATAAATTGTTAATATATATGGAATATCTTACATAGTTAACTGAAAGAAAATATTCATGAACTTCAACCTAGTTCAATAAATTAATCACATACAAGACAAGCAATGCAGGTTGGGTTAGAGCATAAACCACATTCAAAGGAAACATAAATATAATATTCAAAATGAATTTTTTTAAATGTCTTTAATATTACCCTTCATACAACACCAAGATAATTTTATGTTATATTACACAAGAAAAGCTTCTTATTTTCCATTTATTTAATCCACATGCTTGATGCCCCAATCATTATCAAATTCATCAAAACTTCCCCAAGTTCACTCAGAATTTTTAGCACACACTTGTTTGGGATGTACAAGGTAAATCAGCCTGTTTTTTCCAAACCCATATCTATGTTTAACAAAATTCCAACACAAATCTCCATTTTTTGCATTGTGGTAGTGGTGGTGGTTATAATTTAATAATTCTTTTGGTTTTATCTGGAAGATTTAGGTGAAAATGCTTAGGAAAATTTTGAAAAAATAAAGGGAAGATATTCTACTTTATATTGATTGTATTATAAAACCATAACTGTAACAATTGGCATAAAGTGATACAACATCCTTCCCATAACAGAACTGAATAGCTAATTCTGAAGCAGACAAGTCTCTATTTCTGAGTGTATGTGTGAGGGTGTATGTGTAAATTTTAATATATAAGAAAGGAATGTTCATAATTCAATGGTAAAGAGATAGAAGATCAAGTAAATGAAGTTGGGAAAATGACAGATTTTAAACGATAAAAATCCAATCTTGACTTAGATTACTTCAGGTGGATCATATTTAAATTAAAGTAAATAAATAAAAAATACTTCTGGAAAACAGAGATTAAGTCAAAATAAATTGTGTGTCATTAAAAAGACCCTCAGTCTCCAGAACATCAGATAGTTCCATCTCCCTACCCCATATAAGTGACAGACCCTTCCAATATGAAAAATGTAGAATGACCATGGCCCAAACACCTCTAAAGAGAGGGATGGAATGATCAATGGTGATGGTGGAGTTAGACAGTGAAGGTACGGTTTAATGAATGAATATGAATGCAGAATCATTAAATTGATCTCTTTTAGTCTTCAGTATCTTAGAGCAGCTAGAAGTTAAAAACCTAAAATCATGGAATTGTAACCCATGTTAAACTCTGAAATATGTTCTACAACTAATTGTGGTGCCATGCTTTGAAATTTATTGCTTTTTTTTTGCATATATGTTATTTTTCACAAAAAAAGAAGGAAAAAAAGTTGATTGTTATGATAAAAAGAAATATTTAAGCCTGCTAGCCTTATATATTGTGGAGCAGCTAGAGGGAAAATCCTCAGAGAATCATATGGTAGCCCATGACAAACTCTGGGATCTGTTCTGTAGCTACTTGTTGAAGACTGCTTTGAAAACTACTGCTTTTTTTATTTGTTGTTTTGTATATATGTCATACTATACAATAAAAAAGTTAAAAGAAAAAAAAGACTCTCAAGCATAAAGTTCATGGTAAAACCCATAGCAACATTTTTCAGTACATCTCATTGTAAAAAACTCTGACACTTTTCTATCCAATACCACTGTAAAAAAAATCCAAATGAAAATTTAAAATAAAGAATGTTTACTACAAATATATGGGAATAGTATTAAGATCCTTTAATGTAAAGATTAAAACAAATTAATTAAAAACATACCCAATCAATTCTAAATAAGAAATAGCCAAAGTGCATGAAAAATAACTCAAAGTAAAAAGCATGTATAAATGACCTAATAAATAAATAAAATCTGTTCACTGTGTGAAACAAAAAATTAAAGCAAGGTAATTTGGAGATTACAGATATAGAGATAAAGATAAAGTTAGAGATGGAGGTAGAGATGAGAGATAGAGATGGCAATTGATAGAGAAAGAGACAGAGAACTGCACACACATGCCTAATTTTCAGGTTGTGTGAGACAGGGACCTTTGTCCACCACTACCAGGAAAGTTGGTAGACTTTCCCATTACCCTCCATGAGGGAAAGTCCCCCTGTCTGTTTTGCTCACATCCTGGCAATGAAAGAAGTATTTATCAAACAAAAGAAGTATATTGAACTTCCAGAGGTGATACATTCAAAAATCTTAAAATATCTATCAATTTTTCCCAATTATGTCACTCCTACAAAGGCATTTGCAAGAATAATCAAATGTTCAGATAAAAAAATATTTGCAAGAATGTTTACTGCAGCATTAAAATACATTAAGCAAATGGAAATAATGAAAATGTCTAACAACTAGGATAAGTTTACATCCATATAATGATATTTTAGGTGGCTCTTTAAAAATTATTTTGCTCCCCAAATATTTAACAAGATAAGAAAAAAGTTAATGTGTTAATTACTAAGAAAAGATGATGTGTATTTATAAGAGCCATATTTCATAAAAGCAATACATGTGACTATAAATGCATATATAAGCATATATATATATTTTTTCTTGCTTGCTTCCTTTCTAGCCTAGATCTGCCAAGGTCTCAAAAGAGCACTCTAACTTTTTAAACTCATTTTTTTTCCTGGATTTTATTGTGAGATCAGGACCAAAGAAGTCTAGATTAGCTTGCTGGATTTATATGTAAGGCATCAGATTTAGCAAATAAAAATACAGGCTGCCCAGTTAAATTTGAAATTCAAATGAATAATTTTTTAGGATATACTTATATACTTAGTCTGTATTTTTTTTTTCTGGCAATCCTAGCAGAGAATGACTGATGAAAGAGAGACAGAGAAAGAAGAATGCAAGGAGGGAGGGAATGGGGCTGTAAAAGAGGAGGATCCAAATTGGAAGGAGAGAGGTCAGGTGTGGGAGGGAGGGAGGGGAAGAACATACCTACTATGGAGAACCAGGAGTGGAATATTTAGGAGAGAGTCAAGAGTTGAGTGTTAAAAAGGCTTTACCATTCAGTTTTTGCATAACCAACTGGTGTTTCTTCTGAAAGCAACACCCTTCTGAACCAGCACATGAAATGGCCCAACTAAATATAAATGGTACAATATGAATGGAATGGCAGGGACAGTGTAGAAATGCTAAGGGTAGAGCTAGAGGTGCTTTTTATGTTCTTCTCTACAGTTTTTCTGTACTTTCCAGATTTTCTTCAGTGGACACTATTGTGTAAATTAGACAAACATGGAACTTTTTTCTAAACGAGTTGTCCCCACCAAGGGTGAGGGGCCACCCTAGGAGCTGTCCCATGATGCCCACCTGCCCTTCCTGCCCGCCTGGATGACTCTAAGAGATTGTCTTTCAGCCAAATGACTGTAACCTGAAGTTCTGAGGTTCGCTGGCCTGGAGAAACGAGGCCACCCCTTGAATGAGCTGCTGCAGACAAAACTCACCGCTGACCCTGTTGAGCATCAAAAGGTGTTCTTTATAGATCAACTATCTTACATTTGGAACCTGTGCTAAGAGCTCCAAATGCTTCCCCCAGTCATATCCAGGGTGATGCCACTGACACGAGCAACTCCGTCCTGCTGCTGCCTCACATACCTGAACACAACTTGACTCCCTCCAATGCACTCCCTAACCCCATGAACTCAAGATAAAACTTTATGAAGCACCCACAGGGCATCCAACCCTGGGCTGGGAGCTGTACCTGCATCACCCCATTGAAACTTCACAACCAATATAAGGCACATAGTAAAAACACCATTTGCAGTAGAGGGCAAGCCAGCCAGCTAAGTAAGTATTGGAGCTGGGAGTCAAATCCAGGCTGACCAGTTCCATTGTTGCTGCTTCTCTACCAGCTTCACTATTATGGTGGGTTCTCTGATGAAGAGTTTCTGACTGAAAGAAGAAAATGAATGTATCCAGACAAGAGATGGCCATTGGCTCGCCACCACCCTTCTGTGGCCAACAGATACATGTGGTTTATCCTATACAGTCTCTTCAATATTTGTAAAATAGTTTTCTCTCTTTGAGCACTTGGAGATTTAGCTTCCTAAGCCAGATTTCTGGCTTCTTTTGAATGAATCAGATCCAGCCCAGTGGCTGAGTACCCTCCAGCCCTGGAGGGTGACACACGTGAACTGTTTCATCTTCTCTCTGGCAGTCTGGAATTCTCACATGTAGACTCTACATGGATAGTTGAGACCGTTTTCTCAGGCCCATTGAATGGGTTTGTTTTATTTCATTTCATCTCATGAAATTCATTCCACCTAGGGCCTTCTTCATCCCAATTGTCTCTTGCAGCTTAACAGCCTCCTCGCTCCTCTGTGAAACCTTTCTGGCCCCGTTGTGTGAAGGAGTCATGGTTTCCTGCATCCCTTAAGTCCCTGGCACACACCTCTGTGAGTTCCTTATAATAACAGTGTTTAATTATGGAGGGCTCAATCACAATCCACTACTCACCAGGCTCCAAGCAGTCAAAGGCAGAGGCTGGAGTCAGGCCAAGCTGGCCTCACCCAGGGCCCAAGGGTTTCCCTGGAGACACTGACCACCAACCATACTGCCATCAAATACCCTGCCGATTTCTCCACACCTGTGCTGTGCTGGCCCCCAAGACCACTGACCCATTTGAGCAGGACCCTCAACCCTCTGGAATCCTTGCCCCTAGGGCCCAGCCTGTTACACGGTGAGTGCACAATAATTGCACATAAAGAAAGGAAAAAGAAGGACAGAAGAAAGAGAAGGATGGAGGGGTGCAGAGGGAGGGCGGGAGAAAGGAGGGAAGGGATGAAGACTGAGTGGATGGAAGGTTTGTATCAACCTCCTGGGTATTTGAAAGGGCACCGGAGCACATGGCCTTGCCCTTGCAGGAGGGCAGAAGCCGGGCCTGGGGCAGCAGGCAGGGGTTTGTGTTAGGTCCCTCTTGCCCCAGAGTTGCCACGGCCACCTGGAGGTGCCGAGGTGGTCCTTAAGTCTACCAGGGACCTACCTGTTTAGGAGCAAAACCCTCTCTGACAATGAAATGAAATAAGTCATCAGTTCATAGAAGCTTTTCCACAACAGCTTAGATGTTAAGAGTCTTGGAAATCCATTCGAGGGAAGTCGACTCTTTCCTCTCCCCAGAAAACAGATCATTAGCCATACTTTAAGCCAAAGTAGGGGTGTGGGGCGGCAGCCGTTGCAGGAAACCTGAATGACGACTGTTTAATCCCATTTAGGGACACTGTGAGCTACGACTTATACATAATGAGAGATTTAAAATTCTCTGGTCAGTCTCTAGCTAAAGGCTTTTTATGGGGGAAAGAATGAGTAATTCAATGCAGACAATCTAGCCTTTCATAAGCTTTTACTCATGATTTGTTAGACATGGATAACATAAATTTTAAGACCAATCTATTAACAACTTAAATTGGTGCTTGGTATCCCCGCTTTCCTCAAAGCCTTTCAGAAATGAGCATAATAACCGGAGGATCAATAATTCCTATTTGGGACAGCATCCGAGGTAAGGGAACATGACTGCAATGTTTCTATTTATTGACTATCATGTCAACAAATTCTGACTTCAAGGATAATAAAACAAGTTACAGCCACTGTTGAGGTTGTTTATCCATTCAAAGGTGCAAAATATTTCACTTTTTAAAAAATTGTGCTAATGTTCTTCATTGGAAATGATCTGTGTTTTGATCTGCTCTGCCAAGCAAAAATAATTTCACATTGAATCTGTCAGCTGCCAAGTCACATTATGGTCCATAAAATGGACATCGGCTTCAGGAATCAAAGCCCCACTGTTGTGTTAACCCCTTTTTCATGGAGTGAAACATGAGTTAGTTTATTCAAGGTATCAGTGTAAATATAGGCAATAATAAAAAAAAAGATACAGTGAGGACAGAAATAGCTATATTTTACCAGCTGAGGAAGAAACATAGTGGCAGAATTATTTCCAACCTATAGTTCTCAAACACAGCATGAAAAGTCTGAAAAATGAAATTTTAGTCATTAGAACCTGACAGCTCCCAGTCATAATATGCTGACATGTGTAACAGGAATTAAGAGGTTCTACCGGCAGAACGAACGTTAATTTTTTTTTTCTTTTTAAGCAAATCATTTACTGCAGCTCCATGAATCAGAACACAACAAAGGATCACTGGACACTTATAAAAGGCATAATACAACTTTCCAAGGCTTTGTGTTCTTTCTTAAATAGATTCTACGTATGAACACTAATTATTGGCTGAATGGAAGCACTGTCCGTGAGGTAAAGCAAAGAAGGTCTATTCAGAATGGAGAGAAGTTTTCAGAGGCACCACAAAGGGGATGAGACCATTGGGATTCTGCAATGTGGGGCCCCTCGAGAGTGACTTTGAATTTTAATTGGTTTTCTTTTCAGGGAGGAATCACAACCTCCTCCCATCCACTCATCATCAACAGATATCTATGGAGTTCACCGTTTGTCAGATGTTGTCCCAGCTAAGGGGAGACAAAGGATTTAGACAACAGCTTCCTCAACCAACTCCATCTGGGAGGGAAATAAGCAAGTTGACAAATAAACACAGCCAGCTCTGACCCAGGAGATCAGGCACCATCCAGGCTCACCTGGACCGGAGCATCACAGAAAGAGCATGAGCCCTGGGGTCACTCTGGGATCAGCAAGCTGCATTCAAATCCCAGCTACTCCACTGAAAAGGCATTGGCCCTAACCAAGGAGCTGATCTTCTCTGGGTCTCAATTCCCCAACTGTCACATGGGGAAGAATTCCAACTTCTCTCTTCAAGATATCATGAGAATTCAGTGGGGCAGTATTTGTGAAGCGTCCCTGGCACAGAGAGTTCTCAGAAAACGGTCGGCACTGGCTGGGACAGTGATGGGAATTGACAAGGTAGCATCGAAGACACACCGATCAGAAGTCCCTAGGTGGGATCCAGGCATGTCTCTTTTGAAAAGATTCTGCAGATATCATCGCTGAACCTCAAAGGTTGAGAATCTCTTTTTCACATAGTATAATACAACCATTCTGGAAGTGGGGAGAGGAGCAGAAAAGAAGTGTAGCGAGACAGGCGAACATCTGGGTTCTGTCGCTGGAGTCAAATAAAGTCCGGCATCTTGGCCTTTCTTCCAGCAATGGATTTGCACAAGAAAGAACAACAGATTAGCAAGAAAAGTGTACTTTCTTTGAGTCCAGAACCCTAGTAAAGGGGTGTGGAGGAGATGAAAATAAAGATTAAACCATCAATCACAAACTAGCACCCTGAAGTTGGAAAGGGGATAGCCTTGACAGTATTTTACATTTCTGGAAATTTTCATAAATATGCCCATTTCTAGCTTGAATTTAAAAAATGAAATGAAAGGTCCAGCCACATGGGCCATAGTCATATAGGGAAATAATCCAGGGCTCCCTATGGGGGACTGGTGAGGAGAACACATTCCCAGCATGATCAGAAAGTGGAAGCAGAACCAAGAGCACATGTGCCCCACATTGGGCAGTGGCATTTGCAAGGGAAATTAAACTTTGAGGGATCCTTGAATTGTCACTTGACAAAAAAACCCAGAGAGTTTGGAAACCCACAAGCAGCAGGAACAGAAAACCAAGGAGTTGGGAGGCCAGCTTAGGTGAGGGTCAGCTATTTAGGACAGGAGGGCAGGGGAAGGAGAGAGCCCAGGTTTTGTAACGGCTGTTTTGAGTTGCTTCCTTTACATCCTTGCTCTCTGTCTCCATCACGGAGCCCTGAGAGCAGGTTAAGTCATTTATGGGGTGATTAATTTTCTTGCAAAGGATGTAGACCTATTCCCGAAGGCCTCACGTAATTCAAAACTAGCACAATTCAAGATTAATTCTCTGGAGGAGGAAATGTAAAGTAGGGTTTGCATTATTTCAAAATTTGTGCATAAAGTAAGACTATTAACGTGTTCTACATCACAATTTCGATTTGGCATGATTCAGATCCACAAAAATGCAACCACGCGCTGTATACACTAGGGTAGGGTTGCTGCTTTGCAGGTGCAAAGATGAACCATTGCTAAGGCAACCTGGGGGCAGCGTGTTATCAATACCTGACTGTCTTGCTCAGAATTTTCCATGCAGGAACACTCCCCTAGGTCAATCCTAAAATGTCAACCTCCCCTCTGCCAAGGGAGGAGTTTTGGGAGATCACTTACCTATAAAACAACAGGACATATGGGGGGCCAGAAGCTTCATTTCTGACCTCTGACTGGGTGCAGTCCAGGTTCAGGTCTAGACTTCTACCTCTTTCTGTCTCCTTACCTATAAGTTATAAGTGATAATAATGCCTGTTTCACTGTGTTGTTTTCAGGGTTAAATAAGGTAATGCATGTCCAGCATATAACTGGTATCTGGCACATGTAAGGGCTCAATAAATATTAGCCTTATCCATTATTGTTTTAGATATTTCATGACTTCCTCTCCTCCAGAGGGTTGGTTGCACTAAAACTCCTACATTACAGGCAAAGAACTGGGGTGCCAGAGAGATTAAGAGGCTTGTTTGTTTTTTATAAACAGTGAGACACTGGGAAGGAGACAGGAACCCAAGTCAGCCTGGCTCACAGCCCTTACCCATGCCATCCACTCCAATGTGCTTCCATTAGAAAGGACCAGGATTCTAAAGTGGTTGGAATGCAGGAGCAGGTTGGGCCTCTCTGGGCCACCACGTTTTCTCCTATGGCTGCTACCTGGGTGACCGGCTCACATAGACTCACCTCTTGGATGCTTCTGGCATTTCAATAATGCTGAGGACATTACGCACTGTAAAAACAGAACATCATCGCTTACCAGGGGCTTATAAAAATAACTGTGACCCAGCCTGGCTTCTGTCACTAGTAATTTATCGCATTGCTCCTCTTTTTGTTACTGTAGTTTACATGAGTCAAATGAATTATATGTAAATGAGGAGGCATGTTAGACTTCAAGTGGAGAAGTGACATGCATAGGTGTGAATAAGATACTTTTTGAATTTTCCAAATTCCCAGTGGAAACGGCTGATGTTTGTTGATGGGAAAGGAAGGTGTTCAGAGATGGAAGGCAAGAGGCCCTCAGGGAATCCAGCTGAGGGTCAGTGTTTCTCCAGGCATCCTACCCACTGTTCCCAGAGTGTCCTGTCCCCCGGGATATCCTCTGAGTCCATTGCCCCAAGCCTCACGGCAAGTTTCAGTTTCCCTCTGCCTCCAGATTAACATTTAATCCTTAGTCTGCCACACAGAGACCCTGTTCAGGGAACCCTGTCCATCCTGCTGCCCTGCGGTTCTTCCCCTCTGCCTGGAATGCTGCACTCCTCTCTTTCACATGCCCAAATTCCATCAATCCTTCTAGTTCCCACCCCCTACCCTCACCCTCAAATCTGCATGCCCTAGAGAGGCTGCTCGTCCCTCCCCTGTTATTCTTAGAGCTTCTGATCAAAGAGTCTGAAAGTTCCTTGAGTGCTCAGACTCTGCCTGCTCATTCATTCATTCACTCAATTGTTTGCTCATTGATGCATTCATCCGATGAAGAGCTGTTGGACTCCTTCCATGTGTTAGACCTTGGATAAGTGCTGAATCCCAGAGTCATCTTTCATCCTTCATTATGCCTCATAAAATGCCTCATGGTTAGAAGGAAGGAACGAAAGGGAAAGGATTGCTGTCATTGAACCAATTTTGAAACTCCCAAGGCTGCTCTGGGTCCTTTGCTTGGGGTCTCTGCTAGACCCTCAGCACGGATTTATGAAAGATTACTCTCCTACTTTGTTGTTCACGAAATTGCAGGTGAAAAGAAATGAGTAACTGAGATGGCAACACAGAACAGGGAGACACTCAGCCTCAACCTATACAATCCCAAAGCTACCCGCCCAACGGCTCCAGATTATCTCCTCAAGAAAAATCCTGGAAAGATTCTCAATGAGTGAGGCACCAACAAATGACCAAATCGCACATGCCCACAGGCATTTTACCAAAAGGACTCCAGCCACCTACACTGGAGGAGGGAGAAACACACCATGTACAAAATATGTGAATGAACAACTGCTGAGTGTTAGCCAACAAATACAAATAAGTTTTCTTGTTAAGATTCAGCACCTTTAATCAAGGGCCCCCAGGTGGTGGGCAGTTCAGTGAGTCAGAGGCTTGCAGTCTTTGAGTATCTCACTTTCCCTTTTCCAAAAATTCCAGGTTTCTCCAGAACACATCTGGGATTCTAGTACGAGAAAAGGTTATGGTTCCACTTAGGGTTGCTCAAAGGCATTCCAAAAGAAAGGAGACTGCTCCCTAAATTCAAATGCTCAGTCCTTGATTACCAAACTCCATAAGGGCAAACTCATCTTTTATACCACATGTTTTATGACGTTTCCCAGCTGCTAAACAAACACCACAAAATGGGTCAGCTTAGCATCAGAAATATATTGGCTCAGAAGCTAGAGGGCTTGCTATCTCCCAGGTCCCATATCTTCCAGCTGACTGGCAGTCTTTGGGGTTCCTTGGCTTTTCTGTCACATGGCAATGCACATGGCATGACCTTTCTCCTCAGGGCTCCCTTTACTTCTGGCTTCTGGCTGCTCCCTGGCTTCTTTCTCTGTCAGACTTTTACTCTGCTTATAGAAGCTTCCAATAATCCAGATTAAAGCCCAATTTATTCTAATCAGGCCACACTTTAACTGAAGCAACTGAAGTATCATCTTTGAGAGATTATCTTATTAATAATAGATCAACACCCACCAGAATGCAAACTGAGGACATTTCCAAACTGCGAGATAAAATTCAATCCACCATACAGTATCTCCCCCAAATTCTAGTATTTTATATATTAAATGTATGTTGAAATTCTAAATGATTCAGTGATTAAGACTATGTGATAGCCCTCAATCTCAAGAAATTTACCGAATTGTCCAGATGACCAAAAGTAATTATAAAATGCACATATAAAAAGTTAATAATTTTCAATGCTTACCAATTGCCAGGCACGGCACATTGAATATTAAATTTGTTTAAACCTCATAACAAGCCAGTGAGGTGGGCTCCATTATTATCTCTCTTTTGCAGATGGAAAACCTGAGAACATAGAGGTTTAGTAACTTGTTATATGATAATTAACAACAGAGGGCCACAGGATTGCCCATTCTTTCAGTAAAGAAATATCTAGTGAACACCTGCTATTTGTCAGATAGACAAGTCTACAGCAAGAGAGATGACCAAGAGTAGAGAGGAGGATTCACAGGGATACAGAGATGAGTAAGACTCAACCTTGCCCTCAAGAAAGTCCCAGTCTAGGAAGAGATAGACCTAAGACAACATTTGGTGACAAGTCCTGGAAAAAAACAGAACCAAATGGCATGAGAACCCAAGGAAGGAAATATAAATGCACCTGTTACAAGCCTTCATAGGAAAGATTCATTTGGGTTTAGTCTATAAAAACATGTCTATGGAATTGAAGAGGTAGTAGGAGGTTACAGCTTGTGCCAAAACAAGAGCAAATCTAACCCGTCTCATTCCAGTATGTTCTTCACACGTCTGACCAGGTTACACCTTTGCTAAACATCCCTTAAATCTCCAGAGCATTTAGAGGAAAGATTAAAATCCTCATCCTAGCCCTCAATGCCCCATCATAGTTTGGTTCCTCCTCTCCTGCTGCATCTTACACCACTATCCAATTTGCCATCTTAACTCTAGGCTCTCTGTCTCCCTTTCAATTCCTGTAACCATCCCCACCCAAAACTCAGTGACATATGCCACAAGCATTTACTATCAGGCTCATGGATCTTTGGGTAGGTAGGATAATTTTACTACAAGCTGTTGTCCTGGGATTGGCTGGTTGGCCCTGCTCCACCAGTCTCCCTTCTTTCTGGGGACAATGGACTACTCATGATCCTCTCACAGAGTGGTAGAGGCCCAAGAAGACAGACTCCTTCAATTCTTGGTGCTTGCCCACACACACACACAAAAAAAAAAAAGAAGAAGAAGACTCATGTCATATGTATAATGTCCTATTGGGCAAAGCAAGTTGCATGGCCAACCCCAAAGTCAAGGGTGGGGCTGGTGATGGGAAGTAAACTAACTGCCCTCCATGGAAGGTGGAGGGCAGAATATTTACTGAGCAGTAATCTAAACTATACCATGCCACCACCAGCCCGCCTCAGGACCTTTGAACATTCTATTCACTGTTCTTCTGCCTGAATGGTTCTTTCCTTTCTCTGGCCCATTTCCAGTTCACCTACTTGATTTAGTCCCTGTTATAAATAAATCAAGACCTGCTATACTATTGTTCTCAGATCAACATGTACTTTTCCTTCATCACATATGCCGAGATGGCCAACTGTAGCATTATTCAATTACAGTACACCTTCCCAGAAGGGCAGAGACCACATCTGGTTTGCTGGTCAGTGTGGCTCTACAGTCAATGCTCAGAATTATTCACTAGATGAATGAGATTGACGAGTAAATGTATGAAGTCCCCAGTTAGATTTGTATAGTTCGAATGACTGACTCTCAGTGTGTGGTTGACTCCATTGCTTTAAAATTATTGCTATAATTTAAGTAAGTCATGCCATGAATCTTCTTCCAGAGAAGAGGAGAGGACCCAGAGGCAGTTACTCACATCCAGGAAGCAACTCAAAGATCAAAGAAGTTTGAATATGGCATTGTTCTCGGTGGAAGGGACAGGGTGCACAGGGAGCTGACCCCTTTAGACATAGGACTGAGAAATGAAAACCCCCAGCATTTGCCATAACTAATCACAGCAGTAATAATACTAACTACATTCACCACACAAAGTTATTTCCATCCTCTCAACCACCCTCTAACATGGGCATTATCTGAATGATGAGGAATCTAATCCTCAGGAGAGTTAGGTAGCTTTGAACACACACGATGACTGGAAGGAAGTACCAGGATTTGAGCCCAAGTATGTTAAGGAAGATAGCCTTTAAGAAGGAGCCTGTGATCCCTCTCTCTGTAATCTATCCTTATGTGAACTGGACTCTTGGGCTCACTTCTAGTGGACAGAATATAACATAAGCAATGGGATGTCACTTTTGATATTCAGTTTCAAGAAGACTGCAGCTTCCATCTTGGGCTCTCCATATCTCTCTCCCCCACCCCTCCTTTCTCCCTCCCTCTCTCTCTCTCTCCCTGTCTCTGTCTTGGAACCCTCACATTAAGGAAGCAAACCACCACCTGTGTGTAGTCTATGGAGAGGCCCATGTGGCAAGGATGGTTATCTCCAGCCAAGAGCCAGCAAGAGCCTGAAGCTCTCAGTCCACCAGTGCATGAAAACTGGATCTTGTCAAGAGCTATGTGAGTGAAATGGGAAGAGAATTCTCCCTAAATCAAGTCTTGAGGTGACTAAAGTTCCAGCTAACACTTTGACTGTAGGTGAGTTAGAGGCATCAGCTAAGTCTCAACCCAGATTCATGACCCACAAGCACTGTCAGACAACAAATGTATGCTATTTTAAGCAGCAAAATTTGGGAATAATTTGTTATGCAAAAACATATAACGAATACATATGCCTAAATCCAAAGTCTGTGCTCCCAACTATGATCTTCTGCTTCAGAGAACGTTCCAAGTTGTACAGCCACCAAACTACCTCCCTTTAACCTGAAAGATGATGTAACTCACCAAATATGCATCTGAATTTTGGGTGGTGACAATTATGAACATGTATCTCTCAAGCCAGTTCCTCTGAATGAAACAATTAGTACAGTTCACTACCTGCCAGAGTTTTACATTCAATGTCTTAATGAAATTACTGTCATGTAAAAAAAGTGCTATAGTAAAATGAATGCTCCCTTAGTCCAAGAGTTCCCTGACGTTTTCCACTGGAGAAACAACAATGAAGACAGATTCATTAAGAATACTTTGTTAATTCATTCATTCTATACTTGTGTTAGTTAGATTCAGTTGTCAACTTGGCCAGGTGAGCATACCTAGTCTTGTTGCTGTGGACATAAGCCAATAGTAAGTGAACCTCATCTGTTGCTAATTACATCTGCAGTCAGCTAGGAGGCGTGTCTGCTGCAATGAGTGACGTTTGACTTAATTGGCTGGTGCTTAAATGAGAGATCGAAACATAGCACAGCTAAGCAGCTCGGCATTCCTCATCTCAGCACTTGCAGCTCAGCCCAGGCCTTTGGAGATGCAGAAAGAAGTCACCCCGGGGAAAGTTGTTGGAACCCAGGGGCCTGGAGAGAAGACCAGCAGAGACCATCTTGTGCCTTCCACGTAAGAAAGAACCTCAGTGGAAAGTTAGCTGCCTTTCCTCTGAAGAACCAACAAAATAAATCCCCTTTTATTAAAAGCCAATCCGTCTCTGGTGTGTTGCATTCCGGCAGCTAGCAAACTAGAACAATACTTGAACACCATTTTAAGCCAGGCACTGGAAAAGATTACAGAGGAAACACATTTAAATTTTTTTTTATCATACTTTGGGAGTAGCACGCAGATAAAGATGAAGTCAAATTGACTAACTTGGGGGGATTACAGAGGGTCTCATGAAGAAAATGGCCTTGCAGCTGGGCACTGAAGGATGAGAGGTGTCAGAACTAGCTAAACTAGGATGGAGAAACGGGGTAGATAGTTTCCTTTTCAGTTCATTCACTGGCTCATTAATTCACCAAACTATTTATTGAGCACCCTCTTTCCCTAGTATAGAGGTTCCCAAGGATACAGAATAAAATATATTATTGATATAAAGAAATAGAAGTGCCACTGAAAGAATACTTAATTAACCACTGTGGAATTGACCAGCAAAGTAATAGGAGATTAAAGAAGTTTCCCTGAAGATTAGTGGGGCCTTGCTGAGTAGCTGAGACTAGATTCGGATGCTGAATAGAGGGACCATATATTTTATCATCTAAATTAGGACATTTTTTAATTCAAAAGAGAACACCATTAATAATGAAGTTTGCATAGCATGTATGAACTGTGTGAACTAGAACCAGCCCAGGCAAATCAGGACAATAGTCACCCCAGCTCCAAAGAATTGATGAGGGTTAGATGAGGCCTTAGAAGCAGAAAGGATGACTGAAATGACAGCACTGAAGCAGAAATTATTGTGCAAATTATTGCAGAAATTAATTAATTCTTTAAATATGTCACTATAATAGATGTATACAATATTTAATATAGCTAATGTAAAATAATAATATATTGCTATAATAAAATATACGTATGGCTATAATGCAACAAATATCAATGAATATTTCTTGAAGGGAGAAAGGATAGGAGAAAAAGAAGTTGCTTTGTAACGAGCAAGTCTTAACTTTTGCAAAATCCATCAAAACTACTGGAAACTACTACTTTGATTTTGCATCTTGGTTGACCTTTGATGATGAACATGACTACCTCCAAGATGCTTGAGGATGGAATGTGGTAGAGGAGAGAGGGCATGGGCTTGGATCCCACTTCGATCCACAGTTCCCCTGTTTATTATTCAAGCTCAGAACCTCCATTTCCTCAATAATAAAAGTAGGATCAGAGTCCTTATCTCAGAGAGCTACTGGGCAGTTTAATTGAGATACTATTTGGATATATACATAGTTTCTGACTCAGAGAAACATTGGCAAATATTTGCTCCTTTTCTCTCATTTCTGTCTTCAAAAATGTGCACATATCCACTGTGCTGAAATACCGTAATAAAACCTTAATTCCTGCCTAAATTAGCAGAGGCTCCTTACAAATACGAGGCATTTTTACAAAGAAAATTCAAAATGCCCAAAGACATTCAGTTCAAGAGGGAAAAATATTAGTTTGTAAGTTCTGGAAACACTGCAAGCCTTTTAAAAGCAATGTTTAAAAAGATGTGCAAAATTTTACTAGTGAATAAAGAACCAAATAGATTTTTAAAGAAATCTGGGTAATTTGGCCATTTGAACAAACAAGTCGAACAGATTTTAATGGCATTTTAAGCCTTAGAAAATAAGGTTCCTTAATATAAATGCTGACAGACCCTTAACTAGAGCAAGACATCCAGCGACATAGTAATAGCTTTAAGAGCGAGAGTAAAACACCTATTTACATTTTGAGTACAAGCCTATTCCCTAAGCACGTTCATTTTTGAATCAGATAAAAGACCAAGAAGCAACTTCAGCTTGATTGACAGGTGCCATGGCAGCGGCAGGATGAGCTGGAATCAGGCTCTAAAATCACCATTAGTGGTTGTTCCCCATTTAAAAATCAAATGTTTCATGACCAAATTATATTTACTGACTGGTAAGATCTGTTTCTACTTTATATTCCCAGACGCTGTGTGAGAATGGGTATGTCAAAGATTCCTCCAAACCAGCGCTTCCCAAACAAGACTTCCCAAAGCACCAAATTGGCTGTGTGTTCATTTATTTTGGTTCTGCAAGAAATTCAGCCTCTCACACAAAGGAGATACACAATACATACTGGTTGAAAGAAAGAATAGCAGAAGATGGGAAGACAAGAAGATAGGAAGAAAGCGATGAAAAGTGAGAAAGGGAGTAAGGTAGCAAGGAAGGAGGAAGAAGGAAAGCCCAGTACAGAAACATGTTCTAGAACCCAAAGGACAACCCAGAAGATAGCCTGGTTTCCATACTCTGCAAGTGCCTTGGGCCCTTCACCAGAAGCTGGTGATAGCTGGACACATCCCAGGAGCCTGGATAAACACACATCAACCTCATCAAACTGTCCATGACTGTTTCTTTTAAGCTTCACTATTCTCCAAGCCACACATGATGCAGTATGTCAGCTTTTGGGTAAAGTAAAAGATCGCCTCCTGCCTTTCCAGTGCCATTGGCTGTTCTGACCTCCACACATCATCTTCTGCCAGGGGTGTGGCAAAGCTCCGTGACCAGGCTCTGGTCTGTCTCCTCGAATCCATTCTTCGCAACGGTCTCCAGTGTCATCTCCAAAAACGAAACTTGGTCTTAACAACTCCTGCTAAAAGCCCCATTTCCCGCTTCTCCTATGTCAGTCCAGCTCCGACAGCACTATCTAGCCTCCAGAACTCAGTTATCTGAAGGCCAGTTCACAGCAGGGCAGACTCTCTTAGCTACAGCTTGGGAGACTGAGTTCTAGAAAAGTGGAGTGACAAGCACAAAGTCACCAGACAGAAACTCACTAGCTAAGCAGATCTTGGGGCCCAGACTCCCCAGCCCAGGGGAGCTGTGTGCTTCAGGCGCCCAGCATTCCCGATCCCAAGCCACAGCCTGCCATTGGCGCACCAGCCCGAGCTCTGCCGCTGGCTTGGGGAGTGTCATCTGAATTCCAAATGTGCCAGCCTCATTACCATCATCAACAGACTTCTTAATGAAGCTGCCAATAGTGTCAATGGCATCTTTTAATGACACTTCATGAAGGAAAAGAATTCTACAAATCCCACGTTCGTTGTCATTTGGTTCCTTTGCTTTATAGTAGGCTCAAAATGTTCTCTGCATAAAAATCAACACAATAATAATAATAATAATAATAGCAGCTAATATATTTATTAAATGCTAATCCTGTGTCAGCTACTCTGTGAAGCATTTTCTATGGGAGATAGAATAGCCAAACCAGATAAATATGAATTTCAGGGACTTCCTGCCAGGCACGCTTTCTGGAGTTAAAGGATTCTGATTTGGCTCCCAGGTTCTGGTGCCTGTGCTGTGCCAGGCACTTCACACGCCTTTTCTCTAATCCCTGGAACAAATTGGCAACGGCTTAGACGTTATCACCCCCAGCTCCGGAGGAACTAATAGTAATAATAAGGTGCAGAAAAGACCACGGCGCTGGCCAAGATGGACCGGCCAGTGGGCTTCCAGAGCCTCACTGAGGAGCTCCACACCAGCTGCCCAGCTCCCATGCTGGGGTCTCTAGTTGCCGGTGGCTCTCAGGGGGTGAGCTGGCTGGAGGAGCAAAGCACATGAGAGCTCCTGAGTCCAAAACCAACAATGCGGTTACATTTGGAATTCAATATGGCTTTCATGGAGAATCCATGCCACAAAGGGCCTTTGCAGTCCCGACTGCTGATTTTAAAATGCCTTAGGCTAAGGCAGACCCTGTGGGCTGCCCGAATCCTAACCATTATTATCAGACTTGCTTGTCTGAGAAGAAAAGGTGCTCCAAACTGTAGAGAAATGGAGGATAGATTTGGATTTATAGCATTTTTAGAATTAGAGCACTACCACCATCATTCACAGTTTATTATTTTTTTAATTTATTTGATAAGTTGTGAGTTTGCAGAACAATCATGCATAAAATACAGGATTCCCATATACCATCCTCTTGTGAACCTCCTGCATTGGTGTGGAGCATCTATTACGGTTGATGAAAGCATATTTTTATAATTGTACTATCAACTATAGTCCATGGTTTAATTTAGGGTTCACTGTAGTGTGCAGTTCCATGGATTGTTTTTTCTAATTTTATCCTAATACCGTATAGGCAATCTAAACATTTCCCCCTTTAAAACTTCAACAATTTTATTAAAGGAGGCAGATGTGTAGTGCATACTTAGTCTGCGGTGCATCTGAAGGGAGGTGGGGCTTTGAAGCCCAGTGGCCCAGGTAGAGGTACAGGTGGCAGCCCAGGTGGAGGCCCAGGTGGAGGTGCAGGTGGAAGCCCAGGTGGAGGCCCAGGTGGAGATGCAGGTGGAAGCCCAGGTGGAGGCCCAGGTGAAGGTGCAGGTGGAGGCCCAGGTGGAGGCCTGGGTGGTGGCCCAAGTGGAGGCCCAGGTGGAGGCCAAGTTCTCCTGTTCCCCAGCCATGTGACCTTGGGAGAATTGCCTAAGCTCTGGGAGTTAACTCCTGGCTCCTCCTATGTAAAATGGGAGTAATCACACTTGCTGGTGCACTGAAGTGAAATGTACAGGGCCCAGAGACTTCCAGACACCAGGGGATGGCTTAGAGAAGACCACCTAGACTCATATCTCAGCCCAGCCACCTGCCAGCTGAGGGACCCTGGCAAGTTGCTGGATCTCTGTGCCTCAGTTTCATTCATCAATACAAAGGCAAGAGAGTAGATTCCACCTGAGGGCTGTGGAGAGGATTAAATGACCAAATGCATGTAAAGAGCTCAAAGTAGAGGAACAAGGTGTTTGCTAACAACATTTTCTCAGCTTCTCAGTTTGATTTTTGCTTTGGGTTACATATTTGGTTCAGCACCCACATAGTCCATCCAATTCTAATGCAAAGAGATTCTATTTGCAAAATTATATATATATATACATAAAGTATTTAAGTGAGAAAAAAATACTATGACTCAGAATTGGTCACTGCATTTGAAATCCACTTTGGAGAACATTTTCTACCAACTCTTCATACTCCATCACTTAAAAACCTGAATTATATTTTACCATGCAAAAATGCCTTAAAATAATACCTTTCTCTTCAATCTCCCCATGTGTAACCACCAACGGTCTCCCCATCACTTAATAATGGAAACATAGTTTTTAAACCAAGGAGCGCAGCTTTAAAAGTAAAAGCTTCACACTTTTTATTCTGGCCAGACAGACCTATGTATCAGCTTCTTTCAGATTAGAATGCTAAGAGGAAAACAATCGAGTACAAAGTTACTTTCCATAAAACGAGAGGCAAAGAAGAGAAACAAAACAGAGACAGAGGGTAGAAAGGAAAAGTTTGGGGCCTTTATTTGCCACAGGTCCATCTCTTAGTTTGGAATCTTTCTGTTCCTACTTCTTGGATTTTGTCTTTTTTTTTTTTCACATGGGGAGGCACTGGGAAATGAACCCGGGTCTCTGGCATGGCAGGCGAGAATTTTGCCACTGAGCCACCAAAGCCCACACTGTCTTTCTTTTGCTAATTGTCCCCTGGCTCCTCTCTAAAGTTCCTGGGAAAGTGGCATGGTGAACTCTGTAAGCCTGGCACAGTCTGTGCAAATGTACCTCATCTGGGCTGTGCTACTGCGCAGAGCCTCAAGCAGAGTCAGGAAGCCTCACCTGCTCCCCTTTTACAGGTGCCTAAATTGAGGCCCAGAGAGCAAAACCAATTTACTCCCAGTCACATGGTTTACAAGCCCCAAAGCTGGGACTCTAACCTCTCATGATTCTGGAGGTCAGATCACACTGCTTAGGTCAAAATTATGACGTCACCAGCGCAGACCTCAATGTCATGGTGCTAAGTGGGCAACGGGACCCCGAGGCATATAAGAACCACAAAAGCACAGGTCCACAGGCACATGGTCAGAAGAACGATAAGAAAACACATCAACGAGCCAACAGCAGCCTTTTCGCTGTCCAGGCATTGTGAATGGTGTTTTCCTCCTTTTCTCTGTTTTACAAAATGTTTGGTAATTGGGGTTATACTAATACAGTAAAACAAATTTGCTTCAAAACTCCATTTGCTCTCTTGCTCCATGTTCCCCACAAACATTTCATTTTGAATCAAATCAGAAGGAAAAGAAAATTAAAGAATACCTCCCAGTCATCCTAATCAATTCACTCGGTATTGCTAAAGCACCTACTACGTTTCTAGACCAAGACCCTTGGGCACTTGAGGGGTTAGAAACCCAGGTCAGGACCTGCCCTTGTCAACACCACTGGGAGATAGCAGGTAAAAAAAAAAGGAAGAAAAAGATTTGGGACAACACATAATCAAATGCTCACGTGGACCTCGTAAGAGTCAGGCTGCCCAAGGCAGGCAGCACAGGGCAGCGTTTTGCAGCACATCCTGCAATGCTCCAGCAAGAGGCCAGGCCAAGAAGTTTGAGTGGCTGAGGAAGCTCCTGTTTACAACATGCATTGCCTCCGCCTGCTAGCTTCTCAATGCCATGTTTTCCCAACACCACTTATAAGCTCTCCGAGTCGTATTGTGCTAATAAGTCGTGATTTTTTGGAGTCTTTAAATGTTAGACTGTATAATGAAAAAGGGCAGGGAAGTGTTTCTAAATACCAATGAATTCCAGCATCTTGGGTTGCCAGAAGTCTGGTCTCTACCTCCCGTTTCCAGCCCCAGAGCACAGGATTTGCAAAAGTCAGAGGCTGATGGAAGAGGATGGGCCTTCCTGCCCCCACCCTTGGGCCCCCTAAGGCGGGCAGAGAGTGGAGAGGGACCCCCGCTTTGGTGGGAGCCATGTGGCTTCCCTCTACACCACCCCCCAGCAGTGGGTGCTGCCTGGGTGCTCTCACCTACAGCCTGCCCTTCTGTCTCCTGGCCTCCTTGGGTCAGTCCTAGGGGAAAGAAGTGGACATTAGGGCATTTTAGAGGAATAGGAATGCCTACAGAAGGCACTTTAAACCCCTGTCAGAAGAGGAAATGGTGTAAAAGACCATGAGTTTTCAGTCTGGGAGCAGCAGGGAAATGTGAGACCCCCACAGTTACGCAGCATTGCCACAGGTGATCCGGCCACCAGCAGCTTATGAGATGGTGGCTGTTGTCCAGCCATGGAATGACGCCAAGCCCCCCAGCACCCCGAAGTAGGCACTGTTATATACCCTTCTCTCTCAGCAGGAAACTGAGACCAAGAGAGGGTTTAACTTACTTGCTCAAAGTCGTCTGACTCCTGAATGGGGTAGCCGGTACTCCACCGAGATCATTGGTTCCACAGCCTCTGCCTTCACACCAGACTGTCCTGGTCCTGCCGCTCATGCCCAGAGCAGACGTGTCCTGTGGCCTCAGCAGGCAAACAAATGCCAGGTCAGCACAGTGGAGGCCCGAGAAGCAGAACCCTTGAACAAACGCTCGTTGTCTTTGTTTGCTCGGGCTGCCCTAACCAAGCGCCACCAACTGGGTGCCCTAAATAACAGAAATACATTGGCTTCCAGTTCTGGAGGCTGGAAATCTGAAATCAAGGAGTCAGCAGGGTCCTGCTCCCTCTGAAGTTCTAAGGGAGGACTCTGTCCCCCACTTCTTTCCTGGCTTCTGGCAGGGACTTGTAGGCAATCCATGGTCTTCTCTACCCCAGACCTCTTCTCTTCTGCCAGTGTCTGTGTCCAAATTTCCTCTTCTTACAAGGACACCAGTCCCATTGGCTTGGGCCCACTCTGCTGCAGCCTGACCTCATCTCATCTTGCCCAACTCCATCTGCATTGACCTTATTTCCAAATAAGGTCACATCCTCAGGTACTGGAGATTAGAACTTCAGCACAACTTTTGGGGGACACAATTCAATCCCTAGCATTTGTCATAGAAAGCAAGGAAGTCTCCATAGTCATTCTTTGCTTCTCTCATTCAGTGCGGGTTTATTTAGAACCTACTCTATGCTGGACCCTGAGTTGGATGCTGCCCTTGGGGACCCCCATCCCAACCAAGAAGACTCTCTTGCCAAGCCATCACTATAGCAAAACAGGATGAGCTCTCGTGGAAGCAGGTGGGAGCAGAGAGGATGGTGCTACAAGTTTTCAGCGCTTGGTTGCAGCATCAGTAGGAAACAAAAACAGGCATCAAGGTAGGAGCTAGCACAGAAATGTCTAAGAAGAGGAGCCGCCCAGGGTGGCTGGACTATGGGGTGCAATGAGAGTGACTGGCAAAAGTGGGGACAGGAAAAGTAGTCTACAGCCAAGCCCATGGGCCGGGTCTTGCCTGTTGGTTTGCTGGACCTGGGCTGGACCTTAGGGCAGGGGGAAGCACCTAAAAGTGTTAGAAGAGGCTGGGCAGACACTGCCCATGGACTTTATCCTTCTGGTCTGTGGACTTCAAACCTCATCTTCCTGAGAAGATTCTGTGACAGGTATTTGCCCAGACACTCAAGACCCAAGGAACCAAGATGGAAGGGACCCCTGTTCCCCGACAGCTGACATTCTAGCTGTCTTGGGAGGAGACAGATGGACAAGAGGAGTTCAAATCATGTTAAGTGCAGAGCTTAAAGCAGGTTAACATGATAGGTGTGGGTCAAAGGGTAGATGGGGGGTCTACCTTACATAGTGGTGAGGGAAGGTCTTTCTGCTGATGCTGAAAAGGGAAATGAGTGAGGAGAAGGAGCCAAGTATTCAGAGATGCAGCCAGAGATGCAGAGATGCAGACAGAGATTCAGAGATGCAGACAGAGATGCAGCTGGGCCCTCTACCTGCAACCAATGTGTTGCAGGTAGAGGGCCCAGCAGGAGCAAATACCCTGTGACAGTTCTCTTCCTCCCCTGCATCTTTTGAAAGGCAGTACCGGGCAGCAGAAAGAAGCCCAGACTGGGAGAAAGGAGCTGTGGACATTCTCCCCAGCTCTGCCCCTGCATGATCTCCATCAGGGCACCCCACCCACAATGAAGCGCTTCCTTCTCCTGACAAATAAGGAGCTCGGACACGCTGGTCAAGCCTTCTCTGATATGAAGATGATCACATCCTCTTTTAAGACATATCAGAAGCATCATCCCATGGAGAGGGCTTCCCTGCTGCCTTCACCCCTTTCCAAACAGCTGCTCCTTCCTCTAGGCTGCCACAACCCCTGGCTCTTCCTTTACTGAGATACTGTGCTCCTTGTCTAGACTGTGTGGCCCCTGAGGACAGCACCTGGCTCTTCATTGGCCTCACCACCCATTTGCACCCACAGTCTCCACAGCCCTGGCACCAGACCACTGCCCTGTGGCAAGGAGTGGTGACTTCAGTCGACAGCTTTACCTCCAGAGGAAGCCAAATGCAATGAAGAGCTAGGAAAGACAGCACAGCTTCTCTGAGCAGCTTCCAGGAGGCTTAGAGTGCCCTTCTTTCAGGAAAGAGACTCCCTTGCTTTTACAAAGCCTCACCTCCCCTTCCACACAGACACCCAGACAAGCAGATGTTCTCACCCTCTACAGCACAGCTGGGGAGTGCTCTAAGGGAGGGGCCTCCAGGGAGGAAGGTAAAGGAGGCTTCAGTGGCCAGGACAGATGTGAGTCGGGCCTTGAATGGGGTAGGCACAGGTGGCCCAAGGTCAGCAGGGTTGGCACTGCACGAGTGTCCCCAAGGAGTGTTCCCCATATGCCTCGCTTGCCTGGCCATATCCCTGGCCTGGTCTTGAGGTTTGGCAAGAGATTCAGCAGGGCAGATAGGGAAGGGCATTCTAGGCATGAGGAAAAGAATGAGCATAGCCCAAAAAGTGCATGAGGGGTCTGGTGGGTGGAGCATGGCAAGGAGTGGCTGGGCACGATGTGCAGGGGCCTGGAGGGCAGTGGGGCAGGTCAGAGGCAGGCCGTGGAGTGGCTACAGATGGGCTCCACCCCAACTGTGGCCAGCACGCAGCCTCCCGGGCTGCTTTCTCAGGGCTGTCACAGCCCCACCCTATGAAATCCTATTCTCTAGGCATAGGAGCCTGTGCTGATGTAAAGCCTAGTCTTTACATCAAACACACAAGTCTAGAGAAATAAAGCACACCTTCTTTTTAGTTTGTTGTTGTTTTTTTCACTTTTTGCATGGGCAGGCACCAGGAATCGAACACGGGTTTCCGGCACAGCAGGCAAGAACTCTGCCTCCTGAGCCACTCTGGAGCACCCTAAAGCATACCTTCTTAGACAAGGAAATTAAGGTATTCTATTTCAGTATCAGGTATGATTAAAAATAAATATGTAGCAATGAAAGTAGGGAAAATGTGGGCTAAAACACTGGAAAGATCAGGGACATTCTGACTCTGGGGAAAGCTGAATCCAGGAGCTCGAACAAATGGCATCATCTCAGCCTATCTCTCTGACTTTTAGTTTCATCCTCCACATTTTAGCTTTACTCTCAGGCAAGCCTTCTTCTTGTAGTACTAACACTTGCAAGGTCCAGGCTGGCATTCTTCCAATTCTGACAAAATTCTGCAAATCTAGTCTCACTGGCTTTGATTAGTCACAAAACTATCCTTGAATTAATCACTGTGGTCAGGGAAATGTGTTGCTGTGATTGGTCAGACCTGGGTCATGTGACTAGCCATGAACCCTGTCAGTTCTACCCAACCCCAAGGGATTAAGAGTTAGAGTTAGGGAGGAGAGAGTCCCTGTTTCAGTCATCAGTGGATACATATCAAATCATCCCAAACTTTGTGGCTTAAAAAGAAATCAATAATCATTCATTTTGCTCATGAATCTGAAACTGGGCCCAGCTGGTTGGAGACAGCTTGCCTCTGTTCCTTGCAGCTTCAAGTGGATGACCCAACTGGGAGTGGAGGCTCCCCTTCCAAGGTAGCTCACTCACGTGGCTAGCAAGTTGGTGGCTGAGCTGGGACTCTCAACCAAGAGCCACTTTCCCACTACTGATGAGTTCCCTCGAGGTTTCTCTGACTCACTGAAAACATGGCACCTGGGTTCCAAGAGCAAGAGTTCCAAGAGGACAGAGCAGAAGTGACAAGCCTTCTGATGCCCTAACTTCAGCAGTCCTAGACCATCACTTCCACTGCATATCAGGGGTCAAGCAAGTCATGAAGGCCATCCAGATTCAACAGTAGATAAATTAGACTCAATGGGAAGGGAAGCAAAGCATTTGAAGCCATTTTTTTCCTTCCACAGTTCCCAAAAGCCATATCGGGGTACTTTCATCAGAAGAGAGAATGGATGCTGAATAAACAAAACATACTGTAACAACTTGCCACATGCCTCTATACCCAGTCTCTCTCAATCTTGTTGGGTCACCACTGCAAGAGTTAGTTTCCCCATTTGTACAATGAAGACAGTAGTCTACCCCTAACACAGCACAAAAAAGATCCTGTGAGATCGTGGACGTCCAGCCCCACTTGTCCCCTCACCCCATTTGGACATGAAGACACTGACTATGTCATGACTCGCTCGGAGCCAGTTGACCAGAGCTGAAACTGGACCACAGGCAGGTCTCTGGGTGCTCAGCCTCTGGTGTGCTTTGCAGTGTAACAGGACATGAATTAGCTGTTTTATGAGAAACTCAATTTCCTTATTATGGGGCAAACAGCCACTGTTCTATTCTAACTAACTAGACTGATTCAATTAACGGTGCTAAATACAGTTCCTACTGGAAAATAACTTCAGTTTACTGCTTCCACAAACCTCATTAGATTTGATTAAACAAAATCCATAGTAACAGACAAAAGATGTTGCAAACTTTTGTCCATGGCCCATTGGCCAGGGAGGCCTGCAACATTCAGCAGAGAAGAGTTACAGGCATAAACCTTGAAATCACACAGGTTTGGATTGGAAGCTCAGCTCTTCTTCCCACTTCCTAGGGTTGTTGTGAGGAGAAAGGAAGAGAAGTGTGCCAGGTGTTTAGAACAGTACCTGCCCTGTACATACTGCACATAGAAGAACTACTTGGTAAATGGCAGCCGCTATTTCTGTTTTCTAAGTCTCCCTTTTTCTGCATATCCAGAACTAAAATATGTCTGCCTATCTTCTCCATAAGAGACGAGTATCAAAGAACACCACTGTCACTGCCAACCAAAGAGAAAACGCAGTTCTGAGCCTCTCCATCAGCTTCTAGACTGGCAGCTTGGTGACAGCAAGAGCTGTGTTATATTCCCCTCTGCTTGGCTCACAGTGCAAAATGCATGCTCAGGCACTACATGCCAATGAACGAACTAACGATTGAAGACAGGAGCCAGTTGGAATTCTATTGGGCAAACATGAAAACATGGCTTCCCTTTAAATGGATTTAGTTCTATTCAATTAAACAAATGCTTTTTGAAAACTCACTCTACCAAGAGCTGAAGATAAATAAAGGTGTGACTGCTCCCCTCAAGAAGAGAAAGATGATAAACAGTCATTTACCAGCAAACATGATAAAGGATGCCACAGAGTTTTCAAAATGTCCTGGATGTTTTTTAGTTTATGGTGTATTGGAGCGGCTAGAGGGAAGTACCTGAAACGGTTGAATGTATCCCAGTAACCTTGATTCTTGAAGATGATTATTTAACTCTATAGCTTTTACAGTGTGACCATATGGTTGTGAAAACGTTGTGTCTGATGTTCTTTTTTATCCAGGGTATGTACAGGACTTCAGCAAATTCAATCCATAACATTTGTCATAGGAAAGAAGAAAGTCCTCATAATCATTCCTGGCTTCCTTCATTTGGTGCAGGTTTATTTAGCACCTACTATGTGCTGGACCCTGTGCTGGTGGTGCTCCCTCAGGAAAAGATGAGTAAAAAAATAAGGAAAAATAAATAAATGAATAATAGGAGGCATAAGGGGTAAAAAAAAAAGTGGGTAAATTGAAATGCTAGTGGTCAATGAGAGGGAGGGATAAGGCATATGGAATGTATGAGTGTTTTCTTTTTTTCTTTTTTTTTCTTTTTTTTGGAGTGATAAAAATATTCTAAAAATGATCATAATGATGAATACACAACTATGGGATGATATTGTGAGCCACTGATTGTATATGTGTGTGAAGATCAGTCAATAAAAATATGTTTTTTCAAATGTCTTGGATGCCCAGAGATGAACCATGAAAGCCTTTGTAGGGAAGCCAAATTTAAGGCCACTTTGATTTGGGTCTAAAAAAAAAAAAAGATGGGTGGCTAAAATCAAGCAGCATTTATGAAAAGGAACAGACCCAATAAAATCTGACCATTCACTCGGTTTTGTATAGTTAATGAAATTTGGTCCTACAACAAATACAAAAAAAAAAATACTTCACAGACTTTGCCCTGATTTTGATTTTATTGTTGAAATAAGAAAGAATTGTAGAGAAAACCCCCGAGGGTACAATATTAAGTGGGATTCCATGGCCAACCCTAATGGTCAAAGCATAAGCATGAGGCACAGCACAGATGCGGCCTGCCCCCTAAGAAAATGTCCCAAGGTAGCACACCAATCCCTGGCTTCTTGTTCACAGTGGGATGTGAAGGTTTAAATGCTGGAGAACAAAGCAGGCAAGAAGAGGATTAATGACTGTCTTGGAAGCTTCAAGGGCAATGGGACATAGACTCACCTCTCAAATATTTATTGGTCACTGATTATGCACCAGGTTCTAGGAATTGATGAATAAAATTCAATGTCTATCCTCAAAGATTTTCAGCATCTAGAAGCAATACTTCATATCTCCAAAAGAACTTCATCTCTTACTTCTAGCCTCCTATCAGAGCCATCAGTCTCTCCTCCCATGATTCTGACTTCAGGGAAAGGTCACACAATCACCGCTTCTTTCTTGTAGGCATCATCTCAACTTACCTGCCTCTCTCATCACCCATTCACTGGCCACATCTTGTCCTATTCCTCCTCTAACCTGAATCTCTCTTCTAATTCTCTCCATTCTTTTTGTTTCCTCTGCCACCATCTTCTGTCACCCAGACTGCTATAACAGGCTCCTACATGGTCTCCAGGTTCCTGGGGTTGACACCCTCTTTCACTCTATTCCAACCACCTATGAAATGATAAATCCAAAGTGCTCCACTGACAAAAATGCTTCACTGCAGCCTCAGCGACTACAAATAATACCCCAACTTCTCTAGCAGGGCATATGGTGAAGCACTGAATACTGCTTTCAGAACTTTGGACAGCTTCCCTCCCTGCTCGCTCCTTCCTACCTACCATAAGCATGGCCCTCCTTATCTTATCTGACCAATTCCTAGGAACATCTTCCAGGAAGTCTTCCTCACAACTCCCATCCTTCCAGGCCGGTCAGGTGGCCCCACCTTGGACTTCCATAACCCTTGTTCTTTCCTGCTCTTGGACCAGGATCACATCTAATTGTCATATTCTACTGACCTGTCTGTTTTCTGCACTTGTCTTAGAATGTGGGACCCACATTCAGTCACTACTGTGCTTTTTTTTTTAATTTGCATGGGCAGGCACAAGGAATCTAACCCAGGTCTCTGGCATGGCAGGTGAGAACTCTGCCTACTGAACCACCATGGCCAGCCCACTACTGTGCTTTTATCATCTAGCTAGTGTTGGGTATTCAGTAAACGCTTGATGAATGAATTTGCCTGTCTCTCCTAAGTTGTGGACTTCTTGAGGAAAGACACCACTCTTATCTGTTTCTATGTCCCCCACTGTTTTCCAGAACCCAGGGTGACACTCAGACTTGACCTATGGTGATTGGACAGTGTTAGGAAAGCACTGGGGCAGAGGGGGGAGAGGTGGGACTTGCAGGAATTACCAGGTATCATATGCCTTTATGTCTGTTAGGTTTCTGCAGTTTCATCAGTCTTGATGGATTTTTATCATTCCCTTCACCTAGCTTAATACCGAATTAGTTACAATCGTATCACTAATGAACATGCATCTTAAAGGGAAGCAAATGGTTTAGTTAAAAGAGCCCTGGTACAAAACCAACACCCTCTGAGTCCTGCTCCAAGCCCCCTACCTACCAGCCATGTGACCCTGAACAAGTCTCCTAACCCTCTGTCCTACTGTTCTTGATCTTCAAAAGCATTCAAAATACTTTCCGGTTTTGCTGTGAGAGTCAGATGGGAGTGTAATAAAGTAGAAGCACAAAGTAGGAGTTGAATAAATACTAATTCTCTCTCTCTTTCTCTTTGCCGCATTTCACACTCTACCATCCCTCCCATTAAGCAGGTTGAAAGGGGCTCTCCAGGACAAAATATGGATTTGGAAAAAATAATTCTTTGGAAGGAGGATACAGCAAAAACTGTGGATTTATAAGGGACAACATAAGACACTGCTCACTGGGGAAATCTGAGCTCATCTAGAATTGATTGCCATTTCCAAATAAAAATTATCCAGGAATTAATTTCAGGTAGCAGGAGATCCCAAAAAAGATTCTGGCTGGCAGTGACAAGTGGTAGCATGTTTGTGCCTCTTCTGTATTCTGATGAAGAATTCCCAATCTCATGGCTCAGAATAAAAATATTAGCACCTGTATGTGTAGATTGTGGGTTCACAGAGACATGACTCTTAACATCCCTGATGGCCAATGCATGTGTGTAGATACTTTTTCCTGTTTCCCAAAATACTTATCAGTACACCATACACAGCAAAAACTGATGGATTCTCATTCTGAATTAAAGCAGGCGCCTCTCTCCTTCCCAACTCCTGGACTGAGACACACGAAGCTCCACTGCGATGGGCACAGCCATATACAAACAAGTCTTCTGTTAAAATTCATACATAATCAAAACAAATTGAATATCCACCCTTATTTCCATAGGGAGCATAGCTATAATGATTAATGCTTGACAATGATATTTAATTAAAGCTTATTTACTTTATAAGTATTTTCCAAGTATTTTTCCTGTGGTATACCAAGCATTACCATTCTGAGATAATCTAACACATCATAGGTGAACACAGGGTTATAATAATCAGAAACTCACACAGACACACAGGCACAGGCTGGAAAGATTTTTTACAATAAAGAATAGTTGCCATGTACCAATTTGAAAACAATTTGAATCTCAAAATCTGGAGCATGTCTCTCTCTTGCTCTCAAAACATGCATTACACATGCACAAACATATCCCTTCAAATGTGTTCCTACATTTCACCTATTTCTGTTATAAAAGTCCTGGCCTTCTCTAGCCAAGCCTTCAGCTTCTGATGTAATTCACCCCAAATTTTCAGCTTTGGTGCATTTCTGCTTAGAAATCTAGATAGAATCAGCACATAGAGACACCTTCCAAATCTCAGTATTATTTTCAGGTCCTGGTTACTAATGATGAAAGTGAAATCTAGGCTTTTAATTCTAGAAATATATCTTAGATCTTTAATATTTCCCCCCCCAATTCCTACTCATTGGGTCTAATCTTATAGCACCAGTAAATTCTCTGAATCAAAATAACGAAAATTAGGATCCCTTCCATTTGGAAGAAACCTGATTTTATTTGTGAAACTTCCACGAAAGGCATAACCAACCATTTACTGATTTTAAAAAGAAGTCAGAGCCTAGAGTTTGGACAACACTAAGTTTTAAAGCTTTAATTAGTCATTAAGGTCAGGCAGCTATAGAAATAACTATAATGAAATAGAGAATAATTTATTCATTCCGGTTCACTACAGAGTGCACTGCTTCCAGACACATACCCTAATAAAGAGCCGTGTCCTTGAACTTTGAACCAAAACAGAATCCCTATGCCTGCCCATCGAGGAGAGGAGGCTCCCCCCCCTTCCTGGGGAAGCCTCGCAAGGCGTGCACAGCTGGGATGTGCAGTCCTTAGGAAAGAGCTGCAGGCCTGTGTCCCCACAGTGTGCCAAGCATCATGCAAATAACTCCACAGGCTTTATTGCCAATTAAGTGCAGGAAGTTCCCATTTGCTCCAAGGGATTCCTGAAGGCCGCCATTCCCGAATTTACCTATCTTAAAACTCACACATCATTTGGGTAATTTGGACAAAAGAGGATAGGTGTGTCATTTTTTTCCCCCAGATCAACGTCCATTTGGCATCCATAGGGTGTAGGTGTACAGTCCTTCTGGTTGGCCGAATCTGAAATTCTCTTCTCTTTACACTCCAGAATTTACTGCTTTTTTCCTGATCATCATTATTTTCAGTTAAGACCTAGTGAACCTGAATCATACTGTACAGGGAACTATTTAAATTTGCATAATTCAAATTGTCACATATATCTTCAACCCCATTTTACAGATGAGAAGAGGCTGCCGTGAGTTGAGTCCGGCCTGTGGTGACACAGGTACACGTGAATCCAACCTGCTAAGTTGGCTGTTACATCCAGAGAAAATTAAAGCTAGCCTGGTACATAAACTCAAAGCCGAATCTGAGATGCCATTCCATGCAGCGGAAGTAAAATCAGATAAGCTTTCGGTTTCTCAACACGGGGATCATTGACATATATGGACGACTTCGTCAAGGGTCATTTTTGAACCCTCAGGAGGGGCAGCTGACAGGAAGGGTTCCATCCGTAGCTACCAATGACCTTCAGCTTTCAAATCTAGAAGGTAGCTTAAAACAAATGGAATTGACTTGATTCTGTTTTTAATTCATAAACAATAGATCATCCCTCCTTTAAATCAGCTAATATTCCAAATACAGCATGTTGCTTTTCTTTCTAATCATGAGAAAAGTGTATTTTATAACAAGGTGTTCCAATGCTTTCTAACTATTCATGCTACATGTGTACATAATATTAAATGAGTTGGAGAGGCATTAAAGCCAATTTGAGTGCTTTTAAAACCAAAGGTGACATCCATTTAGGTTGGCTTTCTAATAAATTCTGATTTTTTTTCATTTGAGAGAAAGTATATAATTGCTAAGTTTATGCAACTTAATAAGGTATTTTTAGCCTCAGAATAATGAATCCCTTCGGTCTTTGTACTTGTTATAAAAAGTTAATAATATAAGGCAAGGAAAAATAAGTGCCGTTGTTAAATGCCTTATTGATAAGTTGAGACCAAGAGTTACACCAACAGAGCAACTGTGAGGGAGGAGATTAGTGATGAAGTTAAAATATAAACAAATATATAAAGCCACTTTGCAGGATTAAGTGCACTGTCTCAAAGAAAAATTTAAGAAAATAATTTAAATAAATGGTATAATAAAATCCTTTTAAGAGACAGCTGATCAGATCCATATTTAGATTCCTGTTCTTTTATCCATTCTATGAATAACAACCAGCCTTTGTTATTTCCTTACATGAAACCATTTTTAAAATAAATTTCAAGTGTTATAAATCACTCAGAGTATACATACCCTTAATTCATGTGATTTTATTGCCTCTAAGGAAATCATCACTTTCACACTGCATCTCTCTGCTTCTCTCTCCTCGTGCACTTCTTTCTTCAAAGAGCCTAAAGAGGTCAAGTTAAAAGTGTACCAAATGTCAGGGTTGGGGACCCCTTCTTTCAAACCAAAAATGTTTTAACATTTTTAAAGGGGGAGAAATATGATCACTTTGGTAAATATCTAACACAAAACCTTGAACAAGTTATAGACATGTGAACATCTATATACTTCAATTGTCTATTTATACGAATTGACTAAATCTTGAAGGGACTTCATTTTGCAAAAAACATTTCTGCAAGCCATTAGTCAATAATACAGACTAACCTCTTCAGATACACTTAAAGAAAAAAAAAGAAAGTGTTAAACAGCCAAAGTTTTGAGAGTAGGACCAAATGCTACACATTTCATTTCCATGAGTCACCTTGCCTCTACATTCAGTAATGTGTTTCCACGATGCTGGAATCGCAAGTTGCACACAGACACGCACTTTTGTACAAGGACTTTACAACATGCCAGTCCTATTTTGCTCATTGTGAAAGTGTCTAAAGAGTAATACACAAATACATTCCTTCTGTCAAATCAATAATGTGTACTCCACACCGTTATTATTACATCAGGGACATAATGGTGAGTACACAGCAGAAATAGGGCGTAGACAGCTTAACCAACCCATCGATGTATTAGTAAGGTCTGTTTTATGATGAATCTGGGAGTAACCATTCCAGTGTTTTAAGCATCATGAAGGGGAGTGAAGGAATAGAGAGACAAAAGCCTGATTTGCCCAGTATTTAAGGGGTTCCCTGACTCGAGACTTACACTGATAAAACTGGGAAAATCCCAAGCAAACAAAGATGTTGGTCACCCTAGAAGGAAGGTAGTTGGAAATTTATTTGGATGAGGACAAGAGTCACAGAGAAAACGGACTGAGAAAAAATCATATTAATAGCCCTGAAAAAGTTGCAAAGCCTAAAAAGACAATTATTTGAATTTTTTGGTCTTTAAAAAAAATGTTACCTTCATTGAAGAGAATCCACCTTGATTGGAGGCTTTTAGTCTCAAAAACACTCATTAGGTACCAGCATCCAAATGGATTGAGTACTCAGAATGACTCAGAACTTTAAATGTCATTTAGTGTAAAACTTAGCCCTAAAGGTGACTGTGTTACTTTCCAGAAAGAAAGGATTTGGTTAGTCCAATATATCTTAATACCAACTTCAAGTTTTTGGTAGAGGAGTCAAATTTTTTTTTCTTGGCTAAGTTGGATTGACAAATGAAGAAAACAGCAACCATATACAATCATATGAGACCCTCAACTGAAACTCAGATCAATTTCATAAAAGATTATAGTAGCATTATTAAAAATTAGATTAAATTTCCTCTTTCAATCAGTGGACAAATAAGACAAAGGTGCCAATGAAATCTGACGAAACCTATCCAGAAGCAGGCTTTTGAAATGTTACCCCCATAAAAAGAGCCCATAAAATTAATCTACCTGGACGCTTTCCATGTTAAATCAGCATAGAAATAATTTTAAGCACTTAGGACATTAGTTATAAAATGCATTGTCTCTAGTTGTCCAGGAACAGACTCCTGAAGGCTGAGAACCTGGATCTCTCCAGCACGACACATGGCAGGTACAAACAGGAACAGAGGCATTTCAGGAGCACCTGAGATTTCTGCTCATTAGAAAAGAAGAGGAGCATTAGGGACTCAGGAAAATAGCTGGCAATCTCCAAAGCACTTCAGTTCACCAGTGCTCCTATTACCCTACCTAAAATAAAAGATAAGTCTCTCTGTACCACTGACTTAGCACAGGTTAAGGTGCATACTAACTATTACCTCTTATTAGCGCAGGGTAGTCTTATCCCCATTTTACATGGGGAAGCTCAAAGAGGTCTACTGACTTGCCTGCATGGGGCTCAGAAGTGTCAATTGGAGCTGGATTCCTAGTCCAGGGGTGTGGCCTTCACAGGCCAGCTGCCTAACAGATAGATTTCTGGTCCTCCAGTCAACCAGTAGCATCCTCTCAGGGGTCAGGAAGGAGCCCTTTATCTGTCATGAGGAAGCATGGTAGAGAGAAAGAACCTGAATTTTGTTGGCAAACAAAGTATCTGAGCTCAGCAACCGGCTGTTTATCACATGTCCTAGACCGGTGAGTTGAGCTCCAGGAGCCCCAGTTTTCTCTTCTGTAAAACAGGACCATCAGAGATACCTAAAGTGCTGGAATGAGGGAGGATTTAACAATGGAACTTTTGTAAAATAGAGTGGGGAAAAAGAGACATTCAACTCCTACCCATGCTTGCACCCTTCCTGCACCAAATCCTCAGGGCTTGCACCCTTCCTGCACCCAATCCTCGGGGCTTGCGACCAGAGCTGCAGAGGGATGCTGGACACATGCAATTCTGAGCTTTTCAGCTGGAGAAACGTGTTGGTGCAGAGTCCGTGTCCCTACCAGCTCAGGAAGTTTTATTTCTTCTGGGGAAAGGAAGTAGTAGGATGTCAGTTTCTGACAAAGGCAATTAACAAGTTATAAGTACAAGAACTTACTTTCCCCCCACCCCCCCCACCCCATTCATGAGACTTACAATTTACTGCATCCAGAAACTGAATTTAAAATGCAATTATTGTGCAGTAATTAACTTTGTCCAAATGAGGCCCCTTCAGAACTCAGTTTATTTAGAGACACATTATTTTATTGAGCCCAGTATTTTTTTTTTAGCGTTTTTCAATAAAGTTTCTTTTATGGTCAAATTGGTGAATTTAAGGGGGGAAAATGTCTGATTTGATAAATTTGGGCTCTTTCCAAGAACTCTGTCACAGTGTTCAGAGTCTCAGCTTTCCATTGGGGTGGGGGGTGGGGAGCAGTCTCATTGCTGTAAATCAAATGTGCTTGTTGCCACGTGAAACAGCATGGAAATCCGCCTCCAACCGGGCGGCCCAAAACAATGGGCACCAAAATTAGGTGTGGTTCTTGCCCTCCCTCTGAAATTAACATGGTTTTGCCTTAAAATTGCGAGGGCAGCTGAGTCCAGGATATAGTATTTTGCAAACCCCTGGCTCAAAGAGACAGGTAATTAAAAGGATGATGCCTTTTCTTCACCTACGCAATGTCAGCTGAGAGTTCTTAGTTTTCTTTTCAGTCTTTATTTTTTTCCCCCCACATGCAGTCAGCAGCGAGGCAAGACAACTGTAAGAGGAAAATGTCACTGTCCGGAACAGTGGGTATGACAAGACAGAGAGGTACTGAAGGTCAAAGACCAGATCAAATGAAAGTGATAATACTAGAGCTAAATCTGACTTCTCCCCCTTCTGCTACTTCCTTCTGGGCAAACATTTGAAATGTGGATTTTAAAAGGCCTCTCCAATACTTCTTATACCTCAACAATGTCCGTGTATCACTAAATAAGGTGAAGGTAAAATATAGAAAGAAATACCGGGCTCTGTCACTGAAGACCAAACGCCTAGAGGGAAATTTTTTAAGGTGTTAGAGGCTTTGAATCCAGGGCTGAATTTCACATTTTTAACCCCATTCCAAACACGACATAAAGTCAGTCCAAAGGAAGAAACTTACCCTGTCTCCTCACTCCACAAAATCCCAGCTCTGAAAAGCCCAGGTGTAGCAGGGTTGGGCAGAAATTACTGACCCGCTTCGACGCAGTCTGCCAAGAGAAAGAAAGAAAGGAAAGAAAGGGGAGAAAAGAGAGAGAGTGAGAACCCCGGTAGAGGCAGATATACGTTGGCCCTGCCAATGACTCTCTGTTTAACTTGTAATCAAAACAACTCAAACCCAGCTACTGTTTGCATATCTGCCAAGTTCCTCAATTTCAGCAGTCGGCAGCAGGTCCTCGGTATGACAGGCTGTCTTTCAGATTCCAGCAGAATCTGCCAAAGCCCCAGCACAGAGGCAACTGGCAAATTAAATGCCAGTGAGCAAGGACATCCCTGCACCTTTCCTCCGTGCACACAAAGCGGCGGCATCCCGGGCCCCCCCCCCATCCGGGGGGCTGCTCTCCCGGCGGCGGAGCCGAGCCGATCCAGTACCCAGACTCCTACTAGGTCGCTCCAACCCGAAGCCTGCTGGGCCGCAGTCGGTGCACCGATGGCAAATAAACTACTAAGTTTTCTTATTAGAAAGAAGTGGTGGGGGGAGGAGGGGACAGGGGGTGTGTGAAGCCCTCTGCCAATGGATGAAAAGAATACCCTTAAATCACATAGGCCCCAAATAACTGGCTTTCAAGTGCCCAACGATATCATGCCATCTATAGATGTTAGGTATTCAGATTCCCTGCGAAGTGTAATTGAAAATAAAATAAACATTAAATGCATGCAGGCAGGCACATCTTTAAATCTTACATCCTAAAAGCTTCATGTGAAACTAGAGATAACGCTTCTCTTTTCCTAGGAAAGTGTAAGCTCTGAAAACCCAGTTGATCCTTCGGGGGGAGGGGATTGGCTGGTGAAGGTTCAGCTCCCTCCGTGATTATTGGTGCTTATTAGCATAGCAGATATTAATGAATAAGCATTGTTTTGACTACAACTTCAACTATAACCTGCTGATTTAATGACTCACACTAAGTTTGGGGAGTACGGACAGCAATCTTAATTACACAAACGGAGCTGTGTTCTGGGGAACAGCTAGCTAGCTGAGACCTCAGGACTGACAGAGGCGCCTGATTAAGGCAGGAAAGACGCTCAAATTGGTGGGCCCAACGGACATGATAAACGCCAGGAGGGCCTCCTGATGCCACCACTTTACCCAAATCCACCTTGACAATAAACAGTACATTTTCACGTTAAATCTCTTGGAGGTGGGGGTCGGGGGCTCGCTACTCCAAATGACAAGGCATTCAAATTGAGTTTTGTTCTGTTGTGTTTTTTCAGGTGAGGGGGTAGAAAAATGAACTGGCAAGAAAGAGCTCGCGTGCCAGGGCTCCGTGAAAAAGGTTGGGTTTGTCTTTGACCCGAGCTTGCTATCCAGCGAGGCGGCCACCGACAGGGAGCAGGGCCTCCGCTAGCCCGCCCGGGGTCGCGCCTGCCTCGCGAAACGTGGGTGGAGGCCGCGTCTACGCACTCCAGCGAGGGGCCGGGTCGGTGCTTGCAGGAGAGTGCGAGCTGCACACACCAGGCTCCGGCAGGGCTTCCTTGTTGCGGTGCCCATTGTGCCCGGGGCTCCTGCCATTTGCTGTAATTTGGTAGCTAGGGCTCTAGGAGGCTGCAGAGCCCCAAAGGAGGACACTTTGAGGCAGCCTCTGACCCGCGCGGGCGCCGGGACATCATCAGGGTAATGGGCAGCCCGAAGCTCCCGGGACATTCGGGGCTTCATTTTAGAGGTGGATTTTTTTTTCAAGCCTAACTCACCCATCTTCAGGTTTTCTTTTCCTGAAACTAACAGCATTTCCAAAAGACAAGAGAATCCTAGATGGCTCCAAGGGTTAGCAGGAAGGTCACCTACCTGGTGGACATTTCTGGAGACGCCGCTGCCATGGGGGAGCTGCTAAAGAAATTATAGTCGCCAAGTTTTACATTATCTGACAGGCGGATTCCCGTTAAGTTTCTGTTTTTCGACCAGGGAGGCTCCGAATGGGCACGACCACTTTCTGGGGAGATTGTAATTGTGTGTGCATGGAAACAGAAGGCCTCTGAATCTTGCTTCTGGTCTGGTGTTTGGAAGGGCCTGGACTCCCTGTTTGAGCAGAAATGCCCCGTGCACTTTCGTCGAGAGCCCAGGGTTTGGGCCACAGCCCACAGCTGGAATAAGAGCTTCCTCACAGTTCCAGTCTGCGCCCAGCGCCTTAATGGTATGCTAATGACCAGAGCCTCTTCAATTTGCAATTCTTCACTGGAAATGGTATTCAGATTTCTGTGCCCCTTAGTGAAAGAAGGCACAGAGAGATTTTTTTTTTCTCTCCCTGTGTCTGGTCAGACAGGTAAAATAAACTTCGCTCTGATGACAAGAGACACACTCCCCTCCCCGAGGCCTTCTTCGGTCTGAACAGAAAAGCAGGAGCTTGGGCAAGTTAAATTCCTGATATTACCATTTGCAGGAGCTCAGGAGGCGGGGAAAGGCCAAGTTCCTTTTTTACAAACTGTTGTTCTCAATTATTAATTTCCAGCCTTTGTGCAAACCGAAAGCGATGCAGTCTCAACATCTTTACTTAGCACTTGGGGAGCTCCCCCTTTGCTCCAGTTAACCCCCTTTCTTTGCATTTGAAAATAAATATAAAGTTTACCTTGGGAACAAATGATTAATGAAGTGTTTTCAGTGTACCCCAGCTGTTCACCATAATAGAAGAATAATTTGATGTTTGGGGTCCTTAAGCCTTTTGATGGCAATTGATTTTTTTTTTTCTGGAGGGGGATGAGGGCTAAGGTGATTAAAGGGTTAATATTCAAATCAGAAATTTGCAAGGCCTGCATAATGGGAGCGCCACCCTCATAACAATAGGAATTCTCAACAATATCCAGCCTTGTTAGCAAGAGGGTTACATGCATTGAGGGCAATCAGTGTGTCTTGTCAGTTTCTTTTTATCTGCCATCTCCAACCGCCGAGGAGCCGAAATGAAGCACTTTGGAATTATCAATTTCAGCCACATTTGCATAACAAAGCCCCCGAGGAAGAGGCATGATAAATGTGAAGGACCCCTCTTGGAAAAGGAACTGTCAACCGCGCCCCGAAAGATTCTCCAACCGAGCGCATTCTCGGGGACTGCAGTCAGCGAAAATAAAATGAAAGCATTAAAGAAAGTCATTCTCTCAGAGAGAAAAATCTCCCCCTCTGCACAGAGAGAACTGGATGAAATGACATTATGCATATGAAAATGTCCAGAAAGATGTTTGATTTATGTATGCATTAGATGCAAATTCCATTACGGTGCGCGCGCTGTTGTGTGATTTGGCGCTGAACACATCAGCGCCCTGATCAGATCTGATCTCATTAATTCCGACAAGGAGAGAGAGAGGGAATTGAGAAGAATTTATGGCCTGGACACTTGAAAGAAGTAAATTGTAATTCTGTTTAAAGCGGTAGCGAACCTTTTAACCACCTTTTATTATAGGAAAGAAGCACTCACTTTTATAATACTGTAAGGACTTAATCTCGTACTGAGGACTTCTGGTCCTCATTTAAGAAGGGGAAGTCTATGACCTTGTTTAAGGGAAAAGAAAAAGAAGTGGAAAATGTCTATCTTAGACCAAAATTCGAGGAAAATATCGCCATAGTAGGATCAAAGGAGAAACTGTGTGCCTCTGGACGACTGTATAAACATTTCATTTTAAGGATCATGTTTTTTTTATATAGCATAGTTTTCAAATAAAATACCAGTGACCGAATATTTTTATATGGGACTGGCCAACAGATTTTAGATTTTAAAACGTCTTTCATTGCGTTGCCAATAAAAATGCTACTAAAAAAAATATGATGAGGGATACAATGGGAAAAGTATTTTCTGAAAACCCCACTTAACTAGAACTGCTTTGAAAGCATAGTCAATTTCAAACTAGAATTAATAACAATCATCGTAAAAAAGCCCACTGCCCAAATAGTTTTTGCAGGGAATGTATTTCTACAGGGAAAATCCCGGATTGTTTCTTTCTATCAGTAATGATTCTTCTCTTTTTTTTTTTGCTCCGAATAAGACCTTAATAAGTCGTTTCCTCCTTTCAGGAGCGATAATCACCCTTCATGGGTGAGATGTCCTGCATTTACTTGATAGCGAGGGTAAAACGGAGAGTGTCTCAATATGTTATTGCATCAAGGAATCACGGTTCCTCCCCCAGTATTCATGACCCCCTGGGGTGCAGCTTTGCCTGGAAGAGTTGCATTTCCCAGTGCATCTTTCATCTTTCTGAGTTCTGATGAACTGTCTTCCCAGGGCCGGAGGTGCGGGCAGACCCTGGATTTGAAAAACCTTAGTTACCGATCATGTTTGATTTTAGATGGAAATGAAGATATCGAGGCGAGGAGGCAGTCTCCCCCCTCAGCTCCTAGAGCAGCCTACAGCTTCCAGGGGTAATCCACTCCAATAGAAGTCATCACTGGGTTTAACAAATGTTTATCCAAATTGATGCAGCAAACTTACACGTGAACGCAGATAACCAGCGACGCGGAGGGCAAAGTGTTTTGAAATCAGGTGAATCTGTTTAAATGTCACATTTTGTCAAAGGCTAATCCCCATGTCCTTCCCCATTTCCACCCAAACCATAAAAGTATCTCATGTGTGCTGTAGATATAATTATAGATGGAACACCACCTTATTTACATTGCGCATCTGTGCTCCTGGCTTTCCCGGCTACGTGTTTTTAAGGACACGCAGGATGCGTGTGTCTGTTAGTTTACCCACATTCCAGCGTGCAGCACTGGCAAATCAGGAAAATAATTGGGTTTTCCTTTGAGAAGAGGGAGAGGGGGGAAAAAATTCTTCTCCCTATTATGTTTTAAAAATTCGAAATTCCTTCATTTATCTCCATGATAGCTCCAACCACACAGTTGAAAGGTATATTTAGGCTGCGAAGATTGTATTTTAGAATGTGGAATTTCAAGTCCTTTCACCTGGGGGACTTGAAAGAATTGTGCACTTTTTGAATAGGATTGTCTGCAAGTCGGGGGGGGCGGGGAACTTACCTTGGCATTATACAAATGAGAGTTTTCCAAGACGTTTTTATGTGTCTGCGGATGTGTGAAGGCATGCATTGAAATACGGATCCAGTTTGTTTGCCTTCAATTAAATCATCCCACAAATATACATCGAAGAAAATACACATATAAAAAAATTTTCACAAATAATAAAGGGGCGGGGGGCTTTCTCACATCTTCACACAGACAGCCATATCACACACACACACACACACACACACACACTGAATGGGTGAGGGCTGGTGATTAAGGTCATGCTGTTTGTTCATTTCTGCCCTGGCTAATGTGATTGAATTGGAACAATACCTTTGAACTCCTTGGCTCTGATCTGCATACTAATTGACTTCCTTGTCCTTGACAATGACCTTACCAGTCAGCCACCCTTTCCTGCAAAGCGTGCTTGGCCCTACTCAAAAGTTGCTATCAAAATCCAGCAACAGCAAAAAAAGTCCCTTTATAGAGAGCCTCTTTGAGCACTGTGTAACTCCCTAGCTCCCCCTGCGAGACGCTTTCAGAAATAAAAAGTATTTGTGTAGGACTGGGAAAGAGTTTCAGCTTAGAATGCTCCAGCTTCTGACCCAATAGCTTCTAGAGCAATAATAAGGGAATCTGATTCTCAAAACTTACTCCTGTGTTCTAACGTGTTACAATAAAATTCTGAAAATATTTGCCTTGCAAGATCTTTCCCCAAATCGCCTTTTGAAGAGCTACGAGAAGCCTGCTATTAACCTTGTTCTTTCCAGTGGGCAGTGCCGGGGCCAGGTTGAGGCAGAGATGTTGGATTGGGTTATATAAGTGCAAGGTTGGATCCCGTCTTCATTTAAAATTCATCGTGGATTTTTGGGGGCATTAATTTTGATTTTTAGAAAACATTGCATTAGAGCATTATTTATCTTGATGACTGAATTTTTTGGAGCCCCTTAAGTACTGCATCTGGAGCAAATGCCTCACTTGCCTCCCCCTTTCCTGATCTGCCACTTGGCTTTATAGTCTGGAGTTATGAAATTAGGCAAGTGAAAAAAACTATGTAATTGTCTCCTGATTTTATGCATATTTCCCTAGAAAATTAAGTGATCATGAAAACAAGCTGAACGTCCATTCTGTGAGAGCATTCCTCCTATCTTGTTGAGATGCAGGGCCTCTCACGGGCATGGCACAAATATACCCGCAGAAATATTAAAACCAAAGAGCCCTGTTGTAGGCACCTTTTAAAACTGAGCTGTAGTGAATTAACCAGTAGCTATGTAACTGAGTAGTTAGGATTTAAGGGATGATTTTGATGACTGAATCATTATATAGACATTTCTTTTTACTTTCTGGTGTATTACAGTAGACAGAGGGAAAACCCTGAAATCTTTGAATTGTCATCCAGCTGCCTTGATCTCTGATGACTGTGTAGCCTTTATCTTGTGCCCTTGTGATTGCAAAAACTTTGTGACTAACCATCACTGGTACCCATTTATTCAGTTTTTTGACTTTAGAGTCTTGTGATCACTAAAGACAGGACCTAATGTTTATTAATAAAAGGTCTTGGGTCAGCCCAGAACTAACCCATCCCAAGTCCAAAGTTATCTTTCTTTTTTTTTTTTTTTTGTATGCTATATGGTAGGGTCACCTTTCATTCTTTTTCCATGTAACTATCCTGCTATTGCAGCACCATTTTGTTGAATTTTTTTTGCTTGTTTTTGGGGGTAGTGCATGGGCCAGGAATCAAACCCAGGTCTCCTGCATGGCAGGCGAGAATTCTGCCACTGAAATACCCTAGCAACCCCCACTCCCAAAATTATCTTGATAACTGAAACTGCATCTAAGCAAAATGGGCACACCTGACATGCACAGCCACTTAGACTTTAACCCATAAGTCACCTATACTTCATTATAATACCAAAAATCATACCCATCATCATATTAAGACTGCCATTTTCTTACATACATTCTGCATGTAATCAATCTGTGCACATTCAATAATCAAATCACCTCTAATCACATCATCTGGTGCCATTATGCTCCTGATTCTAAAACCTGCCCATCTTTTAAGTCCTTAAAGCTATTAGAATTATTACACTTTGGTGAGTCAGATTTTTAAACCAATAGGCTTTGTGCTTAACAATAAACTTTTTCTCTCAATAAACTTTGTCTTTCCCCAGTGTCTCAGGAATTGTTCATGCGAGTGCATCGGGCAAAAGAATCCACTAACTGTCCAGTAACAGTTACAAGACTCCAGCTTTCCATTATTAAGCCAAAGCTATATTCTTAGCATGGTCTGGAAGAGAAAAATCATTTTATCAAGGGAATTTATTGAAAGTAACAGTGATATCAGTCCTAAAAAACACTCAGACAAAATAAAAACACAAAACTTTCCTCAGATTTTAAATCACTGATCATATTGAACTGCAGGATTTCCTTGCAATTTGCCTCAGGAGTAAATTGGGAAGAGTCCACCATATTTGGGTCAGGACCAGAATATACCTTATAGCTGGAATAGTTACTTACCTAAAACCAAAGACCCCTCACCAGTGCTTACATCAGTTTTACCTGCCCCCCCCCTTGCTGATAGCAAAATGCACACGTGCAAAACACATTTTGAGTTAAACTGCATCACAGCCTAGCACCCATCACTTGCCTTCCCAAGAATTAGAGGCCAGCACTGACCTTCCCAGCCTAGGCACACAATCCTGTCCCCTAGCGGAGGTGGCTTCCACATTTTTCCATTTTAGTCAGTTGTTACTCTTCTAAGAACACGTTGTTCTAAAAAAGAAAGGAGGAAGGAAAAAAACTGTCTGTAATTTGTCATGAATTTCAATTACCAAAAAACTTTTGATTTTTTTTTCTTTTTTGCAAAAAATTTTGGCTTCTTTCCAGGTCTTAAGAATGTGGTTAACTCAGAGAATGACAGAAAGATAAAGATGTGCATGTGGAGAAAAAACACAGAGCATTCGGGTTCTTTTAGGCTTGGCTGAGTTTTATCCCTGAATAGAGGTTCATGGCAACGAATGGAAGGAACATTTTATATTTGTGCAGAGGGGATAGTTCTGACAGGTTCCACCGTGGTTCCCCAAGCTGACGTGTCACAAAAGTGATCGTAGCATCCCAGATCTAAACACACATATCCAGAAGCCAGTCTACTCTCGCAAACTTATTGCACACAAGGGTTTTTGGAGAGGAGATAAGGAATCGTTCTGCAATTGGAAACTACAAGGGGATTTTTTCCCCCTCTTTTCAGATACGCAGAATACTTCCCAAACGGGAGCAGAACTTTTTTTTTTTTTTGAAATGTGCAACTGTGTGAAACTTGCCTGGTTTCAGATTTACACAGAAATTTGGAACCATCTTGTTTTCATCCAAACAAATTCAAACTGAAGAACCTCTTAACTAAGCTGGGAGCATATTTGCACCAAGAAAACTGATGTTCCTAATTCATTATCCTACCAGCGTTTGGTACCAGTTGAGCTCACTAAATGTGCATAGCCCAGAAACTTGTTTTTTTCTTGTTACATTTTTTTGGAGGGCTTGCCCTCTACTAACAACTGTCCTAGTTCCCAGTGGGGAACTAAAAATCGGAGTGATAATCTATGTGATAACTGTTTTCTCCCATTAAGGGATGATTTTGGATTTGGGAGACTTAAATCAAGAGCTTGCTACATACTTGGAGCTGAGAAAATATTTGTTAAACAAATAAATCGAATTAGAACTCTAAGTTTTAACACAAGGCAGTGCATAATTGCAGTGACAACTTGAACAGTATAGATCACTCCAGCGGGATTTTAGAGGTCAGAGGAAGCTGGAATGATGAGAAGAACTATTCCTACTGGCTCAGCATCATGTAATTTAAAAGAGCTTTCTTACATTAATTATCACACGAGGTCTTCTGGCCACAGAGGGCAGAAGATAAACTCCCTGTCCTCATGGGTCTTTCATTCTAATGGTGGGAAACAGGCATAAGCAGATAATATAACTGTGTCTCATGGTGATAAATGCACCGGAGAAAAATAAATCATGAAAAGGGATCAGGAATCTGAAGGAGTCTCAGTATTATGTGTTCAGTGAAAAGTTCACTTGGGGGTTCCTTAAAGGTAAAATTACAAGCAATTTTTTATCCTTTTTACGAGTTTGTTTATATTTTTAAATTTTGCATTGAAAATATATTTTTATATTCAGTATAGCTTATCCAGGCAGGAGGACAACAGGAAGAGTGTCTCTTAGATTAGATTTATTTTCTTATCCAAACCTGCTTTTAAAAATCAGATAAATTGTATAGCTATAGCTCAATAAAACCCAGCGCCTATCTGGTATGAGCTTTCAGATTGCTGCCCACTGCCTTGCAGCACTCCCCAACTTTGAAAACATGACCTTTCCCTTCCTAGTCCCTGAGTTTGACTGATTCTAACTAGACAGGCCCTAAGAACCACTGGCCCAGACTATTCCCACACCCTATTTGCCTCTGTTTTCACAATTTATCCCACGAAAAATCAGATTCCTGCAAACGAGAAGTTGGCTGCAGATTTTCAGATCAAACGTCAACTCTTCACTCTGAAGTTGGTATCTGGGACTTTGGCACTGACCACATTTCTTCTGGCCTCCTATTTTACAAATGTGAAAACAGGATTGGAACGACAGCCTTCACTTGGGACCTTCACACATCCCTTTTCCTTTGCTTGGCACAGACTCCCCCACTTGTTACTTCTTCACAGATTCCAGGATCCAGCTTGCATGTCACCTCCCTTAGGCTCTACTAGATGCCAGCTTCCCCCACCCCACCTTACTTGCCCTTCCTTGCAGCTGCTGGAGTCTGACCTCATACGGGTGAGTGTCCTTGTGCTTGATAACCATCTTCCCCTCCAGACTTTGAACCAAGAAGCCAAGACTTGCATAATTTTATTCTCCACTATACCCTCCATCCCCCAAGCCACAAGGCAAGAGCTCAAAAACCTGACATCATGTAGACACAAGAAAAAGGTGCCAGCTCTATTTCCCATCAGATGCCTCAATCACTAAAATAGAACTGCCAGGTTAAAGAGTATGATCGTGTTAAGTTTGGTAGATATGGCCAAATTGTTATGCAAAGTAGATGCATCAATTTACTATTCACACATACCATCTATGCAAAGTCCTTTTTCTCATTCTCATTGTAGTTTTATTTTGCATTTTCCCTATTTTGAGCATGCTGAGAAACTTCATATATTTTTAGAACTCATTTGTATTTGCTTTTTTTGTGAATTTTCCATTCAAATTCTTTCTCTATTTTCTTATTGGATTTCTGCTAATGATTTGCAGGAGCTCTTTATATATCAAGGAAATTAGATCTATCACAGGTGTCGAAAACAGGAGATTTAAACTTACTGAAGGTAAAATGCACCAATCTTCGCATCTATCTGGATTTTGTGTCATTCTTTAAAAGCCTTTCCAAATTCTAAGATCATTGATAGAGGGAAATTAAATTGAAGAGTGAGAAGAAGAACAATGTCAGATAGAGAGAACTACCCTCAAGAGATGAGTAGGAAAAGGAAGAGAGAACTGGAGTGGCTGGAACGTTCAGGTTTGAAGGTGATCTGCTGGAAGACTGCGAAATCCAGTGATTTTTTTCTGACCATGGATGAGATGTAACCTGCTTTTCACTCTTAGAAGATCACTGCAGTATGAGCAGGGGATGGGCAGGTGGCAAGGGAGGAAGGAGCAAGCCCTGGAGCCCAGGGGAACCACGAGGTGGCAGGACCAGGGTGGGGACCATGCAAACGGCCAGCGTAGCATCTCTAACGAAAACAGAAGATGAGGAAGCTCCAAGGGCAGATGCCAGGTGGATGGAGGTCCCAGTTTCAGTGAGCAGGGAGACAGCACGGGGTGGGCGGCAGAGACAAATGATAATATCCAAGTGACATCAAGAAAGCATTTGTCTATGTGGGGGCTGGTACCGTGAAGAGAACGCCAAGAGTACTCGTTCCTGGGGAAATTTCTTAATCTCCCTCAGTCACAGTTTCTTTGTATGTAGAATGAAAGAAATAACGCATAAGGTAAGGATGATAGAAATAACGGGTATCAGGTTTATCTCCAACCCTCATTCTCCCTGGGAAATACATGGATGCATGCAAGTGGTTCCTTTCCATTAAAAGAACACATGGTCAGTTTCAGGTTCTAGGCTTGGTACTGGGGATATGAGATGGGAGGGGTTCAACCCTTCCCTCAGAGAGGACAGAGTCCAATTGGGGAAGCAAAGTCAGGCACCAGATCTGGTAATCCCAAACCGAAATGTGTGACAGGAAAAGCATCTCTGTGTAAAGAGTGTCAGAAAAGCAGCAGCAGGCACTCAGTTGTGCTCCACCGGGGGAGAAGGGATAAATGCACAGGCCCATAGTGACTGAAAAAAGCAAGTGCTGCTTTTTACCTTCATCAGAATTTAGCCTCCAGTGCCCGATTTCACACCGGTGAGCTCATCTAACCCTCTGTGGGTCCTATGAGGAGGGCAGGGTAGGGAAACTGAGGCCCAGGCAGATGAAGTGACTTAGGGTCCCAGCTGCTAAGAGGATGAGCTGGTTCCAAGTTACAGCTTTCTGATACCCCATTCAGCCCTTCTTCCCAGACACACACAAAGAAAACACTTTGAAAGACACAACATGAATTGAAATCCTAAAAAGGGCCCTTGGAAAGGCCATTTCAAAATCAAGCAAAGCATGAAAAAATCCAGTTTCTGTGAAACTGCAAACAGGATGGAGACTCTTCGCATTTCTTGGCTGTACCCCATCCCAAGTTCCTGCTCATTCCCAGTTAACTGAGGGGTCAGGCAGGCAGGCCCTCTACCCAGGATGAATTACTTAAGGCTCCTCTTATAGCCTAATAAAGTCACTAAAAGAAGAAGAAGGTATAATTAAGCAATAATGACCCAGTCAGAAGTCTTTCAGGGACACATAATGGGATGTTAAAGGCTCAAGGCTTGACCCTCCAGCTGCCTATTAGGAGGCTGGTAAAGACAGATAAACAGATCATTACAGCGCCTATAAACCTTAGAAGTTAATTTAAAACAGTCCTGTTCATCATGTTTCATTCCCGCCTCTCCCACTCATAAAAGCGAGTGAAGGTTTGGCACTCGGACACGGCTCTTATTTCTATCTGCTTCCCGTGATAAAAATATTGAAGATTTAGGTTATCTTTAGCTACATGGAAACTGAAGAAGTTGACTTTGGTTTAGTTTCTAAGGGTGCCTGATCCCTTTAGTTCTTTAAGAAAGACGACTTCCCTGCCCTCCCCCTTGGTCCCCTCCGCCACCACCACCTACCACTGTCCCCAACTTAGGTTCTTTGGGGGAAATTGCCCCTTGATCTAATTCCTGATTGAGGCAGAGGTTTCCTGCTCAGGATGAGTGAATGTGTGTGTGTGGCAGGGGATGTGTGTGCATGCATGCGTGTGCACATTTGTGTGGAGGTGATGCAGGAGGTTTGAAGAAAGGTGGTCAAATTAAGAAGTGGAGACCTAAGTGTTGAGAAATTAAAAATCAGAAAATCCCCCAGACCATCTCTACCACTCAGCCTGGGCCTCTGAGTTCTAGAAAGCGATGCTCAGCCCTGTTTTTTGTTGTTCTGTTTTCTTTTCTTTTTTTCCCCGGTAAATAATTATTGAGTGCCTCTTCTGGGCACCAATGTTTCAAGGTAGATTTATGTTCTCTCTGGAAGAAGAAAGAAAAGAAAGCAGCAAACAAATAAAAGAACAAGATCGTTTGAGCTGCAGCAAGTGCTAAGAAGAAATAATTCAGGGTGATCTGACAGACAATGCCGTGTGGTTGGAACTAATTTAGATTGAGCCGACCAGGACATAGCGGAATTGGAGGCGACTCCTTAGCAACAAAAGAAGTTCCTGGCAAGCAAAGATGAGAGGTGAGGATTCCAGGCTGATGGAGAAGCAAGATACAGGCTTTAAGACAAGCATGAATTTGCAATATTTATCAACTGTTATAATTATTCTTGTTTAATTTTCCTGTTGCCTTCGGCCTTTACAAATTCTTGTTTTTAGGGTTTGTCTGATCTCTTTTGTGCTACGAAGAATTAAAAAGCCTGGTGACCAGATTTGACCCATTGAGTAAAGTGATCCTAGAGCCGTGTCACGGTCAGGTTCATGTGTCAACTTGGCCAGGTGTTGGTACCTGTTTATCTGGTTGGGCAAGTGCTGGCCTGTCTGTTGCTACGAGGACATTTCATAGAATTAAATCATGATCACATCAGCTGCATCCACAGCTGATTCCATTTGTAATCAGCCAAGGGGAGTGTCTTCTGCAATGAGTGATGCTTAATCTAATCACTGGAAGCCTTTTAAGGAAGATGCAGAAGAGACAGGCTGGTGAGCCTCTCCTGTGGAGTTCATCCAGACCCTCCATCGGAATCACCAGTTTCACAGCCTGCCCTATGGATTTTGGACTCTACATTCTCATGGTTATGTGAGACTCTATTATAAATTTCATATTTACGAATATTTTCTGTTGATTCTGTTTCTCTGGAGAACCCTAACTAATACAAGCCGACAGGTCAGCATCTTAATCCAGGGAACTCTGCTCTCATACCTCTCACCAAGCATAGACTGGTAGGAAGCTGACTGTCAGTATTCTTCAGAGACCTGGTAAATTAAATGCCTGACTTATACTGCAAGAAGTTTTAGGTTCATTTCAGGCTCTTTTCTCCTTCTTGGCAGGAATTGAGCAATCAGCAGTCAGACAGGAAGAGAGACAAAGACGAATTAAGAGAAAAGTAATCGCAGGATTCATATGAAGGCACTTTGACTGACAGAAAGATATACTCCCCTGAGCTAGTGCTTGGAGAGTCAACCTCATGTCCCTCAGGAGGTGACACAGCGTTCACGGAAGAGTCAGCCAGCCCCAACCCCTCTGACTGACAGACTTGGGCTGGGAAACTTTGAAGTACAGACTTCTGCTTCACCCTCTGAGTCTCCGAGGAATATCTGGTACTTGAGCCACCATCCTGGCAGGTGTGGGAAACTCCCAGATGATCATGAGATGGCTAAATGCTGCCTCAGGAGGCACAGAAGCTTCTGGGCCTGGGTTTGCCCAGGTCCTCCTTTACATCCTAGGACAGATGCTCCCAGGACAGATGACGCTCTCCCGAGAAGAATACAGAGTAATTGAAAACTCCATTACCAACAATCTGAGAAATTTTCTGAAATTCTGGGAAAACATTTGTGCTTACTAGCATATAAGCATTTATCCTGGGACAGAACTAGAATTTGTAACAGATTTTATAAAAAGTCTATGATTCCTCAAACATTATGAACCTCTCCAGACAGTGTTCCCTTTGCTAGTGTCCTAGACTACCAGTGCTGCTGTGACCACCCAATGAGTTGGTTTAAACAACAGGAATTTATGGTCTCACAGTTTTGGAAGCTAGGAAACAAAAATTAAGGTCACAGCAGGCCATGCTTTCTTCCAGAATCTGTAGCTTTCAGGTGCTGGATAGCCACAGTCTTGAGAGGACACTGGCCTGAGCCTCTGCCTCCATCACATGGCTTCTCCGCCTAGCTTCTACTTCTCCTACTCAGTTGACTTCAGCTATATAGATTAAGGCCCACCCTGATTCATTTTGACCTCATCAAATAGGATATTCTAAGATCCTTTCCATGAATGAGTCCACACCTTAACAGATAACAATATCTTTGAAATTCCTGTTTACAAATGGGTTCGTGCGCCTTGGATGGACCATGATTGAATCCCCAACATCCTCCCCCAGATATTGCTGCTCTTCTTTCAAGACCAAGATCAAATGTCTCTGTCTGTGAAATCTCTTCTGATAATCCTTCCTTCCAGTGAGCCCTTTTTTAGGTTGCCCCTAAACCTAGCACATACCTCTCTGATGTCTACTGCCCTGCATTATAATTGACTGTTTTCAAATCCCATCTTCCTTGGAGAGGATAGTCCCTCAAGGGCCTCTTACTTGTGGCTCCATCCCCAAGATCCATAACACTGTCTGATATATTTTATGTGCCCAATAAATATTTTTGTGAGTGAGTGAATGAAACCCCACTTCAGAAAAAATACTACTTGGATGAATCACCCCGAACCATCCTGTCCTCATCTTAAGACATCAGAACAGTTGATGAAATGTGACCTTTGGTCTGCAGCGGTCCCTGGCATGAGGTACCTTTGTGGCAACTCTCTGGACTACATCAGTTTCTTCTCTAGCAAGAAGAGCTCTATATGCAAATCAAGGAAATGGCATGGCATTTCTTTCTGCTCTTTAAAAACCAAACACCCACAATTCTATTACAAAGTAGAATTAGATTATTGAAGAGATGGGGGGAGTGTGATCTGGATGAGTTGTGCCAGAGTTAAATGGATCGTACCTTAACAATATGCAGCTTCCCATCATCATTAGGGTTTGCGTGGCCAAATGGTGCCACTGGTCCTATTTATCACCACCGGCAAATATGCCTTCACAACTCTCAGTTCTTTTCTGTGTGCTAGATTGCATCATTGGCTGCAATTCCTTACCCCTTCCTGCATCCACAGCCCTCCCCTACCATGACATCATCAAAGGAAGAGTGGACTTCCCCTCCCCTTGACTTTGGTATGAGTTATTGGATTTGATTTGACTAATATCATATAGACAAAAGTAACCCTCTGCCAGTTCTGAGACTTTAGCTCAACAGACCTCACATGTTGCTACTTTTCTTCTTGCTCTTTTGCCACAACCAAGAGAAGATTGTGCATACCTTGGAGGAGAGGGACAGGGTGGTCACAGTCACCCAGCCTTGTATTAAGAGGCAGTACTTCCTAGCTAAGCCCAACCTAGATCAACCCATCCCAAAGGAGTTTCAGTCAGATGAGTGAGGCCAGCTAAGAGCTGCAGATGCATAAGCAGTAAATGCTTATTGTTGTAAACTGTTTTCATTATTGCTTGCTACTCGGCATTATTGGAGCAACAGCTAGCTGATACATCTCTGAATTAATTTCTGTCATGCTTAACAAATTACCACAAACTTAGTGGCTTTAAACAATATAAATTAATTATCTCACATTTTTCATGGACTGGGACTCTGACTCAGTGACCTAGGTCTTCTGCTCGGAGTCCCACCAGGCTGAAATCAAGGGGTCAGCCAGATCTGTGATCTCATCTAAGGCTCTGGATCTTCTTCCAAGTTCACTGGCTGTGGGGAGAGTCAGCATCTTGTGGATCTTGGAGTAATCTTAGAATTCTGCCCAGCACAATCCTTATTCTCTAGAGTGATGTGGAATCTCATTTTCACCCACTCAAGTGTTGCCTAATAAGAATTTTGCATTGGTAGTCAACAAGTACTTCCATCTCCAAATGTAAATAATCCCCCCACCCTTTTCCATGAGAGTTTGATAGGAAGTTAGACAGAGTGAATATCTTGGAAGCTTCCTCCTGTCCAGAGGACTCTAGACTCCAGCTGGTGATATATCTTGCAGTAGTCTGTGGTTGAAGGTCAACGGGAAGAGATAACAAAGGACACCTGAGAATGGGCACCAGATACATGTAGATTCCAGCACCCAGTGGGCCTCTTCAACAGGGTCCTGGCATTAGAGTGTCCTGGACTCTGCCAAGGCCATCCCTGATGGTGTGTGCCCTGGGACTGGCCACCTCAAAAGTGGCGTGATGAAACTGCTTTTGTAGTCAGAGAAACAAGTTCGAATCCTGGCTTTAAGTCATTCAAGTTAGGACCAATTGCACCAGACACACAAAAATGATGGATTCCTAAGATTTCCAAAATGAGCATTGATTATTTTATGTGTGCTGAAGTTGGTTGGACTGCCTGAGTTTGAGTCCTTGCTCCACCATTTAGTAGCTGGGTGGCTTGGGAAAGCCACTTTCTCTGACCTTCAATTTCCTTATCAATTAAAATGAGAACAACAAGGCTAGGTACATTCGCTTCTTATAGTTGTTGTGAAGATTAGTGAAATAATAGATGGAATAAGACCTTGATCAATGGCAAGATCAGCGTGATTTACATTCTTCTTTCCTTATCTTCTCTCTTTCTCTCTCTACCTTCCCTTCAACCCCTTCCGTCCCTTCTGCTCCCTCCCTCCCTCCCTTCCTTCCTTCCTTCTTTCTTTCCTTTCTTCCTTCTCCATATCATCTCACTGTTTCAAGCACCAGAAAAACAAAAATAAATGAGACACAGTTCCTATCCTCAGGAAGATGAAGTCCACTGGGGGAAACAGAATAAAGAAGTATTGCAGTGCAGGGTCTTAAATTTTATTGCTCCCCTCTGAAGAAAAAGAGTAAAAGAATTTAGAAGATATGAGATAGATGCAAGGCAGGTAAATAAATCAGTTTGAAAATTGAAGGTGAAGTAGGGGGGTAAACACAAAGAGGAAAGAGTGATGAGAATACTTTAATTCTATATTAAATAATTCTATAGTTAATTTTATATTATGAAATGGCGTTCCTCTCCCTCGCTCTAACTTCAAATGACATACTGGCCCTCAGGGTGTGTCACTGCCTTCAGGGGCACAAGAGATGGACCACCTCTGAACAGTGGTGATCAGTGGGGAAGGAGCCCCTCAGGAAAGGGGGAGATGGGCTGTCCCAGCCCAGGTCTGTTTCTGGCCCCTCTTTGTTAATAGTTGGCAGAATATAAACTGGATATTTTAATGCAGGTTTAATTCAGATGCAAATGGCTCTGCTCAAATAGTAAATGGGAAAGAAAGGCCAGGGTGGCAGCAGGGTATGATTCCTTCGTGCACCCTCTCCGTGCTCCAGACGGCACAAGGCTAGGGAGTGAGCTATTACCTTCTTGTATGAGTAATGAGGGAAAGCCCTCCATACATTTCCCCTGTGAGCTGGATGGCAAATCCAATTAGTTACCTCTTAGGATAACCTGTAAATATTATCAGGACATAAAATATTGCAGACATTTGGAAAGAAAATACAGTCATATAAATACTGATGTTTTTCAACTGAGAATTGGAATTTTCGAGCAAGAAGCAGCAAAGACAAAAATTTACTCAGTCTCCTTGGTTCACAGATGCACAGCCGATGGTTCAGAAGGTCCAGTTTTGCTTATTCATTCATTTATCCATTCATGAGGGAAGAAGTCTAGAGGGCCACATCTTCGTGTCAGGGCTGGGAATTCAAAAATAAATAAACCCCAGTCACTGCTGATGAGGACTGCAAAATCTGTTGTGCAAGCTAGACAGGCAAAGTGACATTTTTGGTTTGTGTGCTGGCTGCACACAATGACAGGTAAGTACAGGAAGCTGGAGAGAACTGGATCCACACACTCCATCCAGCCTGGCATATCAGGGAAGGCTGCCTGAAAGAGGTAACATCTGAGATGAGACTTGAATGGCTATGTTGATGTGTTTCTGGATCCCTGGCATTTAGTACAGTACTGACAACTGGAACGTGTGTTCAACATATGTGTTGATGGTTTGGGGGGGCTAGAGTAACTATGGGCAAGGGTTACAAACTCAGATGCCTCCAGGAGGCAGAGCAGAGAAAGGTTTCGAGGAAGAGGGAATCACATGTACAGAAACAACAAGACAGAAGGGAGCACAGGAATCCAGGTGACTGCTCGAGTTTGGGTTCAGCATGGGTGAGGGGTAGAATCTTCAATGAGTGAAGAGACAAGATACAAGGCACTAGGAAAGGGTGGAGACTATGACCTGCTACAGTATGCATATTCCCTCTGCTTAGCCTCCTCTGCAGGTAGAATCAGGTCTACCAGAGTTTTCAATTTAGTCTGTAAGAACTGGAAATCTACATTCATCTTATGCAACTTCTCGAATTTTATGTGTCAGTAACTGATTCAGATCTTCTAATCACCCAACATTTGCAGGCCAGCTGTGGCACATGGGCTGTGCATTTGTGACTTGTCATTGTCTGAGCCCTAAGAGGTTCACCCCAAGTATTATTTACAGCATTCCATTTCATCTTACCCAAAAGTTCCTTGGAGAGATGAACACACCAGGGTACACAGAGAAGAATAAATATGGCCCTTCCTTTCCACATCTTTCTGCTTAGCCCTCCATGACAAAATAATGAATGGGTAAATGAATGAGTGAGCTAAACAGCAGAGCAGAGAAAGGTATTCGAGGAAGAGGGAATCACATGTACAGAAACAACAAGACAACAGGAAGCACAGGAATCCAGGTGACTGCTCGAGTTTGGGTTCAGCATGGGTGAGGGGTAGACTCTAAGGCCACAAAGTGAGAGGGGCCAGGTCAGCAAGCATTGGACACCACCACACCAGGGAGTTAGAAGTTTATTACAAAATTGATGAGTTTGATAGCAAGTTTCTCAGCTGGCCTCTGACTCAGTTTCTCTCTCTATAGAATGGGTACAACAGAAGAATCAACTTCCTAGGATTTTGGGGGGGATCCCATGAGAAGATATGCTTAGAACTGGACCAGGTGCATCTCAAAGGCTCAGCATGGAATGGCCATTGTTTTTGCAAGCCCTGACTCACTCTGCCATGGAGGTCCTGCCCTCCACACCCCCCTCCCACCCTCTCATCCCCTGGCACCTGAGCCAGAAGCAGACTGGACCCAGCCTGTTTGTACAGAGAGTAACCAGGCAAAGTGACAACACTCCAGTTGCCAAGAATGTCATCTCGTTGGAGACGCAGGATTCTTTGCAAAAGTTTCCTTCCCTCTTTGTGCTTGTGAATGGCTGACAGAAAACGAGGCTGCTCTGCCTCTGATGGCTGTCTTGCGGGGGTGGTGAACTAGAAGCCTGGGGAGAAAGAAGACTCGATGCCCTGTGCTCAAGTCAATCGTAACATTTTAGTACATAATTCAGGGAGTGGAATTCATGGGTCATAGGTGTCCATGACTCTGGAAGCTCTGATTTCAAAAAAGAAAACCTGGCCTTCTTAGTAAACACCTACAGAGCTTGGGATGGTACTAAATAATCAGAACAATAGCACGTACCACTTACCTGCAGTCAATGTGTCCTCCACCAAGCCTGAAAGGAAGGTAGGGTGATCTCCATTGCACAAAGGATTGAGGTTGCAAAGGTTAAATGGCCTGTCTGAGGCCAAGTAGCTAAAGGAAAGTGAGCTAGACTCAAATGCAGGTCCTTTGCTTTCTTCCCCCTCAACCCTCATCAGAGTCCCTTCTGGCTCTACCCTTGGCTGGGCTGCCCTGCAAAAGGCTTGGGTGAGAGCATTCCCATTTAGTTTATGAGCTGGGTGGGGAGATTCTTGTCCCTGGTAGACAGCTAGAGAAGGTTAACCCATTCCCATGGTTGCAGTGAAAAACCACCCTCACCTCCCGGAGCGGCCGCTTTTACCCCCTCCCCCCCCAATAAATAAATAAATAAAGCAAGAATAAGAAAAAAAGTTTCTGACTTTCTGTAACCTTTTCTTAGAGTTCAGGTTATTTCTTTAATGCATTTGTCTGCTTTAAAATTGTCTTCTTAGCCTCTCAAGGGAAACCAATATAATACACCATCACATTTCTCACCGGAGAAAAAAGAACACTTACTCTTAATAGGTGGCAATTTTGCCAGATGTTATTGACATAGTAAGTGCGAAATTTCCGTGATACTCAATGCAGAGTGCAGCAGATTAAAGAACAATGAGGCACAGTGCAAAATGAAGTTTCAAAAGCCGCAGTGTCAAAGTCAGGGAAGGTGTGAAAAAATTACATCTTCGCAACACTATTAAGAGCAAGTTTACTAATTACTCTATCCGGCACAAATTTCAAAGTAAATTCCCCAAGACTAGAGAAAGTTTTACAAGTGTTATTTCCCCCACTCTTGTCAGCATTTCTTTCTCCGTGTCTTTTGCAAGCGTGGCAGAGAGAGAGAGCACTGCAGAGCTGGGCTGGGTCACAGATTCCTTCTTCCTGGCACAGAAGGAGAAGGGGTCCGACTCTGAAAAACAGGCTGAGACCCCCACTTATCAACTGCTTCAACACTTTTTGGTGAACAGAAAGGCTTTGTCCAGCATGAAGAAATCAAGGCACCAAGACATGGGACACAGGAACACATCAGGTGTGGAACATGGGGCCATCAGGTGTGGGAGCCACAGAGCCTACCTTTGAAGCAGGAATTAATGCTTCACCCCTCACCCCAACCTGAACAGGTTCAGACATGAGGATACTGAAGCTCAGTAATGAGAAGTGATTTGCCACAAGCTGCAGAGCTGGGCAATCACAAGCCTGGGTCTCAAATCCAGGTCCTCTGCCCTGCCCCCACCCTCCGATCTCATTGACTATTCTTTCTAATATGGCTGAAGATTTTAAATAGTTTCAAAGCAGTGAATACCCTTTCCCTAATGAAATCTTAGGCAAATATCCCAGTTACTAAAACAGTCACAAGCAGAGCTTCTCTCTACTCCCCTTGGGGGGTTGAGAAACTGAGATTGGTGAAGGCTCTGAAGCCTCCCATGCTCAGTTTTTCTCTATTCCATATGGGTTCTTGAGTGGACTTCGTTGATGAGCAGCCCATATCTGAGTGTGTGAGTAGGTGTGAGTGTGTATCTGTGTGTTAATGTGCAGATGAATGCATGTACACACACATGTGACAAGAAAGGGCCATGGAATTTAACAAATGTGTTCAAAGTTTTATGATTTTCGAAATTTGAAAAAAATAAAAATCCTACAATGAATACATCATATTGACCCTGCTATGGAAGTTCCACTCATTCTTTTGAAAAATGCATCCATTTATTTATATCTTGACCTTAATTAAAACATAATCCTTAGGATTATACGATATAGAGACTGCCCCACTTATTTTTTAAATTTTACTTTCAGCTATGAGATTATTTTAAGAGAACACAGAGAGCCCTCACGAGCCCTTTGCCCAGGCTGGCTGACGGTGGCAGCTTGCATTCCCAGGGTGCAGTAGCACAACCAGGCAAAGGCATCAGTACACTGCAGTGACCATATTCCCATTCCCCCAGCTTTACTGCACACATTTGTGTGCACGTGTGTGTCCAGCTTGTTTTTTTAAATGAAATACTTCTAAAGAGAGTGAACACCAGTGTAATATCACCTCCAGCTCTGCAGGAGGACCACAGGAGAAGCGATGGCGTGACCTATATCCTTCAGAATGCAGCAGATCTAAAATGAGCCTTGCCCCAGAGAAAACTGACCCCAAACTCAAGCAAGTCCAACACAGCTTCAAGACCCAGCCACGGGGTAGGGGCAGGGAAGCCGCAGCCCTGTGAGACTTCACCATCTTAAGGAGCCCAGACCCTGACCAGCTCTATAGATGAGAATTTCTGCCCTGAGTGTTGCTGGGAGGCAAACAGCGAGGAGCGCTGCTGGATTTGCTGGCTGGAGGGCAGGCAAGAGATGGTGTGGCCTGCACTTGTCAAACCTCTGGCTCTGTGAATGGTTTTGCTGTGATTTCAGAGACTTCTCTCTACCAGGCAGCAAAACCAGAAATGCACATTATGCTGGGCAGTGCCAACTTTCCACCTTCTGTAAAGTACTTTGCTGGGCATCACCAGGTTCAAATCCCCCCAGCTGACATTGTCCTATTTCCCACCACTATACTTGGCCCTTTCAATGCTGCAGACCACAGAACTCAGGGACAAAGTCTACTCAGCACTGATGGGACATTAGACCATCAAGTCCAACCCCCTCATTTCAGTGAATCCTCAAGAACAAGTGGAACCATGCATCCATCTGCGGGGAAAACAAAATTGAAGATGAGTAGAGATGTGACATCTGTGAAGCAGCAGAATAACCACAGCCATGGAGCTGGTCTGATAGGGCTTTGTGACCACTCTGAGCCTGTTTGGCCATTTGTATCAGGGGTTAATAAACATTTTTCTTTAAAGAGCCAGAGGGTAAATATTTGGGGCTTTGTGAGCCCAAATGTCTGTCCCAATGATTCAACTCTACCTCTGAGCTTGGAAGCAGCTTCCTAGAAGCATGTGAACAAATGGGCCTGGCTGTGCTCCAAGTTAGGACAGTCAGAAGAGGGCCAGGGCAGACTTAAGCCCCACAGCTCTTGGGCAAAAATGATTTAATCATAGCAGTGGACTCTTACCACATCTCCCCTTTACCCAGACTGTGATTTACAAAAACAAGTGGCCAGCAGGACTAGGCTCCCCAGCCAGTTTGCTGATTCTTGATCAGAGAGCCAATGCCCATGAAATTCTCCAGAAGAATACTAGACTCATAATTGGGGCTCAAGATGTCTCAGGTATTAAGTTTTTTAACATACTATGCTGTATCCAAACATATACAAATATGGGTCTGATCCTAGAGCAAGCTAACACCTATTATACCACTTGAAGGATGCTCAAAGACATTTGTTAAAAAGATTAGCTATTGCAGGGATTTGATAACACCACATTTGGGGTCTAAAAATTGCACCAACTTACTAGGAGCAACTCAACTCATGTGAAGCTCACTCAGCAAACCCAGGCTCAGCCAGCAAGCTCAGCCAAGCCATGTCTTGGTCAGATACAGAGACAGATCCCTGAAGATGTGGCTTTAAGCTCAGACCATCAACACAGGTCAGAAGTAACCAGACACAGTATATGAGCAAGGGCAGAGATAATGGCATGTGCAAAGGGCCTGAGGCAGGATGTCAGTACATTTGAGACAAAAGAAGAAGGGCACAGTGGGCTCCCTCTCCAGCTGGGCAGCCACAACATGATGTTGCACCAAACTATAGGATCAGCAAGATGAATAAGACACACCACACATCCACAGTAAACTCGGAGGTTTAAAGGAAGCTTCAGACAGGTATGAGCCCCACAAGAAATACAGACAAGGTGTAGTGGTGGACCAAAGAATGGAGACTTAGAAGGCAGGAAAGGATTCACCAGAGAAATGATAGCTGCCTGTGGCTTGAAGAATAAATTAGAGTTTGTCAACAGGAAGAGAAGAGGAAAAGCTATTTCAGATAGAGGAAGCAGAGGATTCAAAGCATAGACACCCAGGAGAATGTGGAAGAGAAATTTTAAGGGGTGGAATTTGTGGCTGGAGAACACTCATGAACAAGATGACATTTCATTTTCCTCTACAGAATTTGAAGGAATTGTTCAATACTATCGTGACTGGCCTGTACCAGAAACAAAACTAAGCTACGGTAAGATGAGCCTCATTTTTGTGGATTATTCCCAGGACCCTTGGTTTCTTCAGGACAAAAGCTCGGTGTCATTCTTGTCTGCTTTCCAGTATCTATGGTGGGGTCTGGTCAGAGTGGGGGCCAATAACTGTTTGCTGAGTGAATAGATGAATGAACAAGTAAGTCTAATGACTCCACCTAGAATCTCATTTTATATTTCCAGATGTAAAAAGGACTTCCTTTGGTTTAATGATAAAGCACAATTTCTGCATCCTTGGAAGTAAAATATCTCTTGCAGTAGTCCATCTGTATTGCAGCAGGACCTCACAAGCATTGGAATCACTCACACTAATGATTAAGGCCCCATTAGTGGGAATCTTCTGTCTTTGTACATCCCATTGTCTGCTTCATCCCCAGAGAAAGTGCTCCTAGCTGACTGCATCTCCTCTGCTTTCTCCAGGGTCTCTCCTTTAAAGTACATTTGTCAAATTCGTTTGCTCCTGTGTTTTGTCACCTAACTGTGTTTGGCCTTATCAGTCATTTTGGAACCAGTAATAATAGTAGTTTCAAGGTCACAGTTCTCCTGGCACATTTAAGTTACCAGAGAGAAAGAATTGATGATGCAGCCCCAGCACTTCTCTTTGAAGACAAACAAGACTGGATTTGTTTAGAAAACCTTTGGGACCATCAGATGTGGGCTTTCCCTTTTCTCTAAAATCAAATTCTTTTTCAAGGACTTTCAACAACTTGCCGAGAGGCAGTGGCCCAACTGGCCCAAGAGATGATGCAATATCAGCAAGTTAAATGTACTGAATGCCCTCCATTTTCTGTAAGAACCTTCCCTCCCCTCCGTCCCCCAATCTCTTTCAGAGCTACCCAATATAGCCATAAAGATCTGGTCTCAGATTGTTATCAGATGTTCCAAGCAGCTCACTTCAGGGTGAGCTTTCCCATCAGCACTTTTGGTATGTGTCCCACATGGCTATAAAACAGCTCCTTTGCCCTCAAGTCCACATTTTCCCCTCAAGTCAACAATTCAACACTTATGTATTGAATAACTATACTGTCCCCCACATTCTTTTAGGTTCTGGATACAACAGCAGCCAGATAGACATGATTCCTTCCCTCAAAGAACTTACACTTAAGTGAGGAGACAGATTTAGAGAAATAATCACCAGAGTGTATATTGAATGAGACTTAATTGAGTTGTTTTTCCATTTATTGAGTCACCAAATATTTACTGAGCACCTCCAATGTTCTGGGAGTTTGGAACTTCTGGAATGTGAGTTCAAAGAAAATCCTGCATATGTGTAAATAGGCCTTGTTCTGTGGGACACCTTCTAACCAGAATTGGCTGGGGTAGCTAGAGCTGGGCTCACCTGAATGACCAGACCCAGGTGAGCACCAGGTCCAGTTCTGACACTACTGCAAGTGAGTTCCCACATCTCCATAGACATTTCCAGTTTCCATATCTGGAAAACTATAGAAGGCAGTGCTTTTTCCCACATGGGTCTTGTGAAGGTCCCAGAGGTAAGACGACAGATGATTCTAGGTGCCATGAAGATGTGATGAAAAGAGGAGAGCTTGCCATGATAGCACTATAATGTTGTTACTTTGAGTGGATCTAGAGTTAGCATGACCAACCCATCCCCGTCTGACTAGAACTTCTGTGGTTTTAGGCATGAGAGTCCTAAATCCCAGAAACCACTCTGTCCTGGGCAAATGGGATGTGTTGTCACCCTTCTGGAGTTAATTGAGGTTGTCATAAAAAAGGAGAGTCTCTCTCTTTTTGACCTCTAGCTCAGTGGCTTTCAGCTGGGTGCGTTGGGAAAGCTTGAGAAATATGGGAGCTTGTTTACAGGCCGATTCTGGCATGGGGTTATGCGAGACGTGGAGCAGGACTAGAACATAGTTTTAATGAGATGCAGGTGGTCCGGGCTACATATTGAGACTTACTGCTCTTGCTTCACCTTTTCATTTAGAATCAGTTCTTTGAGATGTGCCAGGTTTTCTTCTTGGAGGGCCTTCTCTGCAACATCTGCTTTCCCAATTAATCCTGACCGTGGTAACCCCGTTCCATGTTCCATTTTACAAAATGAGAACGCTCAGTGGTAGAGAGAGGCAGCAGCTTGCGAAAAGGAGAAAGGTGGGAAGACAAGGGCAGTGTGGAAGATGAAATCACATCTGTTCTCTGCTCTTGCCATGGACCTTGCTTTATTTTTTTATTTTTTATTTTTTTTAACAAGGGCAGGTACCGGGAATCGAACCCAGGTCCTCGGGCATGGCAGTGGCAGGCAAGCACTCTTATCTGCTGAGCCACCATGGCCCGCCCCTTGCTTTTCTGTTTTTAATAAATATTTTTGAAGAGGTACTAAGTCCTTGGGCTGGTTTCAAACCACAACGCAGAGAGCGAGGAACAAAAGAGGAAGGATTTACCTTCATGACGGGCTGAATGAACACACATTGAAACTTTGGGGCTCACTCTTGCCAGGGGTACCTTCTCCTCTCCTGTGGCTGCAGTTGAGTCTGAGTTTGCTGTCTGTTCCCTCTTGCTGCTCCTATAGGACTTAGGGTGGTCCCCGCTAACTAACAGCTCCCTGCTGCTGCTGGACCCTGGGTACACCACCACCTCATTTGGTACCATTAACTCTTCCCAGGACTTGGTAAATTGTCCCTGCACTGACCACTCCAACTATCCTCTGGTCTGTCATCTGTTTCCAGCAGGGACCCTGCCTGAATAGGAAGCTGTGAAAGCAGTGCTAAGTGTAAAAGTGGGACTAAAGTGAGAATGAGCTGATAATTATGTCAGACCTAGACTGACTATTTAGTCATCTGAAAACTGCACATAAAAGAGTTTGCAGTAACTTTGCCATGACAAATGCTTACGACATCACTAACGTCATTAACATGAAGAAAGCAGGATATAAAATGCACACCCCACAGTTTCGTGTGAGTCAAGCAGTTAAACAAACAACAAATCACCAGGTAGAAAAAATTGGAATAAGCCAAAATTTTGTGGGCTTTTGTGGAGGGTTTCTTCTTTTTCTTTCTGCTTTCCAATCTATTTTAACCTTTAAATTTTGAGCATCTATTGATTTCAGGATAGAAGAAAAAACAAAACATAAAACTTTGCATAAAAATGATCTTAGCAGGAGGAATTCCTTAAGACCAGTGAAACTGAAAATAATAGAATTTAAGAACCTAAAATGCAAGTTTGCAAAAGTTTCCTAAACTAATCCTGTCATTTTACAAACAGGAAAATTTCCATGGAAGGGGAGGAATTTTCTTGTCTTAATCCAGATCATTACTGCATGGTCAGAAAAAGCAGAAATTGCCCTAGAAGCAAGGTCTCTGGACTCAATGAGGGCTTTCTCTACCCCGAAATGGGGAAGTTGGTAAATAATCTGACAGTTCTTGCCTTTTCATCCCATGTCCCTGAGTTGCTAAATCTCTTTCTTAAAATCTTTCCCCTATCTTTTAGAATACTCAGAGTCAATGAATCCCCCATTTTCCATTTACTTTGCTACTTTTTATTCACCCAACTATTTCCTGTTCAGCCTTCGCTTTGGCCTACTTAAAAGTTCCTTTCACACAACAGCTTAAATTTCCCATTATTCAAGAGTACTTCATCGTCTGACTGGCATTGCTCAAAAGTTCATCTTCGACAGCTTGGGTGGAATTTTGCAGGCCCCCGCTGCCACAGGAGGGGAGGAATCTTTCAAAAATGAAGATGAGCAGAATGCGAGCTGGGTGAGCTCAGGCTGAGCTGGGGCAAGTTTCCCAGAGTCAAGGAGACACTTGCAAAATCGGAAAGGGAACAAGTCTGAAGGCTGCAACATTCAGAGTCATTGTGCCCAGGGGGCAGGGGGAGCTGGGGGGAATAAAGAGGCTAGAAATAGAGAAAAATAAAGGTTTAGAAATGAGTCAGAAAATAAAAAGGGAGGGCAGAGGGCAGAATACGCCCATACAATGACAAATCACCCGACTTTTCAGGTGAACAATGTCAACCCAATTGTGGGGCCTGCTCACCCACCTCCCAGAAATAAAAGCTGCCCAGGAAGTTTGCAACATGAATGTAGATATAATAATGTTTGCTTTCTATTGCAAGGAACCTGGAGTTTGGAGAGAGTGAGGATCATTCTGGCTGCAGCACTTCCAAATGCAGCACCACGGAAAGGTGATTATCTAATGTAGCTAAACTTGGGTTCTTGTTCTGTGAAATGGAGATTATGACTACCACATCCTATGAGCTCCAACTGTATACAAAATGCCAAATTCTGTATCTAGCATGTAGGAGGTTTTTAAGGAAATGCTCTTTTTTTTTTCTTTCTTTCTACTGCAAATGAAAGTTGCTTGCTTGTTTACAACTTCTGATAACATCATGGGATTGGGGAGAATTATAAAGTTCATCCTGTTCAATCTTCAGTAAGATTCAATAAGGATAAGTCTCTGAGCTAACTCTTTGCCAATGCCTGTATTTCCAAAACCATAAGCCTATTTTAGCATGTTAACAGAAGAAATGTCAAATGACTTGATTTTCTCCTTTTCTTGGTTTAGATTGTGTTCAACAGCCAAGATGCATGGGAGAGCTCTGTTCACAACTCTTGGGTTTTGTTTTTGTTTTTGTTTTTGTTTTCACTTTTCTATCATGATTTATTAGATAAGATCTTTGACTTTTGGAAGTCTCCATTTCCCTAATCATAACCAAAGCAAGAGTCGGGTAAATTCACTTCCAGGCACTTAGCCTGAAACTTTCCTAAAAATGGCTGTATTAATTCTGCAACAGGATTTATCTTTCCATTTATTCTTACAGCTTGACTCAGTGCTTTTGGCATAAAGAAAAAAAAAGACATTAGTATTCATGTCGTGATAACTTCTAAAATGCCTCTGCTGTCTTCTGATTCCCACTTCCTAAATCTCCCTTTATATTTCGATTTATGTTACATTTGTAATTAAATATTGACAAAATGTGAAAATAAAACATAAGTATACCTTTTGATATTTTGAGCTTTGAAGTGGAGTTTTCTTTTGTTGTTTGTTTATCTGTTGGTTTAAGTGTTCAGTGCTCATTCAGAGCCCTGGGATTCCTTTACTCAGGAGTTGGAGCTCGCATCCTGTGGCCGTCTTGGCAGCACCCTTAACTCTGTTTTCAAAACAGGAAGTCCACAGTATCTGGAGTCAAGAGTGTGCTTTTCAGAGATGTGTAGGACCTCTCTACCCTGCAGATCACACATAACAGTGGGATACATTAGCAGACGTCATGGTCAAAGGCAAGAAAGAGAAATCAAAGCCCAAGAGTAGACTATTTTTCTGGGATCAGAGAAGGGATCAGAGCCTGGGCTTCGGACTTGGAGAGCCTGCATTCAAATCCTGGTTCCCTCACATACTTGGGCTAATGAACTTACGCCTCTGCCTCAGTTTCATCATCTGTGTAATGGAAATAGTGATGGGACTGATCATAGAGTGGTTAGGAGACCAACTGAATAAAAACAAGAAAATCCATTGGGAGTGCTGCTTGGTACACAGTAAAAGTTTTTATTGCTTAGTGTCATCACCATCATCATTATTATTCATAATGCTTGTTATGATGAAAATGTAATGGAGTCCCATCTATTTAGTAGGTGGTTTGCAAGAATGAAGGAATGCCAGCTTCCACATGGGTATGCAATTTGCATTCTAATTTAATGAGTTATTTGAAATAAGAGTTTGTTTCTAGAGTTGCATGATCCAAAAAGGAATTAATGAACTGGTCTTACTTATGGGCATAAATCACTGTGCCTCACTTTGTCCTATTCAGGCCCCATAGCCCCATGCCCACCCATAGGTGCTAAGTCTGTGGCCAAAGCCCAACATTCTAGGCATCCAGAATTCTGTCAGGGCTCAAACATGTCTACTCCACAGAGGTGAATTTCTCATACTCGATACATACCACTACTACTATTCTTACTAATACTATTCCTAATAATAATTTAAGAACACAGTGGCTTTCTGAATATTTGGAGTTCCATGACTATAGCTGAGTGTCATTTTTTACTTTCTCAGCACTCTCTTGTACCAACCACTTTGAAACTTTTTCTGAGGTGTCTTGTCCTACTCAGAATCCCTAGGCTTTCTCTCATGTACATCCTCACAGACCCCACTTCCCTTGGCTGACTCCTACTAGGTCTTCAAGACCCCACTTAACTCTCTTCTAAAAGTCTGTTCTGACTTCAGTTGCAAAAACCACAGAGAAAATAGGTACCTTTCTTGGTTTCCCTTGACCGTCTCACTCGCCCATATTAGAAAGAATTCTTTCCTTGTTTATAGTCTTAACTAGAGCTCTACAAAGGGAAATGATTGAGTTTCATTTATCTCTTTGTCCCTGGTACTTAGCCCAAGACCTGGCACATTTAAGACAGGTAATCAGATGGTCCATGAAGCAAATCAACTGAAGAGGTCCTTCAATAAGGGTGATTCAGCTTAAAATCCACTCTACCACACAGGGACAACTTTATAATTAACCAATTGAATTATACCAAGTCAAACCTCTCTAGATCAGTGAAGAAATTAGTTGCCAAGAAACAATGGAAGTTCTAAGTCAATGAAGATAAATCCATTCACTGGTGGCTTTCAGCAGAGGTGTAGCCAGAGGCTGAGGTGAGAGGCCAGTGGCTAGGGGCTTAAGAGAATGGAGATGCCGAGCATATGGAGATAGGGAGTCCAGGTTCTAGATCTAATAATTCTGGGAACCCAGCAGTGTGTTTCTCTCTCCATGGGCACAGTGTGATTAATAAAAGATTGAGCTGGGATCCTTCCAGGAGCCAGACATCAGTCACACACCAACATAAGGTCTGTCCTAAACTAAGGCAAAGGTATTTGGAAACTCAAGACATCAGAAATAACCTCATGTCTATAATCTGCCAAGAATCCAAGTTTCTCCAGGGTGGGCTGTGACCCTCTGGCTTACCTGTGAACCTTGGATATGCAAATGATATCACATATACACTTTCTATAGCAAAGAGAATGTTCTCAGTGAATGCACAAGACTGCATATTTCATGACAGGAAAACCCCACTGCTAAGCTAATTGTAATATTTGTGCATAACTTCCCATGTATATCTTTATGTTTCCCAAATCGCCCATTTATAACCCTTAATGCAAATGCCATTTTTAAAATCAATTCTTTCCTCTGTTAATTTAAAGGCTCCAACATATGTCAAGACAATACAGGCAATTCCAACCAAGCCGTAGTTGGCAAGTGCCAAGATTTATGCTCTGCTTATATCATATTGAGATGCAACAGTACTGGAATAGAAATGGAGAGAGAGAGAGAGAGACAAATCCATGGGATTTCAATGAATCATTTTGTCATCAAACAATACACTGTGTTGTAGAGTCAGGCCGAAATTGCAAGCTTACGCTTATGCTTTGCCACCAAGAATACCCACAGCACAGTATGGTACAATGACATGACCACGCGACTTCTCCTTTTCATGTCTCCATTGTGTCGTTCATCCATTGATTTCTTATAGAAGGTTGTCGAGCACCTTCTGACCGTTGGGCTCTGTGCCAGGGGCTAGAGATTCTTAAGTGAATGCTAGAGCTGTCCAGGGGTCACCCTATTTAGCCAGATACTCTAGACAATTGGAGTCTAGCTGTGGAGCTGTCATGTTTGGAATGGGATGGCCTAGATGACCCATTTGGCACATTTCTTTTTATTTATTTATGTATTTATTTATTTTTAAAAATTAACAACAAGCAAACTAAAACATTAACATGTGATCATTCCATTCTACATATATAATCAGTAATTCACAACATCATCACTTAGTTGCATATTCATCATTTCTTAGAACATTTGCATCAATTCAGAAAAAGAAATAAAAAGACAACAGAAAAAGAAATAAAATGAAAACAGAAAAAAAAAAAAGATTATACATACCATACCTCTTACCCCTTACTTTCATTGATCACTAGCATTTCAAACTAAATTTATTTTAACATTTGTTCCTCCTATTATTTATTTTTATTCCATATATTCTACTGGTCTGTTGGCAAGGTAGATAAAAGGAGCATCAAACACAATGTTTTCACAGTCACACAGTCACACTGTTGGTACACTTCTTGCAGCCCACAAGCACTTATTAAATAGCGGTTACTTCCAGTTTAAAATCAAGTATAGGTGCAAGTGACAAGAATCCAAATTACAGAGCTTTAATTCTCTCTCACATATGGATGAAGGCAGTTCAAGACTGCTATGGTGCTCCATGCAGTCAGGACCCAGACTCTGTAATTTTTCTTCTCGCTACATGCCTCCACTTCCAAGATGGCTGTCTCTGTAATAGATGGAAAAGAAAATGGGACTGACAGGTTTAGAAGGCAAAAGGGTGAGAAAGAAGGAAGGTAGACCAGGAAATTTAAAAAGGCGGGTTTATTTTCTGCACTCCCAGGCAGAGCTCATTGAACCCAAGGGAGGTGAGCCTGCACGTGTGGGCTCTGGTGCGGGTGCCTTTTAAGGATGGGGGTCAGGTGACATCCGGACGGGGCCGTTCATTAGTTCCGGAAGTCATGCGTCTGGAAGGGGTTGCACAGCCTCCGCAGCTCAAGTTGCAGTGCTCTTTCCCGTTTGGACCTAACAGGGATGTTTCCTAGAATTTCACAGGCAACTTTTGCTTACATTTAATTGGCCAGATGTCATCACATGGTCACTCACAACTGCAAGGGATTATGGGAAAGGTGGTGTTTAGTTAAGGTGGCCTCGTGCTAGCCAGAGTTCTACGACTATGGAAGATAGGGGATAGATATGGGGGTGGGAGAGGGGCAATTAGCAATCTGCCACACTTCTCTCCTACCCTTTATCATGGAATGATTGGACTGAGTTTTCTCCTTTCTGAACCTTCTTTGTTTATCCATAAAACAACAGGTTAAAGTAGACAGTTTGAGGGTCCTTCCACGTTCCCAGTTAACAAGAAGTGAAAGAAGGAGTGAACAGAGATAAACAACATTCGTCTTCTGATTTTATGAAATATGCAGAATGAGCACCTCTTTGCAGCTTGCTAAAAACACAAATTGCTCACTTATGCCTGGGAATATTAGTTCTTGTACATTTGAATCAAAATGTCCCTGAGCCCACAGTCCTTGCTGCATTTTGTCTGAAAGTCTCCTGACCCATTCATTTTGAATACTGACTTACCACTTTTTGTGACAGGGGCATTTTCTGCCTCTGTTTTTCTTCGAAATTTCAAAACTATTCCCATCAAATGTTGGCATTTGCCTTTTTCCCAGTGAAGCCCAGCAGAACCAGAGAATAACATAATCAGCAGGTTTCAGAGGAAATTAAAGTCGGATAACTGCCTACTGCACCTGTCCAGTTGCAATGAAAGATGCCTTATCAATGGTTCATTTTTTAATGTTCAGACATGCTAAGTCAGCTTATGCAAGTAAAGGATTTACCGATTAGTTCCTGATTTGGTGCGTAATTGACAACAGTTTCTGATGTGATAGCTAAATAATATTTTAAAAAAAGCTTATAGGTAATTCATTGCAAGGCATTTGACAAAGATAGGGGGTCCCATCACACAAGAATCATAGTTTAACTTAATCAACGATGACTTCATCAAGAGGTTTTATTTATAGCTAATGCAAATGTTGAAAAAATGTACAGCCATTAATTATTAGCCGTTTTTTTTTAAGCCGAAAGTATGCCTTGAATAAATGTACTTTAAGACACTTAAAGCTGAGGCATTCTTTATAAAATGACTAGCTAAAGAGTCCCTTGGGTTGCCTTTTAACTGCTTTCAAAGCTCTAATAGCACTTTTTCCACCAAAGACACACCCCTTGAATCCTCCGAGAGATACAATAGCATAATTGTTCTTTTAGGTTTCAAGGCCTTGACATAACTGTCACGGAAAGAATAGTGAATAATAATACCAGAACTATTTTATGCAAATTCCACTTAGAGGTTTCAAGATTTCCCTGAGACAGATCTTGCCCCCTTGTTGACACTTGCATTGTCACATTAGCTTTACATAAGAAAGTGGTTAGAGTTTGCCTTTTGTTAAATAATTCTCATTAAAAAAAAAATCTTCTGATAAAGTTAAAAAACAAATACAAAAACAATGAGATGGAAACATCAATTTGGAGATGTAGCAAAGGGAAAAACAGTATTCACTGGAATGATTTTTACCCCCTGCAACTCATCATTTTGCCAATGGAATCTTCCTTTAACTTAAGCCAAGATGGCATAATGGATATTTATGAAGATGCAATATATGCAAATGTATGTGTCACACCACCACATTGGCCTTGTGGACATGTGTTCCAAAGGCCTGAGTCCTAGTTCACATCTTCTCCAGATAAAAGAAGCTTAGTACAATCACATCAGTAGAGCAGATCGATAAATAGTATTAATCCAGAAAGCAACCTATTAGTCTCAGAAGTAGACGGTAAGATCAAAAAAGAAAAACAAAATTGCACCATTTTAGTGCTAAAGACAACTGCAAGTTCATCAACCCCTGCATCCTTCTAACATTTCAGAAAATTCCTACTAGGCCATCAAGAATATAATTCACAATTAAGGTTCATTTCTTCTAAAACATTAAGACAAAAACAAAAAAAATATTGCCACTCATATAGAGAGGGGCTTAATTCATTAGCATGTTGGCCACCCACAGAGGGAAATCAACCCAACCCATTTCTACATACATGCATACATACATACATACACACACACATACACTCATACATACATCTATCCATGCATCCACTCATCTACCCATCTGTCCATCCATCCTTTCTTCCATCTCTGTATTTATTCATCCATTTATTCATTTATCACATGTTTTTTGACCACTTTCTATGTGTCAGATCTGGAACTGGGTTCTATTTTCAGGCGACATTGAACACATTCTCTGACCTCAGGGATCATAATCTTATGTGAGAGACAGACGGATAAATTAATGTAAGGAAAAGATAACAGAAGAAGCTGAGTGTCAGAAAGGTTTTTAATTTCTTTTTGAGAAAATGAAGACCTGGCCTCCCCCAGCACTCCGCATTGCCCTGCGATGTCGCCGTTGATGTCCACATTGAACAAAGCGAGACACTGAGGCCCAGAAATTGCAAATGACTGAACCAAGGATGCCAGGCTGCAGGGTAAGGACAACTCAATGGGGTACTTGGCCTGGGAGAATTGAGCCTTTTGGATGAGCAGAGACTCCTCATGGGCCAGCTCGCCTGAGCAGGACTTGGCTACTCAAAAAGGGAAGATACTCTTGAGGTTCCTCAGCCAAGATCTACCTCTGGCTGGTTGTGTGGCTTCAGCAGGCCTCGTCTGTCTGTGTCTGGGCTCATCAGTATAACTGTCTGCACCATAAGGCTCTTTTGAGAAGCAAATAGAATCGTGGACCTGAAAGGGCTTTGCACGGAACCCTTACGCAAGCATGACAGCTGTTAAATGAAACAAAGAGCAAACAGGGTGGGGAGGATGGGGGTGGGGGTGATGGTATGTCATAAATAGCACAGAGACTGTGTAGACTTCATTAGGGACACAAGGCAATGCCACAAGGTGAAATAATGATAATAACTACCATGGTATATTGGTCATTCTTACAGGCCAGAAGCTTTCTATGCATTATTGAATTTAATCTTCCCCAAAGTCCATAATTTTTTCCCATTTTAGAGATGAGAAAACTGAGTGGGGAGGGACTTGAAGCTAGGTGAGAACCCCCTCCCTGACCACAAAGTCCAGCCCTCACCCCGGGCACAACTGTCTTTATAATGAGGAAAGACAGTGAACAGGTCCTTGGCTGCTTGAAAACTTGTCCTTAAATTCTTTGACACTCCCTCCGATAGAGAGATGGGGTGGGAGCCTCTCCTTGAATCTGGGTTGGACTTAGTGACTCACTCGTAGCCCACAGAAAATGACAAAAGTGTCGCCTGTAAAGGAGGGAGGGTATCTGCCTCAAAGCACAACTGTCACAATGATATAATGCAGCTGTTGTGGCACATAGTAGGCCTTCAGTATACTGTGTTATTCCCGTTCTCAAAAGTTTTCGCCTTGTCTCCATAACTAACATATCCTAAACCTCTGATTTCAAGTCGGGGCTCACCGGTGGATGCCACGGTCCCATTTTACCTTTACCTGGAAAGGAGACCACTTTCCAAGCCAGGAAGAGGAGAGACCTGCAAGCCTGTGCATCAGATTAGTGTCTCCCCTGGGGGACCAGAAGGCTTAATGTTTATAAAGCACTTTGAGATCCTGAAAGTAAAGACTTTCTACAAATGTGAGATAATCACGATAATTAAACCACTGTTATTGAATCCAGCAAGGTCTTATTCTTCCCTCTTCCTGCAGTGAGCAAACTCCTGGCGGACTCTTTAGCACACCGAAGAGATAATTTTCTAAATCTTATACCAATGCCCTGAAAATCTTTCCACACCTACAACCAGAGATAATCACAACCGGACAAAATGCTAATAATAGACCTCTGTGGGTACGGCACTCTACAGTTTACAGAGGCTTTCAGGCAGCTTCTACCATTCGGTGTCAGTAAGACCAGGTGGAGGAGAGGTGGGGGAAATTGGGCCTGGTTGACCAACAGGGAAGCTGGGGGCCCAGGAAGCCACACATCTGCAAATGGGACCCCAACAAGTTACTCTACTTTTAGAGAATCTCAAATCTGAGAAACAAAGTCATCTTCCTTTAGCCCAAAGCCCATGTTATATAAAAGAGAGCACTGAGGTTCAGGGCAGAGAAATGACCTGACTTGGGGTTCTGGCTAGGCCACAGGGCTCCTCTGTGCAAACTGGAAATGGGTCCTCTGAGCTGATGCCCTTCCCTGGCATGGGGTTTGAACTAAGACTGGACTTCAGCCCTGCTCCCTTGGCCAAGATTCCTGCTTGTCTGCTCCATTTAAGCTGACTGATGGAAGGAAGCTGAGATCCTGACGTCAAGCAGTCCCAGTTCACAGATGAGAAGCCTGTGTTCAGAGGAGCGAAATAATTTAACGAGGGCTTCCCTGACGACTGCAGGCAACTGAGTCGACTTCCCCCAAAACAAAGCTAACCACGCCCTATGTTTTCAGCGACTCCCTGGGTTTTGAAAATAATCTTCAAACACCTTAATTCAGAGACCATGGCCCTTCCTGTACTGGGTTCACCAGCACCTTCTCCATTCATTAGCAATTTCAAACAGGAGGCTTTAAGAGGTCAGCAGAACGGCCAAGTTTTTGCCAAAGCTTGCTGTATACCTTCCCGTATGCTCCTCTCTCACTGCCTAGAATTCTTTTCTGACACTTTCCTGCCAGGAGATCTTTTCTGCGTCATTAAAGACTTAACTCAGAGCTTATTTTTCTCAGAAGCTTTGGTCAAAAGCTGGGGATAGAGGGCAATGAGTTTCCTGACCTTGGACTCCCAGGTTCTCCATGCTCACCTCTCCCACAGCGTCACCAGGGTGCTGACATTTTCTTATAGGTCCCTGTCCTCCACTAGCCTGGGAACGCCTTAAAGATGGGGTCCACGTTCTGCTCACCTGCCCATCCCCAGCCTCTGGCTTCATGGATAGCACATTGTAGCACTCCAGTATTAAACCAGGAACTCAACCTGGCACATAGGACTCCATGTCCAGTGCTCCTTCTGCTTTCCCACACTTCTCCATCTGTCTTTCTGAAAATTATCCATGAAATCATCCTCCATTTTCTGCAAGAGCAAAAGGGTTTCTAAATAAGCAATGCTTTTTACAAACAATATATTTTAGGCTTGTGCTTTTTGCCTTATTTATTTTATATTCTATTCCCATATCAGAGTTGGTTGGATTTTCCCAGGGAGAAAGTATCTACATTTCCAAATCATCAGCTCTAAAAAGGCTCCCTTAACCTCTCTATACCTACCTGCGTGTGTACAACCAGAACTTGTTTGCCTGGGTGCACTTCTTTTCCTGCTGATTTAGAATCTGCAAATAGATATCTTCTTCCAAAACATACCTCTCTACAAAGCCAACCCACTGAATCAAACTCATTATCTTAAGACATCTCTGTGGCCAAAGGTTATGCTTTTTGGAGCTATATTAATCTCTTTGTCTAAACAGCACAAGCTTAATTGGTTTAGATCAGAGTTGTACTGTTTTGAGTAAAAGGGTGTGATTAATGTGAGCTAAAGATGGTTGGACGGGTGCAGACTAATTTAGCAGCGTATACAAACCTATTATCATCAGAACCGTGAGAGCCTGGGGGAAACCTGCCCCAGTGAGCAAGTTTTTTCTCAAGAAAAACACAGAAACCTGAACAGGCTGTAGAGACCCACAGAGAAAGGACGATACTGCAGACATCTTCTCCAACCTCTCTGCAGCCTGTTTCAACAGGAAGTTGGATTCGTTTAAGGGCTTAATACAAGAGAGAAAGTTGCTGTCACTTGCTTTGGCCCAATGGGGATATTGCTTGATTACTCCCCAGAGAGGGGCCTGCCCCTCTTTCTCTTGTCCCCCAAACTCACTGGCCAGCCCTCTGCCCTGCATTTTCCCCCAAGGCTGACTCTGTGGCTTACCTCAGGGGACCCCCTTGCCCTCTAGATCTGACTAAGGAGTCCCCAGCAAGAGATTGGAGAGAGAAAAGGCAGCAGGTCAGGGTAATATTTGTTCCCCAGGATGCCACAGGTTCACTACAGGGCCACAGCACTTGCCTTGTAGCATTCTGTCTGCTTCTGGGATGCCTTTAAGACAAGTATATGGGGTAGCCACTCTTTCTAGCCCCAAGAACTTCACTACTCCTGGTTGCTCTCTCTATCTCATCCTTGTCAGGTTTTATTTCAAGGCTTTACATCCATCCATCCATCTACTTGACCCTCCAAAACCCCATCAGGTAGGCACTACTCTTGCCCCATTTTACAGAAGAGGAAAACTGAGGCCAGAGTGGCTAAGTCACTTCTCCAAGTCCATGGGTCTACAAAGTGGCAAAACCAGACAAAATCCACACCCAGACTGTCAGTCACCAGCTCTCAGTCTCCTACTTGCACATGGTTGCCTCTGGCAAGGGAGAAAGGGAAGAGAATCCCAGAATCAAAGGTCTTTTGTAAAAAATCAAGAGCCACTGAGAAGTCCAGTGTGGCCTGGAACAGGAAGGGATAGCTGGATAAGACTGGGATGTGGGCAGTGTGAAAGACCTCGGATGTTAACCTCAGCAGGGTAGATGTGTTAGGTCAACTCAATTCATACTTGCTAAGAACTTACTGCATGTTAGACATTGGACAAGTCCCCATGGGAGATGCAAACATGAGTGAGATGACAGATTGCCCTGTGCTCCAACCTAAGGGAGGAGTTGCACACTCACAATACAATTTAGGAGGTGTCACAGGGAAGAAATGATCAAAGGGTAGTGGGATTGCAGAGGCAGAAGGGTCTAATTCTACATGGCAGGGCTAGGACCAAGGTAATTCACCCCAGGAGCAAAATTTAAGGGGGTACCAACAATTCAGTAGCAAAGTAAATCACATTTTAATGCAAGTCTTTAATAAATGAAAACTCATGCAAAAATCCAAGAGGAACAAAAGATCAAACTTTTAAATAACAGGATCAGTCTCACTGATTTTTCCTTTTGCGTCAGTCTCCAACATGGTTTGGCAAGGCTGATCCCACCCTCATTTAAAATTTTGATCTTTTGCTCATCATGGATGTTGGGCATGGATTTTTATTAGTTTTTTAATCATGTGTTAAAATGTTACTTATCTTGATGACTGAGTTTTCAACATCTTCTTAAATTTTGTGCCCAAAGTGAGAGCCTCATGTACCTCACTCTCGCTCCAGCCTTGCCATCTGGGACATCTGAGCCTGAACTTTCTCCTGTAGTCCTTGGACAATCACAGAGGGGAAGCAAACCCCATTTGCTGACTAGCATCTGTAGAATGATCACTCTCTCGGTAGAGTGAACAATCAGCCAGAGAAGATCAGAGTGGAGGAGGCAAACAGACAAGGGGGGTGAAAATGGGGAGCTATGCCCAGCCTCAGCCTGGGGGCTCAGAGCACACAGGGTATAAGAGTTACACAGGGCCATCGAAGCGGATGCGGAGTCTTTTCTGTGCATGCACACACAGGCTGTTTCTTCAGTTCTTGGCCTATTTCCTCTTCCAAATTGTGAGCAGATGCATGTTAAATTAGGATTAATGGTGCGCCATTGTGGTGCATTGGGTTTGAGCTAGGCACAGTAATAGTTTCATAACACATCATTCAACCTTTCTAAGAGGTTAAAAATTATACACTTAAAGCTTTAGCATATTTGTCTACAGTCTGAATGAGTCCAAATGGGAAAGCTCAGTCCACTTCGTTAAGGGGAGACTGGTTAAAAAGACAGCAGTGAGCGCCTCACGCCAGTTTAGAGCCCAATGACATTTGTGATATAAACACCCAGTTTTTGATAGAATTATCTCGAGCTGCCCTTACTTACTGCAGCCACAGTGTTCGTGTCATATATTTGGGTTGAATTCCTTGTATATTACCTATCCTGGAAAATCTTTAGAGAGGTCTGGACTGCATTGTTATAAAAATTATTGTAATGCATTTCCCGTGCATATTAAATTAGCTCCCCAGACTGATAAAGGTTGAAAAGCTATTATTTTTTATTCTTCAGTTTACTACAGCCCTAAAGTAATAGCCTTCTATTAAAGTTTATTGATTGCTCCCACTGTTAACTAGCAAGTTGGTATATAAAAATAAAACAGAAATCTACTGTTTCTTTCTCATTTCTTTTCCCAGCACGTGTCCCTTGAGCAAGATTTCAAAGGACCCAGGCTAACAGTTCTTTGAGGAATCCTGTGCGTTTGGGGAGGATTGAGTGGTTCAATTGTTTATTTTTGTTTTGTTCCTTGTTTTATATTTCTCTGTCTCTCTCTCTCTCCCTCAAAGAAAAACAAGATATGTGGTCTAGATTAGAGGCATATTGACTACATGATTCATTCACTCATTTCACAAATATTTCCTGACCACCTACTATGCATTAGGCTCAAGGGATTTGACAGTGAATAAAACAAACAAGATTGGCTAGGATAATGTCTACTTCCACTGGTGGAAAGGCACATGGTTAGAAAGCAAAGAAATAGAGATTTTGTCTATTAGATGACCAAAAACACTGTCAAGAAAATAGAGCAGGGTAGGGGGATCGAAAGAGACAGACACTATTTTAGATCAGGAGGGCAGAGAAGTCCCTACTAATGAGTGACAGTTCAAATCCCCAGGTGGCAAGGGAGCAAGCCTTGTGGATGACCAAAGAAGGGACCTAAGCAGAGCCTCTGGGCATGGCAAATAGCGCCCCTCAGTCCAATGAGAGACAGCAGTCTCAAAAGTCTTTTTTTTTTTAGAGAATCTATCAAAGAACATGCGTTACACTAAAGCCTGGGGATAGGGAGATTAATAAAACCCAGCTCAGGCCTTCGAGGAGCCCACGGTTTGATGGAGATATCATCACATTAAAAAGAGTATTGATCAGCCTTCATTCTTAGAAGGGCAAATAGAGAAGGCATTCCATGCACAGCCAATTCCTGGAGAATGTCCTAAGCACTGCGCTGGAGTTAATTGTGGAGTGCTGTCTGCAAACAGGGAAAGGGACTTGTTCCATTTGCTGGAGTTGACCTCTAAGCAGAATAGCAAAGGATGAGTAGAGATCAGGTAAGTGCCAGGTGATGGGACATTCCCTGGAGATAGGACTCAGGGTGGTGGGTGAGGATGGGATTGAATTTATGGAGGGTCATCAGCTTTTATCTGGGACTGGGGGGATGGGGATTTGAAGTCAATCAAAGATGCAACAGTGCCAGGTGTTTAGTTTAAAAGATGGATCTGATAATCAAGTAGAAAATGGCTAGTGGACAAGCTTGAGAATCAGAAATGCCATGGCTCTGTCTCCAAGTCTCCAAATCTTCAACCAACTCTAAAGTTGGTGAGCACTGAGATTCAAGTCAGTAATTTACAAGTTCTCACTCTCTTGCTCACCAACAGATTCTAGATTCTTCTGAACTAAATTGTGCTTTTTATATGATGAATACCCGTGAGCCCTATATATTGACTATGGTGAAGAAAACGCTTATTTCTTGACAAAACCAGGCTTTCATCTCAACTTGTCCCAAATGGACTTACATATGTGTATCTTTGTTTCTTAGATTTATTTTTATTTTTTCCTCCTTTTTCCCTGTTTTGGGTTGGATCTGTGGTGGACCCCAGAAAAGCCATAGCCTATAATCCTCATTCAACATTGCTGGGTGGGAGCATTTTGATTATTCCCATGGAGATGTGACCCACCCAATTGTGGGTAGTAACTTTTGATTAGATGATTTCCATTGAGGTTTGTCTCCACCCATTGAAGGTGGAGTTGCTTACTGGAATCCTTTAAAAGAGGAAACATTTTGGAGAGAGTCCCCTTTTTTGCAGAGCCATGAGAAAGCCAGCAGACACCGCCATTTTCACCATGTGCCTTTCCAGCTGAGAGAGAAACGTTGAACGTCATCGGCTTTCTTGAACCAAGGTATCTTTCCCTGGATGCTTTAAATTGGACATTTCTATAGACTTGTTGCAAAACTGGGACATTTTCTCAGCCTTAGAACTGTAAACTAGCAACTTATTAAATTCTCCTTTTTAAAAGCCACTCCATTTCTGGTAGATTGCATCCAGCAGCTAGCAAACTAGAACATTCCCTTTCTCACAAATAAAAATGAGTTTTTGTATTTACTATGTTCATTACAAATTACAGCTGTCCTATCAAAAGTAATGGCCCCAGTCTTGAAATATTTGGGCCCAAGATGGTCGTGTATATTTGGGAAGCATGCACTTCATTTTTATCCTTGTGTGAAGTTCTAAAAAGGAAAGCCAGTTATATGAAATAGCATACAAAAGAGAGACACAGGGAAGAGCTTCCAGTACAAACTGAAGGTCATTTGTGTGTGAAGAGGGGTCCAGTTTGCTCCTAAAGGAGGGTGCTGGGGTCTTCTCTAGCTCTGCAGAGAAGTCAGAATGGGGGCTTGCCCCAAGCCTCCATGTACCTCCCTGTGTACCCTTTGAAGATGTACCTATACTTTGAGAGAACGGTCAGATGACTGCCTCAAGCGTCCGGGATACAGGTAAATGCAGCTGGCTGTGGAGGAGGCAGTGAGCCATCGACTACCACAGAAGCTCCTTCTTCCAGAGGTGAGAGTTGTCACCAGGAAGCAGCTGTCCACCCAAGACTCCACTTCTCGGGCTGCTTCGCAACCAGGTGGGCCCTTGTGATTAATCGCTACCAGTGAAATGTGTGTGGCCATGAAGGAGCCGAGTACCTTCTCAGCCATCTCTCCTCCTTCTACCAACTGGGCAGAGGAGGGCAGAGCCAGCAGAGGAATGGTGCCTGGGTTCCTGAGCCACCAAGTGAAAGAGGGTTGCCCACCAAATGGAAGCACCTGCCCCAGCCTATTATGAGAGCAAGAAATAAACTTCTATCATGGGAGCCATTAAGAGGCTGGGATCTGTTAGCGCAGTTAGAGTTCCCCCAAATAACACAGAGATCAATGTAGGTCTTCTTGACAGATGACCATGCAGGGTCTTTGAAGTCTGCATATAGGAAGGGTAGTTTAGGCCCTATAGAAAGAACCCAACTGAGCAGCTTAGACCTTGGATTTGTAAACGGAAGATGGTAATGATACTTCCTCCCAGGTCGGGATGAGGATTGGATGAGATGATACACAAAGATTGCTTAGCCCAGTGCCTAGCACACACTAAGTGGTAATTGTTGTTTTATTGTTATTGTTGTTACTTTTAATTCTGAGTACAATACTGAAGCTTGGGTCTCGTGAAGGTGGTCCTTCCCTTGATTGGAGGAGAATGCCGAGGAAGGTGACTTAACTAAGTCAGAGTCGGTAAGAGGTGGCCCGCAGCTCCAGGTGTCCCCTGCATCGGTTGTCCCCTGTATCCTACCCAGACAGTACAGCTCAGTGTTGAGTGATACTCGGTGCAACAGGAAAACAAATCCAAATGAAAGATGCTTAAGCTAATTGGCTTTCCGTCTGAGACAGATTTCTGTTTGACTGACAGCAGGACTCAAGGCAGAAGCGGCTTGTTCCACATCTTGTTGTATAAATAGGGACAGGACAAATGGCTTGGCTAAAATAAGCACAGGCCTGAAACATTACCCAAGCTAGAACTAAATCCAGACAGACAATTTTTCCCCCCCATTTTTTCTCTCTCTCTTAATTTTTATCTTTTGAGGATTTAAAAAACAGTTTGTTCTGATTTTGCTCTCTGAAGTCACTCATTCTGTCCAAAAGAAAAGGTAACAACTTAGAGAAAACTTGAATGGAGGGAAAAAATACATACATGCACTGGGATTAAAAAAGAAAGAAAACTCAAGAAGGAAGACACATTCCAATTTGTAGGAAATCCCCTAGAATGACGATTCCCAGTTTCCCACTGAGGAGGTTACAGCTCAGAACTGCTTGGGGAGCCCAGACAAAATGGTGGCAATACAAGCCCCACCAATAAATACTGCTCTTTGGTAGTTGAACAATAATTCTGCCTTTCCCAGGGCAGAAAGGAGCCACTAGTGACTTGTGTGGACATTTCTATTTGCTTGAAAGCACTAGGATGCCCTCTCTCAGGGTCACAAAGTTCAGAAAGCATCAAACCAAGTTCACTAGCCCTGATCCCCCCATGAAGCAAATGTTCACGCTTGTCAAAGCTTCAACTGGGAAGGCTAAAAACCAAGAAGTGAGTTCACCGTCATGAAGAGTATTCAAGTACAGAATGGATACCTGCTTGGCAGGATCATTGTAAGTATAAGGCTAGATCAGTGATTCCAAACCACACATTCCTATACTGGTTACAGGTACTGTTTGAGTTGTGGAGGACCCTGCAGGGAAGGTTCAACTGCAGTTCTGATCAGCTAATGGGAACTCCATAGACAATGTTTCCCATGGTCTCTTTGAGAATCCACAATTCTCATACATTACAGCAGCATAATGCTATAGTAACTATCGCTTGACGAAATCTGGAGTGGGAAACAGCATTGAAAATTATTGTGTACCGGTTTTACTAGAAATCAAATAAAAAGATGAGATTCATATAGGGAAAATTAAATGAGCCTTTCCTAAATAATATTTGAAAAAGCTGAACAACCATGACTTTTCTTGCTGCAATTTAAAATATATTGTAAAACTATACTAAATGAAATGATATGGTAAGAACATAGAAGTGTGATACATAAAACACTGCAGAAAAGTAGAAATTCCAGGCAGTGTTAAGGGCAGTAAAGGGTTTGTACTGTTCAGAATATCACTAGAGCCAAGCATGTGCCTGACACAGAAGGAATTAATAAATACTTATTAGGCAAATTAAAATAAGAAATAAACTTGAGGATGCTTATTTAATAAAAGAGTTTAGAATAATTGCTTAGTTATTTAGAGAGAATAACAATTAAAGTTCAAACTGTATTCTGTATTCTAGATGAGATCCTGACAGCATGAAATGTGAAAAAAAAATTAAAGATCAGTTTTGTGGGATTTTTTGAAATTTTTATGATTTTATTTAACACAAATAAAACTTGCAAATGAGCTGTTTATTCATTTTCTTTGCTGTGCAGTCTGGGCCTTGGAAATGGGGACTCTGATGTCTGGCTGGGCTGCTCCCTCCACAGTGGCTTTGTGGTTCTTGGAAGAGACATCTAGGGGCAGCCTCAGCACAGGAAGCTTTGGTTGCACCAGCGGCTCTCCCAGACCCTTGATATTGTGGACCAGGAACTTTCAGAAGCCCCCAAGCAGTGTGCACCTGGTTTCTCCTTGCTTGCATAACCAATGCTGGGCCTCAAGAGCCTGCTCTGGGATCTTCTGTGCACCTGGTTGTTAATGCCTCTGGATTTCCACCAGTTATGCTTAATTTGGACATCTTGGTGTGACTGCTGTCGAATGAATGTCTCAGTCCTCTTTTTGGGGAGGTTGGGCTTCCTGAGGGTTCCAAGGGCAGCTGTGATGATGCTGTGATCCAGGGGCAGCTGTGTTGATGCTGTGAAGAAAGACATGGATCCAGGCTGTGGACCCTTCCCCTACAGGAACAGCAGGCTGGTTCCCCAAGGAGAAAGGAAACAGACTTTACTAGCAGCAAGGGCTTTGCTGAATCAAGCACCAATTGTGTAACTAATTAGTTAACAAATTCTGACTACTAAAAACTGCACAGATAAACCTGGAATAAGTACTAAAGGAACTAGAAGTTTTTGTCCAGGCAGAGAGGGAGCAGGGCTAATGTAAAGAAAAAAAAGCAAAGCAAAACAAAAAACAGTGGCTTTTTGGAGTTGGGCAGCACAAAATACTGAAAAAGGACTGTACTCCAAGAAAAGAGGGCACAGAGAGCCTGGAGATACATAGATCACGTACCACAAAAGCTCTTGATTGACAAACCTGAGAAATGGAAGTTTGACTCTGAAAAGGCTGTTTGGTTTTGTTTTGTTTTTCGAACTCCTTAAACAGTTGATTAGATAGAATTGGAAGTACTCTCAATCTCCAGCACTGCCACAGGGAAGGGTGGAAATAAGCTTGTCTAAGAGAGGAAGTAAATAGTCAGGTATTTAATTAAATAGAAAGGGTTTAATTCCTTAAGGGTGTATCTACCACAAGAAAAGGAGGGGAGGCAGCTCAAGTGATAGCCATCCTTCAAGGAATTCAAGCCCTAGGGAGTGGAAAGCAAAGGTAGTAAGAAGCAATCAAAGCCATCCTACTACCTCACCTTTGTTGCAGTCACATCACTGGCAGGGAGATTCTGCTGAAATTAAAAGCATCACTTTAAACTGGTGGGTAGCTGTGGGCAGACAAGCACCATAATCTGGACAGAATAGGGAAAGCACAGTCTGGAGGCTTCATAGGAAAGTCTGACAACCTGCTGGATTTTACTCTCAAGGAAAACTGATGCTGGTTACTCTTTCCTCCTGAGACATGGGCCTGTCTATCTGAGAAAATCTGACTGGGGTATATAATATCTGAGGAAACCCTTCTCAAAAAAAAATCTCTATATATACAGGGCAAGAAACATAAACAAGAACTGAAAAATTCTGATCAGTTAAACACAACCTATGCCAGAGGTCTAGAATAAGTTGAACTGAATGTCAAGGTACAAATAGAGAACAAAAACATCCAGTAAGAAAAACCTAGGTAAAAAAGTGAAGCTCACCTCAGAATATACTAATTAAGGAAATCAAATGCCTAGACGCTGGCAAAAAATAACAAGTCCTACTAAGAAAATCAAAGATATGGCCCAGTCAAAGCAACAAACCAAGACTTCAAATGAGATTCAGGAGTTGACACAACTAATTCAGAATGTTTGAACAGACATGGAAAATCTCATCAAAAATCAAATCAGTGCATTGAGGAACGGTAGGAAGAAGACATTGGGCAAACAAAAAGAAGAACTTGAAAGTTTGAAAAAACAAATCACAGAACTTATGGGAATGAAAGGCACAATAGAAGAGTTGAAAAAAACAATGGAAACCTACAACAATAGATTTAAAGAGGCAGAAGAAAAGATTAGTGAAGTAGAGGAATGGACATCTGAAATCTGACATACAAAAGAAAATATAGGAAAAATATGAAAAAAATTAAAAAAAGTAATGGATCTCAGAGAATTGAATGGCAACATGAAGCACAGGTGTATATGTGTTGTGAGTGTCCCAGCAAGAGAAGAGAAGAGAAAAGGAGAAAGACTAATGGAGGAAATAATCACTGAAAATTACCCATCTCTTATGAAAGACATAAAATTATAGATTCAAGAAGTACAACATATCCAAAACAGAATAGATCCAAATAGACATACTTGAAGACACTTACTAATCACATTGTCAAATGTCAAAGACAAAGAAAGAATTTTGCAAACAAAAGAGAAAAGTAATTCATCACATACAAGGAAAGCTCAAGGAGAATATGTGTGGATTTCTCAGTAGAAATCATGAAGGCAAGAAAGTAGTGATATGATATATTTGAGATTCTAAAAGAGAAGAACTGCCAACCAAGAAGTCTATACCCAGCAAAATTGTCCCTCAAAAATGGGAGGGGGGATTAAAATATTTTCAGACAAACAATCACTGAGAAAACTTGAGACAAAGAGACTGGTTCCGCAAGAAATACTAGCTGGAGCATTACAGGTAGACAGAAAAAGGCAGGAGAGAGAGAGGTCTGGAGAAAAGTGTAAACATGAAGACTAGCAGCAAAGGTAAAAAAAGAAAAAAAGTAGATATGACATATAAAGTCCAAAAACCAAAATGATAGAAGAAAGTACTGCTTTTAAATTAATAAAGTTAAATGGATTAAACTCTTCAGTCAAAAGACATAAACTGGCAGACTGGATTAAAAAGCAAGACCATCTATATGCTGTCTGCAGGAGGCTCATTTAGACCCAAGGACAAAAAGAGGTTGAAAGTGAAAGATTGGAAAACATATTTCATGCAAACAACAATCAGAAAAGAACAGGAGTCACTATACTAATATCCAAAAAAAACTAGATTTTGAATGTAAAACAATTAAAAGAGACAAAGAAGGACACAATAAATAAAAGGAACAATTCAACAAGAAGACATACAATCATAAATATTTATGCATGGAGCCAGAGTGCTCCAAGATACATGAGGCAAACACTGATAACACTGAAGGGAAAAGTAGACACATCTACTATCATAGTTGGAGACTTCATTCCCTGCTCTCATCATGGATAGAACATCTAGTCAGAGGATCAGTAAAGAAACAGAAGTTTTGAATAAAATGATAAATGAGCTATACTTAACAGATATTTACAGAACATTACACCCCTCAACAGCAGAACACACATTTTTCTCAAATGCTTATGAATCATTCTCAAAGATAGACTATATGCTGGGTCCAAAGCAAGTCTCGATGAATTTTAAAAAATTTAAATAATATAAAACACTTTCTCAGATCATAATGGAATAAATTTGGAAATCAATAACAGCAGAGGGACAGAAAATTGACAAATATATGAAGGCTAAACAACACACCCTTAAACAACCAGTAGGTCAAGGAAGAAATTACAAAAGAAATCAGTAGCTATCTCAAAACAAATGAAAATGAAAACATAGCATATCAAAATTTGTGGGATGCAGCAAAGGCAGTGCTGAGAGGGAAATTTAGTGCCTTAAATGCCTATATTAAAAAAAGAAGAAAAAGCAAAAATTTAGGAGTTAACTTTTCACCTGGAAGAACTAGAGCAAGAACAGCAAACTAACCCCCAAAGCAAACAAAAGGAAAGAAATAATGAAGATTGGGGTAGAAATAAATGAAATTGAGAAAATGAAAACAATCAAGAAAATTAACAAAGCCAGAAGTTGATTCCTTGGAAAATCAATAAAGTCTATAGACTCTTAGCTAGGTTGAAAAAATTTTAAAAAGGAGAGAGAAAGAGGATGCAAATAAATAAAATCAGAATTGGAAGAGGAGACATAACAACTGACCCCACAGAAATAAAGGAGGCAATAAGAAGATACTATAAGCAACTATATGCTAATAAATTAGACAATATAGATGAAATGGACAACTTCCTAGAAAGTCATGAACAACCAATATTGACTTGAGAAGAAATAGATGACCTCAACAAACCAATCACAAGTAAAGAGATCGAATCAGTCATCAAGAAACTCCAAAACAGAAAAGTCCAGGATGAGATGGCTTCACATGTGAATTCTACCAAGCACCAAAGAAAAAATAGTACCAATCCTATTCAAACTCTTCAAAAAATTGACGAGGAGGAAAAGCTACCTAACTCATTTCAAGAAAACAAATTACAGACCAATCTCTTTAGTGACTATAATGCAAAAGTCCTCAAAAAAACAGACTTGCAAACTGAATCCAGCAGTACATTAAAATAATTATACAACATGACCAACTGGGACTTTTCCAGGTATGCAAGGCTAGTTTAACATAAGAAAATCAGTTAATATAATATCCTATATCAATAAATCAAAGTAGAAAGACCATGTGATTATCTCAATGATGCAGAAAAGACATTTGACAAAATTCAACAACCTTTCTTGATGAAAACACTTCAAAGGATAGGAATAGAATGGAACTTCTTCAACATGAGAAAAAGAATATTAGAAAAACCCACAGCTAATATCACCCTCAATGGGGAAAGACTGAAAGCTTTCCCTCTAAAATCAGAAACAAGACAAGTATGCCCACAGTCACCATTGTTATTCAGCATTGTACTGAAAGTTCTAGCCAGAGCAAATAGTCAAGAAAAAGAAATAAAAGGCATCCAAATTGGAAAGAAGTAAAATTCTTACTGTTTGCAGATGACATGATACTATTTGTCAAAATTCCTGAAAAATCTACAGCAAAGCTACTAGAGCTAAAATGTGTACAGCAAAGTGGCAAGGTACAAGATCAATGCCCAAAAATCAGTAGTGTGTCTATACACTAATGATGAGTAATCAGAGGAAATCAAGAAAAAAAAATCCATTTATAATAGCAACCAAAAGAAAAAAAATTAGAAATAAATTTAACTAAGGAAACAGATGACTTACAAGCAGAAACTATAAGAAATTGCTAAAAGACATGATGGAAGGCCTAACTAAATGAAAGGGCATACTGTGTTCATGTATTGGAAGACTAAATATAGTTAAGATATCAATTCTAATCAAATTGATATATAGATTCAACGCAATACCAATAAAATCCCAACAACTTAAGAAATAGAAAAACCAATAACCAAATTTATTTGGAAGAATGGGGTACCCCAAATAGTAAAATATCTTGAGAAAGAAAAATGAAGTGCGATTTCTCACTCACTTATCTTTATAGCACATTACAAAGCCACATGGTCAAAACAGCATGGTACTGGCATAAAGATAAATATACTGACCAATAGAATTGAACTGAGAGTCCAGAAATAGACTCTCTCATCTAAGGACAATTCATCTTTGATAGAGTAGTCAAGCCAACCCACCTGGGACAGAGCAGCCTCTTCAATAGATGGTGTTCAGAGAACTGGATATCCATATGCAGAAGAATGAATAAGGATCCATATCTCATACCCTATACAAAAACTAACTCAAAATGGATCAAAAACCTAGACATTAGAGCTAAGACCTTAAAAACTTTAGAAAAACTGTAGGAAAATAGCTTATAAATCTTGTAATGAGAGGCAGTTTCCTAGACCTTACACCCAAAGCATGAGCATTCAAAAAAGAAATAGATAAATGGGATCTCCTCAAAAGTAAACACTTTCGGACATCAAAAAAAAATTGTCAGAAAAGTAAAAAGTCAAGCTGTGCAGTGGAAGGTAATATTTGGAAACCACATATCAGATAAACGTTTAATATTGAGAATATATAAAGAGACTCTTCAACTCAACGACAAAAAGACAAACATCCCAATTAAAAAATGAGCCAAAGACATGAGCAGACACTTCTCAGAAGAGGAAATACAAATGGCTAAAAGGCACATGAAAAGATGCTCAACTCCACTGACTATTAGGGAAATGCAAATCAAAACCACAATAAGATATCATCTGATACCCACTTGAATGTCATTATAAAAAAAAAAAAACTTATCACAGAAAATGACAAGTGCAGGAGAGGATAGAGGATTTATCCACTGTTGGTGGGAATGTAAGATGGTACAACCACCATGGAAGGCAGTTTGGTGGTTCCTCAGGAAGTTAAGTACAGAACTGCCATACGATCCACCAATACTGTTGCTAGGTACATACTCAGAGGAACCAAAGGCAAGGACACAAATGGACTTTGCATACCAATATTTATAGCAGCATTATTTACAATGGACAAGGGATGGAAACAGCCTAAATGTCTTCAACAAACGAGTGGTTAAACAAGTTGTGGTATATACAGACGATGGACTATTACACAACTGTAAGACAGAAGAAAGTCATGAAACATGTAACAATGTGGATGGACCTTGAGGACATTGTACTGAGTGAAATTAGCTGGAAACAAAAGAAAAATCTGTATGGTCTCACTAATATGAACTGACATTAATCACTGGACTTTGAGAGTTGAAGTAAAGAACACAGATTATCAGGTGAGAGAAATAAGGTAGAGATTGGGCATTTGGTGCTAAAGGAATACAGATTGTGCAACAGGACTGATTGTAAAAATTAAAAAACAGTTAACACAATACTACCTGATTGTAGCACAATAATATAAGCACACTGAATGAAGCTGAATGTGATTATGATTGAGGGAGAAGGTCTAGGGGCACGTATAAAACCAGAAGGAAAGACAGAGGATAAAGACTGAGATCGTATAATTTAGGAATGCCTAGAGTGGACAGTGAAGGTGATTAAATGAACAAATAAAAAATGTTTTTGCATGAGGGAGACAAATCGAACGTCAAGATTGCAAGGTGTTGAAAATGGATGGTTTACAGGAAAAAGTACAGTCAATGCACGCTAGGGTCTATAGTCAACAGTAACATTGTAATATGCTTCCACTGAAAGTAACAAAGGCATTATGCCAAAACTAAATGTCAACAGATGAGGGGAGCAGGAGGGAGGGGTATGGATTCTCTGTGGAAGAAAAGGAAATGTTTTCTTATAGATTCTGGTGGTGAAGCCATGTCTATTTAGTCTATTTACTTAGGTTGGATTGTATGATGTGCAAATGAAGCTGTTTAAAAGTGAACAGAGAGAAACAAGTGCTAGAGAAAATGCAGAGATAAAGTGTACCTATTCAGTGTTAGCAGAGAAGCTGAGAGGTGCAGCCCCTTGGAGGGCAGTGTGGTGGTGCACAGGAGGCTAGGGTGCAGTTGCCGCATGACCTGAAACCCTGTTGCTCAGTATATACCTGGCGGAACTGAGTGTGAGGACACGATGGACATTTGCACACTGGTGTTCCTGGAGGCAGCGTTCATGATTCACAATGAAAGAAGGGGCCTAAGGGTACAAGGACTGAGAAATGGAAGGGGGAGCTATGGTGTATACATACAATGGACTACTGAGAGCAAGAAAGAATGAAGTTATGAGGCAAGCAACTAGGTGAATGAACCTTAAGGACTGTATGTTGAATGAAATGCCAGAAACAAAAAGACAAATATTATCATGTCTCACTCATATAGACTATAATATAAAACTCAGTGAATTGAATTTGAACACATGGGTTATCAGGTTGGGGTCTATTGTAAAGGGTCCAAATCGAAAGCTCTTACAGCAGTCACGTATATTCAGAAGTTGTAACTGTTATTGCTAAATTCTGAGATACCGTGCTGTTTGTTTATAGCCGGGTCGTTCCCAGAAACCTGGGGTATTTGAGACTCAGAGTTAGAGCTCTGAAGCTTTGAAAGTCAGCACTTCCCCATACAGTCACTGTTTAAAAAGTTGAAAAACAGATCAGACTTTGCCTACAGATATGAATGAAGCTGATCTGGATAGGGCTGGGGTAGAGCAGAATATAGGGTAAAGGATGATATTGTCCACTTCAACCTCTGTGTAAGACCAAAGGGAGAGATGTTTAGTTGGTGCGCAAAATTTATATTTTGGATAGCATATTACCTAATTTAACTTGCATGGTCAGTTTAACTGAATGCCATAAGTACATGTTGAATAGGATGTGAGATCTTGTTGGTTTGTCCAGGTTAGTGTGATGTCTTGATATATCCCAGAGTAATTTGGGTGGTGAATAAAGAAGTATTTGAAAAGTCCCCTTGGGGAACTGAGGAAAAAGGAGGAAATATTCAACTGCCTCATTTGGAGAATTTCTGATATTCTTGCAAGCAGTGGGGACAACTAAATCAATAGGCTGAGCCCTCAAACTTGGGGTTTGCCTCTATGAAACTTATTCCTGCAAAGGATAGCTAAGCCTATTTATAATTACACCTAACAGTCACCCCTAGAGAACCTCTTTTGTTGCTCAAATGTGGCCTCTCTCTCTCTAAGCCAATTCAGCAGGTGAACTCACTGCCCTCTCCCCATACATGGGACATGACTCCTAGGGGTGTAAATCTCCCTGGCAAAGTAGGGAAGAACTCCCAGTATGAGCCAAGACCCAGTGTCATGGGATTGAGAAAGCCTTCTTGACAAAAGGGGGAAGAGAGATTGAGACAAAATAAAGCTTCAGTGGCTAAGAGATTCCAAACAGAGTCGAGAGGTTATCCTGGAAGTTATTCTTATGCATTATATAGATATCCCTCTTTAGTTTATGGTGTTCCAGAGTAGCTGGAGGGATGCACCTAAACTTGTTTAGCTGTGTTCTAGTAGCCTTGATTCTTGAAAAGGATTACATAACAACATAGCTTTTACAAGTGTGATTGTGAAAACCTTGTGTCTGATGCTTCTTTTATCCAAGGTATGGACAGATGAGCAGAAAATGTATGGATAAGAAATAAATAAATAATAGGAAGGATAAGGGGTAAAATAAATTGGATAGATGGAAATACTCGTTGTCAATGAGAGGAAAGGTAAGGTGTATGAGATGTATGAGTTTTTTCTCTTCTCTTTTTATTCCTCTTTCTAGAGTGATGCAAATGTTCTGAAAATAATCAGGGTGATGAATACACAATACTGTGTGATGATATTGTAGCCACTGATTGTACAGTTTGCACAGACTATGCGTGTGAAGATTTGTCAGTAAAAATATTAATAAAAAAAGAAAGAATATTAACACATACCATCATGGATTGTATGGAGTAGGAAAATATAGCCATTCCAAGTTCCCAAGGAGCACTCCAGGGCCATTTGTCATTGACGCAGGATTGCCCACTATATCCTAACAGTGGTGAGAGGGAAGCTGTGCTTGCATGTGTGTGTGTGTGTGTGTCTTATATACCTGGCCCAGCAAACTCACTGAGTTTTTGCATTGATTATTTTGGATATGTAAGAGTGTGTTTGAGCTGAATTGAACACTGGCTTAGCTTTTTATTGGCTACCAACTTTGGATGACTTTGGAAGGGTGACCTAATCTTTCTGCATCTCAAATCTCTATCTGTCAAATAGCAACAATATTTGCAGAAACATAACTTATTCTCCCACTCCTCATTAAAATGTAAACATAGGAGGGTTCAATTAATTGCATTATTAATATGCATGATGGCAGCGCACAATTTAAATATGATAATCAGCACCCATTTCTTATATGGGATTTATGCATATCTAAGTCTTAGAACTAGACCTACATGGGTTTAAATCTAGGTTCGGCCACTGAATTGCTATGTGACTTTGGGCAAGTTACTTAACGTCTCTCAACTCCCCCAACTTTACTTGTAAAATGAGGATCACAATACTCGCCTAACCCAGAGAGTGACAGGGAAGATTTGAGAAAATATTCAACTAATACCATTGTCATTCCCCTGACCATAGTTTTGCATCTTTTTTGCCTGTTTGATGTAAGACATTTTAGCATCAGCCAACCATCACTGGGAAGCAAGAGGAATAAAAATGAAAGGAAATTAGGAGGCACATCAATAAAACTTTTCAAATGTTATTCTCGAGTCTTGCCAAGAAGGTTACCATGAAGTCCTTGCTACCAAGGAAGTCTTCCTAAGTCCTTCAGGCCACATCCTGGCCATCCCCTTATCCTGCTCAGAAAAAGGAGAAGCATGTCAATTCTCTTTCAACTGAGTGCCTTTCACCAACTTGGAGCTGCCAACAATTGGCAAATCAGAACCTCTTCTCTGTGAAGAACACTGGTGGCAATTGGGCTGATGTTCCAACCCACATGCTAGTGGCAGACATTGTGCAAGCTTAAAAGTTGATGATTGGAATTCACCCTGAGAAAGAAGGGAGAAAATGCCAGGTAATGAAGAGAGGAAAGGAAAATCCACCTTGCCCCATCTTGGAGCTATCAGAACTTTCTGGGATTTGGAGTACACCATTGAACTATTGAACCTGAAGGCGGAAAATGACCCTCAGCCACCTACCAGGCCCTGTGGTTGAAGTTCTAATCCCCAGGGCTGGATGAGTCCAGTGTTTAGTGTTTATTTGTTCACTGACTAAATGAATTAAGAGTCTGAGGCCCATTGTGGGGAAGCAACTTGCTCAAGGCCCTGCAGTGGGAAGAGGCCATCAGGTGGAGAGTCTGGTGGTGCTCACTCCGGTGTGGGGTCTTCCCCTTCGTTGTCTGGAGTCATGGCCAGCACCGTGCAATAATAGGGAGGTGAACATCCACCATGCCAGCTCTCCTGGGAGCGAGGAACCACTGGGGGGTCTGCTCCCCATTGGTTCTAGCATAGCACCTATCCAACTTGAGTCAGGCTAGGCAGGGTCCCACAGGGAGGTGGGCACATTTCTCTGAGGTTCTTCTTTCTACACTTTTCTCCTATTGTTCCCAGTATTTCCATAAAGTATTAAGTCATCAAAGGCATTGATGAGGGCCTGCTCTGTGCCAGGCGCTTCATGGACTTGCCTCACCCACTCCAGAAGAGTCCTGTGTGAAACACAGGGCAGGGTCGATAGCACCCCTTATACAGATGAAGAAACTGATGCCCAGAGAGGTAAAGCGTCGGCCCTACGCTTGCCAGCAGGCAGGTCACAGCCCTGTGGGGGCTGACACCTGCCCAGTGGAATGCTCTGCTTTGCACCACCTTTCAAGGGCAATGCCAAACAGAGAGTGACTTGAATGAACCCATAAACCCAGATGTAATCCTGAAAGGCCAGATGTAAACTAGTCTTGACCTGATCTGTCTATTTTGATGGATTGGTTGTGGCCTCCTCAGCTCTGTGCAGAGAAAGCTTCTGAGGCTGGGAGGGTAAGTGGCATCTACTGTGGGTGCAGGGACCCAGAGGAGGTGACCTCCACACTAATGAGTCCCCAGGCCCACCAGCCAATGAACAGAATCCCCCTGAGGCCCAGAGCATTAGGCCCCTTCGTTCATAATACATCTTTAAAAATACGTTTATGATATTGCAGTATAACATTAAGTATATAATATTATATATATTTTTATATTCATCTTTTTTTTTTCTTTTGGTTTTAAAAGAAATTACCATCACAACATTTTTGCGGGCCCCTAAAAATGTTGTAGGCCCCGGGCACTGTGCCTACTGTGTCTATGGAGAAGGGGGGCCTGTGAGCCCCTTCTGCACCCGACCCTGTGATGGACATTTAAGAGGCTGAAATGGAAAGGACACCTTCGTCAGAAGGAAGGTGACAGGCTCTGAAACAACTAAAGTATCAAATAACATACAGAGTGAGGATCTTACTGTGCAGAAGGAAAGGGAAAGCTCCATGGGGCTTCCTGAAGTGAGTGCTCTGGGTGGGGGGGGGGGGCTTCCCAGAGGAGGAGAGTACCAGGCCACTCTCTGAAGCTGGCCAGCCTGGGCTTAGCAGCCCTGAGCCAAGGAAGAGGGACTTTCAGCTCTAGGTGGCACCTGCCTCTCTCTCCCTTGGAGACTGGAGACAGCCCCAAGCAAAGCACAGGATTCTGCAAACCATGAAAAGCTCCCTCCACACACAGATGCAAATTGCCTTTCCTCTCTCCCTCCCCTCTCCTTTCAGAAGACTTAAACACATGAAAAAGAATTAACAGAGGAGGGAAGAAGAGAAAGAGGCAAGGAAGGAAAAGAAAAAAGAAATTAAGGAAAATTTTGAGAGAAAAAGGTAGAAAGAGAGAGGAAGAAGGTACGAAGGATGCAGGGAGGAGTGAGAGAGGGAGAAAGGAGGAAAGGAAGGAAGGAAAGGAGGAAGGGAGGAAAGGAGGGAGGGACAAAGGGAAGGAGAGAAGGAAGGAAGGAAGGAGAAGGGAGGAAGGAAGGAAGGAAGGGTGAAGGAGGGAGAGTATAGGAAAGGGAAGGGAGAAGAGCCCCTCGGTGCTGGCGGTGCTGGCGCAGTTACCACTCATGTTGGCGTCAACACCTCTACAAAGACAGGTAGCAGGAAAATACCGCCGGGGGAGCCATTGAGGGCGCGCAGCGGGGCTCTGGGTAATTACCACGGCCTAGTTATTTCTCTGGGAAGCGGAAAAAAAAGTCCAGCGCCCGATCTTTTTTTTTTTTTCTTAATAGGTGAAGTTGAACCTAAAGCACTGTAATTTTAATCAAATCTTTCCCATCTGCGTGTAGTGTCTGTGAGAAGTTGAAGATTTAAGTGTATGTTGTAGGGCTGGTGGAATTGTCCCAGCGGGGGAGGGAGAAGGGGCAGAGCGGTGGTAATTATGCTACACTTAAAGGTATTTCGGTTGCCAGGGAAGGGAGTGGGTGTGTGCTTTATTTTTTTTAATTTCCACTTTCCCTCACTGAAGGTCTGGATGATGTTATGGGCAGGAAAGGGGAAAGAAAGGGTTGCAGCAGCACAGAGGGTGAGCAGGAGGGAGATGAAGCTGCAGTTTTCAGTTTGGGTAAGGACTGGGGTGATTTGGAAAATGGGGGCGCGACGCTGTGAAGCCAGGATCTCGGGTTAACACAGGTGCACACACGCACACTAACCTCTCCACACATGCACTCAGGCACACCCGTAGGCATGCTTCAACGTTCTTCACACCCCCTCCCTCTGCCTGCAGACAGGACACCCGAAAACACACACGTGCACCCCCCCCACACACACACACATCATATGCGAATCCAGACAAGACTGAGGTCGCACCTGTACGCAGCGTAACTCTCAACACATAAAACATGCCCAGCATGCCCACCCCCACTCACACACACGGATGACTCTGCACACCTACAGTCCCTTGCAAAGAATGCACCCAACACAATGTACAGACACTTACCTGCACAGGTAGTCACACAGGTAACTTGCACCAACAGCACAGCCTGCAAGTTCACACAGAACGACCCTGGGGCATCAGCAGTCATAACCTGAGAGCGAAAGAAAGGGCAAGCAGGATAGTAGGGCTCAGGTCAAGGACAGGTGCAAGTGGAAAAGGGGAGGGGCTATGAGCCCGTGTACCTTTTTTTTTTTCATTATCAGCTTTTTTTTTAAGAAAAAATTTAGATCTACAGAAAAGTGGTGACGACAGTCCAGGGAGTTCCCGTCTACCTCGCACGCAATCTCCCCTTTCATTAACATCTCACATTAGTCTGGTCCATTTGTCACAATTAATGAACCAGTATCGACTCTTTGGCTTTGGAGTGTTGTGTAGAGAATCCCCTAACCCCCACGCCCCCTACAAAGCAGTGATTTTAACACTTAATAATTCCAAACAAGCAGACGCTTCCAGATCTCTTTAGAAGCTTCTCTCCTGAAATTAACAGCCTAAGATGTTGTTGTCACTGGCTGATGCGTGCCAATGAAGCGTTTAGCTGAGGACCACTGTCCCTTGTCAGTTTCAATCTCCAGCAATTTTCACCAAAGGAGAATTTCTAGATGAACTGATAACGGTGTGGATTCCTACCCTGGAAAATGAGCACATACCATCACCTTTGTGTTTCAATGGCATACTTTTCCAAATCAAAACTTCCCATAGGAAGATAGAGTTAGCTTGTAGCAGGAGATCCCAAGGGGAGAAGGGGACAATTTCTTTTATGATGAGGCACCGATTCCCAATTTGACAAATGAATTCAGGAAAAGGCAACTTTGTCAGAAAAGCCAGACTAAAAAAGGGCTTATCACAAACATCTTCGGCTGAAATATCTCTCTCAATTTCTCTCCCCAACTCACTTAACCCCATTCCATGTCTTTACAGATCTTGATCCTACTCACCCCTTGAAGCCCCACACAACTGCCTCCTCCTCTATGAAGCCTCTCTGGGTGCTGCCCAAGCCAAGTGCTATTTGGCCCCTCCCACTCTTGTTGCACTTCATCCTACATAGCATTTTGCACCCACAACTCTACTGCTGGACCCAAGCTCCAAAAAATGGAGGATCCCTTTTTTTTAATTCATTTTGGAGCCTGTAGATCTAGCTTTATGCAGGACATGTTACACAAACTTAGCAAAAGTTTAACTTAATCTACTAACCATGGAGTCAGTTGTAACAACACATGATTTTAAAGCACTTTGAAAGATAAACAACTATATCCAGCCAGGTGAACCAGGAGACACTGGCTTTCTGAGAAGCTCACTCAGAGCAAAATACTCTTCAGAAGAGAGAAGGGCCTCTCAGATGTGGCCCCATTAAAGACCAATTTTTGGACCCAAAATATCTCCTGTATGTAACACCAGCTAACCTGTTGACCTGGACTCCAGTTCCTTTGCCACTAAAAAGTCTTACCCCCGACAAGCTGCAATAATAAAACTGACATTGCCTAGGAAAAAATCAGGGCATTAGTGAGAGGCACACTGGCCCAGGAAACAGAAAGAGGAGATTGCAATGCTGCCTTCCCCTGTGGGGACTTAGAACATCCTTGCACAGAAAGATTGACCAAGAATTCGGCTCAGTTAGCTAAAAAGTGCCAGTGCAGGTTGAAATTCCAGCACTCTGTCTCCAGAGTCTGTGCGCTTGGCACCCATGTTAGCCGGCGAGGACTACTTAAAGACTAAACCCGGGGCTTGAAGAAGGGAAAGACTGACAAGGTAGAGAAGAGAAGGCAGGGTATACTTGGAGAAGGGAAGGGAAATGCAGAGCACACTGGCTGGAAATTAGGAAGAAGGTCCAGGGCCTCAGCTTGAGCAGAAGGCCCCTGGGGCATCATGAGTCCTGTGCCATGTCTCTGCAAACAAAATCACTGATCCACATCTCAGGGCAGTGTTCTGGCATAGTCCAGAATGGGGCTGGTGAGAACCCCAGGGTGTATCTATAGCTCTCAGGATCTGCAGGGACTGAATGAAATCTTGGACCTGGCTTGATCAAGCTGTGTCCAGCAGGCAGGTTTGAAGTGCAGGCTCCCTAAACCCATCTGAGATGTTGAGTCAAAGCCAAAATAACCACAGATTCTAATAGGAAGAAAAAAAAAATTAAAGATCTCCCATTGAGCAGCCAATCGGAAGAAATGAGTCTGTCCATGACTTTTTCCAGCAAATTGCTATGAACTTTCTTCCCATTGACAGAGCCTATGGCTGACCCCATTGTCTGCCGCTTTGCAAAATCCAATATTTCCCCTTCTGCTATGCTTGGCACAATGACAAGAAAGGAAGAAATAAAAGTTCCCCTTTTTAATGAAGCTGTTGAGGATCCTTTTTTATTTTATGGGAATTGACATTACCATTACCATTTTGATTTCGGTTCCGACACAAGAGTCACATAGCAACTTGAACTTCTCCATGGCAACCTCTCCACTCTTCACACAAAGACAATCTTGACAGTTTAACATTCAATAAAAAGTACTTTTAATTAAAAGATGACTAAGAACTGGCAGCACAAAAATATATTGAACACATATTTTCAACTGTTGTTAACATCCATTTATAAAAGAAACTACCAATCTAAGCTTGTCTTTTGAAAAGAATGGTCACACGCCTTGGAGAGGCAAGTCCACCAAAAGCTATTAGATTCCATTCAACAGGCCTTTGCTTCAGTGCCTGCTAATGGCTAAGGTCTCTTTCCAGTCCTGAGGGAAAATATTGGCATGAGACCTTGACAATGGACTGGGTGAAAATTGCAACAGTAGCGACCACGACAGCATGGCAGGAATTACGGCATAGGTTAGAGGGCTTGCCAGGAGCTCAGCACAGTCCCTGAGTTTCATTTCATTTCATCCTCATGACCACTGTTGTTATGCCCCTTTTACACAGGGGGAATCTAAGGCTCAGGGATGATAAATATCTGGCCCAGGTTATGCCCTTGAACTGTGACTCCTGCCAGATCCAAAGCCCTTAATGATGCTGCTGCCATTTTGTCTTGTGCTTCAGAAACAGGTGGAAGGAACTGGGAAAAGTGAGGATGAACTATACCCAGGGGATCCAAGGAGATGTGACTGATGAGCGTGCGTGTCTGCGTGTGCATATCTGCATGTGTGCAATTGTGTGCAGGTGTGTGTGATATAAGGTCTTCAATGAGACAGTAAAGCATCGTGATTCAGAAATGAACTTTACCTGGTTCGAAGTCTGCTTCCACCAGTGTGATTTTAGGTGACTTTCCTCTCCTCTAAAGTGAGCATGATGTAGTACCTCTCTGTTGAAAGAATTAAATGTTCATATAACTAAAGAACTTAGAACACTACCTGGCACATAGTAATTGTTGTTGTTGTTATTATTATTATTATCCTGGCTTTTATGCCCAAGTGGGGTAGACATGCATCCCTGATAATCTGCCCAAATCAGGAAAGGACTTCAATCAACAGGACTTTTCTTCTGAGTAGTCCTTTTAAAAATACCACGGCCACATCCAGCTGTGGGCCAGCTCACTTTGAAGTGAGTTTTGTTTTGTTTTTTTTTTCACTTTGGACAGGGTCAGCTATTCTAGATGATAAGAGCAGAGAATTCTTTATATGCATGGTGGCTGCAGAACTGGCTTCTGGGATCCAAAGACCAAAATACAGCCCTGCAGGGGTGCTGTAGTGCACAAGTGTATGTTGAAAGTCTATTATTGTTACTAGTAAACAATTGTTAAGAGTTTCCAGAGTATGTCCAAAAGTGTTGTATGTCCCCCCGTTATGTGCCCCCACAATTATTGTGGTATCATTTTCTGAGATTGGAAACCCAGAACTAACAGGTTTGGCAAAAAAGGAAAGGAACTCAGTTTAGGACAGGCAAGGATTGAGATATTTATGGGACCTCCAAGGAGAAAACCTGTCAAATAAAAGGAAGATAGAAAAGTGCCCATGGAAGCGAGCAGTGTGAAGGCGGTCTGCTGCCCTGGCTAGGCCTGTCCGTGGAGTAGAAGGCACAGCCGTCATGTTGGGTGGGGGACATCATATTGGAATCTCCAGGGATGACTTGAGTCCACACATGAAGAGACAACACATTAAAAGGCGACTGGTCTGAACAGGCTGAAGCCAGCCAGTGCTCCCATCCTCCCAGGGCACAGGCATGGTCACACCTGGCCCAATCCTCCCCCCTGAGTTTGAGTAAATCTCAAAGCTCCAACAGAAGTTACCAGAATGAAGGTGTGCCTGAAGTCTGCAAGTGCTGCAACCACTGGTTCTGGTGATGACAAAGCCTGCCTGAGGACCAGATCAGCTACCAGGTGAGAAAAACCCTGGGGGAATCACAGAGAAATGAAATCAGGACCAGGGGCTTCTTCCTTGAACCTGTCCTGAAGGCAGCCTCTGGAGACTTCAGTGTCCATGCTCTCCATACTGGAGGAAATCCACGCAGTTCTTACCCCACCCCTAGAGTGGCCTGCATGGAGATTTCCGCACAAGTATTTTCTTTGGCATTAAAATGTCATCAGTTGGCATCCCCAAATATGTAGCTACAGCATTGGGCTATCTCTTGTGCAGTCAGTTCTGCTATAAAATCACCGTGCTGTGCAAAATCGCACAATTAAAACCACAGGGATTGTGCTAAAGATGGGATTAGGGCCACACATTCAACAGTCCTTAGTGACACAGCAAAAGGCGAGAAGATCTGAAAAACCAGGCACACAGAGCTACACATGCTAAATGGCTGTGAAATATATAAATACAATAATAAAAATGTCCTTTTTCCTCGGAAGGGGACTGAAATGTGCTGGTGGCCGTGGGGACTGGGAGGGTGAGGCTTGAGGGTTATTCCAAAAGGGTGGCTGCAGGTTGGTGGGTGGGGGTATCCCAGCTTTGCAGGCCTGATGAAACAAAGCACCCCAAACTGGGAGGCTCAATGCAGCAGAAATGTTGTCTCGCAGTTCCGGGGGTGTCCCCAGGGCCCCGCTGCCTCTGGAGGCTCTAGAGGAGGGTCCCTCTTTGCCTCCTCCGGGTTGGCCCCCCTTGGCGTTTCCTGGCTTGTAGCTGCCTCACATGGCCATCTTCCCTCTGTGTGTGTGTCTGTGTCCCTGTATCCACATTTCCTCTCCTTATAACGATCCCAGTCCTTGGATTCCAGGCCTGCCCTAAGCTGGTGTGATCCCATCGAAACTTTATTTTATCTGCAAGGACCCTATTTCCAAATGAGTTTCCATTCACAGCAGCGGATGGTTAGGACTTCAGTATATCTTTTTTTTTCCTTTCCTTTTCTAATACGCCATTTTGTTGAGATACAGTCACACACCATACAATCCATCCGAGGCTATCATCACATTCACTTTTTAGGGGGCATGATTCAACCCCCAGCAAGCTGACAGGGAAGCAGTAGCTGGGGGTGGTGGGGGCACGTGGCTGGGTTCAGGGCACCATCTACTGCTTTTGCCTATAGTGCTGCTCACGGGTGAAATCGAGCATAAGCAAACAAGAAACCCACGTTGTGCCCAAATTGTTCCCTAATAGTTCAATTGCACTGGGGCAAATTTGTGTTTTTAAAACAAGCATTAAAGCCGGGCTAACTGACATGTCTTTTAAAGCTCACCACTACCACTTTTACAGAGGAGAAAACCAAAGCCCAGGAAAGTTGCCTCGCTGGTGCAGCCGCGCATGTAGGAACAAACTCCCGTCTAGCTTTCCAGTTCCCCAGCCATTATTACCTTTCCTCCTTCCCACTGCTGCCTCACTGACATCCGTGGATAATCCCTAAGACCATGGGGAAGGGTGCCCAGGCCTCTGGTTTGGAATCAGCTCAAGAGGACTGAAACAGCCTGGCCTCCTTATCAGGAGATGGAGTCCTCACTCACCTCCACCCTTCATTGTGGGCTGGGAAGTAATGGTTATTGAGCAACCACCAGGTGCTGCTACTCACGGAGCTGGGTATGAGTACAAGTGCAGTATAAGTTATTGCAAGACCATGTAAACATCCTGGTGACTCAGTTCTCATTCTGCTTATTGGAGAGATGAGGAGACAAAGGGTCAGAGAGGTACCTGTCCTTGCCCAAATTTGCACAGCAAGCCAGAAGCAGACTAAAGATTTCAACCCAGGCTTCCGGATCCCATGCCTAAGGTTCTTCCTGCCACACCTCAGCTGCTCGTTTGGAGGGAGGCTGTGAGTTTGTCCAGTTCTCCTACAATTCATCCGGAGTCTCTGACTCCACTCCAATATCCATAAAGTCACTGAGACTTTATCTATCCTCCAAGGGGCAGTGTCCCCAGGGCCCCACCAGCTCTGCAGGCAGTACCTTTCCCAATTAGGAACAATTCCGAGGTGAGGTTTGAACTTGTGCCTTCAGGATGGGAGGCAACCTTCACAGCTGCCTTCTCAATCAAAAGCAGCTGTCCCCACTCATCGCTGGGTCACAGCATGATCGACTATGGTTGGAGAGCTTCGCCTTTATTACCTCTAACAGCCCCACAGCCACTGATTGCCCACACTGATGGCTAATTTAATATCTATCAATACAGCATTGAGTGGCTTTAAAAGAGCTATTATCCACAAGGACGGTGCTGGAGGGGGACGTTAGTGGAACCGCCAAACAGAATTCTAGCTTTCATATTTAGGTCATAGCATGTCGGTGCTGCAGGGGTCTCTGAGATGTCCATGTGCAGATGGGACAGCTGAGGTCTGGAGAGGGCCAGGGCTTCCCAAGGTCTCACAGTAAGGGATGACCTCTCCCACTATGATGGATGGTCTGTCTTCTGTGATAACCTTCTCCATCTTTTCTCTTCTCCGCAGACAGCAGGACTTGTGGAAAAGGCTGAGCTGACGTTTCCACTCTCATACTTACAACAGGTCACTATCACCATGTTCCAAAGGAACAATGACCAGCCTCCCAGGGGTGTCTTTGGCCCTCAGGCCCCAGCTTTCCTGCCCACCCTCATTTCCCGCTTTATCCCTAATGTCTCAAGCAGATGGAGCTGTTTTGGGTTTCCTGAGCTCCCCATGCCCTGTCCTCTGAGCCTTAGTACCTAGTTTTTCTTCCACCAGGAAAGTCCTTTCGGACCTTTCAGCCTAGGCAACTTCTTTTCATCCTTCAGGAACACAGCTCACCTTCCTGAGATGCCTCTCATATATTCAATCAATCATTGCTGATTTGTTAAAATCTACTGTCTGCCAGATGCTGTGATTGGTGCTGGGAACTAAATTGTGAAGCAAAGGCGTACATGGCCCCCGCCCTCACAGAACTTAAGATTCACAAAGGGGACAGATGCTGAACAAAAGTAATAGAACAGACAAAACAGTGATCAGACTTATGAAGAAAACACCCTATGCCAAGAGAGCCTATACAAGTTTTGATCCAGCCAAGTTTGTGAGAACACCCCTGCTTCTCTTCTTCCGGGACCACCTGTACCCATGGTGCTTGTCACTTTGCACTAGAATAATTCTGCTTATGGGTGAGCCCCTTGGGAGTCTTAGAAATCCACCGAGGGCTCAAGGCTCAGCATATGCTTATGGAGTGAATGGAATAGTTCCCATTTTTGCTTCGCTAAAACACTGTCTATATTAATTTACATTTATATATTATAACAACTAGAAAAATATTTTCCAAATGTCAATATCCTCCACTGAAAATTACTGAGGCTACCCATCCTCATCCATCCATGCATCCTTCTAACCATCCATCCATCCATCCATCCATCCATCTATTTAACAGGCATTTATTGATCCCTACTACATATGAAGTAGGGGCTAGATGTTAGGGAATGTAGAGAGGAATCATGTATGGCCTCTCCTTGGGTAACACTTGTTGTTCGAGTCTCCCTTATATTACCTCTCCCAAGTCAAGCTTAGGTCTCATCATCTTCCCCACCCATATCATGGCTCCACAGACCCCATTTCCCACACTCTATCATAATATTTAGCATGGTAATATATTTGCTTAAACATGTTCATCTCTCCCATAAAACTATGCTCCTGAATCTTATCAGTATTTCTTCAAAGTAAGAGCTTCACCTGTATTTGTGAATGACTGAATAGATAAATGAATGATAAACATGAATAAATTAACATAACTTTTACCTCAAGGGGATGAGCTTAATAGATAGAAGAAACACCTGTACAAGTAATAAGAGGGTGATCAAGCTACGACAGAGATGTATACCGACCCCGAGGCTTAAAGTCTAGGGGGAGGACTCAGATGCTGAGGAGGGATTGGGATTCAGGCATTAGGGACAGCAGGTGCAGAGGCATGGAGCATGGAGTATTGAAAGGAAAACAATACTATTCACATGAGCCCGTCTTTAGGTACATAAGAAAATGTAGGGAAATGAGGGGTCAATGGTTGATGGATTTTCTCCTAAAGTCCTATGGTTTCACCTTTTTTAAACAGCCAAATGCTTCTCACATGAAATCTTAGACCAGATTCCAATTACCTAATAATGAAGTGGGATCATAATCAGTTAATATTCATGGTTGCTGTTCATACTGATAACATTTACAGCATAGGAAGCCAACAAATGTAAACAAAGAAATTGATGGGAAAAAATTTGAGAGTGGGGATTATGAGTCAATTGTTCTCTTACACCTACCATGCATTATACAGTAAAGTTCTGATTCATACTGATAAGCAGTTGCAAATTGTAATAGATTGTTCTGTTCATTGTTTCAACAATCAACTTTGCATGCTCATCCTTTTATTTTTTGCTTATAATATTTTAAAATTAAGTTTAGGATATTTTTAAATAAATGGACCCTGAAGCATAAAACAGAAGTGAGACAGTTTTGTTTCAAACTTGAATTGCTAACAATATTTAACATCCAAAATTTTGGTAATTGCTAAAATGCTGTATGTAAGATATTGTTGTGGTGCAACCCTCGGTATTCCTTGGCTGAGTATTTAAATCAGACATGCTCTGAACCCACATGTCTAAGCCTTGACCAAATTAGTGTGGAAGGGGAGAAGTAAGAAATCTGAGAGTATGAAGGTAGAATTCTGAAGGATTTAGGGTGACTGGATGTCACGTACAAAAGAGCTTCTAGGGTACCAACAGAAGTTGTTCTGAGGTTTTATGACACATATCTCCCTCAAAATTTCCTTACTAGGCAAACACATTTTCAAGACAAGGTGTGAAAGCCTAGTTCTATAGCAATTCTTGGTATATCCACAGATAAAATGGAAGCAGACTCACCTGTTGTTGCTTTTGCAGTGGGGTTGATGATATCATTAGAGAAGGGGTCTATTGTAAACAGAAACGGTTTTAGGAAGGAAGGTCAGTTTGAGTCAAGACATGCTGAGTTGGGATGCCTGTTGGACATTCAAGCAGAATTTCTAGGAGGTGTCAGTCATGAATTAAATGTGAATCTGACATTCAGGGTAGAGGAGTATGGTAGAGACAGAGATTTGAGAGTCACTGGCTTGCAGGTGAAACCTGAGGTCATGAAAGTGGACATGGTCCATCTGGTAAAGTTTATTATGAGACAAAATAGCCAAAGATAGAATGGACATTATTCATGTTTGCCACTCCTCATCTACACTACCTTTCCTGCTCTAATCCTCGCATGACAATCCAATTTCCATTTACGAAATACCCCCTTTCCAGCCTCTCTTATGTCAGGAGGTGAGCATATCGGCCAGCACTAAAATTCTTTCCAGAGAGAGAGAAGGGAGGGTCTGGTAGGGCTTCTGCGAAAGATAAAAAGATATATTTTTTTTATCTGCCCTGTCTTCCTGCTTTGGATGCTGGTGTGAGGACATGAAGCCATCTTGAAAGCATGAGGATGACAAGCATGAGGATGACAGTCCACTAAGGAATCCAAGAGGGCATCACCGTACAGCAAATCAACCCCAGCCACTGCTTACCACCAGAATTCACTTGAGCCACTGCGGTTTATAGATCCTGTTTCTTACAGCTGAATGTATTTCTAGCTGATAAAAAAAACTCAGAGTTAAGAGGCAAATAGAAAGGAAGATCTAGCAAAATAGCTACTAAACACCTGTCCCAGGAAACAGGTGAAGACACTGTTCCAAAAACCAAGGAAAGAGAACATGGTGGTAGGTGACAACTGCTCTATGAACTGAGAAGTCAAGTAAGATGATGTATAAAAAGGTGAGTAAGTATGGATTGATTATTCCATAATCAATAATAATTATTGATTATTGAGATGGTGATGACGGTGGGAAGGCCCTTAGAGTTGTCAGTTGGGGCATTGTTTATAACCAATTGGAAGAGGTAATACTCTGGGAAAATGGGATTAACCAAATAAAGGAAACCTCTAGAAAAAGAGGAAAGGACTGGATCAGGGGCACAGGGGAAAGTCTGGCATGAAAAGGAAGAAACAGCTCCCATTTTCAGAGACAATTTGGGGAGAAGACAAGGGATGTTGCAGAAAAAAAAATAGACAATCAAGAAGTCAGTTGGAGAAGGTGATAGGTCAAAAGGGAAAGCATTGTCTAGAGGGGGATTGAGGAGTTTGGAGAAAGCTCAGGAAAACTGCTACTGGAGTAAGGAGGCCCTTACAGAGAGTCCAGATCGCTCACTGCTTGAGCAGGCCAGGAAGTTCCCCATGCTCTCCATTTTCAAATGTGCAAGTAGCAAGTGAAATCTTCTGCCCTCTCGGTAGCAATTTCTTGTCAACAATTGGAAGGTTTATATCTTCTGTATAGAGAAAGAGAAATTACCCCATGGCTGAGTTCTTTTATGACATATGTCTTCATGGAGGGAAGAGAGAGAACTCACCAGTGACAGAGACCAGAGAACCACCCTGACTTTTTACGTAAGTGCAGATAGATGCCATAACAGGATGCCAGCCACAACCTTATATCTGTGCATGCAAATTCACCAGTTAGCAAAGCAGAAACTTCTCTGGATAACCATTATGGAAAATAAAAGGGCTGACAATGGTACTTCTGCTGACAATGTGGTAATATACGGGTGGGTGTTAATAAGGAAGGAAATAATCACCTGGAGAAATCTCCTGGTTGCTTATGTATTGGCAGTGTCTCTTTATTAGGGGAGTCCTAGATTCCTTTTATTTGTGTCTGTGTACATGTGTGCATGTATGTTTAATATTTTAGAGTCCAAGAGTGGGACATGCTATGTCAGGATAACAATCAGGTTTTTAATGGCAGAGGGAGGTAAATAGAAAAGCTGTGGTGACCTGAAGCTTTATGACAACATTTTCTCACATTTACCTTTCACCCAGAAAGGACCCATGTCTTACAAATCAACCTGTGGGGTAGGAGGTGGGCACCAGTATGGCAGGAAGGAAATATATAGCCAGTTCAGTTACCAGAAAGTAATTTTCCATGTCATACATCAACAATTCTTCATCCTTCATTGGGAAATACCTTGCAAAGGAAAGATGAGACAAGTGACCTTAGCAGAAGTATTAAAATATGGCAGAGGAGTAAAGAAGGAGAAAAATGACAATTCATAGTGTTTGATTCTGCATTTGTTTTTGATGGCTTCCTATGACATCTCCTTTGAGCTGTTAAGAAGCCATCCAAACTGCCTGGACACCTTCTGTGGCCCATGTGAATCCTTTATGGCTTCTAGAATGGAATATTATCTAGGGAGATAAACTTTCCACTGACCCTGGAGATGGGGCCTGTGCCTGATGTGAATTCCTAAATACTCAAAAAGCTTCTCAGCATATTCCTGTTTGAGCCTTGATGGGGAAACAGGTGGGAAGCAGCACCAGCTTACTTGTCCCACAGAAGTCCTGGATGGGCAGAGCTGGAGGGATGGAGTTATCACCAAAATGATACCCTTGAGAAACAACTGCGAGCAAATCAGAACATCAAAATTGCTTAGGCAAGTGAGGCCTGAGAAGATTATTGGAAACCAAGATCTCTATTCCAAAGGGAGTCAGATGGAGGAATCAGATGTAGGTCAAAGCAAGAAAACTGGACAACAAGTAGATTAATTACAGAAATGAGAGATGAGCAGTGATGATTTTGGCATGGGCATTTGCATGCTCCCATTATGTAATTTTGTAGGTCATCCACTTGTCTCCATTTCCTACAGCTGCTGAAACAAAGTACCACGACCTGGGAGGCTTAAGAGTACAGATAGCAATGACAGCAGGGCCACGCTCCCTCCAAGGTCACTGCCCTGGCATCTGGTGGCCTCAGGTGTTCCTTAGCTGGTGGCTATATCAGTCCAGCCTCCGTCTTCACATGGCCATGTTCTCTCCTGTCTTGTCACATGGTGCCCTCCCCTCTGTGTCTTTCTCTGTCTGTACCCACACTTCCTGTTCTTATCAGAACACCTGTCTTCATATTAAGGACACTTCTTACTCTAATCTGACCTCAGTTTAATTTATCTAATTCCATCTATAGTGACCCTGTTTCCAAATAAAATCATGTTCTGAGATACTGAGCATTAGGCTGTCAACATGTCATTTTGGGGCTCACAATTCAATTCATAACACCATGTATAATTGTTTACCAATGAAGTAAGTTCTGCTCTAAAAGTATCAGAATCATACAAATCTAAAATCTAATCTCATAAAATGATGCCATATCTAAATTCTTAACTTAATCCCTGAAATTAGTACATACAGTTTGACTGTTTTTGAAGAGAATTTCAACCAGTTTGTTTTAAAAGACATGGATAGAAGAGGACCGGAGATAAATCCAATAGTACGATGGACAGATAAGGGCAACAAAAATCTAGTGCAAATATGTCTATGGTAATAATAGCACAAGATTGAATTAAATGGGTATTTCCTAGCAATCAAGGCAAAAACTGAAAGAGAATAAATTACAAGTCGCATGGCCTGACAAAATTTACAGTATAGCACTGCAGTAGGAGAGAGAAAATTTTTCCTAGCACTAAATTCTTAGGGAAATCGATTGCAGGACCTTTTATGGAGTAGGCAATTCAATGAATACCATCTTCAAAAGGGGTTTAACAAAAGATGCAGAAATATTATTTTTCATCCATGTCTTATATGATCCTATAATAAAAGTCTCAGTTGTGGCAGGAAAATGTAGCTCTCTGAGGGTATTTCTGAGAGAATGCTAGGTCAGGCAGTGTCCTCTTCTGGGTTGGCAGCAGCACACAACCTATACCCCTAAATACCTGCCCCACTGAAATGGTGTTACATGAATATTTGCCTCTCTCCACTCCTCAAATTCCAAGGTCTTAAAGATAGTGTTTGGTTGTTTTTACAAATATTTGTATCCCCATGCCCAGCAAAGTGCCTGGCACACACTAGGCATTTTCATAACAAATGTTGGACAAAGGATTTAATTTTATCTATTAACAGTATGTAGATTGGCATGTCTTGTAGACAAATTGCTCAAAGGTTCTCACCTGTCAGCTGGTATTAACATCATCTGGTGACCTTTCACACAAAGAGGAGATCTCTTGCCTCCTGCTGCCTAGTTCCCCTGTGTGCCCCCAATTCTGATCTTTCCAGAAATAAATGGAAAATCAAGTTCTTTTGGACTTTCCTTCATTCCTATGAATGTTCCCATATGCTTTCAAAACCTTCTTCTCTTGTTAAGTTAGTTGGGGTCAGCCTCTGTTGCTGGTGCCCATAGGTTGTCTGATCAGAAAGTATCTGAAGTGCCAGTGCCTGCACCAGGGAGCCTGAAAAAGTGAGAACCTTGCTTGCGGTTTTCTTCCACAGGGGAGTTTCCACAATTGCTGAGTGAATTATTGAGCTGCTCTATTGTGGGAGCAAGGCAATGTGGGCTGGAGTCAGCTCCTACAGGCTCATGGGTTGATTCTGTGCATTTCTTCCCAACTCTGCAGTCAGTAACCTCACCTCAGAAGGAGGATTTACACCATGGGAGTTGGCATACTCTGTAAATCAGGATTTTGTCATTGTTGTTGTTTCCTGAAGAGCCAATGGTTAAACATTTACCAGCAACCTGCAAAATGCCAGAAGAGAAGAGTAAAGGGAAAAGAAAGTAACAGTAAAGTGGTTGCCTTTTCATGTCTGGACTTGTTCAGTTTGTAGACATTCTTCCCTCTGAGTGAGACCCAAGGTGGTCATAATAAAATACCACCAGAGCAGTCTGGTCTCTTGCATGTTCCTTCACTCAAATCTCACTCTCAAGGATATGCATAAATCCCCCAAATTGGACCACATGGTTGCAAGTCTGAGTGCCTTGCTGGTCTTCCAACTTCTCTTGCCAGTTCACCCTTCAAATAATCTCAGATTATTTTTCCGTTTCAAAATTTTCACCTGGTTTTTCAATACAGGGCTAAGTAAATTTTTCTTAAAGCATAAGATAGCAAATCTTTTAGGCTTTGTTGGCCAATGCAACTCTGCCATTGTACCATAAATGCAGCTTATAGATAAAATATAAATCAATGCACATATATATGTCCCAACACATCTCTTATTTATAAAAATAGATGGCGAGCCAGATTTGGACCCCTAGCCATAGTGTACTGATCCTTGATCTAATACATGAAATCCAGACAACAAAGTACCACCGTGAGTAATGCCCATACTTCCCGGCTTCATCTTCCACATCTCCTCTACTTTCCCAAGCAACCCAGTGGGTTCTTCCTAAGCTCACCTCTCTAATTTGACAATTTCCTACTTTTTAGCCTTCTGGTCCTACTAACAAGATCATTGTCTCTTGTGCTTCCTTTGAAAATCCTCACTGCCCTTCAGGCTTATCTCAAAAACCATTTTAGACACACATCAACTTTATATCCCAGTATCCAAACACATAGACTCTTTCTGTCCACTGAAATCCACTCCTCAACCAAATGTACAATAGATTTTTTTCTCTTTTCTAGTTACATGGGTAGTATAGGCAAACCAGATTGCAACTTCTTTCTGTTAGGGACAGGTCAGTTTCCTCTGGGCTTTGCACACATAGGCAGATAGTATGTGCTCAACATTGTTCGTAAAATGAGAATGAGCTATTTCATTAGGGTCTATAAGATCTTCCCAAATGTGGTACCTTAGTGAGCTGTCTGACAAAGTCCTTAGTCCAAATTTCCCAGGGATAACTACCTTGCTGGAAAATTCTGCAATAGTTGAGACTGAAATTCTTCTTCTGACCTCTGAAATCCTCAGTGCTGGCTTTTAAGACCTCAAACTGATTGAATGAGGAGATTATTCACATTTCTGAGGGCAATCACCTTTGTTGATTGTAGATGCACTCATCTACATGCTAATTGTACATGCAACAGCTGATTGTAGATGCAAATCCCATCTATGAAATATCACAGTTACAAGCAGGCAGGTATTAGATTAAACAATGGGGCATCATAACCTAGTCAAATTGATACATGGAATTAACCATAACACCATCTTTAATGATTTGGAGTTATGTACACCAGATAAACATATTCTTCAACTTAATCCATTCCTGTGGGTATGACTCTTATAAATAGGACCTTCTGATGAGGTTACTTAAGTTAAGGTATAGCCCAGTTGAATCAAGATGGGTCTTAATCATATTACTGAAGACCTTATAGGGAAGGTCACAGAGTGAGAGAAAGCCACTCTGAGGGAACAGTTGGAAGATGAAAGTCAACAGAATCTGGAAGAGAAAGTAGAAGCCAGAACATGCTGCCATGTGCTTTACCATCTGACAGAGAAGCCAAAGACCAAGGATCTCCAGCAGCCAGCCCCAAAATGTTACAGCCTTATGAAAGAAAGCATTGTCTTGATGATGCCTTGATTTTGGACTTCTCCTAGCCTCAAAGTCATGAGCCAATGAATTTCCACTATTTAAGCCATCCCATTGCATAGCATTTGCTTTGGCAGCCAGAAAACTGGAACAGTTTTTGGTACCAAAAGAGTGTAGTGCTGCTGTTGTAAATACCTAAAATATGGAAACATTTTTTGAATTGGGTAATGGATAAAGGCTGGAAGAGTTGTAAGGTGCTTAACAGTAAAAGCCTAGATTGCTTTGAAAAGACTGTTGGTAGAAATATGGACACTCTCTTTTTCTGTTGCAATCTTAGAAGAAAATGATGAATGCGTTACTGGAAACTGAAGGAAAGGCAATCCTTGTTTTAAAGTGGCAGAAAACTTGGCAAAATTAAGTTCTGATATAGGATGGAAGGTAGAACTTGAAAGTGATGCACTTGGATATTTACTTGAGGAAATTTGCAAGCTAAGTGTGGAAGGTGCAGCCTGGTTTCTCCTTGAAGCTTATAGAAAACTGCAAGAGTAAAGGGGTAAACAGAAAAATGAACTCTTAAGCACAAAGAAACCAGAAAATGATTGTTTGGAAAATTCTGAGTCTATCTAAACAGTGTACTCTAAGACTAGAGCCAGAGCATCAGGGACTCCTCTGAGCTCCTGGAAGATGAGTGTCCAGACAGTAGGGTTCCACGTGAGTGCTTAACTGAACATGGATCCAGTCAGCCATTTCAATGGATGTCAGGGATGGAAATGCTGTTATGCAAGAAAGATCTGTGGAAAGTTCTGTTGAATCATGCTATGGACTTCTCTGAACTACAGGCAAATCTGATGAAGTTTTTGCAGAATTCATATGAGAAGATCCTCTGCCAGCCTGGATTGAAAGTGACAGAGAAAGAATGAATTGAAGGAAGAATTTCCATCTCTACTTCAGCCAGTCAGCTTCCTGGGGAATTCATTGAAAACTTTCATCAGAGTTCCCAGTTAGCAGTCTGCCCTGCAGAACAGAATTTGGTTGTTGGTTCTGTTTCAATGGAGAACCTTGACTAACACACCATCCTTGATGCAATTTTCCTGAACCTTCTGTGTGGTCCTGGAAATGTCATCTACCCCCTCTGAGCTTTCCTTGTTATATCTGCTGTTCTAGTTTGTTAGCTGCCAGAATGCAACATACCAGAAATGGAATGGTTTCTGAAAGGGGGAATTTAATAAGTTGCTAGTTTATAGTTCTAAGGCTGAGAAAATGTCCCAATTAAAACAAGTCAATAGAAATGTCCAATTTAAGGCATCCAGGGAAAGATACCTTGGCTCAAGAAGGCTGATGAAGTTCAATGTTTCTCTCTCAGCTGGAAGGGCACATGGTGAACGTGGCGGTGTCTGCTGGCATTCTTGTGGGTCTACAAAAGGGACTCTCTCCAAAAGGTTTCCTCCTTTAAAGGATTCCAGTAAGCAACTCCACCTTCAATGGGTGTAAGCAACTCCACCTTCAATGGGTGGAGACATACCTCTGTGAATATCATCTAATCAAAAGTTACCACCCACAGTTGGGTGGGTCACATCTCCATGGAAATGATCAAAATGCTCCCACCCAGCAATATTGAATAAGGATAAAGGATTAAATGGCTTTTCTGGGGTCCACCACAGCTTCCAACTGGCACATCTGCTAAAAGGAAAAGTTATGTCCCTTGATTCTTAAGGTCTCCATAATATAGAAAATATTTTGCTGGATCAATTATTGTCATTATCACCAGACTTTTACTTCTTCATCAGTGTTTGCGAGGAGACTATAAAATGCCAGCTTTTCACATTATGTCCTATTGAAATTCTTAAGTTTCCAATACATTGACTTAAAATGCATCTTATAACTGCTAAATACATGCATGAATTGTCATGTTTCTTTAATATATGAATCCAAGTAATCTCTTAAATTGAAGATCAAACTGAGCTTGCCTGATAATTGTATAAATATCACCCATGTTTTTATTTTCTTTAAGGTTGTAGTTGATTGTTCTTTTATAAATCATAGGAAACTGAAATGATTTAATGTCAAGTCCACATGGCTTTCTAAGAGGAAGATAGAAGATTATATTCTTCAGCTCTGAACTCCAACTGATTCACATGTTAAATCTTCAGTCTGATATCAATTCTAAACTATATAGGTTCTGCTGGATGTGTTTGAGGACCATAAATTTAGAAATCATAAATCACTCAAGTTCCCTATTCTAAATGAAATTTCCATGTCAAGGTCATTTTTTCAAGCAGGACTTTAACCTCTTTAGACTACCAATACTTAAAAATGAAGTCAGACATTTTTTAGCGAAAAATTCTGAAGAAACTTGAACCAAATCCTAATGTGTGGTTGCTTTTTATAGTCTCAAAGAAGATATAATAAGCAAAATAAAAGTATTATGAGTCTAAATAGGTTGAGCTTTGGAGTCTTTTTTATATACTCTGTAGCAAAATCCAAAAAGTATAAGGAATGCGTTCTTTGCTGGTGAGAGGAGCCTACCAATATACTTGCCTTGGATCAGAAGTAAAGGGTATTGGTTCCCTCAGCAGAGCCTTGGGCAGATCCTCAAAGCAGGGAAAAGCTGTGTAAGGAATAAAGACTTTTCTAGTATATGAGTTGTCAACTTGATTCTCAGAGCATCCCCTGCCACAGTCTCCCTTCCTTTTTGTCTGTTACTCTATTCAATGGCCAGTATATAGCAGCCCCTGCCCCCCACTCCAGAAGTGAAAGGAACACTGCATTTGGGATGAAAAGGCCTGTGTTGTCATCAAGATACACAGCTAAAAACCTCTGGGCCTCAGAGAAAATATTAGGAATTTGCTAGCAAATACTAGGCTCAAGTTTGCTCGTCTGTGAAATGGGGCTTTCTTTTATTGAATCATCTCTCTGACCTGGGCCAGCTGTGGAACTCAAAGAGGATGACAATTTTCTTTGCCTGGGTAATGTTTCTCAGTTTTTTTTTTTTGTTGTTGTTGTTGTTTTTTTTGAGAAACCTCCCCTCCCAGCCCCAAGATCAGGTTGGTTGCTTCTCCTCTGAGCTCCCAAATCACCTTTGGATATTCTAGTATAATTGGCTGCTATTGACATGTATTTTCCTCTAGACTACAGTCTCTTTGGGACAGGGACTATATCTGTCACAAATGTGCCTTCAGTGCAGAGCAGAGCCCACTTTTGAAAAAGATTTAATAAAATATTTCCAGAGAATCCTTTGTTCTTCTTTATCAACCTGCCCCAGCTTCCTTCCAGATAAACTATCTGGGAGAAGAGAGTGGTGGTGGTGGTGGGGGAGATGGGGAGGAAGGTATGAATGAAGTAGATTTAACATTCCCAGAAACATCCTTCATTGTGCAGTTAGGTTGCAGACTTGTATTGCCGAGGAGGAAAGAGTTTTGAGTTGTCATCATCATATGGAGAACAAGGACAGCCCTATTTTCTGAATCTTCATGGGGCATTGTCTGAGAGCAAAATTTGCTGGCAGAAGCATTGCCAAGGACAGAGGGCTGGGCAGGGGCACAGCGGGGTCCATCTGGTCAAAGATTCAAGGCGTGAGGGGAGCACAGGGGTGAAGCGAGGACCTGCCAGACCACTGCCCCTCTCCAGGCCTCAGTTAATTCATCTGCATCATGCCCACAGGATATATGAGTGTCCTTCAAGCTTCTTTTTGCTTTATTCACTGAAAAACATTGTTCAATATGTTTAAGTCATTCTGCTTAAAGTAGAAGTTGCGGCCCCTCCTGCATCTCCCCTGTAGTCCCTGGGGAGCTGTCCATGGACCACCTGAGACTCTTTGGAACACAGTTTGAAAACCATGATGCCAGGTGATGGGTAAGATGTTGCCCCAATTTGTTTAGAATTGAGGGGCTCTGGGGACACAGGGCTTTCAGTGCTTAAACTGGGAAAATCCTGAGCAAACAGGGACACATTGCTCACGCTACCTATGACCCAAAACAAACTATACTCTTGGGAGGAGAAAGGCCCTGTACTATACTACCCCAATGCCTCAGGGAGTCTGGGAGACATCCCTGTATAACCAAATCTTTTACTCAGTAGCTACATGATGTGCTCGAAAAAGGCTGGCTGAATTTTCTCTTCCTTATTCTCTTTTGTCCTTTCTGCCATTCCATCAGTGCCTTCCATTGACTCAAGGAAAGATGATATGGCAGAAAGGCAGAAAAAGCACTCTCCAGTTACAAAAGAACACTTAACATTTGCAGGCACCTAAGCTTTGGGGTTTAAAAAGTCTCAACCAGAAAGGACTTAATCCATACAACATATTTCACTAACAATAGGCTAGAGGGAATAAAGAAAGGATGATTAGCCAAGACACTTTGCTACCTCCAAATATCTCCAAGCTGGAAGACGGAGGATGGAGAGAAGCAGAAAATCCTGGGTTAGAAGAAGAAGCCCATGGCCTGGGAAAAGAGAACTCAGAGGGACAAAGTGGACAAAGCTTCTTAGCACCCAGACCCCATCCAGTTACAACTTGAGATACTATCTATTCTCAGTACCATGTAGCTGCATGGGAACCAAGGCAGGGACCACAGCAGTGCAGTCTCCAATTGAGAAGGCGCTGTCCATCTTCAGTGACCAAGATCTCCATTGGCTACCTCAGCCACTGACATCCAGCAAGGACCTCCCCTCAACCACAGCCAACATGGCTCCCATTGACCATTTAGTAAGATAAACCCCACTGAGTCCTAAGGCTAGGTCAGGCCTACATACAACCAATCCTATATGAAGAGGAGCATGCTAGAGAAAAAAGCAAGCAAGCAAGCTGCCCCCATCCCATGTGTGTATTATTTGAATGAGGACTGAATTAAGCCAGCTCGGCCTATCCCCCAGATAATAATAAAACACTGTCCTGTTACAGCACACTTGGCTTGTTAAATGTGAGTCTTTTCAAGCTCAGAATAATTTGGCTTTTCTTTTTTCTTATTCTTTCCTTTTTCCCACTGCTTTCCCACTCTCCCACTCCCCACCCCAACATTGAGTGTCTATAGCATGCTTGTATCAGATATAACAGTGTCGAGGGAAAAAAGTAGGGGGCTGCGGTAGATGCCCTGAAAGACAAAATGGGTTAGAGAGAGGCCTTAAAACTCAATAAACTATGAATCCCAGCCTCTGAATTCTACTTTCTCTTTCAGCAAAATGCAACAATTACATGAGAACACATCCCACGCTCAGGAAACCTTGGGGAAAAGGCCTTCAAGAAGTTCAAGGTGCTTCTCTCCTGTCTTATTTCCACTGAAATAAAAATCCCAAAGCAAAAGCATCTGTCCTTTCCCTTGTATATGTCAAAACATAATTGGCAACGGTTGGGGTTTGTTGCCTTTATTGCTTTTAATAGCTGTATAGCCCCTGATTGCCCAAGCTGATGGTTAATTTAATTTCTGTCAATACAATATCGGGGCTGTCTGCATATTCAGACCGTGATTAACTGCAACGGAGTCCATAACACGGGTGGTATTATTACTGCATTTAACTACCTCTCGGGAGAAGACAAATTAAATTATGTTGAAAATGCTGTTGATTATCATTACGAACTTATTTGTAGAGCACAATCACTGATCTGTTGTAAAATAAATCAAATTTTTTATCATCTTGGTATAAATTAACTTTACTGTAGGAGAACAGAGAGTAGAGACCGGAAGAGTCCGGGCAGCATTGTGTAAGTCAGCCAAGCACCGAATTAAAACAATAATCACCCGTGAACGTAATATTACATTTTAATAATGAGCTACTCCATGACCAGGAGTGCCCCGTAGATGATAGCATTTCAACAATAAAGCGGTGAGCTCAAAGCATGGCGTGTGCCCTTGACTCCAACGCGGGTTGACACCTGGGGAGGAATTACTTCTGGGCTGTGACTCCAATTCAATCTGAAACCAGCATTCCAGTAATTTAAGGAAGCGCGCTTTGAGGACACCATTTCATTCATAGCTTACACGGGATCATCATTCAGCTTTTGCCATCCCCTTACCATTTACTTGGTCCTGCTATTATTAGGCAAATTAGGGCCCATCCACTGCCTAGGAACAGGCTGCCGTGGCCTATCACCCTTGCAGTTGCAATGAGAAGCAAACATGCAAGGCCTGTGGGCACAGGCCTCTCCAACTTGGGGTCACATAATCAATTTCAAGAGATGAGCTTGATCTCCAGGTGGCAATTAAGGGCCAGTGACAGCAGTGATATTGCATGCTCCTTCCGCTATTATTTTGAGCAATTTCTGCACCTTTAAATAAGAGTGGATCAAATGGTTGAGCAATTTGATTAAGAAATATGTACCACAGGGCTCTTTTATTTAAATATGAATGACTGTGTGGCTTGGCAAAGGGAGGTCAGTAGAACTCAGTTCAAGTCCTTGCCCTGTCACAGTTAAGCTGACCTTGACAAGAGGTCCAACCGTGTCTGCTTTCTGCTTCCTCGTTTGTAAAATGGGAAGGTTTTGAGTTCATGGTTTATCTGAGTGTATAAGTTTTCTATTGCTGTGTAGCAAATGACCCCAGACTCATGGCTCTAACCGCACCCATTTACTGGCTCACAGCTTTGTAGGTCAGAAGTCCAGGTGGGCTCAACTGGGTTCTCTTCTCAGGGTCTCATAATGCAAAGCTCAGGGAGTTGCTACCCCCAGTTTTAATCTGGAGTTTCTGGGAAGGAATTTGCTTTCAAAGCTGTTGGCAGAATTCATTTCCTGGCAGCTGTACTTAAGACTAAAGTCCCTGTTTGCTTGTCGGCTGTTGGGGAGAGCTCTCAGCTCCTAGAGGCTGTTCTCAGCTGCCTGCCCTGTGCCCCCTCCATCTCAGAGCCAGCAAAGTTGCATCCACACATTTTCCTGCCTTGAATCTCTGACGCCCCTTTTTACCACTAACTGTAGAAAACTCTTCATTTAAAGTGCTCGAGTGATTCGAGTAGGCTCACTCAGATAATCTCATTATCTTAAGGTCAACTGATTAATAGCCTTAATTACATCTGTAAAACCTCTTTTGCCCCATAATGTAATGTAGTCACAGGTGTGATGGTTTTTTATATTCACCGTCCTGGGGATTAGGGCAGGAAATCTTAGAATTTGGCCTACCACATGGAGTTCGGCTGATTTAGCTTTATAGACTAAGGGCTCTTACTTCTTTTAATTGTTACATCTTTCAATTGTGAAACCATATCAGGGAGGGAAATGTCTGGCTTCTCTATAATAATCACACTGCTAACAAAAACAGCAGCTAAGATTTACAGAGCAGCGACTTTTTTAGGCACTCTGCTAAATAAGCTTTCTGCTAAAGTGTGTTTTATGCTGATAACCTCTCCATGAAGCACATTCCAAATATGCCCATTTTTCATGAGTAAAGCCTGAGGCTCACAGTGGAGAAGTTGCCTGCCCTAGGTTGAGTAGTTTGTGTAAGACGCAAACCCCACTTTCCTAATAACTGAACTAGGTGCTAAGTCACCTCTCATTCACCACGATGCTTTTATGTCAAAACCCTCCTTGAAGTCACCCTGCTGAAGACAAATTCTAATTTCCTTTGTCTGTGTCTTGGGAATCCTGTTTTCATTTTTGGTTCTTTTCTCAGGTGGGTGCATTAAATTTTTTTAATTTTTAAAAATTTTTATTTTGCCCTGTTACCAACTAACCTGCAAATGAGCCCCTTAATTAAAAAATGCTCCAACATCATTCAGCAGCATTTAGATGGCTCTCATTTCTGTATGCTTAAGCCAACTACCCAAGGGGAGAGTTGCTTGAACTAGGATGTTAGTCACAGAGAGATTCAAATGGTATTTCTAATTCAAATTAAGACATGGTACAAAACTAATCTATGGTGAGAGACAGAATAGGTAAATTCTGGGGATGGCACATATTAACCAAGAAGGGTGTCAATATGCCAAGGCAGCTATGACAAATGCCATGCACTGGTTGGCTTAAAAAACAAGACGGCATTAGCTCACAGCTTAGGAGGCAAGAAGTTCAACATCAAGATATAGACAGATCATATTTTCTCTGAAGTCTAAAGCACTCTGCTGTTGGTTGGCTGACAACCTCTGGCATTCCTTGGCTTGCCTCTCTGCCTCTGTCACATGACTGTCTGCCTTATTCTCTGGGTTCTAACTTCTGGCTTCCACTTTTTCTGCTTAGTTATCTGGGTCTTTGTCCAGATTTTCTCTCCTTATTGGGACTTCAGTCATCTGGATTAAGGCCAAATTTATCCAATGTGGCCTCATCTAGATTAGAATTTTGAAGATCCTCTTCATAAATGAATCCATCCTTTAACTAATAATAACATCTTCAGAGGTCCTATTTACAAATTGTTTCACACCTACAGGATTGAGGGTCAAAGCTGAACATGTCTTTTGTGGGAGGCATGATTCAATCCCCAAGAAAGGGGCATAGGGCACCATTTGAAGAGACAGAAATAGTCTGTAATTATGTAACTTAACTGAGTGGATAGAAAAATTTTGACAAAAAAAGATCAAGTTTGGTGAAAAGATGAAAACTTCTCCCAGGTCCTCCCCACCAACCCAACAACTGAAGCCTTTCCCTGGATGGCTCCTGAGAAACTAGACATTTCTCTAATTTCTGAACCTGCTCCTTCTCCTTTCTGCCCTCCCCGATCCCCTCCCCGGCTTGACCTCACCACCACATACCACCATTTACACTGACACCACCACATACCACCATTTACACTGAGCCTTGGTTGAGAAAGACCATGACCTACTGTCAAGACTGAATGGACTGTGTAATTCATGTGCTCCTTCATTCACTAATACATTCCATTCCCCCCACATTCACTTGTAACTCTGATGTCAGCCATGATAAACTAACCTTCTAAAGTCCTTTTCACCGACTCCTGTAAATTCCTAAAGGGATTACATTCTCAAACTCTGAACGCCTGCCATCTCCTAATTCCCTCCCTCTCCCTGACACACTGTTAGTGTCCTGTGTCTGACTGGCATAGCTAGCCTCTTCTTCCCCATTCCCCAAGCCACTCAGCTGGTCAGAGTGCATAGTTGTTAACAGAAGCAGACTTTTGTTAATTTGAGCAGAACAGAATGGTCTTCTTAGGATGCCGCTGTCACTGTACCCTCACCTCCATGCCACTGGGCTTGGAGTTGCTAAGAATAAACAAGATAACCCTACTTTTGGATTGTGAGGACAAGCGCCTGGTTAGGTCACATGAGTCAAGGGACAGGGGAAGAGAGCTATTTTCCACTCTGGCTTGTGGGGAGGGAGGTTGAGCTCCCACTTTTCTTGGAATTCCCCCAAATGGAACAATGTCCCAGTGCTGGGAAACCAAAATGGCAAATGTTCTCAACAGTAACCTAAAATAGAAGTCTGCCATTCCATGGAGCAAAGCTTCTGCTTGAGCAGGATAATGCGAAAGGGTACAGTGTGCCTCATACAGCAGCAAACTATCCTTGGCTAGTGATCCTTCTTTCAAATCACCAGAGGGTGCATTTCTCAATGGCTAATCAAGTTCACTCGGGTCTCAGCCTCCCACCATTTTGCAGCTCATGACTCCTCTCTTACTTCTTTGCATTTGCATCTCTACTTAAACCTCACCTCCTTGGAGAGGCAGCACTGACTCTATCTAACATAACCACCTTTCCATCTCAGCCCCTTGTTTGTTTGTTCTGTAAGTTGAAATTAAAATACGTACATATTTACATGTTCAGGGTCTATATTCCCTATAAGCACCCAAGTACTATTATAGATCTTAGTTTGTTAGGGCTACTGTTAAAAAGTATGACAAAACAATAGAAATTTATTGTCTCACATTTCTGGAAGCCAGAAGCCTGAAATTGAGGTATCATCAGGGTGACACTTCTTCTGAAACCAGTTAAGTCACCTGGCCAACCATGCCAAATATCTTGGGGAGGATAATCTTCTTGGGGAGAGAGTCATACAAACTGCACAAAGCCTCTCCTCTGGAGTAGGCACTGAGGATCCAGGTGGAGAGGGCCAGCTCCTACAATAAGGAGCTCAGTTCCTGAGCTAACCATGCCCCCATGGTCCTCATGTAGCCTATTCTCCCTACTCGAGCCATGCCCCAAGGCATTTCTGCTGTATAGTGTTCTGTCCACCAGACCAGAGGTTTCTAGTAAGTCACCAGCTTCTCTGCTGCCTCCAACCAGCTGACACTGGCTTGAACATCCCAGAACCTTGGAGCTCAAGCCACCAAACCTGAATGCTTCTGGAAGGAAGCATCTGTTTCCAGGAAAGAGTCATAATCTCTATCCAAAGCTCCCCAACAGCCTGGCCCAGTCTGTACCACCTGACCCATGGATGTTTTTTCCATCTAAGGCCAAGAGCCCCAGCAGCCCAGCTCATAGTCTTACTGCAGTGACATTTAGACAATTACATGGTTACTTTTCAGGATATGCTCTAAGTGGCCTTGTAAGGCTGGAGCAGATTAACTTAGCTCCCTGTCACAAATTGAAACTGACATGTCATTCATGTGAGAACTATACATAGTAAAGAAATATTTCTTTTGGGTAAAACAAGTGTGATCTGTGATATTATTTTTTCCTTCAAATGAGACACCTCAGCATTCACAGGAACTCTATGTGGCATTAGTAGAGGGGAAGGCAAGTTGATACAGTATATAACCAATAACCATGTTTAACACACAAGGTTTTGTGTGAATTGGGGTTCAGGAAGAAGCCACATAAACCTTTATGTAGGCCTAACCTACTCTTACTTACTGTCGATGGACAAGCAGACAAATGAAACTATTCCATGGCTCCCCAGACCAAGAATGAGCTGAGTCAAGAATCCTGGTGACCGCCACCCAGACTGTTAGTCCACACCCCAGCCCTCGCCTCAGTTCCAGTAGGTTCTATTATATTGCTAGTTGGTTCTACACACCCTCTAAACCTGCGTGAGGTACACCTTTATGTCTCAGCATAGACTTTATTTCTGTATTCCCCTCCCTGATGTCTATAGATGGGGGTAGGTGCAACCCTAGCCCTATACCCATACACCCTGTACTGCCCAGCATGCACACACACACACAAACACACACAAAACACACTTTTTGCATTTGTAACATTCCAAAAGTGGCAGCTTGCCTACCTGTCCCAACATACTGGGCACTCTACTGCTTCCCCATTGTAGCCTTCACTTGTCTAGAAAGCTTTTTGCTGAAGAAAAGATTAAACAAACACTTGAAGAACCAAATCCCTAGATTTTAGGGGTCGAGAACTCCCCAGATATCTCTGTCCCTCTAAACAATGAACTCTGTGAGAAAACATGAAGGACAGTGAAAGGAAAACTTTCCTCGAGAAGCATTTTCTTCAAAAACTGCACAGAAACTTGACAACTAAGGTGCAAAGCCTTGAGCTGTGCCACTACTAAAATGTTGATTGTCAGTACCTCACCATGTTCACCACTTCTAAGCTCTCCTCTTCATCATTTCCTTCAAATGAGACACTTCAGCTTTCACTGGTCCCTTACCTGCCTGGTCCTGGGTTAGAGTCTGCTGCTAAGAAGGCTGGAGAAGGTGATGCCACTGGTCTCCAGAGGCAGTTATAGGCAGATACATGAGCACGCTGGAGGTCAAAGTTGCTTCAACTCAACTTCTTTGAGTCATTTGTTTTGGTACAGTCAAATGAAAGAGTTGCTGGTAAAACTTTTCCAGAGGTTCTTGAGAGCTTTAGCGGTTTCTGGGTGAACTTTCAGAACCTCCAGTTTCACAATGCTGCTGAGATGCTCAGTGGTGACTATGCTTTCCTTTACACCCCCCAGCCTTTCAGATGGTTGATTGAGTCTCTAACCCTCTATATTAAAACACTTCATACGGTGTTTTTTTTTCTTTAGATATAAGCAAATAATTCTAAAATTTATATGGAAATAGACCCATTTAGAGACATGCCCAGTGGATTTTTGACAAATGGCTAAAAGGTGCAAAATGGATTCAATGGAGGAAAAATAGCCTTGTTAATAAATGGTTGCAGAGCAATTGGACACCCATAATCAAAAAAATAAAAATAAGATGAAAGAATCTCAACCTAAGCCTCACATCTTACATAAAAATGAACTTGAAATGGATCACAAACTTAAATGTAAACTGTAAAACGTTTAGTAAAATATATAGGAAAAAATATTTGGGATCTAGGGGTAGGCAAAAGTTCTTAAGCTTGACATCTAAAGCATGACCCATAAAGGGAAGATCTAAGAATTGGACTTTACAAAAAATAAAAGTGTTTGCTCTGTGAAAGGATGAAAAGATCAGCTATAAATTTGGAGAAAATATTTGGAAACCAACTATCTAACAAAGCGCTGGTATTTAGAATATATAAAGAACTCTCAAAACTCAGCAGTAAAAAAGACAAAAAATTCAATTAGAAAATGGGCAAAAGACACACACCAAAGAAGATTCACAGATGGCAAATAAGCACATGGAAAAGATGTTCAACATCATTAGCCATCAGGGAAATGCAAATTGAAACCCAATGAGATATCACTACTCACCTATCAGAATGGCTAAAATAAAAAACAGTGACAACACCAAATGTGGTAAGGATGCAGAAAAACTGATCACTCACACATTGTTGGTGGGAATTTAAAAATGGTACAACCACTCAGGAAAACATTTTGGCAGTTTCTTATAAAACTAGACACAATCCAGCAATTGCACTCTCCGGAATTATCCCACAGAAATGAGAACTGTGTACACAAAATCCCTGTACATATATTTTCACAGCAGTTTTATTCATAATATCTAAAATCTGGAAGCAAACCAGACGTCCATCAATGGGTGAATGGTTAAACACACCATGGAACATTGATACCATGGAAGACTCCTCAGCAATAAAAAGGAATAAACAACTGATAAACAAAGCAGCTTGGATGGGTCTCTAAGGAATTATACTGAGTAGAAAGAGCCAACCCCAAAAGACTGCATACTGTATTATCATTTATATAACATTCTTGAGATGAAGGGGGCAGTGGGAGGGACGTGGCAGGAGGGCAGGGGGTGTGACATAAAAGGCCAACAAGAGAGATCCTTGTGGTGATGGAAATGTTCTGTGCATTGATTGTGGTGTATACATGGGATTACATGTGATAAAATCACTAGAACTAAACACACACAGGAGTACAAGTGAAATAGGTATCTGAATAAGACTGGAGGATTACATTGGTGTTGATGACGTGGTTGTGAGTTTTTACTATAGTTTGGCAAGTTGTTCCCATTGTGAGGACTTGGTCAAGAGTAGGTAAAAATTTCTCCATATTCTCTCTTACAACTCTTAAAACTGCTTGTGAGTCTATAGCTATCTCAGAACCAAAGTTTTAATTTAAAAAGAACTCTTCATACCTGGAATTCATGAAACATTGCTGTTTTCCTGACCAAATTCTAACTGCCACAAAGAGTTCACCCCTTACACATGTGCACAGAGTCTTTGAACAGGCAAGTTAAAACAAGGATCACTGTCCACTGAAATGAACTGCTTGCCATCAGAAAGGTGTTCAATTCTTTACTTATCCCTAAGAGTTCTATAGGTAAACCCATCAGTCAAAATGAAGACAAGGTGCCAATTGGTTTCTACTTTTTGGCTATTTGATATTGCTAATGGATATTACATACACACACATACACTCAAACACAGAGAAAGAGGAAAAAGGATAAACTCAAAGATGTCTTTCTCTATGGAAAGCAACAAAAAGTATCAGTCCATGTTTGTCCAATGTAAACCCCAACATTTTGCTTCTCATTTCTCTATGCAAAACCTATTAAGATGCACAATAAATTTGGGCAAAGTAGAGATTAAAAGCAGACTATGGACTCTATGTGGAGGCTTAAATTAGATTTCTTTGTGATTTAAAACATGTTGGGTCATTCATAATTCATTGCAAACTCATCATCAGTTAATGTGACAACATCAGACTTATTTGGTCCTTTGTACAATGTGGCAAGCAAGATGAATTTTGTATTTGCTACCAGAAGGAGGCACAACAGCAGAGGAGTGTATGAAAACCCAGGGGCAAATGTGGACAGACACTGCTGATTAGTACCAGCCTCTGAACTCAAGGCCCTCTCAAAGTCAGCACAGGCCTTAAATAAATCAGAATCAGGTGAATGTGTAAAGGTCTCAGTAAATACTCAAATGAAGAATGATGCTATAGGCCTTTGTTTTTTCAGGACAAAGAGTCAGGTGTCATTGGGTGCATGGCAACTCTGAGGCCAGAATTGGTAAGGATTCCTTTGCAGATGGAAAACTTGAAGAACAGAGAAAGAAATGATGTTGCCCAAACTGTATGCCTTCCCAGTAGCAAGTCCTCAATATGCTCCCAAAGCTGCCCTGCCCACATTTCCATAATCCCACCCTCTGCTCTTTGTTTTAATTGGCTATGTGGGTTTCTCCCCCATGTAGCCAGGAATTCTGCAAAAGCATGGGTCGTCACTGGTAAATCTCTGCATGCCCCGCACTGAGCACTGGGTTTGGCCCATGGTATTAAACACGTGTGGGGAATGATGCTAGTTGATTTCTAATCCACTGAGCTCTCTTTTTATATAAATAATGTCTTGTTTTGTGATTACAAAAATAACACTGGCTTGTACTGGTTATTGCTTGTTTGTCCTCTAGAATCATCCTTTTTTTTGTTTCTGCCCTGTCTGGTGTCCAAGGAGGTGAACCACATTGATTATGTTAACTAGGCTTCCATGTCCCCTTGGTACTGACTGGGTTCTCTTAAAGGGCCCCAGCGTCAGAAACTCAGGTGGTAAAAGGAAAGAGAAGTAGGGTTATTCCCCTCCTCCCTGCCAGGCCTTATTTTGGCCATCACAGTGCTTCACTGCTAAAGCTCTCACTTGGCTCTGGTAATACATTCAGGCTTATGGATATTAACAGCTCCCTGCTGTTATTATTTTCTTGGTGCTTCACCATCTTTCATGGATTCTTTGGTGGTTATTAGAGTTGTTTGCCAGATGCTTGGGTTCTTTCTTTTTCATTTATTTATATATTTATTTATTTATTTTACATGGGCAGGCACCGGGAATCGAACCCGGGTCCTCTGGCATGGCAGGCAAGCATTCTTGCCTGCTGAGCCACCGTGGCCCGCCCTGGGTTCTTTCTTCTTGGCACAAGTGGGAGAGTATACTTCCTTCTCCCTCGTCAGCAGGCAAGATCAGGTGAATATTCCTGGCACATCAATTGTCAGTGCAAGAATCTTTCTTTGCCTTTGCCACAATGACTTGCAATGTTCCAGAGGCTATTCCATTAGCCTGGACCCCAAGGTGAAGGCGAAGAAGGCAATATGGAGTGGAGCATATGAATCTTTATTAAACATGTAGCATGGGAAAGAAGTATAAACCCCTGAGATAGTGTGCGTGTTTTTTGTTGTTGTTACTGCAGTATAATCTAACTATCAGGACCAGCGACCCTAACTCTGACTACACCTCTCCAAACAGTCACTTCTTTGAACATCCTTCAGTTTATCTTTGAGGATGACTTTAGGTGATAATGGTTCATTTTGGAAAATTTTAAAGTACACAGAAGTACAGAGAAGAAAACAAAACCATCAACAACTCTACTACTCAGAGGTAGCCACTGTAAATATGTTCGCATGTTTACTTCCAGTCTTTTTTCTTTGCGTATGTGTGGAAATGTGTGTTTCTCTCTATATGTGTCTGTACATAATTTAAACCAGATTAAAATCAACACTCTTCCTACTTCTGCATAACTTATTCCAATAAGCTGAAGATTTAGAAAAGCCATGACAATAAATGTAGCCACCCAAATTTGACCTCATTTGATTGAATTGACAGGTACCCCAGAGATAAATAGCCAAGCAGAGCTAAACTCCAAGGTGATCTGATGGCCATTTCACTGAAGCCTGCTTCTCCACCAGACTCTTACAGAGGGGAAAAGAGTGGAGAATGCTTTGCCAATGGAAAAAAGTACCCCACCCCTGGGCAGCCAAGTACAATTACTGCATGGGTGGAAAATAAGCCATACAATGTCAATAAACAGAAAGTGAATGCATCCTGCCAGGAAGCTGGAATTTGGGAAAGGACTACTTTCCAGGCATTTTATGGTAGCAGCAAAGAAGCAAGGATAATTCACATGCATTGTCAGATGAGCGCCCTGCAACACAGCTGGTTTGAAATGACACAATTCAAGCATGTTGTATAGGCCAATGTTTCCATAGAGCCTCATACCATGGCAGAGCAGAGCCCAGGAAAAGGTGCTGAACTAGGACAAACACTAGAACTAAAATCTTACTGCTACTTGGCCTCTACCTGTGTAGTACTTAAAAAGATGGAAACAAGGTTACAAAATCATCAGGAGGTGGATGAAATTCAGACAGTAAAATTCTATTCTCTCTGATGCCCACACCTTCCATTTCGTTACCATGCCTCCCTGCCGTAGGGGGCAAAGGGGAAATATAGAGAAAAATTTGCTGCCTCAAGGAGTAAGATTTTAGTTTGTGGAGCAGGTCTGTCTAGATGCTCCCCAATCCTTTTTCTGCTTCCTGAGTACAAGAAGACTATATTTCCCAGCATCCCTTGCAGTTCAGCTGTGGCCACATAACCAGTTCTGGCCAATGGAATGTGGACTAAAGAAATGTGTGCCCTTCTATGCCTAAGCCATAGAATCTCTCACTAGATCCTTAGGTTACTCTCTCTTTTCCTTCTGCCTGGCAGAGGCATGTGATCAGAGTACCCAAAAACCTGAGTCAATGGCTGGAAAGGAGCTACCCAGAAGATTCCTGTCCCCCTTGGAACTGTGATATGACTGGGAAATTAACTTGTGTGTGTGAGTGCATTAAGCCACTTTCATTTTGCTAAGCCACTATTTTGGTCTCTTTTATAGCATCTAGCATGCATTGCTCTGACTGATAGAGCTTGGTACCCGAGAAACACACTGGGAAAAGTGTCACTTACTATTCCAATAGATGCTGGGCTAGACTAAAAGCAGGAGAGGTCGTGTTCAATTAGGCAGATGGGGAGACAAGCATACCTTCTGCCCCTACTATGTGGGCAGTGCTGAGAGATATTTGCCCCTGACATACCAGGGATCAGATTCTGGTTGGTTTATTCACAGATATTCATGGAGTCTCTACATCGGCAACATACCAGGCCCTGTGCAGGAGGAGGGGACCCAGGTAATCACAGCATATGGCAAATCCATGTTCTCATGGTGTTGGAAGACATATATTCTTTCTCCTAAGAGCTATTTATTGAATGCCTACTACACACCAGGCACTGCTCCAAACAATAACAATCCTGTACAATCTGCAATTACTAACCAAGATAAGATTCTGAAAGAAAGGCAGAGAGTGGTTCAGGAAGAACCTGTGAGCAGGGAATCTGACCTCATCTGAGGTGGCGCTGGGAGGTAAGGAAGTGTTCCCTGAGAAAGCCACACTGAAGCCAAGATTTGACAAATCAGTAAGATTGGATTGGGCCAAGGAAGGGAGAGGAGAACATTCCAAGCAGAAGGAACAGCACCTCAAGAAAGCCCAGTGTGAAGAAGAGAACATTCTGGGTTTGAGCCGGTAAAGAATGTCCACTGTGGCTGGAATGCACAACATGTAGGAAAGAGCAAATCAAGGCTGAATGGGTAGATAGCTGTCAGCTTGCACCAGGTGGGTCACATCAGGAGGCTCAGGGGCTCACAGTGGGTGTTTCACACCAAACAATTGCACTAGGCAGTTCATACCAGCAGTTCACACCAGGAGGCTCACACTGGGCAGTTCACACTAGGCAGTTCATGGGTTCACACCAGATGGTTCACACCAGGTGGCTCACACTGGGCATTCCACACAAGGCAGTTCATACCACAAGGCTCACACCAGGAGGCTCAGTGGCTCACATCAGGTGGTTTACACCAGGAGGCTCATAGAATGCAGTTCACACCAGGCAGCTCATACTGAGTGGTTCACACCAGGTGGCTCACACTGGGCAGCTCTCACCAGGTGGCTCAAACTGGGTAGTTCACACCAGGCAGTTCTCACCAGATGGCTCAAACCAGGTGGCTCACACTGGAAAGTTCACACCAGGCAGCTAACTCACACTGGGCAGCTCTCACCAAGTGGCTCATACCAGGCAGCTCATAGTAGGCTGCTAATACCAGACAGCTCACACCAAGTGGCTCATACCAGGCGACTCACTGGGCAGCTCACACCAGGAGGCTCTTACCAGGCCTTCTCAGCTACATACAGGTTATGGCTCTTCTCCTAAAGGTTGTAGGCTGACCTCATGGATGACTCTGGGCGGGTTGGGGGATGGGGTCTGTGTGACTTAGGAAACACTGTCCTTGACACATGGTGAAGATGCCATTTGGTGGTTTGGGAGGTGATGTGAAGGGACATGGCAATACAAATCAGAAGCAGAACTGCACAATTGCAGAAACCTGCTCCTGGAAAGTTGCTACTGTAGATGAGTGAAGAGAGGGTGAGAAACCCACACACAGAGATGTGGCAAGGGGTTATTCTTTGGGGAAAAAATGAAATTCAGTTTTTTACCTCATATGATACACAAAGATCAATTCCAGATGGATTAAAGGCTGAAAGCCAAGACAAAAAGCTGTAAAACTCTCAAAAGAAACTAGAAGAGAAGGTATAACCTCAGGGTAATCAAAGATTTTTTAAAATAACACATGAAATTGTTGATCAAATTGATTAATAATTCAATTGATTAATTAAAATTAAGAACTTCCATTCAAGAGAAAGGCACTCAAAGCAAAGCATAACAGACAAACCACAAATCAGAAGATATTTGCTAGCACACAGCTAAAAAGAAGAATCACAATTTAGAATGACAACAGCAAAAATGAACCAAACAAAAATACCTATGAATTACTATTACAAAACAAATAACCCAATTTAGAAAATAAAGAGGACACATCAGGTAAGAAACTCTATGATTGGTGAATGGTGGACATATTCACAACCTCTTTAGTTATCAGAAGACTCTAAGCCAATACCTTAAAACAATTTTATACTCACCAGAGAGCAACACTTAAAATGAGATTGCCACGAACTGTGGAAGTGAGTGCTAGTTGGTCACCAAAACCCATTTCCTCTTCTTCCTGGCTGGCAGCAAAATACCTTCCCTCAGCCATCATGGAGGTGGGGGTGGCCGTGCATGAGTTCCAGCCAGGGGAGCACTAGTGAAGGAAGGGGCGCTGCATTCAGGATTCCATGTCTTGGACATGCCACCAGGATGTGAACTCTTGGGGTGCCCCTGAAGGCCAAGCTTTGCAGATGGCAGAACTGCCATTCAGCATAGATCCCTAACTGACTAGGGGAAGCAAAGCTGCCCCCTTCCAGGAATAACTTCCCAGTACTGTTTACTGGAGTGAGAAATACATGGTGTGTGAATTGTTGCACCTCATAGGATCTGTGTGCTATTCTAGCTTATCCACCCGTGTAAGCACAAACATGTTAGTGATGATTCAGAGAATTGGGACTCTCAGACAGTAAAGTTGAGGATGTACATAGCTTTTGACCAAGAACTGCCATTTCTCTGCATTCTAGAGGAACATTTCTACATGCCACAAATATTGAAGAGTTCTCAGAACAGCATTTTTGTGTAAAAGCAAAAACTGAAAACAATCCATCAAGAGAATGTATAAATATATTGTGATATATATGTATGTGTATGTATATACATGATATGTATGCAAGTATAGATTTATACATATATTGCAGATATTCTTATGAAAATTTCCTTTTAATCTAAAGGTATATTTGGAGATCCAACCATGGTGACAGAAGTAGCTGCATTGTTATTCATTTTATTTGCTGTATAATATTCCATCATGTGCATACGTGCATATGTGTGTGTGTGTGTGTGTTTGTATGCATGTATGAATGAATCTCCAAATACAACATGGAAGAAAAAGGCAACTTTGAGAAGAATATATGCAGCACAATTCCTTTTACATAATTTTCAAAACCATGAGACACTTGAATTCCATATGGTTCAAGGAACAATCATTGTGAAAACAGAGGAACAATGAACACAGATTGGACATAAATGTTCCCTCTAGGGGAGAAGAGCACAGCAGAAGTCTGGGGTACACACACAGGGTCCCCACAGTTGTGGTGATGTCACAGCTCTTAACCTTACACTGAGCGCGATGGTATTGGTTTTATCATTATTCTTTAGACCTTCTATGTACCCCATAAATATTCTTGGACATTATAATTCTCAATTAGAAGCAATAAGAATAAAGAAAGTGAAAGTCACCCAGGCATATTATATACAAGATCAGGGGGGTCATGGGAGAAGGGTGAACAAACCAAGAAGCTATTGCCATGGTCTAGGACTAGGGAAGTGGTAGGAGATGGAGAACAGGCAATCAGCTGAGGGATATTTAGGATCAGATCGACAGGGGTTCTTGACAGAGTGGAAATGAGTGAGGAAGGAAAGGAATACACCTGAGGGTAATTCCTTAGTATCTGGCTTGCCTGCATGGATGAATGTTACTGTGATTTAGTGAATTGGGAAATATTAGGAGAGGACAAAATTTGGAGTAGATGTGGAAATTATGCAGGATGGTTACAGAACGTGGGTGGAGGGGCAAATGGTAAAGTAGGACCCCAAGACTATGAATGAAAGCTATTTACTGGGGCATCCGTAGATAACAGCAAGATGGGCTTGGAGGAGAAGCCAAAGGAGCAGGTTGCTTTTGAAAAGAGGATGCAGTCTAACAGTCTGGAAGTAGACGTGTGTCTCTCCATCCTGAGGTACTTAAGGACTAGGAGAATAAGAAGCCAGCAGTTGCAGGAGAAAAGGCTGGAGAGGATAGAGAAGACATAGTGGACTGGGAAGCCTGGTTTCAGTTGATATAAGGAAGTGATGGAGGGAACCTCTGGAGAAGTGAGGATGGAGGGAGGAGGTTCATTGCAGAGGGGAGCTCCTGGGAGAGGCTGGGATGGAGGGGTGTTAAGGGGAGCCATCTCCAGCACAGTCAAGGAGAAGACACAGAGCAACTTGGATGTGATCAGATTGCAGGGGAGGGGAAATGGATTTTTGGTATTGTTTAGTGAACCTAAGAATTAGATAGAGGGTGGGTTTAGACACAAGAGTCCAGAGAGAGATGGGGATAGTCGAGTTAATAGCTTGGTCCATGTACACTGGGGTAATATTGGTTCTGCCCACCAGGACTTGAGCAAACCAAGAGGTTCCAGGGTCTGTACTCCAAGGCCAGGGACAGAAATTGCCTGGAAGGCCAGCAGCGATCTGGCATGGTGGGGATTTCCAGGGCTAAGAATTGTTTAAAGAAAGGGCCTCAGGATAAGAGGTAAACCAGACTGACTCAATCCCTAAATTAGTGGTTGTCCCTATCCTCGTGGAACTTGTCTTCTCACTAATATTAATTAATTTAACTTTTCCATCTTCACAGTTCACAAATGAGGAAACTAAAGCTTGGGGGCAGTTGGGAGGCTTGCCTAGGCCATCTGTCTAGAAAGCAGCAAAGATGGATATATATCTTCTGCTTGACACTGCACTACATCAACCAACCTCATAGAAACTTTCGAAATAACAGAATCCTTTGGCTGAGCAAATCAGGCCAGCCCTGCTGCCTCTACTCTCTGGGAACATGCAAGAGGCATCTGGAATTCTATTTTGGAGCACCATCCTAGAATGCCCTTCTGTCATCCATCGCCACCTTGACTACGCTGGAGATGGTGACATTTATATTTTTAAACTTTTTTGTCAAAATTAATGCTATCATTCTCAGGTGCAGCATCCTACCCCAGCAGCACCTGCAAAAGCAGGAATAAATTGTAAACAAAAATTCCCTGTATTACATAAGACTGTAAAATTGGAACAAAAACTTGAATTTAAACCAATTCAATTCCATCCCTAATAGCAAACGCTGAACAATAAAGAAAACGTTGCTCTATTCAAAGTCTTCCAAGAACAAAGGAAATTGTCCCAAATAAGGCAATAACCTAGTACCATATTAATAGCAACCTTGCATTTGTATAGCCTTCTTAGCTTTACAAAGCATTTTTATATCTGCCATCTTGTGGGGAGGTGATTTTAGGAACAATTGTAGTTATTAAACAAAATCAAGGGTTTTTAAAAATAAGGCTATATTTGTACTACCACTAATCTGTTCTCCATTTTGTAACCAGAATTAAAATTTCTCCAAAACAGTTCTACTAGACCACTTTTGGGTCATAAAACACCTGAATCCTTTTCATTGCTCCTAGTGATGCTCGGAAAGCTCTGCCACCTGACCTCTGATGTTTTCTCTTAATTCCTGAGATGCAGAATGGCCATGGCTAGGAACCAGCAAACAGGTAAGAGTAGGGCTCGGTTCAAATCCTGCTCTTGCTCTTTTGTGTGAGCAGTCTTGAGCGAATCACTCAGCTATCCTGGTCTTGGTTGTAGATGAAATTACTATTGCCTATGACAAAATGTTGTTGTGGGTTTGATGTCACAGAAGTCCGTAAAATTTGTATCTGGTACAAATAAGAATTTAAGGAACTATTGCTCACTTTTTTGATTTTTGTCCATGCTGTCCCATCTGCCTGGAACATCCATACCTGCTCTTCCCACCTCCTCATTCTGCAAGTTCTTATGTATACATGAAATACAAATTCAAACATCTCTAGGATATACCTATCTTCCTTTTTGGTGGGCCCCCATAAGACCATATCAGAACTCCTATGTAGTAAAAATGTGCCCACAATCTATTTCTCCACTGGGGTATGACCTCCTTGGAGATGGTTCCATGTGTGATTGTTTCTGTACCACAATGCCCAAAGAGAGTGCTGACCTCAAAGCAGGTCCTTGGTAAGCTCTTGGTTCTACACCTTGAAGTTTATGTATCAAATCCCCTAGAAGGCAAAGGTGAAGGGAAGAACTCGTCCTTCCTACATCTTCATCCCTGTTTGGGGAAGATTGGCCTCTCGCTTCATGCCAGCTTTACCCACATACCCACCAGCAGCTACTTCAGGAGAGGCTCAAATGAAATGCAATACCCTGAGGGAAATTCTTGCCTTTCAGTGGCCACCCATGCTCAGGCACGGCTGGAACTAAAATTGGGGGGAGAGATGAGAAAAGCAGCTTTTACTCACCCCTCCCCCCACTGATGACAATGTCCAGTTCTGGCTGGGAACCCCACCTTACAGCATTTCGTGAAATCTGTCCAAGAGCTCCATCAGTCTCATAGCCCATTTTCTGGCTTATTAAAAAGTGTACTGAGCTCAAGAAAGAGAAGGTGATTAGTCCAGGATCACACAGGTAATAAGTGGTAAAAATGCTTTTCCAAGTCTTACAGACACCTGAGCCCACATTCTCCCCAGCATACTATGCTGCTACTCTTCAAACGCCTCAGCTAAGAGGAATTTAAAAAGTATATATGTGCATGCACACGTGTGTGCACACACTCTACCCCACTCCCATAAATAACTCAGTTACACTCAGAAATTTTAGTCAAGGATGCTGAGTGCCATAAATATGTTTGAATCTGCTTAAAGGGGTTTGGAGTTCCTTAGTTGTAGATAACAGAGTTAATCTGGAGAAACTCCTTTTTGGAAGACAAGGAAAATCTGAATCAGCAGAAGAAGCTGGCATACCCTGAGGTTGCTTCAAGGGCAATGGAATTTGCAGGTCAGCAGGAAGGAGCCTTCTGGCCCCTATTCCTTCCACTGTGGAGCACTTACTGTGCCTGAAGGGATATTCCTTGTGTAAGAAAGTTTCTAATAAAAAGAATTCTGACAACAATCTTGTGAGGGAAGTAGCAACAGGCCTAATGACAAGTTAGGAAATGGGAGTAGGTGAAATTAGGATTCTTCATGATCACTTAAAACAATGCTTATATATATGCAAATGTACTAAAAAACGATGAATATGCATCTATGTGATGATATTAAGAATTACTGATTGTATATGTAGAATGGAATGATTTCTAAATGTTGTGTTAGTTAATTTTTTTAATTAATAAAAAAAAACCCGATGCTTATATGAAGAATCATTTAGTAGATTTATTATGGAAATTAGCTCTTGTGACCATGGGGATAAGCAAGTTCAAATCCAGTAGGGCAGGCAATAGGTTGCAATCTCAATAAAGGTGATGCTGAATTCCCCAAGAGAGGAGGGAGGGTTGAAGTAGAGATGGAAATTCTTTCTGATCACTGAAATCTACAGTTCTCACTTGAAGTCCTCTAACTGATTGGATGAGGACACTCCTCTCTTTGCCAAAGGCAATTGCCTTTGTTGATTGTACATGCAATCAGTGGTAGATGTAATCAATGGACTAATGATTTGAATCCATTTATGAGATACTCTCACAGTAACAATCAGGCCAATACTTGTTTGACCAGAAAACTGGACAGCACAACCAAGCCAAGAGCTTAACGATTACAGACACAAACCCTGGATCTGACCTCAGTGCTTCCCACTAGAGAAGAAGCCCCCCTACACACTCACCCAACCTATGAGAAAGGGACATCACAAGGGTTGGCTGTGAAGCATGGCCCTAAAGGGAGAAGGATGGGGTGTTAAGGAGTTTGGCTTAAACCAGGAAAATGATTAGAGTCTCTTACCTCTCAGTGCTTCCTCTTCAAATGGGAATAGCACCTATCTCATGGAGAGTCTGGGAGGTTCTAGTAATATTCACAGGGAAGAGCATCCAGTAGTGTCAGGCACAGAGTAACTGCTTCAGTGGACACCAGCTGCTTGCCTTCCATGCCTCCTGGGGCTTCGACCCTCCACTAACTCTATAGGAAGTTTTCTAAGGGCAAGGACCAGGTCATATCACCTTACAGAACCTAATACATCCAAGGCAAATCAAGGCATCCCCTATAATGCTATCAGTACTTTACACATCTATACTGCCTCCAAGTTTTCAAAGTGCATTGATCAGCTCTTGCAGCATTATGCTCTACTGATAAGACATGGAGACAGAGGGATGAGAAATGACTTGCTTAAAGGGGCCACTGCTGGAAATGGACAGCATCAGAAATTAAAATCCATTTTTCCCTTTGCCATCATCTCACATTACTCTGGTACATTTTTCAAAACCAAGAAACTAACATTGGTACATTGCTGTCAATTAAACTCCACATTTTATTCCAATTTCCTGGATTTTCCATGAATGTCCAGAATCCCACATTGTACTCACCATGTCTCCTTTGTCTTGTCTACTCTCTGGTGGTCTCTCAGTTTTTCCTTATTTTTCATGGCCTTGATGGTTTTGAGAAGAACTAGCCAGATATTTGGTTGAATGTTCTTCAATTTGGAAAAGCCAAGCCTTTATTAAAGAACACTGAGCTGGTTCTAATTTCAGTAATCCATAGGTGTAGCATTTAATGGAAAATTCCATGAAGCAAAATGTCCACATGAAATAATTCTGATATTCTTCATCAAGGGAACACAGGATAGGTGTGCTCACCCTGTCTCCAACACAAAAAGATGATTTCAAAAGACTAGCCAGCTCTTTCCAAGATATCTTTCTTCAATGGTGTTTTATGTTTGCATTATCCAAAATGGAACCACTACCCATATGTGCTTATTGAGTATGACATGTGGCTAGTGGGGCTGAAGAACAGAAGTTCTAATTTTATTTAATGTTACTTAATTTAAATCTAGTCTCTTGTAGCTAGTGACTACCATATTGGATATCAAGGGCTGGGCAAACCCAAAGCCAAGTTAGTCCTTGAAGTTACCTCATTCAGACTGCTCTTGCAAAGGAGAAATCTGTGATTTTGAAAGTGCCAGGAAGAATCAGAAATCATAGTGTTTTCCAAACTGGTTTCCTTGGAAACTTAGAAGTTCCCCAGAGATGTCCAGAGGACAGATAGTAGAAAATACCTTGGGTGAAAAAGGAAATTAGTATGGTGATATATCCATGTGTTTCCCACTCTGAATGCACTCACCCAGTTCCTTCACCCAGAACAGCTCTGCCCACATCTGTGAAACAGGGTAACTATAGATACAAACAAATAAAAGACATGACCAGGCGTGTTCATATTATTTACTCATTTATTTATTGTGGACTTGGCAAGAGAGACTAAAGCATATCTTTGTCCCCTTGCCCCTGCCCATCAACCCCAGAAATGAAAGGCCAGAATTGGATGTGGACTTCTCACATGTTCACCTCAGAGGGCTGAAAATGGATTTAGTGTTTTAGATCATTGAAACCTGTTAAGCATTTATTTAAGAAAAATATATGTATTTTCTGTAAACTCAGATCACGACCACATTTATATCCACTGACACTGGAGACTGTCTGACATCATGTTCCTGTGTTTTCCTTTTCAAGCAGAACCCTCGTTTTACTTGGGATGGCAATATGGCCAAGCCCAGGTGAAGAATGAGGGTTAGTATAAGACAGCCACGAAAACTGCATTTCTTCTTACTCACTGCCCAGCCATACTCGCGGCAGGAGTGGTCATGTGACATAGGTTTGGCCAATGAAATTCAAGGAGAACTACGGTGATAGATTCTGGGAAAGATATTTTACTTCTTAATCACAGGAACAGATGCAAAAGCTCTGCTCATCATTCTCCCTACCGTAAATAAGGACCTGGTGCTAGGAACGTCAGCAGCCATTTTGCAACCAAGAGAGAACATGAGAAACGTTAAAGCCTACAGTGTGGACAGACAGAAGGAGTCTGGGCCCTTGATAACATTATCAAGCTGCTGAATGATCCATGGGATTGCCTATCTCCATTTTTCATATAAGTGAAATAATAAGGCAAGGAGATTGCACATGCCCATCCTTATTCCCTCTGGAGAATATGCATTTGAGATTTCTATTGTTTCTTCTGCCTTCACAGGAAAAGTAAAGCCACTATCATGATATATGAAAGAGATCATTTAAAAAATGATAGAGAAAGATTTTAGTCCTAAAGAATACCTCATCCTCTAAAAAATTAATTTGGCCTCCTTTGTTGGCAAGAGATGGTCAGAGGGGTGCCAAAAGGCATATGGTGATCAATCAATGGGAAACAAAATAAACACAAATTACAAATTCCTGTCAGAAAATAAGTGTCCCAATGTCTTGTTTTTAAAAGACAAGCTTGCTTGCTTGCAATTCTAGCTTCTGAGGGTCAATTTCATTAGCACAAGACATGGCAAGTGGCGTACTCCAGTACTAAGTCCAGAGAGGAGGCAGAGGAGCATGAGAGTTTTGACAAAGAAGAGAAGGATCTTCTCCAGGTGCTCCATAGTCATGCTCAATGGACTCAAGCATTCAAGACCTTGCCCACTCATGAGTCACCTTTGGACTCCCCTGCCATCCCCAGCCTGAGTCCCTGAAGTCTCCTGCATTGTGGGACATTCAGCTCCTGCCCAGCCCTGTGTTATCCTTGCCAGGGCAAGTTACATACAAGGAGGCACATCCTTCCAGCTATTGGGGCCAGCAATGCAGCCTAATGCAGATAGAGGGAATTGGGTTCAAATCCCAGTGCACTAATGAGTGAGGTGGCCTTGGGCATGTCCCTAACTTTTTCTGACCCTCAATTTCCTCAAAAACAAAATGGGATAGCAGTGTGCCCTCCTGCAAAGGTTTGTGAGGAGAGTTATTTATACAAGGAAGGGTCTGGAAAACAACTAGTGTTCAAAACTTCAGCTATAGGCTTTAATTTCTTGTTCCTGCCCAGCTTGCTTCTGCTCGTTTCCCATGGAAGTCTGAATCTTGGTCCTTACCCTAGCTCCAAGCACCAAAGGTGAAAGTACCCAGCTGGCTGCCAAGACTTTCAGATTTTTACCCACCACCTGCTTCTTTCCTGACTGAGCCAAATCCAGGTCACCCTCTGAACTATGGACACTGCAGCCAGGCTCTCTGCAGACCCTAAAAGGACCAGCCTGTATACTTTGGGTGTCTCCCCAGTCCCTCTCAGCCAGGACTCAACTTTGTTCCAGACTGGGTCAACCCAATCTGAGAAACCCAGAGAAAATGCTACAACTGCATTGTCCAATTGGTAGACAGTGGCCACTAAATATGGCTAGTCTGAATTGATATATGCACTAAGTATCAAATTTTAAATGAGTTTCAAAGACAGATACAAAAAAAGAATACAATACCTCATCACTGATTTTTATTTTGATTACAATTTGAAACAATATTTCATATATAATAGGCTAAATAGAATATACTACTAAAATCATCTCTGTCTTTTATCCTTTTCAATGTGACTACTAAACAATCCGCAGTGGCCCAGTGATGACCCCCTTTCCTCTGTGTTGTTGATAAACATGAGCTTCAGTGGTCTGAGTGAAGTGATCTGAAGGCAGGTACCTGCCCTTTCCCTGACTGCATCACTGATGCAGATAAAATGAAAACCTCCACTGATGAATTGATCTCTAGGTGTTTCCAAAACAGCAAATGTTGAGAGGCAGAAGGACCAAGCTGAATTCTTGGCCTGGATTCTGTGTTCTTCCATGGGATTCTTTGCTCCAACGTTCTTTTCCTGTGTGGCAACTACATACCAGATGCTGAGCCTTAGGTCGAATCTGGCACAGTTCTTGGTCTCAAGGTGGTTCACGGATCCTGGCCTTTGGCCTCCTGCTTGCTGGTTTCTAATCCTCCATTCGTCACTTTAAAAATAGGTAAGATGAACAAACTTAGGGAAACAGGAGGAATACAAAATGTTTTAGATTGTTTAGTAGGTGCTAAAGCAAAAACTAGGCAATCTAATCAGAGACACTTGCTCCCATTGTGTAAGAGAGTTCATATTATATGTTTGCTGATGTATGCTTGCTGGCTCTACTGAGCCAGGGCCTTTGCAAATGCCATTTTCTGTACCTGAAAGGCTTTTTTCTCTGCTTCTTTCAGGATCTCAGGGCTTCCTCTTTTTTTCTCTTTCTGATCTCAGCTTAAATGTCTGCTCCTCAACAAGACCTACCCCTACCACCAATCTGAAGTAACTGCCACTCCCACCTACTGGCACATTCATAACCATCTTCCTTCTTCCTTACACACATCAGTTTGTAGTTACTTTCTGCTCTGTGTATTTATTTTTTGTCTGTCTATTGCAGTGAGACATAAGCTCCACAAAGTTAGACTTCATCCATGTAAACCAGTGCCTTGCACAAACCGGGCCAGTGAGGAGGGATCAATGGATGGATAAGTAGATGACTGGATGGCTGGATGGCTGGATAAGTATGTGGGTAGATCATTGGATGGATGGATAAGTAGGTGGGTGGACTGATGGATGGATACGTTGGTAGTTAGATGATGGATAGATGGGGTGGTGGATGGATGAACGGAAAAATGAAAGAGCAAATAAACAGATGAAAGGATAGATGATGACTGCATGAGTTAATGGTTTACCAGAAGGTCCAGGTGGAACATACTAATGAGTAAAATCTAGCCCCTTCCTAATCCCCTAGGTGCCAGCAAAGGGACCTCACAGAGATTGGGGTATGAATTATATTAACAGACCTAAAAATGCAAGCTTCTGAGAACAGGGAGAGCGCAGTAGAAACCTGTCAAAGTTGGAGGCCCCACAAAATAGCTATGGGGGAGGACAAGGCATGCTCACTCACTCTATTCTCGTCAACCTTGAAGTTGGCCTGATTGCTCCATCTGTGTGGTTAGAAAAGTTATTTAGTCGTGTACATTATACCCTGAGTGGGCCGAATGCATACAATTTATGAGGGGAGCACTTTAATGCATATTTAATAAAGCTGCAGACATTTATATACCAAATCAACAGTGTCAAATGTGTTTGCTTTGGGAGACTGGAGGTGTCCTGTGGCAATGCTGACACTCCTTGGCAAGACGTTTAAATTATAAAACATTCCAGCAGAGGGGAGAAGACATAATGTTCCTAGACTATAGTTTCTGCAAAGGGTTTGTGATAGAATTGAGGTAATCTGTAGAGGTCAAACAGCTTAAAACATGAAAGAGGTAAAAGCTAAGGAGAGCCAAACAAAGTGGGGATGAGGGTGAAGAGACGGTGAGGGGAAGCCTGGTGTAATAAGCATCATTTTAATAATGATGATGATGATCGATAATGGCTTAGTTTCCAGGCTGCTAAAACAAATGTCACACGATGAGTCAACTTAATAACAGGAATTGATTGGCTTACCATTTGGGGAGCTAGACATCTTCCAGGCAATTTATCTTGTTCCCAAGGTAAGAGCTAATGATTAAAGAAGAATACTGCAAACCATGTCTAAAACATAACAGAGTATACTTATGAGTAAAAAAGTAGTGATAGAGAAAATGTACACATGCTTCATTCATCTATCCTTCCATCCATCCATCCATCCATCCATCCATCCACATCCACCCACCCACCCACCCATTCATTTGCTAAATTAGCAGTTGAACAGCTACTATTTAACTCCTTTCAGGTTAGTTTTATAATTTAAAATTGTTTTTTCAATAAACTTGTCTATTGAAATATGTATACACTCACAGGAAGTTGCAAAAACAGTACACAAAAGTCCTATGTGCCCTTCCTCCAATGGCAACATCTGACATGATTTCTGCATAAATCAAAACCAGGACATTTATATTGGTACAAGACTTTATATAGATTTCACCAGTTTTTACATACACTCACTTGTGTGTATGTGTGTGTGTGATTCTGTGCAATTTTGTCATATGTACAGTTTTCAGCAACCACTAACACAGTGCACTTATTTTTCTAATCCATTCATTTTTAATTCATTCTGAAATCTATACAAGTTTGTTAGAAAAAAATGTCAAAAAGTAGAAGTAAAGATAGCAATAAAAATCAATTTTTACTGTCAGGGTACAGTTCCTTTAACAGTTCTTTCTTTGCATATTTCTGCCTATTTGTTTGTTTTTAACTAATTCTTGGGCATGTACTATGTGACAGTTATCACAATCATTTGTTACCTTTTATTTCATTAAATCTCAGCACAAACTTGGGAGTGAGATGCAAGGATTTCCTTATGCATATTTTATTCAAGAGAAGACTGAGGTTCCTAGAGAATAAATGACTTGTGCGAAGTCACATAGCCAGTGAGTGAGGCAATTAGGCTGATGCTGCAACCCATGTATGCAGACTCCAAAACCTGTGAGCTTGCCACTGGGTAAATGGCTTCTACAAATACTTTGCAGGCTAGGAAAAAGTTTGTATGGACATTATTTCATCCGATTCTTACCTCAAAGCTCTATAGACATGGCAAGGCAAAGATGAGTATATTACAGGGAAAAAACAGAGGTCCCTAGGTTATTGAATGATAACATACACTTAGGAAGAGGCAGAAATGAAATTGAACTCTGACCTCTGCTTCTCAATTCACTCTTCACTGCTATACCAGGTCAGCCATAAAGCAATCCCGATAGTTCTTACCCCCAAGTCCTACACCCTCATATTGTCAGTCCAAGATGTGGCTCAGAATCCTTCTTAACCCAGAGCACCAGATGGCAATTCACAAATCCATCAATTTGCATTTAAGTAGAAAGTTACCCCCACACAGCACCAAGCTAACCCTATACATACTGTGTGACCCTAAGAATGCCAGGGGTCTTGAATTGGGTTCTACATAAATGTACCTTTGTGCATTTCCAGGTGGAATGGAAACGACCTTTATTTTAACTATTATTTGAACAAATAAAAAACCCTAAAAAGGCACTTATCATATCCTAGCAGATCCTTAGCAATATCAAAGAGCATAATTTCAGTAAGGGTGTTGCATTAAATCTGAGCTAGCAAGAACGTATAATAAAAGTACAGTAATGAGCAAGCTTTATGATAAAATTAATGTAATTAATTAGTGTTTGTAAAGGACTTCAAGATCATGGGGTGAAAGGTGCCAGCTAGAGGAAAAGTCATCTTAGAAATTACCACTATTATCATCTTAAGACACGGCATATATTATGTACTATATGAGCATTTCCAAGCCTATATTCATGTTCCAGCTATTACGACGTTAATTTATAGTAATTTGCAAATCAGGCCTCTGATCAGCCTTGGGAACCCTTTCTGGATCTGTAAGTGGATGAGGTTATGACTCAAGTGGTATTTCAAACTCTATCCTGTGATAACCTATTACAGAGAGCAGCCCCTACCCCTGTGTGCATTAAAGTTAGAGATTCAAATTATAGCTGACACATGTGAGCCCTAAGGTGCATCCTTATACTCTGTGGCATGTCTTTTGGGGTTTGGTTGGGTTTTATTAAGAATAGGTTTATGAAAATCTCTTCAGTCCTGAATTTTCTGACTTTCCAAGATTCAGATATTATTGCTTCTCTCTGATCCAAGAATATTCCTTGATGTCAGAAACACCTCTTTGCTGTCACTGAATCACCCAGGATACATGGAATCGAGCCTGACATACTATAGATCTCAGGGAATTTTGGCTCAAGGGGAATGCACAATTCAAAGGTTGCATGTCCAAAATAGGCCTTTTATTTATAATCATCTCAATGGACAATTCCATTTGAAAACAAAAGATCATATTATTTACTGAACCATATAATTTCTATTGGGCTTTGGGGTTTATTAAATAAATAAGCTAATGATTTGATAGGAAAGGTAATACCAATAGGGAATTTGGAAAATCAAGAGAAATAGAATGAAGAATACTCTGGGGCAGATTTAGTTGTTGCTTTCCCAAGGCATTTTTAACTTATAGGCTTCCATGGCCGTTATCATCTCAGATACTGATATTTATGTTCAAAGCTACTGACAAGAGCTTGTTTAATCAAGTCCAACATCAGAAAGTGAGCGTGTAACGAGCTCAGTTTCTTGCACATGAAGAAGGAAGGGACATCATTTAAAAGGGTATCTTTAGGCATGCGGAAGGTGTGGCTGGGAGTTAGATGTGCATTTGATTTGGTGTTGGAGATCCTGGGTTTTGAGTTCTGACTCTCTCACTTACAGCTGTGTGATCTTGGACAAGTCACCTTCTCTTTTTTGATTAGTGTCTCCATCACTTGTCAAGGGAAGGGTGAGGAAGAGGGAGGAGATTATAGCAGATCAAGAATGACAAATGTGTGTCCTAATTGACAGAAACCTTCCCCTCAACACCTGCCCACACATGCACACACACACACACACACACATGTGCACACACATGCATATACATGTGCATACATATACACACATGCATATACACATGTAAGCATGCATAGACACATGTACACGCATGCACACGCATACACACATGCATAGACACATGCACACACACGCATCCCCTCTGGGTGCACCACGGCTGACCTTGCACATCCATCACAGCATCCTTTCCCTCTGAATACAGCCTGAGACTCCTCATCCCAATACTCAGTTCACATCTACCTACTAATCTGCACAGCTAATTGAGAAGAAACAGAAGCTCTGTTCAGCTCCAAAGAAAAATTGTGCTGTAATTTTGTAGCATTGCAAGAGAGTATCGATGCCTTTTTAAACATGAAAGCTTTTCTGCTGTAACATTTTAAGCAACTTTATAGAAATTATAATAACCCTCAAAAACCAAGTAAAATAGAAACATCATTATTAGAATGTTCAATTAGAAATGCAAACATGCTCTGCTAAAGAAAAAGCTCCAAATGCAATTGTTTAATAACAAAACATAAATTAAAAAGAAATGTACAAAACAAAACAAAATGCCCAGGGAACAAATTGTGCTCTTTAGCTGTTGATGAGAAGCCAAGAGCTAGACTGGGTAATATGAGCTTGTTCTAAAATGGTTTGCCCACTAGGCTTATGTCCTATATCCCACATGGACTTTGCCTGCACTGAACAAAACTCTGAACCTTTTCTCAGCTACTGACTTTGGCATATTATTTTGGAATTACCTCGGAGATCTCAAAAGGGTAGCTCTAGTAAATACAAATATCCTTTATAAAACCTCACTTTTCCAGAGTTTGATGTTTTATAATGAGTTTTCACATGCACATACCATCTTGTTTCATCTTCACAACAATCTCATGAGACCTGTGTTTTTATTACTCCCATTCTTATTCCTATTTACAGGTGGGAAAATTGGGTCTGAGTGAAGTTAAATCCCAAGCCAAGGTCACATAGCAAGTGAGCAGTGGAGTGGAGTGAAGATGGAGCTCCCTGGCTCCATAGATCCATGAAAGAGGGATGCACAAAGTTTAGCACCAGAGTCATCTTGGAAACAGCAGCTCAGCCCCTTTGATTTACAGTTCAGCAAACTGAGACCCAGAAAGTAAAAAGACTCACCCAAAGTCATTAGACAAATTAGGGGCAGGGTCAGACCTAAAACATGGGTCAGCAGATGCTTCTTTACTAAGAAGAAATGGCCGTGACCACCTGAAAAAAAGAGGGAGCATGAAAAAGGGGTGCTGGGTATAGTAAATGGAACTACCGCAGGTAGAGAAGCAGGAGCTGGGGTAGGATGCAATTTGGCAAGTGTCACAAAGAAAATTTCATTGGCGCGTGGTCATGTTGTACCTTCTGTATATTGTCTGTGGCTGATTTTGTGCTGCGATAGCAGGGTTGAGTAGCTGAGTAATCCAGATGTCCATTGACCAGAGACCATATGGTCTCCAGAGCCTAAAACATTTGCTATCTGGTCCTTTACAAGAAAACTTTACTGACCCTGGTGACTGAGGGGGATGAAGGCCTGGACTCCTGGCATGGCTCAGCTTCAAGTCACAGGTGTGGCATCAGGCCAGGTTTCTCTGCCCTTCCTGCCTCGGTCTCTCCATCTGCACAATATCTGGTTTGGGAAGAATCATATTCAAGCTCTCCCCTAATTTAGTCCATGCAGAGTCATTCCATTAATTACCATTCCCTTTCTGTCTCGCATGTCCCTGCCTCTCGTCTGGAGCCCACACTGGGCACTCTCCACTGAAAACTCCATTAAGGACTAGACCATGGGGAAAAAAAAACAAACCAGAGCCAAATTTAGGCAATATCCATAATCTTAAATGTTTTCAGGCTAAAAATATTGGCAAGTTCAAGGCTTCAGGGAAACAATTTCTCCCATATCTTGGATGGAGAATGGCTTTACAACAGGCTTCTTTTATCTAATTTGACCCTTGCATGCCCCTGAGACATGATCTACAATTCATAACTAAGAAAATGGTGGCTCAGAGAAGAGACCAAACCCAGTGAGCTGAGGGTTGCTTAGAGTTTCAGCCCACAGAGACCTGACATCCTCACCCAGAGCCCCACTTCCTGCCACACACCACCTCATAGTGACATTTGTAGCAATTAGCCTTTGGGTTTAAAAATGTCATTAGCCATCCTTTCTCTCTGTTATCATCACCATGAAACACCAGACTTATTCTCTATGAAAGTGATCAATCTGAGCAGTATGAGCATGAGCCTTATTAAGTGTGCTATTCTGCACCGCTCTGCTGCTGAAATCATTGGAAGACTGAGATGCCAGAGACTGGAAGTGTCTCCCAAATGCCACATCCATTCACCCATTTCACCAACATGCAGCAAACACCTACCATGTGCCCTGCTCAGAGCCACCATCGGCAGGACTGGGCGACTGAAGTAAAGAACAGGTGCCCTCAAGGACTACACTGTCTAAAAGAGGAGGCTGAGAAGCAGGCAACTACAATGACGTGTGCAGAATAACAGGGCAAAGCTGGGCAAACAGGCAGGGCCTGTCGTTGCTTGGAAGTAGGGCTTAGGTCAGGGCCACGGAGACCAGTCTTGGAAAGACAAATATTTTCTCCCAAATTTCACATTGAACCATAATCAAGATGGTATCACCATCTCAAATTGTAGTAGTGGCTAGAAAGTAAATTGTAGCTGCACTTGGCATAGACACTGCATATATCCATCAGGGGGTGACGTGGGCCTAGGAGATACTAATTATCACCTCATAATCATCATTGCATGAATATAGAAGTAATTCTGGTTATGTATTACAAAACAAAAGAAGTAGTGCTTAAAAAATATTATATCTCTCCCTTCTGTGTGTCAGGAATTCAGACAAAGCTTGGCTGGTGATCCAAGCTAATGGAGGTCACTGGATGGTGCTGGGTGAGAGACCAGTCTGCCCTGGAGGGTCAGTATTACTGCCCTTGCATGCCTGGGCTGGCCCTGGGGACAGCTGGAAGACTAGTTTGGCTGCCCCTCTTCTTCTCCCTGTGGTCTGAGAGCCTCTCCTTTTGGTCTTGCCAGCAGCATCTCCATACCCCCTCCTAAGCAGGTCAGGGCTCCAAAAGTTCAAAGTGGAAGCTGCCAATGCCATAACGAGGAAGGCCCAGGACATAGCATCACTTTTGCTAAATAGTAACGGTCAAAGCATTTACAATACACATTAGATTCAACAAGATACATCCTTACAATGGAAGAATTGTCAAATAATTTGTAGCCATCATTAATCCACCACAGTCTGCCTTCTGGCCACAGTCTATTTACATCTTTCATGCAAAAATAAATAAATTTTCCCCTTCCAAAGACTCCTGAAGTCCCATCCCATTTTAGCACTGGTTTGCAGTCCAAGATATCATCATCTCAGTCAAGTATGGTGTAGATGAGGCTTCTCAGGTACAAAGAACTGACAAACAAAGTTCTTCTCAATCTGATGATGTGTGAGCTAAATGGAAAAAATTTCCCCTTGCCATATCCCCCACACATGATCCCCTACTTAGTATGGAAAGACAAAAATAGCCCCAAAGGCATTCCTGCTCAAAAGGGGTGCAACAGGAGGTACCCAGCAGTTACAGGAGGTACCAGCAGTTACTGGTCTGTAGCAATTATAAAATCCAGCCTGGCACATGTTGCTCTTTCCTCAAATAAGGCCAAATAACTTTCCCTGCAAACAATTCTCCATGGCTTTTGGCCCACTCCTCTGGACCGTTCTGTATTTCCATAAGAAATGGCCCATATTTGCAACAAAGTAGCCTTCTCAGCCTTTTTCTTTCCCATAGGAAATGGTTAGAAAATGAGGTGTCCAAAGACCTGTTTTCATTTTGTAATGTCTTTCTCCCTTTTTTTCCAAGCCAATTGTGCTTCTACCAACACGATTCTCCTAAAAACTTTGCAGGTTTTGTATGAAATTCATTGGAGTTTGCACCATTAGTTTCAAACCACTCTTCTATTTATTCCCAAAAGAGATTCTACTCTACCTTGGGGTGAGGCACAGGCTTTTCTGAGACAATGACCTTCAAATGAACAGAAGCTTTTTTGCCCAGCTGAAAGGTCCTTTGAGGTACATCCTTATACATCATACAAGGCACAGTCTTAAATCAAACTTCTCAAAGAAGGGGCCTTATAGCTAAACCTTTCTGATCTCAAGATCTTTACCCTGAGGTCATGCTTACTGGGAGTCCTAGATTTTATAATTGCCCCTAGGCTATTCCCTACTTTGAGAACTGTTTGCTGACCAGAAAAATTGTCCTAGGTGCTTTATCTTTATTCTAAATTCTGCTAAAACACTGAACAACTTTTCCTTTAGTTCATCTCTCTCTTCTTGCATTCTATCATAACCCACTAGGAGAAGCCAGCTCGTTCTTCCAACATTCTGCCTGGAGATGTCGTTAGCCAGAGGCACATGATCTTTAGATGTCTTTTCTATTTTCCACATTACCACCAGCAATAGCCCTGCTAACCGGACTGCCCTTTACTCCAAATTTCAATAAGACTTTCCTTCCTACCCTGCAACCCTCACCAAGAGTTTCCTCAAGGCTCTGCTGGAAAAACAGAAGGAGAGACTACTTCTTGAGGGAAGAAGTGTCAGAGGATTTATGGTCATCTTTTACACATCATGGGATTAAGAACACAGATGCAGACTGCCTGGGTTCCTCTCCCAATTCCTCCACTTCCAAGCTGGTAGAATATTTGACATCTTCCTTGTTCTTCAATTTCCTCTTCTATAAAATAGGGGTGATAATAGTTCGTATGCCATGGGGTTGCTTTAAGGACTAAACAAATAGCATTTTTATATCAGATCTTTGAATTTAGTTCAACCTATTCTTATGGAGCTCCTGTACCTGATGGGCATAGTATTAGGTATCGAGGCTGCAGAAATAACTAAGAAATGGCTCATTTTTCAAGATGCTTTCAGTCTAATTAAGAGATGCCTAATTAGGAAATAACTATTATTCCTTTGGCTATTTCATTTTCACCAGAGGAAGCTGAGTTTCAGAGCATTTAACTTCATTTTTCAAAAACGTAGTTATTCAGCAATGGAGATAGTGGTGGAGCCAAGACTGCAACCCCCAGACTTTGTCCATGGACCCACACTGTCTTTGAGAGGTCCTTTGAAGTCCTGAGTCCTATCCCTCACTATTTCAGGAAATAATGCAAGGTTAAAGAGACATATTTTGAGAATTTTCATGTATTTTTTTCATATTATAATATTGTGCATATTATAATTGATCCACACATATGCATTTAGTATTCATAACTATTTAAATCATGTCTTGAGATGACCATTTATTGCATTTAAAAACGTTGCAGGTTACCCAAAATAGATGTCACTTTGACATAGACTTCCCGACTTTCTGAATCTTGCTTCCATAATGCTCGAGGCGAAAAATTTCATCTAAATATTATTGAATTCCAGCATGACATTAGCATGCAGAGATATTTACAATAACAGAGCCATTACAACTCAATCAAAAGCTGATTTCAGCCAGAATTATGCAGAATTAAATCTTGCAGGATTCAAATTATTAAAAATCAGAGACTCAATAAAGTGTGGTCTGGAAGTCCCATTTATCAAGGGAGTCGAAGTGCCTCTACAGTTATAGTGACTTTTTCATATATATTCTGCAAGAATTTGCATGCATTTTAAAAGATCAGAGTTTAATTCTTATGGAACTCAAGTAACTGTGCCATATTTATAAAGCAATGGAAGCCAGCTCTGAAGCTGTTCTCTCTGTTTCCTTTCTACATCTCACATTTTAAATGCATTGGTTTTTATTTCTGGTTCCCACTGGGAAGAAAGATCCTCAGTGAGGCCACAAGCATAGAGAGAGTACTTTACTCCAATGGAGGCCAAATCTGGGTGGCAACAGAGGTAGCTAAAGGAAATCCAAAATCATTTTTAACGCTTATTATGCAACTAACACATTAGAAATGTCCCTCTTTTGCTATGCTTGAGTGTACTAAGAAATTTTTTTATGTATTTATAATTCTCTGCCAGGATTCCTTCCAGACCATTTCATCTAAGTAGAAAAAGTACATTTCTAAGAGGAGATCGAGAGAGAGAGAGAAGAGAAGAGGAAAAGAAAAGAAAAGGAAAAGAGAAAAAAATAGAAAAGAAAGAAAGAGGCTACAGTATAGAAACAAGAATTTTTTACTTTGGCATGGACTTTAGTGTTCAGGAATCCAATTCACTTGACAAACTGCATTTGCTTAACTCGCCTACCCTGTGCTAAAGATTGAGATGAATGAGGTGTGGCCCCTGCCCTTCAACCTCTCACAAGCTGGCAGGGATGACTGAACTATGAATGGATATTTGCAAACTGGGAGTACTGTGACCATAAAGGACAAACATATCTGTCAGGAAGGCCATCAGCTGCAGATTATAGGAAACCTGAATGCAACTTAAGAAATCTGTCCACAGGGTGTCCAGGGCATGGACAGTGCCTCGATGCTGCAGTAAAGAAGGCAAGGGTCGTCCTTCCCTCTACTGGGAAGTCCGTCTGCCTTCTAGGCAGGAAGAAAGGGGGATGATGAACGTTAAAGGGAGGATGTGGATTCTACCTACACTGGCAAGAACCATGTCACCTGCACGCTTTTAGCTGCAAGAGGGTCTAGAGAAGTTAGTTGTTCTTTTTTTTTTTTAGATTCATGGGCAGGTTCTGGTAATCAAACCTGTGTCTCCGGCACAGCAGGTGAGAATTCTGACACTGAGCCACTGCCCTAAGGAAGTTAGTTATTAATAAAGAAAATGGGTGTTGGGAATCCAATCAGCAATGTCTGTCACAGGTCTCTAAAAACACAGAGGAAGAGGGTTTAATAAGGTGAAATGTAGGAAAGATGGTGTGTTGGTTTGAAACTGTTCTGTACCTCAGAAAAGCCACATTCATTTAATCCAATCTTATGGGGACAGACCTATTATTAGTTGGGACCCTTTGATTAGGTCGTTAAACTAAAGATATGACCCTGCCCATTCAAGATGGGTCTTAATCCACTTACTGGAATCCTTTAAGAGGGAGACATTTAGGAGACAACACTGTTGCTTGGAGACAGAAAATGCCCGGGGAGAAGCCAAAAGGACCCACAGAAGTTGAGAGAGCCATTTCAGAAACAACACAGGTGAGAAGGGTCAACAGACATTGCCATGTGCTTGCTATGTGACAGAGAAACCCCAGATGCAATCAGCCTTTCTTGAGTAGCCTCTTGTTGATGCCTTAATTTAGACATTTTCATGGACATAGAATCATAAATTTGTAACCTAATAAATCCCTTTTGTAAAACCAATCCATTTCAGGTATATTGCATTCTGGCAATACGAACAAACCAAAACAGGTGGTATCAAGGAAGGTTTAACACAAATAGATGACCCTGGAGGGAGAGACCCTTTCCCAGGAGAAAAAATGAAAGGGGTTTAAGTGAGGGATCAGCATGGTCTAGTACGTAGATTAAAACCTCAATGAAAACTAAGTTTGTTGATCCTTACTGGGTGCCAGGCACTGTGCTGCCTTATTGTATTTACTTGTCACACCTCTTGACTTCCATTTTACTGCTGAAGAAACTAAGAGCTGGAAAAGTTACGTGACTTTTCCAAGGTCAAATAATCAATATCTGGGTTTTTTTTAACTTGACCTCACTTCCTGATCAGTCTGGCTAGATTGTGGGGGATACATTACAGGGAGATAAACGTGGCGGGGGGTGGGGGAAGACACAAGATACAGTTCATCCCTTCAGGGGGCTTCCATTTAATCAGTCAATAAAAATTTATGAGATACTTGCTCAGCATCAGGACTGTGCCAGGTTTGGTGGTACAGAAATGAATAAAATACAGTCTTGATTCTGTAAATGTCTTGGTTTTCCAAGACTGCCATAGCAAATTCCATAGATAGATTGGCTTAAACAACAAGAATTTGTTGTCTCAAGGTGTTCGAGGCTAGAAGTCCAAAATCAAGTGTTGGCAGATCCTGCCTCATTGAAGATTGTTCTAGAGGTGGCTTGTAGGAAGCCCAATCTCAGTTTCTATCTCCATTACGTGGCCGTCTGCTTCTCTCTGTCTCTTCCTCCCCACTGTGCCCATCTCCTTTGCTTATAAAGCCTCTAGTCATATTGTATTAAGGCTCATACCATCTAGGCTGACCTCACCCTCACCAGTAACATCTTCAGAAATCCTGTTTGCAAATGTTCACATCCAAAGGACCGGGGTTTCGACCTAAGCATGTCTTTGTGGAGGACATGATTCAGTCCTTAACACGTTCAATGTAATTCACATTCCAAGGCAGAAAACAACAAATTGTGAAGTCCCTTTGGAGTGGTCCAGAGGAGTGCAGGGCCATCTAATGTCATGGAAGCCTGGGCTTGCTTCCGCTGCCTTTTCCAGGCACCTCGGTCTGGACTCCACTTGTTGGCAGGTCTGATGAGTTCTGGCTCACCTCCTGATCTTTTTTTTTTTCAAAAATGTATTCAAAACGTACCATAGTCTTAAATGGAAAATTTAAATGCATACACTTTTAGAAAAGAATAGGAATAATATTCAGGATCAAGAATTAGGGAACTAATACTTATATTTAAGAATAAAAATAAAGTTCTTAAAAGGAAAATCTAATACATTGGGCCCCACAAAAATTAAATATTTTACTTTCTGAAAGAGGATGAAAAACAAGCTACAAACTGGGGGAAAACATTTGTAATCCACACATACAATGGAAGAGTTGTACCTAAACTATATAAGGAATGGTAAAAATGCAACAGTAAATAAAGAAATCCATTAGAAAATTGGAAAAATACTTGAAGATACTCTTAGAAATACAGGTGAATCTGCCATTATCTCAGTTGAAAAAAACCTGAGAGAAGATGGGCCTTTTCTCATACCTCCTGGTCTTTGAAGGGTGACCTTGGCCAGCCTTTCTTTAAAGAGGCCGAAGAGGAGTCTGTGAGAATGAAAAACACCCCAGGAACATTACCAAGTTTATGAAGCTCTTAGACAGAACTCCTGTTTAGCCGTCATAATCCTTGCCCTCTTAGTGCTAGCCTTGACTGGCTAGTAACTCTAATGGGCCCAAGGGCACCTCCCACTTTTAGTTTTGGTTTCCTTTCGTCATAACCATGTGCCAGGCAATGAATACAGGACTTTATACACTTAACCTCACATATGTGCTTCTGTCCAGATGCTATTTTGTTCAGGGATGTTAAGTATTTCAGGTATTAAGAATTTCAGGTAATTCTTGATCACTCTGACAATAACTATTCTAAGTTCAGAGTTCTGTTGCTGAGTGCGACATGCTGTATTCCTCCAGCCCTATATCTCTCGGTGCCTCTGCTCCCCACTTCTCCAATAATTCTGCAAGATGCCACCAGCGGGGAAAGAGATCTCTCTGTTTGTTCATGCCAGTCTCTAAGATATCCTCTGTCAGTCTGCAGAGGGGAGCCCAGGAAGCCATTTATGTGTCTGTGACTCAGTTTCCAGCTTGTTTCTAATGGGGCAGAACTTATGAACTCAGTGATGCTTCTGATGGTTCAAAGTTAGACAACTCTCCTGGACAGAGCTGCTCAAAGCTCCACTGCTTAAGGTGCCTGCAGGGAAAGCTATAGGGGCAGAGAGGATGCAGGAGTGAACTCTCTAGCATCAAGCATAGTGCCATGTGCATTGTGTCCTCAGAAAATGCTGCCGACAATGAAACAAAGCCATGCTGTTATCTTGCTTCTCTAGGATTTTCAGATATGGCAGCAGTCAAATTCAGATCACTGGAAATCCAACTGGACACGTTTTCTCTTTTCATTTGACACTAGATGCTTAGAACCTGTTTTTAGATGAACCTTTAGCAATGTTAGAGAAATACATGTTTGAAAGTCTGCATCTTTGATGGTATAGATTATTGTTGAGCAAATATCCTTCTTCTTCCCTCACCCTGCTTTCCATCACACACATCAGGAGGTGAGTGGGGGGAGATACTTTCCTACCTAACTGATTTAGCACTGGGTCATGTCATTTGCTTTGGCCAATGGAATATCAGTAGACATGACTTGGACTGAAGCCTTCTATGTGCTTGTAACAATTGGCTCAGCTCTTGCACTCCTGCCATTTGCCAGGAGAAGAATGTACCTGGGTAATCAGTGGCCCAAACAGAATGACAGATATGTGGTACAGACTTGATGTACCAAGCCCAGCCACCCACAAACCTGTGACACCTCCTGCCAATTGATCTGTAGACCCATGAGCCCAAACACTAAATGCTCTTGCTTGTCAGGCTCTGAGTTTTGAAGTGGATTGTTATGCAGCACTATTGCAGAAATACCTAATACAGAAATTATTTTCCCTGCCTTTGTTACTGTACTCCAACATAGTAAGAGCATTTTGAAAAACAATTTTTCCCCATTGGTTTGCTCATTAATTCACTAATTCAACAAATGCTCATTTTTATTAGGCACTGGGCACTGTCCAAGGTGCCGAGTACTCAACGTAGAGAAAGCACACAGGACCCCAACTCTCAGGGCACTGTCATTCCTGGAGGTGTACATGAGTCATCAGCCCTTCTTCCAAGCACCACTGACACCTGTGCTCATGAATGACGTCACCTTCCCATCCTAAATGACTCATTTGATTCCAGAAATAAGCTTTTATTTCCCATGGCACAGGGAAGGGAGCACATCCTCCAACAAGGTGTGAGAGAGACTTCTCAGCAATTCACATTCATATGACGAAATGAAAAATCAGTACTAAGATCCAGTCTCTCATTCCCTAAAACTCGGAGAATGAACCATGGCTATCTTTTAGCTTCAGAATAATTTCAAGCTTTTTTATGAACAGATGATTCATCTAACAGCAGAAAGAAAAAGTTCAGTTCAATTCACAGAATAAAGCAGGCAATCGGCATTAAAATCAAGGATTTCATTTGCCATTGTTTGAAGCATGATGATTAAACGTTACTTATTACTTATTAAAATTGTTCTACCTGCCACATCTACATCTATACCATATGGCTGTACTCAGGTTTCCAGGCTGCCCATACTATACAAACACACAATTTTTTGTAAAAATTTTTTGTAAAATCTGAATACACAAACCAGTGCTCAGAGCATGCGTGTTGAATAAATGAAAGAATAGTTGAAAGTTTATGAATCCAACCCATTTGGAAGATAGCAAGCCAATTATCTGTTCTACTGAAGAGTTTGGGGCAATAATTTCTAAGATGTATTTGTTAGTATATTTTCTTTGCAAGGTGATAAAATGGGCTACTTGAGAGACACTGAGCTGAGGAAAGGTAAATAAGATTCTTGGCTGCAGTAGACTAATACACTGGAACCTCCAAAAGGGAAATTCTGCAGTAAAGTTTCCAAAGTCATCTGGCCTGGGAAACCAACTGTTCTTGGAGCAGGTCACCTGACTAGCACCCCAGGAACTCACCTGGGCACTACTGACTTACAGCATCCCTGCCACCCATACACAATGCAGAAATCTCATTGCCTCAAGGGGTCTTCCAGGCTGGAAAACCCAGAGTTCCGACAACCAGAACCTCATTAATTGGCACTTCCTTTATGTCCAGCTGCAATGACCTAAACAGCAACATAAAAAATAATTGTATTCGAAGTCTACTTCCAATAAACCTGAAAGGTGTTTTACTGGGCTGCAAAATGAGCTTCAATAACCACTTGTCCCTTCCCAGTTATATCTCCTTTAAGCATGCCCTAAAACACACACAGAGAAGCTTTCGTTAATTGAAGATAATGTTAGGATCTTGAGTGTATTCTTGCTCGTATTTCCTAAGCATGATTTTTCCTCTTTATATAGCAAATCTGGTTAAGGTTTACCTGTTTTTTTCTTTTTTCGAGGGTTTGGAGTTTCTATTTTCAAAAACAGCAGCTCGGTAATACTGAGCCAAGAGCTGTTAATTTTTCATTGACTTGCCCGCTGCAGGTGTGACATTCAAAACTTGATGGCTCTTAAATACAGCCCTTCAGGTGACTTCTGTCACATCTAAAGCAGATTAAATTATGAGCTGTATAGTTCCAGTATATTTTGTTGTATTATAATTTTTTTGAAAACTGGTAATTCATGCATGGCATATATGAGGACTCTCTATTAACCAGAGTATTTGATTAATGAGCCTAGCGTGTATTTCCATCATGCTGAGTAACTGACTTTATCCTACCTGGATGAATGCACTACTAAAATAAAACCAAGCAGTTTTCTTGTAAAGGGTTGTAACAGCATCATACAGAAAAATAAATGTAATGTAAGAACTAAAGTCAGAAAATGTGGATTTGGTTCCAGTTTTCTGTCTGTAATTCTAGGATAATGCTTTAGTACCTAGTAGGTGTTTAATAAATGGGTATTGGATGAATGAGTGCATGGATTGATAAATGAATAAATGAACAAATGAATGTATGAAACAAAGAAACCTTCCTGACTCCCTGCTGCTTGAGGTTTTTTTTTCCCTCTACTTAATATTCTGTGCAGCTTTCTTACAGAATTTGTGGCATAGTAATGTAAGTGCTTTTATTTTTGTCTTCCCCAGAAATAGGAGCTTCTTGAGGGTAGGGGTTGAGTCTTACTCCTTTTTCTATTTCTAGCATTTGACACTTCCTGGATCTTCAATAAGCACTCAGCAAGCTGTGTGTTAGCACATTGAATGTGTATTGCTTTAGCACTATGAAAAGAAAATAAATTAACAGTAGTAAAGAAAAAAAAAAGTCCTGATGTTGGGATCTGTATGGCAGGGGATGGTGAGGGAAAGGCATCAGAGCAGGATGTCATAGAAATGGCATGCAAGCCCAAGCGGTAGGAAGAAAAGGAAGAGGTTGCTGAGGAGCTGAAGAGCAATGGGTTTCAACCAGATTTTTCAAAGAACAGGGCAGCCACGAGGGGACAGACGCATGGAAGGTTGGGGAAGGAGAAGGCCTTCCATTGCCCTGGTTCATGGTTATTAACTGGGGCTAGGTATGTGCCTGTACCGGCAAATAGCCTCTTTGCCCCAACTCCCTTATGGAAAGAAAAGAAAATATTCTCCATAAAGCAACAAAAGAAAAGGAGGAGAACTCAATATCAACACTCTGCTAAGGAATCATGCCAATTTTACTAAAGAGTAGAGGGTATTTCTGTAAAACATTAGCAAAATTGGGTTCAGTGGAAATCACCAGTACCCTACTCCAGCCAAACTTCCAGGTTGCTGTGATGATGATGATTATGGCAAGGCAAGAAGGCAAGACCTCCATGTCTATTCTTTTGGGGTCTCTCCTGGCCATACTAAGCAAGTGGGTAAAGAGTGGAATTTGTATGTGAATATGTGCATAAGACAATGACAGACCTATGGCAGGGGTCCCGATCATATTTGTTTTATGAAAGCAAGGCTTACTCACTTGACAGTGAGAGACGTGAAGATTGATAGAGAGTTTACGTTATATGGGAGCAGAATTTATGGTCTTAGGGAGAACACCAAACAGGAGGCAAAGATTTTGGGTACTAGGAATAGGTCTACCAGAATTCATGTGTGACCTTGGGAGAGTCACTCGCTCACTCAGAGCTTCAGTTGCCACAATGGTAAATGAGCAGGTGGGTGGGACTAGATAACCTGGAAGATTTCTTTCTGATCCTGTGTTCTGTGATTCCATGATTTGAGACATTTCAGTTTGGGGGTAATGATGAAAACACACATACTATTTGATTCATAAATTTAATCATTGGACTCTTTCCCAAGGAAATAACCTGTCATTTATACAATGATATGTATATACAAAGACGGCCTCCCCAGCATTGTCAATAATAGTGCCAAAATGCAAATAACCCAAATGTCCAACATCAGAGACTGGTTGGGAAATATACTTATGATAGACTATTAGGTAGATCTTGAGATTTATATTAAAAAGGAAAGCTAAATTCAGTATTGGGGAGACTATAGAGCCTCAAGAATGTGGATTCCAGAGTCAAGTGTTTGTATTCAGATCCTGTCTCTGTCATTTATTTGCTGTTTGAACTTGAGCAAATTACCCTCTCTTTGCCTGAGCTGCTTCATCTGAAAATAGAGGATAACAGTTAGCTCATAAAGACTTGGGGATGGTGGAAAGATGGTAGGGTTAGAGGGGATGGTGGGGATGGAAAGTGGGGGTGGGACATGGAGGACATATGTAGGAGATATATATAGGAGCATGCAGCAGGTGTTTGATAAATGTCACTTTTCTCCTCATAGAGAAATTCTTTAGTTCTCAACATTCCTGGGTGATATGAGTGAAATGATAAATTGTAAGACAGGGCCTCTGTCCTTGGAGAGCTTGAAGTTTTACTAGGGGTTCAAGAATAAGAAACCTAAAGCAATGACAAAAGTGACATACCATGTGCTGACATAGTGAGAATTCTGTGATGAGAGACACACTGACATTGGGAATAGCCTCAGAGGACTTCATGGAGAAGAAAGAACTTGAAATGAGCCTTGAAAAATGTTCAGAATGGAGATATATAGTAAATGCTTCTTGTGGACATGCTCAACTATGAGAAATGAATTCTTGAGCATAGTGGCTTAAACACATAAACATGTATTTTTTTATGTAAGAGAAGCACGAATGTAAGCAAACCATTTAAATAACCAGGGATGCAGTCTCTTATCTATCTATGTCACCATCTTCAGCATCAGATCACCTCATGGTGCAGAATGGCTGCTGGAACTCCAGCCATCGCAGCAGAGTTTCAATGCAGCTGGGAAAGGAAACAGGGGAGCTCACTCCATTCAAGCTGAATCAGTGTCCTTTGAAGTAGCCTTCCCATGTGTCCACTGGCCTATCATTAACCAGATCTTCTACAAGAGAGTCTTATAAATGGAACTTATACTCGGGGGTGGGGGGGTGGAGGAGGCAATATGCCCAGCTATAACTTGGGATTGTAATACTATGAAAGAAAGGGAAACAACTCGTGGTGTTTGCCGCATAGATGCCAATTCAGAGACTCAACAGGGGCAAAAGCCCTGACACAGGAAGGAGAAAACTTGCAGAAAAAAATGAGGAGTCGTGTGTGTGTGTGTCCTTAGGGATGGTGGAAAGTTAAAGGCAGTATTGCTGAGTTCAAGCTCTGCCTGCATCACGTGCTGTCATTAGAGGTGGTCTACGCTGCCTATGACAGGTTCTTTCTATACATTTCCCTCAACCTCACACAGCTTTTCTAGGGAAGTCTACCTCTCCCATTTTGAAGATAAGGAAACTGGGGCTCAGGCAGCCTGTGATGTGTGGCAGAAGCTGTGTGGTTGTTCCCTGAGCGGCTGTTCCCTGCTTGTGGGGAGGGTCCAAAGCCAAGGCTGTCTCTGAATCATGCTACATCCCTTCCAGGCCTCCACAGACAGCCTATCAATCTCCAGCATCTTGTCACGCAGCCAGCAGGCTCAACACGACAGATAAGACAACTAGAGTTTTGTAAAGGGAGAAAAATAGTAACATTCTGGATTTGTGTGCAAGGAAGACCTATGCGATAGAGGGTCTTACATATAAGCAATACTGTCAGATTGAAACACTGACACCTTTGTTCAGCTCTTCATATTCTGAGCATCTGCAGGACCCAAACTACTAGCAGACACTTCAGATTACTTAACCAGACATAAAATTGAAATAGGGAAAAATGAATTGAGGCCATAAGCCTCACAGGCATCCCAGGTCTTTCCACGGAGGCAAATGGACTTACTGATTGAGTTATCACAGCAAATACAAGCCAACTCCTTGGTACTTCCCAAGGCTGGAACTTTCAAATGCACTCTCCCAAGGAGGAAACTGTCCATCTCCCCCACACTGCATGTGTAATTTTTAAGGAAACAATCACTTGGAAGATAATTTTGCTGAAAAATATAAAATAGATACAATATCCAGTTACCTATTTTTAAAGGAAGATGAATGATCCAAAGGAGAGAGAAATTGCATTTGCTATGGAAATTTGAATCTCAAGAAGTATATTATATCCTCCTGTGTTCTCAATGAAAAGAAAATTCTTTCTTTCTTGGGGAACACACTTATGGCGTTTTAACTTTTATGACATTTCTGATTTGGGATGATGAGCTTTCTCCACAGAAATGATTCAAACTTCCATTTTTGTGGTGTGCGTGTCCTTATAAATTACTCTGCCAGCAAAGGAGGAAGAAACTGCTTCTTCAAGTGGAGATTGTGCTGCAGGAGCAAAGTTTCTTTCCCCATTCTGGATAGTGGCTTCTGATAGAGACATATATCAGAGAAATAAATTGCACTTAATCACTAATCACCTGAACATAAGCTAAAAGTGGTATCAATCTTTTCTATGGATGAAAATAATTTCCCTTCATAAAAAATGAACAAAGACACATTTTTCCAGGTGCAATTACATATAATTGTAAGGATATATTGAGATATGATTCAGATCTCGCCCCTGTCGTGACAAGTCCCAAGGTACCAGAAAGTCCAAATGTATCTTTAAAACATTCTGAGGAAATCCAGATCCATTGTCTCTTCTTGAACATGAAACAATGCTATCCAAGGGAAACTTGAAGCAATGATGTTTATTTAGAATTAGAATCGATTTTCATTTTACATAACACCTTTCATTTTCAAGGCTCCCGAAGTACTTTACAAAGCAATAAGCCAGACAGCAATATTGCTATAGACAAGTGTAACCGTCATTATGCTTTCTGTAATAGCTCGCAGGCTTGGAAATTAGAAATCAAGGGAGAGAGATGTAGAGACCGATAAAGAAGGAGCAGCGAGGGATGAGAAGGAGAACTAGAGGGAGATGGCACCGGACTAAGATGGGGGACTTCGAGAAGTCAACCCAGGAAGAGGAAGAGACAGCCGGCAGGGAACTGAGCCTTCGTAATGGGGCTTTGTCATTTTGAAACATTTCCCAGGGATGTTTTACTTCCAAATATGAGGACAGGTTGTAACATCCTCCACCTCATACCTAAAGGAACAGGAGAGCCTCCCTTCCACTGAGCATTCTCCTGCTGGAGGGGACTTTGCAGCCTGAAAATCTGGGATTCACAGTCCAGCCCCACTGTACTGCATGGGTGTCAACCACAGGCTTACCTTCTCTGAGCCTCATTTTCCTTGTCTGTATAATGGGGATCCCGAGACCCACGCTGCAGAGCAGGAGAAATGAGGCAAAGCTCATAAAGGACCAAAGGTACAGGAAGTACTTAGTCAAAGTCGGTGACGTTTTCCGCTCCTCGTCTTCCTCCACATACGGACATGGGGGGTAGGCATATCCTCTGGGAATTTCCAGCACACAGAAGAATTGAGTAATTCCTGTACAGGGCTTCATGGCTTCCAAGTTCATGATCTCATTGGGTGAAATGAAGCCAACCAGGCCACCCCAATGGCAGGACAAAGCTCTTGCAATCTCTTTCCAGCATCTTCATGACCTCGAGAGTTCAGTGTTATTATTCCCATTTCACAGGAAAAGAAACAGAAGCCCCAGCAGTGTCAGAGCCAGTGTTCTACCCCCAGGCCATGCTGTCCGCCCCCTGCAGCTGGATCTACAACCATGTCTTTGAGATGCTTCCACGAAATAGATAAACATTGTAGACATAAAACAACCCTTGAAATGACTGATTTTGCTTTCTTTAACTGCCACCCAAACATGCTTTGATTTTGCAATTCAGTTTTAGTGCAAAGGGGCCCAAACTCTTCTTTGTCAAAGAACCTGGCAACAGGGATTGCTCAACAAACGTTTGAGATGATTTTTACATTGATTCTTCACAGCATGTGTGCTTTGTCACTACTCACAAGAAAACACTTGCTGTGGGCCTACTATGCTTTCGGTACTGTGCCAGGTGTTAGCACCCAGAGAATAAAAATGACACAGACAGCGGTCATTATTAAGTGTATGATTCGGCAGAAGAAAGGCAGGGTTCTGGAGATGTCTGAGAGACCAGTCACAACCCAGCCTTGGGAGTGGCAGCTAGCAAAGGTTCCTTAGGCACAGGAAAAGTAGGAGGAGGCGGTCATACATTCCAGAAGAAATGATGAGAGTCAGGAGAGGGACATTAGAGAAAAAGGGAAGATTTTGGCAAGATATTTAAGAGATGGAAAGATCAGTTACTGTAGACTGCTTGGAATTGGCACTTAAGGGAGAAAAAGAAAGGAGTCCATCCCGTGTTTTAAAAAGGCTCTCTGTCAACATCGGCTAAAAATAATAATCCTAAAAAAAAAAAAGACTGAAAGTTCAATTTCAGCAAATCTCCCCATTTCCAAGATTTGGCAGATCCCTGCTCCCTTTCCAACTGAGGCCACTCTTCCTCGCTGTTGGGGGGCGGGAGTGGGGGGCATTGCATTGTATGATATATTACTTATTTTAATCGAATACCATTTTTTTCTAATTGTCGCGGCGCCGGCAGCCTCCCGGGGGCTGGTCTGACTTGTGTACATCCGTGACAGGGGAAGCGGCGGCAGCAGCTGCTGTGTGCCAGCCCGCCCGTGTTCGGTACCTCTCACGTCTTGTCATTCACATCTCCCCTAATTACTGAACATCTGCTTACCGTGTCCATTAACATTCCGCTACCAGCTTGTCTAGTTTAATACCAGTGACTCCTGACCTCCCCCAAGGAAGGCGCTTTCTGTCAAAATTTCCCCCCAAAGAAGCCAATTCTCCACGCAAAATTTGCACTTTTTTTTTAATGCTACCTTACTAAAGACTTCTGAAAGGAAACGGGTTTGATTGGGTGCCATTTGGAGGGGTGGTGGGAGGGAGGAAAGGAGGCAGAGCAACTGGAAACCTTCTTCCTGCTTTATTTTGCTTTGTTTTGAGTCTTTAAAATTTTAAAAATGGAAGTCATTTTTTAATCTCAGTGTCCCCGTCTTCCCCAGCTAGGGGGCGGTGTAGCCACCAGCTCCGGCTCCATTATCTCTAATGGGATCTGTCTACCTATTTATAGACCATCGTGGAAGATTCCGACCGCCTTTATTATTATTTTAATTATAGGTTCCCGTGGCGGTGCTCTTGTTCCCTGGCACACCCAGAATCCCAAAACTCAGGAAAAGAGAGACCCTTCCGCAAGGGACAACGAGAAGTAGCACGCTAGTCCTCTGTGAACGTCAGATGGAATTTAAAAGCTCGCACAGCTTCTCTTGCTTTCCGATTGCAACATGCTCAAAAAGTAGAATAGAAATGTGAAGGAAAAAAAATACAGAAACAATATTTCGTTCAAAGCATAATGGATCACACGGCACACGGTTCCCAGCCCAGGGCTGATTCTCACCAGATTGCCTTTTGTGACTTTTCTCTGACGTTAAAATTCCCATCACGGGGCATCTTATAGCCCAACATGGTAACGGTAATTATATCGAAGGGGAAGAAATGCAGGATTATTCTAATGAAAGTGAGCGCTGGGGAAGGAGTTAATTTTAAAATCATCCCAGACATGATTTGTGAATCGATACATATTTTAAATTGTTTTGCACATTAGATTCTTGGTTCTGCTTCCTGTTTTGATAAATGGCAAATCCTCTTCCTTGTAGGAGAGTAAAGAGTTGGGAAGGCTTCTACAATTACCTTGCTCAGAAAAGTGCTCCGTGGGCTCCCTGTGCTTTCTCCTGCAGCTGGACTCTGCTTCGAAGTGGAAAAGCATTTAGTGAAGGGATGCTTCTGTGTGTACCAGGCGGTTTAAATAGGATGCACGCTCAAGCCGGTGCAAGGGTGAAAGTAGGGCAGCTAAGAACTGATTTTGATTTTACTTTTCTTCAAAAGAGTCCAAAGTGATCACTGACCTAAGCCCGAGTAAATTCCAACGAAAGCAAAGTAATTAGGAGAGAATAATGTAGAGTGTTACTATTTTGCCCGACTGTATCGAAAGGCGTTTACAGTACTTTGCTGCAGGGAATTTGCTCTGGCATCAACACGAAGCCTACGAAGGCTTTTCTAAGAGCTGCAACTGCCGGGCAGGAATAAAAGAAGGAGAAAGGTGAATGGATAAATGGATTTAAAAATACTGTGGAAGAATCCCTATAAACACATTTTTTTTAATGTGCATTTCTAATACACAACATCAATCTGAATTGTTGCCCTCTCCAAAGCACCTATCAGAGAAAAACATTTTAACAAGGGGGGAGAAATGATCTTTTAATCTCAACAATAAAAGCATTTCCATCCTTTGTATATGCTGACTTACACAAAAAGTGCTTTCAAACAACAAAAGATGGAGCAGTAATTACATAAATCTCTTCATTCTTGATGAAGACACAATGGAGTATGAGCAAATCAATAGTCTAGTTGCTGTGATTCTTGTTTTTATTATGAGCCGAGAGCAAACTTGTTAAAATTAAATTCCGCTTCTTGTGTATAAAAAAACCTCGAGATTTGCGCAAATCCAGGGGAAAAGAACACATGTTCTGTAAATGTTTAATTTTTTCCATGCTACTTAGGAGATTTATGATGGAGCGGAATCAGATTTAGAGATGAATGTGACACCAGTAATATAACATTGTTGTCTGCATCCCCAAAAATGAGTCGGGTCACTTCAGACATCTCATTTTAGCTGCTGCATTATAAATGTTCAGAATGTCCAGAGATTACCTCCTCAATTTTTGATCCCACTATTAAATAAACTAAATGTACCCTAAAGTCAAACATCTCTAACTTATTGCCAAGAAATTGGCCGTAATGATTCTTCCCTACAACCTACATTTATTAATACTTCCCATCAAGAATAAGCAATATTGTTGAGTTTCCAAAGAAAAGGTGAAAATTATTGCATTTAAAAATAATTAATAGATGGACCTGCATACCTTTGAATTAAATTAGGGGAAAAATATTTCTTTTTTTGTAGAGATGATTGCATTCATATCCTGTTTGGTGTGAAAAGTAGATTCCAAAAAGCTTTTAACTAATTTGTTCAATTTGTTTCAAAGCCAACATGAATAGGCTTGGTGCAAATTCAGATTCATTAAAACTTAATTAATATGCATCATTATGCAAATGAGGTTGCAGTTAATGAGTTCTTAAAAGAAGCTTTCTTTAATTAGTTCAGTTTTAATGGCATCATCATTTATCTGACTTGTTTTTAAAGCCACATGACATGCAAAAAGTGACCATCCTCTACAATGTGCTGCTTAATTGCATTTCATCCTAATTGTTTAATGTTGAAAACTTTGAAAAAGTTACAACATTGTGATATTCCCTCCTATTAAATGGCTTTCACAAACTTTTTCATTCTGAGGATGGAGGTGTTGTTTCAATCCTAGGCTTTTTTGCTACTGTTGCTTTTAATCATTGCTATTATTGAGGGGCTCGCCTGTTTTGAGCACTTGTTTTGATCCTGTGGAAATTATGTCCACGCACACAGACCGACGAGCCCATTCTTACAGGTACGCACACGAAGCACGAAAATATAACTGCTCAACAAGCACCCTTTATTGTTATGTGCATACATGTGTGTGGATTATTACACTTACGGACTTGAAAAATTAAAACAAGTCTTTCGTGAGGCCATCTGCTAACTTCAGGAAGCTTGGTAACATGTTTTAACACAGGATTTTAAAATGTAGGAATTCACAAGAATTGCAGCCACCGCTATCACCAGTGCCTACATCAGAGATGTCTGCTGGGGAGAGAAGCATGCTTAATAATTATTGGGGAATGTGGAAATCAGAAGGAAAAAGAAAATAATAAAGGCAGCTTAGTGCAGAAAAAAAAATGCTAACCCAGGAAATGACTTTGGAAGCTTTGGAAATACAATGGTTTTTAAAACATTTTCAGATTTATGAAATATTGTGCTTCACAATTACAATTGTGTTTTGACATGTGGTGCCGAATACAATTCTTTGGGGGAAAAAAAAAGAAAGCTCTTTCACAAAGGGTCCTAGAGAGGAAAGCAGTACGCTGTGTTACACGTTTTTACACTACTGTCATTAGTTCTATAACTGAGACAAAGTACTTGCATTTTGGAGCTCAAAAATAAATAAATGTGCTTTGTATTGGTTTAAGTGAAGCTTTATGTTTTGTTTCAGCCAGGATTGGGCTGTGCACACTGCACCCTAATTAACAACAACAAAAACTGCCGTGCAAAGCTTGCATTTATCAAGACATGGGCCAACACTGCATACATTGCACATTTCACATACAAAAAAAGGAAAATAAATTTTCTGGCCTCTTTTTAACACTTAGTCTTTTGAGTGCTACCAAGAATATACTGATTAAATAATTAGAAAACAAAAATAAATATCCAAGGGACCGGAGCTGAGACCCCATTATTTGGGGGGGTGGGAGGATTTTGATAACGAGGCGCTGTCTTTGGCTGGAGACATGCTCTCCTTGTTCCTAAGTCGCCGGTGTCAGCAGTGTAATTGGCATCACACCGCCATATGGCGATTGAGATCATATTAATAGAATTACATGAATAACTATTGGGGGAGGTTCTGTTTGCAAAAATGACATCACATCAAAGTGTGGGGCGAAGCCATGTGATTCTGGGGTGTTTTTGAACAAGAGGGATGTACCAGGCTTTGTTTATCTCAGACAAGGTTAGGGAGCAGCCAGGTAATCGACTTCTCTTAATAAAAACAGAAAGTGGTGCCATTCAATGTCTCGAAGCTGGAACCAACCAAAAGACATTTTTAAAAGAAATCAGTTTAGCTTATGTAATATAACGACGTGGTCTGTAAGGGTGAGGAATGTGTCTAAATTCTGTCTCAGCGACACTGAGAACAGTGCCTCGAATATATTGATGCTCTCTAAATGTTTATGGATATATGAAAGGATTAATTAAATCATATCAGATTTTACTAATAAATCCTTGCTTTAATATGTTACAATAAAAATGTGCATGTATGAAAAAATAATCATGGAAATAGTGTAAACATACGTGTGGCCTCCTTCCCGTGTCTGCACTGAAAAAGTAAAATATTTCTTTAAAGGAATAAAAACAGGCTTCTCTCTTTGACTCAGTGCTTTAGAGCTTATAAAAACAATTTTTGTACTTATCTCTTTGTAATTTTACTAGCAACATTTCAATGTTGGCAGTAATGTCTCCATTTTTTTTTTTTTACAAGGGTCAATATCCCACTCCAGAGAGGGGATGTGGTTTGCTCGAGGGCAAGACCCACACGTCAACACGAGACTGTGGCCCCCACCTCCAATGTCCTTTCCACTGCCCACCACGTGGCCTTCCTGCAGCAGGAAAGAAATATGAGGACTCCAACTCCCCTATCCAGAAAGTCCATGGGGCCACATCACTGTCTCTGCTCCAGCTAAGAATTTTAATAGAAAGGATAAATTATCTGAACCACAGGGCCGACAGCTGTTTAAGTTTAGGGCTTTCAGAGATAACATTCAAAATGATAATGCTAGGGGCCATCAATCATAATTATTTTAAAATTCAATAAACATTTAGCGTGTACTTTGTTTGCATCGGGGCATGGTGCCAGGTGCTGAAAAGCCTTACTTTATTTAGTCCTCACAATGCTTCTATTTGAGGCAGGCACACGTATCCGTGTTTGGAGGTAGTTGAAGTCTGGAGAAGGGATGTGATCCGGCCGCAAGTCAGAGGCAAGGCTGGGCCACAGCCCCCGACGTGGGTTTCCTTCTGCAATCTGCCTGGGGGCTGAACGCGTCAATTAAAACCCCGTTAAGAGTGGAAGACATATCCAACCATCAAATCATAAAAAGCTTTCTATAAATCGGAGTGTTCAGAGAAGGCTTTCTAGACTAAGCGAAGAATGAGGCTGGGAATAACGACAATATTTATGACAACAAAAACCACTAGGTTTATCAGGTGTTTACTATGTGGCAGGTATTTTGGTCCCTTATGGGTGCTAACTCATTTAATCCTCGCATGGAGGATCCCATTCCGAAGGTGACAGAAACGAGTTCCAGCAGATCAGGCAACCAGCCCAGCGTTCCATGTTAGTGGCAGAGCCGTGGTAGATTTCCTCTTGGAGAGCAGAGTCCAGCCTCCCTGTATCCACTCTGTCTTCAGATAATGACTACTGGTGCAATGGAGTGAAATGTGCTTCGTTGTTTGCAAAACGATCTGTCTAAGAAGACAGAGATCATTCTTTTTTTTTTTTTTTTTTCCTTTTTTCCAATGCTCTAGCACAAGTCAAAATCCTGGTGGCACGAGTATCACCCTCAGTGGGATGAAAATGCGGCCATCTCTACGTTCCTCTGGGCTGAGAGTGCTCGTGGGTTGTGCATGTTTACTGAGTGCTCATAACAGATTTTGAGGTTTGATATTAATGGAGAAATTCTGAAGAATCTACAGTGGGCAGCTATAGAAAATGAAACTAGAAATTGGAGTCAAATATGTGTTGTGAAGTCTCAGTGTTCACCAGAGAACGAAGAGGAGCAAGGAGATGGGGAGAAGGTTCTATTAGAATGGGCAGGTTACTCTCCCTCGAGGGGGTTTTTTTTTCGTAATGAGATTTTTTATAGGAATTGTCTCACGTAACTGTGGGGATGCGCAAGTCCAAATCTTATAAGGCAGGCCCCAAGCTGGGAACTTCAATAAAGGTTTTCAGTGAATTCACCAGGAGAAGCTGGCTGGCTAAAGTACAGATGGAAATTCTCCCTCCTCTTCTGGGTTCTGTCAGCGTCCAGCCTCTTGCTTCTTGTGGCTTTTTCTCCATAGGAACTTCATCCTACTTAGAAAGGACTCCAGTAATAGGATTAATAGCCATTCTGATTGGGCTGGGCCACACCTTAAATGAAGTAACCTCATCAAAAGGTCCTACTTACAATAGTTCATAGGAATGGGTTAAATTTAAGTACATGGTTTTTCTGGAGTGCACATGGCTTCAAACACCACACCCGAGGGGTTGAAATCCAAGATCTTCGGAGAACTCTTGCAATCTTCAGGCTTACCCCACCACAAACCCATGGATCTTCAATCTCACCTGAGTGGGAGATTCTTTTTTTATCTGCCCTTCTCCTACCCTGCACCTTTGTGAAACCCTCGGAGCATCTTGGCCTCCTCCGTGCTCTCTCTGTCTCCTCTGTCTCTGTCTCTCTCTCTCTCTCTCCTCTCCCTTTTTTCTCTCATTAGAGAAGGTGTGAGTTTACAGAACAATCATGATTCCCATACACCACCCTAATGTCAGTGCTTTGCATTGGCTTGGTATATTTGCTAGCTGCCAGATGCTGTAGATTCTACCTCTTCAGTGCATTTGCAGCTGTCAGACCCCTCTCCTTTCCCTGTGATTACTATACCTGAGGTTTTTACCACCTCATAATGTCTCCTTGCCTCCCATCTCCAATTTGAATCTATTCTCAATACTGTCACCAAAGAGCCTAACTCTGAATTTGCCACTACCTCTCTCACAAATACTCAATGTCTCCCCATTGATTTTCTAGAACAATATAATATTCTCAACCCAGCTTTCAGAACCCTCGATTTTTTAGCCCTGAACCTTAAATTTAATCTTTTTTCCTTTTTTTTTTCTTCAATTTTTAGGTTATCTCTCAAATCAAATAACTCTTCCCTCTACTTTCATTTAAACAACATTTAGCTTTCTGGTAATCTTAAAATTATGTACTATGTTGTGGAATTGTATCCCATACTAAACTGTGAAATCTGTTCTACAACTAATTGTTGTGCTGTGCTTTGAAATTTATTGCTTTTTGGTATATACGTTATTTTTCACAAAAAAGAAAAAAAAGTTGGTTGTGATGATAAAAAAAATATTTATTCCTTCTAGCCTCCAATATTTTGGAGCAGCTAGAAGGAAAAATCTGAGATGATGGTATGGTAACCCATGAGAAACCCTAGGATCTCTCCTTTAACTACTTGTTGAAGAGTACTCTGAAAATTATTGCTTTTTTCTTTCTTTGTTTTGTATATATGTTATATTATACAATAAAAAAGTTTTAAAAAATTAATATACTATATGTTCACGATAGACAATTTGTAAAACAGAAGAGTGAAGAAAAAATTATATTCTTCAATCAAAATACCCAAATATAATTCCAAAGTATAATAAATGTGTTGGTTTAGTTTTTCCATGAATATAATAATAAAATAGATATGACAAATACGTATGACAAACCTGAGATAACTTTGTAAAAATAATTCCATATTCATTTTTTCCACTGAGCAGTATAGTGTGAGCATTTTGTCACATCCTTAAACATACTTAAAATACCAAATTGAATGAGAAGCAATTAGAAGAGTACCTAGTACACAGCAGGTGCTCAATAAGAGACTGTTAACTCTCATCATTACTATTAGCTATTATTATTCCCTGAAAACATGATGATTAATAGCTTAAAACATTTTATTGTAAAGTTATTCAACAACTAATTTGAAATATCTCCTATGGTTGGACACTTAGGCTGTTCATACTTTTATGCCACCATAAACAATTCTGCACTGACTATCCAGGTGTGTGTGTGTGTGTGTGCATGTTTGCATAGGTATACACATGTCCATGCACGCTTGTGCCTATGTACATACCTGTGTGCGTGTATGTTTGTGTATTTGTAGATATGTTTATATGTCTATTTATGTATACATGTATGCATGTATGCGTGTATATATGTGTGTCTGACTGGTGTCTGATCACCATCTTTATTTCTTTCCCTTAAACTACTAAGAGCAGTTAGCTGTGTTTAAAGTGTTCTGCCTCAATAAATTTGTGCAAAATCTCAGATCTCACTGGTGGCAGAAACAATAATGTGAATTCAGAACCGCCTTTTGGGAAGGTTCTGTGGCTTAGTCCCACCCTACTCCCCTCCTTTGCATACAACAAAACCCCACAGTCTTGGCCCAAAAGTTGAGGCTGGTTAGGGAAGTGGATGGCCTAGAGCTGGAACCCAGATGATGAGGCTGGTTAGGGAAGTGGATGGGGCTACCTCCTGGCTGCAAAGGTGAATAAGGGGTGAGACCTCCTCAGGAATTAAAGAGCATTTCAAAAGCCTGAGACTAGAAAAGGTAGAGAGCGGAAGGATGTCCCTGATGAAAGAGCATATGAGGACATGGATTTGGAAGGTGGAGCCTAAAGGTGGAAAGAACTGATCATCGGGCTGCTGCTTTCAACCAAGCCTATGCTGGGGAGAAATGGATAAGGGTACGGAGATGATCAAGAAGTCCTCCAGACTTTCTAACATGCCCACCTCACTGTCTCCTTACCTGAACTGTTATTGTTTATTTATCTTGGTCAATTCTATAATTATAAATTGGCATCTCTTTATAATTTGAGTTTTGTCCCCCTGATTAATAATGAAGTTGTATTTCTTGATATACACTTTGTCTCTACATTTCTTTACTGTAGACAGGGCCAGCTACATAGTTGTGTAACTCAAAGGAAAATGAAAATGCATTTTGCTAAAAAATTATTGTGGATTTCAGGAAGGCGATATCAGAGTATTAAACCAAGCACATGCCCTTTTGATGCTGCATCCCACATGTCTGTCCAGGTCTCACAGCTGTGAAACCGGCTCTGATTTTGTCTTCTCATGTCTTCTGACCATTTTTATATTGATGTCCTTCTTTCTTCTTGATTTATCTCAGCTTTTTATATATTAAGTATATTAACACTTTGCCACATTTCTTACAAAAATAAGAGTGTTTCCCATTAGTGATTTACAAGAATATAAGGTATCCCTCAGGGTTCATTTTATCCTTGCATGAGGTCATGAAATCTCTGCCTTGCTTCAATTCTAATACAAAAGCCAACGGTCAGCATCGTGTCCCAAACTGATGATTCTGCTTCCTTGCCCACAGTGCCCTTTTCCTCCCTATCACACACATCCAATCTCACTGTTCTTCAAGGTCTAACGCCAAGGCCCTGTTGCTTAGGAAGCTTCCTGGGCTATGATCTGAAAATCACCCCTGCAGCCCCCAACTAACCCTCCTGATTTCTCTCTTAAGACATGACCTGCATCCAATGGCAAAATACTCTCACCTGGGCCTGGAGTTTAGCTGTTACCCAAAGTCAGGTCTTTGATACCAAAGACCTTGTGTGAGTCAGCATTAATCCTGCATGTCCTGCTATTATTATTTTTATCATTAATAATCAACATTTATTGAGTACCCACTATCAGCCAGCTTCTCTCCACAACATTTATCTGCATGACAAATGTGGCATTTCCAAGATGCTTTCATGACATCAGACAAACCTGGATTCTAATCAAACTGAGGGCCTTATGCTGTTCTATCCTGAGCTGATGGTGAATCTTATCCCAGACCACCCTTGGACTTGAGTCCCAGAGTGTTCAGAAAATGTTAGTTCTAATTAGTATCATTGTCATCATTAGTATTATTGACATTTGTTGCCATGTAAAAAGCAAGTATTGGGTCATTTAATCTTGGAAGTAAATGAATAAAAGAATGCTTTTATTAACTCCATGGTCCAGGAAGGGAAACAAAGCTCAAGGATTTGGAGCCAGTATGTGAAACATTGATTGTGAACACTGGTCATCTGCCTCCAGTGTCCTCAAACAGGACAGCAGAGTGGTGCTCCTTGATCCTCAGCAAAGAAGGAGGCTTCCCACCACTTAGCATAAAGGTGATGGATTTGGATTCCATAAGTAATGGGGACCTAGTAAAACCTGGCTTCTCTCATTGATTTCACTGCCATGGTCTCATTTGGACTGGAAATGAGGACCAGGGATGGGACAGTGCTGAATGAGTGTTAGTTGAATGAAGAAGAACATAAAAGAATCACAAAGTTCCTTCTCAAAATGAAAAGTTCAGACAAGACTTTAGGGACAATCATTCCCAGATCACGGTTCATTGCAGTAAAAATACAAGATATTTATTTAAACAGATAGCTAACATTTATTAAGCTTTCTTAATGCTAGGTACAAAGTGCTTTAAATAGACAAGGTTCTAGGGGAGCGGAAAAATGAAGTGATCTGCCCAAAGCCAGAGAGCTAGTGAATGTGTGGGTCAGAACTGGCATCCTCAATTGCCTACTCCACTTGAGGCTTTTTGGTGAATGTTTCTTGAGCAATGACTATGTGCCATATACTGAGACTACAAAGTGATTAGGACAGGGAGGGTCCTGTTCTCTAAGAGCTCCAAGACTGGGGGAGGAAAAGCTACAATTCAACCAGACCGAGGCATTGGAAGAGGTCAGGTCTCTGGGCAGTTACCCAAGACAGGGATTGCAGTAGAGGGACAGCTGGGTTAAGGAAAACATCTGCAGTCCATATTTCAAGTCCAGACCCAGATACTACAAAACTCAGCCATCCCTTTGAGCTGGGGAAACCTTCTGAAAAATTATTATTTCTGTCTTTGAGCTTGGGAGTCTCACTTTTCACCCACTATAGAGCTATCTCTTCATCCATCCATTGATCAATAGATCTATTTACTCATTTATTTTTCCATCTATCCATCCATTTCCTCACTCATTCATATCACTGCTTATTAATTATTCTTTTCAATTCTTTCATTGATTTGTAAAAAATATATTGTTTCAACTGAAGCAGAAATTGATGTAGACACCAGAGTTTTAGTTTGCTAAAGCTACTGGAATGCATATACCTGAAATGGTTGGTTTTTACAATGGGGATTTATTAACTTAGACCATGAAAATAACCAACTCCAGGCATCAACTGTACGATATCTGGCCAGGTGCTGGCATCTGGGACACCTCTGTCATATGGGAAGGAAACCACCTTCTATTACAAGATTTATATTTCCTTACATTTTCTTCTAAAAGTTTATGGTCTTAGCTCTAATGTCTAGGTCTTTGATTCATTTTGAGTTAATTTTTGCATACATTGTGAAATGGATCTTCTTTCATTCTTTTGCATATGGATATACAGCTCTCTAAACTCCATTTATTAAAGAGTCTGCTCTGTTCCAGGTGGGTTGGCTTGACTGCATTATCAAAGATCAGTTGTTCAAAGATGAGACAGTCTATTTCTGAACACTCAATTCAATTTCATTGGTCAATATATCTAGCTTTATGCCAGCTCCATGCTGTTTTGACTATGTAACTTTGTAATATGCTTTAAAGTCAGGTTTCCTTCTTGGGAACTTCTTGATGACTAATTCAATCTCTTTACTTGTGACTGGTTTGCTAAGGTCATCTATTTCTTCTCCAGTCAATATTGGTTGTTCATGCCTTTCTGGGAAGTTGTCCCTTTCATTCATGTTGTCTAGTTTACTAGCAAGAGTTGCTCCTAGTACCCTCTCATGACCTCTTTTATTTCTTTATTTCTGCAGGGTCAGTGGTTATGTCTCCTCTTCCATTTCTGATTTTATTTATTGACATCCTTTCTCTTTTTTTTGTCAACCTAGCTGAGGGTCCATTGATTTTATTGATTTTCTCAAAGAATCAGGTCCTGGTTTTATTGATTTTCTTGACTGTTTTCATGTTCTCAGTTTCATTTATTTCTGCTCTTTGTTATTTCTTTCCTTTTGTTTGCTTTGAAATTAGTTTGCTATTCTTTTTCTAGTTCTTCCAAGTGAACAGTTAATTCCTTGATTTTTTGCTCTTCCTTCTTTTTTAATATAGGCATTCAAGACAATATATTTCCTTCTCAGCACTGCCTTTGCAGTATCCCATAAATTTTAATATGTTGTGATACAATTCTCATTTGCCTTGACATATATATTTGCTGATTTCTCTTGTAATTTCTTCCTTGACCCACTGGTTATTTAAGAGTGTTATTTAGCCTCCACATATTTGTGAATTTTCTGGCCCACTGCTGTTATTGACTTCCAACTTCATCCCATTATCTTTCAATAAGGTGTTTTGCATGACTTCAATCTTTTTAAATTTATTGAGACTTGCTTTGTGACCCAGAATATGATCTATCCTTGAGAATGTGTTTCCTGCTGTTGTAGGGTGTAATGTCTGCAAATGTCTGCTAAGTCTAGTTCATTTATTGTATTATTCAAAATCTTTTATTGATCCTCTGTCTAGATGTTCTATCCATTGATGAGAGCAGGGAATTGAAGTCCCCAACTATTATGGTAGAGTTGTCTACTTCTCCCTTCAGTGTTATCAGTGTTTGCCTCATGTATTTTGGAGCACTCTGGCTCAGTGCATATTTATGATTGTTGTGTCTTTTTATTGAATTGCTCTTTTTATTAATACATAGTGTCCTTCTTTGTCTCTTTTAATTGTTTTCCATTTGAAGTCTAATTTATTGGATATAAGTATAGCTACTCCTGCTCTTTTATGATTGTTGTTTGCATGAAATATCTTTGCCCAACCTTTCACTTTCAACCTATTTATGTCTTTGGGTCTAAAATGACTCTCCTGTAGACAGCATATAGATAGATCCTGTTTTTTAATCCAGTCTGCCAGACTATGTCTTTTGATTGGGGAGTTTAATCCATTAACATTTGATGTTATTACTGTAAAGGCAGTACTTTCTTCTACCATTTTGTCTTTTAGATTTTATATGTCATATTTCCTTTTTTCTCTTTTTTACCTTTATTGATTATCTTCATCTCTACACTATTCTCAAGATCTGTCTCTCCTGCCTTTCCTATCTGCCTGTTGTGCTCTCTTTAGTATTTCTTGCAGAACTGATCTCTTAGTCACAAATTCTCTCAGTGATTGTCTGAAAATGTTTTAAAATTTTATCCTCACTTTTGAAGGACAATTTTGCTGGGTATAGGATTCTTGGTTGGCAGTTTTTTCTCTTTTAGATTCTTAAATGTATCATACCATTGCCTTCTTATTGAAGGCATGTATAGTCTTATTAAGCTCTTCTTGTATGTGATGGATTGCTTTTCTCTTGCTGCTTTCAAAATTCTCTGTTTGTCTTTGACAGTTAGTGATCTGATTAGTAAGTATCTTGGAGTATGTCTATTTGGATCGATTCTGTTTGGGGTATGCTGCACTTCTTGGATCTGTAATTTTATGTCTTTTATAAGAGATGGGAAATTTTCAGTGATTATTTCCTCCTTTAGTCTTTCTCCTCCTTTTCCCTTCTCTTTTCCTTCTGGGATATCCACAACATGTATATTCCTGTGCTTCATGTTGTCATTCAATTCCTTGAGATCCTGTCCATATTTTTCCATTATTTTCCCTATATTTTCCTCTGTGTGTTGCATTTCAGATGTCCAGTCCTCCATTTCGCTAATCCTTTCTTCTGCCTCTTCAAATCTATTGTTGCAGTTTTCCATCTTTTTTTCATCTCTTCTATTGTGCCTTTCATTCCAATAAGTTCTGTGATCTTTTTCAATATTTCAAGTTCTCCTTTTTGTTTGCCCAATGTCTTCTTTATATCCTCCCTTAACTCATTGATTTGATTTTTGAAGATATTTTGCATGACTGTTCGAACATCCTGAATTAGTTGTTTCAACTTTTGTATTTTATTTGAAATGTTGGTTTGTTCCTTTGACTGGGCCATATCTTTGAATTTCCTAGTATGACTCATTTTTTTTTTTTGCTGGCATCTAGGCATTTGATTTCCTATTTAGTTTATTCTGTAGGTTGTTTTCACACTTTACCTAGGATTTTCTTGCTGGAGGGCTTTGTTTCTGTCTGTTCTTTGGCATTCAGTTCAACTTATTCTAGACCTCTAGCATAGGTTCTGTTTAACTGATCAGAATTTTTCAATTTCTTGTTTTTCTGTTTCTTGCCCTGCTTAATTGGAGCCTTTCTTAAGAAGGGTCTCCTAAGATATTATGGACCCCAGTCAGATTTTTCCAGACCAGACAGGCTCATATTTCAGGAGGAAAGAGTAGCCAGCATCTGTTTTCCCTGAGGGCAAGACCCAGCAGGTTGTCAGACTTTCCTATGAAGCCTCTAGACTCTGTGCTTTTCCTGTTCCACCCAGCACATGGTGTTTTTCTGCCTGTTGCTTCCCACTAGTTTAAAGTCATGTGGTGTATTTAATTTCAGCAGACTCTCCCTGCCAGGGGCATGACTGAAACAGAGGTGAAGTTGTAGGATGGCTTTGACTGATTTTGCTTTCCAGTTCCAGGGACCTGAATTATTTGAAACAGGTATTCCACTTAAGCCCCACCCCCTCTATCTTGGAGAAGATACACCCTTTAGGGAACATACACCTCCTTTCTTCTGACTAGTTACTTTATCTCTCAGATGAGGTTAATTCTGCCCTTGCTTGGGGCAGTTCTGTAGCCTGAAACTACTTCCAGTTCTTCTGCTTAGGAGTATAAAACAAAAAGGGGGAAAGGCCTTTGCAGAGGTTTTCCCCCACTTCTCACATTTGTCAATCAAGAGCTTAAGTTGATTTGTGGTTCTATGCATCTCCAGATTCTATCTGCCCTCTTTTCTTGGGGTCCAGCCCTTTTCCAGCATGTTGTTCTGTCCAACTCAAAAAACCTTTGGTTATTGTTTTTAGCTTTTTTTTCTGCCAGCCCTGTCCTCTCTGCACAGGCAAAACCTCTAGTTTCTTTAGTGCATGTTTCAGGTTTATCTCTGCTAGGGGTTTGTTTTCAATAGTCAGAATTTGTTAATTAATTCTGCAACTGGAGCTTGATTGAGCCAAGCCCTTGCTGCTAGTAAAGTCTGTTTCCTTTCCCCTTGGGGAACCAGCCTGCCATGCTGTTGGGGGAGGAGTGCTGGTCTCTGCAGCTTAGGGGACTTATGATTCTATGTGGAATCTCAGCTGTTCCACCTAATTCAGACTGGTGTACATTGTGCGTCTGGTCTCTGATGTTCCCCCAGCAGTTGTTCTGTACTGTTCCTGGCTATTTACTAGCTGCTCTGGAAGATGAACTGAATTCCACACCTCACTATGCCACCATCTTGCCCCGTCTTTCTTTAATCGACGTATACCCGTATTAAACCAGTTTCCTCTAAGTTAACAGGAGGAGAAAAGTTTCAAGCTTCTCTGAGACTCTCTCTCAATATAAAATGAGGGGGAAAAAAAAGAGCAAAATGTCGTATCATCTTCTGTTAATTGATATTTTGTTCCTTCACTTAAATTACCTGTCAGAACTAACTGTCAATTTTAAGGAGAATATTGATATTTTATTCCCATCACTTTTTTCCTGTGGAAAGAATAAAACATTAAAACAGTGATTATATATGAATCATATCTTATACATTGGAGAAATAGTATAATTAGAAAAATAATTTTACTACTTGTAATACAGTCTTACAAAACAGATCCATTCTTTCATTGGAAGCTGCGCTTAACACAAATAATTCAGCTGAATGATTGGTGAAAGAGAAATCACTGCCGTAGAACTCATTTCTTGTGGTACCTGCATAGTGAGAACAGTCTCTGGATTTGTCACTGACTCAATCTTCACAGCATGTTTGCCATGAGAGGAAATGGATACATACACTCAGAAGTTTAAGTGGGATCCCCTCAAGCCACTGAAACCTAGGCAAGGGCTAAGAATAAATGGAAAGAGAGAGTTATAGTGGCCCTAATGAGTATGAAGTTGGAAATGTCATGTCAGGACTTAGAGTCGTCTCCATTTCTGTAGCTGAAAAGGAGAAAAATAAGAGAAATAGTTTTGACCCATCCCTTTCCTGGTGACCTGCTTTACATCCCGTTCATTAATCTATCCTTTCACTCACTCACATGACATGTAACAGGCACCAACATGTGTGTCCACTTTGTCATGAGATGAAAGAGACATGGCTCCCATCCCTCAGGGATTCTAAAACATGCAGGAAGATAACCCCAATTGATGTTGCTACAGAAGGGCTTTGCAAAACAACCCCAGACTCTAAATAGAATAGTGAAGTGAATTGGGACAATTTCAATCAACATTGCCTATTTTTTTTTAACTTGACAGAGGAAATCTAAAGTACATCTGTATAAATAAACATACAAAGATTGTAAAGATAATCTAGGAAGAGAATTTGGGTAAATGAGGAAGAATTTCCCCTTATTTTTCAGTCAATCAAAGCTGAGATACTGACCCAGGAAAGAAAGACAAATGGGCAGAGCAGAATCAGGAATTCAGAAATAGACTCCATTATATTAAAAAATTAATTGAAAGCAAATCTTTTTTTCTCCCAAAATCTGGGAGTTGGGAAGGCATTTCCAATCATTTTCCTTTTCCAAAACAAACAAACTAAAGGCAACAATAATAATAAGGGATCATCATTGAAAAAACAGTGTTCACAAAATAAAGATCAGCAAGCAGCCATTAAGATTGCTTTTAAATGGTCACATGATCAAACAAATGTAAATATAAACATTTGTGATTCTCCCCACCTCCATCCTCTGAATTCTCAAGACAACCAAGTTGAAAGCGAATGCAGACATTTGCTTTGGGATGACAAGGTGAAGAACCTGCATTTCTTTATAAGCTTACTGGATGAAGTACATATCTCTAGAACCTTTCCAGAGGGCCATATGCACTAAATGTAAAACGTTCACATCCTCCTTTGACCCAGAAAATGAGTTTCTAGGTATGTATCCTATGCAAAGGATCACAGAATATGAAAAAAAATAAAAAAGCACACATAAGGATGTCGCCCACATCGCTGTGGATACTAGTTAAAAACTTGAAATAGAACAGTCACTAGCAGATTATTTGTTAAGTCAATTATTGCAGTATATGTGGCAGGGCACTAACAACCATTAAAAAGTGTACGCACACGCACACAAACACACATCAATTTGAAAAGATGTCCATGACAATGTATTAAGTGAAAAAGAGCATTTATTTATGTAATTTATGTATTTATTTATGCAGTTATCCATCCATCCATCCATCCATTCATTCATTCAACAAATTATTTTTGTTTTTGCACACTAATTCATACATCCGGCACAAAACAAGAGGAGCTCATGGTACTCTGGTGCAGAGTAGATATTAATCAAACCTTCATGCAAATATATAAGTATAAAATGTGTGAGTGCTATAATGACAAAGTAAGAGAGGATATGAAAATATTTTCAAAAAGGGGACGCCATGTGGTCTGGGGTCCAGGAAGGTTTCCAGGAAGAGGTAATACTCGAGCTCATATCCAATGCAGGAATAAAGACTACTAGTTGAAGAAGATGGGCAGGAGCATGGTCCAGGCAAAGGGGAGACACTGCAAAAACCCTACAATGGGAGGTAACAGATAGACTTTGAGAAATCACAGGAAGGGACAGGTAGCTGGAGCACCAAGAACTGACAGTTGGGGTAGGGTGGAGAGGGGTGAGAAAAGAGGCAGCTGAGAATGTGGGCAGGGACCAGCAGACCATGTAAGGAAAAATCTTTTCAGGTCACAAGCAAGAGCTGACATAACCAGATCTGGGGTTTTAAAACAGTTTTCCAGCTGCAGTGCAGCAAATAGACTCAAAGGAGCAAAGCTGGATATGGGAGGCCAGTTAGGAAGCCGTGGTCTGGACCAGGTGGGGAAGGACAGCACTTGGTCTAGGACTCTAAGATCCAGGTTTGTGGTGGTGGCAATGACGGAGATGCAGAAAAGAAGATGAGCTTAAGAACTGCATAGTAAGTCACATCAACAGGGTTTGCTGGAAAGAGGTGGAGGGGAAAGCAGTAACGGCTGACTCTCGGTTTCCAGTTTGAGCAAGTGAATGAAATAGGACATGAGCTTCCCTGCATTTGTGGGTAGCTGTGTGTGCCACTTATGCTCACCTACAGATCCTCCCCAAGCTACCGGAAGTGATTTATCTCTTTGGTGAGATTGGGGATGGGTTTCAACTCCAATTCTCTGCTTTTCCATATGGTTTACATTTTTTCAATGAATAATTATCACTTTTACAAAAACAAAAGGCCAATTTTTTAAACAAAATTAGGAAGAGATTAGAAATCAAATGAAACAAAGCAAAGGCAAATGGACATGTCTGCATCAGGTGAGAAGAGAGTAAGAATATGGAGGTGGAGATGACACTTAGTGCAAAAGAACACAGGGAAATAACCATCTCCTATGCATCTGTGCTGGCTTCTTCCCTCTGTGGCTCATGCTGCTTCTGGTCCTCAAACACTCCCATCTCTTTCTTGCCCAAAAGGCACAACTCTGACGTTTTAGTCCTCAAAAGGCCTTTTCCTGGGATGATTGATGGGTCCAGTCCTTCTGAGTGTCCCCACCAGTGTATCTGGACTCTATTTTTGCATTTGTGATAATCTGAGCTGTACTATCATTCGTTATGCAAACCTTACCCTCCTCTCCATTTCTCCCCTCTTCCACTGGAACTTCCCTGACCATGGTGGAGTACAGAGGAAGACTCTGGCGTAGAAAAGACCCGAGTTTGAATCCAGAATTCTCCCATTAGGGTGACTTGTAGGCAATCCTGCCCCAACCTATCTGGGTTTCAGTCTCCTTGTTACATAATGGCAGGCGTCAGAGAATCTGTCTTGGATGGTTACTGCAAGAAATTAAATGTGAGTTGATACATGCAAAACACTCACAGAGCAACTGGCATATCTTCATTGTTTATTGTGTGTCTATTTTTGCTTTTCATTTCTGAATCTCCGGTAACCAACACAATGCCTTGCATAATGAAGGTAAGCAACAAATGTTTGTTGAATTTGGTTGACTGCAGATTGGATTCAATTGCAAAATCTTTAAGAAAAAAAATCCATATTTCTTTTCATTCAGATTTCATATCTCCTTGTCAAAAGATAGGCATATATTCAACAAATGCACATTAATCTCCTACTATGCATCCTACAAGGTGCTGGGGACATAGAAGAATGAGTTCTCTGCTTGAGATACCTAAAGGTCGTGATCTTGTGGTGAAGGAGGGCATCCAGATAAATAATATTCTCCTGCAGAGGGAATTCTAAGAATGATGCCTGAACAGAGCAAGCTGGGCATAAAATGGGCAGGGGTCAAATTTTCCTAAAATCTAAAATCCTTCCCATGGCCCACGAGGACCGACCTGACCTGGACCTCCATCACTATCTCTATGACTTTGGGGCATGATTTTCCCCCCACACTGGTGTTCTGGCTAGTCCACAAGGATAACAAGCAAGGCCCCACCTCAGGACCTTTGCACCTGCTATCCCCCCTGCCTGAAATGTGTGTTTCTTTGACTGATTTCAATCAGGTTCTGGTCCAGCCTATGTAAAATCACAGCTACCCCCAATGCTCCTCCCCCAACTCAGCATTTTCCCTTTATACTTGACATGACTTGGCACCATATAATGCATGCATTTGTTCACCTTTTGGTGTCTGTTTCCCCTACTGATTATCAGCTCCATGAGAGCATGTGCTTTGGCTGGTTGATTGATTAATGTGTTTCCAGAACTTGCAGCTGGATCAGACACAATGTAGACATTCATAAATAGCTGATGAATGAATGAATGAAAGTTGGGATCTGAAATCCTGTTATCAATGTGGTTCAAAAAAGGGGTCCTGAAATGGATGTTGTCATTTTCTTCCTAGACGTTCAAGAAGAGAATAAATTTGCCATACAAAACAGATTACTTAGCAAGGAGACTGATGGAGTTTGGGGCTCTTTCTTTTTGTCTTTCTTTAAGACTCTATAAGGAGAACTTGGCTCATCTTGTTCTCCAGCACTGTAAGGGGTAGGCTGTAAATAGGAAAGACGACATAAAGCTGATGAGTGCTCATCCTCTATTCCCCGCCGAGGCTTCTGCTCAGGCCTACTTAGCATTTCAATCTATATAAACTCAATGGGCCATAGAACCCTCTTTTATACACACTAACCAATTAATGTTATTCTTTAATAGGAAGAAGTTCGGGGGACTTTTTTTAAAGTTTGATTCCAAGTAACATGCTTAATCACGAACCTGATGCTTATGTATGCGATGAGATCAGATCAAAGGCAGTTTTGGAAGTTTCACTCAGTACTTTTATGTCCATTTCCAGCCTTTAAAAGAAACCTCCTTTAATGGTATTTAAGGCCTTCCATGATCTGAAGCTGAACCTCCAACTCCATCTCCCTGGGCTTTCTGAATTCTAGTCACGCTGAGATTCTCTCCAGTCTACCCACAGTTCCTTCTACATACTCTCCCATTCCATGCCTCTCTGATTTCTGCTGATGCACTTCCCCAGCCTGGGAGATCTTTTCGCCTCTCCCAGGACCATGCATCATTTTCAACCCTTCAAGATCCTAGTCTCAGCCCACCTCCTTCCCTGCCCACACCGCACGTGGACATGCCTTGCCATCTGTCATCCCGTCCCCCAAGCTTCCCCTGCACAATTCTTGTGCCTCTTATCATAGCACCTCTCCTCTGGTTTGTGTAGTAATTGGTTATAGCCAGGTTCGCCTCCCTGCAGTGGAAAGGTGTTCGTTGTTTGCCTGGCAACAATCCCCTTCACTTGCCAACAACAATTCCCTTCACTATTTGGGTATCCCACTTGTCCCACAGCTATTCAAGAGCTCTGGGCGTTGCTCCCCGAGGGACAGCCCAATCAGAGATGAGCAGTTTCTCCGTCCCCCGGTGATTGGTTCAGGGATGGACAGGTGACCCAGGCCAGTCCAACCAGGATTGAACCCAGGTCTGCCTTCCGATGCTCCCAGAAGAGACACTTGCTGTCCTCACTTGAATTTGAGAACGGCCAGCGGGACTTGTTAAAGCCATTTTGCCACCATTAAGGCAAAGGAAGAACCTAAAGAGAAGTAGAGCCCAGAGACCCTGCTGACAACATTCTGTGCCTGGATTCAGCCATGCTTGAAGCCAATCCACCGTGAAACTTCTCAGTTAAGTAAGCCAAAATATCCCAAGTTATGTTTGTAGCAACTGAAAATGTCCGAGATACCAGATCACTACCCGGCCACCCCCCACCCCGACCCCTACCCAGGGATTTGAAGCTTCCAGACGTTGGTCCTGTATTCAGTTGACCATTGCATTTTCCTAAGTATTTTGTACAGTGCCTTGTGCATTGTAAGTACTCAGGCAATGCATGTTAAATGTATTCAATGGAATGAAAAAATTATTATTTAATAACTCGGCTGTGTTCACTGGACTAAATTGCCAAAGTTTTTATTTGATATAATTATATGAAATAACACCGTCAACCAATTTAGAGTACAAAAATTTCTGGTGGGGACATTTTTCTTCATTGAAGCGCTTCTTAAATATTACTCGTCCTGCTTATAGGAAGAAAAATATTCAAACGCATTAATGTTTTTGTGTTGAATATGAGATGAAACTCCTAAAGACTAATTTTCCAGATTACTTATTTTATATTTAGTGCCATTAATTCCACATGTGTGAAAAACATATAATTATACCAACACTATTAGTACTGAATAAAATTCTGTATTATTCAAGGGTAGTAATAGATAAATTGGCACTAGACTCATGTACACAAATGAGGCTTTTGAACTTTAGTGTGATTTCAATTATCTCACTTTAGCATCAGAAGTGCTTAACAAAATGCCTAGATTCTGCATTTGCTAAATATTTCCCTACTTCTTCCCTAATATCAGTACAACACCCCAGGTGGTACGTGTCTGTGGACTTGGGACTCTTTGCAGACAATGGAAAATGAGCTACCTTTTCACAAGAGGGGTGACAGTAGTAGAGTTTTCCTCAGAGTGTTCCAAGGAACCACCAGTGCACAGCCAGGCTCCTGAAAGAAAGATCTGGAAAAACTACACAGGACCTGGGTTTTGGTGGTGCAGCACCTTGCAGCGCCCTTGAAATCTCGAGAGACAAGTTAGCCTGCCAAAGGCCCTGAGAAGCACTACAGTGGAGAAGCCCATGAAATACTGTTCCAGGTAATATTTTTCAGGCCTTCCTGACTATTAGACCCCTTATTGGCACAACACGTATTAATGACATATGCCACCTTTGGAAGAAGCTGCCCTGACAATTACTAGCTGGACGTTGGCCTTCTGTGCAGAGTGCAGCCCCTTAGAGCTGAGCCATCCTTGAGAGTCCCTTCTTGTCTTTTTCCTCAAATGAATAAGAGGGTGAAGTCTTTTTTTTTTTTTGAATATTTGTATAAGGATCAAATGACAGATCTGCTCGTTGCCCATTTGTTTTCTTTTTCTCTGTGCAGATGGACAAAGAACTATTTCTTGAGCATCCCCAGGTTTCAGTCAGTGTACTGATTCTCACGTCAGTGGAGCTATCTGAGCCCCTCATGGGCTTCCGTGCATAGGATCAGGCCCCCACCAGGTACAGCCTGCAGACCCCCAGCCAGGTCTTCTCCATCCTGGGTGCTTGGGCTCATGTGCAGTCTCTTTTTCATACAGCCCTTTGATTGCTTTGCAGGGAACAACAACAAAAAAAAGCCCACTCACAGCAGGCATCCAGGTATGGGGTCTGTGGGTGCAAGAGGAGCATTTACCAAAGGGCAGATATCTATAACTGTGAGTTCTGACTAATGACACTTTAGGACAGAGCCAAGGAACACGGGGCGGGGGCTGGGGTGGGAATTCCAAAGAGAGAGACTCATTGCCTGGTGGGAGTCAGAGCAGCTTTCCACAGAATGTGACCCTTCCCTGACCTGAGTATCAATGGAAATGCAAGATTTTCTTCTTCCTTGAGGAAAGGGGTTTGAGGAAGACAGCCCCAGGAGAAAGCAATGTCCTAGGCCAACCCACTGGGGCCAGGAGAGACCATGGTGGTTCAAAGCCCAGCATCTGTGGTGGACTCCTTAACCCCACTCCATTGCAGTTTTTGATTTGTAAAATCTCTGAGCAAGATTGCTGACAGAGTTCAAGGGGTAACACCTGTAAAACGTTTAAAACTCTACCTGGAGCAAGGGAGCCTTCAATAAACATAACTGTTACTGTCATCACCATCAGTCTTATTCTAGTTATTGTTACATGTTTTGATTTAACCAGAATGTCAAGTTCACGAGAGAGGAAGATAAGGAATAGTTGAAAACATTCCAGAGAGGGGATATGATGATGAATAACGGTGGTGTTATAAGTAAATGGGGAACCTCCTGTGAAGGAAATGAGAGGTCAGTCTCATTTTTGGCAGTGGGCACTCAGTGAATGAATGCGGGACCATCCAGTCACTTCTATATGCCCTTCTCAAAGTTAGGAAGCTCATCAGAGCACAGACGTTTGAATAAGATGTTATTTACAAAGAAATGAGGAAGAAGAGGACTGCCTATTGATTGGGCAAATGCCCCTTGTTGGATAGAGGAGAAGAGAAGCTGAACTTCCTGGAGAAGTCCTGTTTCTAATACACATCAGCAGGGCTAGGGGATACTTCCTATTGAGATTGAAAGATAAGCCCTCTCCTGCTTTACTTTCTACCAAATAGAAATTCTGCTGATGTTTGTACAGAAGCATCTTGGAGATGGCATTTGGGAAATCCTTTTCCCTGCTGACTCATTTTTACCCACCAGCTGGCCTCTTCCTCTCTCTTCCCTCTGCCTGGCCCACCTGTATCTCACCACCTCTTGCTCCTCCATTTGCTGCCTGAGAAAATTCCCCAGAGTGCTCTTTGGAAGGAGCCTCTGAGATGAAAACAGTGTCAACAACTCTCTTTGATTCTCTCTTACTGCTCCCAAAACCTCCACCTTGTCCTGGCTGTATATTTAGCTCTGAGTGAAAGAAAGCAATCAAAGTGATGTTCCAGGATGAAGAAAAAAGACAGGACTCGGCTCAACTCAAACATCTAAGGAAACAGGTCACAGGAGGGCAAGGCATGGAATGAAACTCCTCAGCTTTGCATGGACCCGGTCAGAAACTAAAACAATGAAACTCAATCTTCCAGAACCTTTTTAATCGGCAATGGGCACTAATAACTTAATGGGGTGGGGTGGCTTATCCTGAACAATGATGGAAAATAAAATATACCAATCTTCTTCCTTCTCCTCTTTACCATATAAATCTAGACACACAGACGCACAACCAAGACATTAAAGTGTATGAAAATCATTCAGGAGCTTTTCATGCACCCACTTACTCATGAAATATTTATACTATGCCAAATATTTGTTTCAAGCACAGTAACTCCTTGTAATGTTCTTATTCATCTTCCTGTCACTCTGGTTATGGGGTGGGAGTGGGGGCTACAGGAGAAGGTGGTTCAAGTACTATGGAAAAATGAGATATGACTTCTTATCAACGTCCATTTCTCATTAGCACGAATCCCTAAATTTAGGACAATGGAGTTGGGCCAAGAGGCTCCAACTATTCTCTCTGAGCATCCTTTTGGTCTTCAGAGGGTTTCTCACTCTGAGTCACACCCACCACCAGTGGTCCCTGAGCACACTGTCAGCTCTTCAACACCTTACACAACATGGGCCAGAGCTTCTGGAAGATTCTTTTAGAACAACTGAGACAAGTTAGAATTGTCAATATAATTTGCTAATTACTAAAGGATAGCAGCAAGCAAATAAATGCAGCTAATACAAGAAACATCAGCGCCACACAGCAGGCAGAGTCCAGCTCTCGGATTCCCCTGCCCTCGACTGTCTGTGCCATCCTCACTGCTCACTCTGTCAGTGAAGTCACGTTCTGGCACCAATTCCAAGTCCCCCTGCCTGGGTCACTTTCTTCCCAGCTCTGTGCCTGGTTTCGCCGTTCATCATACCACACAGGAGCTGGTCCCTTATTTCTCTTCATGGATGTATTAGCTTCCTATTTCTGCTGTAACAAATCACCACAAACTCAGTGCCTTAAAACAACACAAATGGACTATCTCATGGCTCTGGAGGTCCAAAGTCCAAATTGCATTTTGTGGAGCTAAAATCAAGTTATCAACAGGGCTGAACTTCTTCTGGTGGCTGCAGGGGAGAATCCATTTCCTTGGTTTTCCAGCTTCCAGAAGCCACCTGCATTCCTTGGCTTATGGCCGCTTCCTCCCTTCACTCCAACATCAGCTTCTTTCATCACCTCTCCTTTACTCACTCTATCCTCCCACTTCCCTCTTGTAGGGACCTTTGGATTAGACTGGGCCACCTGCATAACACAGGGTCATCTGCATGCTGAGATCTTTACCTTAATCACATCTGCAAAGCCATTTTTGCCTTTTAAGGTCATATATTCACAGGTCCCAAGGATTAAGACCTCGACATCTTGGGGGCCCTTATTCTGCCCACCGAGGCAAAGCACAGATGCCACTTGCACCACACACCCAAGGGCTCTCCCCTCCTTCCTTTTTTTCATTCCAACTGGTGGACTTTGGAGTTGTCTTGAGCACTTTTCTCTCGACTTCCGAGTATGTTGTGGGACTCACTTCCCAGTCCTTGGTTGCTGTCACGTTCTGGCCAATGAGTTTAAGCAAAATAATGTGTCGCTTCCTGGCTGGGGCATTGAGCTGTCAGTGAGAGACCTTCCGGAGCTCTCTTCTTCCTCTGTGTTACATGGTGCCCAGATGAGCAGAACCCCTTACAGACCACAGTGGATGTGTAGTGGAGTTGAATTGCCAGATCAAGTCCAAGACACCTAGTTATATTTGAATTTCAGACAGACTTGTAATTTCAAATATTACATGGGGCATAAAAAGGTCATGCATTATTTATCTGGAGTTTGAAAGAACTTGCCAATTTGCTAAATCCCTAAATGTGAGTGAGAAATGAACTTTCGTTATTTGAAGTCACTGAGATTTGGGGGTTATATGTTACCTCCCACAACAGAGCTTAGCTTCCCTGATTGATGCAGACTCCCAACTTGGATGACTCTCAGGGTGGCAGTGACCGACAGCGAGTAGCATCACCCTTTCACAGGCAGAGAGCATACTTACCCAGCTGCAAGCCCAAGAATATATCTTAATCCTTCTGCACACATCGGCAGCCTCAACAAGCAGCAGGTGAGGCAAGTCGAAGACCTACAGAGCACATACCTACATTTATGTCCATGTGCCAAGGTCAAATAACAATGATCTTTTCTCACTTTACAAGAAAAATAAAAAGGTGTCCTCAATGTTGGGTACTACTCCCATGATTTCTACTTAAAGCTTTTTTTGCAATGCTAGAATCACTTAGCAGATAATATATGGCTTAGAGCAATATGATATGTTTTGTCGGTTTATGTTTAACATCTCAGTACTTCACAGGGTGTGCAAAGCAGCCCTAGTATAGTGCTTTAAATGAGAAAGCACTTTTACATCGTAGGCATCAATGATGGCCACACTTGTTCTAAAATGGATTTAAAGGAGTCCAGAATTGCATCTGACAGTCAAGCAATTTAAGCAGATTTGCAGTAATTGTGGTCAAAACAAAGGCACCGAAGGTGTGGATTTGCTAGTGAACCTTGAAGCCAGGTGACCATTTCTCATTTGTCTGGATGTTCATTTACTGGAACCCGGATGGATGGGAGAAAGTTCTGAACACGGCATTCCCAAACATGTAAGCAAGCCGCTGGTGCTCGTTTTGAAGCTCTGCTTCTTCAAGCCACGTGTGGTAATTTTCATTCCTGATAAATATATCAGTTACTAAAGTGTGAGAACATTTTATGCGATGTGTGGTAGAAATTGTTTAAGATGGAATGCCCAGACAGCAGGCAAAGAGGAAGAAACATCACCTTGCAGAATATAGCAGCGCGACTTGGTGTTGCCAGTTGTGTTTTGTTTTTTGTTTTGTCTCCGAGCTGTAAATAGAAAAATCTGGATGGTACAGGCTCCCGCTGTTCCCCCCACCCTTACTTAGTCAAGAACAGACTGCATCAGGCTAAACACGTGGTTGAGTAAATGTCGAAGTGATTTAGGAGATCGGATGAGATTTTTTTAAATTTGGGGAATAAGGAGAGTTAGTGTTTAATGGGTACCTAGTGTTTGGGGTGATGGAAAAGTCTGGGTAACAGATGCTAGCAATGGTGGCGCAACATTGCAAATGTAATTAACAGCACTGAATTTTGTATTTGAATGGTCTAAATTATATATGTTGCTGGAATAAAAATTTAACAAAGCACACAGGACTGTACAACACAAACAGTTAACCTTGATGGTAACTGTAGCCTATAGTTAATAGTAAAATTATAGTCATGTTTCATCAACCGTAATAAAGGCACCACACTAATACAAACTGTTAGTAATAGGGAAAACTGGGGGTATGAGAGGAAGTAGATGGAAACACTATCTTCTGCATGATTTTTCTGTAAAACTACAGCTTCTCTAGATATAAATAACAAACAAATATATAAATATCAAGCAAGGAAAAAGCTTAGCCTGGTCCAGGATGTAATGTGTACCAGAAGTTTCATAGCTCTCAATTTCGTCCATTCTTTTTAAAAACTTTTCTCAGATTCTGATATGAAGCTATCATATCGCACCATGGATCTTTAGCAAGAGATGTCCCCAGAGGCTTTAAATCATCCTTCTATCTTTTCACTCCCTACACTGACCTCTGATGTTCTGAAGAGAACTATCCATCCATAAACTGAGTACTGCTATTGCCTGGCTTACCTATCCTCAAGAAGCTTACAATCCATTTGAAAGGACAAGATGAGCCAAAAAAACCACTGTAAAGCGATACCCCTAAAGAACACAACTGAGCATGGATTGTGTGCAACCAAATAAATTGTGCAGAAATTTAATGATTGCAGTGATTGATGAGACTGGCACAGATGGAAGGGCCTTTACTGAAGGGAAAGGGCTTTATTTGGCCCTTGAGTGAGGCTGACACTTGTGTGAGGCTGAGAGAAGAGACGGTGGGCCAGGCTGGAATTGGCAAAGGTACAAGGTAGTGGGGGCTAACCAAATCAGCAGCAGTGCTTCACTCATGGTCAGAAAATCCAAGGATGATAAAATCTGAGAGTGGAAAGAATTGTGCCATTCATGCTTATCAAACTTATTCATAAAATGGCAGCAGCTGTTATGGATGGAGATTCCTGGAGAGGGTGCCAGGAACCTTGCTTGGTGTTTTGCAAACAATTTCTCACCTTTCCCCACAATTCTCTAAAATTGATAATTGTGCATGTACATGGTCAAATAAAAGTTAGTGATTAATTGACTCTTGCATAACTCTATGCCATTAACCAGAATAAATCCAACCCTTTTCCTTGATAGCTCTTCAGGACTAACAGAATGACAAAAGAGAGCTCTTCCTCTTCCTACTGCAGGAGTCATTCCCACAGCATTCCTCGCGATGGGGTTTCCATGCCTTGCTGACACTAAGCCTAAGAACAGAAGTCTCTCTTCACCCGGGCAGTAGCTTATTCTACTGTTGGACACCTCCCTTTCTCCAGGTAAGTAAAAGTTGCATCTCCATTTGGCAATAGAGCACACTGGAAAGGAGACTGGGCTCTGGATTCTGATGGACTTGAGTCTGAATTCCAGCTGTGCAACTTGGGAGAAATGTCTTTCTGTTTCTAAGTCTCAATATCCCCACTCTTGAAGCTGACTTGTGCTACCAAAGAGATGGGGTGTTCTAACAGTTTAATGTGATGATACATGTAGAGATTAGGGCATGTACGTGGTCAAATAAAAGTTAGTGATTAATTGACTCTTGCATAACTCTATGCCATTAACCAGAATAAATCCAACCCTTTTCCTTGATAGCTCTTCAGGACTAACAGAATGACAATGGCCTTTTCTTGATGAATATTGTCAACAAAGCCCAAGAGCACTCATGCCCCTGAACTGGTGCTTGGTGACCTCCCCGTGCCTTTCCACATGTCACCAAACATCTGCTAAATAATTCTTCCAGAATTTTGCTGACATGTAAGTCTACTTTTCTGACTCCTATCTGAAAATACAAACATTTGACCCTCCCCACTCTTCTATGGTAGTTTCCAATGTTGTCAAAGTTAGCATAGCTATAATTTCCAGTAATTCTTGGGATGTCAGACATCTGGGCCAGAGCATTTAAATCTACTTGAAGTCAGGGCTGAAATTCAAAGAACGCCCATGACAAGATCTGCAGTGGTTGGCTAGAGCCTTGCTACCCAGACTGTGGTCCAAGGAAGAGCCACCACTGCGTCACTTGGGACCTTATTAGAAATGCAAAATTCCCCTGGCCTGCTCCATGCCCCAGACCTACTGATTCAGAATCTGTCTTTTTAAAAAAATCCCCAGGTGAGTTTGTGCACATTGTAGATTAAGAAACACTGAACTATAGCAGTAGTTTTCAGTCTTGGCTGCACTTTAGAATTAACTTGAGAATTTTCAGAAAATTTCTCATGCCTGGCCCCTATCCCTTGAGATTCTTATTTAATTCCTCTGGAGAACTGCCCAGGCACAGGAGTTTTAAAAAGTGCACCCAGTGATTCTGACGTGCAGCCAGGTTGGAGACTCCCAGAACCTGAGCTCCTCCGTTTGGAGGGGGTTAGTCCTACATCCCAAGACCACACTAGGCCTGCAGCTGGAGGTCAAATGACCACAGCAATGGAGACACTCCATTGCTCCAGAAACTGAGGACCTAGAGAAGCTTGACAAATACACCCTTGTAGCCAAGCATAAGTTTATACAGTCTCATTAAAGTAGAGTCACATGCTGTGTTTATAACGACAGAGTTGCCAAAAAATGGGCGTCAGTAAAACAAATCGTATTGTCACAATGGTTATTATTATTGTAACAAAACTTTAACATTTCTTTCCCCTCTGCCAATGCAATCACAATGCATAATGCATTTGAGATTACTTCCAGCTGTCTCCCACTCTATGAATGGGGACATTTCTGTGCACACAGCATTCAGACACTGGGTACATTTGCATGATATGCAGCCATCTTCTCATTCATAAGTAAGGCTCAAAACTGGGATGGCCCTTCAGTGCCTGCTATAGATGCCCTCAAACTTGGAAGGGACCCCTCTTCTTAAGCCTGACAGCGTCAAGAGGTCCATACTTCGGGGTGATAAATTTATCAGGAGCAAAGGGAGAAGAGATCTCAAATGTGAAGGCCTCATTTCAAGTTCTCATTCTGCCACCAAGGTGCTGCTGAGCTTGGTAAGCTGTGTCTTTATATTAAGTGGAGGTGGATATACCTGTTCTGACTATTTGTGAGGCTCAAATGATTTTATAACAGCAGAAGATTCTACTGATGTAAGGAATTGTTACTAAATCCTGCACCAGCTGTGAAAATAGTGACATAGCAGTATTGCCACCACAGAGAGGTAGGAGAACATCTATCTTCGCAACCTTATGTTTTTTTTTTCCTTTGTAAAGAGAAAATAAATGGATGGATGGATGGATAGATGGATAGGTGAGTGGGTGGATACATGGATGGGTGGATAGGTGGGTGGATGTGTGGAGAAGATGGGTGGGTGGTGGGGTGGTCAGATAGACAGAATATCCATAAGCCAAATCCCTATACTTTGCAGCCTTGACATGCAGCCCACCTCACACCCTTACTGCCCTGCCTCTCGTAGATCAAAGTCGATAACTTGAATGTTTTCTGTGTCAGGTACAACCATTTTAGTCTGGCCTGCAAGGCTTTTTTTTATCCATCCAAAGCTGTCCTTTACACCCTCATTACTTTCTAATCATACATGTTCACCATTCTCGGCATACAGCCTGAGCTTTCCCTGCTCCATTCCTTTGCTTTGACTGTTCTGAACTCTATCAACCGTCTCCAGCCTTGGTGACGAGGTCCATTTCAGATGAGTTCCACTGGGAAGACTTCCTTAAGTCACTGTTTCATTGGCTTATGTGGAATAGGTGGTATTTAATTATAACAAACGGAACGCCTGACACAAGGGGACTTGGAACAAACCAAGTGTCCCTTAGTAAGCAAGTAGTTCTTCTGGCAGGATGTGCAGGTCACGTGGCCACAAGTGGTCAGCATGTTCTCTGCAGCCACTGGGACACTGACATGGTGACTGAGAAGCTGCTGTTATTCCAGAGTCAGGCTGGTACCCGGCAGTTGAGAGCATCTCCTGCAATTGATTGGTAGTACCGTGGCAATAGTACTGACCGCGGACTTCCTTAATTCTGCCAATAAACTGCTGGTGTGGAGAACAAGGGGTACAAAGAGACCTACCCAGCAGCCAGCTTCATCTGGGTCCGTGTCTCCTCCCCATCGCTTATTAGCTGTGTGACCTTAAAGAAACTATCATTCCCCTGATCCCGCCAGTGGAGAAGGTGCCAAGCCCAGTAGGTGCCAAAAGACAGAAGCTAATGATAGAATTTTGACCTTTGAGGGTTTCAGATTTCTCAACCATCAATACAAAGGTTGATATAGATGTCTTAACTCATCCCCCCCATTAAGATTCTCTGAGTTCCCTTTTCAAAATTAGCATTTATAAACCCCTCAGATCCTAAAAATACTGAGACTTACCACTTAACCTGTTTGCACTTGCAAATTGTTTCCCATCGAGTTTGAAAAACATGCACATGTGCACGGGTACGCTGTGCCCTGCCACCATATACAAATGGAAGGTCAGACCCTACCGCACCGCCTCTGATTTCAGGCAACACACTTCTATTTTAATTGCAAATCCATAGCCTCTTTTGTGAATTGCATTTGGTTTTTAAAGAAAGAGGAGCGCGTAAGTTACAGGATCACTTACAGAAGGCACATCACAGAGACATTTTCTAATGCACATAACTGGATAATATGGTAATCAAACCAAATCAGTGGCAAAATGCTTTGAAACTATAAATAAGATCTAAATCTCAATTGTTCTAACATTTATAGTTCATAGCATTTCTCAGCCTAAGTCGCTTTGAACTGCATTCTTTTTGTTTTTTATTTTGGAGGAAACAGGAATGATTTGGGAGTTAGTCTTTTAAAAGATGCTTGATTGTAGCAAGTTGTAATAAAATATGCATAACATGTACTTAATAAAAAGTAACACCTATGCCATAAATTGCTTCATTGAGATATAGAAACATAATATTATAAGCCATAAAATGCATACAAGAAATGGAATGTAACAAAAGTTACTTGTATTGTCAGTTTTTATTTTTAAAATGGCCTAAAATTGAAGATAATGACAACTCATGGAAAAAAATCTTTATCAAATGCAGTATCAACATTGTTAGTGGCATTTTCTGACTCATGTGTGGATTTGTGGTCCTGGAGAGGTGCCTAGACATTGTAATTCGCAAGAATTATAATTAACAAAGAAAAATTACTCATTTATTTACATTCCCATTTGAACACTAGATAAATTATTTGCTAAAAGCCCCTTAATGATCCCAGAGTACATAATTATCTAGCACACTGGTCCTACTTTCAGAGGATAGAAGCTATAGCAAAATGACTTTTTTTCACCCCAAAAAATGTTCCCTTACAACTACCGCTAGACATTTCTTTTATGGTTCTTAAAAGTTATATTGGTTTTTTTAAATATCAAAATATTTTATGCAAAATATTTCGTTTTTTAAAAATTCACACTCGCTCTTGGGAGAGTGTATATGCAATTGTTAAAGATGTACTGCAGATTGCAATAAATTCTGAAATTAACACTGAATATATTTTCATATTATGTTTACATATGGGTAGGGTTTTTTTTAGATTCCCTATCTTTTTTAGATTTATGAGATGCTCTACAATAAGATTTTGTGTGAGTATATTTAAATTTCATATGTGTATATATTTATACACACATAGAGCAAGATTACATACTTGCTTTAATTTCTCCCAATCTTAAAAACTCATAAAATATTTAAGCTGTTTCAAGACCAGAATAGAAATGCCTCAAACTGTTGTTTAAAATTACATCCACCCCTCACCTACCCATGCTAATGGATGGGGCAGCGTGCCATGAGGAGTATCAATCACAGGTAATCGATGCTCAATGGTTAACCTGGTTCTCTGCCTCCTCCCTTCTCCCCCCACCCCTCCCTTCCTTTGACCTTAACGACAGCTGCTTAGAAAATGACTCATTGGCCCCTTTCCTCATGGCCTGTCACCTGACTGATGGAACACCCAGTCTGGAATAAAATGATCCAAGGGCGACTAGAATGAATAATCTGTAAACTGTGGCCAACAGCTAAGGGTCAGTTGATCGAAAGGTTCCCATAACTTCATTCATTCATTAAACACATAGTTATTGAGAACGGGGTATGTGTTGTGCATCAGCTAGCAGTTGGGGATCCAGCAGTGGACAAGTTGAACACAGCCCCTGCTCTGATAGAGGGAGGCAGGCACTGAAAACCACAACCACGTAATCCATACAGCCCTGATAAGCAGCGTAAGTAAAAGCACAAGACATTATGAAAGCAAATACCGGGGAGTCTTAACCTAGTCTAGAGAGGGGGGAGGAGCAGTTAGGGAAGATATTCCCACAGGAAGTGGCATTACGCTGAATAGAGTTAGCAAGGGAGAGGGATGGCAGCAGACTAGTGGTCCAGGCAAAAGAAATAGCGCCCCTGCAGGTCCCATGGACAGAAGTGACTTGGGACATTTAAGGAAAGGAAAGGGAGCCAGTGTGGCGGGAAGCAGATAACAAAGGGGGTTGTGCTTTGATGTGAAGTTGGGAAGATCAGCAGGGATGCTCTAAAGCCACATCAGAGTGTGGACTTGATCTCCCACATGTCTCAAAGCCTACTGGGTGGAGAATAAATCAGAGGCGTCCAGAGTGAATGGGAACACTGCCCTGTAGGCTACTGTGGAGATGATGGAGCTGGACCCAGGGACACCCTTGGAGCGGGTAACAACATGGAGACAGGAGAAAAAGCTTCTTGGATGTAAATCAGGTCTTCGACCAGAGGCCACAGCAAAGGATACACAGCACAATGCAGGTACAGTATTGTAGCCACATCTTTCATGCTCAACAGGAACTCATCAGGGAGCGTCCAAGTGTAAAGTAAATACAGCAGTGAACACTTTCCCACATTAATCAGCATATGGCATGATCAAACTCATCTTCATTGTGGCTGTGCCTTTCTAGAGATGAACATCTGGGATTTCTTTAGTGACCGATAAAAAAGTTATATATGTTTCCTTGTTGATGAAACAAGCAGAAATTTTTCTAACAAGGTTACAGTGCTAGAAAATGAACCACAAGACAAAGCCTGGCATGGCTCCAAAGCTTGAGGATGAATCAGAGGTAACCTAGAGAAGCTTCTTGCATGGACATTATATAGATACTGCCTCACTGGGATGGAGAAAGAGAGTTGTATCTCATCTGCCAGGAGTCTCTGTGGTGGACATAGTATGGAAACAAATGGATATGAAATCTATATTAGGGAAAGGAAAAAGAATCTTTGCTTACACTCCCTCGTATCCATCCATCTAGCATCCTTCTAGCCATCAATCTATTCTATTTTTTGTTATTGTTGTAATCAGAGTAATTTGCAGATATCAGTACGCTTCATCCCTGCAGCATGTTAATATGCTTTTCATGGATCTTAACTAACGATTAATATTTGTTTTTTTATTCTACTTTAGTTGAAATTTATATACAATAAAATGAACAAACATTTTAAAAAATTTGGACAGTTTCATGGAAGTTTAATTGACCTGCAATTGACTGAACATATTTAAATATACACTTTGATGCATTTTGACATATATATATATACATTTGTGAGATTATTACCACGATCAAGACAATGACAGTGAACATACTCCTCACTCCCAAAAGATCCCTCTTGTCCCTGGACATCCCTTTCTCCCCACTCTTCCAGGAAACCACTGATCTGCCTTCCGTCACTCTTGATTAGTTTAGTTTTCATTGTCTGGAATTTTATAAAGTAGAATCGTATGGTTTGTACTCTCCTTATGCTCAGTCTTTTTCATTTTACTCAGCACAATTCTTTTGAAATTCATACAAATATTTATTGATAACTAAAAAAAGATCAATTTATTGTTGAGTTTTATTCCATTGTACAGATATACCACAGTTTTTAATACTGTTTATGCACTTTAGGGGTATTGCTTATTTGGGGTTATTACAAATGAAACTGCTATAAACAAACTGATTAACTAGTATTTGTTTGGACATATGGTTTCCTTTCTCTTGGGCAAATTTCTAGGAGTGATTTATCTTGTTCATATGGTAGGTGAATGTTTAATTTTTTAAGAAACTTCTGCCAAAACTGTTTTCCTAAGTGGCAGTTTGAGTCACTTTTCAGTCCTACTAGAAGTGTATGAGAGTTCTGGATGCTCCATATCCTTAATAATATAATATAAGTTGTATTTCCCTAACGACTAAGGATGTTCAGCCTCTTTTCATGTGCTTATCTGCCATCTGTGTATCTTCTTCAGTGAAGTGTTCAAAAAGATTTGAAAAAGTTCAAATCTTTTGTCTATTTTTTATTGGTTTGTTTGCTTTCTTATTGAGTTTTTCATTTTTTATTGGGTTGTTTGCTTTCTTTTTGAGTTTCAAGCGTTCTTTATATGTATTCTGAGTTTAAATCCTTTATCAGATGATTTCCAAATAATTTCTCCCAGACTGTGGTTTCTCTTTTCATTCTCTTAATAGTGTCATTTAAAGAACAGAGAGTTTAAATTTTGATGAATTTCACAACTTTTTTTAATTTTATGAATAACACTTTTCTTGTCATATCTAAGAAATCTTTGCCTAACCCAAAGTCACAATGTACAAATGTTTTCTTCTAGAAGTTTTATAGTTATAGGTTTCATATTTAGGTGTCTGACCCATTTTGAGTTAATTTTTGTTAGCAAGATATAAATTAAGGTATTTTGTTTTGTCTATGGAAATTTTGTTTTGTTTCGTTTGGCGTATAGATGTCCAAGTGACAGCAGCACCATTTGCTGAAAGACTTAAACTTTCCCAACTGAATGCCTTTACGTTTTTGTCCAAATCAGTTGGCCATGTTTGTGTAGGGCTATTTCTGGACTCTGTATTCTATTCCATTAATCTCTTGCCTATCTTGATTACTAGACTTTTATAATAACACCTGAAATCAGGTAGTTATCCTTCCAACATTACTCTTCTTCTCCAAACTTATTTTGGTTCTTCTAGGTCATTTGAATTTCCATGTGAATTTTAGAATCAGCTTATCAGTTTCTTCAAATAAGCCTGCTGGAATTTTGATTTTCATCATGTTGATTCTATGGACTAATTTGGGAAGAACTGAATTGTCACAATATTGTGTCTTCCAGTAGGGTATTTAGAAAATGTAAATATAATGCGGTCATTGATATGGTTAAGTTTACATACTAATATTCTTATTTTTTTATTTTACCAACTGTTCTTTGTTCCATTTTCATCACTTTGTGACTTCTTTTGGATTAATTGAATTTTCATAATGGCATTTAATCTCTTTATTGGCTTATAAAATTATAAATCTTTGTTTTTTTATTTTCTATTTTAACTGTTGTTTTAGATATTATAGTATGTACCTTTATCACATTTTACCTTCAAGTGATGTACCATTCATATATATAGCATATAAACTCTACAAGAGTATTGTTCCATTTTTCCTCTTCTGGGCTTTGCATTATTATTTTTTATGTTTATATAATTGATAAACACCACATTGCATTGTTATTATGTTTGAGCATTCAGTTATCTTTTAAGGAAATTTAAATAATAAGAAAAATACTTTATATATTCACCCATGTAAAAGTATAAATACCCACAATTTCTGATGTTCTTCATTTCCTTCTATAGATCCAAATTTCTATCAGGTGTCATTTCTTCTGCCTAAAGTACTTTCTTTGACATTTCCTGTAATGTGAGTCTACTAGTGATAATATCTTCTAGATTTCATTGGTCTAAAAAAAGGCTTTATTTTACCTTTGCTGCTGAAAGATATTTTTACTGGGGATACAATTCTAGGTTGATATTTTTTATTCATTTAGTACTTTTTAAAGATGATGTCCCATATTTTTCTCACTTCCATTGTTCTGACTAAAAGAAAAATCTGCTGTCATTTTTTCCTTTGTTCCTCAGTTTATAATGTGGCTTTTTCCTCTGGCTGCTTTTAATATTTTCTCTTAATCACTGGTTTCCCGTAACTTGATTATAATGTGCCTTGCTGTTGTATCTTTTGTGTTTTTGTGCTTGGAGTACACTGACCACTTTTATCTAAACATTTATAGTTCTCATCAATTTTGGAAAATATTTGGTTTTATTTCTTCAAATATATTTTTCTTTGTGCTGCTCTTTTTCCTCTCCTTTGGAGACTCCAATTACTTATATAATAGAGTGCTTGAAGTTTTCCCACAGCTCAATGATGCTTTGTTCAGCATTTAAAATTTTCTCTTTTCTCTGTTTCATTTTGGAAAGTTCTTTTTGCTATGTTTTCAAGTTCATTAATTTTTTAACCCTCCATTAACCCATCCAGTGTTTTTATCTCACACATTGAAGCTTTCATCTCTAGAAGTTCAAACTTGAGTCTTTTTATAACTTTCATACTCTGCTTAATTCTTTGACTGTATGGAATCCAGTTATAATAACTCTTTTAGCGCCCTGTCTGCTAATTCTAGTATGTGCCAGTTTCCACTGACATTTTTCATTATTGGTGGTATTTTCCTACTTCTTTGCATGCTGGCAATCTTGATTGGTTGGCAGACATTGTGAATTTTACCTGTTTTCAGTGCTAAATATTTTTTGTATTCCTATAAATTTTCTTTAGCTTTCTTCTAGAATGCACTTGAGTTACTTCAGGTTGATCCTTTTAAGATTTACTATATAATATTAGAGCAGTACTCAGTCTAGGGTTAGTTATTCTCCAGTATTAAGGTAAGATCCTTCTGTGTACTCAACCCAGCACCCTACGATTTATGAGGCTTTTGAGTTGGACTAGTAGGAACAGGTATTATTTTCAACCTCTGTGAGCTCCAAGAGGTTGAGTCCACTATTACTTTGAGTCCATTCAAGTGTTTTCCTGGGATCACGTATTTTCTTCACACACATATGGAATCATTACTTGAGTATTCAACTCAAGGGGCCCCCTGCTTATCTTTGCAGTGTTCTTTCTGTGTGGCCCATTCATCCCCAGTACCCTATTCCTCAAATTTTAGTTACGTGGTATTCCTAGACCCTCAACTTCAGAATTCTGCTGAGTTCTACTTGGGTTCCTCCTCCATCCACTGCAGCCCTAAACTCTCTCAAGGCAATAAGCTGGGGCAGTCATGGGCTTACCTCATTGTCAACACATCTCTCACAGAACCATGTTGTCTACTGTATATACAGTGGTTGGCAATCTGTCATTTCCTGTTTTGTCCATTTATTGTTTGTTTAAGGTAGAGAAAATATGGTCCTTGTTATTCCATCTTGGGTGGATGTTTCAGTTTGAAATATATAAGTCATAAGTGTACCATCTGTAAAGTTTTGAGAAATGCATTCACCTGTGAAACGCAAACTGCTATGAACTAGAGAACATTACCATCTCCTCAGAACATTCCTACATGCCCTTCTCAGTCCAGCCCTGCCCTCACTCTCCCAGAGAAGCAACTCTTCTTATTTTCTCTATTATAAATTAGTTTTGCCTATTCTAGAACATCACAGAAGTGAAATATATAGTGTGGCCTCTTCTTTCACTCAGCATAATGTTTTTGAGATACATCCACATTTTCTTATCAATAGGTCATTTCTTTTTAGTGCTGAGTAGTATTCAAATGCATGAATCCTCCAAGTTTGTCATTTTCTTGTTGATAGATGCCTGGGCTTCTTCCAGTTTGGGGCTAGAGTGGAAAAAGTTACTATAAACAAATATTTTTGTGCAAGTATTTTTTGAATGCATTTTTTTCTCTTGAATAAATACCCCAGAGTAAAATGGCTGGGTGATAGAGAAGGTGCACATTTAGTACTTAAAGAAATAAGTCCCATCTTCCCCAAAATGGCTGTATTATTTTACACATGTAACAAAATTATGAGTTTCAGTTGCTCCTCTTTCTTGATAACATTTGCTAGGGACCTTTTCAATTTAAGCATTCCAGTCAGTGTGTAGTGGTATCTCATTGTGGTTTTAATTGTATTTTCCCAATGACTAATGATGATGAACACTTTTTCATGTACTTACTGGCCATTCGTATAGCTTCTTTTGTGAGGATCTGTTCAGATCTTTTGCTTATATTGTGATCACTTTAAATTTTCAAAGTTCCCTGAAAATACTAAGCCAAAAACCAGTCTGCTAGATTAAACAATGATCTAGACACAGACATAGAATGTCACTCAAGAAATCTCTGGTGGAAAATCCAGAGATGGAGCAAGAAACAAGTTCTCTCTATTATATTTGCAAATGCACTCCTTATCATTCTGCAGTTGGTCATAATACACATTGTAAAAATTCTTTATTTTGATAATTTTCAAGCTTATGTGAAAAAAAATAGTAAAATAAAGACCCCTGTTACCATCACTCAGCTTTCTAACTTTGACATTTATCAACATTTTGCCAATCTTATTTCATCTACAACCCCCCAACTCCCTCCCCATACACACACACACACTTTTCTTCCTGGAGTATTTTAAAGTAAATCCAAGACATCATATAATTTCATCCATAAATGTGGCACCATTTTGACATAGAGAACTTAAAATATTCTTTTAAGATACTTAATTGATTGTAAGTATGGGATCAGAGGCTCTTAACAGAAAGATCTTAACGAAAAGAATACAGATCCAACTTTTCCCAGATTAAAGTATGGAGCCATATGATTTGAAACAAACTTTCACTCTTAATCTGAGCCACAGCCCCATGCCTTACCAATATTGCAACAGTTGAAACCCAACTGTCACTCCTGGTCTCTCCAAGTGGGAACGAAGATAGTAAACATGTTCTTTAAAAAAAGTCTATCTAAAAACTCAGTTGAAAATTAAGGCTCACTTCCTTTGCTTTAAGAATGATAGCATGTGTTGTTCCTTATGCCCCATACATAATCAACAGTTATTTTTAAGGATGCTGGTGAAATATCTTGGGTTTAGATCTTAGGAGAGATAGATAGCATTCAATGTTTCTTTATTATATAAAAATTACATCCTTTAAGATATTCAAAAGTAGAAAATCTGAACAAATAAAATTTTTTTTTCTTTCCTCTATAGAATTTCTCCACCTCAGCACTACTGACATTTTGAAATGGGTCACTCTTCATTGAAGAGGGTGGGGGTACTATCCTGTGCATTGTATAGGTTTAGCAGCATCCCTGGCCTCTACCCACTATTTATTTACCAATAGCAGCTCCCCAGATGTGACAAACAGAGTGTCTCCAGACATCAAAAAAATGTTCCCTGGAAAGGCAAAATCACTCCTGGTTGAGAACCCCTATTCTGTGTATGTTTCAGTTTCCCAAAGCTGCGAGCATGCAATATTCCAGAAATGAGTTGGCTTTTTAAATGGGGATTTATTAATTTACAAATGTACCATCCTAAGGCCATGGAAATGTCCCAATTAAGGCATCAGAAAGATGATGACTTCTCTGAAAAAAGGCTGTTGGCATCCAGGGTTCCTCTGTCAGATAGCAAGGTACTTGGGTGGCATTTCCTGGTCCTTTGCATGCAGATTTCATTGCTTTCAGCTCCTGGTTCCAGTGGCCTCCTCTCTGAGCTTCTGTGGGTCCTCACAGTAACTCCAGGGCTTTTCTCTCTAAGCTCTCTCAGCTTTTTCTGTCCTTTATCCTCTCAAATCCACCTTGAATAGGCTGGGTCACATCTCAACTGAAATAACTTAATCAAAAAGTCCCATCCACAGCAGGTCTGCACCCACATCAATGGATTAAAAGAACACGGCCTCTTCTGTGGTATGTAACAACTCCAAACTACCACAGTAGATATGCCTTTGAACAACAGAAGGTCACTCACTTCAGTGAATCTGTTTGCTTAGTCTTTCATAGCCTCGGCTGCCTTCCCTGTGAAATAGGTATGATAATGTGAAAGAAGGTCAAGTGCATGTGAACATAGGTATAGAGACAAGCACTACTTTTAATAGTGCTTAACTGGTTATGATAAAGGCACAGATCTGCCCTGGGTAGGGAAAAGGGACATAGAAAATTATTTGGCAATATTATGGCTTAAATTGTTCATAATTTAACAGAGAAATAACTGGGATTGGGTTTGAACCACACCCTCAGCCCTGTACCAGGAACTACAGGAACTCAGATGTGTCTGATTAGACTTCTGTCTTCCAGGAACCAGATAAGATCATTGGTGACCAGATATACAAGGGAACCTAGCCCAGTCCTTGGCACACAGTAGGTGTTTACCACATCTGATTGTGAGAATGATGTGCTCAGTGACACAGCAGAGATAGCAAATGTGCTTTGAAAGGAACATAAGCTAGGTGTGCCACTGGTGGGAGGGAGGCTGATTGAAATAGGAGAGTACAATGGACTGCTTGGACAATGAGGCCAACTGAGGTTTGCATTTAAAGCCCTTATGTGGCTTTGGGCAAGTCACTAAATTTCTCTGAGCCTCAGCACCATCATCTGTCAAACAGATCATTGTTCCTACTTACAGACTTACTATTTATGACACAGTACAAATATGCAGCATCATGCTCAGAGACATAAGTGTTCCAAAATATTTGCTATTATTATTATTACCTATTAATATATTTATAACTTCAAACCCACCAAGTAAGTGCTGAAATGATGCAAATTTATAACTGGTCGGTGTTGACCGTGAAATTTAAAGGGGATATGCAGAGAGGTGGGATGGGGCAGGGTGGGGATCATCCCGGACAGGACAGCTGCTTCATCCATACTGCAAGAAAGATGAAATCTTGGCAGGAACTTGCAAGGTTGGAAGTGAGCAATAATCAACAGAGAGCAGCAGGGTGTGGGTGGAGAGCAATCAGGGACAGTTTGTCACTCTGCAGAGATATTTTGGATTCTTTTGAGCAATAGGAATTCGAAATGGTCAAGGGCGAGCTTAACTTTTGGTACAGATTTAACCCAAAGTTTGTGGAAACGAAGAAGGCACAAGTCATAAAATGAAACATGGACTCTTGCCTCAGGCCTCTCTCATCTAATGCATGTGGTTGGTCGGTTCCATTTGGTGTCTTTGTGAGGTCCCTGCAAGTTCAGCTTTGACATTTTCTGCATGGCCTCAGCTTAGCCTTCTGGATCCTGTGGTTATTAGTATACTACCAAGGAAACTCCTCATATGAAGTGGGAACACCTCATATGAAGTGGGAGCACCTCTATAAACTATAATACAATGGAATTAGCTTCTCAAGTACGTTACTATAAAATATATCAAGTACCCTCACATGGACTCGCAGATTAGAGGATGGAAATTCTGCAGAGAGAATTTTTTTAAGATTGACTTTTTATAGAATGCAAATGGACAGTAAAAGAACACAAGTCCATAAATAATAAATCCATTTCAAGCAGTAAATGTGGCCATCAATTTTTTCACGTTAATCTCTATTCTCTTAATCCCCACTTCACTGACTGGCCACTTAGAGTGCCAAGCCTAGTAGTAGTTACCCATATATAAGCACAAAGGTCTTGCAGCAATGAATAATTCGTGAAAATAAGTTGGTGAAGGGAGGATAAATGTTACAGCTCTTGGGAAAAGTTATCTGTGGTATTCATTAAATTAAAATAACACTCATACTCTTTGAAGCAGCCGTTCCACCACTGGAAATCCATTCTACAGGAATCAAAGAAGGAATGTACGGAGAGAGATGTGCACAAACATATGGTTAATGCAGAACTATTTGTTGTGGCAAAAACGACCACCACCACCACCAAACAAAAACACCTGTAGACTAGATGTGCCAACTTGGTTAGGTTATGGGTTCATTTGTTTGGTCCGTCATTAGTGGGGAGGTATTTTAGAAATGGAATTAGTATCTACAACAAGCTGACCTAACTAAAGATTAGGATAACAGAGTAGGCCTCATCCAATCAGTTGAAGGTCTTAACAGCAGAAGTGAAGGGTCCAGGGTTCAAAGAAATTCTGCCTCAAGACTCCACCTTCCACTCCTTCCTGGGTTTCCAGCCTAAAGAATCAGGGCTTGAGAATTCAACATCACTGTAACTGAAATTCTCAGTCTCCAGCCGCCCTATGTAATTTAGATTGCCAGTCCCTGCAATCACGCGACTCAAATCCTTTTAATTCCTAACACACACAAACATACACACACAAACGCAACGCACACACGTGCGCACACATGCATCCTGTTGTTTCTGTTTTGCTGAGAAACCCTGACTAGAGAGGATCCCTCAGTAGTGAAATGGATGGTTATATTAGGGTAATTAGGGTACATCTGTGATGTGGAATACTTTGCAGTTATTTTTGAAGTGCTTTAGAACTGTATGAATTAGAGTTGTGCACACTGAACTGAAGGGAAGTTCATGAGTTATTCTGAAAAAAAAAATGCAGAGGACTGTGTTTACTCCTGTTCCATCCTGGGAAAGAAAGGAAAGAAAGGGAGACAGAGCAACTGGGAGGAAGGAAGTTTCTTCTGTTCTTATCCAAATCTACTGCCCCACCCATGCTCTTTGTCCTTGTTGACAGAGAGCCCCAACTTAATTTGTATGTCTTGTCAATCAGGATCCACCAAGAAAACAGACACCATTCCGCGTATTTCTAACAGAGGGAGCGTATAACAGGGAATTGGCTGCACAGATGATAGAAAAGCTCACTAACCCAAACAGATGAGGGAAATAACTAGAGACTAGTGAAAAAAGAAGCCAACACTCTTCTGTCCCCCAAGTCTATAGAGATACAAGAAGAATGAAGACTCGTTAAGCCTTGAAGCCAAGGCCATGTCAGCAGCTGGTACCATGGGGAAGAAAGGAGAAGAATCATATTTCTTAGGTTTACTCCATACTTAGGTGATTCATAATAATAACAGTGTCAATAACAGTAACAAAAGTAATCTTAGTTGTCATTATTGAATTGGGTATTTTTGTTGTTAATAGTTACTATTTACTGGGTACCTTTTCTGTGCTAAAGGCTGTTCAGCTTTTTACAAGCATCATTTAATTAAATCAGCACAAGCATCAAGTATGGTTCGAATTTGTTTCTTCATTTTACAGGTGATGAAACAGAGAAACTGAGACTCAGTGACGTAAAACAGTTTGCCTAAGATCACAAACCTAGTAAGTAAAAGACCCAGAGTTTGGAAGCTAAGTTCGCTAGCAGTCTACCGTAGACCCTACTGCCCCAATTATAATCAGTTTGGGTTTGAAGTCACTAGATCTGGGTCTTATCTTGATATTTGCTACAGTGGTTGTAAAATATGTCCCTCCCCCAGTTTTTTGACACTGCTCCCATCAAGAGGTGATTCCATGACCCACTTCTTGAATCTCTGAATGGACTTGTGACTGCTTCTACCAATGGAGTCTGTGGATGTGACACCACAGGATTTTAGAGGCTGGGTCATAAAAAGGTCATCCAGCTTCTGCCTTACTCACTTGAATATTCCCACTCTTCAAGCCTGCACTGCAGGGACTGCTACATAAGAAATGTGAATACTCTGAGGCCACAATGCTGTGAGGAGGCCCAAGATAAACAGCTGGCTACTGGAGCTCCTTACAGGTCTTGCCTTTGTCTCATTCTCTTCTGCTCACCAAACTTGGTGGACATATACGGCCCCACCAAGCTGACCTGGGCCAGTCTAAAGCACAGAAGGATACCAACCTATTCACTTTCAGTTATGACTCTGATGACCTGGTGAAATTTGGCTGTGCATTTGCCTCGCAGGGTGCCCTCTCTCTGCCAGACACCAAGTTACTGTCTACAGTGGGGGATACACTGGCCGGGAAACTCAAAGTCTCTTGTACTGTGTAGCGTACATTCCATTCCAGGTGCTCACCTCAACTCAGGAAACCAAAGGAGAAAAAGGAAGAGCATTTCCAACAGGCATTTCCATGGGGACTGGAGTGAAGGCCAAGCGAAGCAGCTCAGGTTGACAAACCCAGCCCAGCTGAACCTTCGAGCCATCTAAGTTCAGGTGCCAGACAAATAAAGAAACCTCCAGAAAGTTCTGGGTGATCTGAGACATCCCGGTTGAGGTTTCAACATCATGGAGCAGAGAAGAGTCTTCTCCACTAATTCTGCCCAAATTGCATATTTGTAAGCAAAATGAATGCCTGGTTTCTTACCCAGCAATGGGTAACCAGGAAAATTGAAGGCTTTGGGAAAGTCCTGGAACATAGCAGGCTATCAGTACCATTTTTACTGAGCAAATGAATAAAGTCAATTGTCCTCATATACAGATTTCATCTTGCCTCTCTTTAATGTGTTTATGTAAAAACATCTGTTCTGTACATTGTTCAGCGCTGCTTAACTGTAAGGTAATGAAGGAACCACTTGAGAGAATCAATTTGCATTGTGGTTCTTAACATGTTAAAGGGAGAAAGAGCAGGAAAGGAGCCACTGGACCTTTGGGGGCTCAACCAGTAGTGAGATGAGAATGCCCGTTGGAAATGCACTTCCCCTTTCTCCTTTGAATTCCTGAGTTGAGGTGAGCACCTGGAATGGAACATACTCTGCACAGTGCAAGAGACTTTGAGTTTCCTGGCCAAGTGTATCCCCCACTGTAGACAGTAACTTGGTGTCTGGCAGAGAGAGGGCACCCTGCGAGGCAAATGCACAGCCAAATTTCACCAGGTCATCAGAGTCATAACTGAAAGTGAATAGGTTGGTATCCTTCTTGCAAGCCTAAACTCTGTGCTTTAGACTGGCCCAGGTCAGCTTGGTGGGGCCATATATGTCCACCAATTTTGGTGAGCAGAAGAGAATGAGACAAAGGCAAGACCTGTAAGGAGCTCCGGTAGCCACCTATTTTGTGACAACTGCTATATTTCGCACTGGTCTGCTGTGCTAATAAAAACAATTACTGGTTATTGGGTATCAGCTACCCCGATGTCTCTCCAAGCTGAGGCACAGCCCCTATGCTTTCTCCCCAGAGGACTACCTCTGCTTTTCCCTTGCAGGGACTGGCTGAAACCAGGCTGGCAAAAGGTATCATCCTTGTGCCAGCCCTGGCTACCTGATGGAAACAGTCTTACAAACGATTCTGAAAAGCATCCTATCGTCAAGAACAGTGGCTGTCATGGGTGCTATTTGGGGGTGGAGAGCAAAACCGCCACCTCGTTGGAACCCCCCCTGCACTGCTCGTTCTGGCCCTGACCACTAGAAAGGGATGGTTTCTAAAGCAAAAAGACCGGAGCAATCCAGATTGTGAGAGGCTGAGGAGTAAATGGAAAAACAGAATGTTTACGGTTCTTCCCAAAGGTTTGGTTATGAAAAGAAAGAGAAAAATAAGGCAATAGCTGGAGGGAGCATGGAGTCAAGGGAGGGATTTTGTGGCTAATTTTTCTGTTGGAGAGAAGTGAGGATTCAGATGTGCAGGAAACTCCAGCTATTAAACATGCTCAGTGAGGCTTCATGATTGATCCCAAACTACCCGGTGTCATTAAAGTTATGGTCATTTTCATCAAAGGAAAAAATGTTTACCCTGAATCTTGGATTAAATCCAATTCCAGTGCTTTCTAATATTTGGGAAATCTAGGATCCATTGGAATTCTTATGTTAAAAATTTTTACGTTTACAGGTTTAGGGTCTGGCCATATAAATCCCATAATTGACTTTTTTTAGTCCCCCAGAAAAGAGTACTTAGAAGCTCATTACATAGCAGTGTGCATTTCAAAAAAAGCCTTTAGATCCACTTAGAGACTAAAATGGTAAAAGCAAATAGAATATAAGCTCATTTACATTATAAACAGACTTTTGTTCATGTATATCATGCCCAGGCAATACAGCTGGACAGAATGAGCATGCAACGCCAAATTGCATTAGACTAAAATTACACCTTGATAACTTGCAAGCTAGATGAGCCCAATATATCCACAGTGCAACTCGTGGGAATATGGCAAACAAGGTAGTTTGTCATGCTTGCTTCCTGCCTGGCAAAAGCTCTGGAAGGACCCAGGACTCTTGGTGGTATATTATACTCTGACCTGAAGGCAGCTAAAGCAGGAAAAAGAGCACAGGGGGGAACCGTGATTCTAAGACTCTCTCTGCTGCTTACAACTGTCTTCTTGAAGTATCTTTTCACCCTCCTAACCTTTATTTTACTTTCACTGGATTTTCTTGAAGTTCAAATGAGGGAATGAATTCAAAGCAGTCAGTTGGTGCCTGGGACATTGTAAGGACTCAAAAAGAATAATGGTAGCACACTAGTGCACGTTTGTGAGACACTTAGCCCAGGCACAACTATTTTGTCAGGATTTTGTCACCTAATCTCATTTAGTGAAAATGAATGAATGAACCAAACAACTGAAAGATGACCTTAACCTCTGATCCAGTGGGTTACAGGGAAAGCACTTTACAGTGTGTTTAGCTGCATGGCCCATTAGCCACAAAACACCCCAATTAGAACCTGAGGACTGAAGCGGGGTGCAGTCATCATCGTTAAATTAATCTGGGCTTCCAGCACATTCTCCATGGTCTCCCTCCCAATCCTCTGCTCCTCATATTCCTATTTAATACTCTCTAAAACGAGCATAATCTACACTGATTAAATTATCTAAAAGGTTTCTGGGATAATCAAATGAAATAATATCCATTAAAGTATATTATAAACATTTGAAAAGCAAAAGTGAAAACCTGCTGAAATAAACAGTAAACAGCACTTGGAGATAGGGTAATGGGTTATTGTTACTTTCTTCTTTATAGTTTTCTGTGTTTTTCGAACTTATCATAAGGAGTTTATGTTACATTTAAGAGGAAAAGTAACACTTGATTTAAAAGAGTTTGACAGAAAAAAAGCTCCACAGAAATACGAAAAACAATGTTCATACAGAAAAAAAAAATGTGGTATTGGAACTTATATCCTCATAAATTGTTAATTACCTGTTTTACTCAGGACCACAATGCACAGTTGGTCAGGTTGTCCACTGCAAAAGAGTACCTAGGTGAGGAGGCAAGAAGAGGTGAGAATCCAGCCAGTGCTCTGCTTGTAAAAACTGTACTTCCGCCAGTGGCCAGCTCTGCCTAAACCCTTCTATAATTTGCATGAAGTCTCTGTATAGGTTTTAGCTGCCCTACTTCTACCATTCTGTTTTGGTACTCTCCCTGCTCCATTCTCTGTTCAGGCATTAGTAAATGCCTATGGTGCCTTAAAATGTCAGAAAAAGAACAGGAAGAGCACTGGCAGAAGAGAATCACAGCCACAGTCTGCATGATTCTGAGTTGTGAGTACTGGAGCCAGGTGGAAAAGGCATCCCCAAGTGTCTGATCAACAGGAGCAAAGGCAGAGCAGTGCGGATGCAGATGACAGGCCTGGGGAACAGTCAGCAGACCTAGGAGCCAAGCAAGCGACAGTGAAAGTGTTGTGAGGCTGGAGGCTGGAACAGCGAGTTTAAAACCAAATTAAGGGTGGGATGCAAAGCCTGGGTCAGGCCGAGTTGATGCCAGAAATATGGAGTTAAACTTTTGGGGGCAGGTGACCAAGTCTCCCCATGCAAAAGGAAGGGGATGAGGAGACATGTGAGTTACCAAGAGGAGGTTGACCAGTTGTCTGCCTCTTACTTAAGGCTGAAGCAAAAGAAATGTTTCTCCATTTCCTAAAGTTTTTAGACTTTAGACACCAGCAAAAATAAAATAATAAAGCATACGAATAACGAAAAATATAAGAAATAACATAATAATGTCATGGATTTCCCCCATTTGACTAGTTATTACATGTGTATATTATTCCACGAGGGTTTAGGAGAGAATGGACTGACTACCTTGAAGGAACTGCTAACCTTCTCTGAGTCTCATCAGAAAACAGGGAGATTTCTAAACTGATACTCTCCGCTGCTCTGCTGACTGTGACTCTGAACAGAGGACCGAGGTGGGGAATAAGTTCTTTTCAGAAGTCCCATCCCCTATCTCCCAAAGCTTCTGGTCCCTGAAGCAATCATGTACATTATTTTGCAGTCACAGTCACCACATGGATTCCTCTAGGCAGAAATTCATTTTGGGAGGGAGGGTATAAAAGTTCAACACAAAAATATGCCCTATGACCTCTCACCTTCCATATGGTTAAAAAACTGTATCAGCGACATCTACTCTCTGGGCATATCAGCATTCTTTGGAAACAGGCACAAAAAGGATGTGGTTACACAAGGACCTGGTATGGCTATCAAATTCGAAGAAACAGTAGAATGCTCGCTTTCCATGTGGGAGACCTGTGTTCCAGTCCCGGACCATCCACCTAATAAAAAAAAAATTCGGAGAAATAGACGCAGAAAGAAAAAGAACCAGGGTGGGTCTGAAGATCTCAGGAGCAGAAGCTATGTGACCATCTTAACATTTGGATAAATCAGCTCCACCCACTTTTTTCTCTTCACAGCAATCAAGACACCAAGAGAGAGAGGACCTAGATGGTTCAGTTTGGGCTATAGACTCAGAAATGGAGAGGGCAGAGTAACAGTCCAACCAGATCAGCTACAATGGGGGAGCAGTTTTCCAAAAGGACACAGGGGTGCTATTCCCCAAAGGAAGAGAAAGCAACCATTTGCTGCACAGTGGCGTTAAACAATGCCTTGATGGGCCCGGGTTGCAAATGTGGCTTTTGAAACCCTTCTCTCAAAGGCTGTCACTCTGCATGAAAAGTATATCGTAACAAAGGAAAAGCTCAATGAGTTTACCTGAATTTTCAATTCATAATTCCTTCCACAAATGAAAATCGAGAACACCTACTCCATTCCCAGCACAGAAAACCCAAGTATAAAGAAGGTCCCAAAACCATGGTCCCCCAAGATTAGGTTAAAGCAATGAAAATCCGGAAAGCCCCAGGACAAGAAGTGGAGAATGAGTGAAACCTTTCTGGGATTATAAAGGCAGGAAGGGAGTGAGCTAAAAATTTAAGTTGGGCCACACTCCCAAAAATTCTGCTGCCACAGTTATCCAAAGGGTAAGAAATGAAACCCTGATTTCATCCCTCAATTTTATAACTCTTTATATCCCTACCTCAATATTGCAACATCTATATTTGGATGTTAAAAAAAAAAAAAAAAAAAACTAGGTTGGATGGGGAAAATAGGCAAGATATAAAATAGTTACTAATTTTAACACATTTTTTATAATGAAGGCACTGCTTTGAAAATCTTCTGTTTCCACATATGTAGATGATTTAACTTGACTTATTAACTTCAGTAGAACTGAAAGATGTTTTTACTTCTGGCAACTCCTGTGCTCCAAGCATTACATAGTTCGGTCCAGAGCTGTTAGAGCGTGACCGGGGGTAGCAGCTGCCTTGAACCTCTTCATTTCTAAAATCCCAGAAGGTTATGCAAAGGGTTTTACAGACACTGCTTCCCAGAACTTGTCCCCAGCGCAAGAAAGATTCACAGTGCCTGGGACACAGGAATGTATAAGAAAAGCAGGTCCTGGCAGCTCCGTATTTCATTCATTCAGGAATTTCTAACAGTACCAATAGACAGCCGTCTGAAACCTCATGGAGCTTACCATGGTTTAAGGGGCTGAAACCAAACTATACTCATGCTCAGTTGGCAAGGCTTAGGAAAAAAGAATTAATTCCCCAAGTGCACTTTTAGCTATCATTTGGAGTTCTGTTTCTGAAAACTCCTTGAGAAGGATTATCAAAAAGGAAAAAAAAAAATGTGCGCTCACGTCTGATCACAAGTCCACTAAAACGACCGCCAGCACTTTCTCAGTCACAAGAGTTGACAGAAGAGCCAAGAACGATGTGTTTGATGGACACCCATTTCCTCTAGAGCTAACTCTTCCACGCCTCTGATATTCTACCGAAGTCTGTAAGTTGTAGTCTCAAATTCCCGTCCCAGAGGAAACTGGTATAATTAGTTTTATAATTCCAAAAGTCAAGAAATTGCTTGACTGCCTGCCCCTTGACACCTCAATTAGGTGCCCCCTAGATCAGCACAAAATATCCCCCTGGAAATTGCTCTGCTTGTAACAAGGTAGAGGGAGCTGAGTGTAGTAGCAGCCAAGCCAAACTCTGGGGTAGCCACAGCTGACCCTTCCTTAGCAGACTTCCTGCCATGCGCCCTTGAGATGTACCTGATTAGAGACTCACCTGGATCCCTTCAGCTCAAGGGATGGCTCTGCTTAAACAACCCAGAAACTGGCAGCTTAATGTTCCAAGGTGAAGGACTCTGCCTTCAGAACCAGGCAGCAGAGCAGGCTCTCGAATGCTGTCGAAAGAATGAATAAACTATTCAGTGAATGCAACCATGAGCAAATAAATGGATAAATAAATGATGGATGAAGCAGTCAGAGGTCTCTCCAGACAAAATTTTCTGACTCTTCTGCAGAAATGCATTTCTCTGAAGCTCCTTTCTAGTACTTTATTCTAACCCCCGAGACACTGTCCATGTCACAACTGTTCATAAACCTGAAGGCTGGCCCTGCTCTCTTTCTCTGTAGGAACTGTAAAGGAGGGAGGGAATTCCCCTCTCAGAAATCAAAGGGATCTTTCCGTTGTCACAGAAACACTTAGTATCTAAAGCTCAAGCACTAGAATTCTGAAAAAGTAGTAAGTTTGTTGAAATTTTGCTGTTTCCTTGTAGTTAATACAGGTTTTGAGATGATTAATCTTAAAACCCATAAAAAGGAAAGGGTCTCAGGTTTTGTTGCTACCATAGCAAGGATGAAACAACAGGAAATGAGGAGTGGGGGATGCAGACACTGGAAAAGAGAAACTTTGGGTGTCTATAATAACTTTTTTTCAATGACTACAGATCTGGCACGAGGAAGATGGATCCAGGGATTTCACTCAAATGCTTGTCAGGGCCGGGTGGGGAAGCTGGGAAAAGAGTCTCCGAGTGTAACAAAAGCTGTCACTGTCAGAGGCACGTTTTGTCCAAACGGTGCAGACTGCTACCTGGCTCCAGAGGTTTGCAAGCCAGACATCCAGATTATCCCGTGAAATTCAGAGTTTTTAAAGTGTAAACTAACTCAACTTTTTAAAACCCATCAGTTGAGTCCACATGGGAGAGTTCAGGAAGAGCTCATGGGTTAAAACTGATCCTCAGGGGTGACAGCTTTAAATGAGGCTGATGCTACGTCATTCCAGAGGTCTAACTGGAAGCAAACAAAGAGACGGATTTGGGTTCAATGTCTGGAGCTGACTATCTCAAAGAGAGTGAATCTGTCACTGGAGGTGCCCAAATTGAAGAAGGACAATCAATGCACTCGGAGCTTACAGGCAGGCTTATCAATGAACTGTGAAATATCTTCTAATAATAGCTAAAATGTCACTAAGTTTCTTTTACCAAAGACTATTCAGAGCATATAACTACACTATTTTAATTTTATAATTAACCTTAGTGAAATTTATCATTGTTACTGACTGTCCTACACAAAGGCTACAATTTAGCAATTTATTTGGACAACTGACAGAAGACCTCCTGGATGGGCCCAGAGAAAGGGGTTGGAGGGAGCCCTGGGAGGGAAGGAGCTGCCAAAGGATTTGGTAAATAGTCCAGGGGTCATTAGATATTAGTAAAAAGTTTCAAGAGGGGGTGGGCTGGGCTCTAGATTTGCATTTGAAAAGATCCTTTGACTACAAATGTGGAAGTACTCATCAAGACATTGGGCTATAACAAATCAAGTTGACTTGTCTTTGACCTATATAAAGGAGGCTTTATCTTCTCTTTCCTTTCAGGGCTCTAAATGGAACCTTGCCCATACGCAATAAACAGAATTAAATGTTGCACTAGACAGCAAAATATAGCCAGTCTGACTCCACTCCTTTTCAGTTTGCGACCTTTCCAACACCCTTCCTTGTCCAGGCCCCCATCACCTCTCTCTGTCACTGAACAACCTCGAACTGCTTTCCCTACCCCCAGCTTTCGCCACTGACCTCTCACCTTTACCCAGTGGCCAGACACTCTTTCTGGAAGACCACAGCAGGTTATGTCTGGCCATGCCCAAAACACTCCAAAGGCTCCTCTCCGTTTGCAACACCTCACCAAGACCTCCAGGGCGCTTGTCTCTCCTCCAGCAACATCCTGCTCGTGATTCTGCCTAGGGTCCAGGAACACTTCCCTTCAGCAGTCCACAATGCTCATTGTACTTAGGGGTCTCCACGGCTGTCAGCTTTCCAGGAAGCCCTCTCTTAGGGAAAACCATCCTTAGGGAAACCATCACCCCCAAGTCTCTCTCCCTGATTTTTCTCTGTCCAGAATACTGATTGCATCTAACAGCATTTATGCAATTATTCACTCGACTGTGAGAATATAAACCCACAATAGCAGGAAGTTCATTCACAATTACATTCCTACCATTTCTAACAGTACTGCTCATAATAGATACTCAATGAATATTTACTGCATTAGTTTAAGAATGATATTCAACCTGGGCTGATACTTGCCTTTAGGTCATACCGATATAATTATTTAATTAGTACGATAAATAGAAGCTGAAGATGCTTAAGAAACACCTTCCAACGGTCATAAACACTTTCGAATTATGATGGTTCCTATCCTTTTTTAGCGATGAAATCTATCATGCTAAAGAGTGTTTGATATATATGTACAATTTAAATGCTATTAATAATAAAAGGGCTATGTACCAGCACCCCAAACAGAATAGAACAGGTGCTCTCAGTATCCATCCCCACAAACCACATCCTCCTTTGCCCCCAAAGGTATCCAGTATCCTAAGTTTTGTATTAACCACTCCCTTTCTCTTCTTTATGGTTTTGCAACTGCTGTTTGTGTATTGAGTTTGATTCTATTGATCTTACTCAATTCCAGTTATTCTCAAGGTTTTTTGTGTGTGGATTCTTTAGTTTCTTATGTAGCCAGTAATGTCATTTTTAAATGATGAGAATTTCATTTATTCATTTCCAGTCTTTAAACTTTCATTTCTTCCCCATCTCCTGTGTGAAACGGTGCAGTATCGACTGCCCTGGTGATTGTGGGTGTCTTTAACTTGTTCTTGACTTAAAGAGATGGTTGGGCCTCAACATTTGGCCATTAAGTATGGGGTTTGCTTTAGGACTTTGTAGATACCTTTTATCTGGTTAAGAAAGTTCCCTGAGATTCAAAATTGGTTAGAATATTTTTAATAGACAGAGAATTTTATTCAGTACACCTGCATTTACTGAGATTTTCACTTTTATGGTTTTCTCTTTTCTGTTGTTATTATGGTGAATTCCATTGATTATTGTTTTTCAACAAAGACCTGCCTTGCATTCCTGGAATCAGCCCATCTCATTTGTGTTGTATCATATATTTTAAACAGGGTTGGGTTGGCTTTACTAGTATTATTTTCAGCATTTTTGCCTCTATGTTCATGTTTAAGATTGAGCAGTAATTTTTTTTCCCTTTTTTGTTATTCCTAGTTTGGCTTTGGCATCATAGTGAAGCCAATGTCAATGTCATAAAGTGAACTGCATATAGTTATTTCAATCTTAGTAAGAATTTTATAAGATAGAGTTATTAGTTTCTTGAATATTTGGTAGAACTCCCTTTTCAAACCATGTGGTCCTACAGCTTTCTTGACAAAAATTTATTTAACTACTGATTCAATTTTCTTAATGGTTATAGAGCTATTTCCTCTTGAGTCAGTTGTGATAAGTCATATTTTTCCTGGTATTTTATTCATTTAATTGAGGACCTCAAATTTATTGGCATCCATGTTTTATTCATAATATCCTCATCAGTTTAATTTCTGTGTCAATTTTCTATTTCTAAAATAATTTATTTTTGCATTTCTTATTCTATCTTTCTTGATTAATTTTGAAAAAGTTTTTGTGTTTTTTCAGTTTTCTCAGAGAATTAACTCTCTTATTGTATGTTTATTTTCTCTTTCATTAACTTCTACTCTTAACAATTTTCTTCCTGCTAGTTTCCTTGAGTTTAAACAGCTATTCTTTATCTAACTTCTTAAATAAATTTCTCATTAATTTTAGCCTTTTTCTTTTCTAATGTAAGTACATTTCCTTCTATTTACTGCTTTAGCTTCATTCCACATGTTATGATACATATCTATTCGTCTGGTGATTCCAATGTACTCAAATTTAAGAGCCATGGTGTATGCAGGGTAAATTTTCAGAACCGTGTCATGTGTGCTTGAAAAGAACATGTTTTCTTTAATTTAGGGTACATAGTGACACCAATTTCTAAATATGCCCGTTAGATCTCGCTCTCCAATTGCTTGTATTTCCTAGTTCTTATTCAATCAATAACTGAAAAGAAGTTGTGGATTTGCCAGTTGCTTCTCATAGTGCTATCATCTTTTCTTTGTATTTTAAGACTTTGCTATTAGAAACACATTATTTTTATATACAAAATTATTATATATCTGCAGTTATGTCTTTCTAGAATTTTTCTTCATATTAAGTGACCATCTTTAACTCCAGTAAGTCTATTTTGTATGATGTTAATATGGCATATCTGTTTTTTGAAGGGGGATTAATATTTTCCATATATATTCAATCTTTTCATGCCCTTCTCTCTATTTTAAATAGCATATCACTGTCTAATCTTATCACATCTCTACTAGGCCTGAATGTTAGCTTAGTATCCATTTCTATATGTATACTAAAATAAAACTAATCCTGCCTGTAGAAAACCTTCCAGAAGTCAAACTCTAATCTAATTTGGGCTGAATTATTCCAAATAGACAAAATTAGGATGCGTGATATTCAATGTGAAATTTCCAAAACACAGAGTCTCAGTAAGCCATGTTTCCCCCAATTAGAGGGCCTGGAAGTAATTATTACTTTATGAAACAATACAAGTTTGACTCTCCATCTCAAACTTGTAAAATCCTTAAAGGTCTTTATCCAACTGCAGGGTACTAAACCTTTCCAAATAGCCACAATTGGGCAAACATTTCTAAAAAATAATGTAAATAAAATCCTCCGTGCTTACAGGAGTGAAACACAATATTGATTCTTCCCTGTGGTAGCAGCTCTGTCTCTGGGACCAGCAGCCTTTCAGGGGCTCTGCGTTCTCATTTGTCCACCCCATTGGGGCTGGGGGACTTTAGGCCCCAAGGTGGTGCATGGACTTTAAATCAGCCACTGTGGAAGTTACCGGCTGGAATTACCTTCAGGAATACAATTTAGTCTGCACACAGGCAAGACCGTGTTTAAGAAGTCAGGGTTCAGACAATTCAAAACTTTAAAATGCTTGTACGTGCCGTCATTCAAATGCTTTATAATTTTTTTAACAATTAATAAATTGTTTTCAAGGCACCTGTTGCCAGCACCTAATTTTCATTGAGCAGTTTTCTCGAGAACGTGGCCAAGTGTCAGTGTATAGTTCCTGCTTGATGTTGCGTATAATTTTTAGGATATTCTGAATGGCATGTGCTAATTATTTAGTACAATAGCTAATCTTATGGCGCTGAAAGACTGTAACAGAAGGGGTGTAATTACTTATAATAGGAATGTCTCGTTTTTTGTTAAAACCAAAGTGTGGGAGGCAAAAAAGAAAATAAAAGATAATTTTACACTTTCCTCGGAAGAATGAAATAGTTAATATTTTCAGGACTTTGTTACGAGTAACACTGGAAGACTAACCATATGTCCTAGACTTCCAAGGAAAACATTGTAGCTCAGTGAAATTTACAGCAGTTTCTGAAATACGTGTTTAGATTTTATTTCCCAAAGCAGATGAAAATCCGTTTTTAATTGTGTCTTGTGCTGCAGCTTCCACTATAACACAGTTCTTCCCAATAAAGGGGAAGAAGTAAAGTTTTCCATATTTTCATCGGCTAAAGGGCCCTTTCCAGGTTCACAGAAATAATGATCAAAACAGCACCCAAGCCTTTCCATCCCCTGGGGTATACTTTACAGAGAACTCAGGGAGAGCCTACTCCATTTGATTCTAAGAATAGCCTTTTAAGAAAGGTGGAAACTGAGGCTTAAAACCCTTTAACAATAGTATCAAAAATTTTAAAATATTCATACCTTTTGACCCCAGCACTTCTGCTGCTGGAATCCACACCTGCCAAATAATCAGAGATGTGGTCTGTGATTCATATATGAAAAAGAATGTTTACCTCAGCATTTTTTTATAATCATGAAATGTGGGAAGCCATCTAAATATCAAGGGATGGCTTATTAAATTATGACATGCCTGACCCATGGATATCATATGGCCATTACAATGATATCTTAATGAATATGTATTGAGAATGAGAACTGCGCATGGCTTAATGGTTAAATGCAAAGACCAGGACACAAAGCCAAGTATACATTGATAAAAGTTATTTTATATATGAACACAGAAAAAAAAAAAATGACTTAGAAGGAACCCATCAGAATGTCAGTTATTCTCTCTGGGTGACGAGTTTGCAGGCGAATTTTTTTTGTCCTTTCCTTAAGTCTCTATTTTTTAAAAAATATATTCTATGATAAACTTTTCTAGTTCTCAATAAGAAAAAAATGATATTATTTATAAATAGAAGCACTGAAGGGCCATCTTATAGTCAAATACAGAGAGCTGAGCTCGACTCCTGAAATCTCCCCTGGAATATATTTATTCCAGCCATAAGGTGCTTGGATGTGACACTCTTTTCTGTCCCATTTCACTTCTTGTCTCTAACCCCTTCCACCCTGCCCACCACCGTGTTCCCCAGTGTCAGTCCTCTGAATCTTCTCCTTGCCCTTTTCTCTCTCTCTTCCTCCTCCTTTTCCTGCTCAGATCTCTCCATGGGCCTAATCCCACCCTGCTGGAGAACCCAGAGACCAGGGAGCCACCAAGCTCTGTTAAAGGCAGGTCCTGGTGACGTGCCCATGAGAAGCCTCCACTGCTTATCAGGGAGTGGACCAATCCACAGTGATTCAACTATATTCATCCACAGCAGTCAAGGTTTGCAGGATTAGGTCTGACCAAAGGTCACTTCTGACAGTAAAGGGCAAGAAGATAATAGTGAACTAATTTGCCACAGAACTTCAGATTGACATTTTATGTATACACACACACACACACACACACACACACACACACACACATCAATAGCTACTGCAGGGGCAGACGCTTACAGCAATGAGGCAACCTGATACCTGTATACCCAGTGCTCTTGGGAATTGGAAAACAGAGTGAGGTCCAGCAAAAGTAATAATGAGAAGATGGATGCTGAGTAAAGAGATGGAGACAGAGGCTACCTCCTGGCTCAGGTTCCCCTGAGTAAACCGTGGGCTTCTCTGGCCCTTGGCTTCCTCATAGATAAGGTAGGAACAACATCTTCCCAGGTTGCCTTATGTTGCACTCAGGTAGCATTTATTGAGCCCACGTTGTGTACCAGGCACCTCTCCAGGTATAGGGGATATAGCAGTGCACAAAACAGATGAGGGTCTTGCCCTCACGGAGCTCACACTGTCAGGAGGTGGGCAGTAGTGGACACACAGACAAATAAATGCTGGGTGTCCTGGTAGGGAGCAGCAGGTGCTAGAGCAAAAAATAAAGCAGGATGGAGATAAAAAGGGACCTCAGGGTGGGCAGCTGCGTCCCAGGGCAGCAGAGAAAACCTGTCAGTGCAGGCCATGTTGAACTAAGATCTGTCTTAAGTGAGAAGCGAGCAATGGAACCCTCTTCAACAGAGGGCCTTCCAAGTGAGGGAACAACTAGAACAAAGACTTGAGGCAGGAAGGAGCACTGCCTTCAAGGAGCAAGGAGGCATATGTGGCTGGGACAGTGCGAGCCAGGGGAAAACAGGAAGACTGAGGTCAAAAGTGTGGTAGCTCAGCCTAGCCGGCAGGATATATTTTGAGGGTAGAATAAAAAGAATTGCTGATGAATGTTAAGAGAAAGAGAAAGAGGGGGTCAAGGCATTTGGGGGGTAGATAAGATCAGACCATGAATGAGAAAGCAATTTATAAACTGTGAAGTGCTAACCAGTGGTGCCAGCACCAAGCAAAGAGGCTCGTCCATAGTCAATGTTAGTGAAGCGTCACTGAATGACCAGTAGTGCCCCACGACTTACTAAACTCAAAGACTGATATTTCAAACCAGGGACAACTTGTCTGACCTGTGATGGTCCCATGTTGCTTCCACCACAATGATGATGGTGGGGGATGGGGGGGTGATGATCAATCCACTCACATCTGTAGGTACCACACTCCACAGTTTTCTAATCACTTGTACATCCAGTCTCTCCTTTAATTTTCACAACAGTCTTTCCGGTGGGTGCCTCCTTCAGAAGGCTCTGCAGAGGTTTCCTGCAAGGGGGCATCCAGCAGGTCAACCTCTCAACTTTAAACATGATTTAATTCAGAAATAAGCGTTTGCTTCTCCTGTTTTCTTTTACTGCAAAAAAAAAAAAAAAAATAGAAAAGTCTTTGTGCTACAAATGCCTCTAATTTGGCTGGACTTCGTTAAGTGTTCACGAAGACCTATACTCAGTTTATTGAAGGGAAAAAAGGAGGCCCAAATAAAATGATAGGTGCTGAATTGTAGACCCACGGGAGCCTGAGAAACCTGCCCTTTTGTATATATAGAAAAGGAAATGAAGGCTCAGAAGTCAAGGCCAAGGTTAACAGCAGAGATAGAATTTAGCTCTTTATCTCCGATATGTATTATCAGGCACATGTGATTTTGTCCAAAGATTGGAGCGTATGTGATCAGTTTAAAGCATTGTGGACCAACAGGAATAGGGGCAGTTCTTTAATATTAAAAACCACATTTCTAGGGGAATCTTTTTATTCCCTTCTCCATGACCTCTCTCCTTCCTTTTCTTATTTTATACAGAAAAATGTCACTGCAGCTGGTTTTAAAACCCCTGTTTTGTAACCGCCAGCATCTAGATTTCATTTGCCATATCTTTCCCACAAATCATGATCCATTTGCTTGCAAAAATTACTCTGAAAACTTCAATTTTCTCCCTTGTTTATTCCTCCCCATGTTCTAAAGTGGAATTACTTGTTGTTAATAAAAATGGTTAAACCATTCAGTTAACTGTTTCATTATCAATTGGGGTTTATCATGAATAAGCCTTATGTTATTATGTTATTTAAAAAGCATTTGGTAATGTGCTTCTGAGAAACAGCTCCACAAAATAGTTTATTGGTATATTAATTATATGACTTTTGGACCCCAAAACAAATGTAATGATAATATGAAATATGTCCGCTTAGTTTGCCAAATGCAGAAGATGTTTCCTTACGATGTTTCCTTTTCCTGTGTGCCAATAATATAAAGAAGTTTGTTTTATTAGGCAGGCATCTAAGTACCATGTTCACTTCCAAATAGCCTTAATATTTATTATAATGCCAAAGTAATGTCAACATTATTTACAGATTATGAAAAATAATTTAAGGCTTGAGCAAACTGGCTGTTGGACTATAACAAGTTTCCTAATCACAGAAATATTTATTGTTATGCAGTCAGCATACACACTACTGTTTCCAATAATGAGCAAATACAATTAAGTTTTAACTGTTTTAAGTCTTGTCAAAATATGTTTTGGTAGGACTAGAATCTTCAGCTGTACTGACGAACACTATTGATTATATTGTGTAGTTGGCATAACCTCACCTTTTGTATCCAAAATTTTACAGTAAATTGTTAGCTCTCCGGAAGAGCAAATAAATCATTATACTAAATATAGGCTGTCAGGTTAGCTCAGTACTTAGCACCACCTTAAAAATTAAGCGTCTTATCTGTGCTTTTTGCAGAACTACTACTTTATTTAGCAACACATTAAAATAAAGCAGTCGATCGGCTCGGTAGGAAACAAAGGCAGTGAAGCCTAGAGATAAGACACATTAAAATGTTCTAAAAATTGCACCATGCTGCACATTAAAAATGAACCCCGTTAAATTATTTTGGCCTTGCTAACCTTTCTCCCGGTGGGGGGAGTATGGGGAAGGTGTTCCCTAAAAACATCCAAGACGCTCTCTAAAAGCAAACCACAGGCTTACTTCCAAGGGGGGTTGAATGATAGATCACCCAACAACTGAACCAATCTGCCAGTGTCAGTGGCGTGTTGGAATGTTTTGTCTCCAATATGGCATGTTACTGGGACTTGCTGAAGTCCACGTACCTAGTGGTGCTAGACTCTTTTCTTCCTTCTTTGACTTCACCATAATTATTTTCATGTTTGTTTGTTTTGCTTTTCCAAACCTCCAGAGTCACATTCCTTAGCATATAGTTTTCATTTGGTTCAATTCTTCTTTAAGACAGTTCAACCTGTTCAATTTTAAAGATGGCTTAATTAGTCTAATCCTGATTGGTCTCTTTCCAAAGTTCCTGTTGGCAGAGTCAGATTTCAATTAACATTCCACTTCCACGCTGCAAATGCCCTTGCTTCGACATTTTTTTTTTGTAATGTGCTATTTTGGAAGCCACCTCTCTTCGGCATTATTCTGCCTCAGAAATCAGACAGCTCCTAAAATATTTCAAGGCACAAGGCGTTCAGGAGAGTTCTGGCAATTACTAGTCTCTGAAATTTTGAAGAAACATAATTCCGTAGATCAGCCTCTCATTCCCTGTGCCTGCGGGCTTCCAGGGATCGAGCTGTGCGCTGTCTTCCCGCCTGTTCGAATCAGGTGCCAGCCCCTGGCCTTTATCAGTGACAGAGTTGAAGCCAAGGAGGAGGCCATGCAGTTCTGGTTCAGATGTATAAGCACCAAGAGATGAGGTGTTATGGGCTTTCAAATGCTCCAGTCCCTTCAGTTCCCAATTAATCCCACGGGACGGGCACAATTGGGCCCATTTCACAGACAATTTAGCGCACCTGGCTGACGAACCCAAGACCACAGAGTGAACTTAAGAAGTCTTTGGACTTAGATGCTCTTGCACTAGAGCACACTGATGTGGCAAAATAAATGCGCTTCATAAGAAAGAAAAGTTAAAAACAATAAAATAGCAATATAGCAGTGCTATGTTTCATTCAACAACATCTGGAAGGTACAATAGTGAACACAGGCAAATATTCTGAAGAACTCTGGCTATGCCTTGTAAATGTCAAAGCTTATTTCCCTCCTGCCGCTATCTACCTCTGTTCTGGAGTCTGATGGCCTGACTTTGAATCCTGGCTCCACCATTTCTCTGCCTCATAACATCGGATCAACTTGTCTAACCCTCAGCTGATTCATCCATAAACAGGGATGCTAATAGTGCTTATCTCATAAAGTTGCCCTAAAGATGCAAGGAGAGAATCCTTGTCGAGCTCTTCACACATGCCTGAAACACAGTGACCCTCCTCAAAATTATAGCCGCTGGGATGTGATGCTCTCAAGTTGTCCTGTCCCATGTGGAAACCACATCGACATGTGACTCTTGAGTGCTTGAAATGTGGCTGGTCCCAAATGTTGATAATCAATTGGATAAATTGGGTTAGATTAAATATATTATTAAAATTAATTTCACCTCTTGTACCTTTTATTTTTCAGCCCAGCTACTAGAAATCTTGAACCATACGTGCGGCTCGCATTACATTTCTATTGGACAACACGACACTAAAAGCTTCAATCTTCCCCATGGGAAGGTCATCCCAGGTGGCTGTCTCAAGCCCCAGAGGTCAAATGCTGGGCTCTGGATGCTGACATCTATGTGGCTGTCGCATGTCACCAATGGGACCTTTGCCTGTTGGAGAGTGCAGGCTTGCCACGAAACTCGTCTTCCCTCTCAGTCGACACAGCCATCGTCAGCCTCTTATGTGACAGAAGCTCAGCCTTTCTACTCATTCTTCCATCCTGACCAAAATCCAGCTTTCGGTTTCCCAGGCCATCGCGGTGTTTCTAAGTATGATAAAGGGATAATTGAAGCATTGTCTGCAGAGGAAAACCTGGAAAAGACCTAAATGCCAACAACAGGGATCTGGGTAAGTAAATTACAGTCCATCTCCATGAGGCAACACCACAGGTGATAATATTTAATAGCATGAAAAACGTTGATGAAGGAACTAGATTAAGACATGGTACAGAAAGCATGATCTCATTCTTGTAACAAAAGTATATCCATTCACGCTCATGTGGAGGTTTGTGCTAAAAAGAATAGACATACTCATTATCAACAGCTGGCGAGATGAATTTTGAATTGTATTTTGTAGCTTTAAAATTTTGCAGTTCTGTTTTGTTCCCAAGTTTTTAAGATGAGCATGTATTACTTCTACCATGAGAGGAAAAGAAGACAGATGCCCTGCCATCTCGTTGTTGTAAGCAGTAATGCTTGTCCAACTCATGGGTTGTTGCGTTTATCAAAAGCAACTGTGATTGTGAAAGCACTTTGTAAAAACAGGGGCTGATCAATGTCACCCAGAGATTAGCATCTGGTGGTCAACGGCGATATTGTCACCCAGGTGTATCTGTCAATGGCCTGAGACATTTCAGTGGTCAGAACTGAAGTAAGTGCTACTGGCATCTAGTGGGTAGAGGCCACAGATGTGGCCAAACATCCTGCAATGCAAAGGACAAGTTCTCACCACAAAGAATGATCAGGACCCAAATGTCCACCCCAAGGTTGAGAAGCCTTTGTCCACCGCTTCCATTAGTTTAAGGGGCTGTGCTGATGGGGCCAAACTGGGAAGCAGTTGCTCCTGCTTCCGGGTCCAGATCAAAGCCCCTAAGTGTCTCTGGCTGCATCTTCCTGACACCAAACATCCCAATTAGAATAGAAATTTGATTAGTTATCCAACTATTAACTCACACGAGCTAAGGCAATCTGCTGGAAATAACATGGTCACCCACGAGGAGAGATGGCGAAGGGAAATAAACAGAAATTACCTTTTCACGCGAAGAGGCGGCGTCTCGGTGGGCTCCGAGGCAGGGAGGGCAGAGCCATCTGCCAAGAACCGCCCTGCTGGACCTGTTTTGTCGAGAGTCTACAGTTTCTAACACGGCTTGTCTGGCGCCCTTCACAGGCACTACATTAGCACAAGTTCATTTGAAATTCATCATTTCCAAAGAGATACAAGGCACTGGAGGTTTCGCTTCCAGGATTTTAAATGTCAGGCATCCAAAATGTACTGTGGAGACACAGCATCTGGAAGACGATGTTTTTGAAATTTATCTACAAACAGGAACACCTCCCGGAACCAAGCTTTTTCACACAAATAAGGGGGAAAAAAAATCCCTCAGAACACTCATGGCCAGAACCGTGATGGGCCTCCCTCTTGGAGAAATAAAACTGTTGGAGTTAAAAGTGGAGCATTTGCTTCAGGACTGACCTCTGAAAACTGAGACAAGCCAATGTGGAGAGCAAGTACCCACCAAAAGAGAGAATTCTTCCTTCCGTGCTGAGAGAAAAATTACATGTCGTGCTCCATCCCCACTGGCCGCTTGCTGTGCTCCAAACAGGCCAGGTGCACGCCTGACTCCTGCCTGGCTGTTCCTTCTAGAAAGCTCCCCACCCCACCCTACATACCTCTAAGCTCATTCCCAGAGCCCTTGATGACTCCCCCCTTGCCAAATAAGGTCCACCCTGGCCCCACACCTCAACACTTCACTCGGACCTTTCCTGGCCCCCAGCCCTCAGCATTTTCCACCCTTTAGTCTGCTCTGCTTTTTCGTTTTCCCAACACATGACACAACTCCTTCTTCATTAAGTTTGTGATTTACTGTCTCTTCTTCCTTGAAGAATATCATCTCTACACAGACAGGGCTTCTGTCTGTTTTGTTCAGTGCCTAGAACATGCCAGTGAATTTTCTGAGACTCGCTGCTATGGGAAGGAAGTAGTGTTAATATCTAACCTTAACCCCAATCCTAACACTAACTATTTTGTTAAGTGCCTACCCCCATACTTAAGGAAACTACACCCTCTGGGCAAAGAAAACTGTCCAAGGCGCAATGATGAGAGAGAGATGCTTAATCGAGCTGAAGCTGGTGTCCATGGCTTACCATCAGAAGGCATCTAAGCAGCACAAGGGCTGTGGTGCTGGAGCTGACTCCCAATGAGTATGGCAGAAATCTGGGGCATGAGGTGGGCTGGGGCCAAGTCTTCATGGATGAATCCTGGGTTCCTGAAGAGGCCCTGAAATGCTTTAAAGTCTCTGATCTCATCCACTGCCTGGGTCTCCTCCTCGACTTCCTCCCTGAGTGCTCCATTGACTTTCGCAGTCTATTCCTCTGAACATGGCCCAGCACGTGTCCCTGCCCCTCGAGACATCAGGTCCCCCGAATAGAAACTCGGAACTCCAGGTGGAGTCTGAACCCACTGCCCTGGGGCTCCACGTCATGCCTCCATGGGGGCCCCCTTTTCAGCAGCCTCCTGCCCTGGCTACTAGCTCTAAAACATCTGCCCAGAACAACTGGGATGGGTTTTGGGGTATCAGGCACCAGAAAACCACGAAGCAGGAGCAGCAAAAGGAGGTCCAAACGGAGGAGGATTGTGAGGCCAGAAGCTTGGAAGTCGACTGCCCGGGAGTTTGTGTGCAATTAGGGGAATGGTTTAAGCCTTCTGAGCAGCATTCCTTCACCTCCTTGCCACTGGAAGGTTCAAATGAGACAATACAGCAGGGCACCGCAGTTGCGGTAAGTTCTCCACACAGTCAACGACTACTGTTCTTATTGTCGTGGGGAATCCGTAGGAGGAAACCTAAGAGCTAAAAACTAAGTTTTGGGAAAAACCATCAGATATAAAAGAGGAACTGTCAAGGAGGAAAAAATGACAGACACTGGTGACATATTAGAAGCTGAAGATGAAAGAGTTTAAAAAAACAGCCACTCTAAAATTCCTACCCTCCCTCAGTTCCAAAAGCCTTTTAGCATTTGATGTCCTGGTTACTTTGGTCTTACTCCTTTAAAGGGTGAGTTGCATAAAAAAAAAGAAAAAAAGGAAGCTGCCTTGTTCTTGAAGACACAGCCTGACCTCTCTAGCAGATGCTCAATACATGTTGTTGAGTGAATTTATGAATGATATATATATGTGTGTGTGTATATGTATGTGCATATATGCATATGTTCTTAACTTTCAAAAGGATTTAAGGTGGTGTGTAAGACTAATATACACATGGAATAAGACAAAATAAATAACAAGAAAGAGTATAAAAATACTGATTTTAGGAAAAGAAATGTACCAGGAAGCTCACTTATTCATACATGTTTCTGAGCTTCCCACTAGCCAGGGAGATAAAAGAGACATGCTACATTATTAATTCACATTGCCCTACCAATAAGCATACAAGTTCATCTGGAAGGACAAACATTATCCGGGAAATGTTGAGGGCTCACATAACTCAGTTCTTCAGATGAGACACATTTCAGCAAAATGGAGGGTAGGGTAGGGTAGGGGGGAAGATGACAACATCATCGACAGGAGCTTCAAAATATACAAAGTGCTCTGAAAATTTATGTGTTTCTTTTTAATATCAGCCTGCTGTAAAAGCCAAGAGCACAGCATGAAATGAAAGCCCAGCAAAGACCCTTTTCCCCCAATCATGGCCAATTTAAAAAAAAATCATGGACTGGACACTTTTGTTCCCTGCCCGACTGTGATTTGGGCTCTTGGTCGCAGGTCATTTCTCCACTGATTGCCAGCTGGTGCTCTTCACAGAAGGACTCTTAAGGAGAACTTTCTCCCCTTCCATATTCAATTTGCCCAGAGTCAACTTTTAATTACTAGAGTCAGCAGCACTTCACATTCTACAGGAAGGCAATTTCGCATACACCAATGTGTCCAGGAGAAAACACATCGGGAGTTGAGTTTAACAAACATTTGAGAAGGTCTGCCACCAACCTTCTGTGGCTTTGTGATTCGGTGTCAAGAGACCCTGGAGCTCCAGCAGTGGCAGTGCTGGGTCCCCAGGGGACAGAGCCGCACCCCGCCCCGCCTGCCCTCAGACTGTTCCGTCCATCCCAGGAGGCAGAAGGCAAGGGAACAGGCAGCAGGACCAAGGGGCCACCCGGTTGCCTTTGGGTGCCATGCCCAGGCAGCCCTCCCCACCTGCGACCTCGCCCAGCAGAGATGCCTTCTCCCAGGGATGACACCCCATTCCAAGTCCCATAATGAAGAGAAACGACAAAAACAATACCCCACCCCCACCCCCAGCGAAAATCAGAAACCCAGACAGCATAAATAATGACAAGGAGTGTCTCTCAGTCACCAGTGACAAGTATAGAAGTTGTGCTTTCAACAAAGGAAGCATACAATGTTGAGCTCATCGATGAATAGGGGCCACGTCTACCACAGACTGCCAGGTACCTGTGGGTGCTTAATAAATGCCTTTGAAGGATGATGAATGCAGTCATTATTATATCTGCCAGAATATTTTTTTACTGAATCAACCTTCCTTATCAATCTTTATAACCGTGATTTCAATGGTATTAATTTAGCCATCTCCCACACCAAGTGCTTTTCTAAATTCTAGTCCTTAAACCTTGTCAAAAAACAATGCATTTGATTTTTGCAATGTCACATGCCAGGATCAAAGGGAATTAAACTTATGTGCTATCTTCTCAAATTTTTACGGCATAATGTGTCTCATAAAGACTTTTTTTAAGAAGAATTATTTTCCAGTTTCTGGTCTATAGCAACACTTTAATTTTTCATGTGATATTGAAGCCTCTTTTCAAAATGCTATTTGATATTAGCAATATGTGATTTGGGGAAACAAAGAGCTATTGTTTCTAGAAGTGGTTGCAAAAAAAAAATACTTGGATATTGCTTGAGAACTGAAATAATTTCCATATTATTTATTTATTTTTAACACCACTTAAATCAGGGTGGGCACAAAACTGAAAAACACAGTTTTTCTTAAAGACACATATCTACTTTCCAAATTCCACAGGTCATTTTTAATTGAATCTCCTCTTCAGCATTTGAAGTCAGGCTTAGGAACTCTTCTTTGTCCACCCCGAATAATATCTTCCTCCTCTGACACTATACAATGTATGATGTCTAACACTCATTAGACAAAACAGGAAAACTCTTCCTCTATTTCTCCTTCCTTCCCTCCTCCCCTCCTTCCTCAAACAAGGAGAGCACCCACTCAGGGTGCAGACCCCAGCTACAGGCACAGGAAGACCTGCATTGGGAGAAGCCCAGCCCCGCTGCTGAGGCACTCACAGCTTCTCCGGGAAGGTGGATCATCAGCATCGAAGCAAAATATCGGGCAAAGAGACCCGTCAAAGCAGGCTGAACAGAGCAGGGAATCATTCATCCACAGGGAACTCAGGGGACTTGGGGAGGAGGGGTATTTGAATGAGGCCTCTGAGGACGCTAAAACGCGCTGACAGGCAGAAGAGGAGGGGGAATGGCGTGGTAGGTAGAGAGGAAAGCCTGGTTCAAGACAAGGAGACAAACTGGTGTACAGCATTCTCAAGAACCAGTCAGCATCCCAGCGGAACCATGATGAGAAATGGGCTTAAAGGTGGGATCTGGCCAGATTGTGAAGGGGGCTGTGTCCCAGGCTGGAAAGTCTGGACTTTACTTGGTGCACCCTCATACACTGGGTGACTCATAGTGGGTGCTTTACTTCATGCACACTCATGCTGAGTTACTTCATGCACACTCATGCTGAGTGGCTCTTTGTAGGCTCTTGGTGCACACTCATACACTGGGTGACTCAAAGTACGCGTTTTACTTAGTGCACACTCATACACTGGGTGGCTCATGGCAGATGCTTTCCTTGGCATACACTCATACAACAGGGAGCTTGTAATAGGTGCTTCAAGATATTGGAGAGCCGTTGAATAAAATTAAGTCCTGCCAGGGTGCAAGGGTAATTCAGTGGTAGAATGCTCACCTGCCGTGTGGGAGACCCAGGTTCGATTCCTGGTCCATGCACTTCTCAAAAAAACAAACAAGCATAACAAACAAAAAACAAACAAACAAAAAATTCAACAATTGGTGCTGCAATAATAGGATACTCACATACAAAAATAATGAAATGTGACACCCCCCCCCATACAGCGTACCAAAAAAAAAAAATTTAAGTCATGCCATGGCACACTACTGGGGCAGATCCAGGATTACAGGCCTGAAGCTTTAAAAAGTTTAGGGGGGGGCGGGCCGCAGTGGCTCAGTGGGCAAAGTGCTTGCCTGCTATGCCGGAGGACCTCGGTTCGATTCCCGGCCCCAGCCCATGTAACAAAAAACGGAGAAACAGAATACAATAAAACAAGGAAATGTTTAAAGATGTTTCCCTTTCTTCCTTCCTTCCTTCCTTCTATCCTTCCTTCCTTCTCTCTGTCTTTCCTTTAAAAAAAAAAAAAAAAAAAAAAAAAAGTTTAGGGGGGCTTCTTTAAAAAATTGAAGGGAAGGGCCCTAAGGCTTGAACTTCATTAACCTCTGGGTATGGTTAATTCTGCATTGCAAAAAGAAGAGTCTGGGCAAGAGGGAGAAGCAGCTTAGAAAGGCAGCTTAGATGGCTGTCTTGCAAGTCAGATAGCATGGCATACCTTACCCCTACGGTACATTCTGCAGAAGTGCTTATACTCCTTTTTTATTCCACTGCAGAATCTGGCACGATGGCTTACCTGAAGCAAGTGCTGTACTGATGTTGGTCAATTAATTATGATATTTGACATTTGATATCGCCATTCACAAACTCTACCTCTCTCATTCTTGCTGAAAACATTAACTGGATACTTACTACGTGCAAAGCACTGGGAATACAGCACCTAAAACACCTACTATGTGTCGAGGAAACGAGAATGCAAAGGTTTTCTCCCTGCTCTTGAAAAGCTCACAGCTTGTAAGAAAGACAATGTCGTAGTGTTTGGAATATTTATTGAGTGCCTGCTGTAAGCTAAAGTGGTTTGAACAGCATATCTCACTTAATCCTAAGACAACCTGGGGATCAGGCAGTATTATTCTCCCTATTATACAAATGAGATCACATAGCTGGTGAGAGAAGGAGGCTCAGATGTGAATTCAGGGAGTCTGACTTCAGGTCCACATTTCTAACCACGCACAAGAGACAACCAGTATTTAGCTGTAACTAAAAATATGGCTGCAGTGCAGGGTGATTTGTGTCACAACAGAGAAACAGAAAGGTGCAAGGGGAACACAGGAGAATGTGCCCAAATCCATGGGGATCAGAGAAGGCTGCCGAGAGGAGGGCTGGAGCTGAGTGTTAAAGAATCAAGCAGGAGAGATAGGAAGAGCATTCCAGATAGAGGGATCAGCAAGTGCCAAAAGGGAGGTCTGAAATCCGATGGCTTGTGGTTTCGAACTATGACAAAGCCATTACACATGCTTTCATTATTACCTGTGAAGGGAGACAAGCACAGCTCAACGTGAGATCTTTCCAGAGCAAATTCTCAAATCTTTAATTGATGACTCCAACAGATAACTGCGGTAATGAGAAAGTGAACAATACGGAAGCTTCCTTTGAGTATAATTCTTCAGGAGTCCAAATGAGGCTAACAAAAGAGAAATTAAACACAATGCTGTGTCACGACACTTTGACGTTAGTGTCAACTTAGAATTTCAAATAAAATTAGAAGATTCTTCTAATAATTATATAGGATGGCAAATAAGGTCCAGGGGCAAGTGCATGTGGCAAGAAATGACTAATCATATTTTGCAAAAAAGCCTCCGGGTCTGACCCTTCTTGGGATAATATTGTGGGAAGTCAGAAAGGTGGAAGGGTTACCAGCGGTTATGTTAAATAGCGATCCATCCGCCAAGCAGCACCTCCTCCACCCCAGCCTCTACTCCATATTCACAGGAAACTACCATCCATCCATATTCACTACCATCCAAGGAGTTTAAAAGCAGCAAACGCAAGCTTGGAAGATTTCAATTCTAATAAAAGTGCTTCCGGTGACGAATGCCATAGGCTTCCTTCAGCAACCTCAAAGTTAAACTAAACTAATAAAGGGAAATAGCGGGGGTGGGGCTGTGACAAGCCCAGAATTCCTTAAAACAGCCAGACCAGCATCCTCTTATTGGGTGCCTGGTGGGTGACAGGCACTGGGCCCAGGAGGTTCTGGCTGTGGACCCTGGAACCATGGCCTGGGCTAGAATACCACCTCTACAACTTACTCAGGGGACAAGTTCCATACCTCTCTCTGTCTCAGTTTCTCCCGTGTCAGTGAGCCATAATAACAGCCCAGACCTCTGCCGAGAAAATCCATGTAGCACAGCCCTTGGTCCTGTATTGGCAGGGTGCTCAGTTCCATTCTTGTGTCCGAGGCTTCCAACGCATGATGCAGATGTCATCGATCCCATTTTAGAGATGAGAAAAGGACCAGGAAGCAGCCCCAGAGCACACAACTCGTAAATTTTGAAGGTGACTCTGTTCTTCCCCCTGGAGCGCGCTCTCTGTTGGACATCTTTAGGAGTTCGTGGGGGAACTGTGGTTCGGGTCTGTGCTCTCCACTCCACTAAATGGCTCAGTAAAGCTTCCAAGGCCTTAGACTTCCTCGTAGAAAGACGCTCCTGCAAACAGTAATCCAACAAACCCAAAGTTTTAACTTTTAATCTGAGTTAGGCTCATAAGTGAGGTTACCCTGAGTCACCCTTCACCTTTATTGCATGTCTGTCTTCACAACGGCAGTTCCCAAATATGTCACCTACGATAGACGATTTAGAGTTTGTCAGAGAATTTACATCATTTCCTTGCTAAAGAAGCTTTCTACCCTACATTCTAGAAGAGAATTTCCTGGATCCCAAGAGCCCGTGTTTTTACATTGTTATGACTCCCGGGGGCGCGGGCAAGCCGTGTGGAATGGTGGGCAGGGCAGGTTCTTTGAATCACAGAGGCTGTGCCTGCCTGGCTCTAAAAAATATATAGAAAGACAGCCTTGTGATGCCAGTTCTTAGGGTTAATTATATATGTTAAAAACAAACAAAATCGGACAGGGGTGGTAGAGGAGAGAACTGGGGAGTTCCCTTCCCAGGACTTTGCAAAGTCAGTCCTGGGAAGGTCACAAGCAGAGGCCTCCAACTGCCCCGGGTGATAAGCAGGAACGAATGGCGCTCACAGATCTTAACCTGGGGACCCAGACCCTGATCCTCTCTCTCCCCGCGTCGGACGGCCACAGGGTCGCGTCTGCAGCCGCGAGCGCGCGCCTGCACCGGAACGGGCGGGGCCTCTGCCATCCGGGGAAAGGTTTAGGGTGCGCAAAACAGAAGCCCAGATTCGGAAAGGAAGCGCGAGAAGAGCGAAAATAAATTGAGTTCAAGGGGTGCACGAGTAGTTCAGTGGTTAGTATGCCCGCCTTTCATGTGGGAGAACTGGATTCGATTCCCGGACCATGCACCCCACCCCACCCCCAAAAAACTTGAGTTCAGCTAAACATACACGAGAAAAAACACATCGCTTAGAAGTCAGAAACGAGCTCTAGTCTTTGGACGCTTGCTGCGCAGCCGCCGGGCGTGTGGGCCGGACGTTGGGGCAGCAACCTTCTGCCCCCCTCCAGGCTGCCGACCCCAGCGGAGACCGGCGCCCACTCGAACTCCGGCATCTCCGGCCTCGGAGAAAAAGATAGGTTATGGAGAAGAGAACCGCATCTTCTCAAATAGGCTGCTTTTTAGAGAGAGAAACAAAAATCGTAGTTAGGAAAGTTCTACAATCTTGGCGGATTTCGGAATGTGCGCATAGGCGCTTCCTGGGAATCTGGCCCAGCCGTGCAGGTTACCGGCTCACCGCCGACCCCAGTGCGGCCCGTCGGATACCAGCGCCAATCCACTGGGCACCTTGGCACAGGTTCGTGTTTGCAAACTGGGGGGACGGGCTCCCTGCTGTCCAGGGGACCAGGTCACTCTGGGGGTCACAGCTTTCGCTGCCCTCAGGGCAGCCATGAAAAGGCCCCGAAGCAGAGGCGGCCTCTAGGCGGCGGCGCCGGGATACTGCGTTTTTACGCTCCGCGGAAGGCGCGCCACACCTGGCCAGGCAAGGCGTTGGAAAAGCTGCAGGAGTGACCGAGCGAGCGTTCTCCACCCTATGCCCCACCCGGCTTGGCCTCCCTTGACCTTAATTGTTGTTGTTTTTCGTTGTTGTTGTTAAGGTGCTCATAGCCACGAAGTGAGATGAAAAATCCCAGCCAGATTCATTACCCTTGCCACGCACCCTCTTCGGACCCCTTCCCTAGGAGCCCAGGAAACTGATGCTGCCTTCCGTCTGCTTTCGCCGGATTTTCCTTTTCACTCTTGGGATCTCAAGGACAGGGGGTTGCTTAGGAGATACAGCAACAGGTGGCATAGAGGAAAGCCGGACACCCTCCGCCCCCCACCCCCTCCGTCTTTCAGGTGCACGGTACTCTCCACCGCGCGCCTCACCCGGGGCGCTTCCTCTCCTAGCTGCGCCCCGACTCCACTCCACTTTGCTTCTGACCATTTACCAGACCCCCGGGCCAAGGCGGATGCTTTCCAGTGACCCCGCCTGTTTTCTTTAGGATGGGCTCCAGTATCCTTCCGGTTACTGAAGAAACAGGCAGCTTTTTCTTTTAAATAAAAACTACACTTTGACTTACAGATAAACCTATAACACGGGAAGAGCTTGTTTTTCCTAGCTTTATTTTATTTATTTATTTTTTTTTGTCTGAGGCTCTTGGTATTTTTTAGAAATGAGAAAATACCAAGACAGGTAAATCATGTAATAAAATCACCTTCGAACGCAAATAGTGCAATGAAATAAAGTTGCGCAGCTACCAGAATAATTAAAGGACTTTTTTTTTTAATTTGTATGCTGTATGGTGGGGCTCACATTTCATTGTTTTTCCATGTGAGTATCCCCTTATTGGATCATGATTTGTTGAATTTTTGTTTGGTTTGGTTTTTCGTTTGTTCGTTTATTTGGGGGGGGGGCGGAGAGTGCATGGGCGGGGAATGGAATCCAGGTCTCCCCCATGGCAGGCGAGAATTCTACCACTGAGCTATCCTCACACCCCCATGATTAAAGGACTTTTAATAAGTTAATATTCACTGTTTTCAGGCATGATTGCCATTCGGGGCATAGTGTACCATGTGATGCTCACTGCCTCTTAATCGTAACAGTGACACCGTATCCCCATTCACTGAAAGTATCACAAGTCTAAATTCAGATCTTTGGTGAACAATTGTCCCTCCTGATTCCCAAAATAACTTCCACGGACCCTGGGAAAGACATCAGAGGCCAGAATTCAGCCCGTCATTTATAAAATGGGTAAACCGAGGCTCAGAGAGGTGAACAGACTTGCCCAAGGCATCAAAGTGGTGACTAAGCCAGACCTTGACTGAGTTCTCCAGACAGTTATGCTAATAGGCACAGTACATAAAACATAGTAAATAATTCTTATTCTCAGACCTGTTTTTCAGATGAGAAAACTGAGGCCCAGAAAGAGGAAGTAACTGTGCCAAGCACTTGCCTGCAGAACAGGGACTCTGCAGATCGTGTGACCCCTCTTTTGTCCCAGCTGCAGCCTGAGAAATTCTCTCAATTCTTTCCATCAACAGAGATGGGTTGGTGTTTCATTTTGCTATGCCAGGTCCAGGCGCTTGAGCTGTACCTCCACTCTGTGGAAGTTAAAAATTGACTTTCTGAATCTGTGATTAAATGCCATAGATGGTTTATTACTAGCTACTACAGAATAGGGCTACTGCCGAGCATCTTGGACTGATGGGGTTTAAACAGGTTGGAGTGCGGGTTTTGGGATCTAAAACAAGGCTGCAGTCCCAGATACTCCAAATTTTATTATTTTAAGAGGTACAAGTTCACAGCTTCCTGCACAGAAGTCTCTCCATTTTTTAGAGCCAAACTTAAATGCCTCTAAAAACTTGGCCTGCCGTTACCCTGTAGCTGTTAATTAAGCTTTGAAAACTTTACATTATGTTTACAGTGCACTGTGTGAATTGCAAAATAAATTAAAACCTGTGGCAAAGAAATTAGAGTTTCAATAAGTGGAACAAAAACCAGGGGAGTCTCTTTTTAGATAATATACACTGACACTTGTTTCTAAGGGGGGGGGGCAGGGGACTTTGAAAAAGTAAACTTTTACTTCTTAAAAAACATAATTCAGTACCTAAGGATTCATGGTTTTCCCCCTGCAGGGCAGTCTGCATTGAATAATTCTGCAAAGACAAGGTAGTAAAGAAAAAATAAGGAGAGAGTTAGTTGGATGTTTCCTTTGCCACAAAGGAAACCAAAAACACAAGAATGCATCTGTCATCCATGCAGTTAAAAGCAGCAACAGTAAACAAAATTATAATATGGCATAAGTCCTAAAGCAGCTTCCAGGTAAATTTTATATTTGCTTTTGATTTTTTAAGCAACCATACTAAACTCTGGAGACCAAAAATAGATTTAAAAGAAGGGCGCAAACAAAACCCCACACAAGTAGAAACGGCTGTTATTTTTCAAGCCTCTAGCCCAGAAGATGCTCTTAAAACATATTCTTTGGAACATTGTTATTCAATTTTTAAAACGAAATACGTATTTTTTTTTTCCTTCTGTAAATTTCATGTGTGGAAAGGAAAGGTTTAGGAGGGCTTGAAATCTGACCCTAAAAATTATTAATGTAAAACTGAGCGGGTACATAAACTTCTTTTATGAACAAAAGAAGGAGACAGTGTGTTTACATCAGATAAACTTGTTTTTAAAAGTCCTGCCAAATGTTATCATACACAGTAGTTGAATTCCTAAAATTTTAAGAGAATAAAGAGCAGTCTTCAATTTGACTTCTTGAAATATTTGATTATTTCTTTTAAAATTAACTATTTGAAAAAAAAATTAACTATTTGCTTTTTGCCTCTCAAAACAGATGCATAAATGATACAAATCTTAGTCATGCTGATAATCCAAATATACTATTTGTCCATGTTGTCCCAGTTGTTAGTGAAGGAAACATCACAAAGAAAAGGAGGATAAAAGAAAGATAAGGGATGTGACTTCTAAAGTGCATCATCTGCTATAAATCTACATTAATACACTAAGTTTCCTAGATAACCTCATATGAATGATTGTTGGCAATATAGTAGTTGTCAAACCAAAAAAAAGACCTATTATAGTTACTAATTTTAGAAAGTCTGCCATTTTGAAATCTTTCAAGAATTCTAAGCCATTAGATAAAGATGATGGAGAAATGTAATAGATGACACATAATTGTGCAGTATACTGCACAAGATATCAAAACAGATATTTTGAAGACTGTTTCCCTACCCACCCCCCTACCAAAAAGAAAATATTAAGTTAATGGAAATGGAAATGACAGACACCTGGCTCATATGTTGAGCTTTTAGAAAATAAAGAAATCACATGTTGTCTCTTTCTTTTTAATTTTTTTTTTTTTATGCTGTATGGTGGGGGGTCACATTTCATTCTTTTTCCATGTGAGCTTCCCCTTATTGCAGCACCATTTGTTGAATTTTTGTTTGTTTGGTTGTTTGTTTGTGAGGTCCATGGGCTAGGAATTGAACCTGGGTCTCCCGCATGGCATGTGAAAATTCTACCACTGAAGTACTCTTGCACCCCCTCTCTCTTTCTTTTTTTTTTTTCTTTTGAAAGATCCTATTTGTTAAAGAGGTGACCTGGAGGAAGGGGCAAAGAGCAGGGTTTGGAGCTATGGGACAAGCTCCTAGCTGGGTGGCCTTTGTCCAGTTGCTGAACCTCATTGGAGACCTGATTCTTTAAGATAATAATAGATAGGGAAAAAGATTTTGGTGTAGCTATGGAAATCAATGTACATATGGCTGTAGAGATGCAAAACAGATAGATAGAGACATAGATATAGTTTTAGAAATAGCCCAGATAACTTGGTGTCAGTAATGTTATGTACCTTGCCTACCTCATTGGCTCAATGGCTAATAGATGAATGAATGCAAGCTATTATTTTTTGCAAATTACAAGTGTGAGAAATATAGACATCACCTCCACTTGAACGGTGCCTAGTGCTTTTTCAATGAATTTAGCAATTCGAACACTATGTAGATAAGAGGGTTTGGGGGGAAGTATCATAATTGGAGTTTGCCCTTGCATTCATTCTTCTATGCGTTTATGCACTCAGCAACCACTTACTCGGTGCTTAGTAGGTAGGGAAGAGAATTTGCTTTTCTCAACCTGCTTTTAAGTATGATTTCTAATGATCAGAACAGTCACTAGCATTTATTAAGAACCCTCCCCAGGCCAGACGCTGTAGAGTGCAAACGGCCTCATACACACTGATTACTCTTCATGTTGGCATTGGAAGATGAGATAAAGTTCTCTGCATCTGGCTGATGAAGAAACTGAGGCAGAGGGCAGGATCCATGGCCCCACAACTAGTCAGGGGCAGAGCTGAACGTGAGCACAGCCCTTCAATTCAGGGCTCCATTCCCAGCGCTGGGCTTTCAGTCTTTGTGGGAAGGTCACCTCTTCATGAAATCACTGCCATGTAAAATCACTGCCACTTTACAGGGATTGTAAAGTGTCAACAGCTCTCCCTAAAGATCACCACCACCACCCTCCCCTGGAGCCAGCCATGGGAATTTAGTACTTCCTGTTAATTCATACAGAACTCAGAACCAAATTAGAAATTCCATTGCCTGAAAATACTTCAGATCATCTCCTGTATTCCCAGTCCTCTTTTAAATTCTGCCTTGTCGTGCAGACGCTGATTTTGTGGCGAAAGCCTGCTTGTCTGTTTGTCCCTTTTGTCTGGAAAGAATAGCAGGAAGGATGGCCAATAGGCTTATCCAGCCCTGCTAGCCAGAAAGACTGGGCAAGCTGGAAAGACGAAATGTGAAATGATCACTGTAGGGTCCCTCCCAGAAGCCCCTGCATCTACCCCAACGTGCTTTGCATTCAGACAGGCACAGTTCTGAATCTTGACTCTCAAGAGAACAACACTAACATCATAAGGTGTTTTGAGGAGTCCATGAGACAAAGGGGGAAGAAAGCACCTGGCACCCAACACATCTTCATTCATTTCTCTTCTCCTCGAACCAAATTTTCATCAGGCTGTGTTGACTCTGAAGCCCACGTCTCCCTCTGTCTTTGTGCCTGGGTGTAGTGAAGGGCCTGGCTCTGCAAACATCCTGATGGAATAAAGAGCTGAAATGGGAGGTAATGCAGTTTCAAAGCTTTCCCACCCGAAGAACTCTGGCTTTCGGCTGGCAGCGAGCCACGAGAAGAGAGCATCACAGCTCCATGAAGAGTTGGGGTGGTCAGATCTCAACCAGACTGCTCTGCTCAATTCCCAACAATGCAGTTTAAGAGGATTATAAAAGAAATAATTATGATAATAGATGCCTAAGGGAGCAAACAGTCCAATGTAGGATCTATAAAAAACATGTTGCATGCTCTTCAGAATAGAACATAATAATACTGGCCACTGCTTATTGAACTGTTATTGCACATGAGCATGTGCGCGCAAGCATGTGCTTGTGTGTATGTGAAATGCATTACATATCTAGTGCAATTCACACTTCAGCCTCATGGAGTTGACACTCTCATCACCCCCGTTGAAGAGATAAAGCAATTGGAGCTCAGAGAGATCAAGGAAGTGCCTGCGGCCACACACGCAGCTTGGCAGTGGCCAATCCACAACGATAATTTAAGATAGCCTATCTCCAAAGCCCACCAACACCCCTTCCCAAAAAGAATAAGGAAAACTTGTCAGCCATCTTCAAATATTTGAAGAACAAGCCCAAGGAAAAGATGTGAGCTTAATTCTGCAGAACCGTACTTGAAGAACTAAGAGTGATTGAGAAGGGCCAGGAGCATAGACTTTGGAAGCAGACCACTCCAGGGCTGAACCCAACCGTTGTTTACAAACCATTGGCCCTTGAGCAAGTTTCCCAGTCTCCCAAACCTGTATTTCCCATTTATATGATGAGCAAAGGGGGTGGAAAGGAGGACAATCAAATCCTCTCAGAGTGGTTGAATCTGAGAACTTCATCTCTAAATGCTCCCAGCTCCAGGCTTCTCTCCTCTCCCATCGTCCAGAGGGAAGTCCCCGTTTGTTTTAGTAGACAGTCCATGAGTTCAGCAAACGAAATCTAAGTCTATTACCTTTCTAGAAGCCAGCCTCCCCTGGACAAAGCCAGCCAAGAGGAAATCATGGTCCTTGCAGCTGAAGACTCCACTCTAACCCTGACACCAAAGAACTATGTGAAGCTTCAAGCCAGCTACTGGAGACCCAGACTTTCCACCTCAGCTGATCTTAACTTCCCTGACTGATTTTCAGAAAACAAATATAGAGCCCAAATATTGGGTGTCTTATCTTATCTGCAGGCAAACATTTCTCCCAGAACAGATAGCCAGCCAATAATGCCTCGACTTTACAAAGGCCTAATTTTCACTGACAGAGCTGAAGAGGCAGGACCTTCGGGACGGACATATTCACACAACTGAACTCTTCCTGCTACAGACTCCCACAAGCCCATCCAAGAGAGTTTGTGCACACCTACGCCCTGAGCACCTGTGTGGGTGTTTATTTGTTGGGAGCCTGCTCTGTGCCAGGGAAGGTGGGAAAGTATCATTCTGCCCTGCCCTTCCATTCAACAGTTGAAGAAATTGAGACCCAAAGACCCAGGATCACTCAGCAGGCAGGTGTTGAGGATGTGACATGACCACTGAGCTCTGCGCTCAGGTCAGAAGCCAAATTGGGAACATTTTGTTGCACACAAGTGAAAGTTGGAAGGGTGGGGGAGATTCGATTCTGCTCCGATAATGATCATGAGCTGCCTCACAGGAAGGAATGCTGACTCCCAGGGCACCCCAGACTCTTATTTGACAAGCACCCTCATGCAGGAATGAAAATGTGGTCCTGGAGCTCTGATTTTATCGCTAGCCAACTGCCCCATGCACAGGACACTGTCCTGGGCTGTCTCAACAACTCACATAAATCTGCCAGCTCTGCTGGCAGGGCAGCCCTGACTTTGATTACCTCTGGGCTTTGCAGCTCCCAGTTCTTTCAGTCCCATCTTTTCTGCAGTTCTCAAGTTCTAACTGTCCTGTTCCACTGTACAAATTATAGATCAGTTTGAAGGAGTGGTTCTTTGTCTAGCATTTGCCTCCCGCACTGGCTGCAAAATGTACACAACCTTTTGACTTGGGTGTGCATACTTAGACACGTGCCCAGGCATGGATATTTAGAGGCAGGAAGAAGTGTTCCTAATTTCCCATTAACTGGGAAAGGTTGAGTAAATAAGAAATGCCCAAGCACCCCTTCATTAGCACTATCAATTGTCTATGACTTTCTTTCCATCCCAAGACCATCTGGACCCAACCATCAACACTTTGAATTGCTGTACTTGTAACAGTGAAAAGAGGCTTTGGGCTAGAAGTTAAGAAATGTAGCTCTAGCCCAGCTGCTTATTCTGAGTCACTTTGAGGAGGCTACTCACCCTCGTTTGCTTTTTCACCCCTGAAATGGGGATATAAAACTCATCCCACGTATTGAATAACAGTGGTGGTGATGCTGAAGATAAAGTTGTCAGTTAGCATTTATTGGGACCTAATTTTGTGTTAAGTGCTGTCTTTATGTCTTTTCAGGCAGTTTTCACAATTACCCTATAATGTGGACCGGTTAAGATTCCCCAGTTTATAGAAAAGGAAATTGAGGCAGAAAGAGGCCAAGTAACTAACCCAAGTCTCAGAGCTGGTCAAGGGCAGAGCCATTGATTTATTTCTATCTCAGTCTCACTCTGAGCCTTTGTGGGTGGAATTTGAGAGTGTGTGTGAAAATGCTTTGGTAGCCTATAAAAATGCATCCAAGCATCCAAGTTCTAGAGACCATAAAACACATTAAAACTTTCTGTTGTTGTACTAATTTATGACACTTCAGTGGGGTCTGGAGAGCTGACCCTAGTTTCGTTTCAAGTTACTACTCTGGGCTGAGCTGGAAATCTCTGCAATCCTGAGATTCTTTCAACCTTTAAAATTGTAAGCTTTTGAATAATAAAATGTTGCGTTCAGTTTAGCCCAGGGCAGGGGAAGATGAGGGTTTGAGGGAATCTGAAATTTTCTTTCCAGGCTGTAAAGGAACCATTTAGGGCATCAGTGGTGCTCTCATCTACTAAGGGTATTGGTGCACTAATGCAGCTTCCAAAAATGCCTCCTGTACATCTAGAGACTGTGTATCACCTCCTGAAACTTCACAGCTCCTGGTCAGTGCTGCGACCTGGGGCAAAGCTATGTCCTTTCTCTTCCCTTAGCCCTGGGCCCCTTCTCTGTAAATTGATGGTCTAAAACCCCCACTCACAGAGCCAACCTCACAGGATTGGATCAGGGGCCCTGTGAAGTAACAGGTGGGAGGGGACTGGCCAGACCAGAGAGTACCCGAAACGTTGGAAAGATTCATATATTGGTCATTTGTTCTCGAAATGCCATTGGTTTTTTTTCACACCTCCGTCCTCTCCTTAGGCAGGGTCTAACTTTGGATCACAGCTGTTTTTCTTCTGGTGGTGGCCTCTCATCCTTTCAGCTGTCTGTTCCTGAGGGTGGTTCTTACAATGGTCCAGAATTTCTACTTAGGGAGACAGAAAGGCTTTGATGATGGCTGGTGGTCGATGTAGCACAACACTGTGAGTGGAACGAACAGTATTGAATTATATATTTGAATATGGTTCAAAGGGGAAATTTTAGGTTGTATATATGCTACAAGAATAAAAATTTTAAAAACAACAAGAAGACTGTACAACACAAACAGGGAGCCCTAATGGAAACTGTGGGCTGTAGTTAGTAATACAATTATAATAACATTCTTTCATCAACTGTAACAAATGGGTCACTCGAATGCAAATTGTTAATCATAGAGGGGGTGGTATATGGGAACTCTATATTTTCTGCATGAGTTTTCTATAAACCTACAACTTCTCTAATTAAAAAAAAAAAAAATGGAAAAAAATCACCTGAGTTCTTCCCCTATCATTCCCCGCTCACCATCAAGCCCCTCAAACCGGTACCCCCGCTCTGGGGCCCTCCCATCCCCTCACCCCCACTCCCACCACCACATCCCTATGCCTTTCACAACAGAGCTAGAATTTGGGAAAGTTCAGACGGGGAAGAGCGCCAGCTTTCTTTCAGTGGCTGGTTTTGTATTCCTGATTATATTCCTACTGTGTTTCGGCAGAAAGCGGCTTTATCAGCCATCTGCACTGGGGAAAAATCCTGAGTAGTCTATCACTTTTAGGTTTTGGGGTAACAGCGGCTTTTACCTTCTTACTCTGATTCATTACCTTTGCAAAAGCATAAATCTGTCATTTTGGCACTAACTTCTACCTTATGCATATTAATAAGAATAATAATCACAGCGTCAGTGATTTGGGATTTTTTAATTGTGTTATTTTCCTTAAGTGCCAGGGCAGAGTTGGCTAGAAAGTGGCACAAATATTCCCAAGGAATTTTCTTTGGAGATGGATTTCTGAACTTGGCAGACATGGTTTGGGGGCAAAAGGGAAGTTTGCTTCATAAAACTTGCCTCTTCTGAACTCAAAATTGCCCTGCTAATAGATGATGCTGGCTCTCTGTCTGGTAGCCTTCGTGAACTCAGGACGATCTCCTTAGGCTGGAACGAATTGTCCCAAAAAAACTAGTTAGCCACACACTGATTACAAGTCACTTTGGAGAAAAATGTATTTCCTTTTAATTAAAACATCTATAAGGTGCCTATGATGTGCCCAGCACTGGGCTAAGATTGAAGGATACAAAGCTAGTACTTCAGGTATATTATGGTATAAAATGATCTTAAAAGGATTTCTCTATTAAAATTTGTTTTAGAATATGTGAAAAAAGTGTTTTTCTCAGAGCAATAAAACAATGTTTCATTAATGGTAGAGACAAATTAGTGTGTGTGATCCCAGTAATTTTCACTTTAAACATGAGGCCTTCTCTTGCTGAACATTTTCACAGCAAGTTGATCACAATGTGACATGCATACAATTTAGGAAGATTGATGAATTATACAAATTAAAAAAAAAATTCTTGAATTGCGATTGTCAAATAATGATTGTTCAGCTAAAGAGTTTTGATGTTCTGAGAGTAGCCTTAAAAACCTACACTACTGAATAAACTTTCAGAAATTTCAAAGCAAAATGAAATGCTCAGCCCTGGAAATTGATGCTTATGATGCAGAGTTAATATCAGTTCAGTATGAACAGGTTGCATCAAATACCGATCCTCCTTGTCATTAATGCCGAACAATATTCAATGATTTGTCTTTCACGTATAAAGAAATTATAAAAGGATAGTGTCTGGGCAAGAAATAAAAGTGTGTTGAGTGTCTGCCATGTGCCAGAAACTGAGTGAAGCATTTTCACATATATTAGCCACTTTACAAACAGATAGCTTCATCCCCGCCATATAGAGGAAGGGGACATTAATTCAGAGATGTTGTTACTTGTTTGAGGACACCCAGCATTACATTGGTGATTTAATCATCATACACTAGTCTGGCAGACCCAAAACCCAAACTTATCTGATCCACCTCACCCCATGCAGCTTCTTATCCTGAATTAGCTTTATTTTTCGGGTTACAAAAGGAATGCACAATCACAGTTGAAAATTGCGGTTTGGGAAAGAGTACAATACATAGAAAGGCAAAAATTCCCCCATAATCCAAATGTCCATTCATAGTCACTTTTCTTTCCAGTCTTTCCTCTCTGTACTGCTACTCTCATGATCACATAATATCGAAGAATGAGGAATGGGGCCACTCACACAGCATCAAGACAGCTGTACTTGGTATGCTTGGTATGTGTTCTTTAAGTCCAATATTCCAGATCCATAAGCATTCTTCAAGGGCAAAAGAGCCCTCTGTTTGTGGCCGGGGCCGTATGATTCTGGAACTCTCTCCTACTCATCCTGTTCTGTTTTTTTATTTTTTTTATTTTTTATTTTTTTCTGTGCACCACCTACACCCCTAACTCCTCTCTGACAATCCTCTGCCTTTTCTCCCCCAAACACAATGGAAAGTTAATTGAATGTTTTATGCCTGTGCAATATCAAAGAAATGAAAAGAACGCAGGTTTCAACCATATTTCAATAATAAGTGCATTAATTTTTACCTTTTAACTGACGCTTGCACTAATTTCCTTAACTGCTCTCGCTGGCTCTTTTTTGATCTGTCTGGCTTTGTTGGGCTGATGATGAGGGCTTACTTCAAATGCAAAAAGATTATTAGCTCTCTTTTCCTTAATAGCACAATTACGGATTGTGTGATGTCTCCATCATGAAAGAGAGCAGGGACAGACTTTTAAAGTCACATGAGTTTATTACAAAAGTGGCAGTAATAATTTTAATTACTTTACTTTACAAAAGATATCAAAATTGCCCTAATTGTCTGGTGGCATTTAGGAATTGTTGTGGATGAAATGGGGGAAGAGCATTTATAAGGTTTTTCTCTCTGTTTAATTTGACTTGGGTCATTGTTTTAATAAAATATTACAAGATATTTTAACCTTGAGCCCAAATTTCATAGGCCCCGGATGCCTGGAAGTCTTGGGGAATGAGAATAAGTTTCTCTACATAATATTCAAAATGAACTAGAAACGATAACTCTAAGAACTATTTGTGGCTTACTATTTAAAGCCCAGAAAAAACAAAGAATAAACTCCTTTAATTTTGTCAAACGGGTACAATGTTTAAATTTGGCAGTGACTGCAGTTCAAAAGACCAGATGTTCTTGTGTATTTATATAATTATTTTGCACAATAGTTTACTCCTGGCAAAAAAAAAAAAATAATCAAAGTGTATTGTTATATTTGGCATTTCTATGCTTGACAAAAAAAAAAAAATCAGGAGATTGCAATACATTGAATTTATTCATATTTTATTATTAAAGCAAAAGAGGAGAGAGAAATAAATGTAGTATCAGTCATATTAGACTATTAGACTTATACTAAATTAAGTCCAAGAATAAGAAGCAACATTGATCTTAAAAAGCCTCAACTCTAATGCATTAGGTTCACAGGAGAGAAGCTGAAGCAGTCTGACCCATTGTCTGACTACTGTAATTCGAACATTTGTTAAATTCTAATGAAAAATGTTGCACTTAAACTCTGGCAAAGAGACAATTAGTACCTCTTCCTAATCCCACCATGACTTAAAAAAAAAAAAGGAAAAAATGCACCCGAATTCAAAAAGTAAAGGAAAAATCTGTGAGGAATAAACACTTTTAAAATAGTCTTCTGGAGGATGCTATATTGTTGTAAAATTAGATGCTTTTGACAAAATTACCTAAAACTAAGCAGCTCCTGATTTATATATTTGGTGTCTCGGGTAGGAAATTACACAGGTTCCTGTAATGGAGGACTTTTCTGACAGTACATTTATTAATTAAAAGAAAAAAAGAAAGTCCTTTCAATAAAAGCTACTCACCACAAGGAATGATTCTGGAATATAATGAGAGAATGAGTGTTCTATAGTCTAATGCATTTAAAATACATTGTAGATTCTTATATCTTTCTTATTCTGTGATGATGGGTGGGGAAAATGTTATTGGGAAGTAGAGACTTGATATAAGTGAATATCACATCATGAAAGGAGAGTGAAAACCTTTTCTCATTTAATATCATCAAGATTTAGTAACTGTTTTTCCCGTCCTAGACCAAGAAAAGAAAAATTTCTCATGGCTCAAGAGATGTAAGATCAAAGGCTCAGAGGGCCAATTTTACTGAGAAAAGAGAGAAAGGGTCTTTTGCAGCTCTTGGTCTGATTTCCTTATATCTCAGGGAACAGATGGGGCACAGGGGGGAGTCCAGTGGTCCAGGCCCTGGACAAGTTCGTCCTGCCAAGGGAGTGAGAATTTGGATCCCCAGGCTGGTCAATTGTACTCAACACTCTTGTCAACAAGACCCAGCAATGCTCAGCCCAGGCCCTCTCACTTCCCCATGTTGGCTCCTAGGTGCTGATTTTAGCTAATGTTGCTATGATGGGGTGACCGTTGATGTCACAACAATGCATTGCAGGAAATGTCACCCAATCAAGTCCAGAATTGGGTTGTCCTTGGACAATGTGGTATCCTATATGCTGGCCAGATGGAGACTCAGTCAATAATTGCTAATTAAATGAATGCTTCAACAGAAGAGAAGGAGATGAGACGTACCTCACCCTATCTGGAAAAATAACTCTCTCAAAGTGTTTAGTTAAAGAAGATGCACTCCCTAGGATAGAGACGAAATCCAGTTCCATTCCAAAGCCATTTCGGCAATCAGTCCAATTAAGCACCAACTGGCCTTGTTCCCTGGCCTCATAAAGGCTCACATGATACTCCGGAGACAGGGTAACCCTGAAAGTATTTTTGGGGAACCTGGGCACTCACTGGCTCAGCCTTTCCCAAACTTATAACGGCCCCAGCGACGTGCCTTTTCACACGCATGCACTGTTCCGTTCTGTGCCTGGTGGGAAAAGATTGTGAGGCAGGCATCTTAGTCTTTGCCAAAATTTCGAATGTGTGACACCGCAAGTAAGACACCGTCAGGAGCAGTTGCTAATTTATTTCAAGTGCCCCCAGAGCTCTTAATTTATTTGGAAAAATAAATAGATAAATCCGAGGCTCTCCGTGCCAACCCAGCCCAGTACTGGGCCTGCCAGTGGTGCCGGCGGTGCTTTGCAGGCGACAGTGTAGCTGCCAGCGAGAGGTGTCAGAATGCTCAGCCAACAAAGCAATGCAAGCAGCACACTATTCTTGAGCGCATTATAATAGGATATATCACATTTGTATAGAGCTGACCTTTCCTTTTCCTAAGTTGGCTGCCGATACACATGCTAAATTTTTTTTTTCCCTTCAGATAGTCTGCAATTCCAAACGGTGCTTCAGGCTTCTCTGTGCCCGGGTTCAGTGGCAAGTCTGGAATGCAATCCGTCTCGTTTAGAAATTCGTTATCCAAAGTGAGGAGCCCAACGAAAATTATAGTCTCATAAATATGCAGATTTTGTTTATTTAAACATTTCTTATTACACTTTGTGTTTTCCTAAATTAGGTCATCATTTTAATATAATTGGAATCTGATGTGTGTCCTGTTTTACTTAAAAGCCATCTGGTTCATTTTCGACTTTCAGAAGCCGAATTAGTTGTGGTAATATTGGGCCTTGCTCATTGCTCCTTTTGAACCAGTGCACGCTTTCAGGGCATTGCACTGAGGAATCCAAGGCCATTTTAGGAGGGCTCCCACTCTCATAAAGGGTTTCCGAGCTGGACAGCTATGATAGGACCCATGCCAGAGAAATCTATGGGGAACAGGGAAAGAAGCATTCTACTAAAAAGCATAAACAATGTATGGTGCCACTGGGCACCATCTTTGACGAGGAAGCAAATGGCTAACTTTCACCAAGACGGTTCCAGCATTTTCTCTTAAGCATATTGATAGCTTCCTAGGAGTAGAAATCTTATGCCCTCAACATAACAGATCCCCTGCTCCACCTTTCATAGGTCTGGGCTTCTAATAGATACAGAAGATATATTTGTTGATCGATGGGGTTTCCAGAAGCCCAAGTGTTAACAAAGCAGTGTGATGTATTAGCTATCGTAGCTGCATAACAAATTCCTCCAAACTGTTGTGACTGAAAGCAACACACATTTATTATCTCACGGTTTCTATGGGTTAGGAACCCAAGCATGGCTTAGCTGGATACTCCTTCTCTACATCTCTCAAAGAAAAGAGATGTAGGCTATCTCAAGATTCAACTGGGGCAGCATCCACTCCCAAGCTCTCTCGTGTGATTGTTGGCAGGAATTAGTCGCTCACAGGCTGTCGAACTGAGGACCTCCCTTGGTTCCTTGCCACGTGGGTTTTTCCACAGGACAGCTCATAACATGGCAGCTTGGTTCACCAGAGAGAGCAAAGAAGAGGACAGTAAGGTATGAGCAAGAGGAAAATAACAGTATGTTGCAAAATGATCTTGGAAGTAACATTATCACCTTTGTCATGTTATATTTATTAGAAGAAAGTCACTAGATTCGGCTCATACTCAGGGGAGGACATTACACAGGGCATGACTTATTCTATCAGTGTCTGCCAGCCTACCATGTGTGGGATATATTTCAGTGCAATAAGTCAGTTTTAAGCAATGATTCCAGCAAGAGGTCCAAGCCCATATTTGAAATAAGAAATAAAAATGAAAAGACCTGTCACTTACTTTAAAAAAAATAGTTATACTTTTCTATTGCATGCTTAGTGACATTATTCATTTATTTAGGGATATGGTAAAAAATAGAACCAGTGCTTCTTCCTAAGTTCACCAGTTCAAAAAGAAGGAAAAAAAATTGCAAATATAACATGTGTCAGTTCTTTGGCCGAAAAACATTCACCCCCCCAAGCAGAGGTAGAATTCCACATTCATTATCTACCACAAGCTGTGGTTCTAGCCTGACTTAGATCAAACTCCGGCTTGCTCTGCCTTGGTTTGTTCACTTGGAAATGAGGATAACAAGTGCATCTCCTTAAAAAGCAGTTGTCAGAACGACATGAGAGAATTATAGTGTTTTCCACACTATAGGTCACAGCCCATAAGTGGGCTTGAGATTAATTCACTGCAGGGGTTAGCAAACCTTTTGAAAAGCACCAGAGAGTAAATATTTTAGGCTTTGTAGGCTTCTGCTCTCTGTCACCACTCTATGCCAATAACTAGAAAGTAGCCATAAGTAAATGTACAAGAATGAGCGAGGCATAGCTATATTCCCATAAAACTTTATCTACAGAAACAAGAGGCAGGTCATAGTTGGTCAATCCCTGGTTTAGTGGATTGCAACCTGCATTGAAAAAAAAAAAAAAGGGGAGTGGACTGGACTGGAATGGATTGGAGTAGAGTAGGGGAGGGGAGGGGAGGATAAGATGGGATATGAGATACAATAGAATGCAATGGAGTGGGACAGAAGAGAAAGAATCAGCATGTATTGTTCATAAGAAAGGTAAATATAGTATCTTGAAACTTTGGTTTCAGCAATAGATGTAAATATAGAACCCAATATGGTTTTAGATTTAGATGTATATAGAAATGTGTGTATATACAGAGGTTGAAATGTAAAATGTGTTAGTTTCTATAGTGTGTGATTTAATAAAAAACAGGAAATCCACTAAAATAAGGTAGATGATACACCTGGTACAGCACCTGGCCCATAGCAGATGCTGAATAAATGCAAGCCTCAATTAAACCACTTCTGGGTGCACCGGGGTCCTATACAAATGAGCTGCAGACATGGCCTTGAGGAGGGTATGACCTGCAAGGAGCTGGCAGCTGTGGGCAGCCCAGCCCTCCAGCAGATGAAATGTGAGGCAGAGCAGTGAAATATGTACACTCGTGACCCTAGACAGAAAGCACCACAGTGAGGGTCTAATGGAGTCTGAAGGAAGGGGTTCCCCTGATGGAATAAGAGATGGACTCTACACTGGGTTTGAAAGGGGGGTAGGTTATGGATATTCAGGTCTAGGAATGTGGTTTGATTCATAGACTTTAGTCAGGTTAAGATGTCCTCTCTGGGAATAGTGATTATTAAAGCATGTATTCACTCATCAACCAATATTTATGGAGCAGCTATTATGTGCCCTGCAGGCACTACTAGGAATATAGTAGTAATTGAAACAAAATTCCTACCACAAGGAGCTTAAGCTGCAGTGGGAGAGACAGAAAATAACAAATGCATAGAAAAATGGCAAGTATTAATATTGACCCAAGCAAATGAGGGAGTCTTTGAACAGCTGGGAAGAGGGCTCCAGGCCGTCCAGCCGTGCAAGGACTTAGAGATGGACATATATTTGATGCAGATGGAAATAATAGGACTCTGCTGTCTAATTCTAGGTGAAAATTCAGAGGGGGTAGGAGTAAGCACCTTTGCCGTTAAGAATCAGGTCGCCCACCTGGAATGATGGTTTGCCCCCTCCCACAGTTCCTGGTCAATATCGATGAGTCTAGGATTTATGGCCATTGTCCGGCCTGCTGGGTTGGGCCGTCTCAACAAAGGGAAAAATCTGGACCAGATCAAGAATCTTGCTTGACATCTACTCTAGGAGTGCTAATTATAAATGATTAAATAAATAAATGAGAGCCCTGGCCGAGAAGTTTAGGCCAATATATCCCTCCACTCAGAAACCAGAGTTGAGCATTCCTAGAAGTCGCTTCCCTGTATCCTTATGACATCTCATAATTAAGTGATTTTCTGTCTCTGTGTGCTTTTAGGAATGTTTTATGGATGTTTTCTTTTTTTTGTAAAATAAGTGTCTTCAGAATCAGTACTTACATGTGTTTTTCATGTTTTCTCCCTTACTCATGGCCATTAGTATTTGAATATGATTTAAATAGAATGATATGGTTTACAAATTTCAGGGAAGAATTGATTTCTGTTTGAAATATCTCCTTCTTGTTGTGCTGCCTCCCCTTAACATCACTTTTAAATATGTGCACTCAAACACACTCAGGCCCATGCACTCACATGTAATATATGCACAGGTGTGCCTGGTTGTGCTGTGCATCTTTGGCACCATCTTTGTTCCCTTACATGATACAGAGCGGAGAGGTACGTAGTTTTCATGTCTAAAAGGAAGCAAAGTGTTTGTTATGTTGATCAGCCAACTTTGACCCAGGTTCTAACAGTGTCAGGTGAGGGCTCTCCCTTCGTTTAGAGGGGTAGGTCCCACCTAGCGGGCATGTTGGACAAAAAGTTTTTGAGGCTTCAGCAATTTACCCATCTCTTGGGAGATGTGTTAGCATGTGGGCCCCTTGGGAGGACAGCTCAGTATGTAGCAGGATGTCAAAATCGACATCTTGGTTTACTGAGCATCTGCTATGCTCAGGCCAGGTTTCAGGCATGAGCTCTCCAATACTTCTTATAACTGTCCTGTAGCTGGTGAAGCAGGCCCACTGACCCCATCCCACTGAGGGGCAGATGAAGACCCGAGCCTGGATCTTTTTGCCGCCCACCATTTTGGGACTATTGATCACACAGGTGAGGAGCTGGAGCCATGAAGTCAGCCTGATTTGTAATTCTAAGTTATTAGGGGTTGAATTGTGTCCCCTGAAAAGGCACGTCCATGTCCTAAGCCCCATTCCTATAAATGTGACCTTATTTCAAAATGAGTCTTTGAAGATGTGATTAGTGAAGATGAAGCCAGCCAGGATTAGGGTGGACCCTAACCCAGTATGACTGGTGTCCTTATAAGAAGCGGTCATATTTGAGCAGATACAGGGGAGAACACCATGTGATGACTGAAGCAGAAACTGAAGCCCAAGGACTGTCGGCAACTCACCAGAAGCTAGGAAGAGGCAAAGGATTCTTCCCTTCCAGTTTCAGGTGGAGTAAGACCCTTGCTGGCTCCCTGATTTGGACCTCTAGCCTTCAGAACTGTCAGAGAATAAATTTCTGTTCTTTCAAGCCTCCCAGTTTGTGATACTTTGTTATAGTATTCCTAGCAAACTATGACACGAGTCAAGAACTTTCTAGCTATAAGTGCTTAGGCAAATTCCTTAGGTCTCTACATCTGTAACATTGGGATAATAACGACACCTCCTATGGCAGAGACTACGAGTTATCTCTTCACCTTACTAAATGAACTGTAACATACTGAGGTTAGCAACATATGCAGACAAATCCTGTAGTTCTCAGCCTCTTTTGCAGATATGCATGACTCATGAGATTTAAGTAGTTATCATCGATGGGAAAAAAAAAAAAACTTTTAAAAGGAATCACCTAGTCTAAGAGGTTTACCCTTTTGTCTTTCCCATTTTTCCTTCTGCTGTCTGGAACATGAGCATGAAGGCTAGGGATACAGCAGCCATCTTGCAACAGTGAGGCAACCTTGAGAATGGAAATCATGAACTAAGGATGGCGGAGCAGAAACTTGGAAGGACTCTGGGTCACTGATTTGGTGCGTGGTCACCATACCAGCCCTGAGGAGTTCATATAATATAAAAGAAAAATAACATCTAAATTACTTAAGCCACTTTGATTTAAGGTTACTAATAGCTGAGCACAATTCCTAGCTGACAGACCACCTTATAGGTTTGTTGAGATAATACACAGAAAATATTTAGCACAATACCTGTGATACACAATTCATAGACTCAGCTATAATTATTGTTGTTATTAGGTGCTTACACATGCATAAAATCTGTATTTAAAGAACACCTGAAGAAATAATCTGTTACCATTACTAATTTCCCCATTTTACCAATGAGACAAGTAAGGGTTTAGAGAGCTGACAAGCCTTGCCCACGAATCACAGACAGAGCAGTGTTGGTAGGGTAGGGTATGGGATGGGGATAGGCTTTGGTCCCAAATTCCTCACCTCATTGCAGTGACCTTCTTACGATGCAATTTAACCTTCATCCCACCCTCACCCACATCCAAGGAAGATGGAGAAGAAGACTGACTGGTCGGTGTCCACATTAGGTTTTAAGGAGTTTTCAGCTCAACAATGGATGTATAGAGTGTCATACTCCAGAGCCATGGCCTTCAGCTACGGCCGTCAACCTTGGCCTTTTCCTCTTCCGGTGTTGAAAAAAGCAAAAATGGTCAGACTACGGAAGAGCTGATGGGTGCAGGGAGTGGGTGTTGACTCTAGTAGAGTCATGGCTGTAGACTATAGTGGGGTGCTCAATGAAGAGTTGGTGGCTCGTTCTCTGCTTGTAAGTGGCATTTGTAGACAGCCATAAGGCCCAGGATTGGAGTAGAATTTTAACCAAGAAACATTCCTCTTTAAATCAGTAATGTTTGCATGAAACGTCACATTTACAAAGCACTTTTGTGATCTTACTGAATTCTCCTGTGAAGGTAACAATATTACTCCCATTTGGCAAATGAGGAAAGGGACTGCCAGAGACAGTCACTTAATTCGCTCAAGGTCTCACTAGCTTAGTAAGGGAACCAAATGGGATGGGATCCTGGGTCTCCTAACTCACCGCTTGGCCTGGCTAGTAGAGTGGGTTTCCCAGGAACTCGCTGGAGACAACATTAACACCAAAAAAGGAGCGATGTCCCCCGAATAGAGTTGCAACCTCTGGCAATTGGATAAATGGCAGAATGGCACAGAAGGAGTGAATGGAGCAGCGACAAGTTTGGAAGCAAGTTCAGTTGGCTTATTAGTTGGGAAAAATGTTCTGTGGGTGGCTATAAGAAAGTGGAAGAATGGTAAAAATGTTTCTGCCCTGGTAAAAAAGTCTATGGGGAGAAGTTCTCTCCCTTCTTCCCAACTGGAGCTGACCCACCATTGCAGCCTGACTCAGGTCTCCCCAGCCTAATGAGCTGGCACATGACGCTCCCCTTCTCGTAAGTATAACCACAAAGTGATCTATATACCATTTCATTGTGAGCAGTCTCATATCACTTTCTATGGTGCAAGTTAATATGAGCTCTATGGCTATATCAAAAAGGAAGGTCATAAATTTAGGAGTCTGCCATATTGGAATTGAGTATTTGCTATGTAAATATGAACTTTCACACTCTTCTGTCTGTAAAAAGGAGATGTTAAGTCTCAACTATGGAGTCATTGTGGTCATCAAATAAGAAGAGTTATAAAGTCTATAACACTGAACCTAACATAGAATAGGCACGTGGAATCAGTTTCATTCTTTGGACCTCTCACTAGATCTTTGTCAAATAAAATGAAATATTGATATTTTGAAAATGTCATTTCTGACTTAAAGGACTTATTGAAGGGAACTGGTAAAGATGTTTAGTGCTGATTCTTGGAAATCAGCAAATCACTTGTGGTTTAATCCATTCACTTGTTCATTCTGCAAACAGATTCTAAATACAGAAATACCACTGCATTATTCACTTTGGTTAGAAACTGGAAATAACCAAAATGGCAAAAAGGTTAAGTTCCCTAGGCTAAATTTACACAAGGAAATATTAGGTTATCGATCAGAAAATTCAGGACAGTTTATAATAACAGACAAATATGTGTTGGAGAATGTGTGGAAGAGAGCATACAAAATCACACACATACATCTATATGTATGCATAATATATATGTATAATGTATAATATGTATGTATACATGTATATATAATACATGTCTATATGAATGTATAATATATGGTACGTATATATCTATGCATATTATTTATTATGTGTGTTGTAAATACTTTAAATCGCTAAATGAAAAATAATTAGGGGACTGGTTAAACATAATTACAGTACAAGTGTAAGATAAAGTACAATGTGTGGTGTACAAGAGTAATACTTTAAAAGATTTCACTCAAACACATAAGATATTAGGTAGGAATAGAGGAGTACAAAGCAGGCTGTATAATAAAGTATAAATATTTTTTGAAAAATCTTTATTTTTGTATAAGCCAAAATGAATTTAGCCCCTAATGCCTAAAGAAAATACAATGAATGGTGAGAGTGAATGTAGAATTTTTTATTTTATTTTCTTTATGCTTTTCTGTGTTCTCAAATATTCTGGCAGCATGTAGTTCTATGTAATCAGGGGGGAAAAAAAGCCCTCCAAGGATGATATAGTCAATAATACTGTTCATCAGATATTTGGGTTCTCCACCTTCTATCTGCATGGTAGGTTGGCACTTCCAGGACCTTCGGGGTTCAGTGGGGTCATATGGTTAGCTCCAACTGGGACTTCGGAGTAGAAGTAAGTGCCATTTCTGCATTGGAGCATGTAATTATCGGTGCTAGACCCTTTAGAACTGTTCTTCCCTTTGGCACAGCAACCAAGTTATTGTACTGATGTTGGTTTGCTCTAATAGCTTGGGTCCCTCAGTGACTACCAGGGACAGAAGCCCTTCCACAGACATTTGATAGTCATAGAGCACAAGTGAGAAATAAACCTATGTTGATTTAAGCCCCTGATATTTGAGACTTTTGTTACTGCAGTATCATCTATCCTGACTGATACAAGCATGAATGGAAAACATTTCTGAAAGCATATTCATAAAAATTGTAAATGCTCATTGTCTTTAAATAGTAAGACAATGGATTTTATTCATTTTCTTTCTATTTTCCCAACTGTCTATAATAAATATGCTTTTCTTTTTTAATTGAAAAAATAATCAAACCAACTCTATAAATTTCAAAAAATAAAGACATCAAGGTGAAACAATACTTCATGTTTCTCTTTTTCTTAGGAGATTGGGTGGATGTCCACTGATTGCATCGTATTCTTTCTTTTCTTCCCCTAAGGTGGGCCTGGTGTGAGTAGGGGGCTTGGCCTTCTCCGTTTGTTCACTCTGTCAGAGCCCAGAACTTCAACTGTAGTTAAGGGGGAGCATAAGGAGAAGGTTTAGGGAAACCTAAACAGTGCAATCAGTTGGGTGGAGTTTGCAAGTTTCAGTCAATACTCAGAGTAAAGGAATTTGAGTTATCACCTCTGAATTTATGTTAAGGGACAAAATATTTATTTGTGTGAGTCTGGGCACAATGATGATGAGAGTAAGGAGAGAAAAGGATTTCTGAGATCCAAAGGATGGAACTGGATTTCCAAGGGCCAGCTCTATGTCAGATGTAGTGTTAGAGACCTGATAACTATGTTTCCTGCTTTGGGTCACCAATCATAACTCAGGAGTTTGTCTTGCCATTATGGTTGTGACATGCAATATTTGGGATCCTGCCACTCTTCCTCTCTACTTAATCACATCCTTCAAGATCTCAGACTCTTCCAGGAGGAAGTGTTGACCTGCTCCTGAGACTTCGCTCGAAGTGCTCTATCGCATTTCCATATGGAGGCCATCAGATATAAGGGGAAGCAAGGGTTCACACCCAGGCTCTGCCTTTTGCCGTTTGGGATCTAGGGTCTCAGAAGGACTCTACCATCTCCCCGACAATGGAAACAGTATAAGATGCTTGTCTTTTGTTGGAGTTGCCAAAACACTCAGCCTCCAGTTGCAGCAAAACCTAGAAGCTCGAGGACCAGTTCTTGGAGAATTGGAAGGTAACAGAAGTAGAGCAGGTAAAGGCATTTCAGGGCAGGGGTGGTGGTGGTGAGGGGGGAAAGAAATGCAAGCAGTGGTTTTACATGCTTAAGAGAGAAAAAGAGCCACACAAGCAAATTTATAGAAAAAAAAGCAGAATCCTGCACAGATGAGCTGCCATCGCAACAGAAATGGCTCATGCAGTCCTTTGCATGCGATAGAAAGCAATTACCTACAGCAGGCACTGGGATATTTGCCACATCTACATACCACTAATTACTTTTCTTAATCAACAAGTATTTCTTGAGCAGTGCCAGGCAGTGATGCAGCATTAGGGATATATCAGAAAATTCCTCTCTTCCCTTCCCCTTTGTATTTGATCTGAAATGAATGTATTTTATAAGGAAAATTGATCTCACTACTGTAAAGGAAAGGCCAGATCTTCGCCATGAGTGGCAGGCAACCATGGAAATAAATACACTTAAAAAGTCAAAATCACCTTACTCTCATGAGCTGCAGTAGTCTGATGCAGGCTCTAAACCCAAGACCTCACACTCTTTATAAAAAAAAAAGTGAAGTTTAGCAAGTGCTGGAGACCAAGTGGTACCATACAGATATTTGCTCTCTAATAAAATCAGCAAGATGTCAAAAAGGGTTGACAGACAAAGAGTAGCCTCCCCTCCACCTCCCAATCTCTGTGATTCAGTCTTGCTTCGTATCCTGTCCTGGAATAACTTTGCGGAACACAGACCACACTTCAGGGGAAAACGAATTAGGGGGTCCTGCTCCTTCCTATTGTCTGAATTTTAATTATGAAGCATTAATTATAGAGCCTTAATGCCCCCAGTGTCTGACTAGGGCATAAACTTACAACATAGGTCTTACGAACTGAATTATGTCCCCCTCCCCTGAAAGACATGCTCCAGCCCTAATTCCCCAGTCCTGGGAAGGGGATCTGACTTGTAAAGAGGATCTTTGAAGATGTTTCGATGAGGCCTCACTGAATCAAGGTGGGCCCTAATCCAATTCAGCTGGAGTCCCCTGTAAAGAAAAGAAATGTGGATGCAGTTAGAGAAACAGAGACGACCAGGTGATGGAGCTAGAGATTGAGTCGTGCTGCCACAAGCCAAGGAGCACCCTGGGTTGCCGGCCACCCAAATGAAGCCGGGGGGAGGCAGGGAATGGGTTCTCCCCTGTAAAAGGAAGTGAGGCCCTGCAAACACCTTCATTTCAGACCTCCAGCCTCCAGAACCCCTAGACACTCACTCCACTTCCACTGTCTAAGCCGACAGGTCTGTGGTGCTTTGTTACTGCAGCCTGGAAAACTAAGACAGCAGGAAAAGCAAATCGGATTACATCCATTTGGCAAATGTATGAGGTGAGTCTTAAAGCAGTTGTCCAAAGCTGCGGGATTGCCACACAAGGATTTGAACGCAGATCTGTCTGACAACAGAGCTGACCGTCTCCGCTGGCCCATGGGACTTCCTATCAGCCATCATGACCTTCTATTGGGCGATCACCTAAGTGCCTGGCTGATCAGCTAGTTGGACAACTTCTTATCTTCTCCAGATAAAATCAGTTTGCCACGCAGTACACACTACATCACTCCAGAGCACGAGGACTTTAACTGAAAGTTTTAAAAAAATGAAGCCATTTACTTTCTTTATCAACCCTCATCCATTCCCCAAAAGAGTCTGTATTGTAAGATTTCTGCTCACTCCTTCCGGTGTCCCTTCATGTTTTTAGTTAGGTGTTAAAGAGGGAGAGACAGAGAGAAGGAATCAGGAAATAAAGGGTTAAACATTTTATTATTCTTGCTGCATTTGTAGTAAATTGTGTAATAGTTTTCATGTCTTAATTACTTAAATTTTATATTGAGCTATAGTGATATTATCTCTTTTTGTCTCCACACAATTGTATTTTATAATAGCTTTTATTAGAACCTACATGAATGGAATTTAAAATGAACACATCATTTCTGTTACTTGTGCAGTATAGAAAAGAGAGCACTGCTCTGATATTTGGCATGAAAAGTACTTTCCTTTGTATTTTATGACACATAGCAAGTTATATTAGGTGGGGATGTGTTTTGAACAGAATGGTAACTAAGGGAGACCACAGAACCTTTTTTTTTCTGCTTTTAGTAACCTCCTTGGTGAAGGAGGGGTTGGGATATTCACTACTCTAGAAAAACTCCCCCATAAAAGTCACCTAATTATAGTAAAATGCGAATGGTATATATATTTTTTAATCTGAGGCTTTCCTTTAGAAAAATTGGACATGGACTACGTATTAGAGAAGTGTCAGAAAATTGGGTGTTAAATTACAATATCGCATTTCATCTGTTAACGTAGCAGCGACATTTATTTTATTTTTTTGATCCAATAGTTAATATTATGTGCAGCACAAATTGTGTTCCACTCTAGCTCCTTTTAAAATGTTGTGATCTCTCCAACCTGGAGTTTTCAAAATGAACCAATAACCCTCATTAAAAGAAACACACCGAAAATGTTTTTGTTTGTTTGTTTCCCATCTCCCTGCGTTTCTTTTTAAAACCAAGTATAGAGGATTCCGTACATCAGAAAGTCTCCGGTATACAGAAACTCAAACGCAAAGAAAAAATAATAATAAAGCAACTCAACAAAGGATTCGATGGGTACTTGAGAGTGATGGCTATGGAAATAAATGTGAAGAAATATTATAGATGCATATTTAATATTGTTGGGTTTATTGCTTCATTTATAAAAGTCAACCAGCTAGAAACAGTGAATGAATAAACTCCTTGCTGGATAGAAGTTAGACACAGTATAAGGTGTACCTTAACTCTTGCCATTCCTAAGGCAATTAATTTAGAAAATCACTTCTTCCCTGTAATGAATGTGGTTCTTGTGACTGGAGGGGAAAAGGCGCGAGCAATAAAGCATCTTTTCTTGGTCATGTCGGTTCCTGCCTTTCCAGTTACTGCAGTCCCCAAAGGGCGTCATTGTGCAGATCCGTCCTCCTCCTAAGTGAAGAAAGACCCGGGGCCAACACGTTTCTATTCGCTATAGTTCCCCTTATGCCAGGCACTGAAGAAACTCCCTTCCTCTGTGCTTGCTGGGTGAGGTTTCACAATCCCACATCAACTTTCAGGAAAGTTGAAATTCTGTTGATTAAATAAGTCATAAACCAATTATAGAGACATGTAAAGTGGTAAAGTCTAAATTTAGGGTGATAGACTAGACTTTCTATAATCATCAGGGAGAAGCTAGAAGGATTGGAACCAGGGAGTGACATTGCAACATTAGAATAATCATCCTGTAAATTACTCCACAGGACCTGGCTTAACGTGTATTTCTGAAGAAAGCTGTATTTTCTGATACGATATCATCACATTTCACAGAAGACCATATGTCAAAAAAAAAAAAAAGAAAGAAGGAAGGAAGGAAGGAAAGAAGGAGGAAAAGTAAGGGATAAAAAAGTGCAAAAATGCCAGACCCTAACTTCTTTACAAATATCTTTTCATGATTTTCCAATTACCAAGGTAAGCTCATTTCAGATGCTGGTTCTTTTAAGTCTACAATGCAACACCCCTCCCTCTCTCTGGACCAACTCTGTGTGTACCATGACCACCCCAGGATGGCCAGAGCAGGCCTTCATCTACTCTGCCAAATACCATACTTCCTTCCCTAGGCTCCATAAATAGTCATTCATTGAAGAGCTTTTTCACTCTGAGGTTTGGTTTCTTTCACTTACACCCCCCTTCCCCCTCCCCATCAGTCCACTTTATTTCTCTCTTCTTTTTATTAACATGTCCACACTGTTACTAAACATAAAGGGCTTCTTGAGGAACTAATTTCACCACATTTGTTTGGGTGTTATATGGATGTTCAGAATGGAGATCAAGAGGCACAAAAATAGATTTTGTTGATTTATGAGACCTCGCTGTTTTCAATTCCCCATCAGTATGGGCAGGCACGATGCAGTCAAGAAATGAGGCATCTGCTTCCCCACGTTTCATTTGTGAACTTTAGCACCAGATGTAAATCATTCATAAATTCCCAAAGTGTTGGAAGGTACTCATCCCTTGTTTTCACAAACATGTACTCCACATACTGTACCTAGCGCTTTCTATCGTTTGCTACAAATGGTAGCAGCAGAATTTTAACGACTGCCAGAAATAAATTTTCAGCAGCAGGGGGGAAAAAAACCCATGGAGAGAACTCTGGAAACCCTAAGATCCATCCATCACTCATCAGAGTTCTTCTGGAAACAAAAAAGTCTCATAGTAGGTTATTGCAATCCAACATCTCCACCTCAAAAGGGCTTTAAGGGAGACGAGATGGATTGGTTCATTGCTGTTCTTTTTTACGCACTTTGTGTATGTAAGATCTGTGTTAATGAAAAGTCTCTCCAAGGCGATGGGGAGAGGCATTTGCTTCTGTTTGGACTGAAATCCCACCTGTCCTCCTTGGTCACAGCCTTCACATTGCCAGAACTCCCTTTGGACACTGAATTATATTTCCTGAGCATCTGAATAAGCCCAGTTCCTACTCCCAAGATGTTCCTGCTCTGGACGTGGTGGGGGAGATGGACATGTGTGGCGACAATCACAATGTGGAGTGGAGTGGAAGTCTTCTCTCAGTTTGCCTGTCCCATCTTCTGGAAACAATTTGGATGGGAAAGTCAGTAGAGTTGCTCTGCCATCTTCTGGCCAAGGAAAGGCTGGTGACCCAGGCAACTTCAGGGCCATCTGAATCTTAAGGGGAGTGACCCAAGAAAGAAAATTGTCAAAATCAATGCATCCCAGCTGTAGTGCTTCCTGCCACTGAGAACCCTGGAGCTTCCCCAATTCATGCCTTTTCAAAACTTCCAAGGGTTAGCCCTTTTTCTGAGAAGAGCTCTTCCAATCAACTCTTTTCCATGAATGTCATCCAGAATCAATTTAGGTTGTTTGCCACTATGGTACCCTTACAAATTCCTCTGGCAGACCCTGCTGCTGTTAAAGATGTACGAAGTTTAAGGGTAGCACCGACATGGTATGACCGATTCTGTCTGGACAAAGTAGAGAGGAAGGCTATCAGAGAAGGCTTCCTGGAGGAGGTGATGTTCAAAAGATTATTGAAGAAAGAAGAAGGGTGCACTTCACCCTTCTTCAAAGCCTTTCTTCAGGATACAGAGGAAAGTTATGAGGCAAAGCGTTTTAGCTCAGAAGGACAAAAATCCAGCAGTCAATGTCTATTGAATATGTTCTTTGTATGCAGTATCATACAAAGTACATGTTGTATTATTAAATGCTCACAATTCTGCCCAGATCACACAACTAGAGACTCTCATATCCTAGCTCTTTGGACTCTACCAGCTGCCTCTTTTTCTTTCTCTTTAAAGGGTATGCTCCTTTCATTCCAACAAAGAGATTGTATAATTCCACAATGTTCTTTTTTTTTTTACAAAGTTCTTACATAATAATTTTAGGGTATAAGGGGAGGTTATTGGATGGCTTATATTTGATATTCTGCCACTATCAGAGACTAAACTAATGATAAAAAATATGTTAAGAATGTGGATAGAGTTTCTCATTTCTACAATCACGTTTTCTCATTGTTTTACATGAAGAAGAAGACCCAAGGGACAGTGTGTTTAATAGGTCAATTGAAATTTCATTGAGGAATGTCTACTTTATCTCTGCCAGAACTCATTCATTCACACATTCATTGGTGTATCTCTTTGCTTGTTTATCAATCATCTCATTCATTCTTGATTATACTCTTTAAAGATCAGTTTATAGGAGAATAACATCATATAAACATAATAAAAAGCACACTGAATTTTCTCTCTGAAGAAGAATATCATCCAAAGGGACAGTATTTGAAGCAGGAAATATGTTAGTCTGAGTGCTTTGAGATCTTCCTAGTGCATAGGACCTAGCCTTCTGCCATTTGGGAGATGTGCGAAATTGGCAAAGTCACTTCCATTTTCTGTACTTCTTTTCCCTTCTTTAAGTTATGGGTGTTCCCCCCATCATTTTTATGTCTTTATTCTTTGTTTCTAGGATTCTCAAGTTTGTCTTCCGTATCACTGATTCAAACTTCTTTAGTGTCAACTCTGCTGTTTTCTACCGTAAAATCAAGGTTTTATTATCCTACTCTAGATTTATTCCCTGATTTTTTTTTGACTCAATTCTCTATTTTGGCATTTTTGCTGGCATATCCACCTGCTATTTTTTTTCCCCATGGCTTTTTTTGCTCTATTTCCAGAGGATTTATCCCTGTAAACATTATAAACCAAAAAAAACCAAAAAGTTGATTGGCCAGCCTAAGTCCCTCCCGCTGAGCAGCAATTGTATCTTCTGTCTGCCCAGATGTGGCAGCCCTGGTCTCTTGGTGTTTATGCTTATGTGAGACAGTATATACATATGTCTGTGTGTGCCTGTGTGCATGTGAGAGAGTGTGCACATGCATGAGAGAGTGTGTGTGTGTATGGGTATATATATGTGTGTGCATGTGTGAATGTGTCTGTGAGAAAATATGCATGTGTAGGTGCATGTGTGTGAGGGCATTGCATATTTGGGTGTGAATGTGTATATGTGTAAGACTGAGTACACATGTGTGTGAGTGTATATGAGACATGTACACATGTGTGTGAGTGGGTGTGTGCATGCATGCATTTTGCAGGACAGGATGGGGACTCATGGAGTAGCTAATGACTTCCCAAATCAGAGGAAACAGCCAGCTTGCCTCTCCTGTCTGGTTCAGGGAGGTTCCTAGGTGGTTGCTTTCACCTTCATCACCACCCACTGCTCTTGGCTCCAACATTCAACTTTTCCAAGAGGATCCTCTCTTGGATGACTTGTTCTGCTGGAGGAAGAGCAAGGAACTCAGCAGTGGGTAGCTTCACAGGAAGCTTGGCAGGCTTCCACCCAAGCCACAGCATGGAGAATGTAGATGTCAAAGTTTGGAAACTAAAAATACAAAGCAAATATGCAATGGGCAGATGCACAGGAGGCTGTTGCTCCCATAGCTTTAGTTCCATAGCCCGCCAGAAGCTTCCAGAGGAAACAGGAAGTTCCCCCATGCCAGTCACCCATCATTCCCCCATGCCACTCACCCATCGTTCCCCCATGCCACTCACCCGTCAAGGCACAGAGGCAGTGCAGAACATGCTTTTTGAAGTGAGTCTTCATAGTCTTCCCTGGGGAAGGCTGAGAAACAAAGGCCAGTTCTGCCTTAGGCTGCTCCTTTGGGACCCCCTCACTTCAACAATCCCATGTAGATCAGGCAAGGGCTTGCTGCCCTGCTCCAGGGATGACGCAGGAGTGATTTTTCCCCATTTTAGCTGGTGCTGTGTGTAACCCAATGTGAGTAATGTTTCTCCATGTGATGAGTCACCCAACCAAGCATAGGAAGCTCTGCCTTCAGAAGAACGTAGTTTAAAACAAGGTCTGGACATGTCAGGGCCAGGTAAGGGCTGTCTTTCAGCATCATTTTGACTATTTCTCTTTCAAAGCCACCTGGCTAGTGTCAGAGATCCTCTGAGTTATTTGAGGAAACACTTTTGGTTCACGTGGACATAATGACAGGGCACTGTGGGGAGCCAGAAGCAGGAAAATGCTAGAATGTGTTCACAAGGAAGCTTGAGTCGCTTACAGGCTGACCCTTTCTTCTTGCTATTTACAATTTGCAAGTAAAGCTGACTCCATAAGTCAGCTTATGGACTTGTGGAAGCTGTTATGAACCCCAGAAAAGCCATGTTCTTTTAATCCAGTCTTGTGGGGGCAGATCTATTATGGGTGGGAACTTTTGTTTCCATGGAGATGTGACCCACCCCATCCAAGGTGGGTCTTAATAGGCTTGCTGGAGTCTTTCATGAGAAGATAAAAAAGCAGAGACATTTTGGAGAGAGAAGAGAGAAAGAAAACACCCTGGGAGAAGCAAGAAAGACTCACAGGAGTTGAGGAAGCCATTTTGAAACCAGAATCCAGGGGAGAAGGACCAGCAAACATCACCATGTGCCTTCCCATGTGAAGGAACACCATTGGCCTTTCTTTAGTGAAGGTACTCTCTTGTTAATGCCTTAGTTTGGACAGTTTTATGGCTTTAGAACTGTAAATCTATAACCTAATAAATCTCCTTTGTAAAAGCCAACCCATTTCTGGTATATCACATTCTGGCAGCTTTAACAAACTGGAACATGTGCTTTAGTTGCGGCAAACTCAAAATACTGGAATAGGACATATATTTGTTTTGAGTATGTCTCAAAATGTCCAAGGTTGGGATTTGGGGTTCTGCAGATCCAAACTTTTGCTTTCTAGTCCTGAAACCCTGATGCTCAAGCTGGGCAAGGCAGACTCCTATGACCTCCAGGTGCCCTTATTGCATTAATCACATTCCCTTGCCATTGTCATAGGCAGAAAAATAGCCCTTCAAAGTTGTCCATGTCCAAACACATAACATGGCAAGACGGACTTTGCTGACATGATCAAGTTAAGGCTCTTGAGATGAGGAGGTTATCCTGGATATATAGACAGGTCCAATGTAATCACACAGATCCAGGCCCACGCAAAAGAGGGACAGGAAAGTCAGAAAAGGAGACATGATGACAGAAGAAGAGGTCAGATTGATGCTACCCCATAAGCCAAGGAATGCGGGTAGCCTCTAGAAAACACATAAAAACAGATTCCCCCTTAGAGCCTCCAAAAAGGGACACAGCTCTGCCAATCCTTTTTGAACTTCTGACCTACAGAACTGTGAGACAGTAAATCTGCATTGTTTTGATGCACTAATTTTTTACAGCAGTAAGAGGAAATGGATACATTCAACTTCTTACCTTCGGTTTCCTCTGTGAGACTGAGAGCAAGTTGGGAGCAAGAGCTGTGCCACGTTCATGGCTGTGACCCCAGACTTAGTACGGTACTCAGCCCTTAGCATGCATTCAGTGAATATGTTCAATGAATATGCAGGAGGCTACCCTTAGAGGGGAGATGGCTGGTCACGAATCCAGGAAGCAGCAAAAGCAAAGCTGAACACAACACTCTTCTTTCCCACCCCAATCTTCTTCTTCTTACGTGCTACCCGCTGATAGTACAAAACTACCTCTCACATGACAAGTCTCCCAACCTCTTCAACACCCTGGACATGTCCCCATGTGCATGCCTGGCCCTCAGTGGGCCGAGGAGTCTCAGAATTAAGGTTACCCTTGACCCAGTCCTTCCTCTTGGTCAGGAGTTTGGCAGCACTTCATTGAGTGTTCCTGAAATTCCAGGCCCTGAACTAAACCCTTGATCTGATTTCATTTCATCCTCACCACCGCCATGTGTGGCAGGTCTATTGCAACCCTTATTTTTCAATATGGAAATCCAGGCCCAGAGAAATAAAAAGATAATGAAATAACATAAACAAAAGTTCTGTTTCTCATCGAAGTCTTTGCATTTACCCCTTTGCAGCATTTGTCCTCATCTACTCTTATTGGGATTATTGCTTATCTCAGAGAGCATGGAGAACATGTTCTTTCATTCATTCATTTTTTCCACCAACTCAATCAGGCATCACCTTGGTTCTAGACACTTCTTCCATGCACTTGAGCAACTGAGGAAAGACACAACACAAACAAACCATGAAAGACCACCACCAGGTAAAGGCCACGAAGAAAGTTTTTAATTAAATAAGATAATATTAGAGAAACAAGCATGATTCCCAGCACATGGTTGGTGGTCAAGAAATGTTTGTTGAGATTCCAAATGGATTTAAGGGGCCTGCAATAAGTTCCCTCACTCCAAAACGCCCCTCACACCCTGGTGACAGAACAGGTGGGATGGAGGTGGAGCATAGGGTGGTGGACCCTTGTCCTGTGAGATAGAAGCTGAGGCAGCACCTTTGGTCTGATGGAGATCCTGCCTGGAGAAAACTAGCTGGTCTCCAACACCATCAGAAATAAAGGCAGCCCTGACTTTATTTCCTGCTCTGTGCCCAAGGCCTCCAGACTCTTGTTCCTGTCTCTGCCTCTCATTCTGTCATCCACAATGCCAGGGAATGATTCTAAAACCCCACTAGGCCAAGTCCATACCCTCCATTGTCCAGGGGCAACCACGATCGCATGTGTCTTTGGGACCAGCAGAGAAAAGCAGGACAGTCTTAGAGGGCATCAGAAAGGTGAAAGCAGAGGCAAACTGATACCCACCCCTACCCTCTACTCCAAAAAGTCAGTGACAGATTTTTTTTTATGTGCTTGAGTTTTTAAATGTTGGTAATTTAGAACAAAATCAGGAACAATAATAAGGTGCTCCATTCAGGGTGATGCTTAGGGGACCAACCTGTATCACCATGTTTATGGTGGAGCCCAATGTGATAAATAAAATAACTATAATAAGTGTGAAACAGAGCACTTAGTACCTGCAAGCAGCATTTTAAGCACTTGGCAAGTGCTTACATGTAGTTACATGTGGACTCTTCTACTAGTTAAAATTGTTCTCATTTTGAAGAGGAGACAGAGGTTCAGAGAAGTGAGTTAGCTTTGTCAAGGCTGCGCAGCTGGCAAGTGGCAGGGCTGGATTTAAATCCTGGTGGCGGACTCTCAGGCCCGAGGGTCTAACCAGTGCACTCTTCTACTTGTCAGGTAGAAGCCCACAGGGGTTTGTAATGGCTGCAGGAAGCAAAGCTGTGAGAGCCAGCTGGACTTGACAAGGATGCTCAGAGCAGCCTGGGATGCTGGGGCCAAGGACAAAGACAGGAAGGGTCCATGTTCAGAGGGCCTGTGCAACCCCCCATTTCTCTCCAAAGCAGGCTGAGCGCTGATCACGCCCCTGTCAACTTTGCTAAATGCCTTGCCCATTAGTTTTACTCAGAGCCATTTATGTGTTTGAAAATATTCCTCTTCATTATTCATATTGTGCCACAAGTATGATATATTTGAAGAAATCATCATGAATAAAGTGGCCAATTTAGCAGTGAGATTTACTAGGAAAATACTCCATAAAAAATAGTCAGCCACATTTTCTGGGAGAAAAAAAAATGCTGTTTGGGCCTTAAGAGTTATAGAACAATACTCAGAGCTGCGGGAACCTGTCAATAATGGTTTCTAGAATAATTCTGGGACAAAGAAAGAAAAATTTATTTTTAATAATGATAAAAGCAAAAATAAACTGGTTTCAATTCCAATTCAGCCTAGTTGCAGGAAAAAAAAAATCATCTTTTTTCCCTATAGCTCCAAAATAGTTTGAGGAGGGTAAACACATGTGTACATTAAAAATAGAATTGCTAATAATATTGCAAGTAAGAGTTCTGGGTTTGGGAGGCCAGATGGCAGGGTGGAAGGAGAGAGCCAGAAGCACTTTTCGATTCTACTCTCACTAGCTCAGAGGTCCAGGGTAAAGGAGCTGGTTAGCACAGCTAAATCTCCATTTCCTCATCCTTAAAATGGAACTGTGATAATACCTAGCAGGGATAACCCATGGTTGTAAAATTCAGGCTCTCTTTTCCATCCTCCATGTTCCGTTTTCTCTTGGAAGTCACTGGTAGTGTACTGCTCAACCGACTCACTAGAAAAAAAAATACTACATTTGCCGAATACTGTGGTGTAAATACTCCTGCCGGGGCTGATTTCATAAAAACAATGTGACATCACTGACTGTGGATTTGGGAGGAGACAAGCAGAATCAGTTCTTGAGAGCTGGACTCGTCAGCGTGAGACAGCCCTGCAGGGGGTACCCAGCCCCAGACCACGTTTCCCAGCCACCTTCCCCCCACTGCAGCTAGATGTGATCACATGATTATTTCTGCTGATGAGTCTTGCTCCCTGTGTACAGGGTTGGGGGGCCACACCCACCACATACCCACTCTTATCTTTCTTCCAACTGAAGGTGAACTGGAAGATAGTGGTAGAGGCGCAAAATGGAAGAAGCTTGAGCTCCTGAGTTAATACATGGAGGGAGATGCCCCAGGCCAGAAACATCCACGTAGAACTGTTAAGTCATTTGAAAATAAACTTTTGAGGTCTTTTCGTTCCAGCTGCTGGTGTAGCTGTGATGAGCTGGTGCAGGGCAGTGATAATAATAGGGCTTCTGCCAGAGGAGTCTGCCCAAAGCACTGAGCCTGATGCCAGGCACAGGTTTCTAAACTTCTTTGCCATCATCAGAAGAGCACGAGAGACAGAATAATTAGAGTCAGAGATTGTTATTCAAAGAAAACGTTCTACCTTCTTCGGCTATGAATATGCCGCTGTTAGCAGATGCCCAAGTATGAATTAAGCACGTTTATTAAACATCCACTAAGCACTGACAGGGAGATGAGCCGTGTACATTGATGGCCTTCATGTGAGTCAGGCTGGCCCAGGGTCCAGATGACAACTGCCATGTACACGAGCCCTTGTGACCCGCCTGGCTCAGGAGGACACACACGGGCACCTGTCATGCATGTGAATCTGCCATAAGGGCAGTTTCTAGTGTGATCCCCATTGGACAGATAAGGAAACTGAGCCTCGGTTGTTAGTAAATATCAGAACTGGGATTTGAACGCAGAAACCTTGACTTCCAAGTCCACTGACACCCCTAAAAACAGCAAGATGCCACTCCCTGAAGAGGGATTCAAGGAAAGTACAGGGGTTGTCAATAGGTGAGGGTGGTGCTTTGAAAATGGGCTCTGATGGAGAGGGGAGGCAGGGAGCTGGCTGAGGGCAGGGTCAGCCCAGGCCCAGCCATCAACCGGCTCACAGACAGAACACCCAGGCCCAGCCATCTCTGAGTCAGTGGCAGCAATCCAAGGGTGTCCAGGGCTGGTGGGAGCTGCAGTTTGGGAAGGAGGGGCATCCCTGAATCCGGAGGGCCCCACATGCCTGGTTGAAGAGTTTGGGCTCGACTCCAAAAATCACAGAACTTGAAAATAAATTCAAAGAGCCAGACAGAGCTTGGATTATCCTGCTTCTTCCCTGCAGACATCTACCCGGCTTTAAATCCAAGTCGGAGCTATTTCACTGATTAACTCAGATTCCATACACTGAGCAGTTTCTCTCCAGGACTCAGATTTATTTAAGTTCACCATTAAAATGCAAGCTGGAATCTGCTCTAACATCTCCATAGCGATGGATGTCCTCAAAACCAGTACCAATTTTGTGATTAAATTATCTCTATTTTATTTTCTGTTCTTTATCTTGATAAAGAACCCCACACTTTATTACACATTGACTAACTTGACTGTACTTTGTCTAACACCAATGAGGAAAGGACCTCCCCAAAAAGATCTCCTCCAGCTCTGATATGTACGTCAATAGGACATTGCTTCGAATACAGTGATTTTTAGCAGTGGTTGTGGCGCATCTCAGCACAATAAAGGCATAACTTATAAGGCTAAATTATAAAGGAGAAAAATTCTTCAGTTGAGGAAGTTCTGTGCTGATGATGTAACTGCAGAGAGTGGCAGAGAACACCATTTCAAGGAAAAGGCTTTTTTTTTTTATTAATGTTTTGCAAAACATTTAGGAAAAATTAATGCTATTCTGATTGTGGTCGTGAATGAGAAGCATCCTTAGAGGCTACAAATCATTGAGCCTAATGTTATAATTAACATAATACTGTAGATTAAAAAAATAACAGCCACAAATGGGACTGTGCCAGTTATCAATTAGCAATGGCTTTTCCACCACTCAGAGAGCTGTGACCCACTCCCCAGCCAGGAGAGGTTAGAAATCTGTCTCTGTGTAATCACCCTGGGAGGGCCAGGTATAGGAAGTTCAGAAATACTTGGAAATTTTTTTTTGACTTGGATTTTTCACTTGCTCAAAACTTTCTGACCTGATGAATGTGTCCTCTTCAGCATGACTCAGTTATTCAGGAAGCAGCATAGACAATGCCTCCTCCAGGAAGCCTTCCCTCCAGCACCTGAAGACTGGCCCATGCCTGTCTGCTCTGTGTTCCCAGCACTTCTTCTGACTGCAGGACTCTCACTGGAAATAAATCTGAGGGTGTATTTTTCATGGTGAGGGGTAGCTGGCTACTGAGCCGTCTGTCTTTCCCTCTTCCTCTCTGACCAAGGGGCAAGTCTCTGGACCATGGGGGCAAGTCTGACGTATATGGCTGGCTTCCAAAGCCCCTGGTTCTTGTGGGTCCAGGTCCAGTGGAACTCTAGCCAAGCTTTCCCGGGGAAAAGACTGGAGTGGGGAAAGGGACCTTGGAGCCCCCTAAGCATCTCTTGCTGCTTCAGTCTCCAGGTCAGTTCTGTGAGCCTTTGTCCTCCCTAGAGCCTGAAGGGGGTGCTCCTCCCCTCACCCCCACCCCTATGTGGGCCTTGCTCTCCTGGAGGCCTCTGCACTGTGCTGGGTTGAGGGGCAATTCCCTTGCAACCAGGGGCATCATTCAGATTAGGGCAGGAGCCCCCATTCCCACTTTCTGCAAGCTGGGGAGGGAAGACTCAGAAGGAAGAAAGTGTCTGCTCAGAGGCTCCTCCCTCTCCTGAGAAGGGCCCCCCTCCTGGGCCTCGGGGCAGGGAGTGGGGAGTTGTGTTTTGTTATTGGAAAAAAGGGGCATCTTAGTTTCCCAAGGCTGCCAAACAAAGGACAAACTCGGGGGCAGCCTTCAACAACAGACAGTGATTGTCTCATAATTTAGAGGCTACAAGTGCAAAGCCAAGGTGCCCATGTCCTCAGGGCCAGACTCTCTTGGGAGCCTGCAGAAGAAAGTCTTTCCTTGCCTCTTCCTAAACTCACACTGCTGACAATTGCTGGTGTCCCTTGACCTGCAGCTGCAACTTCAATCTCTGCTTCCATCATATAGGTGCCTTGTCTGTCTATATCTCTTCTCCCCTCTTCATAAGGACACGGGTCACTTTGGATGAAGGGGCCAACCACTCCGGTAGGACCTGGTCTTAACTAATAGCATCTGCAAGGACCATTTCCAAGTAAAGCGACATTCACAGGAACCAGGGTCAGGACGTCAACGTACCTTCTTGGGGGACACAATTCCAATTCATAACCAAGGATGAGGATCTTTTTCTAAAATTAGCACACTTCTCTAGGAGAAGGAATAAAATCTTGTATTATCCAGCCATTTCATTCGGTTATTAATTCCACAATCATTTTTTAAAACATTACTAAGTATTCCTTGGAAAAGACTGATTAGCCTAGGATAAATACCCCCATCCTAAAGAGTTGAGGGAAAGAAAAGAGATGAAAACCAGGCTAGCTTTGACCTTGAGCTCACTGTATACCAGCCACTGTTCTAAACACTTGACCATATTTACCTTGTCATCCTCTTATGAAGGGAGTCCTTTTATTATTCCATTTCACAGAAGGGGAAACTAAGGCACACAGCCATTATGTGACTTGTCCAAAGTCACATGGTCACAAAGCAGCAGAGCTGAAACACAAGTCCAGGCAACCCGGGCTCCAAACTACTCCTTCAAGTAAAATCCGCCACCCATCAAATACAATGTATGAACTGTTTTAATAAAGTATGATAACTCAATAGATACACTGAGAAGAGAACAAATTACTCTGTGTGGGCCTGGCAAGATCAAAAAATATTTCTCAGAAAGAAGAGTCATTTCACTGGGGGTTTGAAGGATGAGTAGGAGTAGGCCTGGACAAGAGTCAAAGAGCATTCCATATTTGGAGAATAAAGTTTCTTAGGATTGATATGTACAGGATGGAAGAAGCAGGGAAAAGGAAAAAGAGGAGAGGCTAAAGAGCTAACTCATGGTCAGACGACAAAGGGTCTTATATGAAATGTTAAGAAACTGATTATTAAATAAAGTAAGTAAGAGATGATGGCAATCAGCACTTGCATTTTTGCAGTATTCCCTTTCCTTTCCTACCACCCTCTCATGTAGGCATTTGGCAGGTCCGTTCAGCAAATCTCCACCCCCGTGAGGGGCTGAAGAGGCAGACTACGTGGCCCTGACTCAAGGAGCCCACAGTCTGGCTGGGAGACCAGCAACGACCCAGGTCCATGCCATACAGTGTGGACAGAGGGGCAAAATGGTTTCAGATGTATGGACTCACATGCCACACAGTGTGGACAGAGTGGTAAAATGGTTTCAGATGTATGGACTCAGTGTCTCCACTGTTGATAATCAGGAAATCCCAGAAGGACAGCTAAGCTGTAACCTAGCTCATAAATCCTGAAATAGCAGAATGTTATTCCTCTACAAGTTTATTTTTAAAATATACTCATTTGATGTATTTATATTCTGCATCATTCAATTAAAAAAAAAAGATCTGAGGCAGCTTAAGCAATCAACATGAAAGAAGGTTAATAAAATAGGAATAAAAATAAGAAAATGTGATTTTAAAAAACAGGGGTCTGCACAGTTTCTGTGACTGAGTTTAGAACAAGGCTCTGAGTTTCCTAGTGGCCAAAGCAAAGAGGGAAACTCAATGTTATGTAACACATATTATCCAAAGGCAACAAATTATGTAAGCTCTCTAGGGGAGACAGACTTTTTTCCTAGTTCTAAACTTGGAATGAAATATCTCAAGATAGATATTGCACAGGAAATACAGAAATAGCATCATATGGCTTGTAGGAACCTTAAATAAAAGTTAAAGACATGACATTTAAAGCAATGTGCAGGAGTAGGGGGTGTGATCCACATATGGGAAGTTCCTGGGATCTCAAATTTCACCCTTCAGTTCTTCATTCATTTATTTATCCCTTTCATTTATTAATGGTGGTTAAGTATTAGATTATCTTCTAGGGCCTGGAAAATTGAGATACCAGCCACAGGAGAGAGAAGAAATCTCAAAGAAGAGCTGAGCTGATGTTTGAGAAGAATATCTGCTGGCAGGCAGAAGTGAGCGTGAAGGCAGCAAGGAAGGTGAAGGCATAGCACACTTAAGGTTAAGGGCAAAGTGGGGCTCAGTCCCATGTCTGGCCTTGACATTGGATGTTTGCAGATACTTGAGTTTCTTACATGAAAAGGCCTGCAGGACAGGTCTAGAAATCTTGACTGCCTCCCTGGCTCTGCTCCTAAGCTTCTAGGAATCTCCTAACCTCTCTGTGTAGATGTTTCTTCCTCTAAAAAAGCAGCAACAATTGATTATAGGACATCCATCCATGACCTTTCCAGCAAGAAAATTCTGATTCCATGTATATATCCTCAAGTCACATGGCAGAACTTTTGTGCCGGGGATAAATAAATTAGTCTTCAGTGTTCGGCTGGGACAAGGTTGCTGAGCATGGAGGCCTGGGGGACGGCTTGGTCCTGCTCATCTCCTCAAAGCTCCTAACTGCCTTTGTTGGGTGTTTTCCTTCCAGCATTAGGTGTTAGAGCCCAACAACCAAAGCCCTAGAGGTAAGTAGTTGAGGAACCAAAACATACATTTCACACCCACACAGGGCATCTTAATGTTGAATGTAATCCACATATAATTACATTGTTCAACTGTGGCATTGTTTCCCCTGCTGCTATTATAGCCATCTATCTTCCTAACAAGATAATTTGATCAGTTCCCGATTAGTGTCCTTTTCGGTGGAGCATGTGGAGTCTCAGTGACCTGAACTGCAATCAGGACGAACCAGCCAGTTTCCCCTGCTCCTGGCTCATCAGGCCCCTTTAGCAGCCATTTGGGGTTTCATATAGTTATGAAAGTATCTGTGTATTTTCTGGGTAGTGGAGCATTAACTTTTGGGGAAATGGGAATGATGATATTCAATGGGTATTGAAGCTCCTGGCATATAGTCGGTACTCAGCGAATATTCTCATCTCGTCACTGTTATTATTGTTTTCCAACATTTCAGATGTACCCTCCTGGCATAACTTCTTTGTGTTTTAATGTTTTAAAACATGCGGCTGAGAGACGTCTCTTATCATGCGGCTTAGGAGGGTCTGCACCTAAATGAAAATAAAAGCCTCTGGTCCCATTGCCCAGGGTTTCTTTTTATGTGTGTGTATGTGGGGGGGGGGGGAGAGGGCATACACATCCTCATCCTTTTCAGACTGACAGCCCGCTGTGTTTTCTGGTTCCAGGCCAGGGGCTCTGGGTGGCATCCAGGCCCGCACTGGTGAAGCTGCAGTGGGTTTTACACTCAGAAGAGATTGCAAATGCCCAGCTATGATGCTGGAGGCTCAAGTCATTCATGGTTTAAACACGACTGTTCTTGGGGTGTCTCCTTCACGTTCAGTTCACCTCCCTTAGGAGCTGCAGGCTCTGCAGATGAGGCAGAATAGCCACAGCTGGGGCTGGGATGGGGTACTGGTCCTAGAAGAGCCCAGTAGGGTGAGGTGGGCCTTAGGGGTATGAAATTAGGGTATCCTCAAAGCTCATGCTGAGAGGTTCCACCCAACAGACACAGGGGACATCCAGAAAATGGGCTAGTATCCCAGAGGCCTAAATTTGAAATCCACAAGATGGACATGAAAAGGAGCAGGGAATCCAAGGTGACAAGGGCGGGAAACACAGAGACAGTAGAACTTGGGGTGCACAGCAGCAGTGGCACACCTGTGGTTGCCGTGAGACCCAAAGCAGGTCCTCTAAGAAGTGGGTTGTGGGTAGATTATAAAGACACAATGGAAAGTCTGGGACAGTCTGGTGGGGACTGGGTTTGTAATGGTGAAAGACGTGTAGTGAATAAGGATTAAGGACAAAAGCTGTATCCACAGTCACGGTTGGGGAGTGAGACGGGGGCTGCAGTGCCAGTGAGCCCCAGAAGCTGGCAGAGGCAAGCAAGGTTCTTCCCCAGAGACCTGGGAGGCAGCACTGTCCTGTCCATACCTTGCCTTGCTTCAGCCTTCTGGACTTGAGATCTGCGAGACAATACATTTTGGTTGTTTTTAGCCACCTAGTTTGTGGTACTTTGTTGTGGCAGCCCTAGTAAAGGATGACAACCACCTAAAAAAGTAAATGAATTTAATGGACCACCGAGCTCCTATGCTCCTGAACAAACATCAGCCAGGACTGCTCATGGTAAAGGAAAGCATGTCTTTCTGATAAGTTGCTGGATAAAATATGGGAAGTACAGTTAAATATGAATTTCAGATAAACAACAAAGACTTTTTAGTATAAGTACATCCCAAATATCGCATCATCTATTGTTTATCTAAAACTTAAATTTAACTGTGTCCTGTATTTTTTGTTTGTTTGTTTTAGTGCCCTGTATTTTTACTTGCAATGACTGGCAACCTTCCTTCCGAGCTGCCTCCAAACAGCATCTTCCTGTCACCCCGTTTGCTGGTCTGCAAGCACAAGAAGAAAGAGAAACAAAGGCATGGCTGTTTGTCCAAGGGCATCTCTCCATCTCCAGCTCAAAAACACCAGCTTTGGACATATTCTGGCTGGGGTACTCCAGAGTGCCTGTTTGCAGGGTGGCACTTCCACAGAGCTTCGGTTCTCCTGGGAACTTGATTCGTCTTTGTAGCTCTGGGGCGCTGGGCAAGGAAGCCTCCGTTGCTTTTGAGACTGTTGTATTGATAGTGCCAAGAAGAAACAAAGGGAGAGAATTTGAGAAAGTAGTTTTGGGAAATATCATATATTGGTAGGGGAAGGCTTTCCAGAGCAATCTAGAATGATCCAGAAGCGGACCCGGTACGTTCTGCAGCCCTGCCTCCAGCACCAACCAGAAGATGAGTCCAAGAAGAAATGTGAGGCGAAGGAAATAGGGCTGACCCACCTCCCTGTCCCTGGCCCTCCAGCTCCTGACTCCAGTTTCCCTGTCCACTGCAATTTGATCAGATGGAGAAGAAGGCAGAGAGAAGTGGGGACTCAGACGACCCAGGGTCCCGTCCCCTACTCCTTCCCCAGTGCACTGGGGCAGGTTACTTGTCTTTGCCAAATACCGGCCACAAACAGGAGGGGTTAAGGGAGCTGTCAATATACGGTGCGTGCTTTCTTCCTCCTGGCAGGCTGATGCCTAGGAGCATTCTGACTCATAGTAGGTGCTAAATAAATCTTTACTGCATCTGAACTTGAAATGCTGGGCCCCGCTGTCTGCGCCATCCTGATTATAGGGATAAATAGATGGGCTTTTCTGCAACAGCAGACACCATTCACTACTAAATTCACTTTAAAGCACAGGAGAAAAAAAAAAAAAGGCTCTTCTGCATCCCATATCGCTGCGGAGGAAAGAGATAAGGCTTATACCCAGAATGAATTCAGGCTTATATTTATGTAGAGAAGTAATCAGACCATCAAAGCAGAACAAGAAAGTGAAAGGGTGTTAAGACAAATGAATTTAAAAGCACACAATACTGGGTTCCGATTTGCTTTCCCAGGCAATGAAATATTTCAGAAGATTAAAAATGGTTATGTAACACCCAGAATCCACATTGTCAAGAAGATTTGTAACTCAATGTTTTCCTACCCAGGTACCAAATGAAAGAGTTTCATCTAGGTTTTGATCCTGCGAATTTTTTTTTCAAAGATATAAAATATATTGAAATATTTAAATTGCTTGTCAAATGTAAACTCGCCTGTATCCTGACACTTTTAAAATATAATGTGGCTTCAAACATCACTTCTCCTGATAGGATTTTTAAAGTTGCTTTATAATGCATTAATAGTGAAGATCAGACTCTGAAAGCTACTGTATTTGTAATATTCACTTTTTTTTCCCCTTCATCCCCTGTAATTTCCAGAATGTAATTCTGCCCCCAGCTGGTTAAAACATCTCTGACATCACAGAAAAATGGGAAACTTCTAAGCATTGCCGTTCACTGGGGACTCTCGTGCGGGAGGGCGAGGGCATTTTGGTTTGCACGCAGTGAACAATAGCATTGAGAGATGAATCCTGCCCCCCACCTCCAACTCTGGGATTTTCCTTGGGTTGTTTGTTCGAGGCCAATACATAGAATTTCCTTTCCTGTGAGCCAGAAAACCTAAAAAAAAGCTTGCACGTGGCCGTCGCCCGCAGCCTTCCCTTGCAGCTGTTGGGCAGGCACCCACCCGGGTCCCTGGCGGAGCGGGGAACAGCAGGACCGACCCGGAGCCCAGGGTTGAGGAAGGCTTGGCTCCAAGGCCCAAGGAGGGCTCCAAGGCTGGTGTGCGTGTGCCTGTGAAGGCGACACCTTTAGCCTCACGCTGTCACCAGGAGGCCATGCATTTGGCAATTCCTGTTCCAACAGCGGACTATGCAGAGAACTCCGGGAGTGATGCAAAGATCCAATCCACAATGGCACAGCTTGCAGTGAGGAGCTGGAAACACTCAAAGGATAGTAGCCTTAGCAGAATCAATGGGATAAATGAAAGGATTGTGGAAATCATGCATATCCTTACCTGCATGTCTTAAAATTCACCTGGCTGTGATCTTTGGCAATCACACAGGCTGTGGTGAAGAAGGAAGGGACTCTGGCAGGAGAAGACCTGGGTTTAAATCCCTCCTCTGTCAACTGTGTCACTTCCGGGCCCCTTTACCTCTTTTGTGAAATGTGTAAAGTCACCGTCAAGTTAACAGTGGGTCTGAAAATGTTAGCACACACACCCCCACCCCATGTGGTAGGTGCTAGGTAAACACAAACATTTTTCTCTTCCCAGGGTTTAAGACAGGAGTCAGCAAACTTTTTCTGTTAAAGACCAGAGAGTAAATATTTTAGGCTTTGTAAGAGATAAAATGAAGCTGTCACAAAAGTACTTCAATAACAAGAGAGAGAAAAATTTTTCTCATATTTTTTAATTGATGAAATTGGAAATATAATAATTAAGTACATTTATTTTGTCAATACAGGTCTACATATAATAAGAATGGAATCCAATTTTTTATAGTGTTTATTTAATTGTCATTCATAGGTAGTGTTCATATCCTCAATTGCAAATGTTCAGCTGTAAAATCCATTCTTAGCCCCCAGGCCATACAAAAACAGGAGGCAGGCCAGATTTGGCCTCAGGCCATCGTTTGCCAACCTCTGATTTAAGACAAGGAGGCAAACTCAGTCAACCCATCCCTCTGTCTTCCTCGTCTCTGTCCGGGAGCTCTGTCCCAGTAGATTCCTGAATCAAATCTGTTTTCCCATGGCTTCTTTCTCTGTGGAACCCTGCTCATATGTTGCCTCCTTTGGGAAGTCTCCCCAGGCCCCTCCCTGTCCCTGAAAGAATGATCCTACAGAGAGACAGTCAGCAACCTGAGCAAATGGGTTTGCTTATTCCTCTGGAGTGCCCAGCACCTTCAGAGCTAAGTTTTTATCTTCTGGGAGGCAGGGACAGGAGCTGGGGACAAAGACCCACCCCTGTCTCCTGCCAGCTGCTGAATAGGACACTGTGGGCAGTCAATCATCATAATTTGGATCCAGTGATCCATATGGGTAATAGAAATTGTTGCTAACTAGGCACTGAATCAGTTGATCTCTAATCCTCACACATAATATGGCTCACCAGTTTACAGGCCAGGTCGGATGGTGAGCGTGTGGTCCAGCCAGGATCCAAACCTCTGGCCACCACCTCCTGATCTTGCCTCTAAGATAGCTGTGGCCCCTCCTTACTCTTCTTACAGCCTGGTGTCAGTTTCCCAGAGATTTCTTTTCCACCCCAATTTCCTTTTGAATCTTCCAACATTAAGAACTTGAAGCCAGACCCCGAGAGTTTTACTTCAGGAATTGAAGATTGTCATTGCTGCTGGTGGCAGCCTTGCCTGCAGCCCAGCAGAAGAGGGAAAACCAGGTAGCAGAAGAGTTGAGTGGCAGCACTGGAGGTGGCCTTAGAGCTGGGCTGGGGGAACTGAAGCCCAGAGAAGGTAAGGAGCTTGCCCTGGGAGGTGGAGGCTGTCGTGGTAGATGGGGGCCAAGAGGAGCAGCAATAGTTAGCAAGAGCAAAGTTGACTAACGTTTGATCACTGATTATATGCCAGGGAGTAAGCAAATGAGTGTACATGGCTTAGTTTCCTTAAGCCCCACAACAAGCCAAGGTGCTGAGTCTTATCACGGCAGCCTCCAGAGAGGAAGTAAAGGGAGGTACCTAAACCAGCTGGTCCCCAGCCGGGCTCCACCCACAGGCTGTTCAGGGTGCTGGCTCCACCCTGGACCAGTGTTCTAGGCCAGTGTTCCCCGGCACCCCAGCAGGGCTGATACCTCCTGGGCCATTTCTGTAGCACCAGAGAAGTGGCCCAACACCCTCCCTGCAGGCTCTGCTGTGGCTTTGGGGCTTGTTTTAGTTTCTTCATGCTGCCAGAATGCAATATACCAGAAATGGACTGGCTTTTATAAGGAGGAGTTATTTAACTACAAATTTACAGTTCTTCAGAGGAAAGGCAGCTGGCTTTCCTCTGAGTTTCTCTATCACATGGGAAGGTGCACAGTGACATCGGCAGAGCTTCCCTCCCAACTTTTGGGTTCAAATGTCTTTCCCCAGGGTGATTCCCTTCTGCATCTCCAAATATCTGGGTCTGAGCTGCTTATCTCTCTTCTGACACCTCTTTTTGAAGCCTCCAGCTAACTAAATTAACAACTCTCATTGCAGAAGGCACTCTCCTCAGCCAGCCACAGATGTAATCAGCCATAGATGAATTTCACGTGCTGATGATTTAAGTTCACAGCAACAGAACAGCAGGACACCATCACCTGGCCAAGGTGACATCTGAACTACTACACAGTCTACCCCTTGTCATCTTGGCAACTATAAGCATCATCTTAAACCACACTTAATCTCTAAATAGAAAACCATAGCAGATATTTTTTTGCCTAACTGTGCTCATCTGTCCTGCATACAATGCACTAAATCTTTCTATATATAAAATATATTCATTGCAATATCACAAAATCCTTAAATCATTTCAATAAGAACACAAATGTAATGCCAACTCAAAAATAGTACACAGTCTCATGAATGTTAGCTACAGACAAAGTCTCTCCTAAGGCAAAATTCTCCTCTGGTTGTGGCCCTGTGAATTTAGTGCAGCAAGTTAACTGTTTCCAAAAAAGAAACAACCATAGGATAAACGATCCCAGTGCCATAGGGAGAAGTTGGAAGGAAATCAGGGGTCATGGGATTTATACAATTCTGAAAATCTTCAGGGCAACGCCATTAGATTTTAAAGTCTGTGAGTCATTCATTCTCTGGGCTTTAGAAAGCGGCAGTCCCACCTGTTCCAAGGGCTTACACAGTGGCCCTGTTCTCTCCAAACACTGGGGTGAGGGTTACAAAATTGGGGAACATTGTGGGAACCACCTTTTTCTTGGTCCCAACCCTCCTCAAGCATCCAGGTAACACCTGGATTCTCTGTCATCTCCAGGGCACACACTGAACCCCTTCAGAACAATAGAGCAGCAGCCAGGGGCCTTCAAAACCCTGGAGAATATGCTCCACCTTCTCCAGGGCCTGGAGCACCAGAACTCTTCCTGAACATGGAGGAGAAAGGCTCACCCTTGGCTCTAGGGGCAAATCTCACAAGCACAGCTGGATCCACTCTCCTGGACCAAGCTTTCTTGGTTTCAGAGCTTAGCTTCCAGAGTTTTGCCTCTGAGATTATTCTTCCTTCTCTCTTTCCATTTTCTGTCCCTCCAGGCAAGACGAGCAGTGGTTCATTTATACAGATCTCACCAAAAAAAAAAAAAAACGTGTTGACTTTGCATGCAGTATACAGAGATTGAAGTCGTTAAACAATAGACCTTCCGCAGATCCTTTCAGGATAACTCCATCTCCAATACTGGCTTGTCCTGTAATGACTGACTGCTTCCATATTTGGTTAAATCCTCATGTGGGGCACTGTGCGCAGGGAAGCCTCGACTTTTCCAGACCACCAATTTCTGGTTTCTTTGCACCCAAAAGCACAGTCCTCAGCCTATCCCTTTCTGGTCACACTTTACTATAAGCTACAAGGAGAAACCAGGCAGCACCCTCTACTTTACCTTGGAAATTTCCTCAGCCAAGTACCCCAGATCATCAAATTCAAAGTCTCCCTTCCATCCAGCACCAGGATTTAATTTTGCCCAATTCTCTGCCACTTTCAAACAAGGAACACCTTCCTTCCAATTGGCAACAAAACATTCCTCTAAAGCTTCAAAGGAAGCGTCTTTAGAGTTCATATTTCTCCCCACAGTCTCTTCAAAGCAATTTAGACTTTCTTTATCAAGCTTTTCATAATTCTTCCAATATCTTCCCCTTATCCATTTAAAAAGCTGTTCCAACATGTTAGGTATTTGCAAAAGCAGCAGCACCCCACTTATCTGGTACAGATATCTGTTTTAGTTTGCTAATGCTGCTGGAGTGCCATATACCAGAAATGGACTGGTGTTTAAAAGGGAATTTATTTTGTTACAGTTTTATATTTATTTATTTATTTATTAAATTTACATTTCCTCTGAGGAAAAGCAGCTGGCTTTTCTCTAGCTTTCTCTGTCACATGGGAAGGTACATGGTGACCTCTGCTGACCTTCCCTCCTGGCTTCTGCGTACAAATGGCTTTCTCAGTGAGGAGTCCCTTCTGCATCTCCAAACGTCTGGGTCTGAGCTGCATATCTCTCATCTGACCTCTCTCTTTTAAGCCTCCAGCTAATTAAATTAAATGTCACTTATTTCAGAAGGTGGTCCTCTTAGCCAATTGCAGATATAATCAGCTATAACGAATTTCACATGCTGATGATTTAAGGCACCATCACCTGGGCAAGTTGACACCTGAACCCAACTACTACAGGACTCAAAGCAAATTCCACTAAACGAGCAAGCATCCATTGAAAGACAAAATCCCGTCCTGCCTTTTCCCCTTCTGGCCCTGTGAGCTTGAGCAGGCCACTTCATCTCTCAGAGACTCAGTGTTGTTCCTGGTCAAAGGAAGCTGATGGTAGCTACCTCGATGGGTCCTGAAGTGATTTAAATAGATAGAAAATGCCTTGCGTGGTGTAAAACACAGAGCTGGGATTCAGAGACCAGAACTCTCCTGATGATTTGTTTCATCTCCCAACATCCTCCTGAGACCTGCAGGTCAGTGCCATGCTCTGCAGACGTTGATGCAGTTTTCAATTCATTTCTAAAAGGCCGCAGTAATTGGTACAAGTCATCAGAGAAGTTGGAGTCAGGAAGAAAGAGATGTCACTGCAGCCGTCCCCTCAACTAAACTACACTCCAGGCACATTGAATGGGTTCAGGGCCCATCTCTTCCCTCACCTGTTTTATACTCTTCCCTCAGCTGACCCCCTCTAGTACAACAACTTTATTTACAATCTCTATAGGGCTGACTCCTAAGTCCTTATGTCCCATGACTTCCTATCCATAGATCCAGCTACTTTTTCAACATCACCCCTTGGATACATAAGAGGAAGCTCAAATTTAATTTGAATAAAACAGAACTCCTAACTCCCAAATACCTCCCTCCAAACAAAACAAATAAAACAGAAACCTTGGTGTCATCCTTAACCCATACTCCCCTCTGCCCCCCACTGACCCCCCCATCCATATCCATCCTTGCAGAGAAGTCTTGGTCTCTGCCTTTACACATACCCAGAATCCAACCACCTCTCACCATCGTCTCTGCTACTACCTGGTTCTAGCTACCATCCTTTGTCCCCTGGGCCATCGCAGCTGCACCCTGCCTGGTCCCCTGCCTCCACCCTCACCCCTATAGACCATCTGCATTCAGCAACCAAGTGATGTCACTCCTCTGGGTAAATGCCAAAGCCCCTGCAGCAGCTTCTAAGGTTGGGCACTTCTGACCCCTTCAACCTCACTGGTGTCATCGTCCACTGCTCTGCCCTTCATTTTCCCTGCTCCAGCCTCTCCAACTTCCTTGGTGCTCTGGATCATACCAAGCAAGGGCCTGCCTCAGGTCTTTGCGCTTGCCATGCCCTCTGCCCTTCCCCCAGATATCCTGTGGCTGTTCCCTCCTTTCTTTCTGAGCTCTATTCAAAGATCACCTTGTCAATGAGGCCCCCCACCCAACCCTATTAAATATCAACTCCAACACACATTGCACATTCTTGGTTCTCCTAACCTTGCTTTATTTTTTCCATTGCTCTCATCACTACTTGTCATATTATAAATAGATCAATTTGTTAGCTACTTGTCTTCCTCCACTGGAAGGGAACATTTGTGAGGCCAGGAAATTTGTTTGTTCACTGTTATGCATATGTACATGTTCACTGCTATGCATCTGGCACAGGGTGGAAGCTCTATGGTTATTTGTAGAAAGAGAGAGAGAAAAAATGGAGAAGGAATGAAGAAAGAGAAAAGGGAGAGAGAAAGTGGAAGGGAGGGAGGGAGGGAGGAAAGAAGGAAGGAACAAAGGAACAAAGGAAGGAGAGAGGGAGAAGGAAGGAGAGAGGGACAGAAAGAGGAAGGGAAGATTATCTTCTCTGACATGCGCACATTGAGTGTCTTTTAGATGTAGATCATATCTATATTTGCATATTTTGAATAAAGTGTACTACGAAGTTGGAGTGTCATCTGGGAATACTGTAGAAAGAAGGAATGTGGTAGGAATGGATGTTGACCAGTAACTGCACAGACAGAACCCATCACCCCAATAAAGAGAAAACCTCAAGGAGAGGCAAACTGTGCAATGAGAGTTTCTAATAATGGGATTTGACCAGGTCAAGGTGACAAGGTGCATCAGTCGGGATTCAGAGATGAAAACAGAGCACCTATGTGTTTTGTGTCAACAAGTGTTGACTGTGGGAATCACATCTTCACAATGTGGGAGTTGCTGGGAACAGGGTGTTGGTGGGTCAGAGAACAGAGCCAACCACACAGCCTGAGGCACTGGTGTGGGTGAGCTTGTAGGAAACTTCTAGAAGCTGTACATGTATGGTTGTGGAAATGGCACTCTGATCAGAATGTCATTGAAGTGTCAGTGGAAGCTGTTGTTTCTGTGGAAACTGCCACCTCACTCCTGGTGGGTGGCTTGGGGAAGTTAGAGGTTGGCAGAGCCAGGAGGTAGGAGATGAGCTGGAAGCTGGAGCCCAGTGGCTACCCCTGCAACCCTCTGGCATAGTGTCTGCTACCATGATCTTCAAAGGGCAATACACTCTGCTCTATTCACCCTGGTCTTCAAACCTCCTACAGGTCCTCTCTTGATTAACCCAAACCATGCAGGGAAGGGGATTCTGGGAAATGTTGTTTCCTGCCTTAGATTGCAATGGTTGTGCCACATTGACAAAACACCATCCAGTACATCAGAGAGGGGGTTTCTTGAGGAAGTAATGGTGAAGTGAGATCTGAAGAATGAGTTGAAGGCAATAAAGTCAAAGTCCAGACACTGGGAACAGCCTGTGCAAAGGGCCTGTGGTGGGAGGAAGCTTGACATATGGGAGGAACTAGAAGGAAGGTCAGTGGAGCTGGCATGCAGTGTTCTAGGCTGGAGGCTGGAATAGCATGAGATGAGGCTACAGAGGGATGCTAGAGCTGTGGGGCCTGATAGGTAAATGACTTTACCCCCCTCTTTGCCTGGGACAGCCCTCAAGGTCACCCCTCCCTGCCCCCATCCCACCCTACTTCACTCTCAAGTACTGGTTGGGACAGAAAGTTCCCTGGCCAAGTGTGGTAATTGCTCCTTTTGGCACTTTATAAAGAACGTTGGGGTTGCAGTGAGGTAAATGAGTTTCTGGGGACCATGGCATCAGGACTAATAATGAGGCTGTCATCCAGGCCCCCCTCCAAATTGGTGCCATTACATCAACCCGCCTTTAAACCTTCACTGGCTCCAGGAAAAAAAGCCTCTGATCCCTTGGCCTGGCCGTCCCTGGCGTCCACCTGCCAGCCTCAGCTCCTGCCACTCCTCGCCAGCCAGGCCTTACGGATGCCGATCAGGCTGGACGCCTCACCTTTGTGGCCCCCAGGCCTGCACATATGCAGCTGCATCGCCTCTTCTGCTCTCCTTGCCCCTTCCTCGCAGGCAAACCTCCATTCTTCTCTCAAGGCCCCGACTTTTCTGGTGCACCCAGGTATTCTCTGTAAATACTCTCGTCTCTTCATCTTGTTATCATTTGTTTCCCTTTTTTCCCTATTAGACCTTTTGAATTTCACAAGGACAGAGAGCTTCTCTTTTTCACAACTACAATGTATTTAGTTTTGTGCCCAGATACAGGTTTGTAAAAATGAGGGAGAGGAGAGAAAGGAAGAGAGAGGAGAGAAGGTGGGGAGGAGAGAAGAAGGGAGGGAGGGACAGAAGGAGGGGGAAGGGAGGAAAGGAAGGACAGAGGGAGGAAGGGAAAAGCAGGTGATTCTAAGCTATTCATGGCTTGTCTTTGTTTGCAACTTACCTGGCAATCTTAAAACTAACTTCTGAGGCCTGTTAACTTTTCCTTACACAGTTCTTTCTGTAATACTTTCCCTTTGTTCTGATTTTTCTAAATCGCAGAAACTTTCAGCATCCCACACTTTGAGCAAGATGGAAGCACACTTCTTGGCAAAAACTTTAACTTGCAATCTTGTTGTCTCAAACATCCTAAGGTTGTATAATAACCAAATGTCTTTGTTCTCACAATGAGAGCATGCATCAAGAATCAAAGAAGCAAGAGGAAAAGGAACGTTCCAGGCTATTACTGTAACAATCCAATTACAATGCCTATCAAACTTAACTTCACAGGTTATAGCTCCTAATTGCCTGACAAAAATTGACACTTCAGTCGCAACAGCATAATATAATCAGAGTCCAAATTAAATTTGATCGTGGGCAGAAAACGATGCTATCATCTGAAGGCATGGAAACAGGAGATCAACTAGCATGATACCAGGGATCAGAAATGAAAATTATTCATTAATGGCAATGCGTTTCTGATAATGGAAATGACACAGTTCAGACGGCTTCGTAAAAACACTATTAATTAAAAAGATGATAGACCTAACAAGCCATGGAAACCAGAGGCCCTTTTTTTGGGTGCACTTGTTAAGGTGAAGGATGGCAATGTGTAAGGACAGAAGTTGACACACTGTCGTGAGAAGTGTTGCACTGACACATGAGCCAAGTTTACTGGCTGTTGCTCTGGGAAGCACAACTTTCTCCAGGGGACTGTGTTCCAGGACTGTAAAAAAAGAGTCTGTGACCATAATATGGCTCTGCAGTAAGTGCAAATAGTGGTGACTATAAAACAGAAGGACTCAATTCATAAAGGAAATGCACAGGGGAATTTTGCACACAGTAAAAGTAAAAAAAGATGCCTGGAAGAGGCTTTGGGGGAGAGGGAGAGAGAAAGAGATAGAGAGAGGGAGAGAGAGAGAGAGAGAGAGAGAGAGAGAGATACAGAGGGAAAAGGAGAGAGATTGTGTGTGTGCATGAGTAGACTTGGTTTTATACCCTGCAAGGTCTGCATGATTCCTAGTTTATGGAGCTTGAAACACATAAAGGGACAAACAAACCTAGGAAGATATCAGCGTTTGGCAACAGAAATTGAAATCACCTTATTCAGTTAAAAGAGAAAACAAAACCAAAAACCTCCGAGGGAAATCATACCCTGTGAAAGAGTTATATTTTGGCCATTCATCCATTCACCCACAATGCACTGGGTGCCTTCACAGTGTTCAGCCTCATTTTGGGCCCTGGAGCCGAGCACTGAACATATGGGCACTGTGCCAGTGTTCGGGGAATATTCAGTCTGGCTAAGGAAGTGGACAGTGGCCAAGTCCTCCGATGTACAGTGGGTGCTGGGAAGAATTGTCGGGATGACAGGAGGCCCTAACCATTGAGAATAGTGAATGACAAAGGGATAAGAAGAGGGAAGAGTCCCAGCACAGGAAATAACATTCTAACCTTTGACTGTGTCTGTGTGAGCAGAGTGATGAGGCTGCCAAAAATATATACATGGACTCCAGAGCTACATTCCCAGAGGTAGGGGAATTAAAAGGAAGAATGAAGCTGATTGACTCACACTGATACTGTGAGGACACCACTGGACCGAGTTCTCAAGTTCCTGGTTTCTTGCTTTAAAGAATGTCATTGCAGAAGATCTGAGAACATTCCACCTGTTGAATTCAGGAGTAGTCATGTGATTTGCTTTGATTAATACCATGTGAGCAGACTTGACATAGGATGTATCTGAACAGATGTTTTAAGATACATCAGAAGGTTCCACCATGTTCTCTTTACCCTCTGCCATAAGGACTGGCAAAGTTCAACAGCCTGAGCCTTGAATGAAAAAGGATGCAGAAAAGAGCCCCAGCCAATCCAAAAATGGACATATAGCATGAGCAAGAAATTAGCCTGCTGCTGAAGTTCTAGGGTTATCTGTTAGTGCAGCATGGCCTAGCCTAGCCTGACTGATGCCACAGCACATGGAGCATGAGCCAGGTGAGAACCCTTAGTGTCTTGTCAGAGGCTTAACCCTTAAAGGAGCAGGGAATTTGAGGTCTGGAGGAGAAAAGACCTAAATGGTTGATATTTCAAGGAGAAAGATTCTGGATCCATTTTTAAAAGAACTTTCCAAGAATCTAAGTAGTTCTTGTCAAATGGGCTAGGCATTGAGTCCTTGTCCTTGGGGAGATCAAAAGTGAGACAATAGCTGTGACTCATCTTTAAGAATCACATGCCATGGAGGAAGGAGAAAGAACTTGCATTCCACGCCTGTGAGGTCACTAGTAACCCTGAGATGCTATAATTCTCTGATTCTATATAAGAAGCCAAGTGTCACCTGCTCTTAGGACTCCCCTGAACAGAGCCCTACAGACAAGGTTGCTCAGTCCAATTTGACTTTCTGGACCAACATTATTAAAAAATATCCTATTTTGAGCCAAACAAACCTAAAATCCCTCTAAATATGCAAGCTGCTTCATCCCCAGTGTTTCTACCTTCTCTTTCTCTTCTCTCTCCCTCCCTCCTCTCAATTTTTGAATGGAGAAGTTCTGCATGACAAGAAGGCTGATGAGGGAGTGTCCCTCCATGGAAGATGGGCAGGCATTCTGACCTGCCATGCAAGATTCCCAAAAGAGGAAGGAGATATCCAAGGGGCATATGGACTGACCCAGATGGACTGACCCTGGGTAGCCCCATAGCTAAATTACTACCTGGAGCCCCACACAGCTGGCGTCTGGGTGTCTGGGCAATTATTTGTGGATTCTTAGTGAGTGGTTTAGACGCATGATCCACCCGGGGACTGGGCTTGGCAGAGCGCCTAATGGTGAGGCTCAGTGCTCTGCAGACCAGACAGTTCTGACAAGTGGCCAGCCGGTCTGCTAGGAGGAAGTTGATCCTTCATGTCCAGTAAATGGCTTATGCTCTGTTCGCTTGTGCAACCTCCCCAAACAGATCCTGGAGTCTTCCAAAACTCCAAGCTGGAGCCCATACCCAAAGTGAGATGGGCTGATTTATCCTCCTGGGGACCTTGGTTCACAAGCATAGTATTGGTCAGCCTTCTCCACTACATTCCACCAAAGAGGAGGGCAGACAAAGGGTTGGAGTTGACATTGATCTCATAACAAAGTCCTTGCAAGGAGCATTTAACCCCATTTCACAGATGAGGAAACATTCTCAAAGAGAATAAGCCATTTTGCCCTAAGTCATACAGCTAAGAAGGGGTAGAGCCTGAATTCAAAACCAGGTGTGCTCTTTCTCAGACCCCCTGCCCTCTTCCAAGTACCCATGCCTCCTACACAAAGGGACCAGGGAAGGATCAGGTAGCCATTCCCTACATCTCTTTTCTCCCTCTGTTTCCCTCTCTCACTCTTTCTTGTGCTCACATCCTCTTGCTTCCTAAATCTACCTGCCCTCTCACCTCTGCTTCTCTCTGACATCATTTTTATTCTTCTCTCCATAGATTGTTTTCCTCCTCCAGCCTCATAGTTGCCACTCCCCCTATAATGTCAGCCTATCCCTGGCTCTGGTTTGTTATGGGGCCACCTCTGGCTCAGATAACACATGGCCTTGTAGCTTGGTTCCCAACAGCTAATGGGGATGACATTCCTTGTTGTAATCCCAAATGCCCAGGGAAGGTATTTGGTTGACCCAAGGGAATGAGAACATGGGTGCAAAGATTGGCTGCATATAGGCCTCTGGGTGGGATTGGACTCTTCTAGAAGAAGGTAGGAATCGGGGAGACAATTACTTATAGCCCTAAGTACCAGTTCTGATGGCTCGAAACCTCTAGGCCACTTTTGACTCATTTTGTTTCTTGTACATCCCCAACACTCATTCGGTAAATATTTGCTGAGCATCTACTAAAGACAAGCTGGTATGCTAGCTTCCAGGATACAGTGATAAACAACACAAGCACAGTCTCTGCCTGTGCCAAAGCTATATTCCTAGTGGGCCGACAAGCCATCAGCCCCTTAATCAATACTTATAAGAGAGAAATTCAAAGTGGTATGTTCTCCAAATAAAATAAAGAGGGTGATGTGTTGGAGAGTAACTGGGTGTGGGATGGAGGGTAAGAGGAGAGCAGCCTCCTGTAGGATGGATTGGCAGAGAGGTTTCCTAGAAGATTTAACACTTGAATTGAGACTTTAACAGGAACCGGAAGGCAGCCAGGTCAGGAGCCTGGGAAGAGCGTTCCAGGCAAGGATGGGGAAAGGAAAGGCCCACTGAGTTTGAGAAATGCAGAGGAAGCTGGCTGGCCTGGAGTGCAGTAAATGAAGCAAAAAGGCCTTCCTGGTCCCTGTTTCCTAAAAAGGGGTCTCTGGGAGCCATGACCATCCATCTCAACATCCCATTCAAATTCTTCAATGTGCTTATCACCATTTTCAATTTGTTTCCTTTCCAATGTCTAGTTTCTCTAAATTCTTCCAAGATCAGGGATAAAGTCAGGGATCTTTTCCATCTTGCTCTCCATTACACTCCTGTGTCTAGAAAAGGATGAGTAAATGAGAGAAGCTGGAGTCATTGGAAAAGAGTGTTGTTGAAGGATGGATCAAAGTACCTGGGGTGGCCGCCTCAGCCCAGTGAACACTCTTCTTTGGTGTGGGTCTCTTTCCTGTCTCCCTGGGGATCCATTGTACAGAACAAAAGTGAAGGTAATATGGTGACTATAAACAGTGGGGCTCATTGAAAATAGCAAAGCTATTGTGCCTGTACATTTTTTGTTCCAGGTAGAAGAATTCAACCAAGATCCCACCCAACCCAAAACATGCACACAGTAGAGGAGAGCTCCCCTGACTTTCCCAGCAAGGCTGGGAACTGGGAATAAATAACAGGCAGGTTCCAAAATTGCCTTAATGGAACCAGAGCAGCCTATGGCCCTGCAACACAGAATTACAGCTGTGAAGTTCTTCTCTGCAAGGATACCTGGGGGCTTAAACTTCATCGCCACTGTACTGATTATACATCTTAGGAGGATTGCAACACCTGTGTTAAAATGACAACAAGATCTTGGCGTCAAAAAGTTTACCTTTGTGATAAAAACAAATACAACCCTATCTGCCCAAGTTCTGTGCTACAGAAAGTTTACTATCAGGGCTCAAAGCACACTGGCAGAGGAACTGGAAAAAGGAAAAGTGGGAGGCTCCTTAACCTCACACCATAATTAAAGTAAATCCTAAAATGGATTGAAGAATTAAATGTAAAATGGAAGCCAGAGAAACATAGGTGAATATTTCTGAATCCACAGGAAAATCATATTAACTATAATAAACCATAAAACTAATGGCAGAAACCATAAGAGAAACATTGATATATTTGACACATACAATTTTTAAGACTCTGGATAGCAAATACTAGAAGAAGATGAAAGAGCAAGCCTCAAGCCAGGAGAAAACATGTTTGGCCTAGATAGAAGAGTTCATAGCCTTTACATAAAAAGAGCTTTTGTAAATGAAGAAAAAGATGTTGACTTTCCCCCAAAGAAAAATGGGCAAATTACACAAAAAGGCAATTTACAAAAGGAGAACTCTAAACAGCAAATTATCTTTGGGAAAAAAAAAATCTATACATCCTGTACATAAGGAAATATAAATTAACAGGATGAGATACCAAGTTTCAGTTCTTCAAACTGTCATTTTTTTTTCAGTGACCTGTGTTGTGGAGGGAACTGTAAACACTATTTTTGAAGGCCTGTTTTTACTTAAGCCTTGATTCCAAAGAAGTCCACGCCCTAATTCGTGGAGCCTGTGCCCACGTCACCTGACAACGCAAAGAGGAATGAACGGAGCACACGGAATTTACTTCCTGATAAGCTAATCCCTGTAGCCCCATCTAACCAGCAGGGTTCCCACACGAAGTAGAGAGAGAAGGGAAGTGTCAGGATCGTACAAGGGGACTCTACCAACACGACTGGCTGTGAAAATGGAACAGGGACATGAGCAGCGATGCCACTAGGTTTTGGATAATCTGCCACCACAGCAAAGAATAACTAATAAAGTGCCCTTCTTATCCCCCCAAAATTTATCTTCTAGTCATTTATCCTCCTGAAGCCGTTCCAAAATACATATATATTCAATGCTGTCAGTTATAGCAAACTGATAATAATGAAATTTTTTTCTCAGTCTTGTGGTGCATGACGTGTAAATTACAACCATCTGTATATGGAATATTATATAGCCCTTAAAATCACGCTGTGAAAGCCAATTTAGTTTCAAGGGAAAGTGTCTGGATATATTGATTTAAAGGCATACTAGACAATCAAGCAGTATGGACAGTAACATGCAATCTTGGAAAAATTCTATGTGTATTTACCATATCTATTTAGACCAAAATATTTACCATAATCACTAGGTAATAAGCCTATAAATGACTTTATTTTTCTGTTTGTGATTATCTATGTTTTGCAAGTTCCCACGCTTAAACTTGTATTATCTATGCCATTTTGAAAAAAAAAAGTATCCTAAAAATGCAGTGTAGCATGTTCGTATAATGAAATAACATGCAGTCATTAAAATATCAAGTTCTGGAAAAAAACATCTAATGGTATTTGAAAATATTAATGATATATCACTAACTGAGAGTGTTATTATGATGCTAAGTACATTATGATTCATATTTAGTGTAAGAGAAAATATACATATGCACAAAAAAAGGTATTGACTGGAAATACACCAAAATGTTGAGAGTGGGAGATGATGAGGGCTTTTATTGTCTGCAAAATGCACCTTTCACAGGTCTCCCGGATAAAGACCCTAAAGGGACCAGCTGGTGGTTACAGTACAAGTTCAGGGAACCCTCACCGTGTCCCTGGTAGAAGCATTCCCCTGCCCTGGAAATAGGGTCCAGTAATCCAGCAGAACCCAAGATGACATGGACAGAGTGTGAATCACAGAAGCAATGGTGGTCTGTTTTTCCCTTTTGGTGCTGTGATGGTCAACCTGGCTAGGTGCTTGTGTCCAGTGTTTGGTCTAATGCTGGCCTAGATGTTGCTGTGGAGGAATCTGTGGATATGTTTAGTGTTTATAATCAGTTGACTTTTTTTAACTCTTTTTTATTGTATAATATGACATAGATACTAAACAAAGAAAGAACAAAGCAATAGTTTTCAAAGCACTCTTCAACAAGTAGTTACAGGACAGATCCCAGAGTTTGTCATGGGCTACCATACCACCATCTCAGATTTTTCATTCTAGCTGCTCCAGAATATAGGAGGCTAGAAGTAATAAATTTTTCTTATCATCACAATCAACTTTTTTTCTTTTGTGTGTGTGTGAAAAATAACATATGCAAAACAGCAATACATTTCAAAGCACAGCACAACAATTAGTTGGAGAACAGATTTCAGAGTTTGGTATGGGTTACAATGCACGATTTTAGGTTTTTACTTCTAGCTGCTCTAAGATACTGGAGACTAAAAGAAATATCAAATTTAATGATTCCGTAATCATATTGAATTGTTAAACCCTGCCTTCTGTGTATAAATCCACCATCAACTTTGATCTTTCTATCCCACTCTTTAGGGGTATTTGGGCCATGGCCATTCTAAATTTTTCATGTTGGAAGGGGCTGTCAATAATATGGGATAGGAAGGTGCACCTAGCTGATGTTCTGGAGAGGCAGGGCCCTCTAGGTTTCAGGACTTGGTCCAAGGACTCATCTGAAGGTTGTAGGTTTCTGGAATGTTACCCTGGTATATGGTACAATCAGCTGACTTCAAGTAAAGGAAATTATCTATAATGTGGGCAGACTCCATCCAATCAACTGAAGGCCTTACAAGCAAAAACTAAGACTACTGTATCAGTTTCTTTCTGAATTTCCAGCTGCCAGCCTGTCCTATAGATTTCAAACTTGTCAGCTCCACAATCATGTGAACCAATCCCTTAATTCCTTAAAATAAATCTCCGGATAGATGATAGATAGATAGATAGAGATAGATAATACAGAAATATATGCAAATAAAAGTGTAAAATAAATCTCTGGATAGATAATAGATAGATAGATAGAAATAGATAATACAGAAATATATGCAAATAAAAGTGTATAAATATATGAATATATTCTATTCTGGTTCTGTTTCTCTGGAGAACACTGACTGATACAAGTACTTTCCTCAACTGGCTATTTTTCATACCAGACTTTCCTCAAATGCCTGGCAATACCTGGCTGTGGGTTCATGTTTAAGAGCTGGGCACTACCAAGTTGAGTGGAATACCCATCATGCCTTCTCGTTAGGGCAATTTCCCCATGGGCTCCCCGACATCAGTATCCTCAGGCCTCTTCTTTGGGGCTGGTCAGATTCCTGGAACCCAGGTGGAAGGAAAATGCTAGGGGCTGTCAGAATTCGTACATAAATTGTCACTTACTTCCTCTTTGTCATCAGTGTTCTTTCTCTACCCCAGGTTCTGGATGCTCAGCTCTGGCCTTTCTCTGCATAAAGTGGGTCTAACTGGCTCTTAAATAATTTTTTCATCCTAAGCAGACTTCCAGCCTTGGTGGACCTTGGAGGACCCCAGGCTGCTCTTTGTCCTGCCCATGGACCCCTCAGAGTTGTGTGTCCTCGGTTTGCAGAGAGGGCTTCCACCTGCCCCTCTGTCTTCCAGCTTCCTCATGGTCCTTGTTCCTTTCTTTCCTACCAGCTTGTGCATCCTTGTAGTTTACGTATATTCAGAAACCCAGTTATTGCTGTTTTTGTTGGTTTGGGAAGCAGAAATGCTAAATACATGTGTTTGATCCATTCTTTTTAACAGGAAGCCCGTACTCTAGTTTCTTAATATTTATTAGCTCTGTTGAACCTCACGACAATGACATCGAGTATAGGTACGGTGATCACTGTCAACAAAAAAGGAACCAGAGGAGAGTTATGTTGTTTACTCAGTGTCCCTCCATTGGTGACGCTTTGCCTCCAGTCATACAGCATTCTAGGAGCAAGGCCTCATGTGGCACATGGCAATGAGAAGTGTGCTGAGAGGAAAATGGAGGTTCAGAGAAGATTTCAGGTCAGTTGTGAGGGGAAATGGACTCTAAGCTTAGTGACACTGGAGTAAGTGCTCATTTTCAGGATTTCCCATAATACTTTCTAGAACATTCCTTAGGCCAAGTCAGATGGGGCCCTGCTTTTGCTGGCGGACACCTGGGAGTGGTCTTCCTGCTCAGCGTAAGGAAAACCTTCTAGCTTCCGAGCAGGGATTTCACTCACAGGTCCAGGCCTTCTCCAGGTTACTTCTGCATCTGCCCCACTTGCTCAGTACTGAGTGGGGAGGTATGTGGAAGCCTGAGGAAAGAGGCTGATAGGTACCTGCCCAGGCAATGAAGGAAGGAGCTGGGATTAAGGCAGAGGACTGGCCTGTACTCCCAGGTATATTTCCGCATCTGACTTGAAAACGGCACCTTCTGGAAATATTCAGATCCTGAGGTTGTGATCCTGGTTGCCCCTGGTTACTGGGCTCACCTCCAGGTCGGCCTGAAAGGCAGCTCATGCCAAGTGATCTTGGCATCTCTCAGTGTTTGCAGGAGAATTGCCAAACCCCTTTGGGGCTTGATTATCACGTCAATCCCTGGGCATCAGATGGCCTTGGCCTCTACAGGAAGTGGAGGGTGAGTACCAGAGGCCCATCTCAGCCGGGCCTTGGTTCACTGAACTTGCCATTCATTAGAAGACACTGGGCTGCATCTCAGGATGCCCACAAAAGGCCCTTTATCTGACCTCTCCAAAGCACAGCCAGATGAGAACTGGTTCAAATGGACTTGGGATTTCTGTGTGACTTTCCAGAAGATGGGGCTGGGGAAGTGCCTTGCTGAAGAAATCTCATTACCACTGAGTATCCCTCATGCATAGCCTTCTATCAGCTCAGCCACAAGTCGGCACCCCATCTGTTTCCTCAGCTGACAGAGATCTCCCAGAGCCCTGCCTGGGTAAGGCTGAGTTGGAGAATAAGAATCCATTCATACATTAAAAAATAATAATAATCCCCCAAGCTCAAACTCCCAGCACCAAGAGGGGTGAAGATGGTGGCTTTGGTTCAGAAGGGAAGTGGATGTTAGAAATATCAGATGGGTCTTTTAAACCGAGTTCCCCCGGTGCAGAGAACTAGGCATGGCTAGTCCTTCTAGAATCACTTTATGTGGTCTTACAATAACTTAAAATTCCAGCTCCTTTCCCAGAATGTCCAGGCAGCTTGCATACCCTTGCGTGAACTGGATCCTGGCCTGAAATTTTCTCTGAACCTCCATTTTCCTCTCAGCACACTTCTTATTGCCATGTGCCACATGAGGCCTTGCTCCTAGAATGCTGTATGACTGGAGTCAAAGTATCACCAATGGAGGGACGCTGAGTAAACAGCATAACTCTCCTCTGGTTCCTTTTTTGTTGATAGTGATCACCGTACCTATACTCGATGTCATTTTTGTGAGGTTCCATGTTTAACCTAAAGGCAAGACTGATAATTGATTGGTAATAGATCCTTGACCATGTCCAAATTTAAATTTTAGTTACATGAAAGGATATGGACTTGAGTAATTTTTAAATAAGACAGAAGGGGCATGGAGTAAAACTTTCAGGCATTTTCTTATTTGACATCATCCGGGGAAATCACATATTGATAACACCAGCAATAACGGTGACTGACTTTTATCAAGTGTTTACCATGTGACAGGCCTTGTTGGGCTCTTCATTAAATACTCACAAGCACCCAAAGGAGGTGCCATTATGCCCATTTTCCAGTTGGTCAGGCTGCAGTTCAGAGAGGCCAACTGCGGTAGTTAGATTCAGTTGTCAACTTGGCCAGGTGAAGGCACCTAGTTCTGTTTGCTGTGGACATAAGCCAATGGTACGTGAACCTCATCTGTTGCTGATTGCATCCTCAGTTGGCTAGGAGGTGTGCCTGCTGCAATGAATGACATTTGACTTAATTGGCTGGTGCTTAAATGAGAGAGCACAATGTAGCACAGTCCAAGCAGCTCAGCGTACCTCATCTCAGCACTCGCAGCTTAGTCCAGGCCTTTGGAAATGCAGAAAGGAATCACCCCAGGGAAAGATGCTGGAATCCAGATGCCTGGAAAGAAGGCCAGCTAGAGATTACGCTGAGCCTTCCCACATAAGAAAGAACCTCAGATGAATGTTAGCTGCCTTTCCGCTGAAGAACTAATGAAATAAATCCCCTTTTATTAAAAGCCAATCCATCTCTGGTGTGTTGCATTCTGGCAGCTAGCAAACTAGAACACCAACCAACTTGTTACCAAGACTCATGGTGGGGGAGCCACAACCTGAACCAGAACGGTCTGACTCTGGTCTGGAACCAAGCTAATTCTGTAAGTGGGTATGCAGTCCTACCATGTGCAAGACCTTCTCCTGTCAAGGCATGGAAGAAAAGTCATGGCTCTGTCTTCTCAGAGCTTAGAGCCTAGTCCTGATACCAGAAAATGTGCTTTTATTTGATCAGTTATTCAGAAGAGATTTAAGATTGAAATGCAAAAGGAAAAAAGGGTGGGCCGCGGTGGCTCAGCGGGCAAGAGTGCTTGCCTGCCATGCCGGAGGACCTCGGTTCGATTCCCGGCCCCAGCCCATGTAAAAAAAACAAACAAACAAACAAAATATAATAAAACAAGAAAATGTTTAAAGATGTTTCCCTTTCTTCCTCCCTTCCTTCCTTCCATCCTTCCTTCCTTCTCTCTGTCTTTCCTTCCCTTCCTCCCTCTCTCTTTAAAAAAAAAAAAAAAAAAAAAAAAAAGGAAAAAAATGTTTGCCTGGTTTCTTTATCTGCTATAGACCCATGTTGTCTTGACCCATTCCGTGTTGGCATCTTGCAGTCCAGACTCTACTGCCACCTCTCCCATTGCATGGCTTGTGGCCTTGTTAAGCCCTAGTATTTCTCTGAATTTCAGGTTCTATAGCTACAGTTCAATTTCTGAGCTTCAGTCAAGAGGGTATAGTTTGCAAGGCCCATTGTCAAGAGGCAAGTAGAGGTATCAGTGACAAGCAGGACCAGTCTCCTGCCCTCAAGACGTTCCTAGTCTGTAAATAATAAAAGGGTTAAACCAACACAGGACACAGCATGCAGGGGTTTAATTATTGTGGTGGTGGTTATCTTTAATGAATGAGGTTTAAGAGTCTCAGAATTCCAGCAGAAGCTCCCTGAAAGGCATTGATGGTACGATGGCAGTGAGTATGAGTTGGCAAAGACAACTTTGTTTCACAGATTTCATGGAGCTTAAGAAGTTAATTTGTAGTTTAAAATCAATTATCTTCAGAAAGCCAGTCCATGACTCCATCTCACTCTCCCCTGCCCCTCTTCCGGACTCTCTCAATCTTGAAAAGCTACAACTTGGAATAGAATAATACCTGGTTGAAAAGAAAAGTGGTAGACCAGTTAGCTCACCCATGGGGAAGGCCTAATCATGGGTCCTGATTGATCAAAACAGAGAGATGTGAGAGATGTAATAAAAATTCATCCTGGATTTTCTTGGAACATGTACCCTTTCTGTACCACATCCTTTCCCCTAAGCAGGATGTCCCATCTCTTATTGGTAGATGCCACTCAAACATCAAATGCAGTTATTCTCACTGACAATACAACTCTTACACTGAGGAGCATGTGGGCACTTTCAAGCTGTATGACCTTGATTTTAGCCACTCCATTTCTCAGAGACTTAACTCTTCATCTATAAATGGAGATAATATTCTCTACCTCATAGGAGCTCTTGTGAGAATTAAACTTGCAAGAAACTCCTGACATATAGTTATCAGGAAAAGAAAGCTATTGCTATCATTATAATTCCAGCCACACTGTTTCTTAAGGGACTTGTAACCCCAAGGTAACTGGGCAAGAGGTCCAGGTTCTGCATACATTAGCTTTTGAATAAACAGCAGTTTGATAGCGAAAAATATTTTTAAAGTAAGTTTAAATTTTTTCCTGAAATCTTTTAAAGAACACCAATGGAGATTCAATTCACATTCTAGAGCAAAATATCTTAAAAGCATCATTCCTTATGCATTTCCTTCTTGGCCTTCAGCATATCCTACAGCTGCCCCACCAGGGCTTTCTCTTCTTCTCTCACTTCCCGTTGAGGCTCCATGCAGCATATGTTTTTTTTTCCTTCCTTTCCCCTGCCTTTCTACTCACCTTTCTTCCTTCTGGTAATCCACATTCAGTCCTGAATATCCTGCCTCTCCCCAGCCTGTTCCAGGTCTTTGCGGCTCTGTAGTTCTTTCTGCTCTTTGTATTTCCCAACCTTCAGAAGGCGTGAGAGCCAGGCGGGAGGCTATGAGTCTCACTAAGAAGGTTGGGCATGTGTGAAAGGCTGCAAATATTCCTACATGTATCACATTTGCTCTTTTTTTTTTGGCATGGGCAGGCTCCAGAAATTGAACCCGGGTCTCTGGCATGGCTGGCGAGAATTTTGCCACTGAGCTGCCGTTGCACAGCTCACATTTTTGTTCTTATTACATATTAACAATTTGATTCCCTTTTATAGAGATGCCCTTTGTTGCTAGTGAGGGTTCCAAACTCCAAATCCCCATCTGGTTTCTTACCTGGATATCAGGCAAATGTATGACCTGAACCACACACATGCCCTAAGGGCCCTTCTAACCCCTTTGGTATAGGGCTAGAAAGAAGCCAGAAAATCCTGTTTTAGAATTCCCCTGGATGGTCTCCTTGATCTTGTGGTCACCGCTTGCAGGGAAGAAGGAAAAAGAATACCTCCTCCCCCCAAAACCAGGACCCACTTCTGAGACTTTGACCTGTCTTCCTTCTACTGGAGACAATACCTCAAAAATGGACTGTAATTCCAAAGCCACACAGGAAGAAAAAGCACAGAGAGGAGTAAAAGCTTACTGAAAGGAAGAAGAACCTTCTGGTTCTGGTTCTACTTCCATCAGAAGTTCCATTCACTACCAGAGTGGCCTTGCTGGGCATTTGCAAAGTTTCTGTTTGCTCCTGATGTCAGAGTCAAGTAAAAGAAGAAATCTCGAGCTCTTTCTAGAAGAAAGGGTATATGTACACCAAAGTCCAACTAAACCTTCTCTGGCCACTTGCTAGTTAGTGTCCTTTGAATCTGGAGCCAGCTATGGGTTCATTGAAATTTCTGAATCTCAAATCAAGATTCAAAAAGCATCACTACATTGAATCCAAGCAGAATCCCATCACCAATTCACTCAGCTTAAGACCCATCATCACTCAACAAGCCACTCCAAGGGTCTGCAGGTCCCGATTAGCATTTAATGCTATTTATTCCTTATGGTAAGTGATGGCTGAGTTCAACTCATTTGGAATGAGACTGAGTTCAGTTTGCCCATGCATTAGTGCGATTAAATGGGGCTCATCAGGCCAGGATATGTCACTGGAGCTGCTACAAACAATAATGACAGTAAGAAATGATCTTTTGAAAATGAAGAATTTGTGTCTCGATTCGATCTTGCTGTTTTGTAAAGAGTTATCAAGGGCCACAGCTTAGCAAAGTCCAAACCAGTTCCCTGACAGACTGCCAGCTCTGAAGCTGTGATGCAGATTGGGATAATGCACTTGGTTAAATGCAAGCTGATTGTATGCGTATTTGATGGAGATACAGACACCACTGGAAGTTTAAAAGAAAATCAGAAAACATCAATTGGAGGGAAATTGGGAAAATACTTGCTATATTTCAGGTGCTGAAATACACTTGTGAACTGATTTATTGATTTCCTCTCTAAACTGTAGACTCCTCAAGAGTGAGATTTGCATCTTCTTCAGTGCTATTTTCCCAGTCCCAGCATGGCACAATGATTTGATGAGTGAATGAATGAATGAATGACAAACTTTTGCATGATTCCAATTTTACAGGAACTAAAATTGAATAGATACACTGCTTTAAATGGGGAAAGTTAAGAAAATAAAACAGCCTTAGTACATTATAATACATCACAATGCAATATCATGTAGTCATTAAAAACAGCGACAGAAAATTTCTTCAAATGGAAAAATATAATATGTTAAGCGCAAATGGCAGAATGCAAAATGGCATCAACAATAAAAAACACACACATGTGGAAAGGAATAGGCAAGAGTGAAAATCATCACAAGGTTGGTGGTGGATTATAACCATTTTATTATCTATCAACTTATTTCATATGTTCACATTTCCATATAAAAATTCTTTACAAATAATGATAAAGACAAATAAAATCTTTGGGGGGAGGAACAAAAATACAAATAAATCTGAATGAGATGGACATGGGTTTCAAGGGGTCCCTGATGCAGAAGGATGGAGAGCTAATTAAGTGCCAATGGTCCCTTAATAAGTGCTTTTTGATAATAATGATGATGATGATATAGATGAACTATGTAACAATGGATTAAATAGATTGAAAAGAATTTTCTGACTTAAAATTGATGCTGAAACATGAAGGGAGATGGAATGTCTAGACAGAGACTCTGAAACTGAGATTGCTGTTATGACAAGTGTCGGACACTGAATGTGTGTGCATGGACAAATAGGTATGTAGGCTGAACAGGAGACCAGAACACCTGTGACCCAACATACCAGGAGAAAATCACTTCTTTTCTTGAGACTTCAGTTTCCTCGTCTGTGAAATGAATAGGTTGTACTCAGTAATCTCTAAGCAACCTTTCAGCTCTAACAGACAGTTTTCAAATGGACTGAGCCTTATCAGTCCTTAGAAGTTATGCAAAAGGATAAGAATAATCCAATTTTGAATATCTAACAGGGACTCCTGTTGCAAAAGGATTTCCATGAATGATACTTTAAAATTAATCAGATGCATATTGCAGTGCTCACAACAAATATATGAACACAAACAAGAGAACTTCATGTAAATATATAATTATATTATGCACATTATATAAATGTCATATAAACTCTGAGAAGGTAGAAACAAACCATGACTATAGATAATCATGAATAAATAACGTGTTATGCTTAGCTGTTTCTTGAAACACAAGGTTTGCATTATGGAAAATGATTTATATCATCTCCTTCTTCCTTGCTATTGGTTTTTGTGTGTGCCTTATCTGCCATGGAAACATAATAGTGGCAAAGCAGAAGTCATTTCAATTGGATATTTCAGAAGATGCAGAAGTACTAGGTCTTTTGCATCCACACGAGTGTGCCCAAGCTGAATGTCACTGTGACATGATTGTACAAGGAATGAATGGATTCATTCCTTGTACAATGTACAAGGAATACAAGGATTGTACAAGGGCAGAGGAGCTGGGAGGACCCAGTGGAGAGAGACGGAAGAAGGAAACGAGATGGTCGTCATTCACAAAATATAATTGGCTAAGTTTCTTCTGGTGCCATTAGAAGACTTGTGGTGGCCTGTCAAACCTGCATCTCACAAAAGACAGCTTTTAATCTCACTAAGGCTTCCTCATAAGCAGAAACCTGGAACAGCCACATCCTGTGCAAGGATATGGGGGCCTGTACCTATGAAGAAGGGAAGGCAGGTCCACTGAATGTTGCTCTTGTAACATTCAGTGGATATCCAGAAAACTTGAGAAATTGAGGAAGCTGAACCAGGCAAGTGTACCTCTAGTTAGAATGCCAGTGTTTGTGAGTCAGGCAAATAGGTTTGCATGCTGAGGTTGCCCACAAATTCTCAGATTCTACTCATTTGATGTTTGCTCTGTGAAGCTGTCATAAAGCATTTCCTGGTTATTCAGCATCTCAATATGACCTCATTGGAAAGTGATGGTTTCATACTTCACAGATGCCTAGAAAGTTTTGGAGAGGGCCTGTCCCTAACTGTGGTTCTGTGGTCAGATTTATTTACTGAAAACTGATCAGCTGATGTGAATAGCCACCTGGTTTCCTGGATACTCCATGCCAAATGATTGACCTTGTTACACCAGCAAAGTGAACGCAAAACCTTTGGGGAGATTTTAGGTAATCTTAGTGATTAATTTACTTAGATGCAATAACTCGTCAGATTTCCTTCTGACCAAGTAAATGGTGATGATGGTGATGATGACGTCGGTGATGACTCCAGTGCTGAGACCAACACTGATCACGATGAGAAAAATAGCACTTCTGGAGCATCACCACAGACAGGACAAAACCCAAAGCTTTAGGGAGAGACCAGCAATGGTGGTAGTGTCTGCCACCACTACCTAAATCACCCTGCTCTTAGCCTCTCTGGGCTTGAACTTCCTTGTCTCTAGAACAGAGATGACATACCAATCTCACGGGGTTGCATTTTCTGCCACGGTGATATGAGCTAATGTATGTAAGAGTCCATAACAGGCCTTGGCCCCTAGTAAATACTCCAAAACCAGTAGCTGTTATGTTTTCATTCTAGAGTTCCAACTCTACAAAACCCTTTTTCCTAGATCCCAGTCATCCTGCACCAGCTAACCACCACTGTTTTTATTCTCCCCACTGCAAACACATGGGAGTGGAGAATTTTGAGAAGCCTGGGTTGATGCCTCTCCAGCACCCCAACCCAGCTCAGAGACACCTACTTTTTCTCTAGCCATTTAAGACTTGCATAGCTGGGAGAAAGTGTCCTCCACTGAAGCTATTTAATGCGTAGATTTTGTACCCTAAACAAAGATAAAACTAATGAATTCACAGTCAACCTTTTCAGCCCTGTGATAGGAAAAGATTTTCAGTCACTTTAGCCCGAGCTACATTTGCACCCAAGGTCACCCAAAGAAAAGGACAACACATTAATCTTTGTCCTCCTTGTGTTGAACAACCTCTCAAATAATCCATAGCATGGCATGAAGTGAAACTCAAAACCTTAAAACGCCATCTATCTGGTCCCCAATTAAAACATAATCTTTTTAAGCTGCCAATACCCACTGACCAGAATCAATAGAGGGGAAGATTATGAATGGCATTTCCTAGTGATCTGGTCCAACAGGGGATGGATTGCTGCTGTCAGGTATGGAGGGAGGGGAGAGCAGACCTCCCAGGTAACCACAGGATGGAGGGAGGGGTTGCAGATAACCTGGCTTTGTCCTCTGGTTTAACTGATGTGGATATAATATTTTATAATGATAGGTGATGTTCTTTTAAAAAAATCCCTGTTAAAACTCGGTATATTGTTCAGGAAAAGAATTAACCCCCCAACCAGGCATTCAATGGGTATTTCCTAAAAGCTTCCTCTGTGCCATGCGCTCACAATCAGTGAGCTCGATGTTGTTCAAATCACAGATGCTCAAAAGGCCGTCGATCTTCCCACCACCCTTGAATGGAGGAGAAAACGAGGCTTGAAGCGTGTATGCATTTTTGACTTGGATTTAGCCAGTGTGGTGGATTGTTGTTTGTGTCCCGGTTTCCCAAACTAAAGACATGTGTGTTCATGTATACACTGTCCATCTCTTTAAGATCTCTGCTCTTCCCATTATAGACACCATGCTGACTCAGAAGGTACCGTGGGAGAGATGCAAACAAGTCGCAGGCATTTGTTTACAGGAGCTATGGACATTAGATGCATGCAGGCATGGGGGGTGGGCAGGGTGGGTGAGGTTCATTCCCTGTACTCTGCAGTTCACAGGCTCTCCACCCATGATGATGAATCAAGGGGTAGACTGAGGAAGGCCCAGGTAAGCTAGAGATGAAAGTTTGGCATTATACCGAAGAACTGCATGAGAAAAGGATGAGTTCAGAGGGAAAGCAAAAGCGAACAGAAAGCAAAGGAAAGTTTTGTGGACTGGGAGAGGAGAGAAATGTTTGTCTCTTCCTTTGCACTACCCTGGCTTGGCCATAGAGAGGTCCTGGAGAAGAGGGTGGTATAACCGTTTCAGGGAAAACAGAAAATAAAATGTGAGAAGCTTAGCAGGAAAACATGAATTGGGTCATTTTCAATGTGTTACAAAAGACACAAGTTACAGATTAAAGTCATTTTTCATTATGTCAGCTGTTTAGATTGCTCACTTTTTTGATTGTGATTATTTTCATGTGGTTTCAAATAGCTTCCAGGGGAGGGGGGCTCCAAGCCAGGACCTGGACCTCCGGGCAAAGATCGACAGCCCTACCAGAAACAGTTGGCCAGAGGAAGGGGTGATGTTACTCCAAGAAGGTAACCAGCTATGTCTATGAGAGTGACATCAGCCTGAGGTCTCCTCCTCTAAGACCTGCCCTATTTACCCTTGACCAGTTGCCTGCCCTGTCCCTTGTATTGTGCAAGTGCTGAAGGGTGTCAAAAGACAATGTCCAAAAGGACAAAAGATAGACCCAAGGAAGACCTTTTGAAAGTTAAGGCCATACATCCTCAGCAGCACCTTTTCAATAGACGAACACACGTGAGGTCCAAGTTATTGGGACTGATGGGCACAGGTGAGCTAGGCTCCCGCTGGTAGGCAGATGGGGATGGGTCAAGACCATCTTGTTTTGGGGGGAGAGAAGATTATGGAGAGTAGAGGTGGGAATTCAAATTGGAAAGATAGATATGGCTCAGATTAGCAAGTCTTCAAATGCCAACATAAAAGCTTTGAGGAGCAGATTTCCTCAAGGAGTCACCTGAGAAGGAAACTCAGCCCCACTGCTCATGAGTCTCAGTTCTTCATGCTTGAGAAAGACTCAAGGGAAACTATTGAATATGCCATATTTTGCTGTTCTGTTTTTTCCTTACTCTCTCAAGGCAGTAGTCTGAGAAAGGTCTGCTTCTGACTTAACATCAGAAATCCTTAAAAGTCAGGTATGAGAATTTAATATGACTTTGACCTTCTGATGCTTTCAAAAGCTGCGGCTCTCTATAAAGAACTCCCTCATTCCTTAATTGGGACAGTCATTGAAATGTTAGAATAGATCCAAATCTCAGAGACTTAGAGCCAGAGAGTAGAGGGAGAACTTACTTTTACTTGGATACCCTTTGCTCACTAGCTCTCTTGTCACCACATATAAGTCTTACTTTCAAATATGCACTTGCTCGCACATACACAGGACCAAAGTCAATAAATACCAGTGACATTTTAACATCATGTTTTAAAACCATTACATTGGATTTTTAAACTTTGTATGGTCTGTGTTTCCATTGAATTTAAGCTTAGATTACAGGAGTGCAAAGGAGTCAGAGTGAAAATACAACTGCAATTGTAGAATTAGACAGCAAATCATGTGTAATCTTTATGTAAAGTACAGAAATAGGTTGTGCCAGGCCATGAGAAATAGTTATGGTTTAATTTTGTGAGGAGCCCAGACCCAGACAGCCTCCTGAAGATCATTGTACAAGGAATCTCTCCATCTATTAGCTGTAAGAGTACTGAGGCTACAATACAGAGAAAAGTAAGATGGTACCTGGCTTAACCAGTAAGGCATGACATTGGTCACAGGATCCCAGATCCCATGTTCTTACATTCCCTTGGCTCTGTCCTCTTCCAGGTGTTTTATTCCCCATTGAGGCAAGATGGCCACCAGCAGTAACAAGGCAACCTGCTCCCATGTCCCCATTTAGAGAAGCAGAGAGGAGCCAGCTTCCCATGGCTTTGTCTTGAAAACAAGGAAGTTTACTTTTCAAAAGGCCTGGGCAACTCCCATTAGGTCCACCCATGACTGAGCCAACCCCAGGCCACGGCTGGGTCCAGTCCCCTGCACTGGATGGGACCTTGTGGCACCCGCCATGCTACCACCGCAGCCCCTCTGCTGGAAGGTGTCTGAGAGGGTCTCTATATTGAGGAGTCACCAGAAATTAATGATAAAATATGTAACATATGCAGCAATTGCTGTCTGTGCTGCTGAAATATTTGAAAGCATCCCAACTATTTCATTAATAGCATTCTAAATACTGTTTTCCTGCCTCACAAACCAGTCCAGGTTAGACATAAAAAAAAATCCTTGTACCTTAAGGGAAACACCACACACACACACATACACACACACACATAAACACTCACACACACAAATACAATTCAAAGCTCAGAAAGAGATCAGATGAAAACCAATGTATATATTATGGAATTTTTACATGTAGGCTGAAAGCCTGGAGGCGTTATTAATTTTTAAAATCACATTTAGTTTAATTAAAAAGAAATACTGAATGGTGACTCCAAAGAACCTATAACTTGCAATGCTGAAGTGTGAAATATATGATAAACAATTAAACAACAATGATCATGAAATTATTTGCTGTACCATATTTTCTAACTAATTTTCAAGTGGAAAAAGGCCTTCCAAAATAATATATTGATGAAAGGTGATATTTACTAGGGGCTCATCAAGTGCAGACACTGGACCAAGTAGAACACTTGCAGCAGCTTATATCATGTCACCACCAGGGAAGGAGGTGTGTCTTCATTCATGAATGTGCTTTAAAACTGAGGCTTAGCTAAGTTTGTTAAATTTCCTAAAAGGCCCAGGAAATGGGATATAAACTCCAGAGCTGAATTGCCCAATCGCCATGTTGCCGAGAGAGAATTCTCAAAGACGCATTTACTAGTCTGGTTCCTGGATTCATTCATTTATGCCCTAGCTTATAATCATTAATAGAGTGCCTACTATGCCCTAGGCAGGCCCTGTTAGGCATTGCCAGGAACCACTTCACTGGGTTAAAACACAGGCAGCACAGAAGTCTTCATTTTGACATTTATTTTTCCAAAGGGTCAATGCAACTCAATATGTGGTTCATGATCCCACCTGCGGGAGAAAACCACCGCTCAGCCATCAAGAATTTCTTTCTGACTTTTGTGTATCTGCGGTTAGGACAATTCAATGTGATTATGTGGTGTCTTAATTTGAGCAAATATTTTTCAAGAAAATTTCCCTGTTACAAAATAAATATGTTAGTGGGTCCTAAAATATGGATATTGTAACTTGCCATATTCAGCTATTGTTGGAAATTGATGTGACTTTCACAAATTTTGTATTATAAATTCTATTGAATTAAATATTCTTGTATACAACTTCTGACTACGCTTCTCTAGGTAGGAAAGATACCCAGATATTTGCTTTCTGGGTCAAAGGATAGGACATGTTAAGGGCTCTGAATGAACTGCATGCTCACTTGGTTCAAAGTGACTGCTGAGCCTGCCATTTGGGTCCAAATAGGCCTGAATCGAGTGTCATCATGACTTAAAGTCTTTGGAATTTGACATAAAAGGGACTTTTCAGGGTTTTATTCTAAGATCTAGTTCTAGGCATGGTCTTTTATGAGTGCTGGTAATGGCTGGTATAATGACTAGCACTTTCTTTTTAGAGGGTCAATGACACACGTCCACTTAAATGAATTTACATTGCCAGTCAACTGAGCATTTGGCAAGAGGGTGTTCCCAGGCCTTAGAGGTGACTGGTGGGAAAATCAGGAAGAGCTAAGTCCAAAACAGACCCCTGGCTCCTTTCTCAGGAACAGTTTCCCCTGTCCCTGTCTCATGGCCACTACACAGAAGCTATCAGATCATTAATTAAGAACAAAATAGATACTCTTTTTATCACTTGAACAGTAGTCGCAAAATGTCTCCAGAATGACAAAAAAAATTTCCACAATCTCTCCCTGGCTTTGACAGTTACTAAGAACCCAACTAATTCTGCATGAAACTCCCCATGTGCTCTGCTCGGCATGGCATCAAACAAAGAAGAAAATAATAATAATTTGTGGCATTGAAAAATTATACGAAATGCAAACTTCTGTATCATAAAGAACACTTTATTGGTGCACAGTCACATCCATTCATTTGCATACTGGCTATGGCTCCTTATGTATTAAACCCTGTAGTGGCTTGGAGCTGTGTGTACCTAAAAAAAGCATGTTCTTAAATTTAAGCCATTCATGTGGGCATGAACCCATTGTAAATGGGACTTTTTGATGAGGTTACTTCAGTTAAGGTGTGGCGCACCTCACTCAGGATGGGTCTTAGTCTTATTACTGGAGTGCTTTTTAAGCAGAATGAGATTCAGACAGACAGAGAAGGCCACAGAGGGGTAGCCAGATGCTGAACATCAATGGAACCCAGAAGAGAAGGGAGAGAGCTGGAGAGGCCACTGTGTGCCTTGCCATGTGACAGGCTAAAGACCAAGGATGGCCAACAACCAGCCTCAGGACGCCACAGTCTTCCAGGAGAAAGCATAGTCGTGATGATGCCTTGATTTGGATTTGTTCCTAACCTCAAAACCATGAGCAAATAAATTCCCATTGTTTAAGTCAGCCCATTGCACGGTGTTTGCATGAGCAGGCAAGAAATAATAGACTGTGTGCTTCACAAAGTCTAAAATACTTACCATCTGACCGTTTACAGAGAAAGTTTGCTGACCCCTGGTATAGAGAAGTAGTCCTATTTATATTATTTATAATATCTAATAATTGCATAAATCAAGGCAGAATATAAACCAGAATATTCTGCTATCCCCCCCAAAAAAGAGTGCCATGTATCATTAAGAAGCAATAATTTCCTTTTTCTTATTTTTTTACCCTATACTTGACTTTCTCAAAATGTACGGGTGCCAGAGATCTTAAGGGGAGAGGCTCAGAAAGAGGGGGTGGAGAAAATATAAACATAATTTTCGATTTCTTTCACAAAGAAAACGAAACAAAAAGATGATAAAACACACACTCTAAAAAATTGCTAAATTTATCTCAGAGAACCGTGGAGCTGAAGTCAGTTGTGTACAGGCTAGCCTTTCTCGGCTGGTACTAATTCTCCAATGAAAAGGTGGGATTGACCTTCAGAAGAGATTTAAATGGCCTTAAAATAAATCCGGCGTGCTATATTCCTCTAAACACAAGTGTGCCCCCACCCCCGCGCCTTCCTCAGATGGTAAAGGTTGCCCTCAAAGTCAGTAAGTAACTTACAGTAATGGATTTCAAAGTCAAGAATCTAATGCAAATCTAAGTATTTGCTTATACACTCTCTGAAGTCTCAACAGATTAAGTTTGGAAGTATTTTCATAGATCATATCTACATAATCTAATAGAGATGATTTCAGGAACACAGAAGATGTTTCCTGTGATGTACTTGCCAGAGTGCCATTCCTCGCCTCTGACATTAACAAAGCATGCATTTTTGTTTAATTTCAAAAAAGAAAAAAATCATCCAATTTGCAGGACAATGTGGAGGGGTTATAAATAATATCCTGCTTCTGCAGAGAAGTCTTTATCTTGGCAAAAGTGGGAAGAAATGGACGATTCCGAGGATAAGGGACACTTTTCTCTGTTAAGCTTACGTAACATAATTGACTTTGTTAAAGGACATTTAGGGATAGTGTGATTTACATCTCAGGAGAGCTTAATATATCACCCACATGAGGTTCCATTTGTTTAAATATTTCATTTTAAAAGGTGCAGCCAGCTTGTAACTTCATCAGTGCCCTCCCTTCCCTAAGTGAAATGGCTTCTTGAGTCCAGTCATTACACCCAAGTCTCAGAGCCAGTGAAATCTCTTCTCTTGACAAGGAAGACCAGTGCTGTCACATTACCTACTTCCATCAAATCACACGTGCCCCCCAAGAGGTTTTTCCCATGCTAATGTCTTTAGGGGCATCAGAAAAGATTATACCCTTAAAACTTCCATTTTCTTAATGAAAGGCATTCTTTCAGCTGTGAAGCATGCCAATGTAGGCAAGTGGGGGTAGAGGGGAGTTAGACCGCAGCCTTGTCCATGCTCGTACACACTAAGAGCACACTGCAGTGTTTCACTGCTCTCCACCTGTGTGGTCTTCATTGTGTGGCTTGACCTCTCTGAGCTTCCATTTCCTCTGGTGTAAACTTAGGCCAATGATGCTAGATGAGGACTAGGCCCTGCTCTAGGACTCAGCATCATAAAGACAGCCAATCTCCATCCTCAAGGAGCTCCAGGGAATCACTTTCTCCTCCTGAGTTCCCCGTCCCTCAGAGCTCATGTACCTGGCAAGACTCTAACTGTAGGCAAGTCAACAGGCAACCGAGCCAGGTACTGTCAGTGAGAAATGCTCTGAGGAAACCACAGGTGACCCAACATCACAGTGGAGCTAGGAAGTTGCTTCTTTGGAGAGTGAGCAGACTCAGACTCACTGTGCAGACATGAGTGAAGGGTAGAATCCTGCCAGGCACAGAACAGAAAGTCAAGCAGCCTGGGTAGAGGGGAGAGCAAGTGCCTGTGTTCCAATGGAGGCCAGGGGAAACTCAGGCCCAGGGGGAAAGTTAGCGGCACTGGGAGTACCAGGAGCAGAGAGGGAAGGCAGAGGAAGAGTAGAGACAGGATTCAAGTGATGTTAAGCTCTGTAGACTTGGAGAGGAGCTTGGATTTCATTTCAAGGGCAACGGGAAGCCACTCAAGGATTTAAGAATGGAAATGCCATGAATAAATGAATGAATGAGGATGAATGAATGGGGTCCATGAAACAACTTTTTAAAGCTATTATGCAAATATAAACATGCACATACATACTCAAACAAATGAGCTGTGTATTTACAAGAATAAGCTGTGTATTTATTACCCTTTTATTCTGTGCTGCTCCAACATAATGGAAGGTTATGTTGGGGAAGATGCAGTAGCCTGAAATAACTAAGTGAAGGCTAGATCTGGATACTTAAAGAAGTCACCTGCAAAGGAGGCAAAGAAATGCCACAGGGTTTTAGTCATCTTGTCTATGGGTATGAGTCCACAACTCTAAGTGCTGAGTGTCATTTGAAAGAAGCCCTTTAAAGAACATGGCAAAAGAACAGCACAAAGCCCAAGTGTACATTTGCCAGATAAGTTTTATAAGTGCTCTTAATGTTTTGTGAATGACATTTGTGGTTTGAGATATTACTTGCAGGGAAACACAGATTTTAAGAGAGCTGTCTCTCAAGCAACTTAAAAAGAGGCAGAACTGGGTTGGGTATCTTAAAAGAAACATCATGCCTAGTGATGTCAAAGTATCATACGTAAATTTCAATTAACATGTAAATGCACATATAGTTGTCACATGTAAATAACATGTAACAAATATGCAAATTTCCATAAAATGCAGAAGAGCAAAAATAAACTCTTTAAAATTACTATTTTATATATTGCATATGTTTTCAATTATATGTTAGTAAATTAATAAGTTGGTTATTCTAAGTTTAAATAATTAAAAATACCTTGGGGGAATTTTTCACTGAGAAAATAGGGATGACCTCTAATTTGGGGTCATCTATTTTTAGGTGTGTGCTGTTTATGTAAAAACTCACCAATGGGGTCATTTCTAAGCCATCAATTTCTTGTTTGACTACTCCGTGCATGAAAATCCTAAGAAAAGGTGTTGTCAAGTTATCAGGAGTAAGCAACATGTGTTGGATGGTCTGGTGCTGTGGTGGTTTGAAGCTGTATACACTAAAAAAACATGTTCTTAAAGTTAATTCATTCCTTTGGGTATGGACATCTCATAAGAGGGACCTATTGATGAGGCTACTTTAGTTAAGGAATGACCCATTTCATTCAGGATGGGTCTTAATCTTATTACTAGGGTCCTTTATAAATGGAAGCCAGAGAGAGAAAGTCATGGAAGCAGAAGCTGAAATCAATCAGCAGCCACTGTCGTGTGCCTTGCCATGTGAGAGAGGAGTCAAGAATAACCAGCAGCCCATCTTTGGAAGAATGCATTGTCTCAATGGACATTTTCTCACCCTCAAAACTGTTAGCAAATAACAGTTTGCTTAAGCCAATCCATTTCATGGTATCCGATTTGAGCAGCCTAGGGCACTAAAACAAATACCACCACCCCTGCTCTCTTCTATTTCATCTCCTCTTCTGTTGAGGCTGGGAGACTGGATGTTAAATCTCTCTGCCTCCCTGACTAGGAGGTTCCACTTTAGGTTCTTTCACTGAGAGATATTTATACATGCTCTGGAAGGTAGAAGAGAAACAGGAGCCACTTTTACCCCTATAAGGGCATTAAACATCTAGGCTTTGATTAAATGCAATTCCCTAGTCTTAGGCCTGAAATTGTAGCCCTAGAAAGGGGAAAGATAAGCAGAGGATAGGTAGTATTATATTTAAGAACAAGAAACAGAATTTCCATACATTACTTATTCTCATCTGCCACTGGCCATGGCCTATTGTCATCGACAGAACCATGGCTCCCAAAGACATCCACAGCCTAATCCCCAGAACCTATGAATATGTGACCCTATGTAGAAAAAGAACTCTGCAGATATGTTTAAGGACCTTGAGGTAGGGAGACTACCCTGGATTATCCAGGTGGGCCCAATATAAACACCTGAATCCTTAAATAGGGAGAATTTTTCCTGGCTATAGTCCGAGAGAAATGTGACAACAGAAAAAGAGTCAGAAAATTGTTGGCTTTGAAGATAGAACAGGGACCATGTTTCAGTTGGCTAAAGCTACTGAAATGCAATATACCTTAAATGGATTGGCTTTCATAAAGGGAATTATATATCACAATCTAAGGCTGTGTAAATGTCCAAATTAAGGCATCAATAGGAAGATACCTTCTTGGAGGAAAGGCTGCTGGTATCTGGGGTTCCTCTATCACCTGGGAAGGCACATGGCGATGTCAGCTGTACTTCTCTTCTGGCTTCTGATTTCAAACAGCTCTCTCAGCTCCTGTGGTCCTTCTTGCTTCTCCCAAGGCAATTTGTCTTTCTGAGCTTCTCTCAACTCTCTCAGCTCTCTTAACGGGCTCCAGAAAGTGGACTAAGACCCACTTTGAATTGACAGGTCACATCTCCATGGAAACAGTCTAATCAAAAGGTCTGCCCCCATAAGGTTGGATTAAAATAACAAGTTTTTCTGGGGTACATAACAGATTCAAACCAGCATAGGCCTCAAGCCATAGAATGTGGGCAGCCTCTAGAAGCTGAAACAAGCAAAGAAACAGAGTCTTTTTCAAGCAGTCCCTAACCAACAACAGCCCCCCAGCTCCCTCCTCACCAGGGAGTTCATTCTAAGTCTGGAGTTTCAGGCATTTCCTAGGTCCATCTGTGAGCTGGACTCAAAGCACCCAAGGGGGCAGCTGATTGGTATCACAAACCTTATCTTCCCTGTCTCCCTCCTCACCACCTCACCTGTGTACCTGAACCTCCAGAACCCTTGTCTCAAGTCTGCTTCTAGGGAAACTCAAGAGAAGATGTGTGACTTGCCAAGGGCTGGTAAGTGGCATGGTCAGAACTCCACATAAATGGATCTGTGGCCATCTATACAAACAAATGCCTCTGGACAAAACAAAGGCTGCTGGGCTAATGAGGCTCCAGACCAGGGTCTTCGGCTCTGGACAATCTTCTCTCATAAGAAGCTCACTTCACTCCCCTGCACCCAAGAACCCTCTCTTTTCTCTGTCCCTGGAGAACCAGCATCCATGCCCAGCCTCAGTTCCATCACTGGACATGCCCTCAGAGCACCTACTATACCTCAGTCTAGGGGTTACCAAGAAGAGCAGTTTTCCCTAGATATGCTCCAGCTCAGGGGGTGGGGCAGGAACAAACAGGTAGGCAAGACAAGCAAGCAGGGAAAATAATAGCAGTGACCAAACATCTATCCTGGGCTGGACAATGGAGAGGGCCACAGTCCAGAGCTTAGTGGGATGCTGTGCAAATTAAGTGAAACATGGGTCTCCATACAGTGCCTGGCTTACAGTAAGCTGCCAATTAAAGTTAGCTGTCATCATTATCATTTACATATCCCTTCTTTCATATCTATATGCAATAATAAAATATCACGAGAAACCTGCTAACTTCTCATATTGATCCCATTTTACAGATGGGGGAACTGAGGCCCAGAAAGATTAATAACTTGCCTCAGGACACACAGCAGCAATGATGGAACTCTGTCTCCCAGACCAGTGCTCTAGATATTGGGAACATTACTTGGGACAGTGTTTGCAGCCTGGGCTCTGCCTCTGTGTTCTTCTGGGTTTAACTCCCAGCAGGCTAATGGTGGAACTCATGAGAATGGGCTGCCTGGGAGGCAGGAGAGAGAAATGAGGACTGGGTCACCCACAGCCTTAGCTTGTGATGCTCAACCATTTGTCTCCTGGGCCTGGGTGTTTCCTTGGCTCTGCGTAAATAATTGATCAGCCAGCAAAGCCTCAGTATCATTCCAATCAGCTCAGGGCCTCCCCTTCCCATTGCAACTCTAGAGTTTCAGAAGCAACCATCCCCACCTGAACTTATTTATCAAAGACAAAAGGTTAATGCATTATTACCAGGCCACCAAGTAAACAAGTCTCCTGAGTAGATAGGTCTGCATGACTCTGCAATCTTCATCTGCATCTGCTAAGATGAGAAAAATCAAGAAAGCATGAATTGCAACACACTCTGGAACCCCTGTGATTTCCACTCTGACCAAGCTACTTAGTGGTATCAGTACTTGTTCTGGGCACTGCTAATGCTGTTTCCCTGTGTGCCATCTCCCCTGGGAAGCCCTTCCTGTTTACTCCAGGACAATCCTTCTTCCTGCACCCCTTGTCCCTGCTGTCTGGTGCCAGCCAGTCTTTTGCCAGGTGCTGTGTCATCTACCCAGAAAGCTCCCTGAGGACAGGAACCAGAGCTTGTGCCTTGGATATCACCACCCAGCAAAGAAGGCTCGCAAATAGTATCCAAATATATTTGCTGTTTAGATAAGTGGTGAACTTCTACACATCCTTCAAGACTTAGGTGTTGTACGCTGCAGGAAGCCTTGATTGCAGGGACCAGACAGGTTCATTTCTAGGAGTTCATTTCCCGGCTCGCAGCACAGGGCCTGGCATGGAATAGATTGTAGAATCTGCATAGCTTTTGTTCTTGGCCCTTGACTTTCTCATTTCCTCTGAAGTGTGTGATGCACAGGGTACTCAGTTCTTTTCAGAGAGGAACTACATGTCTACCCCAACACCTCTGTTCCCTATCTCAGCTCCTGGCACATAGTAGGTACTCAGAAAATACTTGATGACAGAATGATCTGATGAGCTCTTTCTCCTCCTCAGCCCCATTTCCTCAATCAACAAAACTTTAAAGGACCCGGACATGCCAGCATTGTACAGGTTTTGGGGATAAAAGGTGGTAAAGAAAGAATCTCTGCCCTCAAGCAACAAGGGAAAGAAAGAAACTAATGGATATTAATCCTTGCTTGTTTGTTTGTTTTTAAAATTTAATCCTCACAAGTGCTTCCTATGTTGATAATCTCATTCTGGTTTTCAATGACAAAAAAAAAAAAAAGGATTAGCCAGGCAAAGGCAGTTGACAAGTTCATAAAATTGACAAGGGATTGGGGTTTCTGTTTGAATCAAGGACTGTCGGACTTCAAAATCCATCTCACTAAGTTTCCTTTCTAGAAAAAAGTTGAAACCATTTTTAAAAAGAAAACATATAATAGTAAGCAGATGGGTGTGGTGGTATGAGAGAGAAAAACACATTTCTTAGTCAATGGACTAAGTGACCTAATGGACAGGTCACTGCTGGCTGGGCTGGGATGTAGCTGCCCAACAGGAGGGGGAAGCATAGTGGTGGGGAAGGCAGTAACTCAGCCAGAACCTGAATGGAAGGGACCAGTCCCACCACAGCATCAGGTGCTGTTGGCCAGGGTGTGCACTGCACAAGGAGCCCTCATATAAGGGCTGCAACCCACATCACAGATGATGACAATGTCTATGCCAACAATCTCTGGACAGATGAGACTAAAATGTTTTGTGGGAAGAGGCACTCTATTCATTTGTTAGGGCTGCCATAAGAAAACACCATAAGCTTAGTGGTTTAAAGCAACAGAAATGCATTGTCTCACAGTCTGGAGGCCAGAAGTCAGAGATGAAGATGTTGGCAGGACCCTGCTCCCTCTGAGGCCTGGAGGGGAGAATCCTTCCTGGCCTCTTCCTAGCTTCTGGCGGCTGCTGCCTGTCCTTGGTGTTCTGTGGCCGATTTCTGCCTCCATCATCACATGGACTTTTCCTGTGTCTCTGTGACCAAATCTCCCTCTCGTCTCACTTATGAAGACACCAGTCATCGGATTAAGGCCCATCGTAATTCAGCATGTCCTCATTTTTAATGTGGTGACATCTGCCAAGACCCTATTTCCAAATAAGTTCCCATTTACAGGTACTGGGGGTTGGGTGGTTGATGTATCTTTTCGGGGATGCAATTCAACCCACAACAAGCACATTTTCCAATTCACATAGTGGTGTTGAGAGGACGGAGGTGGCCCTGACTCTAACCCAGAGTTCGGTCCCAGGGCAAGTGGTCTTCCTGAGGAGCCCAGAGAGAAGTTCAGTTCTAGGATTCATGACAGACCAAAGTAGGCATGAAGTGGGAGCCCAGGAGTCCCACAGGGGCACCCTGTGTTCACTGCCATCCGTATTGACAATACATGAATACCTGAAAGCCCAACTGTAGGGAAATGGTTACATGACTTACCAGATGCCCATAAAATGGAATATTTCAGAGCCCTTTACAAAGTTACCTTCTGTTAAAAAGATATTTTAACAGCTTCAGAAAATGTCCAAGTGATAAAAAGGGTGACTAAAGCAAGACGCAAATCATTATACGAGCTTGCTATGTCTGTGTATTTCATACATATGCGGACTATAAATTTGTCATCTCAAAAGTTTTCTATAATGCACAGGTGCTATTGCTATAATGTTAGAAAACCTAATTTTAAAGCAATAGCTTTCAAAAGACCTAGAACCTCTATCAGAGCCCCTAAAGAAGAACAAGGATTCCTCAATCCTGATTTTCTGTTGGGATTCAGGCAACCCCATCTCCAGGGACAAGAGGAATATGGGGTGCAAGGACTTTTTTTTAAAATACTTTTATTGAGACATCTTCACACACATACAGTCCATCCACGGTATACAATCAGTGCCTCACAATATCATCACATAGAGATATATTCATCACCATGATCATTAGATCATTCCAGAAAAAGTGAAAAGAAAAAATCCATACATCCCATCTCCCTTACCCTTACCTCTCATTGACCACTAATATTTTAATCTATTCAGTGTTTTTTCACTCCTTACCACTCCCCATTAGTTATCTATTTATTTTCCTTATTTTTTTACTCATCTTCCCATATCCTGGATAAAAGGAGTATCAGACACAAGGTTTTCATAAACACATGATCACATTGTAAAAGCTATATAGTTATATGATCTCCTTCAAGAATCAAGGCTACTGGTACACAGTTCGACAGTTTCAAGTACTTCCCTCCAGTTACTCCAATACACCATAAACTAAAAATGGATATCTATATAACACATAGGAATAACCTCCAGGATAACATCTCAGCTCTGTTTGAAATCTCTCCGCCAATGAAACTTTAGTTTGTCTCATTTTCTCTTCCCTCTTTTGGTCAAGAAGGCTTTCACAATCCCATGATACCAGGTCCTGGCTCATCCTGGGAGTTCTGTCCCATGTTGCCAGGGAGATTTACACCCCTGGGAGTCATGTCCCACGTAGGAAGGAGAGCAGTGAGTTCATCTGACAAATTGGCTTAGAGAGAGGAGCAATAAAAGAGGTTCTCTGGAGGTGACTCTTAGGCACAATCATAAGAAGGCTTAGCTTATCCTTTGTGGGAAAAAGTGTCATAGGGGTGAGCCTATTGAATTGGTTGTCTCCACTACTTGGGAGAATATCAGGAATTCCCCAGGTGGGAAAGTTTAATATTTCCTCTTTTCTCCCCAGTTCCCTAAGGGGACTTTGGTGCAGGGCCTTTGAAACCAACCTTGTGGTAGATGGCCATGGCCCTCTCCTCCAACGGTTTACTGCAGGACCCAGTGCCTACAGGTGACCCGAACCCCTCCCAGGAGACTTCCCTGACCTGGAGTGACATCTATAAGCAGCTTTGGGGAAATGGCACGCCCCACCCATGGCACTTCATTGTCCCTGTGACACAGCTCACATCTGGCACTAACACGACTGGAAGCAGGCACTTTGCATATTAGAAAGCAGTTAAGGCATAGGCATAAGGGAGTAATTCAAGTTATCAGGAAGTGGCCAAAGACAGCAGGAAGGAGAGACTCTCCTCTGGCCCTTTCTGGATCTGAGTGCGTAGGTGGAGGTGGGGGTGGAGGCACACCCTGAATAGAGCTGTGGGTCTTAGAAGGGTGAGAAACACCATCAGGAAGAGGCACTGGTATCCCTATGCTGGAAGGGTGGGGGGCATAGAGCACGACCCTGTGCCTTTCGAGAGGGACCAGGTTCAGGATTGAGCCAGCCCTTGCGCCTCCAGCTCCTGGTGTCCTGAAAGCTGGTGCCCAAGGGGACAGAGGGGCACGGAGCACCAGCAGCCTGGAAGGGGAATGGGGAAGCCCTGAGACCTTGGCTTTCCCCATTGCACACTTCTAAACAGGACTTCCCTCTCTCCTGGCTAGCAGGCTGCCTCTTCCCAGGCTCTCCCAAGCTCTCTACTTTTTCTCAGGAAACTGTTCTCCTTTTAATTTTCACATTTCCAGTTTCAAATGCATCTCAAAACAATATTTTAGAAATAGATGTTTGAATTTTACCCCTATCTGTCGCCCCCTCTTCCACAAGAGTCATAGTCACTTTTTCCTGAGCCCTTTCATGTTTTCACATTCCTATCCCTCTGCCTAGGAATTGTTTTTCCTTCACTTTTTTTACCTGTTGAAGCTCTGTTCTTTCTCTGTGCAGAAACTTTCCTCCCTCACCAGCAGTTTAGAACCCCCGCCTCTGTGCCCTCCCCCACCAGCCTCGTGCACACACTGCTGTTCCATCTGTTCCTTGTTCTACCTCCCACACCTTTCTGGAAGCTGCCAGAAGGCAGGCACATGTGCATTCACCTGTACACCTGCTCTGCTCAGCACAGCTCCAGGTGCACTGTGTAGTTGGAAGAAGGAAGGGATTGTTTAAACTAGCTGTGATCACAGTGTAAAACGTTATTTGTGGTCATTTTTCCACTCATCATTCTATCAATTGTTGCCCATTTTTCAACAAGGTAAATCATTCGTAGTATTTTTAATGGCTCTGTACTACTCAATCCAATCCCCATCGCATGTACACTGAGAAGATGCCTGCTGTGTTTAAGCCCTGTGCAAGGAAGGGAGTAACGCACTGCCCATAGAGTCAAAGAGTGAAAAATGTAAGTAGACATATAAGCTAACCCACCCCTTTTACAGATGAGGAAACTGAGGCATACAAGCACTCTCGATCGGTGCTCCTGCCCCCTAGACCAGAAGCAGAGCCCTGTCTAGTTCCTGTAGATCAGACCCACTCCCCAGACTTCTTCCCAGCACTCTCCTCTCTCCGGGTAACAACAAAGGAATGCTTCTTTATTAGTTAGACTTCTGCAAGTTTTAAATCAAACCAGAGCATTCAAATTTTTAAAGTTTGATCAGCTGAGAAATAAGGATATTAAATATGATTAAATATGATTGCATTTGAGAGTACAGACTGTTCTTCCATTACCTGCTTTGATTAAAAAAAGCTATCTGGGCTGTGAGGTAGAAAAGTTAAATGCGACAAGAAAAAAAAAGCCTTCAAGTTTGCTGTCATTCCTACTTTTTGCAGGAAAATAGTGTTGTTTAAAATGTATTCATCTCCATATCAAGAACACATGAGTTAGCATCCGCAGTTAATATTCTCCTCTTTCCCCTTAATTGCTAAAAATAAGAGTGATTAGGAAGAATGGAAAGTTTCCTATGAATCTTTGGGGAACATAAGAAAGGCTACATTCTTTTAATGGAACATAGACCAGACGCTCGGATTCCTATGCTGAAATTTAATTGGTGCAATATTGAGGTTTAAATAGTAATAAAGGTTTTTGTCCTCGGGTTATAAGGGGAAAATTACCCATAACATTGTTTGGAGTATAATATTTTAGCTGCTACCATGGCCCATCTTATTAGTAGTACTAGTGCCACAACCATTTTCCATGTTTCGCTCCTTTGCCTCCAAAAGTTTTTTGAAAGATGCTAAACTTCGGGGAATCTTTCCACGTGGCAGGACCAACTCCCAATCAAATGGATCAGGGCAAAGGAATACTAAGGGGAAGTGCAAAGAGGTTCTTTTCAACTATGTCAAATGTCATATTCTCGAGAGATGAGATAAATGACAAAAAAGAAAGAAAGAAAGAATTTGAGAGAGAGAGAGAGAACGTCTGGATAACGACTCACTTATCTCCACCTTCTAATTGAAAAGTTGGCTGAAACTCAAAATGTGGTGATGCTGCCCCTATTACCACCAAGGGAGAAAATGATCAATCACAGATTAGCCTTACATTAGTGAAAGTTGAGACTGTCATGAAAGAAAGAGAAAAATGAGATTAAGTAGCTTTCTGTCAAATCATTGAAAGACATACAGATTGTAGAAACATAGTGATTGACCATCATCTTGCATATTTCTGTCAGAATTAGAAACCAGGTGTTGTTTGGAAGACATGAGAACTGGACTCTTAGCCTCCAGGCGTACATGGACTTGGTGTTGGCTAATTACTCTGAAGCCAGAGAGTTTGGAGTTGCTTTGGGTCCCCTCAGTTGTGACAGTGGAGATTTAAGTCTGGGTCTTTGTTCAGGGTCCAGGAACACTTCATATGGAGAAGTGACAGGCATAGGGTTGTCAGATTTAGCAAGTACAAAAAACTGAATTCCCAGTTAAATTTGAATTTCAGATAAACTAGGAATAAACCCTTAGTATAAGTATATCCCATGCAATAATTGGAACATACTTATACCAAAACATCGGTCGCTACTTAAGTGAAATTTAAATTTAACTGGGCACCAGTATTTTACCTGGCAACCCCAGCAGGAGGCAAGCTTTGTGTCCGTCCTTCACCTTGTCTTCTCTTCCCTACATTTGTTTCCCAGATCTCCTTATCTGGGCCCTTGAAGACCCACAAAATACTCAGGCGCAGCAGGATTTCCAGCAGGAGGGAGCTGTTAATATGAGCAGAAGGGAGAGAGACAGGACCTGTTTCCAGAGGCAAAATCAGAAGTTCTGGGACAGACCCTTCCAGAGAGCCCCTCAGTATCTATTATATTTTAATAACATGGCATAAAAATCCGAGCAAGGGTGCCCCACTAACCTGTTAGAAAATGGTTTCATTGTCTTCTCTGGGTCAGCCCCAGTTTGACTCTTCTAAACAGATTCCTCTCTGCCCATTCTAGCTGAGTCTTCCGTATCTTGCAGCACTCCACATTTCTTTTCCTTTTAGCATCTCGTTCTGTTCTTGAGAACACTGAGCCCTCACAGTTCCTTCCTCTTCCCAAAGACCTGTGATCATTTTTTTTCTCACTCAAAGCTCTCAACGGCTTCACTTCTTAAGCACACTTTTATTTTCGATCTGATAGTGCATACGCAGGACCCCCTCTGGAGGTGAATGTTCCATTTCAGGAACCTTCAAAAGTCAACACTTATCGCAAGTTTGCTTTGTACAGGCCACTGACCTAGGCACCTGGGTAAGAGACAATGGAAGCCAGCCCTCTGCCCTAAGGGACGCAAAAAGTCTAATCTCTGATAAACTTGAAAAATCCTTAAGGAAAGCACAGGTCTTAAAGAATGAGTTCATAGGAGGGCTAATCTGAACAGTGTCAGGTATGGTCAGTCTTATCGGGCTTCCTGGAGGAGGTGCCTAGGCTTGAAGTCGGAGAGTCACTGTCAGTGTAAAAACTGAACTCACGTCAACTCCCCCATGGGCTTATGAGATAACAACCCCTTCCCCAACCAGGTCAGGTGCCCTGCATTTATGCCTCCAGGTCCCCCACATTGAGGAGTATCACACATCTGATACAGTGTGCAGTTGTAGCCCAATCCCGGTTCTCCTTGGCAGCAGGCCACCATGGGTGGGAACCGTTTGTGACTTCTTTAGCTCCGTGCTGAGAGCTTGGTGCAGTGGCTGGTGAAGGGCAGGTACTTGATAAATAATTACTGGATTAATAAAATCCTCTGATCTTTGTACCTAGAGTGTGGTCACCGACACTGGACATCAATGGGAACTTGTAAAAAAATGCAGAGGCTCAAGCCCCTCCTCAAACCTGATGAATCAGAGTTTGGAATTTAGCATGCCCTAGGGGATGCATGCACATTAAAGTTTGAGAAGCTCTGTTTGAAGGCTTGAAGGCCTCTTTAAATTTGTCCAGGGAGTGGGGGAGGAGGGCATTAGCAACTATTTGCTCCAAAGCCCCCTACTGCTTCTCTTTCTCTGCCTCCTCCACTTTCCATAACTCCCACACTTCCCCTGGACCCCAAGCACCTCCTCTGGAAGCCTTACCAGGGTCCAGTTTCTTGCCCAACCGCCCACCTTCTAGTGGCCTATCTGCCCCACAGACTTGGGAACTCAGGAAGACAGAAACTAGCTTTGAAAATGCTGTGTTCCCTGTAGCTAACAGAGTCACTAGAATCAAGTAGATGCTCCGTAAATAATTATTGAGTAATGTATTAACCCCTAAAACCTAGGACTTCTGGCTCTAAGGCCATGCCCGTGCCACCCGCAGCAGGTGTCTCAAGTACAGAAGGCAGAGACATCCCAGCCAACACCCAGTCCATGCAGGGATCGGGGTGGAAGCACCCAGATTCGGACCCTACCGGAGGGGAAAGTTGTACTTCCTGGTGTTGAAATGGACATGAAAGGAAAGGGTGCTCCACCCACTGGGCAGAATGGCTACAGGGAAAGGCGTTGCCAGGGTCATCTATAAGAAGCCTGGAACTCTAACCAGGTTGAGAGGCACGAGAAGGCAGAGCCCTGAAGGAAAGTGCCGAACAACACTCTGCCATGGGATGGGTTTTCCCACCAGATGTGCATCATCCAGGCAGGGGAAAGTTTCCAGCAGCCACTGGAGAAACCCCAGGCAGGGCCTCTAGCATCGACCAGGATACAGTGAGGGCAACCCTAGGGGCCTTTCTGATTCAGAAGTTTGTGATGTAGACCCCAGACCTGTAAACTTTCTCTGTAAAGAACCAGAAAGTGTTGGGGGCTCCCTGAACATACGTCTCAATGCAAATACTCCACAGTACAAAAGCAGCCTCAGAAAAGATGTAGACGAATGGGCAAGGTGTGTTCCAATAAAACGCCACTTATAAAAACAGGTGGCTATCCACGGACCCTTATTTGCTGATCTTTGATCTAAAACAAACCTCAGAAGAAACTAAGATAAGAGACAGTTGTACACTTTGAGTTTTAGAGGCCAAAGTAGATACCGAGGTTGTCTCATGGTAGAAATGTGCCCTGTTTCTAGCTTGCTCGGGGTCATGCTGAGACATCCAGGAACTCTCCCAGGCAATAGAAGCAGCTGATGAAAACAGAACTATCTTAACTAAAGAGAATAAGCTAAGTCTGCTCCTGCTCCCAGTTTGTGACAAACAACCTCCTTGTGTTGCACTCACAAGGAGTGCACTCACAAGGAGTCTCCATCAGTGGAGAACCCACATTTTTTGAGCACACACATGCATGGGCGCACTCACATTCATATATATACACTCACATGCATGTGAGGAAGCAAAAGGAAATCATGCATGGTGCCTGACTAGTGGGTATTTAAAATATTACAATTAATATTTCCCTCAAGTAAAAGAGACTCCTTCATAAATGTATAAATGGTGTTTGAACACTAAAACTGATGGGTTTATGGAGTCCAGTCATCACCCTGTCCAGGCTCCCATTTAGAAACTCGGTCACTCTGACACAGAGCTATGGCCTCCTGCCTCTGTTATATTACTCCTTCCCTGTGCCTCTATCCATAATCATGCTTCGTAACCACATTATAACGCTGAAAACACTTGGCTCGTAGGCATCCTGTATATAACGAGAGCATTCATTTTATTTATTTAAAGCTTGGCTTGCCTGGATGGTCTCCTGAGATAAAGCATCTTATATTCATGGGGGTCCAGGTATCGTTGAAAGTGCATTCATTCCAATATCACTGCTATCAAGCCAAGTCTTCGAAGCGAGGCTAAAAGCACTTTATCCGACATAAGGAATCTGAAAATCTACAATGGGAGCATAATGTTAATATCGCTGTTAAAATAATGTCCAATGGCTCTTTCAAATGAGTATATCCAATTGTTGTTCTCGAGCCATAAGCCAACCAGCCTCATTCATCAAGGGCTAGCAAGGGACTGGCTTTGGGGGGACGTCTGCATCCTTTCTGCAATGTGCTTGTCGTGGTTATTAGGCTGGACAAAAACAGGCATCCCCGTTTTCCCTCAGGTTCTGTTGCTTAAATAATTCAAGTGGTCATGTAAAGAAAGCTCAAAGTACAGAAAGAGCAATAAGACCTTGCTCTTGGTGCTTGACTCTTTGAGTTCCTTCAACAAATACTCACTGCATATGAACGCTGGGTAGGGAAATGTCTGATCTGTGGAGAAAAAGAGAGGATCACGATAAAACTTCAGTCCCCCGGTCTTTTCTGGTGAAATAGAAAGATAAGTAATTATCTCTAATATAGAAAGAGCTGGAATAAAAAGAGAATTATGGGACAGTGCAACGGTGGCTCAGTGGCAGAGTTCTCACCTGCCATGCCAGAGACCTAGATTCTATTCCCAGTGCCTGCCCACACAAAGAAAAAAAAAAGAGCTTTATGGCAGAAATGCAGCGAAAAATGTTAATGTGACAAAGGTGAGGGAATGTAGGATTGGCAGTCAGGTGGAAGAGATACTTGAGTCGGTTTTGCAGTTTAAATAAGAGTTGGCAAGGCCAAGGAGGAGGGAGAGTAAAGAGGACTTCCCATGGAAAAAAAAGATGGATAATGCACTTTCTGAAAATGAAGAATAGTTTGTTATGGTTGAATAGTGTTCCTCAATGCTTGCAAAGATGATCTTGCTTGGAAACAGGGTCTTTTCAGATGTAATCAAGTTAAGATTAGGTCTCACTGGATTAGGATGGGCACATAATCCAATATGATTACATTTACAGGAAGGAGAGAAGAGACACAAAGGAGATGGCCATGTGACAATGGAGACAGAGATTAAAGTGCTACAGCAGCAAATCAAGGAACTCCGAAGATTGCTGGCAAACACAAGAAGCTAGATAAGGCAGAGAAGGAGTCTCATTTAGAGATTTTGAAGGGAGGATGGCCCTGCCCACACACTGCTTTTGAATGTCTAGCCTCCAGAACTATGAGAAAGCCCATTTCTGTTGTTTGAAGCCCCTCAATTTGTGGTACTTTGTCACAGCAGCTCTTGCAAACTCAGTCTGGAATGGGCATGTGACAGAGGGAGCAGCTGGAGGTAAATTTAGTAGCCTGGAGGTGAATCGTGAAAGGCTCCATTGGCCAAGCTAAGGAATTCAGGCCTTGTTTCAGTGTTCTCCTTGCTAAAGCTAATACCATGCAATGGATGGGCTTGAAAAAGGGGACTTTATTGGCTCGTGGTTTTGAGGCTAGAAGAAAATCTGAAATCAGGGCGTGCTTTCTTGGGTGTTCTGGGCTGACTGCTGGTGATCCTTGGTCCTGGGCTCCTCCATCACATGGCAGTGCACATGGCGGCCTCTCCTGGCCTCTCCCCTCTCTTCTGGGTTCTGATGACTTTTAGCTTCTGGATGCTCCTTCTGGCTTTTGTGTCTCACTTTCACTCTGCTTATAAAGGACTCCAGTAATCTGGATTAAAGCCCATCCTGATTCATTACGGCCTGATTCATGAAGTCACATCTTGAAGAGATCTTATTTATAATGGGTTTACACTCACAGGAATGAATTAAGTTTAAGAAGATATTTTGCTGAGGTACATAGCTCCAAACCACCACAGACTTTAACCTATGTGTCAACATCTATAGAAATATGTTCCAGGAAACAACAGTTTCGTAAGACATTAACAAAAATTACAAAAATAAGTTTGGGGAAACTGGGGTAAACTCTGCACAACTTCTCAGAGGCTTTAATAGGCTTTGGAACCTCCAAGAGAGAATTCAAAAGATAGGTTATTTTCCAAATATTTTAATCATAAATATATTTATTTTTTTCATTTTAAGAAAGGCATCTCCTGGGATTTGTATCCCAAAGAACATACTTTTGGAAAAACTATTAATGAAGGAGCAGGAACCTGTGGAGTGATTTTGAGTAAAACTACAGATCAAATGTCTATAGATGTTCAGGACAGAAGTCTCACTCTAGCAACAGTAAAATATGGAAATGGGAGAAGGGATAAGACTATGTGATGTTTCACGTAAGGCTTGAGGAATCCCTGAGGACTAGAGGCTCTAAGTTTATCACTGGGAAGTTACTGCTGTTCCCTGTGAGATAAAGGGACCCCAGGAGGAAGCACAAGATGAGACTGAGCAGAAAATGAGCAGAATTTTATACCCGTCCACGGCAGTGCCCAGAAGACCAGTCACTGATTGGCGGCAGCATGATTTTAAGCTCATTTTCTCCTGAAAAGTCAAGAGGAGGGCTAAGTTTTTTATGCAATGCTATGAAACGCATATTAATTGTTGCCACGACTGTAGTCTTTTAGTGAAATGCATATTTATAAACCTTTGTGGAGCATAGCTCATTTACCTAATAGAGCAAGACTTCTCTAAAGCTACCATCCTAATCTATCAGGTAAATATCCATTTATAATTGGTTATTTAATCCTTGCTGTTTTCCCAATAAGTCGGAGTGGCACTGGAAGGCTGCTTTGTTCCTCAGTGGAAGTCTACCATCCATCATAATGTCAATAGAGATAGATACATTAAAGGAATTATGAAAGTTACTGCCCAGGACAAGAGCTAACATTCAGCGGAGAGAAATGCAAAGCATAATGAAACAGCTGCTGTGGGTGAGGAGGACAGAATTTTTCATTTTAATAACCAGTCACACTTGAGTGCAGAAGGGCAGAAATAGAAGGCTGGCAAGAGCGAGCTACGATACTTGTCTGAGCTTTTCCTATCCTCCCAAACAGGTTCTTGGATGGAACTCCCCAAAATAGAGAAAGGTGTGCGTCCTTTTCTCCCAGGACCCTCACTTTGTATCACCCCAACATACCCACACACAAACACTTCTTTGTGTGTGTGTGTGTGTGTGTGTGTGTGTGTGTGTGTGTGCTGTATGGTAGGGGTCACCTTTTATTCTTTTTCCATGTAAGTATCCCATTATTGCAGCACCATTTGTTGAATTTTTGTTGTTTGTTTGTTTTTTCCTTTGTTTGTTTTGCCTGTTTGTTTTTCGGAAATGCATGGGCTGGAAATTGAACCCGGGTCTCCCGCATGGCAGGTGAGAATTCTAACACTGAACTACCCTTGCACCCTCGACACTTCATTTAATTTTGTGTTTTTTTAGCAACTCTTCTAAGCAGGTCCCTAACATATTGAGAACATCTATTAGATGCAGAGTACTTCTGATTATAGGTTCTCATTTAATATCTTCCCAACAATCTCAGGTGCAGTTTCACTGGAGAGGAAATGGAAGCTTAGTGATGAAAAGGGTCTGCCTAAAGTCCCACAGCCAGCAAGTGGCAGAGCTGGGACTTGAACCCAGAACCCACTTCCCCTACTCCAACTGCTTCTCCCATTAGGGTTGAGGTTGGACCAGGATGCTCTACAGGTACATTGGATAGGAAGAGATACTGAAGCCAGGAGAATATCCCAAGCTGAAGGACATCTGGGAGCAGAACACTTGACAAAGAGGAAGCCAGAGGCTTTTTCATTCCAGAATTGGGAAGCTCTCGTACAGTAGGCAACCTAGAGAGAGACCCCAGGGCAATTCAAAGACCCAAGAAGAGTTGCTACTTACTCAATTTTCTCCCACTACTCTAACACTGTCTTAGGCTGCCAGAGCTGCTATAATAAATTACCACAGACCAGATGGTTTGAACTACTCATGGTTTTGGAGGCTAGAAGTTCAAAGTCAAGGTATCCTCAGCACCCTGCTTCTTGTGAAGTCTGTAGGGTCTTGGCAGTGGCTTGTGGGAAATCTAGGGCAAAACTCAATCTCTGCTCTGTCATTTGGCCACTTGTCTCTTTCCCCACCCACCCTGCATAAATCATCTGTCCCTCTCTCCAACTTTCTTCTCCTTATAAGGACACCAGTCATATCAGCTTAGGGCCCACCCTGGCTCAGTGTGGCCTCATCTTAACTACTTACATCTTTAAACATCCTATTTACAAATAAGTTACCTTCACAGAACCTGGGGTTAGCATCTGACCATGTCTTTTGGGGGCACACAATTCAATCCATAACAAACGCTGTTCCTGAACTTGAGCTTTGCAAACATTTTTTTTTACAGGTCAAACTCTTCTTTGGAATTCCCTTTGATACATAGATCAGGCACAGCTGCTATGTTTGAAGAGGGATCCTGTGTCTTGCCTCTCAGGGGCCTTCACACTTCTGCACTCCCCTGGTGGCCCCTGACTCATTTCCTTGAAATCCTAGTCTCCAAACCCAGTGGGCAGCCACAGGTAAAACCACAGAGTGGGGCTGGCAGGCAAGGGGTCCACACTGATTCTCCACTGGGGGTCTTTGCCCTCAGGAATAAACCTACCAAAGGATGGTGGGTTCCTAAATCTGTATAAACCCAGTTGATATTCACCATCTTTTGGCACAATGTCGACACAATTCTAAATCTCCAACTGCAGGCCATTTGAGGTGTTTCGATAATCATTGAAAAAGATGAGATGGGATGGGATGGAAATTAGAAATGAGAAACAATAGGCAAGTTCTGGAATGAAAGACAGCATATTGAGCAAGAGATTTTAAAGCTTGGCTGGGAACTTAGCCCTAATACATGCTGGCAGAACAAATCATAACTTCAGTATCAGGAACCCATTTCATCTCCACAGTAGGAATTGTTGTTCCCATATTACAGATGGAGAAACTGAGGCACAGAGAGTCCAAGTCCTATACCCAAGGTCACAGAGCTGCTGAGGGTTCAGGCATTGAAGGCCTGGGAACGGGTCAGTTTGACAATATCCTTTTTCCATCAAGACCCACCATTTAGAGAAAATACGGTAGCATTTTCTTTCTTTGGGATCGTCAGAAAATGAACTGTTTCACCAAGTAGATTTTTCAGGTAACTGAAACATATACCTCTGAGCCCTAAAACGTTTTAAGAATTTAATTATTTTAATGGAAACATTTCCTCTGTTCTTAAAACAGCCTATTCAGTGTGATTAACCTTGTCTCCTTGGCTCAGGGCCATCAGCTTGAACTTCACTTTTATACCAGGATGTAACCCAGCCATATATCATCTCCAGGCTGCCCCAGCTTCTGGTCATTCATCACCTGAACCAAGCAGCTTCTAGGCTTCTCCCCACCCCTGAGTCCTCCACCATCCCTCCCTCAACACAGTCCTCCCCATGCAGCAGAGTGCTCCTTCCACATTCCAACTGCCCAGGGGCCCTACATGCCCGAAATCCTCCGTGGCTGCCCATCACCCACCTGCTGAAGTCTTCCAGACCCTCCGCCACCCACCACCTCAGGGCACCTCCCTCCATTCAGGGACATTCCTCGTCTGGTCTGGTCATGCTGAGCTGAGTGCAATTAATCCCCCCCAAATGTTCCATGCTGTGGTCTGCCTCCCGGCCTTCGCTCATGCTGTCCTCTCTGCCTAGGACAGCGATTTTCAACATGGAGACAGCAGACCCCGCGAGAGCCTCTCCGGAGGTCTGTGCGTGTCTCCCTCTCTCAGCTTCCGACCTGTGTGAGGCTGGAGTTTCTTCATACAGCTCAGCCTAAGCAACACATCGCAGCAGCCCAAATGCAGAGTTCAATGTGATGAGCTCTCCTAAGAAAGCAATGTTCAAGAGATTTACAGAAAGATCAAAGTTTTCTCACTAAAAGTTTATGGTTGTTTTGTTTTGTTTTGTTTTTCTAATTTTATATTTTCATTTTGGAAAAAGAAGCTATTTTTCATCTTTTTCACATTTTTGTTCACAATTCCATGCGAGTGGAATACGGAAAATGTGGAAAAATCCATATTTTCAGTGGATTAGTATTTCTAAAGTTTCTCAGTTTTAATTTCCAATAGAGTAAATATTTACAGCTATTATCCACATAAACAAAAGCTCTTTGGAATCCTCAACAATTTATGAGTGTTAATGGCTGTAGGACCAAAATGTTTAGGACCCACTGACGTCGACCTCCTCCGCCTCCTCCTGTCTAACTCTTAATCCTGTTTCAAAGCCTGCTCAGGCGCCGCCTCCTCCTCCAGGCTGGACCCCAAGCCAGGACAGTCATCCTGCCAACACACATCCTGTCTTTTCCCTCAAACTCAGGTTTGTCCCCCTCCTGGATAAGTCGGGCTGTTTTCAGATCTGTCTGAATTGAAGACCAAATTGCATTCCCTGGAGGAAAGGGACCAAATGTGCCTTTCTCATCTGAATACTCACAGACCTGAGCACCTGCTTGGTACTCAGATGGTGTTTAATGAATGCATGTTGTACTTAAATGAACTTGTGTTGCAGTATCCCCATTCTGGACTTACATCCTCATCTAATTTACCTGCCTTGGATAAAGCTTGTAAGCTTCTTAATCTTTGGTTTCTTGGGGAATAAAAATAAAACTGATATCCTTGGGATTAGATGAGATTTATGCTTTCAAAAGCTGCGTGTAAACCTGAAAGCGGCTCTGGTGAGTTTTTGCTGTGACTGTACAACGAGGTCTTCGTGAACTCTCAGGCTGCAGGTCAGCTCCAGGCAACTGTGCTTGGGTCCCTCCTTCTCACGTTTGATTTGCATGGAGGTATTCTGAGTCACCCTTGCAGTTCGAGGGGCTGTGAACATTTCCCACCACTGCTGGTTTCTTGCCCCCAGCAGCATTTCAATGCTTCCCCAGGCCTCTCCTTTTATTAGTCTGGACTGGGAAAGCAGAGAATCAAGCTTTCCAGAACCAGGGTTAAACAGGAGGTTCTGGGTGAAGACCAGAGAAGAAGGCAGAGGTTTTCCTGGCAGTCTTCGTTAACACATTTTCAGCTCTTGAGAGAACTTTGCTTCTACTTGCTTGTGTCCATCGCAGTGATCTGGAGAACTGAGGTTGTCAGAAGTCTGTCTTACAGCTATAGAGAGTGTAGCTGTGCAGTGTATGGAAAGAAGAGAAACTTGGATTCAAATCAGAGTTCCACCACATACAAGGTATAAGTCGGAACAAGTTGAGTCTCAGTCTTCTTATATTAAACATAGCCAGTAGTATCATCATTTTAGCACATTTTAAAGATTAAATGAATGTTATAAAGTGTTTATTATAACCATTGGTTATAATAGAAACTGTGATTGTCATTATTTTCACTACTGTTTTGTGAACTTTCCAGGCCTATTGATAAATACCACCCAACATGAAGAGATATAAAAGGTAGTTTGGACTTGTCACGTGGAGAAGCCATACCATGCGTTGGAGGGATTTCACAGGCAGTTCCAGGAGCGTAAAACCAAATACCCAGTGAACATAGTCACACTGCCTCTCCTTCTCCCTGGGTCTTGCTGGTGAAACCCTTCACACCCTAGTGGAAACAGGGTGCACCAGGCAATGCTTACATGTCCCCCTTTATTTCCATTTTGCAGGACTCCTAAGTCCCCCCAGAGGTGGAAGGGAAGTAAGTTCTTAGAATATGACTGACATTATTCTTATTCATGGTCTCGTTCATTCAGTCATTTTAAAAATGAACATCAGACAGAACATCTAGACAGAGGATCAATAAAGAAATAGAGAATCTGAATATTACTATAAATGAGCTAGACTTAACAGACATTTATAGGACATTACATCCCACAACAGCAGGATACACCTTTTTCTCAAGTGCTCATGGATCATTCTCAAAGATAGACCATAGGCTGGGTCACAAAGCAAGTCTTAACAAATTTAAAAAGATTGAAATCATACACAACACTTTCTCGGATCATAAAGGAATGAAGTTAGAAATCAATAATAGGCTGAGTGCCAGAAAATTCACAAATATATGGAGGCTCAACAACACACTCTTAAACAACGAGTCGGTCAAAGAAGAAATTGCAAGAGAAATTAGCAAATACCTCGAGGTGAATGAAAATGAAAACACAACATATCAAAACTTATGGGACGCAGCAAAGGCAGTGCTAAAAGGGAAATTTATTGCCCTAAATGCCTTTATCAGAAAAGAAGAAAAGGCAAAAATGCAGGAATTAATTGTCCACTTGGAAGAACTGGAGAAAGAACAGCAAACTAATCCCAAAGCAAGCAAAAGGAAAGAAATAACAAAGATTAGAGCAGAAATAAATGAAATTGAAAACATGAAAACAATAGAGAAAATCAATAAGACCAGAAGTTGGTTCTATGAGACTATCAATAAGATTGATGGGCCCTTAGCAAGACTGACAAAAAGAAGAAGAGAGAGGATGCAAATAAATAAGATCAGAAATGGAAGAGGAGACATAACTACTGACCTCACAGAAATAAAGGAGGTAATAACAGGATACTATGAACAACTTTATGCTAATAAATACAACAATTTAGATGAAATGGACGGGTTCCTGGAAAGACATGAACAACCAACTTTGACTCAAGAAGACATAGATGACCTCAACAAACCAATCACAAGTAAAGAAATTAAATTAGTCATTCAAAAGCTTCCTAAAAAGAAAAGTCCAGGACCAGACGGCTTCACATGTGAATTCTATCAAACATTCCAGAAAGAATTAGTACCAACTCTCCTCAAATTCTTCAAAAAAATCAAAGTGGAGGGAAAACTACCTAATTCATTCTATGAAGCCAACATCACCCTCATACCAAAACCAGGCAAAGATATTACAAAAAAAGAAAACTACAGACCAATCTCTCTAATGAATATAGATGCAAAAATCCTCAATAAAATTCTAGCAAATCGTATCCAACAACACATTAAAAGAATTATACATCATGACCAAGTAGGATTCATCCCAGGTATGCAAGGATGGTTCAACATAAGAAAATCAATTAATGTAATACACCATATCAACAAATCAAAGCAGAAAAATCACATGATCATCTCAATTGATGCAGAGAAGGCATTTGACAAGATTCCACACCCTTTCCTGTTGAAAACACTTCAAAAGATAGGAATACAAGGGAACTTCCTTAAAATGATAGCGGGAATATATGAAAAACCCACAGTTAATATCATCCTCAATGGGGAAATATTGAAAACTTTCCCCCTAAGATCAGGAACAAGACAAGGATGTCCACTATCACCACTATTATTCAACATTGTGTTGGAGGTTCTAGCCAGAGCAATTAGACAAGAAAAAGAAATACAAGGCATCAAAATTGGAAAGGAAGAAGTAAAACTATCACTGTTTACAGACGATATGATACTATACGTTGAAAACCCGGAAAAATCCACAACAAAACTACTAGAGCTAATAAATGAGTACAGCAAAGTAGCAGGTTACAAGATCAACATTCAAACATCTGTAGCATTTCTATACACTAGTAATGAACAAGCTGAGGGGGAAATCAAGAAACGAATCCCATTTACAATTGCAACTAAAAGAATGAAATGCCTAGGAATAAATTTAACTAAAGAGACAAAAAACATATATGAAGAAAACTACAAAAAACTGCTAAAAGAAATCACAGAAGACCTAAATAGATGGAAGGGCATACCGTGTTCATGGATTGGAAGACTAAATATACTTAAGATGTCAATCCTACCTAAATTGATTTACAGATTCAATGCAATACCAATCAAAATCCCAACAACTTATTTTTCAGAAATAGAAAAACCAATAAGCAAATTTATCTGGAAGGGCAGGGTGCCCCGAATTGCTAAAAACATCTTGAGGAAAAAAAATGAAACTGGAGGTCTCGCACTGCCTGACTTTAAGGCATATTATGAAGCCACAGTGGTCAAAACAGCATGGTATTTGCATAAAGATAGATATATCGACCAATGGAATGGAATAGAGTGCTCAGATATAGACCCTCTCATCTATGGACATTTGATCTTTGATAAGGCAGTCAAGCCAACTCACCTGGGACAGAACAGTCTCTTCAATAAATGGTGCCTAGAGAACTGGATATCCATATGCAAAAGAATGAAAGAAGACCCATCTCTCACACCCTATACAAAAGTTAACTCAAAATGGATCAAAGATCTAAACATTAGGTCTAAGACCATAAAACAGTTAGAGGAAAATGTAGGGAGATATCTTATGAAACTTACAATTGGAGGCGGTTTTATGGACCTTAAACCTAAAGCAAGAGCACTGAAGAAGGAAATAAATAAATGGGAACTCCTCAAAATTAAACACTTTTGTGCATCAAAGAACTTCATCAAGAAAGTAGAAAGACAGCCTACACAATGGGAGACAATATTTGGAAATGACATATCAGATAAAGGTCTAGTATCCAGAATTTATAAAGAGATTGTTCAACTCAACAACAAAAAGACAGCCAACCCAATTACAAAATGGGAAAAAGACTTGAACAGACACCTATCAGAAGAGGAAATACAAATGGCCAAGATGCACATGAAGAGATGCTCAATGTCCCTGGCCGTTAGAGAAATGCAAATCAAAACCACAATGAGATATCATCTCACACCCACCAGAATGGCCATTATCAACAAAACAGAAAATGACAAGTGCTGGAGAGGATGCGGAGAAAGAGGCACACTTATCCACTGTTGGTGGGAATGTCAAATGGTGCAACCACTGTGGAAGGCAGTTTGGCGGTTCCTCAAAAAGCTGAATATAGAATTGCCATATGACCCAGCAATACCATTGCTGGGAATCTACTCAAAGGACTTAAGGGCAAAGACACAAACGGACATCTGCACACCAATGTTTATAGCAGCGTTATTTACAATTGCAAAGAGATGGAAACAGCCAAAATGTCCATCAACAGATGAGTGGCTAAACAAACTGTGGTATATACATACGATGGAATATTATGCAGCTTTAAGACAGAATAAACTTATGAAGCATGTAATAACATGGATGGACCTAGAGAACATTATGCTGAGTGAAAATTCCAGCCAAAAACTAAAAGACAAATACTGTATGGTCCCACTGATGTGAACCGACATTCGAGAATAAACTTGGAATATGTCATTGGTAACAGAGTCCAGCAGGAGTTAGAAACAGGGTAAGATAATGGGTAATTGGAGCTGAAGGGATACAGACTGTGCAACAGGACTGATACAAAAACTCAAAAATGGACAGCACAATAATACCTAATTGTAAAGTAATCATGTTAAAACACTGAATGAAGCTGCATCTGAGCTGTAGGTTTTTTTTTTTTTTACTATTATTACTTTTATTTTTTTCTCTATATTAACATTCTATATCTTTTTCTGTTGTGTTGCTAGTTCTTCTAAACTGATGCAAATGTACTAAGAAACGATGATCATGCATCTATGTGATGATGTTAAGAACTACTGAATGCATATGTAGAATGGTATGATTTCTAAATGTTGGGTTAATTTCTTTTTTTCCATTAATTAATAAAAAAATAAAATAAAATAAAATGAACATCAACAATATGCTTGGAACTGTGCTGGGTCCCGAGGAGTCAGCTGGAAACACAATGACACCAATCCCGTGCTTATGGAATTTACATTTGGAGGGATCTGTATTAGTTAGGGTTCTCTAGAGAAACAGAATCAACAGGGGACACTCGCAAATATAAAATTTATAAAAGTGCCTCACATGACCGCGGGAATGCAGAGTCCAAAATCCACAGGGCAGGCATGCTGCCATTTGAGAAACCCTGAGCCTTGAGCCCAGGCTCACCCACTTATGCACAGGCTCCCAGACCCCAAGATCTCCATCAGTCCACTCACCTGTTCTCATTTCTGGTCCTCATTCTGGCTCCTTGCCTTGTCCATACATCTTTCATTCCCTGCTCTGCTCTTGACCCTTGGGTGTGACAGGCCAACCCTGGGTGACCTCTGTTGGGCATGTTCTGGGTCTCCACTCTAGCTTTCCTGCCCTTTGAACTGGCAATGCTGGGATAACCCCACCCTTGCCCTGGTTGGGGGCTCAACCATATGAATATCTTAGACTAGGCTGAAAGCAGCCCTCTACTACCTCCTCACCTTGAATCACTTATTAATTTAATAAATATGTCTTGGCCATCTACAATGTGGTAGGCATTGGATTAGGTGCTTGGCACACAAAAATGAATAAGATAATGCAACATGGTATTCAACAGCCAAGTTTCTGAAACCATATAAACCTGAACTTAAATCCCAGCACCACCACTTACTTGCAGCCAGTCCTGAGTAGGTCACTTAAATACCCTAAGCCTCGGTTTCCTCATCTGAAAAATGAAGCTAATACTACCTATTGCAAAGAAATGTCAACAGCCTCAAACATGATTCAACCAGTAATAATTGATAAATACTATTATTAATATAAGAACACAGTCCTTTCCTTCAGGGAGATTACTGCGGGAGACCAAGAGAAAACAATTTCGGTTTGTCTTGATAATAAGATTGATGATAAGGAGTAAAGAAAGGTGAGATGGAACCAGGACCTTTCTGCTTTTGTAGAAAACCTCCTGAGATCCAAAGGCTGCTACATTGTAGTCCAGTTACCTCTTGGGAAAGTGCTTTCTCTACCCACAGACAAAACCCAACAGGATATAGCCAGTATGTGTCCTTAGGGCTTGGTCTGACTAGGACTAGAAGGCCTAGAAAAAGCTGAAGGGATGTAAAAAATGTTGACCTGCAGAATCAAGATCCCCAAAGGCCTTGATTAACTGAGGGGGAAGCCAGTTTTCTAACAGGATGAATCATCCCTGGGTTAAGTGAAAAGCCCTGTACATGGGCTCAGAAACATTCCAGAATGTGAGACCCAGGACACTGCTTCATTCACTGCCATATCCCCAGAATCAAGAACAGAGACCAGCCCCAAGGAGGGATGCAGTGAATGCTGGCTGAATGAACTAATAAATGACAGGATTGCATGACATGTGTCATAACACCTGTTTATGAGAAACAATAAATCGGTGGTTTAATAAAAAATAAACACAATCTGACTTAAAAATTTTTATAGCTTCCCCCAAAAATCTATCTAAGAGGCTGGTCTGCAAAAATACAATACCTAGAGTGGGACGGGGTAGTCCTGGCTCCCCCAGATGTCATCTGGAGGAGTTGCTAAGTCTTGGAGTCAAAAGAAGGTATGTGGCTAGAAATTATGTCATATTAGAAATGATGGAAAATGAAGGCCATTCAGCTTACAGAAGACCCACTGAGCATGTCAGCTGTCTTCGTGTGATTTTCAATGGTTGCTGTGGGGGTGGATTCAAGAAGTAGGATAGTCACCTGCCATGAGACATTGCTCCAGATTCTAAGCACTGGGCAAAACTTGAGAAGTCATATGAGTTCTGAAAGTCCAGACTGTGGGCCTCACAGCACTGATCCAGAAATGTTGACTTTGAGGTCTAGTTCTTGAGTAGAATACAAAGCATGAGTCTCAGAATATGAGAGGCATGGATTTGAATCCTGTTTCTGCCACTTACTAGTTGTGTGATCTTGGCCCCATCTCTGGGCTCAGTTTCTGTATTTGTAAAATGGAAATAATATACCTTATTGTCAGGGTTGTGAGAATTCAATGAGATTATTTTTGGCAAATATTTGCATGGCAAGTGTATTAGTTTCCCACTGCTGCCATAACAAATTGCAACAAATTTGGTGGCCTAAAAAACACAAATTTATTATCTGATAGTTCTGTAGACCAGTAGGTCAGCACGAGCCTTACTGGACTTAATTCAAGGTGTCCACAGGGCTATGGTCCTTTCTGGAGGCTCTAGCAGAGAAACCATTCCCAGCTTCCACATTCCTTGGCTTCTGCCCTTCCTCCATGTTCAAAGCCAACACCCTGGCATCTCCATGATCCCTCTTCTGCAACTGCACTGACCTCTGATTCTCCTCTTCTACTTATAATGCCTTTCATGATTATACTGGGCCCATCCAGATATTCCAGGATAATGTCTCTCTCTTAACGTCAGCTGATTGGCAACCTTAATTCCATCTGCACCTTAGTTATACTTTTGACAGGTAAGACCACATATTCATAGATTCTGGGGGCAAGGACAGAGTCATCTTTGGGAACCATTATTTTGCCTTCCACCAAAAGTGTTCCAGACACATTATTGTGATGCTCGTCTGTTGGGATACATGGTTTGGAGACCAAGCAGGCCTCTGGGGCTTGGGTGCTTTCTCCAAGGGGGCCCAGTGTGAAGCATGTGATGACAGGTGGCCCCTTTGCAGTGTGCCTGGGGGTCAAACTCTGTCTTTTGTTTCCAGGACTCTTATTGTATCTAACATAGGCTGAGCCACATTCAGTTCCTGTCACTCTAAGACTTCCACAAGGCTGAGCCACATTCAGTTCCTGTCACTCTAAGACTTCCACAATGACCTGCCAAAAGATGGAGCACATTAGGAAGTGGTACCCACTGAGCATGCTCACCTGGGTGCAGGGGCCTAAGGGAGCTTATGCAAGTACAAGAGGGCCACATCATCAGAAGGCCAGATTTTCTCTGAGCATGTGAAGATGCAGTCATGACCCCTTAGCCCTGTACAAATTTGCATGATTGGAAAATCCAGACTGTCCATGAAGTTTTAAGCAGAAGAGGCTTTAAAGAGGAGAGGAAGAAAGAAGTCTGTGGTTATGGAAGTCTTACCATGTCTCAGGCACCAGACCATGTGCCACTTAAGTTCTCTCATCTATCTTCAAAGAAGCCCTGTAAGGAAGTCCACCATCCCTGCTTACAGAGGACAAAATGACCCTCATAATTGTTCAAATTACTAAGCAGGTAAGCATTGGGTACTGGAATCAAATCCACATCCCATGGCTTGGAAGTCCCTGCTCAATGCAACATGCTTCATGTCAGGTCTTTAATTGGAATCTTCATGTTCATTCAGTGGATGGGAAGTGTGCTGGTTTGAAGTTATTGAGTACCCCAGAAAAGCCATGTTCTTTAATCCTCATTCAGTATTGCTGAGTGGGATCTTTTTTTATCATTTCCATGGTTATGTGAGCCACCCAATTGTGGGTGGTACCATTTAATTAGGTAGTTTCCATGGAGATGTGTCTCCAACTATTCAAGGTGAGGTTGTTTATTGGAGCTCTTCAAAAGGGAACCATTTTGGAAAAAGCTTCAGAGCCGACAGAGCAAACACAGATGCAGAAGGAAAATGCCCCTGGGGAAGCCATATGAAATCAGAAGAGAAAGCTAACAGATGTCACCATGTGCCTTCCCATCTGACAGAGGTGTTCCAGATGGTATCAGTCTTTATTGAGCGAAGGTATCCTCTTGGTGGTGCCTTAATTTGAACATTTTCATGCCCTAAGAACTGTAAACTTGCAACTTAATAAATTCCTTTTTTAAAAGCCATTCCATTACTGGTATATTGCATTCTGACAGCTTTAACAAACTAAAACATGAAGGGAGAGGGGGCCTGGGATATACATTCTGATTCCTCCCTTCCTAAACTAAGACTACCCTGGATTGCATTGTCCCTAGGGACTACCTTCAAATAACGCTATTATAGTAATTCATATTCATTATAGAAAATTCAAAATATATAGAAAAGAAAGAAAAGGACCTATAATTTAATCACCCAGAATTAGTCATTAATATCATTTTGTCTATAGCTCTCCAATTATCTCCAAACATACATATTGCTTTTTTTTTTGCATGGGCAGGCACCAGGAATTGAACCCAGGTCTCTGACATGGGAGGCAAGAATCCGCCACTGAGCCACCATTGCACAAGCCCATATTGCTTTTTATAAATTGAAATTATTCTGTTCATAATAAGTATTGATTTTTTTGGCTTATTTTCACTTTATAGACCATAGACATTTTCCTGTGTCATCACCTATTCTTCAGCCATGTCATTTTTATAGCTGTATATGAATGTAGCACAATTTATTGAACACTTCAATAATAATATTTATATATATGCATAATAACATTGCTATAAAATTCCAATAAATAAAACTTCATAAATAATCAAGAGTTTCCATAGGAAACATTTCTAGAATATGAACATTGTTGAGGCCCTTGACACATGCTAACAAAAAAGGCCTTCTAGAAAGGATATACCAACACTCCCCTCACTGGTGCATGAAAGAGTTCTTTTCCTACCCTGATAATAGCTCTAATTTTTGTTATTGTTCCATTATTGCTTCTTTGGGTTTTGGTTTTTACATGGATACCAGCTCATGTTTTATGGATTTAAGGACTCTCATATGCAATGGTCCAATGGTCCCCTTCTCCTAAGATTTAACTCAAGGTTCAGCAAACTTCTTCAAAGGGCAAGAGAGTAAATATCTTAGGCTTGGCACAGTGCACAGTCTCTGATGCAACTATTCAATTCTGCCATTGAAGCTTGAAAGCAGCCACAGACAATGTATAAGTAAGTGGCTGTGGCTGTGTGCCAATTAAACCTCATTTATGGACATCAAAATTTGAATTTTATATGACTTTCACGTATCGTGCAATATTCTTCTTCTTTTAAATTTTTTTTTCCAACTCTTTCAAAAAGTAAAAACCATTCTTTGCTCACAGGCAATACAAAAAAAAAACAAGCAGCAGCAGACATGGGCATATTTGGCCCACAGGTCTGAGTTTGCCGACCCCCTGATTTAACTGAAGGTCCCATCCCTGCAAGACTGTCATCCCTTTGAACATTTCTGAAAGAAAAGTTTTTCCCCAAATCTAGTAGTTCTCAACCCTGGCTGTATATTAAAATCACCTGGACAGTTAAGGAAAACCAAAGAAAAAACCCCCATCAAGGCTGAGCCCCACCCCAGATTTGGACTTGGAGTGCAGGCAGAGCATGAGGTGAGAAGTTCTCAAGCTGACCCTAACCCTCTTCTCTAACTGCACTTCAGCTAGGCACAAACTAGCCCAGCCTGGTTCTGCCCAACCCTATCCTGGGCCACCTTGGCTGGGGATCCATAGGATGCTGCCAAGAAGCTAACAGCAGGTAAGAGGAGTGGGGGGTGCATTGAATGAATCTCGAGAGTCCCAAGCGCTCCTGCAGATATGCAGACAGAGGACCTCTGTTTTGGATTTTTTCAAGATTCACAGTCAACCTCCCCAGGAAGACAAAGACAACTGGCAGTGAGAAGGTTAAAAAAAAAGTTCTCTAGTCCACAGGGATCAGCCCAGGCTCCTGTAGTCAGAAGATCTGACCCCATGGCCATGACTCTGTAAGCCCAGGAGCCAAGCATCATGAGCTCTGCCCTTCCATGGCGATTCAGGTTTTGGTCTCTCTCAAGATGAGATGTAAAGAGACTGCCGGCCACAGCAAGTCGGCTTGTTCTGTAACCTGCTGTGGGCACGGAGCCATGCTCAGTCACCACCCTGCCTTATTCCTTGGGCCCTTCCCACTCTTTGCTTTTCCTTGAAGATTTCAAGGTGATGACAAAAGAGAGAACAGTCTTAGCATTTGTTAATACCCACTTGACCCACAAAAGAAAATTTGCCAGTCTTCCACAGCTTCTAATTTAAAAACCATTAGACCGTTCCGCTTGGCAGACCAGATCTAAATATTCTTAAAGGGGTGGTTTAATTTAATGATTACCTTAACAAGCCCCCTTTTAAAATGATGATCCGCCAAATTCGGGGGATTTGTTTTGGAATCTGATCCAATAAGTGGCTTTGTACAAAGAGGAGCAGAACGGAATCTGATTTGGTTCAGAAGCAGTGAAAATCATGGAAATTACTTTGCATATTTAATCACTGTGGAAACATGAGTACAAACTACTTTCTAGAGATTACCTTGAGAAAAAAAAAAAAGCTTCAGGCTTTGCAGCCAGCATGCCAAGTACTTTGATTTATAAGGAATGATTTGGATTTTATGGAACACTTAATGTTTCAAAGACTTCAACCCACTCAGCCATCGGAGAAAGACACACTTGAAAGAGGGGAGCAAAGGCTGGGCTTGGAGACATAGAAGTGACAATAAAGGGGTCTTCAACTTCCTTAGTTTTTGCACCAGTAGTGACCGGTAGCTGACAAAGTCTAGCTGGGAACGGAAGAGAAGATGAGCTGTTCTTCCACAAAAAAGAACTCTGTGCCTGGTGTCCAGAGCTGAGAGCACATCATTCATTTTAGGACGATGGACGACCTCCTGTTGGTCCTACCTGCAAAAAGCAAGCAGGGAACTCCACCGGCTCTGCCCATGGAGTCTCAGGAGGCAGCAGTCACAGTGACAATTTGGGGCTCTTGTTTGCACCCAGCTCTGCACTAAGGAGCCACGGGGTCTGGGACTGGGGTTTGTCACTTCCCGGTGCATTTGCATTCTCATTTTGCTCCTTCCCTTCTTCCAGGTTTCCACTTCCCTATCACCTCATTGGCAAGACTTTCCCTAATCACTCATCTAAAAGAAAATGTCCCCAACACCTTCTTTCTCTCTTGAGGGTGTTGATTCTTCTTCATAACCCATATCATCTCCTTATTAATTTATGATTTGGCCCCTCCCATTAGAATGAGGCCAGGTGTTTAGTCTGCTCCATTTACTGGCTGTTACAACAAAACGTAGGCCAGTGCCTGGCTCAATAAATAGGTGTTGAATGAAAGAACTAGTTGGGCCAATCGCCCCATTACTTGTGTGAGGTTAAAATGGGATACTGTAGGTGTAAGGGCCTGACAAAGTAAAAAGAATTGTCCACAGGGAACAAAAGGCATGGTGTATGCATGAACTTTGCAGTGAAAGAAGCCTGTCTTAGAATCCCAGCATAGCTACATTCTCATTTTCTAACTGTGTGACCCTGTTGCAGAGTTGCCCCTCTGTTCCTCAGCTTCCAATCTGTAAAATGGGTTCAGCAATCACCTACTTCATGGAGTCACCACGAAGGTCCAAGGTGATGCATTTAACAAGACTTGTGCTTGGCACACAACATTTGTTCAATAACTAGGAGTTGATATTGTGATAGCACAGGTAAGGAAATGACAGAAATTTCAGGAAGGCACTGTTCTAGCACTCACCTTCAGGTCTTCCTGGAGTTTTCTTCCTGACCAACACCCTCCTCTTAGAAAAGCCTAAGCTCTTCTCTGGAAGAAATGGAAAATAGATGGGTGCTTTAAAAAGCTCTCCAAAAGGCGTGATGTTTTCAGACCAGCCCCATGTCCCAACAGCTGGCAGCCAGTTCCCATTGTAAAACACTGGTAGGCAAGCATCTGTGTGTATGTGTACACACTCATCAAAGGCGCAAACTTATGCAGTAACTACACACTTTGGAAGATATATATGTGTGTTTGTGAGTGTGGGGGTGTATGTGTGTGTGTTTGGGTTTGTGTGTGTCTGAAATGGATTATAGAGACCAGATGTGTGTGCTGCATGTGTGTGTAAATAATGAGAATGCCGCATACACACAAACACACACATACCTGCTCCTTGAGCTTTTTCCTCATGTCTTCCTTGAAGCTTCACAAGTTTCAGAGCTCAGCAGTCGACAGGTTAATGAACGCACTCTTTTTCCCATATGCACTGAACAGATAATTTTCTTTTACTCTTTACGATAAGTTGAAGAAGCATTTGAGTGACGGGACAATTTGTCAATCAACTACAAAAGAGAGAGGGAACCTCCTTTGCATAATTTTACACCCGGAAGCTAAGTTCCAAAGGGCCTGGCAGATGCAGGCCTCCTTCCAACCTCCAGGCCCTCCTCCCCTTTCCTTTCCACCCTCTGAACCTGCTAAAGAGGATCTGCCAGAAGGCAGAAGAGTTCAGGTGGCCTGGCTCTGCCGAATCTTTCAGTGGCTCCACCCTGCCCTTGGTTCCACTGCAAAGGTCCTGTCTCAGCAGGACCAACCAGCTCCTCCTGCTTCTCCCCAATTTGCCTTAGCCACTGGCTGTTCCCCAACAAACCAGCCACCATGCTGGTCCTCCCTGCCCTGCTTCCTTGTGCCTGCCTCTCGAGTTCATTCACTCATTCCACGAAAAGCACATGGAAAACCTGTTAGGAGCCGGGCATTGGAACAAATGCAGGGCTAGAGGGGGGAGGTGGGAAGAAAAAGACAGATCCAGAACCTGGCCTCAGATGACATCCATTCTGGGGAATGGTGGTAGCATCCCTCCCCCTTTTGCTCACCTAGGAAAGCCTCAACGCTCAAGACTGTAACTATGAAGGTGTCCTTCACACCCCCCCCCCCACCACTCCCTTCCCTCCCCAGCCACTGTTTCCTCTACGGCCTTCTGTGTCCAATATAGAGCTGTCGTTGTAATGCCCTTAGCACTTCCTTGCACATATATACTTTCTATCTGCCTTTCTGTCTTAGACAAATCCCACACACACAATCTCATTCAATTTAGGGCCCCCAATCCCTTGTACACGAAACAGGGCACAGAATATGCCTTCAAAGTACTTGTAGGCTAAGTTAACCAATTGATCAGTGGGTGGAAAGTAGAAAGGAAGGATGAATGAATGGAAAGGTGGGTGTCCTCTAATGGCCAGTGAGGCAGAGAGGACAAGGCAACCCCCCAAAAGATTGTATATGATATATAATTATATATCAGATATGTATAACTTTATTATAAGGAATTGGCACATACAACCATGGAGGTTGGCAAGTCCAAATTCCATAAGACAGGCTGCAAGCTGGAACTTCTTATAGAGGAAATCTCCAGGGGCAGCTGGCTGGCTGGAAATTCCAACAAGAGCCAATGCTGGGGTTGAGGCAGAATTTCTTCTGACCTCTGAAATCTTCAGTTTTGGCTGTTAACACCTCCAACATACTTCATGAGGAGACTCCCCACATTGCTAAAGGCAATCTCTTTTGTTGATCTTAGATACATGCAGTTGTTTATAGATGCAAATCCCATCTTGAAATGCACTGTTACTAATAAACAGACCAAACTACTGGACATCATAACCTAGCCAAGTTGACACATGAACTTAACCATGGCAATGCAGTGTTATGGGGATATAATCTTGTCTCCCACAAAGACATGCCCAAGTCCTAACTCCCAGTCCTATGGCCCTGAACTTATTTGTAAAGAGGATCTTTGAAGATGTTATTGGTGAAGGTGAGGCCAAACCGAATGAGAGCAGGTCTTAGACAGAAGGAGACAGAGAAAGAGATTGAATTATGGATTGCCAACAAACCAACCAGCAGAATAGCACCGACTTCAGAGAAAGCACATCCTGCTGATACCTTGATTTTTGGCCCTTCTGGTCTCCAAAACTGTGAGACAATGAATTCCTGTGGTTTAAGTCAACCAGTCTGTGCTATTTGTTATAACAAACGAAAACACCCACTTAAATGTCTTGGGATTATTATTATTATCTAATTATGCCTTGCATTTTGATCTTCTATTTTGTTCTGGCTATTTATAAATAGTATTTCAAGTCCTCATAACAACTTTACAAATGAGTATTATTATCCTAAGGAAACTGAGTATCAGAGAGATTAAGCAACTCTCCCAAGATCACACAGCAGAGCTAGGTTTAGAACTGTGGGTGGTCTGAATTCAAAGCCATTGCTTTTTTCTCACTCCCATGTTTCTATGTCTGCATCTGTGTATGAGCTTGGAAATTCCTATAAGGTTCCCACCTGATGTCCCTGGGGCTGGCTTTCCTCGTGGCCAATGTGAGAGATGTCTTCCATGAAGGGCCCCCTACTCCAACACTAGCCACCTCAGGTGCAGGCTTTGCTAAAACCTGAATTATGGAAATAGGTTGTCAATTACCCCGGGTGGCTATGTAAAAGAATTACTGCAACAGTCACAGTGAAAAGAAAACTTTATTTTCCCCACTTTCCAGTAAAAGCTAATTCAGAATAACTCCATTTAACAGTTATTTTATGCTGAAATACTGAATACCTCAGGGAGTCTTTTAGGGATTTTAAAGTCTCTTTATTTATAAATGATTCATGCTGCATTTTCAGAAAAACCTACAATTAGTGTGGGTAGCACAGAAGCTCCTTAGGGAAAGGTAAAAAAAAAAGAAAAAGAAAAAGGAAATATACATGCATTCTCTGCACCCTTTTACCCATTGTTGTTTTGCAGTGGACTATAAAAAGAGAACTGAAGAAAAAAAGCAAGGAGATATTTTGTCTAACCTTTTAATACATGCCCCGTTTGACAGTATTTGTATAGTGGTTGTTCCCGTGATCTGCTCACCCACAAAATTCTTTTAATGCACGTTTCAATTTGGCACATGATCTCCATAGCTGCAGAAGCTTAGTGGAAGTAGAGATGCTTGGGGTAGATCCCATCTCAGCAGGATCCGCAGGGAGCCCGGGACCAGGGGCTCAGCCCAGGGGCCTGAAGAGATGGTAAATGGGAGGCTCCACATCCTTGGTCCAAAGCAATCCAGGAGAGAGATCCTGTGAAAGAGTTCCAAGTTCCCTTATTTTTCTCAGCCTCGTTTTCATCACCCATCTAGTGAAGTGTAGCATCCCTCCCTTGTGGTGTTTAGTCTTTCAATCATGCAATTAAGGCATTCTTTTTGGACTCCTGTTCATGCCAGGTGTAAACAGCTCCTGACCCCAGAAGCACATGTTTTCATTAGAGGAAGGATATTGAACAATGTCAGTGGTGGGGCAGAGGTTGTCAGAAACTTGGAGAGCACAGAAGGAAACAGGACATGCTTGGGAATCAAGGAAAACTTCCTGGAGGAAGTGAGGTGCAAAAATCTGGAAATCAGAGAGAGCCCAACATGTTCAGGCTCTTGTGGGCAGTTGGGCACAGCTGGAGTAATAGAGCATCAGAGGTGAGAGAGTGATAAAGATGAGCTTTAGAGGAGGGGTGAAATGATTATTTTTGATAAGAGGGTTTTGAAAACTCTGGAGTTACACGGTCCTACACAGTTGTAATTTATTATCCAACACTGTTACCCTTTTGGACAGATGGGGTGAGGGGTGGCAGTTTAACTCAGAGATGGACCTAGAATTTACCAGTGTCACTGACAGCAGATCACAATATTACTTTTTCTCAAGTCTTCCTACTGAGTTCCTTTATTACAATGGCAGGACTGAGAAGAGTTACCTCATCCATCCATGCATTCATCTGCATGCAAAATTGACCATTTCATTTTTTTGTGACAAGTATTTTGGAGGTAAATCTAGTAGAACCCAGGGTTCCCAAAGAAAACTATGGGGGGAAAAAAAGAAAGAAAAGGAAAGGTAACTACCCGCATCCCGAGCAGCCTTTGGAATCCATGCCCTGTGTCCTTCTTCTCCCAACTGGAAGTTCCTCAGCTCCTTCTTTTATACCTATCTCTCCTGAGTTAGCAGATGCATAGCCAACACTTGGGAAAGATCATATTTTGCATTTAATTGAATTATTTGCACCAACCATTTTTTCAAACCTCTACTATGTGTCAGCATGAAAGATGTAACAACAAGACAGTCATGAAAGTAACCCAGTTCCTGTCCTTAAGAGCTTGCTTTTAGCATAGGGAGATTTCACTCATGCGAAGCTGGGACAGAATGAGTGGATGGGAAAGCTGTCCATGAGAGCAAAGGCAGAATAGGTCAAAGTGATGGGGACCAGGGATTTTACCTCCAAGGTTGGTGGACTCTGAAGCTGAGTCTGCCAGAGCCTGCCATTTACTAGATTATGACATGGGGCTAGTCATGAAACATTCTGTGCCTCAGTTTCCTTATATGTAAAATGGGATAAGCAATCTTACTATCCATGCTGAGTTGTTTTGATGAACTGGTTAATTCATGTACAGTGCCTTGAAGAGTGGTTGGCACATAGTAAGTACTCAGAAAGAGCAAACTAATCTCGTCATCATCATCATAACTATTGCCATCATTATATGATAGGTTCATTAGATGTTGGGGAAGAAGGTGACTCCTTCAAGCCACTTCCAGATGTATACCCAAACATCAAAAGTGTATGTTCACCCCCAAAATTGTACATGAATGTTCATAGCAGTATTATGCATAATAGCTGAAAAGTAGAAACAACCCGAAGTCCATCAATGATAAATGGAAAAACAAAAGTGGTCTATCCATATGTATTAGCTAGGGCTCTCTAGAGAAACAGAATCAGCAGGAACTATCCATAGATAAAAAATTTATAAAAGTGTCTCACATAACTTTTGAGGAACAAAGAGTCCAAAATCCACAAGGCAGGCTGTGAAGCTGACGACTCCAATGAAGGGTCTGGATGAATGCCACAGGAGAAGCTCGCCAGCCAAAGCAGGAAGAATAGAGTGTCTCTTCTGAATCCTCATTATAAGCCTTCCAGTGATTAGATTAAATGTCACTCTTTGCAGAAGACACTCCCCTTGGCTGATTATAAATGCAATCAGCTGTGGATGCAGCCCATGTGATCATGATTTAATTCTGTGAAATATCCTCATAGTAATAGACAGGCCAGCACTTGCCCAATCAGACAAACGAGCACCACCACCTGGCCAAGTTGACACATGAACCTGACCATGACACCATACAATGGAGTACTAGTCAACCAGAAAAAGAAGTGAAGTGCTGATTGATGATGCAACACAAATGAGCTTTGAAAACATTACGCAGCGTGAAAAAGGCCAGTCACCAAAGGCCACATATATGATTGTATGAGATGGCCAGAAGAGGCAAAACTGTACAGATAGAAAATATGTTCATGGTTGCCTGAGACAGAAAGGATGATAGTGACTGCTAATGAGTACGGGATTTCTTTTTAGGGTGATGAAAATGTTCTACACTTAGATTGTGGTGATCGTTGCACAACTTTGTAAATATACTTAAAAACATTAAATTATTCATTTCAAATGAGTGAAATTTTTGATGCATGAATTATTTCTCAATAAAGCTATTAAAAAGGAAGAAGAGATGGGGGAATGAAGAGGGGAAAGAGAGGGAAAGCAGAAGGAGTAGAGCCAGTGTTGGAGATGGGATTAGCCAAATCTTGCATAAAATGGAGAGGCCAGGAGATGGCATATCTGGAGGGTAGACAGGCACCAGAGGTCAAGTCCTAAGTATCTAGCACTATGAGTCTGGTCCACTTTTGTTTTTGTTTTAAGGTACTGACTGACCAGTCCTTTAAGGAGGTAAAGGGGTGGGGGGCAGCCGGCAAATGTGAAAGCATATGACCGTCCATTCCTTCCATGCTTAATGTGGACTTACTTGTCGGTAATACAGTAGTGACCAGTGCAGAAAAGCCCAGGCCCTCTAGGAGTTCACACTCTAGCAAGGCTAACACGCACAACCTTGAACAAAAGTGTTTTCTGCCTTTGTAGGAGGCACTCCGAAGTACATAACAAAAGCCATGGATATATGGCAGGTGAAGAACTGGGGCCAGTGATGCCTTCTCTAAAAGAGCTCGACCTGATGGGTCCCTGATCCATATTTGTGAGAGGAGTTGGATGAAGCATAATTCCTAGGTCTGGAACCATAGAAGGAATGATGCTGATTCCCTGAGAAATCAAAGTTAAAGGAAAGAAAAGCACATAGGACTAAAGAAACAAAGAGCAAGATGCCAGCTGGAAGGAGGGGAGATAGAGAGGACCCTGCATAGGGCTTTTTCCGGAGGCCGAGGTTCTCAGACCTGACTCCCGGTTGATCACCTGCCCCTCCGGACTGCAAATGCCCTGAGACAAGTTACCATGGTTTACTCCCCACCAAATCTGTGGGCCTGACAGGCAGACACATACACAGTATGTTTATTGGAAATAATAACTAACACTTATTATTGAGTGCTTGCTGCAGTCAGTCACAGTGTTAAACATTGTTCTGTTCACGTCATCTTATTTAATTGTCATATTGGTCCCTTTAAGTTGTTTGTATTATTGTTGTATTATTTATTATTGTACACAGGTAGGAAATGAAACTCAAAGAGGTGATTTCTCAAAGATCATCCTGCCATAGAAATAATAGCTACTATGCAGTAGGTGCTATTCTGAGTGCATTCAATTTTCATAATAGCCCATTATAGACACATCTATTAGGAAGTAGCAGAGCTAGGATCTGAGTGGTGCCAGGCCAGCTTCAGAGAAGCTGGAGAAGATGAGATTCTCCATTCACACCTGGAGAAGATGGGATTCAGGCTCAGCACTAACCCCAAAACCCCTATTCTTAATTACCGCAGTCTCCTGCTCCAAGTAAATGTAGCAGATCTTCACTGGTCACCACAGTGCATGGAAAATGAGTAGGTTTAAGATAATTTTATAAGAGAAAAGAACTGGAGAGTGTCTAGCCATCTCCCAGACTCCGTGGGAAAAGATGGCACTTAAAATAAATCTTTACTGTGTGATGAATTTGCAAAGCTCTTACATATGTATTGTGACATTGGAGCCTTAAGCCACTCAGTAAGATTTTCAGAGAAGGTCATGAGCTCTGCTTTGTAGATGAGGAAACTGAAGCTCAGAGAAGGGAACTGATTTGACCAGGATCCTCCAGTAAGTGGCAGGACTCAAATCTGGAATTCTGACTCTAAGTAAGAAGCTTTTCTGCGCCACTGTGCTGCTTTCTCCCTGTTGACATTACAATGCTGACAATGCTGCTTCTTTGGAGGAATTTAAACTATAGATGAAAGACCTAGAAGTGAACTTGGGCAATGGCAATGGGGATGGATACGCACGGCCCGGGGGTGGGGTGGGGTGGAGTGGACCATCCGCATGCTCTGGCCTCCCAACCAGGACACGGCAATTGAAACAAGAGGGTATCAAAAATCCATGGTCTCTCACCCCATACAAGACCAACTCAAAAAGCATCATAGGTCTAAATAGAAAATGTAAAACTATATGAGTTCTATAAAAGAAAATAGAGGAGAAAATCTTAGTCAGGCAAAGATTTCTTAAATATAACACCAAAAACATAATCCCCCCCAAAAAATTGAAAAGAAAAAGCTTCATCAAAATGTAGAACTTCTGTACTTTAAAAGACGTTGTTACGAGAATGAAAAAGGTAAACCACAGACTGGGAGAAAATATTTGCAAAACACATATGGTGTTTTATCCAAAATATATGAAAAACTCTCAAAAGTCAATAATAAGAAAACCAATAATCCAATTTTTTAAATAAGCATAAAACATGAGCAGACATGTCACTAAACAATATATATAAATGGCAAATAAACACTTGAAAAGATGCTTAATGTCATTAGTCATTAAGGAAATGACATACCCCTGAACTTCTATCATAATGGTGAAAGTTTACTTAAAGAAAGCTTTGAGGATATGGAGTGGCTGGAACTCTCTTATACTGCAGGTAGGAATGCGGAACGGTCCTGCCAATTTGGAAAACAGTTTGATAACTTCTTATAAAGTTAAAGTTAAACATATACTCACCATGTAACCCAACCATCTGACTCCTAGGAATTCATCTAAAAGAAATGAAAACTTATGCTTACATTTAAAAAAAGACTTTACATAAATGTTTATAGCAGCTTTACTCATAATTGCAAAAAATCAGAGACAAGCCAAATATCCCTCAACTTAGGGATGCATAAACAAGCTGTGGTACATCCATACACTGGAATCCAGTAATACACATCAATAAAAAGGAACAAGCTACTGATACATGCAAAAACAGGATGGATTTAAAGTCATTATGCCAGTGAAAGAGACCAGACTAAAAGACAAAATTCCATGTTTCCATTTATATGACATTATTGCAAAACAAAACCACAGAGACAGCAAACAGATCAGTGGGTGTTAGGGGATGGGGGCAAGGGAGGGGTTGGCTGCAAAAAAAAATTTTTTTTTTGAGTGAAGAGAGCATTCTACCTTTTGAATGTGTTGGTATTACATGACTGTATACATTTGTCAAAACTCACAGATCTATGCACCTAGCAGGAAGAATTTTATTACTGTAACTATATCTTAATTTTTAAAAAGAAGAAAAACGAAGTAATTAATAATTTTTAAAAATCCGTAGGAGGGTGCCCAGGTGATTCAGTGATAGAATGCTCGCCTTCCATGCAGGAGACCCAGATTTAATTCCCAGACCATGCACCTAAAAAAAAAGAACAATAAAAATCCATGGGAAGGTGTGAAGTTATCCTTCTATGAAAGAGCCACCCCGACATAAAAGGGAATTGAGCAATTCTTTGAACATTATAGCCTATCAATTTTTATTTTAGAATTGGCATTGTAGAAGAACATAGTTTGTGTGGAGACAAAAACACACAGGTAAGATATTGAATTTGAGTTTTTTAATAAGAAAAATAGAAGGGTCCAAATATTTAATCGACACCTACTATATGCTATACTACTATGAGCAGTCTACTTTACGCACTGTGCCTTGGTTGGTTAGAAAGGAGGCAGCTGCTTGGGATAGTTTTTTTCTCTTTGTTCTCTAAGTTTTGCTCCCCAAAACTTCTTTGTCAATGCAATGCTGTTGCTTTTTCCCCCTCCGAAAAACAAAGTTTATAATTCGTCAATCAGGTGGGCTACATGACAGCAAACCCTGGCGATGACTGATTTTTTTCCCTCCTGAGCTGACAGAATCAAATAGTTATTTATTTATTTACATACTAATAATTTATACCCTGTCTCCTTCCAAAAAGGATTTGAGAACCTCACTGGATGCCTTGGCACTGTCTCCAAAACACTGTAAGCACTTCGAGGAAGAAAATAACCACTCGAGAAATGGTCTTTGGTTTTATTTCAGGATCCACGCAGACACATGATGAGCTTAATGAGCCCATTACTGCAGAATATGAATAATGGAGAGTCTGAGGAGGCTGCTGTTTTAAAGTGGGATATTAGATTAAAAACCAACTCCACAAAGCTGTCAGTAGAGGTGAGGTAATGTGATCTACTGGTTAACTGGGGCCCAAAGGCTTGACCTACTGAAGAAATAGTTGCTTTCCTCACTGAGCAAGTCATTTAAACTATGAAAAAATTACCAGCCATTAAATGACATCTATGGGTCAACTCTTTACATATAGAAAGTCAACAACTTGACGAGATGGGCAATTGGACTCCTACTTCACTATGGGTAGCAGAGGCTCAGAAAGGGCATGTGGCACATCCAGGGTCACAGAGCAGATTAATGGTCAAGCAGGATCTCAAATCCAGTCCTTCCGAATCCAAAGCCTGTGCTTCCCCTTTATTCTAAGTTGTCTCTGGGTGTCTGAGCCTTACCTGCAAGTCTGACACTGGCTATGTGTAATGATCCAGTGTCCTAAATAACATTACAGCCTTTGCTTGGTTTTGGACATGAATTTTCACCATAGCTGCTATCAGTTAGGATGATCTCAGTTGCAAGTTCAAATTCAAACTGGCTTCAACAATGAGATGATTAATTACCCTCCACCCCCAGCACTAGAGGTCCAGAAGCTGGGCAGTTACAGGTACCATATGCTAAGGGATCTGTTTTGCCAACTCTAAGATTCCCTTTGCCTGGCCCTTTTCCATGTGTGCGCTTCTTCCTTGGGCAGATAGAAACAAGGAAGCCGCAGTTCTAGAGATTTCCTCCAAGGGTAGAAAACAGCCCATCTCCTTGGTGCGAGAGAGCTTTTCTTGGAAGCCTCAATGGTGATCCCTTCCAGATTCCTTGGCCAGGATTGGGTTACCCATACCTTGTGTTACATGATCACACATTAGGTTATGTACGCACATATTGGGTTACATGGCCACATATTGGGTTACCTACCCACACATTGGGCTACACACCCACATGTTGGGCTACACACCCATAGGTTGGCGTATATACCCACATGTTGGCCTGCACACCCACACATTGGCCTACATATCCATTTTTAAACCAGTCACTGGCAAGAGGAAAGGATGACCATGTATGGTGTATTAGTTTGCAAGCTGTCAAAATGCAATATACCAGAACTGGAATGGCTATTAAAAAGGGAAATTTAATAAGTTACAAGTTTATGGTTCTAAGCCCATGAAAATGTCCAAATTAAGGCGCCAACAAGAAAGGCTGATGGGTAAGGAACACCTCTGTCAGCTGGAAAGTCACGTGGCTGGCATCTGCTGATCCCTTGTTCCTGGGCTCCATTGCTTTCAGCCTCTGTTCCTGAGGAGGTTCCTCACTTTGCTTCTCCAGGGCTGGCTTTCATCTCTTGGCTTCCCTTGGTTCTCTTCAGAATCTGACTTGCTAAGCATCTCATGGCAATGTCTGCTTGGCTTCAACCATCTCCAAACATCCATATCACTGTTCTCTACATGTCCACATCTGTATCAGCTCTGCTGTGAAGTTTCTGTCAGTTCTGAATCTTCTGTTAGCTCTGAGGCTTCTGTCATTTATCTTGTTTCTGACTCTCTCCCAAATGTCTCCTCTATAGTAAACTAATCAAGATCCACCTGGAATGGGTGGAATCACATCTACATCTACTCAAAAGATTAGCCCACAATTGGGCATGTCATATCTCCATGGAAATAATCTAATCGAAACTTTCCACCCTGCAATATTGAATGAGGACAGAAGAAACATTGCCTCCATCAGACTGAATCAGAATTAAAACATGGCTTTTCTGGGGTACATAATATTCCAAACCAGCACAGATGATGTGAGAGAAAACTTATAGATGCTTTCTGGTCCATTTTCTCTTCCTGGGAACCCAGGAAGATGTCATTTCCCAACCTTTTTCACAGTTTTATTTGGGCCATGTGACTAGGATTCTACCAACAGAATGTGAACAGAAATGATGCATTGGACTTCAATGTGGTCTTCTGTGCTCTCTCTCATTGACTGCAGAATTCAGAGGAATGAACAGAGGACTCAGAGTAGCCCTAAAAGATAGCACCACCATAGGATGTAGAGATCTGGGTTCCTGAATGCCTCATGAATGGCCACTCACTAGTCTGTACATCATTGAACTTGTAATGTGTTAAGCACTGAAATTGAAGGATGACTTGTCACTGCAGCTAGCACTGGTTACCCTGGCTAACCATCTGGGTGGACTAAAAGGTGGGGAGTCTACCATAATAACCACTGTGTAGCTCAAGTTATGTTCCTTCTCAGCTGGTAGAGAGAACTGATGTCCACTGTCTCCCATGGCCAGGGGAATGAGAAGAGTAAAGACATTGGTGAGCTTCTTTAAAGGTCAAAGTTTAAAGATTATGGGAAAGTGTCAGAGATTCACATTCATCTCTCTTTTCCTTGAGCAAGTCACTCTCCAACTCTGGTCCTCAGTTTCTTCAGGAGCACATGGGGACTAACATCTCTTCAGACTCTGACACCCAGTGGTCAAGATAGACCAAGGGACTCGTCAGCACTTATCTTGGGTTTGGTGCTGTGGGAACAACCTGGGTGGGGCTTGACAAGTAGGTCACCATCAGAATCAGGCCTAACATGCATTTCTGAAAATCTCCACCATGAAGCCCAGGCCACGCTACACCTGTGGGATAGTCACATCTGTGAGTATTGATCTACCAGGCAAGCTCTTCTCTTACTGAAACAATTATTCCAGTGTATTTGATAAAATCCCTACAAAACATGGTTTTCATAACTCTGATCAGAGAGCCAATTCATATAACTATTGTTTATTGTGACTGCATAGGCATAAAACCCCACAAATCAAGCCAATTCCCCAAACCCACTTTGATACCCACATTGCTAAGTCACATCCATAATGCTGCTTCGTAGTCACATACACATTTTTTATTATTAATGCTATCATGACAATATTTATTCACCATGAAATAGCCTTCCACTTAAGAGAGGAAACGTCTGCATTTGCAATGATCCCATGCTTTGTGCATACTGGCTGGTATCTTCACAACAGGGACAAACTTTTTGAATAAAAGTAATTGCCACTAGTTATTAAAGACTCACTTAGTACTGGCTGTGCCTTACATCCATTGTCTGTTTAATTCTATCAGTAATCCTGTCACTTTCAATCCATTTCACAGAAACGAATAACTGAGGCTCAGAAGAGTGAAGTAACTTGCCAAATATTCCACAAATAGTCAGTGAAGAGCCGAGTCTTCCACCCAAGAACTCCTTCTACTTCACCACAGCTGCCTAAGTGCCATCCAGTGCTGAGGAAAAAAAAGACTGTGGTGAGACATAGAAGTCTAAAGTAGAAAGGAGATGCTCCCTAGCTCTAACTGTGACCATGTTTGCTCCCTCTCACTTATTCTTCCCCCCAGAAATTACCAATGTGTCCATCTCACTTCCACATGACCTGATGAGGGAGATAGAGTCCCAAAAGCAATGGTGGGGGAAAATGCACAAAAGCTTTTTGTATTTCAGAAAACCTCCCTATCAGTGATCCTAGGCCATATTTGATGGCATCAGCCCAGGTTACCAAAAAGGCCTTCCTCTTTCCATAAGAGAGCACCAACAGCAATGTGCTGCCATGTTGCTGTGCTATTTCACAAGAATTAGCAACACTTGAACAGAAATGTCTTGGTATCTCATCTTGTGCCTCTTCACCATTCAGTCCTGCCCACAGCCAACCTCCCCAGCCTAATCACTTCCAGGCAACTCAAATAGTTGACAAAGCTAGACATAAGCAGAAAAAATTAATTGGCAATTCAGGTTACCAGGTAAAATACAGGATGCCCAATTAAATTTGAATTTTGGATAAGCAGCAAATAAATCTTTACTAAAAGTATGTCCCCAATAAGTATGTCTGAAATTCAAATTTAACTGGGAGTCCTCTATTTTTATTTGCTAAATCTGCCAAGCATACCGACCATGTTGGAGAGGAAGCCTCTGCTCTCTTTCCTAATGCTCCTCTCTTCCTCTCTGTCCACTTTCTAGACCCATCTCCACGCCCCAAACGAAGAGTCATTGCTAATTTGATCAGCCAGGTGCCAACTATGACCCTGGTCTAAATTTTGCCGGTGGGTAGGTTACTGTCTCAATGAGCAGCATGTACTATTTCCCTCAGCACTCCTAGTTGCTGGGCAATAACCAGAGCATAGCTGGGCCTGCCCCTGTTAATCTTGTTCCAACTCTTCATACCTGCCCCTGGTTGGGGGAGACAGGTGCACCCTGCCTTAGAGACAGCCTCCTCTGACGTGGGATGGGCAGCGGGAAGCAGAGCTGAAGCTTGCCCACAACACTTACCTGATTTACAGAGAGCCCCGTGGCAGTGGCCTTGCAGTACTTGCCCAGTTGGTATGGTTACTATGGATACCGCTCCGCCCTCAAGATCCCCTTGTGAGGGGTGAAGTGGGGAGGGGAGCAGGCTCTGAGCATTGATGGGTCTTGGTTTACCAGTTGGTTTACCTGCATGCTAAGGGCAGGTACTCCATCCAGAAGCCTCAACACACAGGTCCAGAGCTTTCAGCTGCATAATCTCTAACAGCCCAACATATAGAAACATTGCAGTCCTTTGATTTTTATCACAGAGACTTGGACGTATGGACAAGACTGATAATCAGTGCTTTCTGTAGGGCAAAAATTAGTGTGAGGCCGATACTGATGATGAAATGAACAGATAAATAACCCGACTCCAATCTCTCCCAAAACCCATCCCAACCAGGAACCTCTGGCTTTTTTCACACTGCCCAATGAACTGGTCAGTCCTACAAATGATTCCATTGAAATCGGGTCATTTCTTTCTTAAAAGAGCACATGTTCTCATCATTATTTTAAATGAGGGTCCAACAGGCAGGGCTAGTTGGAGGATGACTGCAGGCCTCAGCAGCCTCTAGGCTTACCACCATGGAGCCAACTGCCCTTCCAATATGTTTTCTTTAATAACATCCAGCCCAGACGTCCTGCTAAGCCCTGAAGAGGGACCAATCTCTGTCCTTGTTATTTTTCCTTTTAATCTTCAGGGAGGGCCACAGTGGCTCAACAGGCAGAGTTCTCGCCTGCCATGCCAGAAACCTGGGTTCGATTTCCAGTGCCTGTCCATGCAAAAAAGGAAAAAAAAACAAAAAGAAAGAAAAGAAAAAAACTAATCTTCAGCCCAGGCAGAAAAGAAGAAAATCAAACGTATGCAAATATCTGGAGAACTCCAAAACATCCCAAAGCCAAAGTCAAAATATGTAACCACTCTATAGGAAGAGAGTGAAAAAAATCTGACTAGTAAGTCATTTTTAGGTGCGTTTGTTCTCACCACACAGTGCAACTTTTAAGTATGGATCTATTTCTTCCAGGAGAATGAGTCCCGAGATATCCCTGTTCACATACCGTGTGCCTGTATCTTAGAAATATCTGCTTCTTGCAGATAACCAACCATCCTAATTAATAACACAAAGTCACAGGGGGAGCTTTCTAAACGAAATCATGGCAGGGAAATGATAAGAAAACTATACTGTAGGTGTGGGGTTGTAGGTTCTTTTTTTTTTTTTCCTTAATTCCCAAGTTCCTGCCAGTATTCTACTAGGTCTTATGAATTCTAGAATAATGAAACGTGACACGATATAATCCAACGTGAGGCATCAACATGACATAAGCAAATGCAAAAAGATTCATTATCACCGAGCATATCAGAAATTCACGTGGAAATTCTCTTCCTTTCGTGCCTACTCCTCAGTTACGGTGTTCTGAGATCCCAAGCGGTATGATAATGATGGCTCCAAATGAGAAGAGCCTGCCTGCCTTTCTCAAGCACCTTCCCTTTCAAGTAAGGCTGAAGATTGTACGTAAAAGTCAAAAGCCAGATTGTCACACCCTGAACACAAGGGCAGTTTTTCCTGCTGGAGGCCACACACGGACAACATACCAACTCTGTTTGCCAACTGTCGCCACCCAAACCTATTAACAAGTTTGTTGCCTCCTGAGCTAAAATTACAGCATATGGAACTTTTCCAAGCAAATAAGTCATTTATTTACGATTGCAAGAATTTCCTGGAAAACATCATCATTTTTATTATTGAATGGATCTGTATGTAGGTCATTTAGTAAAGGTGGAAAATCACATTAGCACCTGTCACTGACCTATGGTGGCTCAAAGTGTCTTTTGCTTATAAATAGTCCCTTTTCATCCTCACAAAATCTTTATGGAGTGGAGACAGGCCCATTTTGTGGATGAGAAAACTGAGGCCAAGAGTAGGCTGTAGTTTGGCAAGGTCATGTAGCCTGGAGTAGCAGAGACTGGGAAAAACAGACGCCACTCACTTTTCCAGGGCTCTGTCCATGGTGCCAACTTGTCTCTCAAACTTGGCTTTCATCTCTGTCAATGACCCAGACACCTTCCCAACCCCATAAGGCCATCACAACCCTTGTGAGCAGCAGTTGGGCTTTTGAAATATCACATTATTTCTCTCGCCTGATTTCAGGATGTCTGGCGGTTCATCAGAAACAGCAATTTGAGTACCAACTAGGAGAGAATTCCCACAAAATTCAGTCCCCACCAAACAGAGCCACTCTCTTTTCACTCCAGTAAGTCCCAAATTGCAATTTGCAACTTTTGATGTTTAATGGTGACTTAAAAGCTTTGCTCTCCATGGTTTCTGGGTGCAGGCTCCACTGGTCTGTCAATTATTCTGATGTCACCAAAGCTCTGTGTGACCGCAGAGGTTTCAAGACTGCTGAATTTTAGTTTTATTGAGAAGCAATTTTGGTACTTTTCCCCATTGGTGACAGGGAAAGTTCTTCAAAATCGATACACTTCTATTACTTGTCAAAGAAGGTTTTCCAAGTCTCATATCCTCAAATCATGTCTTTCTCCCAGTGTGACTAATAGTGTGGCTTTATCCAGACTTTATCAAATCCACACAACAGTGGTCTGGCAATGTACACTTGAGGTCCAAGCAAGAAAGAGAGGAAGGTTGGGAGGAAAGCAGGAGGGCAGGAAGGAAAAGAAGAGAGAATAGAAGCAGGAGGAAAGGGAATGTACCCCTAATGGATAGCAGTATTAATATCATACTGTACTGCATACTTTCTAGACTGCTTGTGGGAGTCATCTCACTTAATATAGTCTCTTCAACAATCTGTGTGCTGGTTATTATTTTTACCTACATCTTTCAAATGACAAAAGTGAGTCTCAGTGAGTCAAGGAGCCCTGCTCAGGGTTACCCAGCCATAGATGCTGGCATCAAAGCAGGTCTTCTGAGCCCACAGCCCATACTGGTGATATGACCCCCAAGGCCATCCTAAAAGACCTTTCCCCTTCTGTGACTCCAAGGACTCCAACACCTTTTTAAGTGAGGATGATGCAACCATTGACTTGATTTATAATTAAATATGATGTTCCCATTTTAAAATTGCTTATCTGGAAAGAAAATGAAATTTTACTGATTGGTACCAGAGGATCAAAATATGGAAACACCTGGGCAGGTAACTGCAGTCAACAACAGTGAGGGACATTTGTCCCTTTGAGCACTCTTCTTTCCAAGTCCTTCCCTTCGGTGCTTCTTCCTCCCCAGCTCTCTGAAAGCCCACACACAGGCCAATTGTGTCCACTGAATAAGAACTTAGGTTCTAGGCCCTGTCTCTCAATAACGCAGTGGAAGGAAGGAAGGTAGGAAGGGAGGGAGGGAGCCTGCTGCCATTCTTCTGGCACCTTGCCTTATACTGTAGACCTGACTGAGCTGTTACCTCCTTTTTGGAGGTGATCACGCCAACCCACAAGCAAAATGAGTGGCTCATCTGTCTAAGATTTGTGTCCTCCTGTCCTGAGAACTCACCTAATAAGCATCCAAATAATGGTTGTTCATTTGATTGCATACTTTGGATGGATTGTATGGTGTGTGAATATATCTCAATAAAATTAAATTAAAAAATAATAATAATGGTTTTTGAGTGATACAATCCTATAAGATATCCCCAATGTACAAAAGAGGCCCACAAAATTCAAATATGATCAACAACATGCCTAGTCACACAGCTGGACAGTGCCAGATTGAAAATTGACATCAGGGTTTCTTGCTGCATTTTGGTTGCCTTGAGGGGACTTTAATAACACTTTAAAGTACGACCTGTCTTAGGCTCCTAGTGCTGCCATAGCAAAATGCCACTAAAAACTAGATAGTTTAAAAGAACAGAAGTTTCTTCCCTCACTATTCTGCAGGCTAAAAGTCCAAAGTCAAAGTGTTGACAGGGCCATGCTCCTTCCAAAAGATTCACTCTCATCTCTGCCTGTTTCCTTGTGGGTTCTTTTTCCGGAGTCTCTCCCTATCCTATTCTTTTCTTACAAGGACATCAGCCATTGGATTTAGGGCCTACCCTAAATCCAGAATTTTTTCATCCTGAGGTCTTCAACTAACTACAACTAATTACTTTATCTGCAAAGACTGTATTTCCAATGAAGGTCATTCTCCAAGGTTCCAGGTGAAAATGAATTTTAGGGGGACATTCTTCAAATTCTTACATAACCCCTAGGTCCAGTCTTTGTGAAAGAGAATTTAAGTGGGTAAAGAAGTGGTTTCATGGGTTGGGGTGGGGTCAGGGCTTACTAATGCCCCTTAAAATCCCACCATGCAGACAATTGCCCACATAGCCAAAAGGTATGGCAGGTACTAGCACGAGCCAATTTGCCACCAATGCCCTTGAGAGGCCAAGGGATGCCCAGCCCTGCAGGGAGAAAACACACCAGCCCATTTCTATGCAAATAGCATCACGAAGCAACTCAGCATCTGATTCCTTTCAATGAATCTGTGCTTGCCAAATGCCACCCGGAATTTTTCCACGGGAGAGACACTGCAAGATATCAAACAAGATCTGACAATACATTCATCTTTAATCTGCACAATGCACCTTTACTTTGCAAGTCGTTTGCTTTGCGTGGCATGATTTTATTTCCGATAAATTCTCAAAATTTGCAGCCTCCATCTAGATCGAGGGAAAAATACAGCAGGCAGTGAGGAGGGGGGCTGCAGGCGCAGATTCGCCGGAGCCTGTGGAATTCCAAAGCGTACAGAACGAAGCCCCAAAGTTGCTTCTCGGGAAAGGAGCTGCGTGCATTTTCATTAGGTTCTCCTGCCTCTGTTTCTAAGAGGCATGTGATACAGACTAAATTGGGAAAGGCACAAAGCTTCTTCACTCACTATGCCTGGAATTAATTCCTTGAAATAGAAACAAACTACAAAATTGCCCGCCTGTACCCTCTCTTGCAAATGAGCATTTTATATGGAAAGATGCAATCCTTGCTGAAAACTGGATAGAACATTCCTGGGGAGAGTTTAAATAAAAACCCCTGCCTATTATTGCTATTAGTTTCTTACAGGGATGATACAGGTTATAAATTCAATATTCAGTTCCCAAATAAGCTTCTGGAAGATAAAATCATGTAGCAACATTAATGTTCAATTGACAAAAACTTTTCAGAAGTATATATGCATATATACGTATATGTCTGTATGTGTATATATGTATATATGCCCATGTGTGTACACACACACACACACACGTATATCGGGGAATTCTAAATCTTCCACACCACACACCAATGTCACATTTTAATGTAATATCATGTCCAATGCATATTCATGAAATAAAATCTTGGCAGTGGCACAAGAAAAGTGGGATGAAGTGTGTTTGGCGGAGTGCGTCACGTTTCCAGGCCAGCGGATTTTTTGATTAAAGTCCCTTATCCGTTTTATCATGCATATCCACTCTCTGATTAAAGTGATCTGGGGCTGACACTCACAATGTCAGTATGCACTGAGACCCTTCACACAAGACATGGTTGGAATTTATATCCTTAAAAAAAAAATAAACCCTGTATACCCAACAACAAAACTAAAACAGAGCCACATTAATTTAAATAAAAGTCTACATCGGATGGCGTGTAGATGTGTCTATTCACTAGTTCAAAAAGATTTAACCCGGAATATTCCTCAGTGTCCAACTTCTGATACTCAATATATTTTTTTTCAAAGTTAAGAATCTTCTTTCTGATTTGTTGGGCTTTTTATCAAAAAACATGCCCAGGGACTCCCAGGGCAGAATGTAAAAAATGAATTTCCCCCAGATGCCTGCCTTTCTAACACTGGGAGAGTTAACATGTCCCTTTTGTCCTGAGGTGCTTTCTAAACTCACTTTTGAGAAGTTACCCTTCCCCACTGGAAGCTGGGAGGCACCAGGAGTCCCGCCCCGGTTAGCTCTCATGTATAAACACCAAGTGCTAGGAGTCTTAGGTCTAGGGGTTGACCCCAGGGATTGACTGACCTTTACAAAGTGATGTTGGAGAGAGAGAGCAGGCCCATGTGTGTAAGGCAAAAATGTCGAATCCAGAGACCTGGAAAGAAACAGCTGCTTTCAGAGAGCTGGTAAAGTGTAATCAGTGGGTTTGGGTGGTGTCACAGCCGACCAGCCAGGTGACCTTGGGCAAGGCATATCATTTCATCTCTCCAAGTCTCTGTGTCCTCGGCAATAATGGGGATAATAATCCACACCCAGGGCCTGTTGTGAAGCTCAAATGGAGTTAAAATGGAGAAAGAACTCTGTAAAGAGAGACAGCACTTTGAAGGGCAGGGGCCCCATAAGAAGGTAAAACCGCTAGATCAGCACCAACCTGTGCCTCTAAAAAAGATGTCAGTCCATCTGTCGTTTCAAGAAATCATGTGCTTGCATTTTCTCTAAATGTTTAAATCCTTTGGCTTCCCAGGAATCTGTTCCTCTGGTCCTCTGAGCATCTCCCATTTGGCCAGGATGTCTTCCCTAATGACCTGCCCCACCCTACTAGCACTGGCACCCCAGGTCAGGCAAGATGTTACCCCCCCACCTCCGTGCGCATATACTCCTTTGACACCCCATGGCTCCCCTGCCTCCTTACTCACACAACCCAGGGAGGACATGGGCCATTTACTTGAGGGACCCTACTAGGATGAAAATATAAGAGCTGGACTGTCCCTGTCCACTGTTGTTTACCCAGCCTGCTGCACAGAATCTGGTCCACTTTCAGTGTTCCAGGGGCTTTCTGGATTGATCAAATGGATAAGTGAGTGAATGAATGAAGACAAGCTGCATTGAGAGGTTGCCCGCTGTGTTCCTGGCCACATGCTGGCCCTTACCACTCACTATCTTAGCCCAACATCATAATGACCCTTTGAAGTTGGCCTCATTAAGTCCAGTTTGCAAGGAATGAAATAAGGTTCAGAAAGGTGAAGCCACCTGGACATGGTCACCCAGCAGGAAAGGGCAAAGGCAGGAACACAGGGCTCCTGGGATGCTATGGGATGACTGGTCAGTGGCTCCAGAAAGGAATTAGGAGCTTCTAATTCCTGGAGCCATGTTGAAGTAGCTAGAGAAGAGGTGCCAGATCTGTGGATTTCACAGACCAGTACAATTTTTAAGTACATCAATAGATAAAGAACAATGGGAATCAACATAGACTTGTCAGTGTTCATTTAGCCAAAACTTTAAAAACGAAATTCAAGTTTCTATCTGATATCACTGTCATTTCGTAAAAGAAAGGACTTTTCACACCAAAATTCCAGAACAGACATAAGGATGAATCAGGATAAAAGATGCTTCTTTCAAATGAAGACATCTGGGCTCTTGAAAAACATGCTTCAATGTCTTGGTTTTCCTGTTGTGGCCACTGCCTCCTGCCACAGCTGCCCTGGTCCTTGAACTGTCACTATGGACACCTCAGGCATGCAGCTCTGTGGCTCCCAAGCAAAAGGGGACAAATCTCCAGAACTTGTTACCTTCTTCTTTCTTCAGGATGCATCACATTCCACAGATAGGGACTAGAGGCAGCACTTTCCCCTATGAAATAAGAATAAAGTGGGGTAGGTATGGCTGTGAGTAGCTAAGATCATGCTGCTAGTTCTAAAATCCCTGCCAGTGCCTGTGCCTGCCCATGACTGCAGGAACTTGGGCAATTTATGTAGCCTTTCTGAGCTCCAGTAAGGTTACTTATCTGGAAAAATGAGACAAATGACCCCCCACCCCATGGCTGCTGTGTGATAACATGTGTGGAAGTCTGCCACTTGAAGCCCCTCATGGTTTTAGGGGATGACCCCGCCCAGCAATCTTGTGGCACTCACTGCGTGCTCAGACCCAGCCAGGACAGGCATGCAGCAAAGGTGTCCCCTGAGGGTAGCAGTCAGAAAACCAAGTCAGGCCTCTAGAAGAATGAGGCACCCTGGAAATGCTGGATTTCAGGAAGAATGAGAATCTTCTTTAAAGGGTCTTGCTTCTAACATCCTAAAGAGAAGACCCTAATGGCTATTTACACTCTGGCAAAACATGCAATAATCCCTTTGTTGAGCAGTCATGCCTTGCACAGGCTGGTGGGAGGAGAGAACATTCACATCACCAAGGGAAGCATTTGGTAAAGGAAAATGCATGGGTGTCTCATAACAATCCTGCAAGGCAAATTCTAATAGCCACAGTTTGCAAACAACAAAGCTGGGTCTCCATGTGATGAAGTGACTAGAAGACAGAGTTCATACCAAGTTTATACAACCCCAATAACTCTACATTCAATAAATAATAATCTTCTTCTCCTTCATATGTCCCCTTTCTACACAATATCTTTGCCTTATGGATGGATGGATGGATAGATGGATGGATGGATGGATGGATGGATGGATGGATGGATGGATAGATGGATGGATGGATGGATGGATGGATGGATGGATGGATGGAACATTTTTGTTGCCTTGGAGTTAAAGCTGGGAACAATTAAATGCTTGTCAGCTTGGAGTTAAGATTTACAGAATAAGTCAGTAGATGTGTCCCTTGAGGGGTCTGTTCCTAAGCATTTGTGTCATAGTCACCCAAAGGCAGAAACAGAAAACATGAGACAGGTGATGTTTAAGAGGATACTAAGGTTCTGTCTTTTGTCCTTTACAGACTAGCATTTGGTTTCAAAATTTAGAAACTGTACTGATATTTTAATCCTTTTCTAATTTGATCTCTTCTCTTACCCACACACACTTAGAACCCCACTGAGATCTGTCTTTTGTATCCTCCAACTTTAACTTTGGCTTAAACTTTATCCTTCTGAAATCAGCTAAGAGAGAGAGAGAAGAAAAAGTAAGGGAGGAGAGGAGGCAGGAAGGGTTGAGGACTTCAAGCCCCTTGAATGGCCACACACTATCCAACAGGATGTCCCTCTCCACTTTCTATTTAGACACTGCTGCTTCACGCACAACCTCCCAGCCCAAACACTCTGTCTCCTGACGACCCCATGTGTGTTTTACATTTTTTCTCCTCTCTACCCTTGCAAACGCCATTTGGTTCCCCTGTCCCTTTACTTGACTCTTTTTCCTTCTAAACCTCCTATGGAAAGGGGCAGTATGGTTCTGCAACCTCTAAGAATCCTTGTTAGCTGACCCAGTCCTCTTGATATGCCAAACACCACAGGATAGATGTTCAATAAATGCTGGTTATGCTGCAAAGATGGCCATAGAGAGCAGATAAACTTTATTAGGTTGAAAATGGAGTAATCAGGTACCTTAACTGTCAGGACCAGGAACTTGAACCCTATCTTACAGATTGGAGGGGGAGGAAGAGAAAACTGACTCATGCTGGGTGCTTCTGCATAGCAGGCAAAGTCCTCATCACAGTCCTCTATTTTACATTGTCCCCATTTTACAGATAAATATAATTGAAGCCCAGTGAGGAAACAGACTTGATGCAGGTCATGGGCCATCAGTCTGCCTGATTCTACCACCTTTCCTCATTTCCACACCTCACCTCAGTTCAATAGGCTCTTCGGGTTGATCCTCTTGAAGATCCCCTGTGATTCTATGGATACACATGATGTTTGACAAGTCACTGCCCATATTTCTGTTCAGGTCCCATTAAAAAGCTATGGAAATTGAAAATGATATTAGCAACGGTGCAATGCCACTTGCTGATTGTGATAAGAAGAAATTCCCTAAATTACGTGACTTAAATTTTTGAGAGCTACAGGAGTAGAGATCCTTTCAAATCTAACTTATTTATCACATGGATATAGAATTTATTCTTTCCTTCACTCATTCACCAGGTATGTATTAAGTATCTTCTAGATGTTATGCTAGGTGCTGGGATACAATGATGAAGAAGCTATCCCCACCATCAAGGAATTCATAATGATGTGGCTGTGTCAAAGAACACTAGACAGATAATTTGAATATAATGTTCTAAGTGTGGATCAAGAGATAGGTATAATCAAGGTGGCCTGTCCACCAAAGAGCCCCAAGTTTGAAACCCAAGTTTTCCAGTTATTCACTTGGTAACCTTAGATAAATCAGCTTCTATGAGCTTCTGTTTCCCCATGTATAAAATGAAGATAAGAGGACATCCCTTGACATGTTTTAGGAGAACAGAGTGAGACCAATTACAAATGCTGCAAATACCCAGGGATGTAGGGAAGGTTTCACCCAATAGCTGGGTCTCAGAGGTGAAATAGTGCTCTTCCAGGCAGAAACAAGAGACAACGAGTTTTGGGAAAAGCCATATGTGCAAATGTGAATTATCTAGAGAGTCAAGTGGATACAGGAAACAACTGGTGGTCTGGGATAGCCCAAATATAGTGGTCGTGGTAGTAGAGGGAGATAGGAATTAAAATAATGGTGACAATGGTAAGAACTACAGGAGTATAGCTATTATTTCTTGAGCAGGCACTTGCTAAATGCTTTGTGAGTTTTATATCACTTGATTTTCCTAACTGCCTTATGAAATCAAGGTCTGGGGTGAGGTGTGGAAATGAAGAAAGATGGTAGAATCAGGTAGACTGATGGTCCATGACCTATTATTATCCCCATTTTACAAATTTGGAAACAGAGGCACAGAGAGATTATGTAACCTCCTTAAAGTTGCACAATTAAGAAATAGCAGAGCCAGGACTCAAATTCAGGCCTATATGTCAGGGCAAGGAATGACTGAACTTGAAAACCCTTTGGGGGACATATTGCCTTAATAAACACAAGTTACAAACCATCATCATTTTCTGCTTTAACTTCTTCCCAATTCCCAGTCATCTAAGCAATTTAATAAGTACGAAAAGAAAAAAAAAAGTGGGGGGTAGATTTACATTTGCAAGCTAAGATTTGTTCTCGATTTCCTGAGCTAGATTATCTACATGGAGTCTTGCTTTCATAGCTTTTTCAACATTTGCACTGATTCTACTTAATTAAGGAGGCTATTGGCTGTGGCAGCAGGCCTCTTGTTTGTTCTACAGCAGCAGGAAGTAGAAGAGAAGGTCCTTTAAAAAATCGGAATAGTGGTCACAAGGGCACAGAGAGGTGTTCAGACAGACAGATTTGCTGATGGAATTCGGCTCGATTTGTAGGCTATACATTAGGCAGTGGGAACTGAGGCTCATTCTCAGCATGGAGCCTTCATCATCCTGGACCTGGGCAACCTGGAGGCAACAGGAAGAGGGAGGTTCTTGAGTTGCATCTACCTATTCTAAAAGCTACAAACAATGCCCATGTGTTTGTTGTCACTGTGTCCCAGTGTATTTTCTCACTTAAGTCATCCAAGAACACTAAGAGATCAATACCACTGTCATTATCCTCATTTAAGTATAGGGAAACTGAGTCTCAGGAGTTAGGTAACTAAGCCCCATTTAGCAGCAGCTAGCAAAGGAAGGAGCCAAGACACAAGCTTGGGGATCTTCCTCAGAGCCTTCACACTTCACCATCACACTGCTCTGGTCTTGTTTTTTCCTAGGCATATGCTCTTGGACAGGTTAATTTACCCTCTCTCTGCCTCAATTTCTCATTGACAACTGGGCATGACAAGGACCACTTTGCCATATTTCTGGGAGATGCCAAGAGATCTTTTCTATAAACCACTGTTATGGTGCCTTGAATAAGATGGGTTCTCCATAAACTGAAGCTCTTCTTATCATCATAAATGGGTTGTCCAGAGAAGCCAGACAATCTCTCTTTCAGCATGTGATTCTTTTATTCTCAAACCCCTAGTGTTGGCTTAGACTGGCTTGCATCATCCTTTCACTCAATAGCCTCCATGGACAGTGAGCAGGAATTCTGCCAGATGCTACAATGACAAAAGCGGAGCCACTCACTGTCCTTGTCCCCAGAAGCTCTCTTATCATCAATGACTAAAGTGTACAGCAGGATTTACAATTTATGGGCCTCTTTCACATCTTTTATAGCATTTAATTCTTACCACTGTACTTAGGGGAAGGTGCTAGCATTGGTCTTCTTTTTCTGCTACAGAGACTAAGTTCAAGGATCCTAAATGATTGGCTTCAGACCACAGTGACCAAGTACTAAAGCTGAGGTTTGAATTTAAATGCTCTGGTCCCCAATCCAGAGCAGCAATTCCCAGTCCAGGTTGCTCTGTCTCCAGTCACAAATTTCAGTCATCTGGTCAACCAAGATTTATTGCACTCCTACCTTGTGTCAAGTTTATCCTGAGCTTATGAATAAGAAGTGGAATAGTCAGAGTGCAGAGGAGAGGACAAATAAAAGAATTACAAATTGTGGAAATAAAAAGGGTGATGTAGATTAGATGGGAATGGAATTAAACAGGAGCAGTGGGAGTGGAATTAGATAGTTCTTTAGATGTAAATTGTAGTTAAAATTTAGGCTTTCTGAATCCACAGGAAAACAAGGGCCATGTTCCCCCTTGCAGAGACCGCTAAGGGAAGCTGCTGGGAACACAAGAGGTCCCAGGAGAACCTGCATTCAAGTCAAACCAAAGACATTTAATTTGAGTCTTTGGACAGGGGACCCATCGCAATCTCTGGGCGTGGATCAGCTTTTGGTCTAAAGTGGGAGAGCAGTGCCCTCCAGCTGTGATCCGGGATGGATGGAATAAGGGCTGCAGGCAACACAGGAGCAGGAACATGGGAATCTAGGGTGCCCTACAGTCAAGTGTCTGTGGGAGGTGGATGAAGGAAAATAGGCAATGTGCCCCCATCTCACTGTGCCTGCTTCAACAATGCGAGGCGTATCATGCCACTCTAAAACAGCAGGACTATTTTCTCCACCCTAATTGATGAACAGCTGTGCTTTAATAGACTACAACAGACAGCTTCACTGATCTCTCCTTAGGCCACCTCATGAACTAAAGTGTCCCCAGGGAACCAGAGAAAAACAAACTTTCGCCTTTGTGCATGTGTTTGTTGGCAGGGTGGGGGGCAGGGGGGAGAAAGAGATGGTGGTGGGGGGGTAGTGGAATGTTGATAAATTAATAAATGGAAACATGAATATCTCAACCAAATGGATTTTAGAATATTGTTTTTATTTCGTTTTTATTGGACATCATTTGACTGTCAACCAAGTGGTCACTAAACCTAGGAAACAGACAATCCCAATGCCTTGCACTGATGCAACCCTTTTGAGTGTCAAAGCCATTTCTCAGCAGCCCTAGGGACTAGGCAGATAAAAGATTATAATGTCCTTATAGAGATTTTGTTTATCCACAGATATTTGTTGCATGTCTATTCTGTATAGAGGCTTTGCAAGATGAGGTAGATAAGAGAGAGAGCAAAATATATCTAGTCCCTACCTTCAAGAAGCTTGGAGTCTAGTGCAGTGGTTGGCAAGCTATCCTGTGGATCAAATCCAGCCTATCTCCTGCTTTAGTAGGGCCTGTGAAATAAGATTCTAATGGTTGAAAAAATCGAAATAATAATAATATTTTACATACCTGAAACTTATAGGAAATTGAAATTTCAGTGTCTGCAAATAAAGTCTTATTGGTACACATCCACACCCATTCATTTCCATATTGTCTGTAGCTGTTTTCATACTACAAAGGCAGGTTTGACTGCATGGTCCACAAAGCCTAAAACATTTACTTTCTGGCCTTTCACAAGAAAAAAAGTTTGCCAACACCTGGTTCAGTGGAAACTGAGATTCAGAAAAGAACGTGGAGGGCAACCCACATTTAATAATGATGAGATGTTCTACATGCATTGGATCATTTGATCCTCATCACTAGACAGGAAGGTCGGTATTACTTTCCCCACTTTACAGAGGAACAGACTAAAGCTCAGAAAAATTAGCAACTGGTCCAAAGTTCTATAGCTAATGGGTAGTAGAGATGGGAATTGAAGGCAGGTCTATTGACAGAGCCACTGCCTGAGTCAGAATTTCCTGACTCCTGGCCCAGGGTTTTTCAGACTGGTTCTTAACCAGGACTGGCAACTGCTGAGTTTCGCCATCTGTGAAAAATGAGGATTATAAAAGCAACGGCATCACGGTGAGGTCATGAGGATTTAATGAGATGATACATATAAAGCACTCCGAGCAGTGCCTGATACACGGGGGTCCTTGGTAAATGTCAGCCAGCCTGATCGTCTGGGGACCCCAGTCTCTCCCTACAGGCAAGGGCCACATCCTCGTATCTCCAGTGACCGCTGGAGTTTCTTCCGGGCACATCACACTCGGGTGAATCCCAGGATCGAAGTTCACAATCTATTGTGGGTTTACGTCTGAGCACCGCACACAGACCCTACTGACAATTTGAAAACCTACTTGCAATGTGTAAAAGTACAAGAAACAGTTAACTGCTTCCTATTGTTGTATCAGTGAACCAGTTCAGAGATTGCCGACTCAATTCAATCAAAATTAGTGACAGGAGAGCAATTTTCCCATTCTGTTCAGCATGGAGAGCTTTTTGTTTTGCTTTGTTTTATTGGAGGTGATTCGCCGTATCTTTCCTAGAGGTAAGCTGAGTAGCAACGGCAGCTTCGTGTCTCCTTTTGTCTAGATAACTGTTATCCAGTAAAATAAACACAATAAGACTATGTTTACCTTAATGCTGTTTAAAAATCACATCGCAATAAGAGATCAATAGCTCTCCACAACAATTTACCAAAAACCCAGCTGGGGGAGAGAAATTCAAATTGCATTGATTTTTTTTTCCATGAGTGAGTGAGTATGTCTGTATGTGTGTGTGTATGTGTGTGTGTGTGACAATAATAGTCCGTGAGTGAGTGTGTTGATGATAAGGCACCTGAGCACTGAATCTAAAACACAAGGCAGGAGATGGGAGGAGGCTCAGTCGTGGCTGTTGCCCGTTGTTCTGGGAATTGGTGGAAATTCAATAAGGCTAGGAGGAAGAGGTGATTTTTCTATTCAGTTCCCATATCTCTACAGGTCACCGCTTTGGAGAATGCTGGTCTGGAAAGGAATCTGGAGGAAGCCCGGGCCCACCTTCCTCGAGTGCAGGTTGGGACACAGAGACCCATGACCACACAGCTCCTGGGCGCATGTGTGTGGAAAAGGCTTTGGTCTCTGAAGGCAGAAGCAAGATCTCACCCATGGCACCCTGGCACACAGTAGGTGCTCCGTAAACGTCTGCTGAATAACTTAAGTGAGCCAAAAGGAAGGATGGCGGGAGAGAGGAAAGATGGGAGGGAAGTAGAGAAAAGGGCAGGGAAAGGAAGACAGATGAGGAGAGGACAGAAAGGAACGGAAGAGAGAAGAGAGAAGAGGGAAGGAAAAGGGACGGAGGGAAAGAAAGCAAATGGGAGAAGGTAGAACGTGAAATAGGCCTGAGCTGGGCTTCTGCCGGTATCAGCGCTTGACCTTGGATATGCTGCCTCTCTGTCTGAACACACCAATGCCGGGGCTGGGAGAGCAATCACACTCATCACATATTCTCTTCCTGGTACGCTGAAGGTGCCAAGTTGAGAGTAGATCCTGCTCTTCCTGTCCCCCCACCACAAACATCAGAGTCTAAATATCTCCAAAGGAAAGGTTTTCCTTGGCAGGTTAATAGCGCCCGGGACAGGTAGCAGGACCACCCAGCTCCGCGGCAGCTCCAGCAGAGCCCTTCCCGGTCACCCTGCATTCCTGCTCCACTACTTTGAAATGTGCTTTGGAAGAAGTCGAATAGGGGGAAAAAAAAAAGAGGGACGGGAAGAGGGAATGAATATAAGTGGAGAAATTATTGGAACTGGAGAGGGGTTTTAATGGCAACGTTGGCATCCTGCAATTTCACACATTAAAACATATTTTTAAAGAAACGACTACAGTGCTGATTGTATAAGGGCAAAGCTTTCCACTCTTCAAACTATTAATAAGGGCTTCCCATAGAGAAGACAAATACATGCTTGATGCATTTTTAATCCTTTGCCAATACATTTGACTAAAGCTGTTTGCTGTTTCAATGACAGGATTTAACTTGCCCTTCTGTAGTCAACATTCCTGATTATTAATGACATTTAGGAAACACTGGCTATAAAGTTACATTCTGCTTGAATTACAGCTTCTTATCCACACCACGCAGAAAGGAATGCACATCGGAAATAGGGGGGAAGCCCTCTCTTCCCAAGGGACCCGGCTCTTTCGGACCAGGCAAAAGGGGCACTGCACTGTGCACCCCCGCCCCCACCCCAGGCCTGTCTGCATGAAAGCCAGTTCCAGGTCAGCTCCAAGCAGTCACGCCCGTGGTCCAGCTCCCTCCATTCCTTTTCCAAACTCCATAACCTTGTCAGTCATTTCCATGAGGACCACTCCATGAGGTTGGGCGACAGGATCTGGGCAATTATCAAACCAAATTCACAGGGGATATTTAAATTTCTCAGGATCCCCCCACTCAAATCCCAATACCCAAACTCCTCCTGGAAGAAGAGGTGGCAAGGACCCAAATAACTTTGAAACAAGGGATCAGACAGATCCGGGAAAAGATCTCAGATCTTAACACAAAGGAAGAACTCCTTACCTGGACCTGGCTGATTGTTTCGTGCTTTGTTGATTATTTTAAGAGAGAAATTAATGCTTGGGTTAAAATGAAATCACATGGTCTGATACTCTCCTGTCCATCTCCTTTATTCTGCGGGGTTGTGGTATGCTAATAAGAGCATTAGCCAAACGAACATTTCAGAATGCGGTCAAGAATCCCTACAGATGGAAAAGCTCGGCAGGGGGGTGGGGGCGCTTTGCTTTAGCCTTAAATTATACCCATTCTGAGGAGATTAGAAGAAGCAGGCGTGCATGTGACAACCCAAGAGGAAGGAAGGGAAAGAGTGAGTTGGATTCAGAGGCAGTAACTGAAGAGAAGAACCTTTTTCCCTGTACGAAGATTCAGTTGCACAAAAGCTTTTCAGCCTCCTCATATTACAAGCTCAGCCCTGACCCCCTATTGTAATGAAAAGCAGATCCCCCATGAATCACAGAAAATCAATACTGTATTTTACTAAGTTTGCGTTAATTTTCCACCTTTCAGCTTACGGATGGAAATTATTGCCGCAAAAATGAGAAATCCTCCTCTTCCCCATCCTGCAGTTGTTTGGTTTCAGGGTTGGAAACCCCTATCACTATTTTAAAAGGAAAATGATGATGAAGAAGAAAGAGTGGTGTTAAAGGGGCTGCAGTTTGAGAGATTTTAATAGCTAATAATAGAAGAGAACATAAAAGCACAGATCCAATTTAAGTGAAAGAGGCCCTATGTAAGCAGTGCTTGTCAGTCTTGGGGTGTACTGTATAGAGGCCAGCTCCAGAGCATGGCAGCCCAGAAATATAAAGTCCAGATTTAATTCTGATACAGAGAAATACAATTTCAAAATCGGACGTCTTATCATCGGCATGTCCCACTGGAGAACTCATTTCCCTAGCAAAAGCCTGTCAATGCCATTATGTTGTACAAGGAAGCAATTTACCACTACAGCTAAACAGGGCTACCCGGACTGTGGGAACTTAAGCATTTGAAGTTATCGCTCGGAAAAAAAAATAGCATTTCAAATGTCAGTGAAATGGGAAAGAATAATTGAAAAGTATCAATCAGAGAAGCAAAGGGTTTAAAAGGCTAAGACTGAAGCTTGACTACTGGGCTTTGCTCCTTTTCCTTTCTCTCCTGCCCCTTCCCCTACCCTGCTTGCCTTCCAGACTACCCTCCCCGTTTTCTCCCTCTTACCTTATGCCCGACCCTTGCAAGTTCAAACTCAACTCTGGAGGAAAAAAAAGCTTGCTGCTTGCTTTCTGTGCTGTGTCAATGTGAAGGGCAATCTGACAATCTCCTACTCTCCAGGCCCTGTAACTTCACGCTGCAAATTCGCTCCTCTGCGGGGACCTGAACCACCGCTGGGCTTAAGATCTAGGGAAGTCTCAAATCTCCAGTCCCGGTGAGTTAAGCGTTTTCACGAAGCACCGAAATGGCGGTCTTGGCCCAGTGGCTTCTCATGGTGCTTGAGCACATTTCCATAAAGCTTAGGATATAAAGAATACAGAACTGTGATTCTTCCTTGGACCCACTGCTGACGAGTACTAATTAACACTGACAAGGTAATTCACCTCTCTGTGCCTCAGTGTTCCTTTCAGTAAAATGGGATGAGATATGTACTTTGCAGAGATGGGGCAAGAATAAGGCATAACATATATAGGGCAGCTGGGGCCCTGCCTGGCTTGGAGGTAGTTCTCAATATTATTACTATTATTATTCCAACTGCAAGTAGAAGAACCTCCAAATTGCTTACCATCTAAAGGCCCAGATCCACTTAGCTCTGTGACCCAACTGTTTACCAGAGACTCCCTTCTGTACTTCCAACACTCCGAGCACATTCCCGCAGGAGGGTCTCACTTTTGCTGTCCTCTTTCTGGAAAGCTCCTTCCCACAGGTCTTCATGTAGCTGACTCCCTCTCGTGTCAATCTCAGCTCAAATGCCACCTCCTCAGAGAGGTCTTTCCTGACCACCTATTCTAGGTTACACCAGCCACCAGCGATTGTTTTCATCTCACTGGACTTTATTTTTCTCATGTGTCCTCCCCAAGAATATGAGCTCTGCAGAGACAGGGACCTTTTCCATCTTTTTCTGTATCACATTCTTGGATCAGTGCCTGGTAATCAGCAGGTATTACAGAAATGTCACTCTTGGTTAATAAGTGAATGGACACGTGAGTGGAAATCCATTTTACTTGAATGGATTTGAACCTGCCCAACATTCAATAAGCATCAGCTAGCCCTCCCTTGCTGAATGACTGGACAGACAGATGCCCATGGGCAAGGCACTGAGAGTAAGAGAAACAGGACAAGCCTGTTTGCAGAAGACCTTGAGGTCCAAGTTATGAATGGCAGGTGGAAACTACGGCATGTCTCTGGTGAAGGTAAATTATGCTCTGGGCTGGAGAGCCCTCTGACCTCTTCCTCAAAGAAAACATGCCCCACCAGGCCCCACGGCTCAGCCAGCTGCAGCACTCTAATGGTAGTGAAGAACATCTGATGTGGAGTCAAACTCTACCGCTGAAGCCCAGCCCTGGTGGGGTGGCCATTTCTGTGGGGCCTGCTCTGCCCAAGTTCAGGACCCCATTGAAACAGTCTTCTTCTTTCTTTCATCCAGCACCGAAGTCACCCAAAATCCCACTCCTGTATACCTCTCTGCCCTCCACTCCCATACACAGCCTGTGTTCCAATCTTACCAAAGTACTTCCAGGTCCTCTTACTCCCTCAACCCCCACTTCTGATGATGCCAGAGACAGTCCTCCCCTCCCTGCCACCTGCCCAGTTCTTCTATGTCATGCTTAAGGCCCTGGGTTCTCCTCAGGAAAGCCTCTCCCAGTCCTCCTGGCTAAGTTCCACTCTCCTTGTCTGTATGTCTCAATTTACTCTTTTCTCCACTCTTACAGCCCAGAACCATGATTAATTTGGTTACCTGAGTGTTTCTCTACCAGTCTGTGAACTCCTTGAGGTCAGGGACTTTGCCTCTAGACTGTGTGGCTCTGTGTCTGGATTAGTGGCTGACTCGTGTTAAGAATCAAAATAAAAGAAAAACAGATTGTGTGAATCTGCAGTAAGCACCTGCCAAGTCTCATCATCTTCAGTCCTCACAGCCCATCACGTACCGATGCTATTGTTGTCCCTATTTTACAGGTGAGCAAATAAAGGCTCAGAAGAGTTATGCTTAGCACTCTCCAGGTAGGGGCTGGCATTGAGTAAAAAAAGATTAAAACAAAACTAAACTAAACAATAACTATCGCTAACTGCTATAATTCTTCAGTCCAAAAATGTACATTATTTCACATTTTTAAGATTCTTGAAATTCAGATGCATCTTACAATTGATGTGGATATTTAACATGGGAATATTTTGCTATTCTAGAAAAGCTGTTGTGATGTCAGATAATAGTTGGCACTTTACAATTGGGAAAATTCTAAATTGATACCATTATGCATGAGGATGTGTGAACTGGATGACTTGGTGGCAATTCCCAAAGCTAAGATGCTCTTCCCATCAGAGAACCCCTGCCCCCAGGAAAACTTTCAGGGATTCCCTCTGGGGAAATGAGTTTCATGCACTCTTGCAGGGTGGCAAATTCCCTCTTCCATTCCCAATACCCCAAGGATGTCCTAGACCAAAGGGCAAGCAAGCATGTACAGGTAGATGAATGGGTTCAACAGAAAATAGATGAAACTATCTATCTGTCAAATATTAAGCCTTGGGCACTGAAGGTCTGAAAACCCACTCCCCTTTTGGCATTCCTCCCTGAAGTCTCTTGCAAACAAGATACTTTGTGAGGTATTGAAGCACTACTGATTTTGTTTTCTATCCCCTAGGTTTTCTGGAACTCCACTGAATACACTAAGCTGTGGAAAGCATTGCCTCTCAGCTCTGTGGTGTTTGAACCACCACTGACCTCTCCTCCTGTGTCAGCTCTTTCTTTCCAGCTACACCAAACTCTGGTTACCTCCTCTCCCAGCACTAGGAGATCAGCTGCACTCATCTAGCCTGCTGTCTACCCAAGACCTCCAATGCCTAAAAGGAAGGGAGATGCAGGAAACTACTCCCACATTTGAGAGTTAAGGAAACCCAGCCTTCTTTCAATTTTGGATGCCATCTTGTTTATAAAATTCCCTCTTTTATCTTAATTTGTGTAGAGAATCCTCAGTTGTTACCCTGACCTCTCCAAGTGTTCCCTGAATCTTCTAGTGCCCCAGGTTGTAGCCTTGGTTACATTTAAAACAACACATGCACAAGAGATGTTGCTGGATGCTCTATAAAGGGATTCAAAATGGTGAGAATTCATGGAAAATGAAGTCATTCTGATCTTGTTCCACTGGTTTCTCTTACTTTGCTTAAAGATCTTCAGTTAAAGTAAAGGGTAGCATAAGAAAGGATTCTGCAAGCAGACACCCAGAGCTCCCAGCCTACTGCACAACAAAGTGAAACATCTTTCCGCCATTGCTTCATATGGCTCAGAGGAGCATGTTGGGTTTGAATCCATTGCTGAATAGAGAAAAGATTAAATCCATTCCCCTTTGCCCACAGCTGATCCCTGCCCAAGTTGAGCTAATTTGCCACAAGGCCACTATTTTAAAAGGTGCAAACTAGATTGAAAAAAGGATTACACTTGGGTCCAGAGGTCATGGGTTCTGAGTGACCTTAGGCAAGGCATTTACTCTCTCTGCATTTCATTTCCTCAACTATAAAATGAGGATCATAATACTTAACTTAATTGCCAGAAATCACAAAGTGGCTGTGCAACCAAAAGGATGTTTGCAAAGACATACAAATGTAAAACAAAAGGGATGGCACAGTATAACTTCAGCAGAATATTAACAAACACATGTAGACTCTGGTCTAAGATCTTCACACACATCAACTTACTCAAGCCTCACAGTAGCCCTCTGATGGGGGTACCATTATTATCTCTTAGAAATAAAGATACCAAAGCACAGGGAGGATCTGGAACATTTCCAGGGACCCATGAAGAGTGAATGAAGGAGAGACAGCAACCCAGGCAATGTGGCTCAAGGTCTAAAGTTTTAACTGTTACACAGCACTCCTTCTCCCACTGTTACACCTCACACAGTGTTTAAACAGAGTTGATATTTGCAAATATTTGTCAAATAAAGAAATATCCAACCTAAAAATACAGCTCTAGTCCTGAGAAACAATATGAGAAATTCTGACTTTTACTGGTATGTCACCTGTAATAAGCTTTCTGTAAATAACTCTTGAGTGAGTGATCTACTTCAAGAACAATGTTTCCTCCATCTCTCTACTAGAGAAAACTGTGACTTTTAGAAGTTATTGCTATTGGAGTATCTCAGAGGCTTCTTGACAGCATGCAGATTGCAGAGAATTGGTCCATCTGGCCAACTGCTAGCTCTTTGCAATGCTATAGAAGACCAATGAGTCTCCACCTTTTACTATGTGTTATCACCATGTAAAGACACACAGACTGCTAAAAACAACCCTCCACTCTGGAGACCTGAGGCTAAAATCAACCCTTCACTCTGGAGACCTGAGGCTTGTGTTTTGAAAAATTGTTCTTTGACACTGTTTTGAACATTCTGCACCTTAATTTATGTTAGTAGTGAATATTGTTAAACCTATCTAAATCCCTCTACATCAAATTAATAAATAGATTCAACTGCATTTTTTTTAAAAGTTTAATATGCTAGATTCTTCAAACAGAAATTCTGACACCAGAATAAATGATCCCTTCTTATCTTAGAACCTATGCTGCTGAAGCTGGTTCTAACTTGACTTGCGTGGATGGAGAAGGAACACAAATGGACTCAACATGGGAAGAGAGACATTGGCCATTTGTTGAATCAAACAGATGTTTGAGCCTCCTCTAGAGCATTTTGTGTTAGAAGCTGTCAGCCATTTCTGGGCCTGGAAGCCCATTCCATGGTTGACTAGTTTCAGCTGATAGACTTTAGGTCCTATTAAACCAAAAAGTGCTTGGTTGCAACTTCTAACTTTGGCCTTCTTAGTCTGCAACTCAAGCATCTTAATCCTCATTCTATTCCACAGGGCTTCAAGCCTGAAGCTAACTCTCTTACCCCAACCCTCGCCATGTCTCCAAGCCTTCTCATCTCTCTTTCCCTTAGTTGTTCCTCATAGGAAAAGTTTTGAGTTTTCTTTTTCAACTCTTCATACCAGCCTAGATGTGCCTTGTCAATAGCCCTTTTAATAAGGGTAATGACCAATCTGAATCCCAAGTGTGCGTCGTTCCCACAGAGTGGAGAAGGAGACATTCACCTGCCCCTTGCTGTGGCCCACGTATAGCTCTTGATGCCATCTTAGATACCACAATTAGAGCTAGAAATTGGGACCACAAAGATGAAGTCAAAGGCTTACTTCCTATGCATTAATTTGATATCGCCAATAAAACATTGAACCTGAATTTAGTTGTAAAGAAATCTATCCTTAACATAAATATCGAAAACCAAACTGAGCAAGGAATAAATAGGTTTGACTGAATTAGAAGAAAGTGATAATTGTGTTAACCTATCTGGAGAATGGAGACATTGGCATGGGGGAGAGTAGAGGTCGGCAAACTTATTTCAGCAAAGTAAATATTTTCGCTTTGCAGGCCATACACCTTCTGTCACAACTGCTCAATGTGGTCAACGTAGCGCAAAAGCATCTACAGACAATAAGCAAACAAATGGACATGGCTATGTGCCTATACGTCTTTATTTAGGGATGCTAAAGTTTGAATTCATTTCATTTTCATTGGACTTGTGATTTTTAAAAACTGTTTAGTTTGCAGGCCATACAAAAACAGGCAGCAGGCCAAATTTAGCCTGCAGGTAGTGATTTGTAGACCCCTGATATAGAAGATAAACTTGGTGATTTCAGATGACTTGGGTTCTCGTTCCAATTCAACTACTAACTTGCTGGGAGCTTCCGTGGAGCCACCTGAAGCCCAGAGGCATCCCTCCTCCAACATGAAGTGATGGATCCGGGCACATGTTCTCCAGGGTCCTTCCAGCCTTCAGATGCCCTGATCCTGGGAAGGCCACATTCTTTATAATGGGTGTCTTAGCTGACTCCAATTCACCTGTCACAGCTTGAGGATGCTTCTAAATACTTCGTTCTCATGGCATATCTCCCCCTCTTAGAAAGGTTCTTAAAAATTTGAGAGAAATAAACGATAATAGAATTTTATCATGAAAGGCATTAATCTAAAACTTCGCTATTTTGAAGGAGGTCATAGAGATGGGGGCACCTTGGAAACATTTAGAATGAAAGACAGGATGCATTTCTACCTAAAAGCTGCAAGGGTACACCTAAATAAAAATAAAAATAAATGATATCTATATGGCACTAAAAAAAAACTTTGCCGTTTCAAATGAAAAAAAAATCCATGCTTTTCTTTAAAGTGAACTAAAAACAGCAGGATTAATATTGATGCAGGAATGGGAAAAGCAAACAGACAGGCAGGGACAGGACTGTATCCAGCCTCCAAAACACATGTAAAGTTGGAGCTAAAATGTCATATGCATATGTAATTTATATGCAAAACTCTCCTATAACAGGGCTCATGGCTGCCAAGTCTCCTTTTGCTACTTCCCCGATACCAGCTGAAACTCTATAATTTCATATTATCAGTCACCTACCAAGGGCAAGGCTGTCTGAGGAGAACACAGAAACTTTCTTAAGGCCAGGGTATTAAATTCTTCTCGCACATCGCTTTCCTGGTAGCTCAGCAGGTTTCAGCAGGAAGACCTATTTTTGCTCCCGTGCAGGCTCTGTCCCTGGCAGTGAATGACTGGAACAGACTGCAGGCAGCTCTGCCAAGAATCTGAAGCTCTGATGATGTGAGCCAACCTCAGACTAATAATTTTATATCTCAATATAAGCAAAAGAGTTCCATAAAAATAGACCGTTTTTAACAGGATGGTGCTCTGTGCAAAGAGAGGGCTGAGTAACGCGGGTGTCGTGTGAGTATCTTTCTCCTCCGCGCAGCACCTAACTTCAGCAACTTCCATATGCCTATTTGTCTGATTGCTGAACTAGGGGAAAGAATGTTGAATGAGACATGACTTTTCAAACTCCACGCCTGGGATCCTTCAGAGGTGAAATACCTATCGCTGCAAGGATAACACTTCCTTCTTTCGAGTTTCCAGGAAAAGGAAAACAAATAAACCCCAGGCTCAGATGATCCGTGTTCTTCATCAGATATATACGCACAAGGATGACATGCACATATTTCTTCTTGTAAATTAACAAGAAAAATATTGATGCCGTAGGGGTGGGAATGGCCTAGGGACTCTAAAAAATATTTTCCCTTCTTCAAAGTGGTGATGACATTCACAGTGTCTCCTAGACAGCCCAATCTCATCAAAGACACAGACTCAGGCAGTTTCTACCAAGTAAGTTTCCTGGGGAAGGTGGAAGAGGTCCAGCTCACGGTGGGATTCCAAGACTGGTCTCTACAAAGGAGAGGCTGAAACCTACCAGAATGGCTGCTCTTTTAGCTTGGTGGGAAAGGAAATCCAAGCATAGGCAACTGGGGGACAAACCAACTAAACTAAATAGAGCAGAGAGGGTTGAGAGGAGGAGTGAACATCTTTTGTGACCTTGCTTGCAGAAATTAAGTTGACACGGCTGGGGGGAAGGGCCTGCTTAGCCAGAAAGGAAACAGAAGAGTAAATACCCACCACAGAGGGCCAATTACATGAGGGCATCTGTCCTGGTGATCAGTTTTGGGCTGAATTCCCACTGTGTGCCAAGTTCTGCACTTGACTGGGGAGACTAGAGATGGAGCTTTATAGAGGAAGCTCCAAAGATGAAGGAAGCCAACATTGACGATCCTTGAATAAGACAATGCTTACAAGGTTATTAATCACATATTTATCGACTACAGGTAATAACACCAGTCATGATCTCACACATCTGTGTAGTGCTCTATAGTCTTAAAGCCATTTTGCACCCATCTCTCTGGATTTTCACATCCCTGTCACATTGCTCTCAGGTCCAGCCTGCTGGGGTTTAAGAACACCTCATTGGATATGGTGAAGAACCTTCGGTTTTGCTACCCTCAAACTGGTAGAGCCAGGGAATGAGGAACCCAGGCCCATTCAGGTTCCCTGATATCATTGAAATATCTGCTACAGTTTTTATGTATTTGTGTGGAGAGGGAAAAAGAAGTGTCCTTTGGGTCTAGGTGAGGAATGGGAAGGAAAGAGCTGACGTTAACTCTGCTAACCCAAGCCACCATGACTGGTGACAAGTGACACTGATGACATCACCTTTGTTCTGCCTCCTCCCTTTCCCCTCCCCCTCAGCCACTGTTGCCTGCCCAGAAGCCATCATGATATCAGTCTTCCCCAGCCATTAGTCAGCCATGATGGGGTCCTCGGGAATAGCAGTCTAGGAGACAGAAAACCTGGTTCCAATACCATCTCCAACCCCACCTCACCTGTAACCTTGAAGAAGCCATTTCTGCTAATCAGGGCCTCTGTTCTCTCTTTTCTGCTGAATGCAGTTTTATCCTAGTGGATCTCAACCCTTCACCTGCCACCACACCTGGTGGGACGGGAGAAGGACAGAGCATGAAGATCCAGGGAAAAGAGCAGAAGCTTCAGGATTGTTGTGCGAGGGGTGGATATTGAATCCAACCACTACCACCACCTCCCCCAAAACTTCCCAGGTAGAGATTTCCCCCCAAATCAGGAGCTCTGGTCTTGATGGAGAAATGTTATTAATGAGGAAGCAGCTCAATGCCTGCTCAGTTCCAGAGTCAGACAGACCTGGAGTCCCTGTTTCAGCACTAACAAGCGTTTAGAAGCATCCTCAAGCTGTACAAGTCAATAGAGAGTCTGAACAAGACAATAGAGAGAATAATAGTAGCCTAGCTCATAGGAGTCTGTGTGTGAAGGCTAATCAGTCATTCCACACTAAGGTCTTGGAATAAGGTCAGATACATAAAACGTGTTCAATATATGTTAGCTATTATAACCAATACTATGAAAATTATTGAGTATTACTCATTTTATCATTTTAAATTATATCGATGAATATGAGTTCGCTTAACTTTCCTAGCAACCTTATGAATAAGTTACTATTACTTTGCAATTGAATAACACAGAGAGGTTAAAAATTGTCCAAGGTCACACAGTCAGTAAGTAACAAAACTAGGATCCAAGTCCAGATAATCTGACTCCGGAGTTCATGCTTTTAACCTCTGCAATATATTGCCTTGCCATCACTCTCTGAATATATGGACTCAAAAAAAGGATTAAAATTTCTCATCTAGAGTAATGAGGTTTTAAGTCATTTCACTCCTAGCACTCTATAATCGAGGCAAAGAGTGAGTTGTTGAAGCCAATTTTGCCACTTTAGGCTGACTTTTAGGAGCATACCTATACTGCATGTGTGCATTCAGAGAATGCCATAGTTACTTAACTCCGAGAGTACTAAAATAGGAAAGTGAGTATACCTGGGGTATAGTCTTGTAATATATCTACACAATTGTTGGTTGTAGGGCGATAGCTGTCATTTTGGATTCTCAGTATCTTGAGAATGGACAATCCCAATGATGATGACTGTCTCCTAAGACAAGCTACATAAAAATTGACCATATTTAGCCTCAGGGTTTTTCAGGTGGATCAAGGGATTCCTCTTTCCATTTGCGTTCCCTTACATGGCAAGCCACCACCCCCACCTCTCCACATACACAACCAGGAAAAATTTGTGGCAGTTCAAATTTTATTTTTCTTAGGCACTATGGAATAAGAAAAGGAAATAGAAATGAAAATAAAACAAAGTAATAATAATAATTTATAATTCTAACATTTGTTGGGCTCCTATTGGCTTCCCGCATGTTACTTTATAAATGAAGCCAGGGCAGAATAAACCTTTAGCCAGGGCCCCAAGAGAAGGGAAGGAAGAAGGGATTGAACTCATATGTTCATTTCTGCTCCCAAACTCATGGCTAAGGAACTCACTCTATCCACTTGAGTAGATTTGGGAAGGCAAGAGACCACTTTGATAGAAACATCAAGAGTAGGAAGAGGTCTTCATTCTTGCTAACAATTTCTGTCATGAAATCTTTCTAAGTGTCCATTGTAGAATTTCCTGGGAATTCATCTTGTTCTGTCCCATCCCTCCATCCTTTGCCTAAGCAGTGACAGGAAAATGAGGTGGCATTGGCCAATGTATTTATTACTTCTGAAATAATTTATTTATAGAAAATGTATTTCCTAAATACATTTATTTATGAAAAATTTATTTATTTATGAAAAAGGAAACTAGGTTTTAAGATGGTTTACAGCATTCAAGCACAGTTAAGAAAGAACATGATAAAATTTTCACTTATGGCTGTGATGAAATAACTGGATACTAGATTATCCCTCCTGCTGAAAACAACCATAAAACTGGGCAATATATACAAAGCAGCTGTTTTCACAAGAGTCTAACTAGGAATGTGATCCCTGAGAGAAAAGAAACACACAAGGTAAGTGTAATGATTGCCTTGGCTTTCTGTATGGAGACACTTTCTGGTCTGCAGGGCAGAGAGGTGGAGCCCAAGAAAATATGCTGCATTGCTGAACTGAGGAGGCAGATATCAGAGTTTGGGGCTGCTAAGATTCTAGAGCTGTGAACTGCAGTACCAGAGAGGAGGGAGCTACACAGAAAAAGAAATCCAATAATGTGCATAGGGCCCATTTAAGTCTTTGGCCAATACTAAGTTTTACATGTGTACTAACAAGACTACATTGTGACCTGACAGGCAACAACTGCTGAGAGCTATGAGCCAAGTAAAGATTTTGAACACAGTGCTAGAAGATGTTGACATTCCGAACAGCCAGAATGGAGAGACCTGATTAAACCTCCTACACATGCAGCTGACTCCAGAAAGTGCACACTTCAGGATTAACACTCAACTAGCCCTTAAATGAAGTTTATGCTAAAACAAAATAATGAAGTTAAAAAAAAAGATTCAAAGGGAACAATTTGATCAACCAATAAATTAGTTGTTTGCCAAAACAAAGCCCAACAATCTTTAAAAGAAAACAACAAAATCCAGGCTCTCATCAACATAAGATTCACAAAGCCCAGTGTTCTAGTTTGCTAGTTGCCAGAATGCAATGTACCAGAAACAGAATGGCTTTTAAAAAGGAGAATTTAATAGGTTGCTAGTTTACAGTTCTAAGGCTGAGAAAATGTCCCAGGTAAAGCAAGTGTTCTAGTTTGCTAGCTGCCGGAATGCAACACACCAGAGACAGATTGGCTTTTAATAAAAGGGGATTTATTTTGTTGGTTCTTCAGAGGAAAGGCAGCTAACTTTCCACTGAGGCTCTTTTCTTACGTGGAAGGCACAGGATGGTCTCTGCTGGTCTTCTCTCCAGGCCCCTGGGTTCCAACAACTTTCCCCGGGGTGACTTCTCCAAAGGCCTGGGCTGAGCTGCAAGTGCTGAGATGAGGAATGCCGAGCTGCTAGCAGTGCTACATTGCAATCTCCCATTTAAGCACCAGCCAATTAAGTCAGACGTCACTCATTGCAGCAGACACGCCTCCTAGTTGACTGCAGGTGTAATTAGTAACAGATGAGGTTCACGTACCGTTGGGTTATGTCCGGAGCAACAAGACTAGGTATGCTCACCTGGCCAAGTTGACAACTGAATCTAACTAACACAGCAAGTCTATAGAAATGTCCAATCAAAGGCATCCAGGGAAAGATACCTTGATTCAAAATAGCAGATGAAGTTCAAGGTTTCTCTCTCAAGTGGAAGGGCACATGGCAAACAAAGTCAGAGTTTCTCTTTCATCTGGAAAGGCACATGGTGAACACAGTCAGGGTTCTTCTCTCATCTGGAAGGGCTCATGGCAAACACAGAGTCATCTGCTAGCTTCTTCTCCTGGCTTCCTGTTTCATGAAGCAACCTAGGAGGCATTTTCCTTCTTCATCTCCAAAGGTCACTGGCTGGTGGACTCTGCTTCGCATGGCTATGTAGTTCTGCTCTGCTCTGTCTGAATCACTCTCATTCTCCAAAATGTTTCCTCTTTCATAAGACTTCAGAAACTAATCAAGACCCACCCGAATGAGTAGAGACATATCATCACCTAATCCAGCTTAACAACCACTCTTGATTAAAACACATCTTCAGGGAGATGATCTAATTACAGTTTCAAACATACAGCATTGAATGGGGATTAGAAGAAATGGCTGCCTTTACAAAATGGGATTATGATTAAAACATGGTTTTTCTAGGGTACATACATCATTTCAAACCAGCACACCCAGTATATACTCGAAATCTATGACATGAGAAGAAGCAGAAAATGTAACCAATAACCAAGAAGAAAAGTCAATAGAAACAGACCCAGCTATAATAGAGATGTTAAAATTAGGAAAAAAATGACAAGAAACTTAAAAATGCTTAAGGATTTTAATGAAAAATAGACATGATGATAACTAAATGGGAAGTATTGGTAGAGTAGTGGAAACTCTTTTTAAAAAGAACTAAATGGAAATTCTTGAACTGAAGTATAAAATATCTGAATTGAAGAATTCATTGGAGGGCTTTAGTAATAAATTGGGGGAAAAAAGTACAAATGAAGACAAGACAATAAAAACTATCAAATTGTTACTCTAAAGAGAAAAGAAAAAGTGAAATAAAAAAAAATTGCCTGAGAGACCAATGGGACAATTTCTACTGATCTAAGATATGTGGAATTGAAGTGCTCAAAAAAGAAGAGAGATTGGGGTAGAAAAGTACTTTGAAACTATAATGGTCAAATTTCTCCAAATTTAATGAAGATTAATACCAATTGATCTTATCAGAAACAGTGCAAACCAAAAGATAATGAAACAACGTCTTTAAAATCCTGGGGGAGGTAGAGTCAAGAGGCTGCTCTAGAGGTCACTCTTATGGAAGCTTCAGTTAGACATTGCACCTATCATAACCTGTCAAACCCCAACCAAAACCACTCCAGACAATCCTAAAGAACACCTAGGGCAATATATAAGATTCTACAAAGGTTCCATACACTAAGGTAACTTTCCAGAAACCTGCAACCTCCAGATGGGTCACTGAACCAGATAAGTCCTGAAACGTAGAGGGCCCAGCCTCTCCAGAATGTCTGCTAGTTCCATCTCCCTGCCCCATATTATTAACAACCCCTTCCAACGTGAAAAAATTAGAATGGGCATAGCCCAAATACCCTTAAAGAGTGGGAGAAAGATCAAAGGTAATGGTGGAGTTATACAGAGATGGTAGGGTTTAACAAACGAGTATGATTGTTGAATCATTATATAGATATTTCCTTATTCTCCCTTAAAGAGTGGGAGAAAGATCAAAGGTAATGGTGGAGTTATACAGAGATGGTAGGGTTTAACAAACGAGTATGATTGTTGAAATATCAATTATATTTATATTTCCTTATTCTCCAGCTAGAAATAAAAACCCGTAATTGTGGAATTGTAACCCATACCAAACCCTGAAATCTGTTCTACAACTAATTGTTGCAATGTGCTTTGAAATTTATTGCTTTTTTGTATATATGTTATTTTTCACAAAAAAAATATAAAAAAGTCAATGTGATGATAAAAAACATATTCCTTCTAGCCTCCTAGAAGTCAGCTAAAAGGAAAAATCTGAGGTGATGGTATGGTAACCCATGACAAACTTTGGGATCTATCCTGTAACTAATTGTTGAAGAGTGCTTTGAAAACTATTGCTTTTTCCTTTCTTTGCTTTGTATATATTTTATATTATAAAATAAAATAAAACAATCAATTGGCAAAAAAAAAGGTTAGGCAGAGACATAGCAGGAAATGCAAACAGAGTGAGTAGCAATAATAATACTAGTTAATGCAGAATTCAAGAGAAAGAAATACTAAATGTAGTAAAAAATTTCATTTTATTCTGATGAAAGACCCAATCTACAAGAAAACCTATGAAGTTTTATGTACAAATAATATAGTTCCAAATACATGAAGAGAAAGCTGATAGAAATTCAAGGAGAAATAGACAGATACACATTTCTCTGAGTCTACTAAGCAGGCAAAAATGTAAAGTTTGGAGGTCCGAATAAAATGATGAATAAGAAAAAAAATGCCGGTAAAGGTGGAAATCTTTCTACTTAGAATTTTATATCCAGCAAAGGTATCTCTCAAAAATAAAGGCAAAATAAAAACATTTTCAGAAAAACAGAAGGTAGAAGAATTTATCACTATACCACCTGCACTCTAGCTTTCTTCCCTCTCATATCCCCTTATCATGTAGCATAGGTTGCATTAACTTAACATCATATTACAAGATATCAAGAATAAGAGAAAATATCATCCAAAGGACCTGCATCTTCTTCTGGGGAAAGGGTTAAGGCGTGTGTGTGTGTGTGTGTGTATTTTGTATGAGGATAGTTGAATTATGCTAGGTGGAAATATGATGTTATTGTCTTTATTTGGAGATTAAGTAAGGTTTAAGAAGAGATTTATGGGAGTCAGGTTGACAAAGGGTGGATTGTGGTAGTTAATTTTATGTGTCAACTTCATACCACTAGGTTATGGTATCCGGTTGTTAGGTCAAATATTGGCCTAGCTGTTACTGCAGAAGTATTTTGTAGATTGAATTAACATCTATAATCAATTTACCATAATGTGGGTGCACCTCATGTAATCAATTGGAGGTCTTAACAGCATTAACTGGGGGTTCCAGAGGTCAGAAGAATTTCTGCCTCAAGAGTTCAACATTAATTCTTACTGGAATTTCCAGCCTGCCAGCTTCCCTTCAGTAATTCAGACTCAAGACTTCCATATCACCCTTACCAGAACTCCCAGCCTGTGACCTGCCTTACAGAATTCAGACTTGCCAGCCCTCACAGTCACATGAATCAATTCTTTATTTTAAAAATTTATTTTTATTTACTTATCATATGTACAAACGTACATACATATATCCTGTTGGCTCTGTTTCTATGGAGAACCCTGACTGATACAAAAAAAGTTCTTTATATCAAAGGAAATTGATACCAGATGAAATTTTGGATCTATACACAAAAAAATGAATAGCCCCAGAAATGGCAAATATGTGGATAAGTCAAAAGATGTTTTGCTTATTTCTTAATTTCCTTAAAAGATAGTTATTAGTTACAAGCAAAATTAATAGCAAGGTAATATGTAATTTACAACATATAAGGTGGTACAATATATGTCAAAAATAATGCTAACTACAAAAAGGGTAAATAGAAGCTTAGTGTAACAGGTTCTTGAACTATCTATGAAGTGGTATAATACTGATTCTTGATAGACTGTGTTAAGCTAAAAATGTATGTTGTAATCACTACAGCAACCATTTAAAAATACACAGAGTGTATATTAAAGACTATTATAAGAGATAAATTGAATACTAAAAATATTAAATTAATCAAAAAAATGTTTTTAAAATGGAAAAAGAAGAATAAAAACAGATCAGACAAATAGAAAGTAGATAGCAAGATGATAAAACCTAACCACATCAATACTTACATTATATGTAAGTAGACTAAACACTACAATTAAAAGGCAGAGGTTTTCAGACTGGCCCAAAGCATTAATACCTAACTACATGTATTTTACAGAGATGCATTTTAAATATAAAAGGAAAACCATGTCTTGAGCCTGGGAGTTGCAGGGAAATAGATGGGAATGCAAGGAACCATCTAAACACACCTACCCCAAGATAGTTCAGGCATTCATGGCTCCCAGGGGATCTAATTCAGATGATGAAACAGAACATGGGGGCCTAAGGCAGGCAATGGAAAACTGAGGCACAGCTCTCAAGACCAGCCCATTTTCTACAAGAGACCAGGACAAAGTGAAGGTAGGGAAGGCACAGATAGGAAAGATCAACATGGGCTGGGCCAGGGTCTGGGGGAAAGTATTTGGCAAGACTTTGACATGGTAACAATGTGCAACCTGGTTGGATTCATGACACCTTCCAAGGCTAGAAAGAGACTGGAGGAGGAGGCAAGCTAACTGGGTTGCATGTGGATGGAGCTCTAAAGAGGGCCCCTGACTCAGGAACATGAGCCATGGTAAAGTAAGAAAAGCTTTAGCCTAAGTCTTTCATGGCACCTAGCACAGACCCTTAGCCTATTTAGTTACGGGTAGCACTGGAAATCCAATTTTTTATTTATCCATTCCCTACACTGATCCATAGTGGGTTGAGGACTATGCACAAACATGTATTCAACACTAAAGAAGAAAATATGATCTTGAGGAAATCAGGCAAAGGGAAGTAAAAGCATACAGCTCACAGAATTTTTAGATGTGAGCCAAAAAATTGCCTCTGAGATTCCACAGAGCCAAAGCAAAGAAAGAAACACAGATTGTTAACAGCAAGCCCTTCTGGGTGGCAAGCTGGGGGCAGAACTAGACCAGCCCATGAGAAAAACAGGATGAAGACTATAAGTGGAGTCCATCTGGTAAAGCAACTATAAGGTGCTTCCCCCAGATCGAGTTATAGGAAAACACCAGGAACTGATATTTTGCAAACTTGGTTCCTTTCTGTGAGAATGAATATATCCAGACCCTTGAGCTAAGCACAAAGAGCAAAGTGGTAAGCAAAACAAAACCTCCTGCTTTCATGGACATGAGAGTCTGGTCATGAAGCATCTATTTATTCACTCTTGATGATCATCTAGAAATTCTTCTGGATGCCAGATTATAGCAATGAAAAATAAGAGAACTGTATCAGGGAACAATTCAGAAATAATAAGAAACTGTGATATCAAACCAGGCATTGAGGGAGTAGAGGATAAAACTCAGGTAAGGCTCTATTCAGAAGTTACGTTTGAACTGAGCTTTGAAGAATGTAGAGCGGGATTGACCGGTGGAGATGAAAGACTGTTCCACACGGAGGGAAGGACATGAGGCAGAAAGGCGCATGTTGTCTGTGGAGCAGAAAGGGTCAGGAAGGCTAAAGGGTGGCTAGAAATGAGGACAGGAGGCAGACCAGGCTGGGTCCTGATGCACCTTCATGAAGAATTTGGAACTTGATTCTAAACTATGGGAAGCCATTGCTGAATTTCATGTTGAGAGATGGTGATGTATCAGATTTGGATTTTTATAAGAGCGTCTGGCCTCTGTGTGGAGAACGGCTTAGAAGGCAGCAGGCGTGAAAGCAAGGAGAACAACAAAGAGGCTCTTTCTGTAATCTGGGAGAGATGAAGGCAGATTGAACTAAGGTAGAAGGTGTAGAGATGGAGACAGATGGATGCAGGGTTTTCAGGAAGCAAACGGGTTTTGTGTATTCATTTTCAAACTTCTTCTTAAGAATGCTCAGATACCCACATTGAACCAGGAAGTTTCCATGTTACCAAAGCGATCCCTGGGAACCCTGGGTGATTAGGGGCTCTTGCTTAAGTTAGCCAATCTCTCTTTGAGTCTCAGCTGTGAGATTGAGCTTGTAAACCTACCTCATGGTGCACATATGCAGGGCTCAGATGCTCAAGTGACCACCTTGCTGTTCTTTAATCCAATAAGCGTGTACCCACCACTGACTCTTTGTACTTACTGTTCCATCTGTCTAAACACCCTTCCCCAACATCCTCACTCCCTTACCTCCTCAAATGCTTGTTTTCCCACCTTCCCTTAAGACCCTTTGTAAAAATGCCTGCTACCCCTGACCCCTCCCCCAGCACACCCTATCCCCCTTCCCTGATTTATCTTTTCAGCAACACACATCATCTTCGACATTTTATAAAATCTACTTTTTTGGATATTCTCCACTAAACATAAAGTTCCACGACAGTGGAAATTTTTGTCTGTTTCATTCGCCACCATATCCACAACCCATGACATATGGTAGATATTCAAGCATAGTCCTTGATTAAATAAATAAGTCCTGTTTAAAAATCTGAGCCCACAATCTAATACATACTAATTGCCCAAGAAATAAGAGCTCTGAGTTTTTTGGACAAGACCAATAACACTAATTAAAATTTTATAATATAAATCCCTATTTATGATCCCCTTTTCAACTCCAGTTTTCTGTTTGGAATGATTTCTCTCATCACGGTGACTTCTTGTTCTAGCATTTGTAAGCACAAATCTTTCTTGGTGGCCTCAGCTTGTTAATTAAAATCACAATCTGACTTCTCCAATTAAAAAAGCAGAACCCTACAGCATTCTAGGCCTAGGGGGTTTACAGAAGAGCCACAAGCCAAGGCTTTGACTTCATTTGTTTGCTTCTCTCAGGAAGACGAGCTCACAGAGGTCCTTGTTTTGTCAAGCTTCGCAAAAGCTCACTTTACTGCCACGGAGTTTATCCGCGATTATGAGACCCTGAGCTGTATCTTTGCCGCTCACCAACGCATTATACATTTATATATGTTGCCATTATGTGTAAGGAGCTGGAATTGGAAAGAAGGTAAATAGGACATCTTGATTCTGAGTTACATTTTCTCGTAGTGCAATTGAAACGCCATTCATTCCATTCTTACTGCATTGATCGGTAATTTTCATTTTCTAATTTCAAGTAAAACCTCTTGCTGCAGTCAAAGCGATACGCTCCTGGATGTAACTTCACAGTTCATTTTAGCTTCATAGCTTCAAGACGTTCTGTTGCCATCATTCTTAAGTGGTAATTCCACTTTTCCAATTAGACTGTGGGAACGAACCAGATAAATGGACTCTCATCCCCCAAGCCATAATCTCAGCCATCAAGGCTGGGACAACAAACAAACCCAGAAGTTCTTGCCTGTCATTGTGCTCCAGAGCCAAAGCCCTCTCTCCTTACCCCTTTGGAAATGAGCCATGCCCTGAGGTGAAGTTGCATTTGGGGAAGTTGACACGAGTGATACCAATGCATTTCAAAGAATCATAAGACCAAATTGCCAATCAAAGCCTAGACCAACTGGACCTGGGCTTGCTCTTAGTATCATCCAAGAGGGGCTGTCCTAGGTTGAATTACGTCCCCCAGAAAGATATGTTTGAATCCTAGTCTCCATCTCCCCGCTTGGAAACAGGGTCTTCGCAGATACTATTCAAGTTAAGATGAGGTCAGAGTGGATTAGGGCTGGTCTTAAATTCAATGACTGGTGTCCTTAAGAGAAGAGGAAACAGAGACACACAGGGAGAAGGCCAGCGATAACAGAGGCAGAGAGTGCAGTGGTGCAGCCACAAGCCAAAGAAGGCCTACAGCCTCCAGAAGCTGGAGGAGGGAGGAAGGACCCTCCTCTAGAGACTTCATAGGGAGCACGGCCCTGCCCACCCCTTGATTTTGAACTTCTGACCCTCAGAACTGTGAGAAAATGAATCATTGTTGTTTTAACCACCAAGTTTGTGGTTCTTTGTTATAGCAACCCAGGGAATATAAGCAATATTTAGTCTCTATCTTCCTTTCTCCTCCCAACACACACACACACACACACGCAAGCACACACAAACTTCATCAAAGCCAACAGCAAAAATGGAGTCAAAAAGGACAATAGATTTTGCACTGAAACACAGGTTTGAGTCCTGGTTCCATTGTGGAACCTCAAACAAGTCGTTTCTCCTTTTGCATGTCAGTTTTCCATATTTGTAAAATGAGCAGACATAAAAATCCCTAGAGCACAGGGCTATTGGGAGAGTGAAATGGCATGATACATGGGAAAGCATTCTACAGATTGCAAATATGAAGACAGGAGGCAGTCTGGAGGGTGGCAAAAGCAAGGCCTTGAGAATCCAATGTATCGACAGATGTACAGTATTTATTTAGCCTGTGTCCGTGATGATGCCGCATTTCTGCACCCCCCTTGAGCTCAGTTTCTTCAGCAATGAGATGGAGATAATAACCCTTGGCCTCAGCATCTTAGTGCTCTGCCATGAACACTGCATGAAAATTGATAGTTAAAGAACTTTAAGAAGAAATGTCATATGAATACATTATTGTTGCTGTCACCAATAATGTCATTTAGTCTCCAATCTACTTGGTGCATTCTACAGTGACTATATGCCAAGCATGCCTAGACTGAGACACATGTTAGGAACCAAGGTTAATGCTACCCAAGAAGTGGCAAGACAAAAAGACTTAGGGACAGACTGAGAGAGAAGGACTCTGGTCTCCTTTCCTCCTTGGTTCGGGGTTGATTTCTTTCCTCCAAATCCTGTTAGCCCCTTTATTTGTGGACTAGAATATGACATCACATTTCTCTCCTCTATACATAACCACAAACAACTTCCTTGGATGCCCAGGCTAGATTTTTTTTGGCTCATAGCCTCATGTTTCAAGTCTTGCCAATTTCATTTCTTAAATGGCATTGACCAGATTTCCCAAAACCCTTCCCACCTTGCTCCTTGGGTTGCAAGTGTGATTTTTTTCATACAAAAGGCAGAGAAAAAACAATCTTGGATAAAAGTCTTTCTCTAAGTTTCTGCCCCTGGCATATCCTTAGATCCCCCATGATGTTATAGAAAAGAATGGATGTCAAGAGTCAGGTCCATTGGTTATGAATCCTGGCTCCACCATTGATGGGCTGTATGGCCTTGGGCCAGTTCTTAACCTCTCTGAGTATCAGTTTCCTCAACCCTAAAATGAGAATAACCAACCTCAGAAAGTTCTAGTGAGGAGTTGATGCAATAATGGATGTTAAGATGCCTTGAAGAGTGAAAAAATGTGGATTTCCTTCTTAGCCCCAGTGCCTTAAGAGGATAACCCTGGGATGGATAGATAGGTTGGGAGTAAAACTATTACCAAAGGCTGAAAGGCTGATAAAGGAGAGATGAAGCTGCTGAAAATAAACTTCAAGTCCTACGAGAAACAGCATTTTGTAAAACAGACTTGGAGGTAGAAGTTCTGCTCGCCTTCTAGGTGGGTAAACCAATGTCAGATATCCTTGCCTTTGAATCTGCCCCGCTGGCTGTTTCCATGACCTTAGCCAGGTCTGATGACCACCCTTGCCCTCAATGATAATTATTGAGATATATATTGTCATTTCACAGCTAAATTGTGATAACCAAATGAAGTAAGGCAAAACTTTTCAAATTTGTATCTGCAAACTCTCAGGATTGACACAGTCTTGAAGTATCAAACGGTCTATGAATTACTTTTCTTTTAATTTTGCCGTTCATCTGAGTGATAGTATTTAAAAAATGATCATCTATAAGGCCAAAGTATTTTTGCAACAGTAATGAGCAATTTAAAATTTTTTCAGAGTGTACATAAGATGCTAATTTGCACAGTTTCTCAGTGCTGCTCAGGGTCCTTAAAATTTGTGACTTTATAAGTAAAGAAAAGGTCAGTGTTGTATTCAAGTTAAGAAGTGCTGAGGGGAGAGTCACCCTACATGTGGTCTGTCCCCAGTGCCTTTCGCCACAGTCCGCTCTGCCTGACCATGTTGGGTCTCACTATTCAGCATCTCAGCTGCTTTCATTTAACTGTAAACTCTAGAGAGCAAATCCTTTCCAGAGGAAGTTTCTGGAGTGAAGTCTCTTTAAAATGGTAAAAGCTTCCTAGCCAGGAGGCGAGAACTGGCATGGTAGCCGAGCACAGAGGGATGGGGCGACACCTTGTAGAAGGCATGGGGAGAGCACCCTGCTCAGTTTTCTGTTGCTGAGCTGGAAACAATCTGCATCTGCATTTACTGCAGAGGGCAGACCAACCAGGCTGGGCTTCAGAGCAGGGCAGAGCAGCAGGCACATATCGTGGCATTGACACGTATTAATATGCACATCCGTGTCTGGACGGACCCCACATGTGCAGCCATCCATGGGCCTTGCCCTTTAACCCGGACCACTTTGCCCTTTGCCCACCATGGACAAAATGATCAGCCACTGTTCTAGTTTGCTAGCTGCTGGAATGCAATATACCAGAAACGGAATGGCTTTTAAAAAGGGGAATTTAATGAGTTGCTAGTTTACAGTTCTAAGTCCAAGAAAATGTCCCAATTAAAACAAGTCTATAGAACTGTCCAATCAAAGGCATCCAGGGAAAGACACCCTGGTTCAAGAAGGCCGATGAAGTTCAGGGTTTCTCTCTCAAGTGAGATGGCACATGGCTGGCAAACACAGTCAGGGCTTCTCTCTCAGCTGGAAGGGCACATGGCAAATACGGCGTCATCTGCTAGCTTTCTCTCCTGGCTTCCTATTTCATGAAGCTCCCCGGGAGGCATCTTCCTTCTTCATCTCCAAAGGTCACTGGCTGGTGGACTCTGCTTCGTGGTGCGGCAGCATTCTCTGCCCTTTCTGAGTCTCTCATTCTCCAAAATGTTTCCTCTTTTATAGGACTTCAGAAACTAATCAAGACCCACTCAAATGGGTGGAGACATGTCATCCCCTAATCCAGTTTAACAACCATTCTTAACTAAATCTCATCAATCAGGGAGATGATCTCATTACAGTTTCAAACATACAGTACTGAATAGAGATTATTCTACCTTTATGAAATGGGATTTATATTAAAACATGGCTATTCTTAGGGGGCATGCTTCCTTTCAAACCAGCAAAGCCACCTTGAGACATTTCAGACAGGGGAGTCAGTGCCAAAAGATGCCATGCAAAGACCACTCATGAGGATACAAACCCAGAGCTTCCTCTCCGCTAAGGGTGGGTCCCATTGGCAAATTCAAAAAACATAGTGGGGAGCATTTAGTCCTCAGAGCTGACTGGGAAACAGGGACCACGGGAAACTTAGCCTTATTTTCAGCCTCTTGATTTGGCAAGGGCTGCAGATAAAAAACAGCAGGCCCAGGCCAGAGCTGGAAAGCCAACTGGAAGGCAGGAATAGGGCAGACATCTCTTCCCACCCAGCCCTCGTGACTTAGCAGTGTGAACCTGAAGCAACAGGATGGTGTGTCACCGTGGGGACAGAGGAGGCCAAGCAGATGCCCACCCCAGCAGGCAGCCTGAATTACCAGCTGCTGTGTCAAGCCACAGAGAGTCAGAGTTGACAAGATCCCTGACGAGAGAGGGTAGCCGAAAGCCTCACAGCCCACCAAGAGCTGACAACTTTGGTGGGAATGCAAGATTGCACCTGGTAGGGGAACAGCACAAGGCAGCCCTGTGCCTCTCATCCTTGCAGAGTAGATGAATAACTCTAAAAGGGACTCTGCTGAGGACATAAAGCTGTGGCTTCCACGCAAAACCCATCCATCCATCTGTCAGCAACTCAGCATCCCAGAAACTCGGGGCAATCTGGGCTCTGGGTTAGCAGTAGAAGCCATGAAGGGAAGGGGAAGCCTGGAATCACATGGTTAGGTATGCGGGAGTCACCCCCAAACCCAACAGCAGACCAAGAGTAAGGAGTGACGTGTTGAGTAGTTGCAGAGTTGGCACTTTCTGAGAGCGTGCCCGTGAGGTGCAGTGAGAGGGCAGGGGTCCTCAGAGCTCAGCCCACACATCCCACAGCCGGTTCTCCAGGTCTCATTCCCAGCATCATATTCTCAGGCAGCCGTCCAACCCCACACATTACATCTTGCTGGAGACATAGTCACTGAACTTATTTTTCCCCCATTGTGGGCAAATTCATGTAACATAAAAGTCATCATTTGAATCATTTTAAAGGAAACAATTCTGTAACATTTAGTACCTTCACAATGTTGGGTAACACCATCTCTCTCTCTAGTTCCAGAACATTTTCATCATCCCAGAAGGTAATCCCATACCCTTTAAGTAAGCACTCTTGCAGTCCCTGGTAGGGTGGGCATTTGCCTGGCTCCTCTGTCCCCATAGTGACACCCCATCTCTGTTGCTGCAGGCGCATACCACCAAGTCACAAGGGCTGGGTGGGAAGAGACATCCGCCCTATTCCTGGCTCCCATTCGCCTCTCCAGCTCTGGTCTGAGCCTGCTGTTTTTTTCATCAGCAGCCCTAGACAAATTTAAGAGGTTGAATTTGAAAGAAGAACCAATCTTCTTTTTTTCAGTATGGAGTCACTTCTTCCAGTTATTTCATATAAAAGAAATCATACAATATATAGACTTTTCTATCTGGCTTACTCCATTTAGCCTAATGTTTACAAGTTTCATTCATGATGAGTGAAAACCTGGTTTGAAACTCCAGGAGGGTCAGGAATTAATGCTTCCCTCATTTAACAAACTTTGAAGTCCTAAAGATGGGGTTTGAATCTTGCCTTCTTTCCCTTCACCTTAAGAAAGTTGGAAATTTGTTGCTGAGTACAAAGAAGTCAATTTCAGTGCTGGACTCAGGTTCAGGAGCTCTAGGTTTGTATCCTCGTTCTGTCCTTTGAAACCGGGTGACAGCAAAGCAATCACCTAATGGCTTAGTCTTCAGTTCTTCAGCCGCAAATGGGCATAAGCATTCTCCCATGGATTATCCTACAGTTTAAGTGAGTTTCTATATTAATATTCAATAAGAGTGAATCCCTATACTGATGCAAGAATTTATTCTTAATCTCCCATCACCACCCTGCCATCTCAATCTGACTTAATAGTAAAATTACCTTACAAGAGAAAGAAAAGGCCATAAGTAGCTCACTCAGCCTCCTCTAGTTATCCTGGGTGCCAAGGCAGGTGCTGTGCCCCTAGAAAAGGGGAAAATGTCAAGGACTGGAGCCTACCAATCCCTCCAGTAGGCTCTTTGCCATTCATCACTCCCATTTGAGCAATGGTTCTCAACCCTTCGCCTTGAGAGGCATGGCTCTTTCAAGAGCTCCCTTATGATTCTGATGCCCACTCAGAGTTGAGAAGCACTGATTTAGAGAAAGCATTGTGTCATTGATGCATTCATCTGTTTATTGGTCAAATGTATATTGAGCATATACTCTAGGCCAAGCCAAATGTAGATGCAGTAATCCTGGGCATTAGGGAGGAAGGGAGGAAGGGAGGAAGGGAGGGAGGGAGGAAAGAGAGAAAGAGAGAAGGAAAGAAGGAGAAAGGAAGAAAGGAGGAAAGAAGAAAATGCTTAAAACCTGTTCTCAGGAAGCTCACTTACACTCACCCTGCACTTCAGTCATGCTGTATCCATTGCACCTGTTCTTCTAACCCTTCTCACACCAGCAGTCTCAGGAAGCAGGACTTTCCAGGGCACAATTTCATCATCCCCATTCAGCAGTGCCTGAGATGACGGAAAGAATGGGATCCATCTAAGGACAATTTTTAAGCCCCCTGGACAAAGGAAAGCTTCTCTGATAGCAGCCAGAACCCTGATGCTGAATCTACACCACCCCCAAAAACACAACTACCTCTGTTGTCCCAAATCCAATCCAATCACATTGCAGACAGAAGCCACTAAGATCAGAGAGGTGACTCGCTGGTGCAGGGTCGCACCAAGTTCTCCTGGCATCAAATCGAAGTTCTTTCCACAGTATCTACTCTTGGATTGAGCCAGGTACCCCATCTCTTCTGTTGCTATAACAACAACTGCTCCCATATCTGAGTGTTTCCTGTGTATCAGGCACTGTGCTAAGAACTTTGCACAAACCATCCCATGTAGTTCTCAATTAGAAGTGGGTGTTATCACCTCTGTATAGAGTTGAGGAAATGAGGCTCAAACAAAGCAGTCATCTGGGAAGAGGGGACCCAGGCTGAGAACCTGATCATCCTAGAACGAAGGCCTATGCAATTTCTTTTATAACAAATACTTAAGAATTTCCATTGCATGATCTTTTCCCCATTCAGAGAGGGTCTGTGTCTTATCTATCTTTGAATTCCCAGCTCCCTGTGCCTTGCCTACCAGGTAACTACACTCACTCCTTGAACACGGTTAGCTCTTATTGAGATTTATAATTATATGTTTATTGGGTGTTCACTTGATGTCTGTCTCTGCCACTGGCCGTAAATTCCGTGAGGGTGAAGAGCAGGCCTGTTTTCTGGACCCTCTATCTGCAGCATACACCCAGAAGGTCCTCAACAAGCAGCTGTTGAGTGGATGTGCAGTTTATACTGTGTCTACTTGGAGATTCTGGGCACCAGGCTGGCATACGGTCAATGCCTACTGTTTGACTCGATGGCTGTCTTTAAATCCCTGCAGAAAGAAAAAGAAGCCACCCCAGGCAACAGAGTCCACCCTTCCTGTTCTCCAAGCTGAGACCCTGGGGGGGAGGAGAACTTGCAGCTGACGGGTAAGGAATAAAGACTGGAGCCCCTAGCCTCAAATCCTCAGATGGAGGTACCATGGACCACTCTGCTTGCCAGTAACACTCCTGGGCCAGGTGGCTGGCTGGGAAGCAGGTGATCTTGAGGCCCATGAATGCAGCTTGGGGCCTGGGCTGCTCACCTCCACCCTGAAAAGCTATGAGCACTCCAGCCCTGCACCACGTTTGTTCCCACGTCTTTTACCCTTGACTCACTTGGTGTTAAGGTTGTACTCAAATCCTCGGGGAGAAACAGGGCACTGAGAGAAAAGAGCTCTCTCATCGTCCTTTTCACCAAGGCCATGCATGACTTGTCCCCTGGCACAGAAAACTGTTGCCATGGAAACTACCTCGGATGCCAACGTGACACCAAGTGACATTCAAGCCAAGAGGGACATCGACCTGAGCCACCCCACATGTGCACCCACACAATCCACCCTGCAGCCCCCTTAAGTGTTGGAGGAGAGGGCATAGAAAAGCATGTCCTCTGGTCTACCAAAAGTCCTTCTCTCTTTGCATTCATTAAATGAGGATGGCAAAGACAGAGGCAGAGAAGAAAAAAATCAGAGGAGACGGGGTGCTGTCGTCTGAAGCTTCTTCCATACTCAGCAGAGGCGAGAGGGCACAGTTGCTGTGCCGTAAGCACTGGGTGGCCGACAACGTCTCCCTCGAAACAGGCCTGCAAGGAGATTCATCCAATTGATGAAGGAAAAGAATAGTAGCTCGTTCCTGCAAGATGCATCTACAGAGTTTTCTTCTGCCATCAAGTCCAACCTCAGAGGAGACCTACAAGGCCTGGGGCAGGGGTTGGCGAACTTCAGCTCATGGGCCAAATGTACCTGTTATCTGTCATTGTCTGGCCTGGGAGCCCTGAATGGTTTGTACATGACTTGGGGGGGAAAAAATCAAAAGAAGAAGAGTATTTTGTGACACCTGGAAATTTTAGGAAATTCAAATGTCAGTGTCTGTGAATATGGTTTTATGGGAACACAGCACACTCATCTATGGCATATTGTTTATGACTGTCTGGGTGTGACAGCGGCCAAGCTGAGGAGTTGTGACAGAGACCACGAGTCCCAAGAGGCAGGGTGGCATCTCCTTTAGATGCAGTAGGACCAATGCCTATGAAACTTTTAGAAGCCCATAAAAATGTTTTAATTTTAATTTGTTTTTGAATCAGACGAAAAATATGATAATAATAATGACGCATACATTCATCTTTATATAGACACGGTTGTAAAATGCAGTCTTTAATATTTTCTCGCAGAGGAAGAGAATCAAGAAGGCAAAAGCACCTAGGCCCCACAAAAATCATAATGTGGTCATGCCACAAAGCCAGAAATATTTCCTCTCCGGCCCTTTACAGAGGAAGCCTGCCAACCCTCGTTTGGGACTCAGGGACTCCCATCTCTGACATCCTGGGTGGCTCTGAATATCTCACTCGTCCTCACTGCACTTCTGGGAGTAACCCCGTTCTACCTACTTCCTGGCTGTGTGACCTTGGACCTGTGACTTGATGTCTCTGAGCATTCTGGAAAACGTGGCTTATGACAGCTCCACATAGTGGTGTCGGTGTACAGGCTTGGTGACGAAGACCCACAGCACTGAGCCGGGACTTGGCACTGAAACAGTAGCAGAGCAGCTAGCTCTTGGTAGGGATGAAAGATGGCAAGACCCCTCACATATGGGGCCCAGTACCAGACCTCCCAGCCACACGGGAAACCTGACTTGGGAAGGGACCAAAGCCAGGATGGCGTTGCACTTACGGAAAGTGCCTGGGAAGTCGCAGAATGCCTCTGCACCCCACTGCACAGTTCCACAGTTTTAAGGGGTGAAGGCCCCATGCCTCGCTGTGGCCACCCCGTGGCTCTGTGGGTCTCCCGTGTCTGGGGCAGCCTCTGTCTTGCAATCTCTATATAACCTTTGCAAGGCGCCTGCATATTTCACCCTTCCAGGCGAGCACTCCCATTTTTTTTTTGTCATTCCAATTTCATTTCCTGGGCTGTGCGGACTGCGGGCTCAGCAGTCGCTCAGGTCTGAAGTGACTCCTGGGACCTCCTCACTGTTCTATATGCAAATGGCCTTGCACCTGGGCAGCCGAGCAGGCTCGCAGACAGTTTAGTTATGCAAATCTGATTGATCGAGAGCATATTGCAGGAGCGGGCAGGCCTGGGACGCCGGCAGCTATATTTCACTGGCTAAATTCCCGAAGAAGGGGGGAAAAATTAAATGCCAGGCATTCTGATGCATATTCCTTTTCAACTCCTGTAGTGTAATAGTGTTTATTTCTGAATGTGTTCAACACTCGGGTTAGATGTGGCTAATGTAATTTTTACGTGTGGGGTGTGTTATTGCTGAATTAACAGAAAGCTTGTTTTCCGTGTAAAAAGCCAGTCGCGGTGATGTCACAAGCACAATAGGTCTGCCAGTTGATTTGAAATAATTCCCCAGGCAAATGCAGTAAAGGCAGTGTTAAAAAAATAATAATTAGGTTCTTCAGCCTCAAAATGCTCACCCAAGTGGAGGGAGTAGCTTAAGTTACTCCGACTTTATTCTCTTATACAACAAAAGGTAAAATAAACCACAGGGATGCTGATTACATATTGTCATCCTATGTCGAAAGTGTTTGTCTATTTCCCAAACACAAGATTTGAAAAGGGTTGAAAAGGGAAGATGGAGCAGCAGCAGCCTTGGAGAAGAGGGAAAAAAAAACCTTCGCATCTTCTTGAATCTGCTTAAAATAATAAATTCCCATCAGACACATTGCATTCATGCATGTTGAAGTCTGTAACTCTAGAGGCTTTGGAAGCCCCACTTGTCTTGCTTCTCTGCCTTCTCCTTATTGATTTATAATCACTGATAAATAAGATGCACCTATGTGGCAGGCTATTGCTGCAGAAGGAGAGCGAAAGATATTTTTGCCGTCAACTTTCTCCACCACCCCACCATCCGCAGATCAACATAAAAAATAAATCAACGTTATGGGGATAGAAGGAGGCGATGGGAGGGAAGAAGAAAGAGTAAATTTTGCTCAGAGTTTGGACCATTATAAATGGGGCTATGAAAAGCAGGTCTTGAAAGCTGCAAGTCTCTAAGAGGGGAGAAGGTAGGGTGGACAACTCAGTTCAGGAGTTAAACCTCTTGTGAGTATGATGTTAAAGTGCACCGAACAAATACACACGCAGCTGTCCACTCACTCCCTGCTGCTGATTGTGCTGCCCTCCAAAGCCGGCCTGAGATAATCATAAAGTGTGTGCACCTCTGCACGGAGCTAGTCCCAAACACTCGTGTGGAAGCGTGCGTCCTGTACAAGTGCACACTCACAGACAAAATGCCCGTGTTTAGCCATGAAGGAAAGGAGCAGCATGTACAGGGGCATTCATGGCCAAGTTCTGTCACCAGTGTGCACAGCAGAAATCCTTCATTTGTCACCAAGTCCTGCTTTCTCCCTGTCTGCCCCCATACATGTATACACATGTGCATACATGCACACACACGCACGCAGAACCCACACATACAAGTGTAAACACACACTTTCGCATGTGTGCCCACACCCCACATGCATATATATATGGACATAGACATACCCTGTGCACACGTGCACTTCGCACACATACATTCAACCATACAAGCTCATGCATACATATGCACACGTGTGCACAGCACACACATACACACACACTCACATGCCTTTTGTGAGTGTGGCTGGCAAAGCCTAGCCAGAGGGTCAAAGATGGAGAGCCTGAGAAAGGTCAAGTTTAATCTCTCCCCTCAATGGCCCCGGAGCCCCCCTCCCACCGCTGACTAACAAAAGGGCCTCAGCACTGTGACTGACAGAATTCTTAATTGTATCCACTCATTCATGACAATTTGATTAAAATATTACGCCAAAGTCTCACCCCCTGTTTGCTTCGATCCTCCAAATCTAATTTTGAATTTTCAGAAAGGAGATTACCTCCACAAGCATGACTGGGATGCTATTAACTTCTACTTAATCTTTATTACTGATGTGAGTTTAACATATGTACAGCTTCGCTCTGCTCCTCTTGTTTTCCTCTCAAAAGTAACGTCTGGGCGATACACGCGCGGCGGGCATTAATTTCCACTTTGATATTCCGCTGGAGTCCGGCCCCGGCTCGCGGAGGCAAACAGAAAGGAGGCGCCGTCTCGGGAGCGCACCGTGGTTTGGACAGCGGGTCTCCCGCTTCCATCCTCCTCTCTGAGATGCACGCCAGGGCAGCAGAAGCGAAGCTGGGCTTCAGGATCCAAGGGTTTGAGAAAATCTCCAGGCCTGAATCTGCCTGTTTCCTCCCTCGGCACCAACGGCAATTAGCAGATTTCAATCCAGATCAGACATAGCCAGAAGCTCTAGAACTCTCTAACCAGCCCCTTGCTTCCCAGCCACAAAATAGAAGCAAATCAACCAACAGACAAAAAGAAGAAAAACATTGACCTAGGAACATTATGGTTTAAAGTGCTTTTTTCTTTCAGTTCTTTTAATATTTTCTTTTTTCCTCATAATATATAGGCACATGTGGGTATATAATCAAGATTTGTGTGAGCATATACAAAAGTCTGGAATCATAGCCCATGAGGTATTAGCCAATTGCTTTCCAGTGGGGTTGGGGCGTTGGGGTCACAGGTCACAGGGTAGAAGGAAGAAGGCAGTTCCTTCTACAATGCTTCTAATGCCCCATTCCTCTCCTGCTTGATCAGGCATCGTGGTATCACTTTTGCAATGCTTTTTTTTTTAACTATTCCTGTAGCTTGCACCTGCGGAGTAGGACTGCAGCTGTCTCATGACATCGCAACCGGAAGACATTCACTGGCAGGGCCCCGGCCAGGAGCCCAGGAGCTGTGCTTAGGGGCCTGAGCACAGGTGGTGGCCCCACCTCTTCCCAGGCAGGTGATGAGGGGCCATCCCTTCAGCCTCCCTTGAACCCTGTCCTCTCCAAACAAGAAGTGCAGCCTTGACCTGCCTGACTCAGGCAGCTGCTGCCAAGATCAGTAAGTGCCACCTAGAGTCCTTTGCTCATTCATATTGTTAATGCCTCATTCGTTCACTCCACAAGACTTCCCTAAGCACTCACCAGGCCGCAGGTGCTGCAGGCTAGAGGAGCCACACACACGCCTCAGAGATCTGCAAATTGACATACAGTGGGGTAGCAAGAGCAGGAGGGATGTCCACACAGGTACTGTGGGCCCAAGGAGACTTAGGGTGATTTTAGTGAGTCCGGGAAGCCTCCTGGGGGAGGAGATGGCAATCAGGCAGGGGTGTTGAGAGGTTAGCCTAGCCCAAGGTGGCCAAGTGGAGGAGGGAGGGAAGGCAGGGCCATGCAGGGCCTGGAGATAGGAGCGCTTCTGGGCAGAGTCACAAGGTACCAAGGGGCCAAGACAGAGGCCTCAGGAGACACGGTCCCTGTGAGGGTCTCAGCATCAAGAACAGCGCTGGCACAGAGTCGGGGCTCTATAAGTATTTACTGGGTGAATGAATGAATGAACAAACGAACGAGCTTCTGGGGAGTGGGATAGCAAGAGACAAGTCTGGAGAGGCAGTCAAGGGTTAAATCACCAGAACATAGAAAGGAACTTACGCTCTATCCTGAAGGCAAAGGGAGAATAGAAGAGTTTGGCCTCATTTAGTATTGTGGCAGGAAACAAATGAGCCCTAAGGAGTCATTTGAAGAGAATCTGATGAAAAGACTAGTTACCAACCTGTGGGCAGGGTAGATAGAACCGTGGGTGGTGGCAAAGGGACAGTGGAGGCCACAGTCACTGCGTCGGAGGCAGAGGGCCGGTCAGACTTCCCACGTCCAAGTCGAATCCTGAGCTGTGACTTTCAAAAGGTGGAGCCAGCCCCCCACACCCCACAGGAAATGCCTTCCGTTTGCCTCCTCCCTCTCCCTGTCTCCCCACTGCCAAACCTCAACCAAATGCTGTGGGTGAAGTTCACACAGGCTGGATTTGGGGGGCATGGAGCCAGGGGCAGGGGTGGACAGAGAGTGGTTCTGGGAGGGAGCGGGCAAACGGAAGGCATCCAAGACAGGACATGGTCCATTTGTTCTTTTAGAAAATCATTTAGCCCATGTGACAAGGACTGACCATTCTGCTACAGGACACTGGGCCCCACAGGGAGGAAGGGGCTGCAGATGCAGGGACTTATAATCCAACCAGATAGAACGAGACAAATCAACCCTAACCTGAAAAGAGGAAATTAGTATCTGGCTGACGTGGCACATAACAGGTCCTCATTAGATATTTGTTGATTTGAAATATTTGTGCATTCCTCTAAGCACAGTAGGATTTAATCTCCAGCGCTCCCCCGCCATATCACAGATCTTATAATTTAACAGAGAACTACCTTTTGGTCCTCAAACACACTGTGAAAGGCTTGTCCCTCAGCTGTTCTCCCTGCTGCGTTTCGTAGTAATAGCGTCCTCAGGTGAGGGCACCCGGTTCTCATAGTACAAGCTACATTCCCTAGCCTCTTTTTCAGCTGGCCGTGACCATGAGACTGAGTTCAGGACAATTAGGAGTAGATGTGATGCAGGCAACATCTAGTTCCTGCCTTTAGAAAGAAGGGAGTTTGTCCCTTCTCCTCTCCTACAGGATGATGTGACATGGGATTCAAAAGAGAAGGAGCATGGGTCCCTGGCAGCACACAGCCACCATCCCAACCCTGAGCAGATCTTGCCCAGCCTAAGAGAGAGAAATAAATCACTATTCTGTCTGAGTAATCATATATTGTCTCTATTAACAGAAAATGAGCTTCCATCCCACCTAATACATGTGCTCTCAATGTCTTATCTCCAGGCTTTTGCTCTTATTATCCCCACTGCCTGGTCAAATCATTATTCACCTCCTCTGTGGACACTTTTGTATCAGTCAGCATAAGCTAAGTCATGTGCAATAACAAACAGCCCCCAAATCTCAGTGTCTTATAATAGCAGAGATTTAATTCTCACTGCGTCATGTGCCCTTTTCAGGGGCAGTGGGGACTCTGTTCAATGGCTCATCACTCCAGTTGAGCTGAAGCAACAGCTGTCAGCTGGGGTATGGGGACTTGGGGCCAAAGGAAAAGAGCCCCAGGTTGGCTCTTGAAGCTTCTGCCTGAAAGTGGCATGTGACTCTCCCATTCCCGGGTCACTTGACCAAAGCAGGAAACAATTTGTTGTTGAGAGGATGTGTGTTCTAATCACAAGACAACTCCCCTGATAGTCTATGTCCCCAATTAGAAGACTTTCCTCCCTCCCCTAGGTGCCCTTCCATGAGATCTCTATCCTGGCATGCACTGTGGACGTTATGGTCATTTGGGTACATGTCCCTGCCCATCTCAGCAGCCACCAGGGGCCAATTGTTGAGCAAGGCCTGAAAGCGTATCATCGTTTGCATTTGTTACCCCAGGAAAGCGATGCCTGCTTGGAAGTTGGGGAAAATGGGGCATATTGGGAATAATTAGTTCAAGATTTTTTTCCCCCTAAAGCAAGCAGATCCCAGCTCTTTCCAGGAGCTCCTGAACTGTATGGTGAGGGCATTTGTTGTCTCTGGATTCCCAGGAACTACACAGAGCCTGGAACAAATTGACACTCAGTAAATATTTGTTGCGTAAGTGAATGAATCAATGGTTGTGAGCACTTGTTCCTTCATGCATCACACAAGCATGAGACCCCACCATGGGCAGGCCCGGTGCCTGGAACTTTTCCCAGTGATTGGAGCCCAGGGGGTCCTTCTAGAAGTAGAAATTCATGTCTTTTGTTCCCAAACCCAATCAGTTCCCAACCCCATGTGTGAGCGATGGATTCACCAAAACACCATCAGCACTATGAGAAGCAACAACCAAAAATCAAGGTTTTGTTTGTTTTTTTAAAGTAAGCCTTGTTTCATATGCCTCTATTATGCAGGAGCCTCTGCTGCTGAAGGACTGTTTAGAGACTGAAAAAAAAATCTGTTAATAGCATTCACCTCAAAATGAAAAGGAAATGAACCACTTCTTCACTTCCTGACTAGTAGCCTTCTTCCACTTGGCAGACATTTGATTCACTTGGCTCCTGTTTCCAATGGGCTGAAATGAAAAGCGTTTGATCAGCTCAGGGCTGCCTAAGAGTCAGCTGCCTGGAGTCAGCAGCATAGACATTGTCCTTGGCTCCGTGCTCAGGTTTCAGGTCAGCTCAACCCTGCCCAGAAGCATCTGGTGGGAGCTGACACTGACTCTGACCTTGGCATGGTAGAAAAAGCTGGGGAGAGAGCAACTGCAGAAAATTACTTAACCCATGGGAATATTGTTTTAATATCTTAGTTGCTAAAACAAATACCCTACAATAGGTTGGCTTGACAACAGGAATTTATTAGCTCATGGTTTCAGAGGCTAGAAGGATTGTTTCCTCCTGGGGTCATTATCTTCTGGCTGGCCAGCAATGTTAGGGTTCCTTGGCTTTTCTGTCACATGGCAATGCATGTGGCAGCATCTTCTCCTTTCCCTTCTGGGTTCCATTGGCTTCCAGCCTCCAGCTGCTCCCTGGGGCTTCTCCTTCTTTCGCTTTCTCTATAAGGCCTCCAGTAAAAGGATTAAGACCAGTCCTGAGATAGTTGGTCCATACCTTAACTGAAACAACCTCATCATTGTCCTGTACACAATGGATTCACACCCATGGGAATGGATTAAGATTAAGAACGTTTTTCCACAGTTCAGAACCCTAAGCCACCTCAATATCCAAAAATCCAAAATGTTAACCACTGGCAGAGCAAGACGCTAATCTGAAGGAACCCTTGAAGTAGTGCTAGAGCTAGTTCCTAAGCCTGCTCTACTAGATATTAACTCTTGAGTTGCTGAGTCAAGGGAGGTTCTGGGGAAGCCAGGGCAGTGGGGACAGTCAGATCAACAGCTATTTTGCAAATGGTGGAGGAGTATTTAACATATAACAGCATGTAAGCTGTACCAGGACCTTCTAGCTAAAGAAGATCTTGACTTCCCCCAAGAAAGTCACCAAACATGAGACAGAGGGTTGGGAAATCAGAAGAATCTATTGAAAATGCAGAAGGTTCCTATGGAGTTGGACAAGTGTATTAGTTTCATAAGGCTGCTGTAACACATTACTCCAAACTTGGAGGCTTAACGCAATACAAATTTATTATCTTACAATTCTGGAGGTCTGAAGTCTGAAATCAGTTTTATTGGTCTAAAATCAAGGTGTTAGCAGGGCTTGGTCCTTCTGGAAGCTCTGGAGAGAATCCATTCCTTTGTCTCTTTAACCTTTTTGAGGCAGCTTGCATTCTTCAGCTCTTGGCGCCTTTTGCTCATCACTCCAGCTTCTTCTGTCATCAAATTTCCATTTCCTCTTCTGTAGTAAATCTACCTCTGTCTCCCTCTTATAAGGACATATGTGATTATATTTAGAACCCATTCAGATGATCCAAGATAATTTCCCCATCTTAACTTAATCACATCTGCAAAGTCTCTTTTCCCATGTAAGGTGACACTCATAGGTTCCAGGAATTAGGTTCCCTGTGCTCTCTTCATCTCTGAGCATGCTCCCGCCTCCAGGCCTCTCCACATGTATTCTTTCTGTGGATAAAGCTTTTGTTCCAGATGTTGGCCTGCTTTCCTCCCTCAGTTCATTCAGGTTTCTACTCAGATATACTTCCTCAGTGAGGCCTTCCCTGAGCACCCTGTCTAAAATTGCACCACTCCTCTCTTTACTGTTTGGCAGGAAAGATCGTGAAAGGCTGGAGTAGAGGAGGGTAGGGGTGAGAAGGGGCCAGAGGGCTGGACAAGAGCCAGAACACAGGTTGAAGCCCCTTAAACACTCCATCAGTAAAATGATGGCTATAATTTTCTTTCTTTTTTTTTTTAACATGGGCAGACACCAGGAATCAAACCCGGGTCTCCAGCTTGGCAGGCAGAAACTCTGCCACTGAGCCACCATTGCCCGCCCAATGATGGTCATAATTTTAACCAACCTTGTGGAGTTAACCTATGTAAAGAATTTATATAGGGTTCAGACATAGAACAGGATCTGCATCCTTAATAAGTATTAGTTATTGCTGTTGATACCTGATTTTTTTTATTGTTTTGGAGAGGTGCCTGGTCTGGCATCTTCAATCTGACCTGTCTCCTAGTTCCTACTTTCTCACCTTCTGCCCAGATTCCCAGAATTGATGCTTTTGGGGTCCTCTCTGCTTGGCTTATCGTCCCGCATTGAGTACAGATATGGGAGACATTTAATTCTTCCCTTCACATACATTATCTCAAATTCCCCCCACAACAATTCACGTACATGGAGACTTAGGAAGAGCCAGTACTGGTTCAAGGTCACCAAGTTAGCAAACCTGAGACAGGTGTGTCCAACATCAAAGTCCCCCTTCTCCACCTTGATGCAGTCTTAGAGCCTGGCAGGGTCCATTTGTCTCAGACAATGGCCAAAGCAAGTCCCATCTCACCTGGACTCAGTCCCAGCCTCCAGGGCCTCTTAGGATTGGGAGTTCAGACAGCAGGACGCCTACTGGTTAAACATTGCCATAATCAGCTCTGGGGAAGGGAGAAGGTGGGCTGGTCTTGTGAAGCCCAAACCATGGCCACAGCCCCAGGCCTGGAGAACCTGCAGCATCACCAAAAGTTCAGAAGACAAGTAACCAAGGAACATGCTGGAGGACACACTTACACAAGCACAACTGGGTCCTCATTTAACATCTTGGGGATCCATAGGAGTGGAACAAGAATGCTGCAGTCCCCCAAAAGCCTTAGCATCAAGCTCATCACGGCAGGGTACAGTCTTTAGATCGACTCTTCCAAAACGAGGCACAAACGCCAATGAATGGGTCAAGTGGTGTTTACTGGGCTCTTTTCAGTATTCCTCTCTTCCCCCCTGCTGCTCTGGTGTGGTATATGTGGGCAAAGGAGACTGATGAATTGGAGGTCTTTGAGCTACTGATAGCTAGTAAGGTAAAGTTTTGGGGAAACAGAAGGACCACTTACTGGCTACATGACCTCAGCATAGAATTTCACCATTTTGAGCCTCAGGGTTGTGATCAGCAAAGTAGAGCTAAAACCTCCTGCCTTGAAGGAATGCTGCAAGCATTAGCAATAGCTAATAGTGCTGAACAAATATTGGAAATCAGTACATTGTAGCTGGTATGAGTATATTATTATCACTGCCCTATAGGCACCCAAAGAAATGGATAGCATTTCATGTATTTTACTTTGTTTGGATTAAGTATCTTTGGACACACACACATCCTTAAAACTTTTTTTGAATGTTTCACTTAGCTAACTTTGTTTGAAACAGAAGCTCCTTTTGCAGGTCCTAACTCAACATCCATCATCTGTCATTGCCTCATTCGTGCTTTGGCCAAGGGGAGAAACTCGACAAACACTAACATAGCATGTTACAAGTTACAGATGGTCTTCACTTTCATTTGTCTTACTGGATTCTTCCTCAAAGCCCCCAGAGAATGACCCTGAAAGGATTCTTAGCCCCATTTTACAGATGAAAAAACTGAGAAGCAGAAGAGAGAGACACAAACTGTGGTCAAAGTCACACAGCCAAAAAATGGCCAGGATTTGAACTTAGATTTAAGGTTCCCATCGAAAGGGCTAGGCAAGTTCACTTCAGACATGCATTCCAAATGCAGTGAGAGCATAAAGCTCAGGTGGAGTTATTAGAAGTTTCAGAGCCTTATGACTAGTCTGATTCCAAAGTTTTACAAGTTAAGGATGAGCAGATGATTTACACCACTCACAACTGGAAGTACAAGAAGTCTGTATTGGAAGTGATTCAAGCATTGTGTTTAGTTCTTAATTCTCCCAAAATAATATATTTTAAAAGGTCATTTTAGACTGTGATGCATTATGAAGGGGAAAAATGCAAGCTGCAGAACAGGGTGGATAGTGTCGGTATATTTGTTTTAAATTATAAATGTATGTATTCATTCGTGTGTACTTGTGGGCGCATTGGAACCTTCCGGAAGGATGCACACAAACAGCTAACAGTGATTTGTGGTGGGAAGAGGGATAGGAAGGAACAGAAAGAGAGGGCAAAAAAGATGTCTACTTTTCACTTTCTATACTTCTGAACTGTGGCTTATGCTGAGTCTTTAAGGACATGGGAATCTTCACATCAAGTGGTGAGAAGGCCCCACATTGAGTTCCTGTTGCTTGGACATTCCTGCCACTGAGAGGTGGGTTCAATACCTAATCTTGAATCCGAGCAGGTCATCTGACTGCCTGGACCATTCTAATATAGCAGAAGTGATGCTGAGCTGGTTTCCAGCCCCAAGCCCTAAGACAGTACAGCTTCCCCTTCTTTTCTCCCAGGCCCCCTGCTCTTGGAATGCTGAGCCACCATGCAACCATTCCAAAGCCACATATGGAGAGGGTCAGGGGCCCAGCTGAGCCCAGCCTTCCAGCCATCCCTCCAGACCAGGTCAACCGCCAGCTGAGCACTGCCAGGTGATCCCCAGCAAATACCACGTGGAAGAGAGCCATTGCCCAGCTGGTCTCTGACCATACTCCTGTCCCCAAGAATCAAAAGATAAAATTTAAAAGTTGTGTAGTTGTTGTTTTAAGTCCCCAAGTCTGGGGGAGTTTTATTGGCACAGTGAGTAACTGGAAAGCAGGACCTCATCCGTGAATACCTGGGGGTGGGAAGGATGATATTCCTGAAGCCTTGTCTCAGATTCCAAGGGGCTCACACATTAGTGGGAACAACAGACATTTAGGACATCGCCTCTTTTATTCTTAGATTATAAACACCTCAAGGGCAGAAATCATTGTTTATTTTGTTCCCTGATGTATCTCTAATAATTAGAATAGTGCCCCAAAGAGCAGATGTTCAGTATGCATTGGTGGAACCGTTGAAGGAAGGCCCAGAACTTTTGCCCTCACTCCCTTGTGGCACCCCTGCAGTTCCTGCAGGGGACATTTGAACCAAATGACAAAACGGATGAAACAGCGTCAAAAACTGTTGGGAATTATTCCCACAGGCGTAGGCACTGCCGAAGGACATCCTTTCCTCTAACATCGTTTGCTTAGCAGCTTTATCAAGGTACAATCTACATATCATAAATTTCACCTATTTTAAGTATGTAACTCAACGAGTTTTAGTACATTTATAGTGTTACATGACCACCACCAGAATCTGCTTTTAAAACATCTAAAAACACATAGGAAGGATGTGCTGGAGACGGCCGGGGTCAGGGTCCTTGGGAAGGGAGTGTGGCAATGTGCAAAAAAACCTAATTTGCTCCTGGGAAAATGAAAAGTCCCCATGAAGTAAAGATGTATATGCATTAGATTGTTCATTTTAGAATTAATTATCACTGAAAACTGAAAAGAATCTAAATCCTGACAAATTCAGAAATGTTGGCTTAAATTGTGTCACAGCCTCTTGAAGGGAGGTTATACAGACTCTGATAATAATGGTTATCATGTTGCCAGTGTCTACATGAAGATTTCCAGGATGTAATGGTGGGGGGAAGCTTTATGGTATGATGTGAAAAGGGAAACCAAATACCAGGGCTGCTATAACTAAGAAGCACAGATTAGTGGGCTTAAACAACAGAAATTTATTTTCTCATGGTTCTGGAAGCTGGAAGTCAAAACCAGGTGTTGGCAGGACCAGACTTTCTCTTAAAGGCAGAAATCCATTCTGTCCTCTTCTCAGACTTCTAGTGGGTGACTCACTCCACGGCCTTCCCTGGTTTGTGGCCCCTTGACCCAATCTCTGCCTGTATCATACAGCTGGCTCTCTCTCTCTCTCTCTCTCTCTCTCTCTCTCTCTCTCTCTCTCTCTCTCTCATTAACTATGTCCAAATTTCCTCTGCTCATCATGGCTTCAGCCCTAGGATTCAGGCTCACCCTACTCAAGTTTGGCCTCATCTTCAAATATCCTGTGTCCAAATGGGGTCGCATTCACGGGACCAGGCCAGCATGTGAACATGTCTTTTGGGAGGACATAATCCAATCCATGATACCAGGGCAGGAAATTCAACATAACAGACTGAAAGTCTACATTCAAAAATGAATATAGTTTGTGGAAGGCATAGGATTTTGATTGCAGGTACCATCCTCCATTGTCCTTCATTTGCTTAGGAAGCTTTCCCTGAGCGCCTACCCCGTGCCGCACACTGAAGACGGCTGTGGTCCCCTCAGAGCGCTGGCCCCATGGGTGCTGCTCTGGATGTTTACCCCATTCCTAGTTTTCCTCAGCCATGTACATTCCCTAGCCTAGGTAATTTTGGATTCAATGAATACCCCATATTCTGCAGGACTGAGAAGCTTCTGAACGACAGCTGACCAGAAAATCAGAAGAAGAAAACAAAAGAAGTGTCAGATTTGGTCCCATGCTATACAAAGCCTGGGAACCAGACATGAGCACACACACTCACCCCCCACATGCACACACACCTGGCACCCGCTTACCAACACTGTTAGTGTGTCAGCCGTAAGGCTCAGCAAGGGATGGCAAACAGTCTGTGGTTATTTTAAACAGTAGGAGTTTTTTTTTTTTTGCCAGTTTATAAATCATTTCCATTGTCAATCGAGTGATGAGCCAGCATAAAGCTCGAGCCACTGGGGCCCACTTGTATCGTGCCAGACCTGGGCAGAGCGAGCGGAGACATGACGACCTTCTGTGTTGAGAAGGGAACCTGGGCTCCCACATGCCGTATCTCGCAGCCTTGTTTCACCTCTGGTTCGGAGATGGGCCTGCCTGGGTGATGGCCATTGTCAACTCTGCCAAATGCAAGGCTCGACTAGCAGACTCCATAAGAGACAAAGACCAGGGTCAGCACCAGCCACATTCTTGAAGCAAGCAGATGGAAAAGGGTAGCATGCCACCTGCCCAGCAATATTCTCAGGAACGCGCAACCTTGTTGAACACAGTTTCCAGAGATCTGAATTCTGCCCAGCATTATGCAGGTGAAAGTTGACAACTTGGAAAAAAAAATCCCCTACATTTTGAAGAAAGGAGAGTGCTGCAATGGCAGAAAAAGGCTGGCATGAGCGTGAATGTCCCAGGATACGTTTGATTGAGCAGATTGAGACCTAAAATGTTTGTGACCTCCTGCTAGGTGTAAAGAAGTATATGACAGCCTCTCTGCTTCCTTCTTCCATTTCACGGTCCCCAACATTGACTCTTTTTCTCATGTATTCCTTCCCCAAACATTTCTTGGGCACCTGTCAGATGTTCTACATGTGCCAAGCACTGGGCACACGACGGTAAGACACCACCCATGGTGTGACCTGAGGGCTGACAGGCCTTTGTAGGAAAGAAGATTTGGGTTTGACAAGAACCTTTGGTGATTACAGAGGAGACAGAAGAAGGCAAGATCATAAACCCAGCTGGGAATTCGTCATGGGGCTGCTCAGTTTCTTCCCCACCTACAGGAGCACGTTAGCCATAACTGGCGATTATTTCAAACCTCCTGCAAACAGGAGCTGCCAGTTCTTTTTTCCCTCTATTCATCAGAAGCACCTTCTGGGCAGAAAATAGATGTTCAGTAAAAACTTCCCAGAGGCTGGACTGAGCAGTGGAATTGATGCCAGCTTTTCATGGGCTCTTGGAGATACACTGTCATTTGTGGAGAAGAGGTGAGATGTGCAAGAGCCTTGCTTTAAGACTGTGTTGCCAGCCAGGTTCATATTAGGAAACAGCATTGTTTAGTGGGTTGACTGCTGTGCTTTCCTTTGGGGAATAAGTTAGTTGCATGTCCTCAGCCTGGTGTGCTTTTTTCCCTCAGCTCATCTATGACCTTTCTTTAAATGGAATGTCACTACATTCTTTTCTCCTGCATTATGTCAGTGTTTGGGCTATTTGGGGTTAGGCAGATGAGTCTGTTGGAGTGTGGAATTTTGACTTGAGAGGCTTTGTTCACTGATGAGTGAGTGAGCCATGGAACGGAAAGAGTCTGGCTCTGGGGAAAACAGGACCTCTGGGTTGCAAGGGACCCACAAAGGGACTTGTGCTAGGAAGAGGTCCCGAGGCTCCCAGGCAATCAGAAGGAAGGAGGGGCTTAAGGATGGATGAAATGGAAAGGCCTCTAGGAAAAGTCGCCCCAGAACTTAGAAGAAGTAGAAACTGATTTCTGCTGTGCCAGTGAACCCTTGCCATGGAGAACTCTCCATCAGAAAGGAGTAGATGTCCTCCTTGGGAGAGAGGCGTCAACCCTTGGGTTCCTTGACTTTCCTGACATATGTCAACGTTCTTTCCTTTCTCTTCCTGGTTCCACTGCCTTATTGCTCCTCCCCTTGGCTTCCTCCTCCATCTCCAATTTCCTTTGCTCAAAAGGACTTCAGCCAGATCAGATCAAGGCCCACCCTCTTTCGGTTTGGGCACCTTAACAAATAATAATGTCTTCAAATGTCTTATTTGCAAGCAGGTTCACACCCACAGGGCCAGGGGTCAGGACCTGGATATGTCTTCTGTGGGGGCCGTGATTCAGCCCTCAACACCGCTGTCCACACGCACTCCGTGGGCGCTGTGCCCAGCTCCCGCTCCCCCCTCCCTGCCACTCTTCCTGGTCCTGATCATATTCCCTCCACCGCGCTCACTCTGCCTCCCAGCTGCTCTCTGGCAGCTGCTTCTCCCATTTCCCTCCATGCCTTCTCCTATGCATTTGGTGGGGTCAGGTGAACTTGCGGCCATGAGCTTGACTTCTCCCTGACAAGTTTCATCTCCCACCCAGGCCAGGCAGTCTGACCCGAGGTCCCTGAGCAAAATGCCACACAAGATAGAACCATCCCATTTGTAAATTCCAACGCCAAAGAGCTAAAGTGAAGAGTTAAAAGCCTGAGAGTGTTAAGCCACCTTCAAAGAATGACTCATTTGCTTCCATATCCCTGGAAGGATCAGCCCATTATATTTAATGGACTTTGATACTTCTTATTGTAGTACATAAAGGCTATTATTAAAATGAAAGATTGTTACAGTTAAGTATCCAATCCTTGGTACTTCTTTTTTAAGCTATCCAAAGCAATTGGTATTAGGACTCCTCATAGATCTTCTCCTATTAACCCTGTCTCAGAAGGAGTTGTTTTAAAGATCGTGTTGACCTCCTCTGCTCCCTGGGCTGGGAGGGTGCATAATATGGGGGGGGGGGGGGAGTGTGACCTCTGCTAGGGGGGGCGATGGTGGCAGTTCTTTCCTCTACCATGTGATTCGAGTGTAGCCTTTTAGCATATTTATGAAATAAGAGCAAGGAATGTGGCAGCTTGGAATCTAACACCGTGCTCTATCTACATTATTTGGAGGATTAGAAGCCATTAATTCCTAGAATTGTTCTCTGGAGCATAAGTGGCAACAGCTGTAGCTATCTGCTCCCTGTCTTTCCACATGGGCTCCTCCATACAAGGGACGCATGAACACACACAGTCAAATGGGGGGCTGCCAATTCCACGCCGACCAAGGCAGAACCTGCCACCGGGAGAGAGACAAACAAAATGTCCCCCGAGCGATCATCTGGAGGCTCAAGAAAACGGGATCGTGCCTGCTTCCCGTCTCTAACCCATTTCTTGGGCAGGCTCAAGCAGGAGACAGGCCTCCGCACTTCCCACTTTGTTCTGACCACAGAGAGGCTTTTTGCACCTTTCATTCTGGTCTTGCACAGTGTTATGCTCTGCACCTGATTTCTCGCAGCCTCAGTTTCCCCACCTGAAATAAAGGGACTAGACCAATCATCTCAGGGAGTCTTTCTGGCCATTAAAGAACAAAGCAAACTAACAACCAGATAGGATCTCCGCTATCATCAGGACCAAGTCTGCTCACTACCTGGCCGTTTAGGTTATTTTTAGGATTTTGTTCTTTTAGACAACACCCTAAGGAATAACCTTCTATCTATTTCTTGGCTTTCTCCTCAGAGTACATCTTTAGAGAAAATTTCTAGCAATAGAATGGGTCAACAAACATGTACATTTTAAATTTTGACAGACCTAGTAAAAGTATCTGCTGTGAACGTTGCAATAAATGACATCCCCACCAACAATGCAAGTGGAAGTTTCTTCCCCACACCCTCACCAGAGTTATTTAACTTTGTCAACCTGATAGGTGAAAATGGTATCCCAAATGACTTCTAAATCACATTGGATTTTTTTTCTTTTCATTCCTCATTCATCAACTGAAGAAGAGGTGTGATAGTATGCTATTTCTTCAGACATTTGCAGATCTCACATTTTGCAGATCTCATATTTTGAACCATTTTGAGTCAGGCAAAAAGTCAGGCTAGGAGTGAGAAGTCAGAACTCACCCAAAGTGCAGCCCTCAGAAATGCTTGGCCCAAACTGTCACCATGGCATCTGGGATATGAATGGATGGATGGAATGAAGGAAGCAGAAACGAGTGAACGAGCTAGAGCTGCTGTGGGCTAATGAGGCCAGCAACGCTGCCTTAACAGTCCATTCTGTAAGTCCTATATAAGCCCATCCCAGGGGGAGTCTAACTACCCACTAAAGAGGCAGCCTCTTTACATTTTTTTTTTTGCAAGGCACCAGGAATTGAACCCTGGTCGGCATGGCAGGCGGGAACTCTGCCTGCTGAGCCACCATAGCCCGCCTCCCTCGACATTCTTGACCCATGAAATCTGCGGGTTTGTGGTAGATGGTCTCTAAAGCACCACCCAAAAAGTCTCCAAAAGCCTGTGACTCAACTTGGAGCAATGAATAAATAATGAACTGCATATAGGTTCCCTGTGATCTGGGATGTGAGCTCCCACCAGGGACAGGCTGGGGCTGAAAGTCAGAGTGCAAAGAACGCAGGACCAACACTAGAGGAGTAGCAATCTGAAAGAAGTAGAAAGGGGAAGTTTGCCAATTGCATCTTCCAATTCAGAATGGACATTGTGAAATGTATTTATAGAGACAGGTTCTATGTCCTTATACTTCCTTTTTGCTTTTTTCCAAGAGAGGTCATCCTCATGACCCTCCTCCAGCAGGGCCACTGTGGCTGCTTGACTTCCCAAGGCAGACACATTTTTTAATGGGCTTGGTGGGACAGCCACATGAAGCGCAGGCATTCTCACCTCTCCACTGGCCAAAGAGGAGGGTACACCTGAGCAAAATCAAAGCAGCAAAACCTCCTCAAGGAGTTGGGGGGGCCCCGCCCCCCCCCCCCCCCAGCTCCACTACATTTGCTGGAAAGACTAGAACACATTGAAATTTCCGGGTGAGGTATCACTGAAAAAGCTTTAAAAATACTTAAATATTTCACCCACTTGTATTATTTAGAACTGTTTTGGTTGCAAGTGATGGAATCTTAACTTAAATTAGCTTATGGAAAAAGGGATTGATTGACTCATATGATGGATGTACCCAGGTCTGGTTGGAACCGGAGGCTCAAAAAATGTATCCTAGGATCCTTCCAGCTCATTCTTGCTTTCTTCCTTATTTCTCTTCCCATTTATTCTTATCCTTCCTTCCTGGAAAGACAGCTACACCATTCCCGGACACCAGCATTCAAGATTATGCTCCATGAGAAAGAAGCAATATTTTCCCATTAGACCTGGTGGAAAAGTTCTGTGAAGGGCTCTAATTTTCCAGGAGACCACTTAAAATAAGTGTCATGTCTAGGTGGACAAAACACTTTGGCTGTAAAGGATCAGGCTCCACACCTGAAAACAGATGAGAAAATTCGCCTAGGGCTGAGAAAAAATTCTCTGAAAAGCCAAAAGTAGGGGGGGAAAGAGCTGGGGTGACCAAAAACATAGCTATCACTGGCTATGGTAGTGACCAGTGCGGCCAAGTAGTCCATGGAGTCCTCAAGAAGTCCACCCTAGAGAGAGGGAGTATTTTTTTCACCGACAGTGTTTGGAAATGCAGGAGCATGGTGACAACGTTGAGTAGGTTTTCTTGGTTGTTTTAAATCCTCTATTGACAATGCAGCCTTATAGCTGACACAGGTGGAGTCCCCCCGCTGCCAGCCATGACAGGCCACCAAACTTTAGGGTGTTATCTCAGGGTCCATTTATCCAGCTATTGTCATTTTCTGAAGGTTAACTCTATGGCGGGCCCTGGAGGTACAGACACAAATAAGACACAGCCTCTGCCCTCAGGAACCTCACACTTCCTATAGAGGAAACTCAGTGATGGCACATGTGCTGTAAGAGAGGTCTTCATAAAAAGTTTCGAAACTTTAGTGGAGGAAGGATTTGGTTGTGTTTGGGAATAAAAGGCATGGTACATTCACCGACTTCACAGAAAAGAAAGCACTCAAGCTGGACCTTTTTGTTGGTTGAAGTGGGCGTTTTACAGGTAAGGATAGATGAGGAGGAAATTCCAGGCATAAAGAAGGGCACAAGCAAATGTTCAAAGATATAGACATCAAGATGCTTATTGTGCTTGGGAAGGAGCAAGTTGTCGTGACTATAGCAAACGTGGAGAAGCTCAGAGGCATTGGAAATGAGGAATACCATGAAGATCTTTCCAAAAAAAGAGTCATCATGACACTGCAAGAAAAATCAGGAACCATGAGTCACTGGCAGGACTAAGGGTGATCACCCTTAGTGACCAAGGCAACCGGGAAGAAGTCAGGCTTTGATAGGTCTGCAAACTTGGAAGGACCTGGAGAAGGCAAGATGGGTCCTGACCAATCCAGAGCTCCCCCTGCTGGGGGATCTGAGCCCACACCCTCCAGTCCATCTGGGTCAGAGTTGCCCAGAGTCTCATAAAACTAAATATGCTGATCTGAGAAAAGAAGCCTCTTCAAGTCCCATGACGGCCGCTGTCATCCTCCTCTCTTGCCAACCCCTCCTTCCCTTGTCGGGGTAGCTTCCCCCACCAGACTGCCATGGTCTCCTCTCAACTCCTTGAAAGTTCCAAACCAGTTCCTGTCTCAGGGCCATTGAATTTGCATTCACTCACCTGGACATTTACTCCCCAGCATGAGTGGCTTCTTTCATTCACCCACCTCTTGGCCCTGTCAAGGCTATATCCAGGGGTCCCTCTCCCATAGTCACCTTCACACGATCCTGACGTTATCTTATTTTTTTCACATCACTGATTCATTCAGCAATGTTTATTAGCACTGACAAAGTGCCAGGCACTATTCTGATGCTTTGGATATGACAATAAACCTGATGAAGGCACTGCCCTCGGGAAACTTTTATTCAACTGGCAAGCATGAATAGACAAGCATAAATCACATAATATCTGGTGGTGTTAAGTGCTAGGCAGGAGTAATTTGAAGTAAGAAGATCGGAACCGATGGAGCCTGCTGTTTTATTTAGGGCAGTCGGGGAAATTGTCTCTGAGAAGGTAACTGGACAGCCAAAGCATGGATGAGTTAAGGAAGCAAGCCAGGCAAGTAACTGGGGAGGAGTGCTACGGGCAGTGGGCACAGCGAGTGCAAAGGCCCTAAGGCAGGAGCATGCTTGGCAAGTTCAAAGAGCAGCAAGTACCAGGAAGGTTTGATGAGTGAGAGGCAGGATGGAAGGAGATCAGGTGGGAGCCACGAAGGCCCTGGCAAAGACCTTGGATTGAATTCAAAGTGTGACGGGAAGTCTTTGAAGGCTCCGTCCAGTCCTTGACCTTTATTCAGTTAGAATGCAAGTTCTCTGAGAGCGCAGATGCATCAGTCTCTTCGGCCCCTGTACCCCAGTGTCCAACTCATAAATAAATGTCATATAAATATCTGTGGAATGAATCAACTCGTTAATGAAGCATCCCTTCTCTAGCTCTGCCAACTTAATCCATTTGAATGTTGACATTATAATTTGAACACTCAGATTACATTTTGGCCTGCCAAACCAAGCCCTCCTTTCCTTATGGCCAATTTGACTGACGTTCAACCTACCCATATCATCATAAGTCAAAGGCAGCACAGAGAGGTCCTCTGCCACTCATTTACCAGATCAGATTCCTTGTATGAAGGGGGTGTGTGTACACACACTTGTCCTCGAAGAGGTAAATGCAAAACCAAGTTTTAGCGTATCACTCTGGTGCCCCCAGCTCCTGCTTTGGCAGGCCTCAAAAATTCGCATTCATTCAGCATCAAAATAATCAGCACATGGACCCCTATTTCCTTAAAGTGATTTCTCTCACCAGGAATGGGAAGGGTGGATTATCTGGAGGTGTCTCACTTAGATTCCATAAATGTCATCCCCATTATTGGCACCAAAATGCCATTGAGTTCTTAGTAAACATGATAGGGAATGGCCTTTGCTAAATAATCCCTGTACCACCACCAGCATTGTAAATGTAGCACATAACTGGATATCTTAAAAGGGGGAGTAGGAAAAAAATAAAAGGCAACACAACAGCATTTTTCCAACCAATCAAAATCAAATTATACCTGAGCAACATAATTGGAGTTTAATGAGTAGTTTTATGTTTTGGTAATCAAATCACCATATTGATGGGGTATATCAGCAGAAATACAATGTTAATTACTAAGGAATGATAAAAAATTAATGTGACTCCAATGCAACAGCCCACATTACATACGGAAAGGGTTGTGTAGACGGTTGGGGAGCTGGTCATTTTTCCTTTTAATGAGTCCAATAGCTGCCGGGCATGGGAGCTCTGGCTGGGCAATGTTTATTTGCCATTTTCAATTAAGCATGGTTCAAAGCTGGGTGTCATGAGCATGTGCTAATGCAAAGCATTCTGAGCGTACAAGCTCCATCTCTGGGCTTTTATGTGGGGAATAAGCTGTGCATTTTTAGGATATCACCAAATGCCTTCTCTTCGGAATTAACAGTGTTAGAAAGCCTGTCACTTGAGAGCAAAGAACAAGCCCAGATCCCAAAAATACATAAAGTAAACTCAGATTTTAAAAGTCAACAGCATTCACATTCCCACACTTAAAGATTTCTAAGAGAAGATACAAACAGTAGGGAAGGACTGAGATGGGGCTGTGGTATTGCTAAGAGCTTTTTAATTTAACATGACCCTCCAGAGCACCTAAAAATCCTTCGTCCAACATGGAAATGTCCTGCAAGAAAGGGAATGGGTTGGGGGGGTAGGACCTTATTCTATTCCTTGCTGTTTTAGTTTGCTAATGCTGCCAGAAATGCAATATACCAGAAATGGGTTGGCTTTTATAAAGAGAATTTATTAAGTTATAAGTTTACAGTTCTAAAACCATTAAAATGTCCAAACTAAGGCATCCAGTAAAAGATACCTTGACTCAAGAAAGGCACATGGGTCTGGAACTCCTCTGTCAGCTGGTGAGGCACGTGGCTGATATCTGCTGGTCCTTTGGTTTCTGGTTTCAAACAGCTTCCCCAGGGCTGCTTTCTTTCTTCATCTCCAAGTGTCTTTGTGTCGGCTCTGAGCTTTTTTCCAAAATTGTTTCCTCTTAAACATTGTGAGATTTAATCCAGTAAGGGAATTAAGACCCACCTTGAATGGACAGAGAAACATTTCCATGGAAACCACCTAAACAAAAGGTCCCACCCACAATTAGATGGGTCACATCTACACGGAAATAACCTAATTAAAGGGTCACCCTAAACAATAGGTCTGCTCCACAAGACTGGATTAGGAAAGAAACATGGCTGTTCTGGGATGCACAACAGTTTCAAACTAGCATATCTGCCAAGTCACAGTGATATATGTTTTTCTTCTGAGGTTTTGGAAAGACTGCTCTCATCAACAGTAAAAAGAAAAATTGGATAGATAAATAAAAAGAAAGAAAGCAAAATGAAGCTGATTGAAATTTTGCAGACATTTTCCCTCCTATAAACACTTAGGAATATTCTCTAATTTTGTGCCCTGCAAGATACTTTCTGGTTTCAAAACCAATGTGTGATCTCAAGTCTGGACTACTCATAGGGATGAGCTCTCCCACGCACACCTAGCATCAGTAATTACATGGGTATGCCCAGTGCTCTCTTTCTATACATAGGATTTTAAGATCATAAGGGAACTTGGAGGTCACCAAGTCCCAACTTCCATCCCAATGACCAGGACTGCTCCTAAAGACTAACTCAGCATGTATACAGTGCTTTGCATTTACAAAGCAGATTCACATACATTATCTCTTTTAAATCGCACAATGATCCCAAGAGGTTGGTATTTTTGTCCCATTTTAGTGTTGAAGAAACTGAGGTTCGGTTAGGTGGATTACCCGGGGTTACACAGTTGATAAGCAATAGGGGTCAACCTCAACCACTTGCTGCTCCATCTCCAATGGAAAAGTATTCTCTGTGATTGTTTTTCCAGGAGGCTGCATAGGCACTGCTCCTGCCTACAAGTCTTCTTGCCAGACATCAAACATGACCTTGGCTCTCCTTCCCCATGGCTTCCCTTCCCTTGGTTTTTTCTTTAGAATGACTTTTTTCAGATTCTCTCTACCAAGTTCCAGTCATCCTTCCTGAGCCAGCTCATACTACCTCCAACAGGAAGTCTGCCTACATTCTCCTGGCCAGAAATCATGGCTTTATTCTTCCATAGTCTCTAAACTTTCCAGTTGTGACTAATTCATTAGTCATCAAGTTGTTTAATGACTCTTTCGCTTCTTTAACTACAAGTGCCCTGAAGCCAAGGACCTAGCAAGATGTCTGACAATTAATAGGAACACAAAAAGATGTTTAGAAAAAGAGAGTAGATGAAAAAAAATGAATGAATAAATGAAGGAACAATTTATTGACCATATATGTGTCAGCCCCTATGCCAAGCATATTATAATGAGGATGAAATGAGTTAAAAGGAACAAAATGCAGAACATAATGCCTTGCACATAGTAGATGCTTAATAAGTATTAGCTAATTTTGCCTATCACCATTATTATTATCATCATATTTGGTTCAATTAAATATTTACAGCAACTCTTTTTTACCCCAATTTTATCTCCCTTTTACACATGAAAAAATGAAGATCAGAGAGGTTAACCAATTTGTCCAAAGTCACACAGCTGATAAGTGGTAGAGCTGGGATTTGGAAACTGAGATGTAAACTCAGGTTTGTCTGACTACCTCAAAGCCATACCATTTGCCATCACACTATTCCACTCCCCAAAATTACAGTAAGCCAGAAAACATATTATTAAGGTGACTTCAAAGCATAGGACCATGCCTGATTCCTCACCTCTTGCACCTCCCCACTAATTTCAAACAAAGTACTAAACAAGTCATGTCTATGTGAGTACTCCTGAGGACAGAAAAGAATGTCTACAGGGCAAAGTGTATGGACAGGATCAATTCTGTGGCCACAGAGTGTTGTACCCTTTGGCCTTGCCCACTTGTCCTCATCCAGCTGAGTTCACATGTGTCAATCATCACTGTCAACACAAACCTGGATTCAGCTACTCTGTAGATGATGGCGCCAGAGAGAATTAAAGAACCAGAAAAGATGGCTGGGCATAAATGTAGTGGTTCTCTGATGTTTCAGATGCAGAAATTGGGAATCAAAGACAATCGGTGAATTAGTAATGGGACCAAACCAAAACTCAGATCCCATGCTTGCTAGGCCAGTGCTTTTCCTGCTACCACACATATGAGGAAATTATCTCAAAATATGTGGTTCCTTGTTTGTTTTTTAAAGCAGTTTGAGATATAGTCGCATATCAAGCAGTCCATCCAAAGTATATGATCAATGGTTCACAGTATGATCACAGAGTTGTGCATTCATCATCACAATCAAGTTTAGAACAAGGTTCTTCGTTTTTTACCATTACAATGAAAGTTCCCTGAAGGTAGGGATTAGACCATGGTCTGATCCAAACTCACCATCATTCTTCCTAGACTGTCAAATGGAGCCCATTCAAACACATGAGGCCCTCTGACCTCAGCAGGGAAATGGTTTTCACCTAGAGTTCAGCATTACTCAACAACAAAAGCAGTAAAGATTATCTTGTCCAGTGGTTCTCAATCTTACCACAACTATGGGACCTCTTCTTTCAAGAAAAATCTTAAGAAGCTCAATTTATAAATAGAAGTGGGAACATTCAGATCCCATCCACCACCTCCACTTCCATTCCCAGGAATGGCCTCTGAGTGGCCTCCACAGGCACAATTGGAAACTTTCTGGACAGGTCGACCTCATCTGCATTACCCAGGGCACGCCAACTGCCATGACAAACCACCCTCATATCCAAGGTTGTCACTGCCATCACAGCCCAATGCAGTGGGACCCTGCTCCACATAGTCACTCAGGTATCCAGGATCCTTCACTGGATGGCTCCATCATCTCCCAGGGCTTTGGAAACCTCCTCCAAATCCTACACATCTCTCTAGCAGGCAGAGAAGAGAGTGTGGGAGGTTTGCATGGGATGTTTATACCACTTCCACCCTTATTGCATTAGCCAAAGCTCAATCCTGCAGCCTCTGCTAAATGCAAGAGTGGCTGGGAATTATAACCTCTGTGTCCAGGAGAAAAATAAAGGACTTGGTGAACACAAGCACTTTCTACCACACCATCATTTATAGGAAGACTCTGAGGTCCAGAGAGGTGAAGCAATTTTCTTGGGTCACACAGCTTTTAGCACCTAAATCTATTGATTTCCAACTGGGGCTCATCCAGACATTGTCAATCTGCACACTTAGGAGGCAATGTAGTAAAACAAAACAAAACAAACAACAACAGAAAGAAATTCAGCCTTTGAACAAAACTAAGTTCAGATACCAACTCTAAATCATAGACTTTCTGAGCCAAGTTGGACAAGTCACCGGTTCCCTCCGAATCTCAGTTTCCTCATCTGGAAAATGAAGGCCACAGTCTCAACTGTTGAAGTGCATTATGGAGATTAATTGCATATTAAATTCCAGGCCCAAGGACTGAGAAGTAAAAGAACAGAAAGAGTTAACACCAATATGCTTTTATTTTTCCCTGTCTCTATCTTTTAGTCTGCCTGATCCCCTTTCCTTGCTCTAATTTTTTTCCATAGCATTCATTATCTTCTAATAAAGTGCATGATTTACTAACTGGTTGTCTCTGTTGTTTCTATCTGCCTGTTGTCCAGGAAGGTAAGCTCTAAGAGGAGAGGGATTTAAGGGTATTTTGCTAGTTGAATGTATCCCAAGAGCCTAGAGCAGTGCATGACACAAAGAAAGCATTCAAGAAGCATTTAATGAATGAATGAATTTATCAACCACAGTGTGGCCCTTTATTGTCATCAGTTATTCATCAAACTTTCTATGCCCAGCTCTCAAGCTACTGCCTAGGATTTTCTTTCACTAAGGGCTCCTCCTCTCTCTCCAGCTGTCAGATGGAAAGACTAATTTTCAAAATGCTTTTTTCATGGGGAAGCTCTTTCTGAACAGATCCTGAGTTGGTCATTCTTTGCCCAGTCACACCTCCGTGGGTGTTTGGAAGTGCTTTGGAACCACAGCCCACGTCATCAGGGTGCTTGGCAAAGAAGCCACCAGGAATGGAGAGAGAACTGCAAAAACTTCCTGTTTTCTCTTTTCCACCCTCCTCCTTGTCTTATATCACTGCCTCCCATTGGCCAAAGCTCTCTGGGACCCAGAGGCAAGGGTTCCTGAGAAATGAAGCTCCCTGCAATGCAGATCATGGCAGAGAATACAAGGGAATGGATCCAAAAGCAAACAGGCAATGGAATGACACATGAGTATCTATTATTATTGTGTCTCCAGCATCTGACCACACTTGGCACCTATTAGGTGGTCATTAACTGTTTTTGTGGGTGGTAGAAATTATTCATTCCATATATTTTGTATATTGAAAATTTCTGAGGTTTAAATCCTACAAACTCTATCAATAACAAACTCTAAGATGATCCTTAGATCATCTTAGTGGGGGAATGGACCCCACTTCCTTGTGCTGACAACCTTGTATAATTCCTAGCCCTTGCATAATCCACATCCAGGCATGAGGATGGAACCTATGACTGCCTTCTAACCAAGTGAATATGGATTGTCATTCCTGTGATTACATGTCCTTAATTAGGACTAGAAGACTCATTAGATTTTCTAAAAATGATCCTTATAGGCTTGAGTAACCATGTTGAAGAATCCATGAGGCAAGGAACTGCTGATGTCCTCCAGGAGCTAAGAGTGGCTTCTAAGAGCTGAATAAAGTCTCTAGGAGCTGAAGGTGGCCTCCAGAAGCCAATAACTAGCAAGAAGCCTGAGGTCTTAGTCCTACAGGTGCAAGGAAATGAATGGTGCATGCAACCAGAGTGAGCTTGGAAGCAGATTCTTCTCTAGCCAAGCCTCCATAGAAGAATTCAGCCCAGCCAACAGCTCAACTGAAGACTTGTAAGGACCTGAGCAAACAACCCAGCTAAGCCATTCCCATACTACCGACCCATTGATAATATGAAATCATAAATGTATGTTGGTTTAGGTTGCTAAATTTATGATGACTCATTACATAGCAGTGGAAAACTAATATAAATACTGCCTTATTGAAGTAGGGAAGGGAAGGGTAATAAATACTGCTGAAGAGTCTACTATAAAACCATCAAATCACATTTTCTTCCCCCTGGGTAGATAACTAACCTACAATTCTCAACCTTCCTTGCAAGAGATGTGGCCAGGTACCTGACTTCTACCCAAAAGAATGTAAGTGTAAGTTACAGGTACCACTCAAAGGCCTATAGTCTCAGGTGGTCTTCCATTCACTCTTTCCTCATCTTCTGGATGATTGAAGAGGATTCTGAGCACCGAGAGGAAGGCAGACCTGAGAGGGAAAGAGCCCAGATCCCTGACTCATTGCATTCTTTTGGACTGTATGTGAGTAAAGTCACTGTGTTAAGCCATTAAGATTTTGGAGTTTACCTGTTACAGCTTCTACTGTAACTCTAACTAGTACAAATAGGAAGGTAATCTGTATTGAGAACTCACTATGTACTAGGCACTTTGCTAGATATTTAGTGTATATTATCATATGCAATCATCTAGTCAACCTTGCAATGTGGGTTTTGTTCCTCCAACTTATAGTTTAAGGAACTGAGTCTCTTTGAGGTTAGATAACTTGCCTCTCATATGACTAATGGGCAATGGAGGCAAAATTAGAAGCAGGACTATCTGACCTCAAAGCTAATAGGATCCCTAAAAAGAATGCACTGTGAGGCAACTAGGAGAGAGAAAGTCTTTTGGAAGATCAAAGCAAAAACAACCTACAACTGAACAAGAGGTAAAGACTCCAGTACGAGGGGCCTTTGAGATGGTTTTGGAAGGGTAGGCAGCCTGAGCGCATGAATGGAGTCTGAAAACTTTTAAAACCCAGATAGAAAATCTGATGAAACCCAGTTTGCCCAAAATGTGGGGTACAATAGGAGATAAGGAGGTGGCAAGGCTAGATACAGAGTTAGACAGAGTTTGGGTTTAAAGCACAGAAGATCTTGTATGCTGTGATGGTTATGTTCATGTGTTAACTTGGCAAAGTTATGATGTCCAGTGGTTTGGTCAAGCATCTGTGAAGGTATTTTGAGATGGTATTTGCATCTACAATGAGCTGATCATATCTACAATAAACAAAAAAGATAATCCTCATCAATATGGGGCGTCTCCTCATCCAGTCAGTTGGAGGTCTTTAAAAGCCATAAATGAAGATTTCAGGTCAGAAGAAGAAGAATTCAGACTCAACTTCAGCATTGGTTCTTGCCAGAATTGCCAGCCAGCCAGCTTCCCCTGGAGAATTTGGATGAAGGACTATAGCCTTATCTTTATCTGAATTCCCAGCTTGTGGCCTGCCTAATAGAGTTCAGAGTTTGCCAGCCCCCATGGTCATATGAGCAAATTCCTTATAATAAATCTCTATTTGTTCTGTTTCTCTGAAGAACCCTAACTAATACAGATGGCTAAATGAAAGAAAGCAAAAAAAAAGAGAGAGAGAGTGAGAGAGAAAGAGAGGGAGGGAGGGAAGAAGGGAGGGAAGAAAGGAAGGAAGGAAGGAAGGAAGGAAGGAAGGAAGGAAGGAAGGAAGGAAGGAAGGAAGGAAGGAGGGAGGGAGGGAGGGAGGGAGGGAGGGAGGGAGGGAGGGAGGGAGGGAGGGAAGGAAGGAAGGAAGGAAGGAAGGAAGGAAGGAAGGAAGGAAGGAAGGAAGGAAGGAAGGAAGGGAGGAAGGAATTGGAAATACAACCATTACTGGCTTTTGAGTAGATGGGCTATATAACCATAGCTGTACATCAGAAGTCCAATTTAGCATAATCTTATGTAAACATAAATACCTTCCTCTAATGCCTGTATAGGTGAAAGTAATAAAGCATAGTTTTCTTCCTTATAATTAGAGAGATTTGCCAGAAGTGAATTCAATAAGAACTAATGAAACTCTTTTCCTAAACACAGAGAATTTGTCTCATTATATTGTAGTCACGTTGTCCCACGATTTGTCAGTGGAAGAGCCATAAACTGCAAGCCTGTGTGCGCACATATCCTTATGTGTGTTACCTAGCTAGAAATACAGACATACCCTGCACAGAAAAAATGCTTTGTCCATCGCGTATATAAGACAGATGGCGACAGCAATGACTCCTGAAAGGCTGTGTGACTGGCACATTTTGCACAAGGGGTAGGAATCTCCTTTGCATCTCAAGTCCCTGTCATCAATTCAGACACATTGTAGATTTCCTTTTCATCAACAAAAGACCTGTTAGTTCATCCATGACCACAGAGTCCCACCATTTCAGGGTCTGAAAAGGAAACGAGGCCAGGACTGAGAAAAGCTAGGCTATGAAAGGAAATATCAGAAGGGCTGCTGCTTGCTGAGTTCTGTTCAGCTCCAGAACATATGGGCCCTGGGCCAGCTCTTTGGGTATAGAGTGATGACTGCAAGGCCATCCTCCACCCAAGGGAACTTCTAGCTGGGAGCTAGAAATAGACAGACTTGCAGAGAGTTGCAAAAGAAAATGACCATTGCTAAGCAGACCCTGCTCCTGGGTCCTGCAGAGACAGTATCTGAGGACTCATTGGCCCAGCACTTGGGTAGACATCTTCAAGGCAGCTACAAAGTCCTGAGACCCACTCCACCCTCCCCCTCCTGACTCTTTCACTCAAATCCAGCTCCAAACAGGGAGACAAGATCAAAGGTAGGCTCCTAAAGGCCATGTAACACAGGAAAAGGAATTCAAGTTTTGGAACTGGATATCTGTGTTCAGATCCTGGCTTGGCTGCTCCAAAAAGCAGCCTAGATTTTGAGTAGCTGACTCGGTCACTTCAATTTTTAGAGAATTCAAAGAGATGGGTAATTAGTAAAGTACCTGGAACCTGAAAAGCCCCCAGTAAGTGACGGCTATTTTTACTATAGTAATTTTCTTTAGAGAACACTGTATGTCTAAATGGCATCACCAAAGTCTTTGGGATCTGGGTATTCCAGGAAGCCAGGAAATTCTGAGCAGTGTGTAATCCATCTTAATAATTCAGACCCAAGTACCAAACATCAGGAGCATCTTAAGTCAGGAATTTGCAATCAATGCACCAGCAATTCCTCCTCACTTTTTTCCAGCTGAAAATTTGATATGCTATCTATGCTTTCATCTGAGTTGTAAAGAAAAGTAGTAAACAGGATTGAGCTTGAGACAGAGGTCTTGGCATAACTTAAAATGTCTCTCTCAATGGAGACATCAGTCCAGCCATCAATTGTCTTTGGATACAATTGTTGAGTTGACAACAACTCTCAACTGCTAATCATATTTTACTCCAATATCCTTGTCCTTTCTGCCAGATTTTTTTTTGTCTAGTTCTTAGGGACTTGAGGACTCTGGCATCAAACATGCCTATGACCTTTCCCAGCAAACCAGGTCAGCTACTGGGCCCTGATGGATGAAGAGGATGGATGTTGGCTCAGTATGGGAGCCTGCAGCTCTATAATTATAGGCCAAGGTTGGAACCAACTTGATAGAGATTCCCATCTTGGCTTCATCTTTTAGTATGTGGCATGACCTTGGGAAGGTCATGAGCCACATACTAAAGCCCCCAGTTTTCTCTCTATAAGACTTGGATCAACAAGACCAACCAAGAAGTTTGAATGAGCTAATGCACAGCTTGCATCTAGTTCTGAGTCCGGCACTTGTCAAAAGTAGCCATTTTGTGGGTGCAATAGATCTTGGAAGGGGAACGAGGTCTTTGCCCTTCTAAGCCAAGCCTGGTATACAGGCTTGTCCATGCCAGTGCATCTCAGAAGGCAATCAAAGTGCACAAGTCCCAGAGATGTTTCAAGAAATCACTAACCAAATCCCTTAGACATTTTGGCAAAATACTCCAACTTCTTGCTCACACACTTTAGGATGAATCTAGCAAAAGGATATTAGGATATGACATGTTAGTATATCTGGGACCTGGGATGATTCTGGCCAAGGCCACAGAAGCCCAAATTCTCCCCAGGGGTCCCTCTCTGAGTTACAAAGGGGTATCAGGGATTCATTTGAATATTCCAGACATTAAACTTGGGCACTAGCTGCAGGGATGTTCCAGCTCTTTGGGTGTTTTGAATACATTTTAAGGATCATTGCAAATTTGATTGCCATCAATAAAAATTGCAAACAATATAATTATATTTGTTTGCATATGTCTAAATAGATACACATATGTGAAATGTGGATATGCTAATATAAGCAAATACACAGGCATATACATTAATGTATGGAAGTTCATAGCTACACAGCACTAATGCACTTCTATAACTTGCAAAAATAATCTACTTCTTCTATGCTATACTAGAAAAAAAATCAAATCTAAGCACGGAGGAAGTGAAAAAACTACATGTATCATTCACCTGATTTCAATTGTGCCTCTCTTTGAACCTCAGCCAAATCATTTTGTACATTAAAAATTGGTCAGGGATGATAAGATTCCATTTTCATGGTTGGTAATGCAGAACCAGGGAAAGAATACAATTACAGACCCCTGAGTAAACTCTGCGAATGTCAACTTGATGTAAATGATCAAGTGTCGACAAAGGGGCCAGGGAGGGAGGGCTCAGAGAGGAAAAGAGAGCTGAACTCCAAAAGAAAGCAAGAGACAGACAGACGGAAAGAGCCAGAGATAAGGGTTTAACATCCCCTTCAGACTGTCATGGAGCTGAAACATTGAGCTCCTGGGACCCAGGAATTTTATTAAAGCACTAGCTTTTGGGCCAGTCTTGAGCGTGCCAAGGTTTGGCTGCTGAATGTATTTATTCATTCTCCAAACATTTACTAAGCACCCACTTGGGCTGGCCAATGCCAAACAATGGTAGTAAAAAAATGAACTGACTTGACTTGAGTTCAATCCTGTAACATTTTCCACAGGAATGGGAGTAGGAGTCCAGACAGAGGAACTCCACCTGCACCCAGGACTTTAGAACACGCAGACATGTACAGAGGCCCTTACCGAGACAGAAAACCCAATTCACTCAGCCAACCCTACCCACTGCCACCTGAGCCAAGGAACGATAGTGCAGAATCCAAGGGAAGGAATGAGATCATTCTACCCTGCTCCAAGGATGTCCCTAGTGTGACATCATACTTCAGGACAAACAGGAGACAGACAGGAAATAAAGGGTCTCAAGATCGCATCATTCAAGAAACTGTTGAACGAACTTGAAGGAATTGCTTTGCTAGAGAAGGAAAGGCTCACAGGCATGATGTCTGTCATCAAAAAACTGGAAGGACTGCTGAGGGTTGGGAGGGTAAATTAAGCTTCTAGAGAGACGTCAGACTCTCTACCAGTGGGTAGAAATGACCAGAGAAGATTTCTGTGTATTGTAACAGCCAGAGTAGCCAACAATGGATTCAACTTCTTTGAAAATTAATGAGTTAATTTTGGCTGTAGGTATGTCAGAAAAGCTGGCCAACCACTTGTTCAAAATATAATTTAAGGAATGTTCCTACATTGGAATAGGAGAGTACTGACTGGATGATGTTAAGAAGTGTTTAAAAGAAGGAACCAATAAGTTTTGGTTTTGGCTTTGGAGGAGAGGGATGGAGAGTCTGCAGTCAAATTCTGCCTTCTGTGTCTCTTACATTCGTTCTCCAGGTCATTTCTTACATCCTGTACCATTCTACGTCAATTAAGCAGGGCCATACAGTGAAAGTCTACATATCTTTTTATGTTAAACTGTTTCACCATTGCTTTCCCCTTTTTGACATGTGTATACATTCTCCAATTTGACAATGTTGGGTCCCTGTGAGCTAAGTTCTGATTTCAGCTCTGGAGATACAAAGATGCCCAGGACATTCAAAATCTCTGATATTTGTCTGCTCTATTGATGTTGGACAGGGTTGTGGTTATACTGAAACCCAAGTGTTAGCTATGAGGACAGGACAGCAGGAGTGCCCTCATCCACCTGGAAGCTCACCGGTACTCATTGGGAGATGCCATGGCACCTGGTATCAGAGCACAGTCGAATTCAAGCTTCACTAAACTAGAGGCAAATGCCACGCCTTTAAATCCTTCCTTTCACCTCTCCTATCATGGATTGTCATGGTTGTATGGTGATGGGGGTGGGGAGGGGGGCAGAATGAAGTAGCTAGGGATTGAAATATGGCCATAGGGCAATGAGTTTTAGCCTTGAGAAAGATATTGTCCACATGTGTTCTTTTGAACTTGGCTTGGGAAATCATATTTCCAATGGCATGAAGTTTGACCATTAATATGGGGTTCTCAGCTTCTGGACACCATACTGGTGTCCTCATCTTCTGTCTATTATCATGGGCATTGAGAGAGTCTGAGGTTGTCTTCCACTCTAGGATTCTAGGATTCTACAGGTCTGGCAATCTCTTGGATTTGCCTTTTCTTCCTTCCAGCATCTTTGTAAAGGAGTCCGCTGGCCCTCCTTCACCTTCAGAAATGCAGAGGGTACCCACCAGACCACTTCCCAATTGCCTTTCTGAGGATGAGGTCATCAGATTAAAATGAATTTCCCTGTGAAAACCTGGTAGACACCTAGGCCATCCCCAAGCTTCAGTAAATTCAGAAGTTTCCTCATGCCTCAGCCTTTCATAAACTCTCTGGCTTGGTTGGAAGGAACATTTGCTCAGCCAGTCACTGGACACATGAAGAGCTGAGAGACGAGCAGGAGACCTATAAAAGGGAAGGCCCGAGACTGAAACATCAGAACCTGGTTTGGAGAGTGAGATGTCTTTTAAACAAAGTCACTTTTAAGGTCCCATCTTACTAAAGGGACTTCAAATTACATCTACCAGCATCTTTTAGAGTAAGACCCAGGCTTTATTTTTCAGTTACCCTCAAGTCTCCTGTAATATCTGGGTAGTTTGTTTGCTAGGCAAGGGTGTCTGCTGAATTGCATTGAGCTGTGATTCAACGTCTGTCTGTTGCTTCAGGACCATCTCATGTTATTGTGGGGACACCAAGGGCAACCTAAAAGCCAGAGATATCCAAACTCACTTTCCCACTAGCCCATCAACCTCTTCCATGGAGGAGTCCTGAGTTGTTCTATGAAAAGCCATGCTTAGTAAGGGAAGCCTAGGGGCCAAGCATTCATGCAGTCTAGAGTTGTGAAGACAAGAGGAAAGTTGACCAGAAGTGGGAGCCACTGGAGATTTTGGATTGTGTCCTTGGAGGGACCCAAAGAGAATAAGCATTTTCCAGAAGAAAGAGCTCACATCCTTCTACCATTCCATCATCATTCAAAAGCTGAGAGCAAGACTGATTTTTCCAATTTATTTTAGAATTATCAACTGAACTGATTAAAGCAGCTATCAACTTTGGTTGTTCTTTATGTGTCGTCCTCATTTCACATTTCCAGTGTTTTTTCACGTGCAGGCTGCATAAATTATTGAAACATTATTTTATTTATCCATCTCCCTGTGACAGAAATAGGTTTTCTGAAAGCAGATCTTTCCCTAATCAGTTTTTGTTTTTCTTGGTTTTGCTTCCAAATAGCTCTGTGAATTTTAGGCTGACAGATGTGTAGCATGGGTTTGTTTCTTTAGGGTGAAGCATGCCACGGTGGGAAGATAAAGAGAAGGGCTCTGGGTTCCAGAGCTCCTAGAAATATATTACTGGTGCCTGGGAAATAAGAGACTTCCAGAACTTGTCAAAAGATTGTGAAAGAAGGAAACGCTATAATGAAGTGAGGGGTTATGGGTGAACGTCTTGACCTGATTAGGTTTCAGGGCAATGGGGCCTAACTATTGGTCTCCTGGGTTAAAGGTCTTCCCTTCCAGACAGGGTCACCAGGTCCCAAGGTGACCATAGCCAACTGCAGGTTTCTATTTTGAACTTTATTTTGAAAAAACTAGCCTAGGGCCCAACCCCCCTACATCATAAAAATGCTGGGAAATCTGAAAAGGGATACTTTCATATCTACACACATCTGAAATGTGTTCCCTCTTCTAAGGGCATGTCTAAGATTTGAAATATTGCAAGAAAAGGAGCAATCAAGAGAGAAGTGCCAATGTGAAACTCACATGTGCCAAAGAACGTTCAGTAGTTGATGGTTTGCAAGATAGAGTCCCAGCTCCCTGTCCTGGCATTCAAGGACCCTTGCGGTCAGAGTTCCCGGGACCCCTCCAGCCCCCAGTCCCTCCACTGCTCCCCACCTGTCTCCTGTTAAAGGAAACCACATTAGTTCCCTGCAAGGGCCCTGCCTTCTCCATGTGATAAGCCTTTGCTCTTCCTGCTTCCCCCCCACCCCCACCCCAGCCCCAACCTCTGTCTGCTGCACTCCTGCAGCTGCTCCTTCCCTACTCTTATTCTCACTTCAAAGCCCATCAGCCTCTGTCACAATGAGGAGGAGGATGAAATGGCTAAGGCCAATGGAGCACTTGCTAGGAGGCAGGCACTGTTCTGAGGATTTCACATGCCTTCTGTAGTGAGGGTGGTATTTGTCTTTATTACTGCCCCACTTTAGAGATGAAAAAAACTGAGGCTGGGGAGGTTATGGAACTTATCCAAGGTCTGAAAAGCTCTGTAACAATAACAACAACACAAACAACAACTATGTATTAAGTCCTTAGTATGTCTTAGAAGGTGATTTATGAATAATATCCTCAAACCAAGTGCTATGATCACTTTATAATTAAATGTATTACAACAGACAAAGCCAAAAGAACAATGGCATATACCAATGTCAGCTCTAATGCTCACCAGCACTTTGCAACGAGGATACTAAGTCTTAGAAGGAGTGAAGTAACTCACCCAAGGACACTAACCTGCAGGTGTCAGAGGCAAGTCCAAGCTCAGGTCTCTACCCCAAAGTCCACTGTGTCAGCCGCTGTGTGGTCCACCTGTCCTGGGAGACACAGAGTGGTGCACAGTAAACCCCAAAGAAGAACGTGGCAGAAAAAACCAAGGAGCAAGCAAATGAACTAGGTCTCAGGAAGGGCTATTGGACCGCTAGTCAAAGACCTCATTTTTCCTGGGGGTGCAAAGGTAGTTCAGCGGTAGAATTCTCACCTACCATCCAGGAGACCTGGGTTCAATTTCCGGTCCATGCACTTTCCCAAAAAAACAAACAAGCAAAATAAACAAACAAACAAAATTCAACAAATGTTGCTGCAATAACGGGATACTAACAGGGAAAAATAATGACATACGGCCCCACCATACAGCATACAAAAAAATAAAAATAAATTTTAAAAAAGACTTTGTTCTTCCAAGCTTTAAAATTAATATTTTTCCTCATATTTCTATTCATAAGGAAAAAACAGGGATGCTTAGGGTGCTGTTGTGTCTTTACTTTTAAAGCAACAACCAAAGAGAAAATGAGTTGTCCTAGCTCAGGATTTCTCTCTAAACATATGGCCTGTGACACATGCTGCAGCCGAGTGTTTAGTGCTGTGCCTATCCCCTCATGAGCTGCAGCACAGGGGAGAGGGTGGGATGGAAAGGCAAGGGGTGCAAGTCACCAAAACCTGCAACCCCTCAGGTGGAGAGCAGCCACGAGCTCAACTTCCTCTCACTCATGGCCTTGAGAACACAGCTTATTCCTGGGACTCCCAGAAGACTGAAGTCCCAGGTCCCTGCCCAAGTCACAATCAAACACTGATCCTGCCATTTCTCTTTACCTGGCAGAGAGAGATACAGCTGAGCTCTGTGATCAGCCCAGTTCAAACAGACCTTCATCTACACATTCATAAGAGTTTTGGGTCATGGACTTAACTTTTAAAGAACTCCAGAGAATCAGACAAGATGGCATCAGGGAACCATCTTGTGTGTCATTCCCAACACATTTCCTGAAATATAGTTGCCATTTTGTCAATTGCCATTGACAGAAAAAGGTTTTCCATGCTTGGAAACCATTCTAAGTCTAGAAACTGTAAAGAGAAGGAAAAATGCTCATTTGACAATCAAGGAGGCATGGTAAATATTTTTGCACATACTGTTCCCTCTTCTTGGAATGCTTTTCCTTGCCTGGGACTCTCACCAAACTCCTATACATCATGAAAGTTTTAGGTATACTGGCTTCTCTGTAAAGACCTCCAGGCCTGAGATAGCCCTTCTTACAACGACCCTTTCTGATGTCAGGTTTACACTAAACCAGAGTCTGTGCCAGGGATCGGGAGCTGATTCACTGTGTGAGAGCTCTTTAGGAAAGACCTGTAAAGGGGGGAGTGTTGCAGGACAAGGAAAGGAAGGAGTTAACGAGGTGCTCTAGATCACAAATGCACCCATAGAATCAAGGGACCGCCTTTGTTCACTCTGAATCTGTCAGTCTTCAGACTATTGGCTGCCCCCAGGCTGAGTGGGCGTCCACTGACCAAGAGCAATTCCCCAGAGAAGTGGGACAGCTGTGAGCTGGTAGCAGCCCCACTCAGGTTAAAGAATACGTGGGTGAGGCACCAACAGCATCCAAACAGACCCCTCCTCCCCAGGCAGTTTGCATATGGCACCCACCATGATAAAAATGATCATTGATTGAGCTGCACTAAATCAGATTTTTTAGCGGCGGCTGTATTCGTTGTCTTTTAATCCTTGGAGCAACTCTCAGGAGACAGCCAAATCCCCATTGTTCAAAAGCATCACCTGAGGCTCAGAGAGATTACTGGGCTAGCTCAGAGCAGCAGAACTGGTCAGCAATGGACTAAGGTATCAGCAGAGTGTGCACCTGGACCCAGGTTCACCCAACTTCAGAGTCTGTCCTCTATTAACTGCACTCCCAGTCTCATTCCATTATCAGAGCAGTTGCTATTTTGCATTTTGTTCGTTTGCACATCCCTCTCCCCACTGGCCTGTGAACCCACTATGAACAGAGACCTCCTCCTCTTCTCCCCTCTCTTCTCCTTTCTCTTCCTTTTTGCATTTATTTCTGTCACCACCACTTATTGTGTATACCCTGAGTCAGGCCTTTGTACTATTTGACCCATTTCCCTGTAAGAAGATGATCTCTAGCCACCTTTTGCCATGTGTCTTTCATGCCCACACTGATGTCAGCTTAACCATGACTTGCCTTGGTCAGTGAAATGTTAGCAGAAGTACTAGGTGGAAGGAAAGATGGAAATACCATGAAGAGGTAAAGCAGGAAGATCTCACCTAGTTCAAAGGTCTGAGAAGGCATCAATGAGACCAAGATCTAGAGGCTTCAGATCTAACTAAGTGGGAGGAGAAAAAAAAGTCTGCCACAGCATGTGCAAAGGCCCTGTGGTAGAAGGGAGCATGGTGTAGTCCAGGCTCTGAAACAAGGCTAACAAGCACAGTGTCAAAGACAGGAAGAGAGCAACATGTGGAAAATCTGGCGATTGGGCTGGGGCCAGAACTGCAAAGCCTTGCAGACCATCTTAAGGAACTGGGTCCTGATTTTAAGAACAATAGGGAGACTAGAAGAATTTGCTTCTGGGCTCTTCCACCGACACGTCAAGTGGCTTTGGCAGGTCATTTCATTTCTCCAAACTTCTTTCCTTATTTATAAAATAACTAACTGGACTATGACTTCCGCAGCCCCTTTCAAGATTCCTCCTTTTCTGGTTCTGTCTTAGAAGTCTGGGCCTGGGCAGAAAATATTTCTGCAGTGAGATGAAAGGGTCCCAGCCAACAGAATCTCATCTTTGAGAGGATTTACCTGAAATGTGGTGATGTTCACAGGCATTAACTCCCATATTCCACCGTATTTCTAACTTCAGTCAATAACAAAATTAAAAAATCAATTTGGTTAATCTTCTTCAAACAAAAGAACACAGAGATCTCTTAATAAGAAGAAAATAGGCTTATTTATAATCAGACCAAGAAAATTGTGCACATAATGTGCTTTGCGTCTCAAAACTAATTTCTTTAAAATTTTTAATTTGCAATGCACAAAATAACTATTTTTAAAAATATGCAATTGCACGACTAATTCCATATTAATGAAACTCAACATCTGTGGCTTTTCACAACTGATAGAGTTAAAATATTACCAAATTAAAGCAGGGGATTAATTTGTTTTGACTTATTAATATTGGTTAGACGTTAAAGTTTATTTTTCCCCATTTTTCAATTTTTTTCTCATTTTTTGGTCATTAAATAGCCCTGTGCTGTCCTTCAATGATTTTAGAATTACCATAATCACCTTAAGCATCTTGTCATTCATGCAAGTTATCATTATTCACAAATATACTCTCAGCTCCTCTTTAGGCAGAGTCAATACTCATAAAACATCATCACCATTTCTTCGTTCAACTCAATTCCCACAAACTTCATCTCTGAATTCTCTTTGCTTAGAATATCTGATGTCAAAATGAAATTGGAGCAATTGCCAACACAAACATACGTCCCTCTCCATTACACATGTAGTTTCTCTCCTTTGAGTTCGCTGCACCAATATTACAGGACCTTTTTTGACTCTCTCCCCTCCAACCCTAGCTTCTGGCTATCACCATCTCCACAACAACTGGCTGATGCTTGGGAAACACTGGTTCATGTTAGTGTCAATCAAACCAAAATGTTTTTAGTATCTCCAAGGCTTAGAGCTCAGTGCTCAGCCCTACACAGGCATGTAGAAAACACATCATTCCACCTTCTTGGAGTTCATAGCCTGTGCAGGACATAACAGCAACACACATAATTCCACACTGAAGCAGAGGGAAGTAAACAACTTCACAAAACCTCTTTTGCACTGACATCACTCTTTACAATTACGGAGAGAGCAAAGAGCAGGACTTAGGCTCTTGTCATCTGGTCACCATTTACTACCTGTGTGTCCTTGGGTAGGACACTTTGTCTCTCTCAGCCTCAGTTTCCCCAACTGAAAATTTTGAATAGTAATAATGCCTACCTCATAGCCCTTCGAAGGGCAAAATGAAATGATCCATTTAAAGCCTAATGTTTGGTACTAACCGTAAATGGCTATTGCTGGATTAAAAAATGTTTTCAAATAACTCCTGGCTGAGAAAAGGAGTTTGAGGAAATCTCAAACTTCCATAACAAGGACACTCATACTAGCCACATGATGCAAAAATGACCAGTAATGTCATCAAATTATTAGGACTGGAGTGGGGCAGGGGACATAAATCTCCGAGTGCACTACTCCGTGATAAAAACAGCCAGCTGAGAACCTGCAGGTCAATCCTTCCCTGTAATGACTTCAATTAACATCCAAACATGGAATGATGCATATAAATATTCCTTATAAACTGTAAAGTACCTCCCAAGCCTTTGTTGATAGTGTTTATATCATCTGAATACATGGATAAAATTTCCATTGCCTTTTGTACCTTATAACTTATGGTTTGAAAATATGACTTCTTACAAGGGGAAAAAAATCATCCTGATTAATAGAACACAACATGGAAAAAGGTATTATAGAATTCTTTGTCTAAATTTTGCTTAAAATTTAGTTAGTTTGTCTTGCTAAAAAAGAAAAAAAATCAAACCAGTTTTGCGGAAAAAAAAAAAAGCAGTGCTCAGATCTGCAGGGAATTCGTAATTGGTATTTCCATAAACCAGCTGACTGGCTGTTGAATGGAACACTAGAATAAATAAATAAACTAACAAATGAAAAAGCAAGCACTCAAGTTCTGTGGTATTTACAAAAAGAAAAGACAAGACTGAATTAAAAACTCTCTCATGAATGGGTCTTACTTAAAATGGCTTAACTGAAAAACTAGTATTTTAAGGATTGAAAGTGACTAACTCAAAACTAGCAAATTGGGAAAGATACAAGGTCTTCCCAGGACCATTTTTCAGGAATCTCAGAGTTTTTTCTGCTGTGATTTAGGCAATATTCTGTGACAAAGTATTTTCCAGGTTTTTTTCTTTTTTACCTTCTCTGGACATTCTGAAATGGGCTGCTTTGGGCTCAGAGTGAAAAGGACATTTTATAAGAAACATTAACAAGAAACAAAAGTGGGGTTCAATTGAACCCCACCATTTTATGCTGCATCACTAGGGAAAAAAAGATAATGGAAGGGTCGTGGATACCTATGGCAGAGACTGCTAATTAATATTCAAATCTATTTTTCCTTTCCCCTTACTAACAAAACCTATACACTTGGTGGGTGGCAATTTGCCAACTTCAAAAAGATTCCCATTTTTCTCTTATAATAGGATTGCCCACCTATGAGATATAGATAGAAAATGTTGGGTATGATTTCCTGGAAAGTTATTTAAAGATTAATTGACTCAACTAGGAAGCATAGCCTTTAAACCTTGTCCTTTATGACCTGGACTTAATAGCTGGAGCTGCAGCAGCCCTTTTGGCACCATGAGAAAAAGACCAAAGAAATTGCTAAGATCCCAATCCTGACATCCTGAAGCTGCTAAACCCATACTGGCAGTTACCTACTTCTAAAATTTCTTATTAAATGAAAACTATTTTGCTTTAAACCACCACTTCCAGGCCTATGCTTGGAAATTTCTAAATTGACAATATGCCCTTAGATTTCAGTGAAAGCTGTGGATTTCCAAACAAGATTAATCCAGAAAATCACTTGACAAAGATTGGCAAGTATTTATGATGGATTTTTAATGTGTGAGTGTTTTAGGACTCAGATTCACTTAATTTCAGCCAAGCACTCTGAAAGAGTATTTAGAGTATATATAGATTTTGCTCTAAAATTCATCTCTCACACACGTAGAATATGACTATCTGCTCAGAAATATTTAACATGTATGAAGAGCTATAGCTAGTAAAAAAAAAAAAAAAATCAACACCTGTGTGCCCACCTAACAGTTTAAGGAACAAAGAGCTACCAATAGAGCTGAAACCCCTTTTTACACCTTCCCATCACATCCTCTTTACTCTCCACCCCAAAGTAACCACTCTGCTAAAGTGAGTATTCGTCATTTCTTTATACTTTCCAAGCAAAGTATAATATCTCAAACAGTTAAAAACAAAGGATTGGGACCTAATTTCCTGGGTTCAAATCCCAGTTCTGACATTTACTAAGTGGGTGACTTTAAACAAGGTACCTAACCTCTCTATACCTCAGTTTCCTCATTTGTAAAGTGGTGGTAATAACATAATATCTACCTTGTAGTCTTACAGTGAGGATTAAGTGGCCTAATAAGTAAAATCTGGCATTTATAGTAAAGATTACATGAGTGTTTTCATTATTATTACTTTGCATGAGAACCTGTATAGTTTTCTATGGTTTTTTACACATATTTTATTTGGATCCCCACAAGGTTTTTTATTATAAACAATAATGTAATATAAAAAGTATTGTACTAATAGAGTATACACAATTGAGATTTTTGTATATTATGTCACATATGATAAAAGATAAAATTTTGTAAACAAGTAGAATTTCACTCATCTCTCCTATTCCAGTGTCTTCTACCTCAACGTGTAGAGCTGGCATCCACTCAGGTGCTATATTAGTTAGATTTAGCTGTCAACTTGGCCAGGTGATGGTGCCCAGTTCTGTTGCTGTGGACTTAAATCATCAGCATGTGAAATTCATCTACGGCTGATGACATCTGCGGTTGGCTAAGGGGAGTGCTTTCTGCAATGAGTGACAATCAACTGAATCAGCTGGAGGCTTAAAAGGACAAGTCAGAAGAGTGAAAAGGAGCTCAGCATAGCACAGCACAACTCAGGTCAGAGCTCAGAGCCAACACAAACCCAGACATTTGGAGGTGCAGAAAGGAATCAACCTGGGGAAAGTCACTTGAACCCAGAAGTCATGAGGGAAGGCCAGCAGACATCATCATGTGCCTTCCCATGTAACAGAGAAAGCCAGATGAAAAATTGGCTGCCTTTCCTCTGAGGAACTGTAAACTTGTAACTAAATAAACCTCCTTTATAAAAGCCGTTCCATCTCTGACATATTGCATTCTGGCAGCCTTAGCAAACTAAAACAGATTTTGATACCAGAGAAGTGGGGTGCTATGGTTTGCAAATACCAAACATGTTAGAATGGCTTTTTAAATGGATAAGGGGAGGATTCTGTAAGAATTGTGAGAAGCTTAATAGATAAAACCTAGATTGGTTTGAAGAGACAATTGATGGAAATATGGACTGTAAAGATACTTCCATTGCAGACTGGAAGGAGGGTGACCCTTGTTTTGAAGTCACAGAAAGTTTGACAAAAAATAAATCCTGGTGGTGGATGGAATGGAGAATTTGAAGTCAACACTCTGGGATGCTTGGCTGGGGAGATTTCCAAACTGAGTGTGGAGAATGCAGCTTGGTTTCCCCTTACAGCTTATAGTAAAATGCAATAAGGAGGGATAGGCTAAGAACTGAACTTCTGAGTAAAAAGAAACCAGAAATTTGTAATGTGGAAAATTGGGGGCTTCCAGAAAGTGAGACCACAGAGAATAGTGCCCCAAGTGAGGATTTAAGCAAACATGGAAGCAGTCGATCATTACAAGACAAGCCAGGATTGGATATGGATTTATCCAGAAAGGATCTGTAGAAGGCCCTATCGCTAACAGCTTTGATCCCAGTATACTACATGCCAAGTAAAAAAAAAAACTTGTGAGACTTGCTAAACAAACTCACTACCTGTGTGGACTGGAAGGGACAGAAAATAGACAGATAGAAGGAAAATTACTTCAGAGGCAGAACCATGGAAGCTCAGGTTTGAAGCCGAAAAACCTCAGGCCAGGAGAGCAGATCCACTTGTGCATGTGGAGGTGATTAGTTTGCCAGGATGCAGAGGGCAATCCTTCTGCCTCAATGTTCAGGAAGGGTTCTGGTGCCACAGGCAGAGGGTAGAGAACATTCCCAGGGGATTGGGAGTAGCCTGGCTGTCACCCCACTTTTCTGAAGGGGTTGAATGTGTGCCCCAGAGATGGCAGAGAGCTCAGGTGCCACTCAGCTGCTTGAAGAGGGTGGGACCAAGAAAAAGGTGGTCTCCCCAGTGTCCTACGACTATTCCTTCTTTGTATATTGGAAGCAGTTAACTTGCTCTAAGTTCACAGGTCTACAGCCAGAGGAGAATTTTGCTTTAGGACAGATGTTGCCTATAACTCCTTTAATGAGACTGCATACTATTTTTGAGTTGGTATTGTATTTGTATTGGTACTAAAAATGGTTTAAGGCTTTGTGATGAAGTTAATGTATTTTGTATATGGAAAGGTTAAGTGTGTTGCGTGCAGGACAGATGAACATTGTTGGAGGGAAAATGACTGCTATTGTTTTCTATTTAGAGATTAACTACGTTTAAGGTGATGTGTATAGTTGCCAAATTAACAAAGGGTGGATACTGTAGTAGTTAGGTTCAGGTGTCAACTTGGTCGGTTAATAGTGCCCAGTTTTTCTGTTGCTGTGAACTTAAATCATCAGCTTGTGAAATTCATCTATGGCTGATATGAGCTGTGATCATATCTAAGGGGTCCGCCTTCCTCAATGAGTGATGTTTAATTCAATTAATTGGAGACTTAAAAAGAGAGGTCAGACTAGAGAAAAGGAGCTCAGTATAGCTCAGCACAGCCCAACACAACTCAGCTCAGAGCTCAGAGCTACACAGATCCAGACATTTGGAGATGCAGAAAGGAAACACACGGGGGAAAGCTGTTTGAACCCAGTGCCAGGAGGCAAAGCATTAGATGTTGCTGTATGACTTCCCATGTGACAGAGGAAGCCAGATAAAAGTTAGCTGCCTTTCCTCTAAGGAACCGTAAATTTGTAACTAAATAAATTCCTTTAATAAAAGTTGGTCCGTCTCTGGTATATTGCATTTCAGCAGCCTTGGCAAACTAAATCAGGTCCCCAAGCCAGAAATCCAGGTAAGGTTCAGATTCATGTGATTCTCTCTTCTAAATCTCTCTGTGATGCCCCTACCACTTCTGGGACCCTTATTATCTTTCTCCTGAACCATGCTCCTAGCTTCATCTTCATACTTCCTCCCTCACCAGATTCCAGTTCATTCATTGTCTTAGTTTGCTTGAGCTGCTATGACAGATACCACACAATGGGTTTGCTTAAACAACAGAGATTTATTGGCTTGCAGTTTTAAGGCTAGAGTCCAATATCAAGGTCTAAACAGGTCATGCTTTCTCCCCAAAGACTGTGGCATTCTAGTACTGGCTTGCAACAATCCTTGGAATTCCCTGGCATATGTCTCCATAATATGGCATGTTCTTGGTCTCATCCTATGGTTTTCTGACTTCTGGCTTCTTCTGGTTTCTGCTTTCTACTGAGTGTGTCAAATCTTCTTACTTAAAAAGGCCTCTAGTAATATGGATTAAAACTCACCCTGTAAATTTGACCACACTTTAATAATATTCAGTTTGCTATCCTTGGCACCCATACCCCTTTCACTGGTACCCATACCTCCTCCCCATCACTGAAGTCTCCAGTTGCACTTTGTTGCTTCCTATATGACCCCAGGTAACCTGCTGCTTCCTAGCTGACCTCAGGTACCCCTAAGCCCAGATGGGTGTCACGCGCCTGGCACTTCCCTGTTATGACCACAAGTCTTTCAATGAGTGTGCCCTGCTGCCTTGTATGACTTCCCCGTGCAACACTGCAGGTCCCCCTCTGTGCATTAGGGCTGACAAGCAGGAGCCAGGACTGGGCAGGTGGATAAATGATGAGATACGCAACTATACACCCTGATTTTCAGGGATTTCCCTTTACTTATTTCCCTTAGAATCCATCTTTCCTTTGATTCTTCAGTCCAGTATAGTCACTCTCCTAGAGGGTGATAAGGACAAACATTTGAAACATAAATAAACCCTGTCAGTGGGGAGGGGAAGAGAAATAAGTAATATGATAGTGTTTGGGAGAGTCTCAGTATGATTTTTGGGGGAAGGGTATTGAGAAATTAGCATTTCCATTACAATTATAACTGATCATAAATTTAAAAACACTTCAGCCCCCAAATTCTCCCACTTAAATAATATCCTACAGAAATACTGTAGAAACATGTGTAAGGATAGTCACAATACAATACCCTTAACAGAGAATCAAGAACACCTCAATATCCTTTAAAATAGAAATGGTTAGATGGATTAAGCTGTAACTATGCTATGAAACATGCTGCGGTTAAGAAAGAACGAGCTGGCTATCTATGTCTTGTAGAAAGACACCTAGGACATATTATTAAATTAAAAAAATATATAAAAACAAAAAAATTGGTATGCCTTATATACAGTAAATTATAATTGATGTAAAGAACAATGTAAATATGCATGTGTAAATAAATACAAACAGGTCTGAAAGAGACATCATTAACAGTGATTGCCTCTAAGCCAATGTGAGAGTTAAAGGGAAATGAAGGAGATGAAGGATTTTAAGTGTTTTAAATATAATTTCTGTACTGTTTAAATCTTATATTGAGTATATATACTGTCATTTTACCCAAAAGTACTAAATTTTAATTTTAAAAGAGATAAAAGATGCAGAAGTCATGGTGTCATAAAGCCAGTGGTCACAAGTTCAAATGAAAATGCTAAAAGTGACCAGGGTTATTGTTGCTTTCTTACATTTAAAGATACCACACATCAACAGGCCTATGAAGAAAGGAGGACTGGGTTTATCATTCTCATCTGAGCAAGGAAAAGAATAAAACTATCTCAGAGAAGAGAAATGACCTCATAAGATCAGCAAGGATTCATTGCATCCTTAGCACATTACTTAAATTCTCTGAGCCTCAGTTTCTTCATCTTGAAGATGGAAATAATAGATTTCCATCTATTATTGGAAATTAATGGAATAAAAAGAAGAAGAAGAATGGAAATAATCTTCTGAAATCTTTTGATTTTCAGAAGATTAAATCAAAACAAATATAAAAATCTCCCAGCACATTGCTTAGGCACACAAAAGCACATGGTAATTGTCCAAAAGTGACAAACCAACTCTCTTTTTGCTTCTTTCTCTTCATCTTTAATATTCTGCAATTTCACTCTGATATATCTAAGTGTGAATTTTTTTTACATTTTTGGGTACTTGATGACTTTTGTTTAATATATATATATTTGATAAATATATAAATAATAATTAAATTATTATTGTTGGAACAATAAATATATTGATACATAAAATTTTCTCCTAGATAATTCTCATATTCCCCACTTGCAAAGTTTTAATTAAACATATATTAGAACATATTAAGCATATATTAGAATTTCTCAATGTACACTCCATGTCTCCGCATCTCTTTCATGTTATCTTTTTCTATTGCTCTATGCTGCCTCCGAGGGTGAAGAAGAGGTTACTTGCTTTTATCTTTGACTTCCCTAATTTTCTTTTCAACTATCTCTAATCTATTATTTATCTCTTTCATTTTTTGATAACTGAATCTTTTATTTCCAATATTTCCTATAGGTTCTTTCTTGTATCTGTTTAACAACCTTTCCTTCTCTTTAAGGGGGTATTCTATCCTTAATCTAGCTGAAAATTATAAACATACCTATTTTAAAGTCCTTTCAAATTTTTCTACAGCAGAGTAAATAATGCAAAACGGAAGATTAAACAGGAGGAATTTCTAGCCAGACTTTCTGGATCAATTTCTAGCTCTGTCACTTATTAGTGATATAATCCTTGGTTAATCTGACTGCACATCCATTTCTCTTTCTCCTCTGCTAAATAAGGATAATAATTATAAAAAATATAATTTGTGAAGATTAAATGAGTTAATACATGTAAATCATTTGCACTAATGCCTGGCACATACTAAGCATTCAATACACGTTAACTGTTATCATCATTTCTATTTCCTCAAGTTAGAATTCTCTCATGACTGTCTCTTGTTACATTTTCTTCTTGTGCTTTTTAATTTTTGTTTTAAAGTTCATTTTGCCAAAAGGTTTTTCCATGGGATTTCATGGGATTCCATGAAACAATTGGTTTCATGGATGGTTCAACCTAGACCTCCAGTTACCAACCCTGATAAGGCCTAGGAGTCTTGAAATTCTAGTCACTGTTGTTATGCCTCTCTATCATGCAGGTGTGTGGAAATGACTTGAGACCCAGGTCTTCTGATTCCCAGTCCATGTTCTCATCACTCCTCCACAGCTGCCTCCTCCACAAGTCACAAGGATGCAAACCAGCACCGCTTTCAGGAAATTGAGGAAAGGAAAGAACTAGAAGTAACTGGTACAATGCTCACCAACTCCAGAAACTCAGCCAAAAAAAAGGAAAAAGGCATTGGCTAAAAACAAAACTGGAAAATATGATCAGTAGAGCATTCTTCTAATGCTAGGGAAATATGGACATGAGTAAAGATTCAATAAAGGAAGATTGCGTCATCCTCAGAGGTATGATTCGTATCTTAGGTATTTCTATACATACAGCACCCAACCCAATGCATTCAGGTTGTGACTGAATAATCACTGAATGAAGAAATGAATATGAGAGAAAAGAAAGTTGGCAAGGAGAGATCAAAATCACCAAGGATTCTGGAAAAGAAGAGCTTTCGTAAGGGGCAGAATAGAATCATGATTAAAATTTTGGACTTTCATGGTGTAGGCCGGGCTCTACCACTTACACTATGGAGCCTTAGGCAAGTTTCTTACCTTTTCCTATAGGACTGTAGGTAGAACAAATTAGACAAAAGAGAAGTTCATTCATTCATTCACTCAATAAAGGTGTCTGTTGGATGGATGGATGAATGGATAACTACAAATATGAATAAGAGAAAAGGCATGGTTTCTTCCCTTTTCGAATGCATTTTACTCGTGCAGAACTTATGAGAATCTCAATACATGGGAAATCTAGCAACTGAACAGACATACCCACAACAGGATATTGATGAAATGTTATATCTGGAAAACTATAAACAGGAGTGCATTATTCTGAAGTGGTGGTTGCTACTTCAAGTTTCATGATTTTCTGGTATGTCACAATGGATCTCCAAGCAAATATTGAGGTTACGGCAAGGAGCACAATGAAGTTTAGACATTTTCTTCCCCTTTAGAAAAGGAGGGAAAGGGGAATAGTTGAAATTTAATGTTTGTTTAGAGAACAATATAAATGACAGCCAATGCCCCTAATCCACTGATGTCATATGGGAAGAGATGGCTCAACTTTCTGGAGTAAAGCTAAAACCACTCTTATTTGAAGCCAGTAAGTAGGGCTTCCTGATTTGATTTGGTGCTGATAGAATTATAAGATAGGAGCATGGGCTTTTGGTGATTCAACTTAAGGTGAAATAAATAAATGGCAATGGATATGGTGTTGAAACTGGGGAGCTGATCACATGGTCTTAATCCAATTAATGATATAAGAAAGCTTAATGTATCCAAAAGAACAGCATATTTCAAGTTCAAGAAACCTAGGGAGAAACTCAACACAGCTGTTCATTTGCTGTGTTTCCTTGGGAAAATCATCTAACTTCTCTGGTCCTGTTTCCTCCTTTGAAAGATGTGCGTAATGATCTCTGCCCTGCCTTCCTCATGAGATTCAAGTGAATTAATGACAAGAATATTGCTCTGTGAGGTTTCCAGCAACCTATCAGGGACAAGACTAACTGTCGTTAAGTCTGGGGTGGTCCTTAGTGTTTTGTGAGAGGAGTTCATTTTCCTGTCCCTAAAACCCTAGAAGTTAGGGAAGAGGGAAGGAAGCTGGGGGAGCTCACTGCTAACCAGGCAGAATGGGGGAAGGGCAGGCCCTGCTGGAAATTCTTGCAGAGGATGAAGGTAGGATTAAGAACAATTGAGGCTCAGAGACACACCAGGACATACTCTAGTAAACCATGGCCTAGCAGTGGAGGGAATTGAGCTGAAGAGGTGAGGCTGATATGAAATTGCCATTCTCTGTCTCAATACTCTTTTCCAAGTGTCCATCAACCAATGACTAGATAAAAAAAATATGGTAAATCCACACAATGGAACATCATTCAGCTGTAAAAACGAATGAAGAGCTGATACACGCAACAGCGTGGGTAAACCCTGAAGATATGATGCTGAGTGAAGTAAGCCAGATGCAAAAGGACAGGTATTGTATGATCTTCCGGATATGAAAGAATCAGAAGGAGCACAGTCATTGGGTCAGAAACTAGAATACAGGTTACCAGCGACTGGGATGGGGGAAGGGAATGGGGAGTTCATGCTTAATTGGCACAGAGTTTCTGTTTGGAATGAGGGGAAAGTTTTGGCAATGGATGCTGGTGGCGGTGGGACAACATTGTCATACACCACTGAATTATGGATGTGAATGTGGTTAAGAGGAGAAATTTTAGATTGTATATACGCTATTAGAACAAAAATTTTTTAAAAACACGGGAATGAACCTTCACTCAACCAAAGGTGAAATGAGCAAATAGCAATGACACGGTGTTAAAACTGAAAACAGGGAGCCCTAATGTAACCCGTGGACTGAAGTCAATAGTACCATTATAATAACATTCTTTCATCAGTTGTAATGAATGTGCCCCACTATTGTGAACTATTAATAATAGGTGTTTATGGGAACTCTGAATTTTCTGCGTGATTTTTCTGTTAACCTACAACTGCTCAGACAAAATTTTAAAATTTTTAAAATTTTAGAAACCTTCTCTAAGTGCCAAAATTGGCATGTTGGAACTGTAGCGGGCCTACCAGTCAAGCTGGTGTATGGGTGGGAGCATCATGCGGTCACAGAATCTGAGCGTTGAAAGGAAGCACAGTTGCCACGAGGGGAACAGCGGTCACACATGTGATGCCACCAGCTCGTCCAGGCCTGGTGGGGTTTGCCCACTGCGCTGTCGGATCTGGCCGGCAGTGACCCAACTCCGGGGTTTCTGCTCTAGCCCACTGGCTTTCGGCATGGGAAAGTAGCCCCATGCACGTCTTTGTGCTTGCTGGTCAGAACATCCAATTCCAGTTGTTAACTCGTTATTAATTAAAGTGGGGGGCTTAATTAATTAATTAGGTCCCCTCTGGAGGGGACATGAGATGATTTTGGGTGGTTCACAGACCTAGCCTCAGAAACGGTGAATTGCGTGCTGACTCTATTCAGCTTTTCTAATCATATCCAAGAGTGCTGGTAAGGCCTTGAACCTTCTGAAGCTTGCAAATACCCCTACTCAACAAACATTAGGTTTTGCACCTAAACCCCAATCAGCGACAGTATATAATGTGCATGTCATGCCACTGTTGTATTTTTATTGTACTTTTTATAGTTACCTTTTATTTAACACATAGGATTCTGATTTCCCAACTTTGAGAATGATATAAAAGCTCCTTTTTCAGTACATCTATTTAAATCTAAAATGAGTTAAAGAAAAATGTTGAGTAAATAAAAGTACAAGTGGTATCTGAATGGGGCAAAGAAGAATAATGATTGAAGTCTGGTAAACCAGAAGTTAATCAAACACACCCCCATAGGGTAAGGCTGGTGGGGGAGAGAGAATGAAACTACTGGCATTTATGATTGCCTACTATGTGCCCAGGCATAATGCTAGGCTTTTTTTACCCCTTGCTAGCTCAGCTGATATGCATGGTGAATTTATAGAGGCAATAAGCAAAGTAGTTTGAGAGTGCAGGCTCTGAAACCACTCAGGAGCTCTGTGACCTTGGATAAGCGACCAAACCTTTCTAGGCTTCAGTTTAGGGCTCCCAAATTAGCAAATTAAAATACAGGATGCCCAGTTGAATTTAAATTTCAGATAAGCAATGAAACAAAAAATAATATAAGCATGTTCCTTGCAAAGTTTGAGATACACTTCTACTATAAAAAAATTTGCTGCTTATCTCCAATTCAAATTTAACTGGACATTCTGTATTTACTCTGGCAATCCTGCCTCAGTTTCCTCCTCTGTAAAATGAGGATAATAACTGTCCCTACCTCGTAGGGCTATTGTGAGTATGCAATGAGCTAATACATGTAAAGTACTTAAGACAGTGTTCGGCATATGGTAAATGTCTAGTGAGTGTTTTATTTTTATCTTTTTAATCTTCCCATGGGGTTGCCACAAAAATTATGGCCTTGAGACACTGCTGTTGAACACCAGAGTTCTGTGGTACACGGTCCAGGAAGCCACTCATGTAAGCCTCGCCTCTATGTTGAGCAAATCTGTGAAGCTACCTGAGAGAGGCACCAGGACTTGTTTCCTCACCAGCACGTCCCCAGCCAGAGGACAGGAACCAAGCACAGTGGTTCATTGTGTAAACGTGAAAAAGCTATCTTGCAAATGAAAAAAGGTCAAAATCAGTGAAGTATGTGTAGCTAGTGGCAAGCCTGGCACTTGAACTATGATAAATACATATTAAGGCCGGTGTTTAGGCCTTAATGAGCTCATAGACGGGCTCCAAAGGTAAGTACAATAAACTTCCAGAAAACAAGAGAGAGCAGCAAACAAAAGGTGCACCCTCTCTGTTGCCCTTCTGGAGCCTGTAAGAACCGGCTAGTTTTATTTGGGGGCAATCCTGGCCCAATGTTATGAGACTGTGTCCTGATACTGCCACACCATCCTATTGAACTCTCTGGGGCAGTAATTGTTGATTCAGTGCCTACTGCAAGGCACAGGGGTATTACAGAAAAGCGCAAGCTAGCCTGTGGCTTCAAGGAGTGCATAGCCTGGCTAGGAAGATAAGTACAATAAGCCTCCAAAACAAGAGACAAAGCATAAAGTTGAATTGAGGAGGTAAAAGTAGATGTGTTCACTGGCCACAGGACCAGTGGGGAGAAAATATGAGGAAGTATACTTGGAAGAGATTTAGAACAACCTAAAGACAGAGTGGATGGCAATAGGAAGTAATGAGTACCCTGTCACAGGAGGCATGCAAGGAAAATCTGGACACCTCCTTCATGGGAATATATGTAAAGGAGTCCAACAGAAGCTGGATGAGCTCGTCTTTATGGTTCCTCCTAATCCAAAAGCTCCCTCAGTCTGTAGTTGGTATGAGACATATTAACATGAGAGGGATGAGACTGAATTGCATTCTCCAACCTGGGGCTGCCCACATTACCAAAGGATCAGGCCCACATCTGAGACATGGTAATGTGCCTAGCAGCTGAGTGCAGGGTTTCTCTTCCTGTGCTGCATTCGGACTCATGTGAACTGCATTGCTGTACCTGTTGCAGGGCGGGGGTATGGCGGGAGCAGAGGAGACATTCCCACCAGCAGGATGGCGACAGACCTCCCCCACTCTCCCCTTTGGGGCCACGTGGTAAGGTGCGCTCCCAGCAATGCTAAGTTTTAAGCAAACCCCACCACTTGTAGGAATTGTTTTATATACGAATTGCAACAAGATTGTATAAATCTTTTTTTTTTTCACCATTAAATGATATTATCTGGGTTACGCCAGGACCATCTGGGAAGGCAGGAAGGCAGGAAGGCACACGGCCTGCTGCCTGGATCCTCTGCTTGGCTCAGCAGGCCTGGAGTGGAAAACGAAACACGAAGGGCCTTGCCAGCCCCCAGTACCATCCTCCAGCCTCTTGATACCTGCTCCCCTACCCCCACCCCCTTCAAACTGCACTACAGACACAGGCCAGATAGGCTTTGCCTGTGCTCAGACCTTCTCCCAGTCCTTCTCCAAACTTCACCTAGGACAGTGATAATGGCTGGGTAGATTTCAGCAGTTTAGTTTTTTTCTTTTTTTGGATTTTTTTTTTTTTAATAAGAACCTTAAAGAGTTTTGGTACTTAATCCGTGGGTAGGAGAAACTTGGATGGATAGACTACAACCTCATCCGTTTTTCCCTTTTTGACACGTGCCTTCTGCCAGCCCCCATCTCCCCTACTGCTTCCAAATACTACACACATGGGTGCCACAAGAGATTGACAGGAGGTTGGCACCAGGGCCAGACTGGCAAGGAGCGGCCAGAGGCCTGAATGCCATAAGCCTGAAGCTTAAGTCCCCTCCACTGGTCACAGACACAGTGACCCAGGAAGGCTGCAAAGCCAAGCACTGGCAGCATTTTTTTAAAGAAGAAAAATACATATGCCTTGTTTGTGAATGACAAAGAAAAGGAAAAGATGAAATACCTGGAAAATATATATTTGGAAAAAAAAAAACAGATGCTGGTGATTCTTTTTAATTGGGTTGGAAAGGGTTACTTCATTATGCAGCAAATTAGAAAATTCATAATTTATCATTGCACCCAGTCGAAATGCCACCCAACTGAGTCGCACCCCTGTGAAAACCATCACATAGTAGCAAACTGTCAAGCCTGCTGCAGCCGACGGGCAAAATTAATATGCAAATGTATGCAAGAAATTAAAAAGCAGAATTACCCAGGCAAATGAGGTAGCTATACTTGAATTGTTAGAATTATGAATAATTACTGCGAATTTTCTGCTCCTAATATAACTTGTTTTTTGATAAACAAAGACTTAATTATCGAGATGCGCTGGAGAATTTCCGTGGCGCTCATTAATCTTGCAAAAAAAACAAGTCCCTGGTGCCCAAGCCGTAATGAAGAGCGCGTGCCCTGAATCTTCAGAAAGATCACAGGCACCAGGGTGCCAGGGCTGGGGAAAAAAAATGACAGTGCCAATGTCCCCTCCTGTACCCTGGAGTGTCATAACGTCTTCCACTAACTATCAAAGGGACTTATTTATGCCAGCAGCTGAGCTATAAGTCCAATTTACGATGCCTTGAGCAGTGGTGAGTGATCTGTTGATGTGCGCTGGAAATGCCATCTTGCAGTGGCGCGCGCCGGGCCCGGTGCTACCAACGCGAGGCCGACCTGGCGCCCGGTGCTAATGGAGGCCGCGTGACAGCCCCTAATCCGCAAGAGGGACCGTCTTTTAGGACCCGTCTCGACGGTTCTCCATTAATCTTGGTTGTGCAGCTCACTGGTGTCCATGGGAACAAGGGCATTATCATAAACACTGGTTTTAAATTTTCCCATTAAGAGAGGCAACTCCGAGGAGGACGCGCAGGCGGGCGCCAACGGGGCGGGGCGCACGTGGCCGTGGCCCTGGCCTTGGCCTTGGCCCGAGGGTCTGTGCCCATGCCCGGCCGGAGGCTCAGGCGCGCGGCCCATTCCTCGGGTTTGGGACCAGGAGGCAGAGGGCAGCGGGGAAGGGGCCCGGGCGAGTCTCGTGGGGGCCGTGTGTGCAGCCCGCGGCAGCGGATGGCCTGGTGGGAACCGAGCTCGTTTGTGCGAAGCCCGCAGAGGCGCGACCCGCCGCAGGTGCTGCCGGCGCGCAGCCCGGCATGTGGGTATTACTTAAAGCCCCGCATCGAAGTGGGGAGGACTGAGTTCCCGTCATCATTAGGCCGGTTTCCGCCATGATAAACCCTCGCAGATCATAAGGCAAAATTACAAAACATCATTTCTGCAGCTCTCAGGTGACTGAAGGCGCCCCCGGCTGCCTGCATTTTCAACCTGTCCTTTCTGAATTCTGGTCCCCAAATACCCTGATGTCTTGACAGAACCATTTCACTGTGTAGGCAAATTGTCACCTTTTACACCAGGGCATCTGTCATTTTTATACTCAACGCTGCTTCTCCTTTCTTCTCTTTCTCTCTCTCTCTCTCCCCGCCCCCCCCCCCCCCTCAGTTTCAGTACAAAGCCCTGGAGCTCAGCACTCTATCCAGGCCTGGGCTTGTGTATCTCCTGCAGTAGCCTTATACAAAAAGTAAAAATCTTCTGCAAATCAGATAGAAGTGATTTATCCCCCAGCATCACTCATCCCCAGATTTTATTTTTATGCAGAACTCGGTGCGGCTCATCTCGCGTTCTCTCACCTTTCCCGAGTTTAATTCTCACCACGAGCTGGTGATGGAACGTGAGGACGAGAAGATATCCGAGCTCCACGAGAAATAGAACGCGACTCAGCATCTCCATCTTCAGTCACGGGACCGACTCCTGGGGGAAGCTCCTGGAGGGCTCACCCTCACCTCCAAGTGGGATGCTCCCCAAAAAGAGAGGGGCGGGGGGCCCTCCGTCTTCTACACAACCTTCACCACTCGGTTGGATGTTTAATCAGCAAGCAAACCTGAGCATCTAGTCAGAGCCCAGAACTGGGAGGGAGATTGTGGAATGTGATGGACTAAAAAACAGACTTGAGCTTTAAGGCTGAGACACTTCATTTCTCTGAGTCCCAACATCCTGCACTACAAAATGGGAACAGAGTTGCAGCAAAAAATTAAAATCCCATAAAGTTGCCAAGCACATGATAGGTCATTTGTATTCTCATTATTGGACTAAAATATGGATTAGGCATAGTCCCAGGCAAGAGTCCCGGCTGGGGGGAGAAGGAAAAGCAGGAAGGGTGAGTTCCAAAAAATGTGGTGTGAAATAATCAGCGAACTATTTCAAGCCAAGATGGAGAGCCCTTGCTTCAGGTGCAAGCCAGGGTCAGGGAGGGTGGGAGTGGTCAGGGGAGGTTTGACGGACATCAAGCTACTACCTCTCACTCTGACCACGGCCCCTCCTGGCCCCCACCCCCACCCTCTGCAGGCTCCGGGCTCCTCTGGGTTTCGCCCTGGGTTGCTTCTGCACCCTGGCAGCAACAGCTGAATCTGGTTCGCAGTTTTTTCAACACTTGTGAACCTGTTTCCTGTGCCCCATGCTAAGGTGAGCGAGTTTTAGCACTGAAAGTCCCCCTCCCCAGACATCCCCAAGGTCTTGCGCAAGTCAGCGGGTTGTCAGCCAGTTGCTCAGAGAACAGCCGAGAGGGGCTGCTGGCTGCTCCCCCAGTCTGCATCCAGGCACCACAGGGCCCTTCCTCTAAGCTTCTCAGTTCTAAGAATCTTGCTCTCTTCCTTGGTCTGCCAGCCCTGGGGTGCCCAGCTGCTTCCTGCTCCCGTGCTACTTTTCCGTGACCTAATTAACAGCTATATTCAATTTGCTTTGTTCAAATAAAGGGTGTGGTTTGGGTCTCCTGGCTGGACCCTGACTGATACAGAGGACTTTTGGGGGGTATGTGGAGGGGGACAGGGGGAAGAATTTGACCAAGGCATTGAGGGAGGGGGCATGTGGGGGGCTGCAGGGAGGGAGGACACCTGGGCCAGGGTTCACGGGGCAGGACTGGGACTGCAGAGGGATCCTTGTTGGGTGAGGATGAGTGTGGGGCTGTGACTCTGATGGCTGGGTTGGATTCTGTTCTCTCAGCAACCTGTCCCTGTAACTGGAGGAAGCGTCTCTACTGCAAACCCAGCAGCACACTCCAAACCAACGCTCCTCTAGGTAGTCCAGGGGTGGACCTAGGAGATCCTCTAAAGAAGCAAGCAGCCCACTGAGCAGATGAGCAGACCAAGGCTTGGGGAGAGGCAGAAGCAGGGCCAAGGCCCACTCCAAGAACCCAGACCCTCTGGCTCCTTCCACCTCGCAGGCCTGGTCTTGGTCGCTCCCTGTTCATCACTTACAGTATGGGGGGTAAAACCTCCTTTTCCTTCCCAAACCCAATAGCCATGATCAAAATAATAATAAAGTTTGATTGCGCCCCAGTGGTGGACCAAGCACCTGATGTGAATAACACCACCAACTTCCTCAGCACTGCCCAAGGTCCATTTCACCCCTGCCCCCATTTCACAGATGAGGAAGCCGAGGTCTCAGTAGGTTGGACGACCTGCCCTTGAACCCAGGAGTCCGACTCCAAAACCCATGTGAGAACACAAACCTGAGACCCCACCCCCACCCCCGTAGCTCCTGGTCCATAGAGAGCTGTTGAGGAGCCGAGAGGTGGATGCTAAAAACTTTCCAGCAACAGTTTCCCACAGTGATTTGTTTAGGGCTTCTATGGCAACATGTGGAAGGCAGCCGGCGGTAATTGGGAGACACAGAGAGGGCCCAGAGCCAGCAGAGCAGGCCTGTCAAACGTCCTGAACCAGGCAAGCGCTTCCGTATTGTTTTTTAGGTCTGTGTTTATTATTTATTGAGGAGAGTGGTTCCCTCCCACAGCTCTTACTGTGGCTGTGGGGAGGTGAGCATGTAGCATGCGCCCTGCGCGGATGTCCGTGCCGTGTGGGAGTGTCTGTGCCATGCAGGGGCTCTGACACCCCCGCATCGGGCCATGCCGCCATGGCCCCGGCCACACCAGCTCAGCCAGCCCGTCGCCAGCCCTGAGTCTGAGTGGTTAGGGGGGAAGGGTCCAGCCCTCTGAGGCTGGCAGGTATCCAAAGCCAGGCTCCCCCCAAAACGAGGCCACTGTACTTCCACCCAGCTCCGCTCTCTGCTCTGCCTCAGGCCCTCCCTAGCTTTTTAGAGGAGGGGTCCTTTTGAGAACCCGGTGAAAGCACAAGACTTCTGCCCAGCAAAGCATACTCACAGAGGTCACCCCTGAAGCCCATCGCAGAAAGTCTCAGGGTCCCAGTCCCCAGGTCAAACACCTCTGAACTTGACTCCAGGCTTCTTAGGGCTGGGGAAAGATACCTATTCACTGATGAGATCCCAGCACTCAGCAAAGGCTTATCACATTGCCAGTAGCCCCACAGATGAAATGAACTCCAGGTAACATTCTCACGCCTGTTTTGAGATGAAGAAACTGAGGCATAGAGAGGACAAGCAGTTTACACAAGGCCCCAGTCTGACACCAAAGCCCAGACTCCACCTTGTCCACCTGAGCCTCCTGCAGTGCTGAGTATTGGGAAGAGGGATCAGCGTTTATTGAACACCTGTGTGTACCAAGCACGCACATGCAACCACTCACTCAACCACCTGTCAACCTTCACAACATTTTCTAGCATCACACCCACTTTATAGCTGAGGAAACTGAGGCACAGGGGGCTTAGGCAGCTGGCTGAGGTTCTCAACAGGTAAGTGGCAGAGCTGGGATGTGAGCCAGGCTCGTGGCCTCCAGGGCCCAAGCACCCACCCAGAGGGCTTTGCTGCCTGCACCAGACTTAGTTCTTATCTAAGGCTGCCTGGAAGCTGAGCTGGGGCTGAGGGACAAAGGACATTGGAAAGAGCTTCAGAGACTTGAGCAGGACTTCAAAGAATGAGGGCAAAATGATAGGGTAGGGCATTTCAAGCAGAAGGAATTACACAGGCAAAGTCCCGGACACTGGATGTCCACTGGCCACTGCTAGGCACCATTATATATATTATACATTATACTTTGTGTAAATTAGACAAGAGGAGGTCTTACCGCAGGCATAGACATCCTTGGGCTAAGGTGTACAGCCTGGCGAGGGGGCATTGGGTGGCAAATCAGGCCCGCCTCAAACCTTGGCTGGGAGCCCTTGTATAGTGAACAACCTGCCCAACCATATGCAGCAGCCCTGGGTGTATAAGAAAATGAAGAATCATTTGATGGATTGTGAAGTCCATGGAAGAAGGGTGCAATGAAAAGTAAAGTTGGGAAGGTCAGGTGGGGCCTGTCCCTGGAGCAGAGATGGCAAATTGGGTTGAGCTTGGGGGCCGTCTCCAGTCCATCAGGACTGGCTGCCTGGAGGAGGAGGCAGAGTGCAGAGAAAGACTCAGGCACAGAACCAGCTCATCAGAAAGAAAGCTGTGCTCCAGAGTGATGTCTGCCACAGACACAGGAAGGGAGGGAGCTGCGGAAGCACCAGGTGATGTGTCCTCTGTCTCAGAAAGGGTGGCAAGCTGAGGGCGTTCCATTGAATTCTGGTGACGTTGCTGGTGGAAGTTTCCTTGCAGAAGTTTTGTTGTGGGTCTGACCTGGACCATGGCTATAAGAGCCTCTGTTGTCCCTTACATTCAATCCCTTCTCAGATAAAATGAAATATAGAAGGGGGAAGGAGGGGGAAAAAATTCCCTTAATTTTGGTGAAATGAAGCGGCAGCAGCTTCGCTGAGCCAGGCCTGCCTCTGTCTCCTGCAGACAGAGCCTTGGGGCACAGTCGCTTGCCCCCGAGGACTTTTGGAGACGGGAGCAACTCTAAAAATTAATTTTTAATTGGCACACCCTTGCACTGGGAAGGAACAAAGAGGGGAAGGAGCTAGTGGGAAGAAGTCTCCCTCTCCTTCATGACAGTCTAAACCTGCGCTGTCTACTACCCTGGCACCACGTAGCTATTGAGCGCTGGAAATACACGGCCAGTCCTGATGGAGAGCCGTGTGTCAAATACGCACTAGATAGCAAAGACTTGATCCGAAAGAGAGAATTTAAAAGCTCTCGTGAATACTTTTTTTGCATGATGATTGCATGCTGAGACGATAATATTTTGGATAATTGGGGTAAATAAAATACATCTTTAAAATCGATTTTTCCTACTTCATTTTTGCCTTATTTTAAGTGGAATTGCCTACGTGGCAGGCATTAGGTTTCTACTGGGCAGCACTGGTCTAAATAGATATGAGGAGGGGGTAGCTCCAGCCCTCGGCCGGATGCCTCTTCTCCACAGCTTAAGAATTCCCACCCAAAATCCCAGCAGAGAGGCCCCCCCACTCCCGTGTATCCTTACACGTGGTTCTTTTTTTTTTCTAAACGGACTCTTTGCCTTTCACACTGCTAGAAGGAAAAGAAAACACAGTTTGGGGAACGGTGAGAGGAACTGGGCAATAATCCCCCAATGCGTTGGTATCAGGTGTGCAAATTGCTGCAGCCTTCCTCAAGGGCGCCGTGTCTCAGAGCCCCAAGGGGGTGGGGCTCGCGCAGAAGATGCAGCCCCCAGGGGCGGAGGCTCAGGAATGCCGCATTAGCACCTGCTACCTCCAAACCAAGCTAGAGGCCCAGGCTGCTTAAAACTTGTGATTTTTTAACTTACCAAAAAAACAAAAACAGAATATCGAGTATGAAGACTATAGATCCAACTGCCATCTGATTTAGAAAATGCCAATAAAATATTAATTCTACCCTTTGAAAAAATAACTGCTTGCTGATTTTATCATTGAACAAACAAAAAAGTGTATAAAAAAACACACCTGTGAGTTCATGTTTAAATGTACTTGATCAGCTGACCACATTTCAGCTATAGTATACCTCAGGGCTTCTTATCATCTCTATTCTGCAAGTTGCATAAGAATAAAAGTCAGAATTAACAAGTTCAAGAACATTTTTTTTTCCTTCCAAACCAAACTGGAGTCGCAGGATTCGCTGAACAACTGAGCGCAGAAGGGGGGCAGTGAGGATCCAGCCATCAGGGGAATCCCAGCTAAGTGCCAGGGGGGCTCTCACATTCTTATTCACACACACACACACACACACACACACACACACACACACACACACACACTCAACCCAAAACTCTGTGGAGTCTGAATCATTAACCTGGTTTTTCAGCTCAGAGGAGCTTTGCAACCTGTCCAAGGACACACAGCAAATGAGCTGCAGAGCTGAGTTTGGAGGCCAGGCGGCTTGACCCAAAGGCGGTGCCTATACATTGCACCAGGATCTGTTCCCCCCACCCTGGGAACAAGGCCCTCAGGACCTGCCCATGTTCAGGATGTAATATCTACTTCATTTGCGTGTCATGCCCCAAATTTCCACTTTACATCTTGTTACAGATATAATTTCTATGTAAATGTAGGTTTTCTCTGCTTTTTTCACTACTGTCTCCTATCTCCAGTGCCTAGGAGAGTGTGTGTCATACAGTAGATGTTCAATAAATATTTGCTGAATGAATGAACAAATGAATGGATTAATGGAACATGGCCTATTCCCTCAGAGAACTCATGATTTAGTGCAGGAGACTGCCTGGGAACCAGATAAAATGCATGCTCGGTTACAGAGTACTGGGACCCAGGGCAGAGGCACTTGAGGCAGATAGCAAAGCACTTGGGTGGGGCCCCGATCCAACCTAGGAGGGCTTCCTGGAGGAGGTGATATGTAAGCTGAGTCTTGAGGATGAGCAAGAATCAGAAGAGATAAGGTTGGGAACCTAAAGCAGACAGGGGCAGGGAACAGGATGGACAGAGTAGACAGGCAGACAGGGAACAAATGGGAGGCAGGAGCCCAGTTCGGATGTGGAAGGTTGGGCAGACTGTGAGAGTCTTGCAAGCTGTAGGGAGGACCCCAGAATCTTTCCTACAGGTTCCAGAACAATGGTTCCCAAAGGGAATGGAAGGCATGTATGGGCAGAGAAAGGAGGTTCAACCCCTGGAGGGAGCCCCAGTCCCCTAGAGAGGTGTTGGAATACAGAAGGGACAGAATGTTATGGGCCAATTGTGTCCCCCCAAAAATATATTCAAGTCCTGGCCTTGTCCTGAAAATGTGTCCCGATCTGAGAACAGTGTCTTTGAAGATGTGATCAGTTCAGATGAGACCAAAGTGGCTTAGGCTGGGTCGGAATCCAGTAGGACTGGTGTCTTTATAAGAAGGGTAGAAGAGACCCAGACAACCTAGGGGAGAAGATGGCCATGTGGCCCCAGAGGCCGCGGCTGGAGTGGTGCTCTCACAAGCCAAGGAATGCCTATGATGAGCAGCAAGCCCCTGAAGCCGGGAAGAGGCACGGAAGGATTCTCTCCGACAGGTTTCCGAGGTGTCAGACACCTGGATTTCAGACTTCCAATCTCCAGAACTGTGAGCCAAACCATTTCTGTTGTTTTAAACCCCCCAGTTTGGGGACCTTCATTACAGCAGCCACAGGGGACTGAGCCCCGGGCAAGAGTATAAAAAGGAGAGTTTGCAGCTGTCCTGGTTAAGAGCATATCCCCGGCAGTCCATCAGCCCTGGACTTGGGGCCAGCTGTGTGACGTCACCTCCTGCAAAGCATGCCACCCTCCGAACCTGGGCCTCATCCGTCCTGGAGGAGTTGGGTTATTAAGAGGGATAAATGATGTAATGCAGCACAGTGCCTGGCACACAGGGATTGCCTGATAGTCACCATTGCCATTACCTGTCAAAACAGGACATGAGATTTTTAAAGAGTCTGAAAATGTCACTCTGCAAAGCCATTAAAAGGGATTTGATCTGCAGTTTGTAAAGATGGCTCAGCTGCTGCGTGGAAAGTGGATTAGAGGAAAGGAGAGTGGAGTCAGAGAGTCCAGGGACGCGGCCCTCTCTGTCACCAGGTGAGGAATGACAGAGCCAGTCCCTGTCACCTGGAGGTGAGTTGAGGGGATACCAAATGCAGGTGTCTCCAGGCAGGGAAGGAAGGAAGAAGGGCTTGGAGGCTGATTGGTCTGGGGCTGAAAGACCGAGACAGGGATGAGAAACCATCTCTAGGAAAGCCAGAGCAGGATGCATTTGCTGAACACATTTTCAAGCAAATGATGGTGAAGGAAAGATGGGGAAGGAACATGGCTGCCAAGTCTGTCCCTTCAAGGAGCAAGTCTGGCAAGACCCCAGGTTCTTCAAGGCCCAGAGGTGCCTGGTCTCGTCTTCTAAGGCCTTTTCTTGGGAGACGAGGTGGACGCCCCTCTTCTTTGCTTTTAATTCTTGACCCATCAGCTCCAAAAAGTCACCATGTCATAATATCTTTTAGGATTGGCAACACCAAGGGCAAATTTTAAGTTTACCCAGAGCATTTGGAATCCTTTCTGAGTGTGTTTGGAGGGAAAAACTCGTTCAGTGATGCTGTTTTGCACTGTCTGGTCCCAGTGTTATTTCCAGAACAGCACTGTTCCATTTGCAGAAATAAAGCTCAATCTTGGATTCTGAAAGCCCTTGTGTTTTACATCCTGGCTGTTTTCTTTGAGACCATGATCAGCCTTGCCTTGCCCTTGGGGCATATTGACCCAAAATGATGGCCCTCCCCTCTCTGGCACTATTTAGCATCTTAAGTTTTTGTTGTGCTTTTATTCACATTAGTAATTACTCTTTCTTTTTGCATTTCCTCTCTCCCCTCTCTCTGCATTTAGCCATTCTTCTCTTTACTTAGGCGAGGCTGCCCTAGCATTTCCTATAATCATACTTCGTATTCTGCAAATTAATAGCTGTTCTTCCCTAATTAGTCTTTTTTTATTTTTATTTTTATTTTTTGCACTTCTCCTTACCTCTCCCAGTTCTACGCACACAATGTCCAAGGTACGCTCACTGAATTTAAAATCCAAGTTCATAAAAGTACGACGCATGGAAGAAAAAAACGTCAGCGACAGCAAAACAAGGTCCCTCAAGCCCCATAGCTGGAGGCTCAGTAACAGATGACAGCACAAAATATCTTCGGGATAGAGTATTTACAAAACTACTTTAAAAGAATTGCATGCCATTAATCACAAGTTCTTAAAAATCAGTCTTCTCTTATTTGTTCTAATCTAGCTAAATGGCCCTGGAAATACAGCCCGTGGTTTGCTCGATAAAAAGCAAGTTGAAAATCATAATGTTCTCATCCAATTTCCAACTCATACATCGTGTTATGGATTTTTTTTTTCTGCGAGCATTTCTCCAGTCCACTAAATATTCCAGACATACAAGAGTCTTCATTTGATTCATTCTAATAACTTTTTTCATCAATATGACTTTTGAGAATGCATTGGTATGGCAAATTGAATATTATTTATGACTTTAATTTGTGTCCTATTTGGATTTTACATTCACAGGGCCAACTTGGCTATCATCATTATCGTATTGTTTCAGACTACTCCTAAAATTAAAACCCACTCTTGTCTTTGAATGTTTTGTTGTGTTTGTCTTTCTTGTTTGGTGCTGCACCGAGTATGATTAATTCTGTTAGCCAAGTGCATATGGCCTCCCTGGCCACCATCCATTATCTTCATCGTGGCTGCCTGAGAGTGAGCACTTTATTATTACTTTTTTCATCTTTTCAGTTGCCAGATGTGCTTTCCCAATTCCCGGGGCTTTTGCACTGTCCAAGTCCAAGCCCTTCACGGGAACTTTTGAGGCTCCACGTGACCTGGTCCCTGTCTTCAGCGTCACGCTGTGCCACTCTCCCACTCACTCACCATGCCAGCCTTACCAGCTCCTGGTCAGGGGCTGGAACACAGGGGCAGCAGAGCTCTTCCCTGCCTCAGGACATCCCGCATGCCATTCCCTCTACCTGGGATGCTCTTCCTGCACTTACCCTGTGAGCAGCTCCTTCCCATCCTTACACCCAACACAGAGGTCATCTTGGACCCTTCTCTGATTAAGCCCCATCTCCACCCTTCTTCTCCACCTGTGGTTTGCTCAATAAAAAGCCAGTTGAAAATCATAATGTTCTCATCCAATTTCCAACTCATACATCGTGTTATACCTCCACCGTTTTTCTGCACCTGGGGGCCCCTCTTTCCCCTCATAGCATGCATTTGTATTTGTAATATGTGTTTACTGTCAGGCGTAAACTGTCTGTCTCCCCAACTGGAGTGTCAGCTGTGTCAGGCAAAGACCTTGTCTGCCTTGCTCCTTGCTGTATTTCCAGGAGCTACTACTGTGCCACGTAACTGAGGCACTGTGTCGGGTTGGGGATAGTGCAGGGCGGGTTACAGCCCAGATCAAGCCCAGATATCCTTGAAAGATCCTCTCCCTTCTCATTCCCCTCTAGAATGTCCAGGGTCTCACTGGACGGCTCAAGTAGAGACTCACATGATGACACACATTTGTTCAAACCCTCTTGTGAGTAGTGAAATGAGTATCAGGGGATGAAAGTGTCCTCAGGGTTTCATGGTTCCTCCAGGAGATATTTTTTTCCTGATGGAGTTAAAATAACACTGCACTGAGAGCTGTCAACATCAGAAAGAGTTGTGGTCTCTTCTTTTCTGTGAAGTATTTAGAAATATGCTGAGAGAGTCTAGAAGCAATGATATCATAAAAGCAACAAGCAAACATAGCACTGGGATCTTGGCTTCTAAATAAAATTCTTCACAAAAAGGAGACAAGCCTCCTTAGAAAAATAGCTGATCTCAGGACTTGGGCAAGGAAAACTTAAGATGACCCTAGAATATCTTATTGTGCCAGAAAGTAAGAAAGTGCCCAAAGAATGATGGGAGCATGTTTGGAAGAGCTCTCACTGACCAATACAGGGCATTTGAGCAGTGAAATAAATAATGATAGCAATGCATTATAACCCACTGAATAAAATAAGAATCTGTAGGTCCATTCTGATATTAAAAAATGAATAAATAAAAAAATAGACTAGGTGTAAAGGGCAAAATTCCCTGGTGACTGGATAGCCAGACACCCCTGTGTTTAAATTCCAATTCTGCCTGGTAGTAGCTGAATGTCTTCGAGGAGAGTTGCATAGCCTCACAACACTTCCCTTCACCCATCTGTAAACTGGGGAGAGTGGTTCTATCTACTTAGCAGGACCATGGTGAGAAGGGAAGGGGTGGCTCAATGTGTGTGAGGCCTCGTGCAGAGCAGACACGCATGATCTTGTTATTATCGCCATTGTCACTGTCATTAGTATTGACCTGGACACTGGCCCCACAGGGACACTGACACAATCACTTCTCAAGGCAGCTCCCATACCTGTGATTCTCGGAGAATCACTGCCTGAATTAGGTATCTCCTTACAGTATAGGACATTGCCAGCCCAGTGCCAAGAAGACTTATATAAGTTCTTTCCTCTCAAATTGGTCCCCTCAGGCTCTGCATCAAGGAGCCACACAACTGATTAAATGAGACAAAACTAAGCCCTGACATCCCACCCAATCCCCAAAATAGCAGTGACTCCTGGTCATCGCATGACACATTAACCTTCCAAAAAACTATCTACTCTCCGTTTGCTTACTTTACTAGACAGAGAATGTGCAGGAACTGTACCCCAATCACAGATGAGAAAACTATAGCTTCTTAGGATTCCATGACTTACCCAAAATCACACAGCAGACTTGGAATGAGCTCCGTTCCCCTGTTGGAAAATCCTATCTTGGATTTTATTAAATGCTTCCTGCATTAAGTGGCAAGGACTATTGTTGGGTCCATTGGATAGAGCACCGGGGCTTGCCTGGAGTCACACAAGGACTAAGTGGCAGCCCCTGCTGGGGTCCTCTGAGCATGCAGACTAGCCCAGAAGGGACAGCTAAGAGAAGCATGACGATAATAACAAGGTTATTGGGCTTTGGCCCAATAAGATGTGACCAGAGTAGAGTGTGTCAGTACTTAGCAGAACACTTTAAAACTGGCACTGCCACAGCTATAGGAAGTAATTCAGATGGGATTCCACCATCCTGGGTGCTCAAAGGAGGAAGCCTTGGAGTAGAGTCATCTCTAACCAAAGACAGTGGCATGGCATGAGTGAGAAATAATCTTTGTGCTATAAGCCATGATATCAAGCGTGGCTTATTACTCTGGCATAACATAGCCTATCCAGATGTCATCACATTTCTAGGATGTGGCATCATCAGGAAGTCTAGCATGGAAAGGCATGCAGGAAAGAGCAGGATGCCCTCTCCCAAGCTCAGGGCCCAGCGATAGACAGCAAATCGGGCAAGAAATCCCAGCAAGATTAAACGTGTACATTTATTTCTATTTCCTCTCAAAACTATTCCAAAAGATAGAAAGGTATTTTTTTAACTTTTTTTATTAATTAAAAAAATTAACATACAAAACATTAAGATATCATTCCATTCTACATATACAATCAATAATTCTTAATATCATCACATAGTTGCATATTCATCATTTCTTAGAACATTTGCATCGATTTAGAAAAAGAAATAAAAAGACAACAGAAAAAGAAATAAAATGATAACAGAGAAAAAAAAAAAGATTATACATACCATACCCCTTACCCCTCGCTTTCATTTACCACTAGCATTAGAAAGGTATTTTTAAGACAAAATACACAAGAACAAAGAAAACAGGAATGGAAGCAAAGCAGATTATAGGTGACAACAAAATTTTTGTAGCTGAAAAGTAAATAGATAAATTAATAGAAAGGAGGTTAAAAAAAAGTGTCTATAGTAGCAGAAGTCAATAAAAATCAAATCAATTTCTGGCATAGAAGTCCAGATGATGCAGGCTCTGAGCTCCAGTACCTCTGAAATGGGGCTGTCTCAGTACATGACTCTGGGAAACACAAACCAAGTCAGAGATTATGTAAAAGGTGAGCACAGATACAGAGATTACATAAAAGGTGAGCCAGGCACAACTCCAGGCTCTAATTTGGATGTTTCCCACCGAGTTGTGCAGCCTAGAGATTTACTGGTGATTTACAGGAAAACATCCAATATTTGTTACAAAATCTCATGGCTGAGAAAGCCCAAACTTAAGTAACATCCCGAGAAAGGATGCTTGAATGTGTGAAAACGACGTGTCTACCCTCAGACAGGGTTGATGTTATGGCTAAGTAGAGAATTCTGTATTGGAAATCATTTCCTTCAGAATTTTGAAGGCATCATTCCGTTGTCTGGTAGAAGGGGAAAGATTTCTCCTGTCTTTCTTCCATCTTCCAGATCTTGGTCAAGTGCTCTCATTGGTGGACTCTATATTGGAAAACTGCTGGAAAGGGATTCTAGGAAATGCAGTTCCCAGGCTTCCAGCCCTGCTCAACAGAAAGAAATAGGAGGGAGAAAAGGATAATGCGTTCCCAATACATAATCCAGCTCAAAGATAAAGAAAGAAAAAATTATTGGATCAGTCCAGACATTCCAATATCTGATCAATAGGAGTTTCCATAAAGAACTGGGAAGAAAATTATGAAAGAAGAAGTACAAGAAACGTTCCCAGAGATGAAAGACATGAGTTCTCATTTTGAAAGGATTCAGTGAATACTCAGAATGATGATGAGGAAAAAAACCATAAACTCTACATTGGAGCACATTGTTATGAAAGTCAAAATACTTTGGGATAAGAAAGTCCTACATTTTCCAGAGAGAAAAATAAGCCACATTAAAGAGAAATGGAATGAAAATGGCATCAGACTTTTCAACATCTACATTGCAAACTTGAAGACAATGGACTGATGCTTTCAAAATTCTAATGAAAAAGAGAGAAGTTTCACCCCAGCCATGCCATCAATCCAAGATGAGGTTAAAGTTATTTTCAGGTATTCATGCATCCTTTCTCAGGAAACTACTGGAGCCTTTACCCAACAAAACTAGAAAATACACCAAGAAAGACAAGTCGTGGAATCTAGAAAACAATGGATCCAACACAGGAAAGGGGCAAAGGGAATTCCCAAGATGACAATGAAGATGAAGAAATATAAATAAATACATACATGCATACATACATACAAAAACCTAAAAACCCATTCATGGACTTATTATGTATTAATAGGGGATTCACATCTCTCTTGAAGAGTTTGGAGATGACTTGCTGATTGATATATGCAAAGCTAAATAAGCAAAAATCAAGGAAAGTAGCCTGGCACCATGGGATCAGCAACACCACCCTGACCAGAAGGGGGAAATGAAGTGTAACAAATAAGGTATCAGGGGCTGAGAGAGTTCAAATAGAGTCGAGAGGCTACTCTGAAGGTCACTCTTACACAAGCTTCAGTTACACACTGCTACCTATCATAACTTGCCAAACCCCAACCAAAACCATTCTAGTCAATTCTAAAAAACACCTAGGGTGTTATATAAGATTCTACAAAGGTTCCATGCATTAGGGTAACTTTTCAGAAACCCACAACCTCTAGATGGGTCCCTGGACCAGATAAGTCCTGAAATGCAGGGGGGCCAGCTTTTCCAGAACATTAACTCGTTCCATCCCCCTAACCCATATTATTGACAGTCACTTCCAACATGAAAAAGTTAGAATGAACATAGCCTAACCCTAAAAAGTGGGAGAAAAATCAAAGGGATGGTGGAGTTATACAGAGAAGGTAGGGTTTAACAAATGAGTATGATTATTGAATCACTATATTGATATATCTTTTAGTCTCCAGTATGTTAGAGCAGCTAGAAGTAAAAACCTAAAATTGAGGAATTGTAACCCATACCAAACTCTGAAATCTGTCCTACAATTAATTGTTGCAATGTGCTTTGAAATGTATTGCTTTTGTAAATATGTTATTTTTCACACAAAAAAAGTCAATTGTGATGATAAATGCACAGCTATATGATGATATTGTGAAAAAAATCAAGAAAAGGAAAATAAAAGTTTGTATACAAAAAACAGAAAAGGTACTACATGACTTAGCTGTGAAGAATATTTACATCTTCATAATAATGCAGACTCTAAATAGTTCTGTAATAAAAATAATGTTACAATTATATTGGGAAGATGGAGAGGAGAGTCCAAGAGAGCTAAATCCCATCCTTCTTAGTAAGAAGTCAGTAAATTTGTAAAGCTGAGAAATTCAAAAATAGACATGTTAGCATATCTTTATAGAGTGATAAATATCAAAAACAGCTAAAAGAGTTAAAAAGTGGTTGCATCTGGGGAGTAGGAATCTAGAATGGGAAGGTGGGACAGTGACTGTTGACTTTTATTATGAACCATAACAGAATGGTTCATAGAATGATCTAATTTAAAGATATCACGAGAATAAAAATTAAATTAGGGTTAAAAAAAAAAAAGAAGGAAAAGTAATTTCCAAAGCATGATCATCTATGGGCCGTTTCTATTCTAGAATGCCAACTTCAAATTCTTTTTGCTTTGCTTTAACAAGTTTCTTCAACCCTGTTGCCTCCATTTTCTCATCTGGACAATGAAGACATCTGGGATGCCAGGGAAGTTGACCTGTTTGATGAAGCACTCTGGGCTCTTTCTCTTTTCTCTAAGATTCTATGGTAAAAGCCGAACATCTCGAGCCACTATCCCCCAGCTCAGACACGGGCCTCAGTCTGCCAAGCTCTTCCCCAGCGCAGGGTCTCTATCAGCTACTCTCTCTGCTTTTGACCCCCACCCCCATCCCCAAGATCCCAGTGGCTGTATCCTCCTCCTCCTCCTCCAACTGTGAAGCCCCCAGAGGCCGTCCCTGACCTTACCATTTAAGTAAACTCCTCTTCCTAGTTTTTTCTATCTCATCAAAATACGTTAGCAAAAATTTTAAGGTATTCATTTATTGAATGAATAAATGTTCACCTGTTCATTTATTGTTTATTACTACTCGAAAGATTGTAAGCTGTATGAGAGAAAGGATTGTGTCACTTTATTCTTTAATTCTACTTCCAGGGGCCTTGCACAGTGTGCAGGCCCACAACTAAATGAATGAAAGGATAGTTCAGGTACATACATGTCACAGGAGACTGTGGCCTTTACACCAAGCCCCTGCTCAGTTAGTTTTGACCAGGTTTTCACTTTAAAGTTTAACTGAAGCAGTCAAATGGAAGCAGGACATCTATTATGCTGCAGTGTCTCCGGGTAATAACAGCTAACATTTATATACAGTAGTCACTGTGTTCTAAGCACTTACACAAATTGGCTCATTTAATTTTCACCATAACTCTACAGAGTGGGTGCAATTTTTAGCCCTCATTTTACAGATAAAGAAACCAAGACACAGGGAGTCTAAGCAAATTTCCAAGTTCCCACAGTTAACAGGGTCAGGATTCATACCAGGGCACCTGGCTCTGGTGTCTGCACTCAAACCACCTTCACTCTGCAGTGAGGAATCCAAAGCCCAGGAACAGACAGCTCTAGGCTGTCTTAACACAAAGCCATGGCCACCATCCCCGAGCCCTCAACATGTGCTAGACCCACTTGCTGAACACTTTTCATCCTGATTATCTCCATCCTCCAACAATACCATCCTATCGCATCATTGTTTCCAGTTACAGTTTTCAAAGTATCAAAGCGTGACTCAGCAGGTGATTTGGAGAGCTGCCATTTGAACCCAGGTGTCATCGACTTAAAAGCGGGTCCATTTTCTACTGCTTCTTGTGCTTTCAAACTGGAAAAAAGGGGAAGCAAAAGAAAAAGAAAAAAGAGGGTTGGGAAGGAGCAGAACAAAATAAAAAGAAAAGCCAGCCAGTGGTTTGATTTTCTAAGGGCAGAAGTTAAGTGTCCAAGTGCAACTTGAATGGAACTATAGTCATTTCCACTCAGAAGGGGAAAGCCACTATGTGGCCTTTTAAGATGAGGCTCTGGCTTAATTGAAATGACAATCTCATCATCCTCACATAATGAAAATATTTTACAACTGAACTTTTTTTTTTTTTCATTTTTTTTTTTCCATTTACCTACATGACTTCTTTCTTTTTACGGGAGGTGACCAGGATTGTGTGTGATTGAACCACCAAATTATTTCTGAGAAGGTAAGTCAGCCTCAGTCCTTTGAGTTTGGACCCTCTGTGTTTGGACAAACAGAATTCTAGGAACGTGACCAGAAAGGCTACACAGGATTCAGAGCCATGCTCTACAAGGGGAGCTCCCCAGCCCTTTTACTGGAGCTCAGGGCTGCAGTGATGAGCCAGGTCACTCCCCATCAACTTCAGAACTCACTGGGCATGGAACAAGGGGGAATTCAGCTCTGGGTGTCTAACCTGGGGCCCTTTGCAAGTCAGGACCAAGATATGAGATGTGGAAGGAACTCCAGGATCGTACATACCATAGATCTCATGCAAAGAGCCGTGGCCTCACATTCTTACCTGGCAGATCAAGGCTTCTATCAACTCTGTGGCCCATACTCACCTTTCTGCATGCTCCTTTCACTTTCCCTGACTGCTCCCATCAATAGCTTGGAATATCTTGAGGGCAGGGGTCATATCCTTTTGCCTTCCAATCGAGGGTCCTACTAAGTGCTCAATATATAGCAGTTGCCCAGTAAAGTTAGTTACATAAATGAATGAATTTATGATGGGTTAAGTTGTGTCCCCCAGAAAGATATGTCCAAATACTAACCCTTGGTTCCTGTGAATGGGACCTTCTCTGGAAATAGGATCTTAGTAGATGAAACAAAGTTAAGATGAGGTATAGTAAATTAGAGTGGGCCCTAATCCAGTATGACTGGTGTCCTTCTAAGAAGAGAAAAAGAAACACAGACACAGGGGGAAATGCCATGTGATGAAAGAGGCAGCTACTGAATTGCTGCATTTACAAGCCAAGGAGCACCAAGGATTGCCAGCAACCACCAGAAGCTGGAAGAGTCAAAGAAGTATCCGCTCCTAGAGTCTGCAGAGAGAATGTGACCTTGCTAACACCTTGGTTTCAGACTTCTAGCTTCCAGAACTTGGAGACAATACATTTCAATTAAGCTCCCCGATCTGTGGTACTTTGACATGGCAGCCCTAGGAAACTAAGACACACGCATGGCCGAAGTGTCCATGCACTCTTGTTTATGTTGTGTCATTTGTTTTGCCTGGGATGTTCAGTCTTCTACCTTCCATTGACCTGAGTTGTCCTTCAAGGTCAGGGAGAGCAAGATCTCCTCCACCTACATGATGGCTAGACAACTGAACATCTTCTCAGTCTTCAGACAACGGGTTGGGGTGGAGGAATGTGTCTTGCCTTTTGACATGTGCCACACTTGATGGGTCCGTGGGTTGCAACACCACAGCTTGCAAGTTCAACTCTGCCACTTTACAGTCCCCTACCCCACTCTGAAGCTGCCTGTAGATTTGGGTCTCTCCTGGCATTTCTCTTTGGTTCATCTCCCTCTCTAGCTTCTTAGAAACCCAGCTTGGACAGTCGCTACCCAGGGCCGCTCTCAGGCCTTTACCTTTTGTTCTCCTAAGCACCTCACACCCACATGTGTTCAACTAAGTTTTGAAAAAGGCAAGTGACCTTTTCTCAAAGGGAAGAAAAACTTGAGTTAATAATTTAGATTTGAATGGCTCTTTAAAGAAGAGATTTCAATCCCATTTCCTCAGTTCATAGTCATGCAGTCCACAAAAAGTAAGTGATGTTATTTTTCTCCATTTTATAAATCAAGAAACTGAGGCTCAAGGGAAAGGAGTTGTCCAAGGTCCCATAGCTGATACGTAGCAGAAGTGGTACCTGAACCCAGCTCAGGCTGACTCAAGGCCTTGGTAACTTGGGGGTAGTGGGAACCTGGTGGCTTTCTTTGTGGTTTCCTGGGTAAGGATATAATGAAGAGCCTCAGAGGCACAGCACAGAGACTTCCTTGGGCTGAAACTCCAGTCAGGTGGGGAAGAGGCTGGGAAGTTGCTGGCCTTTATAATTAGCTGGTAATTCACCTTGGTGAGAGCCCTTGTGGTTCTCGTGGTTTTGTGTCCTTCCTTGCGTGCCTTGCACAGGAAAGTTAAGGCCCGTCATCTGATTCCTTTTTATGCCCAGACCTGCTTCTAACAAATTCCTGTTGAAAACATAAATCCAAACCCAAATGTGGACATTTCAGATCTTTGTGGGACATTTGCAGGGTTTTGTAAGAACCAGGCCCTCCAAGGGTGGCTCTCTGCAGTCATAAACACAGAGCAAGGACCTCAAGACCTGGGGGAGTTTGGGGAATGGTGAGAGCAGTTTCATCCCCATGGCTTGCAGCCTCCCTGCATGCAGTTGAATTAGTGAGCCTCTCTGCAAGAAAGAGGGGGAAGGCTGGGGAAACCTGCTTCAAGGTATGCCTCATCCATTTAGGCCATCATTGTGAGAAGGCCTCCTTTCTGCACCATGTGCATCTCAATCACACAAGCAAAGCCACTAGTGTGCAGCACCCATGCCCTGGCACAGCAGCATGGCACACTCTCTCCTTCTCTTTTCTGAGTCATGTGGAGAAGACATCATCTCCCCCTCTCACAGTTCCCAGCTGGGCCAAGCAACAAAAGACATTCAGAAAGGGGCTCTGGCCTTGTGAGGAAGGACTCACTTATGGGATAGAATAGAAACTGAGCTAAGTTGAGAGTGCCACGTTCTGACCCCTAAACAGCCACTCTCTAGCTCTGTGAGCCTCCCCTCCACCCTACCTCTTCTCATGGCCAATAACTAGACCTTGGCCAAGATTTAATTCAGACCTCACAATCAGCCTTCGCAAAGCCTTCTGGACCCCCAGCCACCATGCACATCTGGGCTAGGTGCCACGGGTCCAGAGTCCCCTGCATCTGTTCCCATTCCCCCTTCTATGCCATAAGTGTCCAAGTGCTGTGCTCCCATCAGACTGTGAGTTGCTGAGTGGAGGGCACAGTGAGTTGCCTCTTCATGTTGCTGCATTGTCAGTGTCCGGGGCACAGTTCTGCAGACCAGGGAGGATTTTGCCTGCATGGCAGCTTGGATTCTGCTTCTAGTTACATGCCTGGTACTTGGGTAGGGCTGGCCATGCATGGGAGTTGAGCCTGTTGACCCTGGAGCCAAACTGCCTGGGTTCAATTCCTGACTCTGCTACTTTTTAGCTATACAGAACCTGTGGTGTGTTGCTTAAAGCCTCTGTGCCTCAGTTTCTTCATCTGTAAAAGGAACATAATAAAAGTATATGACTCATAGGGGCTCATTATGCATCTCGATTTCGCATAAAGACTTTAAAACAGGTTTAGGCCCACAGTGAAGGCTGCTATCATTGTTAATCTCTCTGTGTTTCTGACTCCCCAGCACAAAACACCTGATTTGACCTTTGCAGGCAAGTCCCCTTATTTATAAGACAAGGGGAAACAATGAACCCATCACTAAGCTCCCTTCCATTAACTTTCCCAGTTCTGTGGGATATTGCAAGCATTATGCCCCCAGCCCCAGAATTGTCCCCAAAGTCACCTGCAGCACAAAGAACAGACCCACCAGCACCAAGATGCAGAGGACACCACAAGGGCACGACAACTCTTCCCAGAGTGGACAAGCAGAAACATTTGTGCTAAAGTTTAACACTGCTTTTCATAAATCTTTCAGGCTGCTCTATGTTACCACGTCCAGGTAACCTTTTTTTTAATGCCCAGAAAGCTGAGTGGTGACAATTAGGATTCAGTTCTGTAACAACGTACCCTCCGACTGGCCGCGTCCTACCCTCTCTGCTCATTAAGGTGAAACGCTTGTTAGTGGCTTTGCAAGTTAGGGGAATGGAAAACCATCAAAAAGAGATTGGGGGTTGGGAGGGGGGCACCTGCTGCCTTGTCTCAGGCCTCTAAGTGGGGCTGTTTCATTTCCTCCCAATGCAGCCCCCTCCTCTCCCCTTCCTCTGTCAGGCTTTACCTCTTGTCCCTGGGCAGGTGGGGCAAGTGCTTATCATCTACCTAATTGTTCAACAGGATAATATGCTAGATTTCAAAATAATTAGGCTGATGGTAATGAGGGTTTGATAGTGTCTGTGCAATTAGATGGATGGACACAAACACTTTGTTTTTAACCTATGCCGAGACTAATGACCTCAGGTGGGAATACAGCAGGGCCGCGTTTTGAAAGGAGGTAAAAAATATATATACATATATATATCCTTGGAACCTCAGAGAAAATAAATCACAGGGTGGGTTCCTTCCCACAGATTTGCTGCTCTGGATACCCGACCCATTGTTCCCAAAACATCAGTAATGAGGGCTTCCAGGCCAAGGGGAACATGGTGTCAGAGGAGTCCGCTCACTATGGGTTTGAACCCACTCATGTATTGCCTCTGTGACCTGGAGCAAGCCACTTAACCTTGCTGGGTCTCAGATCTCCGTCAACAGAAAAATGAGGACAATGATAGTTACTGCACAGGCCTGTTGTGTGTTCCCAATATACAGAAAGTGTGCAATAAAGAGTTGAGGCAGGGAGCTGGGGAAACTCATTGTGGAAGTCTCAACTGCTAGAAGACTGTTCAGAGCCTAGTGCTCATGCTTGGGGCACAGAGTTAAATAACATCCAGCTCCTACCAGGTGAGTTGTCACAATACAAATTTGTTGGCAATTGAAGAGAAATTTGGAAGGGATACCAAGGACAGGATGATCAACTCTGTCTGGAGGAGTGAGGGTGGGTTTCCTGGAAAGAATGAAAAGGTGTGGCTGAAGCATAAGGAGCCCACACCAGGCTGAGAGTGAAGATTAAGATTCCAATGTGGTATGGATAGCATGGGACTGACAGAGGGCAACAGATTTCCCCTCAATTCCTAGAAGGGAAGAAGTCTTTCCTGGCAACTACAATAATGTGAAAAGCGTATTTCCTTTGACAATCCTATGTGGCTAGGCTACTACAAAAAAACTCTATGCAGGTATCTTCCTGTCCCTGCACCCATTTTTCACAGCTTCTCCATCACCAGGCTAGAAATTCCTGGGAAAGTTGTGTCAGGAGTCACCAGCACCAGGAGAGAAGTCACTGGTATCTGAGGGTGGTGGCGTATCAGAACCATGGACAGAGACACAGGCGGTGGTCATCCAGCATGCAGCCCTTTCCCTAGATGTTCCCCTCAGCTTTTGAACTGTCTTCCTTATTTTATCCATTAATAACAGAATATTCAGAGCCATTTTCTTCTCTTATGACATACTGCATCAACATTAGCAACCCAGGTGCCAAATTTTGCTGGAATCCTATGAAATTTACTGGATGGCATCAGGAGACTTTTTCCCAGTGCCATTTTGATTCAAATTGGCAGAAACTCCACAGATTAAAGATCACTCTGACATCCTCTGTGAGTGTGGGTGTGGGAAGCTAGAGACCACCAGGACTCTAATCTTGGGGCCAAAGGGAGAAGAGGGGCAGATGTTTAATTGAAGGCAAGGATCTCAGGACTCCCTGGTGCCTTGAATGAGTCCCAGGTTGATGTTGCCTATAATCCCCCCATTATGGGATAGAAGCCCAAGGGACCTTGCTGTGATCGGCTCTGACTCTTCTCCAGCCCTGGGGAGGCACTTCCCCACTGGAAGATTGAAGTGTCTGAAGAAAAACTCTTGAGCAAGGCCCATACTAAGGCAATTCCATGGACAAATGCAGGTTCCCTGTTGAAAATTCAGGGTCAGACTGAAGAAAGGAGGAGTTGAGGTGATGCCTTACTTGCCCAATTCAGACACCTGGTTCAAAAGTTTTTCTTGGGATGAAACAATAGGAAATGGTGATGATCTGTACCAAAGTCAAGATTTTGGTGGAAACCCTGAGCTCCCATATTGAAGGGGGCTCCCTTCAAGAACAACCAAGCCAGAGGAGGCAGACAGAAAAATAGATCTGATGCTACAGGAACCCCTGAAAGTCTGCTGCTGCCATGACAGACTCGGACTTTAATAGGTCACTTGGCACATTCCTCCCAGATAAAGAGGCTGCGGCGCCAGAAGACAGAGGCCCTGGAGTTCATCCTCTTGGTACCACTTCCTGATATCCAACCATCTCTCCATGCAGCCATCTGAAGACTTATACACTGGACTCCTGACACCTGCCCATCTTGCAAGGTGGTTACATAGCTCATGAAACCCTACTGAACCTGCACCCACAGTGTCTTATCCCCTTGTGTCTTATCCACTCAAGACATTAAGTGAGCATCCACTCTTCTTCAATTTGAGGTACACTGCATCACTTCCAGTAAATGCTCAGTGCACCTTAGTCACTAGCATTTTAACTTTTAGGTGACAGGCACTGTGCCAGGCACTTCTTGTATAATGGCGTACAAGAAGATCCCATACAGTCTTTCATCAAATGCTTACATTTTATTTATCCACTTTGTTGACCCATCTGTCTCACCCAATAGACTACAGCTTTTGATTGTTCTCACTCCATGGCATAGAACCATAGCTAGCACGTAGGACACCTCCATCTTAGCAAAATGAATCAGGAAAATTAAAAGCATTTTGAAAATACTATCCAGTGCTACAAGGATGAAAGTTGTTATTAACAACAGAAACAATAACATTCAATGTCCTAGCCATTCTTCCCGAGGTATAAAAACAACAGATAGAAAGATGGAAGACCTGCTTATGTTTCAGTTCACAGAAGTGAAGGAGGTCTTGCCAACCTTATGAGACTTTAAAGGGCTGTTGGAGTTGGGAGAGGGGAGGGACTCTGCAGTTGGAGGCAATCAGAGAGCCTTTCACAGCAGAGGAGGATTTCACCTTGAGATAAGGAGATGGGGCAGAGAGGTGAAGGCTAGAGAGCTTAGGGAAGAGATGAGGGGCATGAACTGGGTGGTTTGACCAGATAAACAGGTCTGTGGATCTGCCACATCAGCATTACCACTGGTTCTTCTTTTAAAACACAGTCTCTCGGGTTTCTCCTGAATCAGGGTCTACAAGAGTGGGCCCAGGAATCTATACTTAACCAGTTGTCACACAAGATTGGTGTTTTAGTTTCCTGGGCTGCATTTATCAATGTACCATGGAATGGATAGGGTTTTTAAAATGGGAGTTGACTTGCTTACAGTTTGAGGCCATGAAAATGTTCAAATCAAGGCATCATCAAGGTGATACTTTCTTTCTGAAGACCAGCTGCCAACAATCTTAGGCTCCTCTGCCACACGACAATACACATGGTGGCGTTTGTTGCTCTCTCCATTCTCTTCTGGGTTTTCTTACTTTCTGTGGCTTTCTCCCCAACTCTCTGTATTCATCCTGCTTATAAAAGACTAAAGTAAAAGGTGGACCACACCTTAACTGAAGTATCCTCATCAAAAGGCCCTACTTACAATGGGTCCACATTCCCAAGAATGGATTAACTTCAAAAACATGCTTTCCTGGTGCATGCAGTTCCAAATCACCACAATTAATATGTAGACCAGACCTCAGGATGGACCCAGAAGTTTACAAAGAAAGTACGAGAGGAGTCAGAGGAGATTCTGGAGTGGAGGAGGGATGTCATCAGAGCTATGATTCTAGAGTGAAGAGTGGACTGGGCGAGAGGCAAGAAGTCCTAGTGCGGAACTGTGGGAATAGTCCAGACACAAAGCAATGATGACCCAAGCCAGGACATCACTGATGGAGAGAAGGGAATGGAACTGAGAAATACTATGGGGTAAAAATGGTAGGACTTGGTAACTGATTGGATGCAGGGGGGTGAAAGGAAAGGGGATCAAAGACAACTTATTCAAGTTGCCTTTCGTGTTTTTAACACAAAATATTTTTTAAATAGCACATATGATCTTATGCTCTTTCATACTTACCTGATTTGAAGAAGTAGTACCCTATCTCTCAGTTCCCAAAGATTTACAATGGCTCAAGACAATGTTAATAATGATGTATTTTATAGTATATGAACTTTGCCATCTGTGGTACAGGCATCAAAAAGTCAATATGAGTAAATTGACAAGCTTGTCAAAGAATTAAATCAATTTTCTTCTTCTGCTGCATCACTAAACATATTTCAGAATGTCACGGTAATATTCACTGTCCACCATAATGGCTATGTGACAAAGAATGAAGTTAAAATATGGGAAGAAATGGCTATCCATTGCACAGAAATGCACTTGCATGCTGAAATAAGCCATTTGTTCAGGGAAGTACACAGCCGCCCATATCTTGTCTCAGAATTTGTCACATTCGCAGCAGAGAGATCTCTGCCCTTTGAACGTGAGAAAACGGATTTTAAGACATTACCCAGTTTTAACCCATACCGAAGTGTTCTTTGATAGAACAGATGGTCAGGCCTAGGATGCGACTTTAAAATCAGAAGGTCCAGCCTCCTTGTTTGAAATATGGGGAGAAAGAGGCTTACAGAGGATGCCATCCAGCAAAGCCAAGATTCAATGCTAGGGATTCCAACTCTAGAATGAGGTCTCAACACATGGGCCCTTCTGGGAAGAGGAGACGGGAGAAGGGTCATGTGTCAGGAGATACAAGCTGAACTTAGACCATTGCTTGGTGAAAAGAAGACAGGGATGTTTGATTAGTCCAAGGAACATGCTGGCAAAAGCGCCTGTTCTTCTGTTCAGTAAATGAACAAGAAAATGTCTACTGTGATACGTGCTCTGGAGAAAATAGATAGGGTGATAAAAGCAGGTAGGGAAGGTGGCCTAGAGTGAATAAGGGGACCTCTCTGAGAGTCCTAGTGTCTGGTACACTGAGCCACTGTTTCTAAATGAACAAGGAAGGAAACACATCTGCATTTCTAGAGAGTATTCCTTATGCCAAAACAAGCTTGTTTAGACCTTACAACAACCAGAGACACAAGGGCTGCCATACCCTTGTATTGGTGAGACTACTGAGGCTCAGAGAAGACTCATGGCTTCCCAGGATCAAACATCATGTAAGAAGTGGGTCCAGGACCCACATCCAGTCTGTCTGATCCGAAAGCCTCTTTTCTTAACCCTCCCTTGCTCAACCAATTTTGTTGATAACTCCAAGATCTCCTATTTCAGTTGTCCTTTCCTTTCTACTCTCGACTTTTCAGAATACAGGCCTCCTAAAGAACCTTCATACTCATGAGGGAAGGGTGGGTGGGTTCTCTCCCACCCTTGGGCCTCAGATGAAATGTGGGTTGCAGGAACTGGGAAAAGCCACTACTGGACCTCGTGGTATTGTGAAAACAAGAATGGATGACCAAATCATCCAGAAAACCAGGGGCCCTGTCTTCTCCTCCAGAGTGGAATTGAGAATACTCAACTGCTCATATCAAGGGCTCTTGGGATAGCAAAATGATTGGAAAAGTGTACTAAAAATGGCAGCCACCCATAGCCTTTACAAGTGTGCCCCAGGATGAGTATGTGTGAGCGTTAATGTGCATATGTGTGTGTGAGAGTGTATTAAGTGCTTGCACTGTGCCATGCATTTTACAGAATCAACGTTCCCATTTTGAAAATGGGCACGTGGACACCCAGAATGATTAACTGACTTGTCCATGCTAGAGTCAAAACTACAGATCAGGGAATTCTGAGGTCAAAACTCTTGCTCTGCCTCTTTGGGGAGAGACGTTCTCAACTTCAACAAAGGCCGACCGGCCCCTCCCTATTTCACCTCCTTCTGTAGCCACTCACAGTTGGGAGGAGCCACAGGGCGCCTTCCCTCGGTGCCACAGTTGGCTTCCTTGGGGGTGGGGGGGCAGAAGGTAGCGCAGGAGCATGTGATATGTGCAACACCTTGGCATCCCACGTCCAGACAAAGAGATGCCCGGTTCTGGGCCACACCTTTCTGACTTTTCATTACTTATCAAAAAAGGAAATTGTCTCTTGAAAGCTAGAGGCCTTTCTTATTTTCTTTAGTTGGAAGATTTTTGTCCTCCAGTTGATAACCTGGATGACAAAGATGGATTTTCCAAGCAAGTATTTGTGCTGTTTGTGGCTGTGTTTGTGCAGCAGGAAGCAGGCGGCTGGATAATCGAGCCCCTTTGGGAGAGGAACCGAGGACCGTGTTTTTTTTGCACCTTGGTCCTTTTGGGCCATGCCACTAATTGGAACTTACTGTCCCATTAACGAGTCTTCTCTCCAGGGATTCATATGACCATTTTGACTCTCAAGTCCCTGCCTAATGGACTATTGAACAACAGAGGGCCCGCCCGGCTTTGTCTCAGAGGCTCCCTATTAACATGCAGCCATCCCCAATTAACCTTGGGTTTAAAAAACAGAGTGGCAAAGCGACTCTCAGGCCAGCTTCTGAAAAAAGGGCTAAATTGGTATGAGGTAATTGCTCTCTCTCTCAGGAAAAGACCAGCTTGGCCACCATCTGAGCAGTGGCTTCAGGCCCCTCAGTGGCCAAGAATCAATTTCCAGCCTCAAGATGCCTTGTCCCGTCTCCATTTCAGTGACCCCAGTGGGCAAGACCACGGTAGCAGAGTCTGCAAATGGCTCCCTGGATGCCTGGAAAATGGGTCCGTAATAAGAGTGGGGTCAACAAAAAGAGGGTCATTTTCCAGGATTCCCGAGGGGCAAGGCAGACAAATGAGCCCTCCCAACTGGAATGGGATAAGGATTTTCTCCATAGCCTCCTTGTTTCACCTTGAGCACAGTCGCCTTAGATTCATAAAATCCCCCAGTCTAACTAAAGTACACATCTGACCTAAGCCCTTCCCGGCTTAGGGTCCCTGCTGCCTCTGGATATCAGCTCAGCTGCTCAGGATGTGGTGCTAAGCCTCCATCTGCACCTCCAGGCTCACCCCCTCCCGTGTGCCTCCTCAGACTTTCCCTCTACAAACGTCCTGCTGTTTCACACGCTGGGCTTTAGCTCCAGCTGTGCCTCTCCCTGAAATGTGCTTCTGCTCAGTCCTTCCCATCTTTTAGGCCTCACTGCAGACCCATCCCCTTTAGGAGGGCTTCTCTGATCCCTCCATTCCTGTTCCTGCCCAGACTGAGCTTGAAGCACTCTTTGCTCTGCTCCTGCCATTGCTTGAATCCACCAGGAATGCCACATTTACCGCAGAGATCTGATGTCATTTATTTGGGTCTCTCCTACTAGTCCAGAGATTCTCAATACCAACACTCTGGACATTTGGGGCTGGAGAGTCGTTTGCTCTGAGGGTATTTCCTGTGCATTATAGGATGTTGTAACCACCAAAAAGTGTCTCCAGACATTGCCGAGTTGTCCCCCAAGAGGAGCAGAATCGCCCCTGGTTGAGAACCGCTGCACTAGACAGTGAACTCCTTGAGGGCACACCTAGTGTCGTAGAGGAGCAAGAGCATAGGGTCAGAGAGTGTGAGCCGGAATCCTCGCTGCCTTCTCACCGGCTGAGCATGTCCATAAGCAAGTTGCTTCCTTACCTGAGCCTGTTTCGTCACCTGTCAAATGGGGAGAAGGATGCATAGCTCATCTGATCATTGAGATTAACCGAAGTGATATCAACACTGACAACCAGAGCACATTGCTGTTCTGTTTGACTGGGTGTCATTTTTAAATCCATGGGAAATATAATGTTAGATTCAGATTCACCTAAACAGCTATCAGGCCCTTTCTTCACGTGGGCCATCCCATTCAATTCTTGCCTTATCATTGTACCATTTTAGAGATAAGAAAACTAAGGCCTCCATGTCAGCTGACTTACCCAAGATCTATGCAGTTACCATGTTAGAGTGGAGATTGGAACCACAGTTCTGAACTCCAACCAGAAACACGGCAGCCAGCAGGCCAGGGAGAAGCTCCTCTGCTCTTAAATGGTTATTTTCTGCACAGGTGCCTTCAACCTCTTCTAGAGAAACTGCTTCTCTATAACAAGACCAACACATCACATGAAATGTGGAACAACTTTATAGAGACAACATAGGATATTGCATTTTTTTAGACATGGGGCTCAAACCCATTGGAATATAATCAAGCAGAGGCCGAGGTTCTGCCAGAGCTCTGCCAACAGTCAGCTCCACTAGCAAAGGCATCACATACCAACTCAGGTCCTGGATGCAGAGGAGCTTTGCCTGAATGCCTGGTCTCCCTGATGTCCTCCACTGCTCTCTTACCCTCTGAGCCCCAAGTCTTCGCTCCTTCTTTCCCAGTTTCCTCAAACATTGCGAGACCCTGATCACTGTTTCAAATCCCCTTGTGCTCCTTTTGATGTTTTAAGCCTCAGTTTAGCTGCAGCTTCCTGAAGGGGCCATCTTTACCTTCAGCTCTGGCTAGATGCTGCCATAATGCCTTTCATTTCCCTGGCACAAGTCTCCTTCATCTGCAGCAATCTCAATGACCAGGAACCCTGTTCAATTCTCTGCTCTCTCACTGCCGCATCCCCATCACTCGTACATAGTAGGTGCATGTAAATAAGCGACAGATGGATGAATGAAATTTGCATAGGTGCACACTTTGGGCTTTGGTGGCTTGGGGCCACCAGACATTTAATTTCTGTAACTGCCCTTGTCTGATTCCATGATCACCAGGCAGTCCACAGGTTTTCACTTTGCTTTTCTCATAAGGTCTGCCTATAGGGAGAAAATATGCCAGTCACAACTCAAGAATTCTGGTCCACATGGCTGTTTATAATTCTCACTGTAAACGAGTAAATTGGATTCTAGATTCATAAAAATAAAATCAAGTACTGGGGTGACTCCCTTTCACGGAATTGTCTATACACGTTTGCCTGCCACTATTCTCTCTCCCAGAATAAATAGTGAAGTGATGCTCCCTTTGTGTCCCCCCATCCACAAGAAAGGAAGTCAGGGTAGGATGGAGAGAAAATCTGCAATAATCTTGCATCTCATTCTCATTTCTTTGCAAAAGAAAAGCAGTGTTTACTGGAAAATATTGTACAAAAGAATCTCTTTCCACAGGAAAAAAATGTAATCATCATCTCTTTAGGGAAAAAAAAATACAATTCCTTAGAAACACAGCCATACCCTGCATATGGTCTGTTTAAACGCATTTTATTAAGATTTATACCATTTAATGATAGCTCAAAGGATCTCTACATAAGCAGTTCCATTTTAGTATAAGAGGGTTGGATTATTTCTAATTCAAGCCAGTAAAAACTCACTCCTCAGTGGTTTATGAAACTTGAATACGTTGATATGGCAGCGTTCAATTAATGTCAGGCCGTATGGATTTCAATCTGGCTTGAAATATATTTAAACAAATGAAGTAGATACAAATGTTGGCTCTTTGGCCAGCCAGAGCTAAAAAATCCATTTTCTATCCCATTTATAATAAGAACTAATTTGAATGTAATTTATCTAAAGCACAATGTTTCCTAATTTTTACATGCAACCATTACTTATAGTTTAAGTAATAGTTATATCCATGGATCTTAGTGCACTTAATTGAAAATGCATGTTATTAAAATGCAAGACTTAATCTTTCAAAAATAAAAGCATTATCCTAAAGAATAATTGAATAGTCAGGCTCAGCGCAAGAGAGAATAGGGGGAGAAAAGCTTAAAAAAAAACCCTCCCCTTTAAATACAGCACTTCTCTCTCTTTACGTGGTATTAGAATTATGTCAGAGTGAAATTAGCCACTCTCGACCCGTTATTTCAATTCAGATTACCACTGCCTCTCATCCGAGTGTCAGACTTGGCACCGGAGTCAAATCCGTCTGCCGAGGAGTGACATGTCAAGGGTGACAGTGACAAATTGTCACTAAGTGAGGAATAACACATGACAGGGTGTGTGTCCGTAATGAGGCATATGCATGCCGTGGAGCCCCGGGCCGCGCGAGGCTGGGGGCGAATGCTGGAAGCGCTCCCGACGCCACGAGTTCTCATTAAATGGGCTTGGCGCCTCCTCCGATGGGGGGCTCCCATCATTAAAATAAATAAATAATAAACAAACTCCTGAACGAACCGTACACGGACAAAGCCCTGCTCTGGTTTAAAAAAAAAAAAAAAATTAAAATTTGAAAAAAAATAGAAGGAAGTCCAAATGTTTGTTTGAGGACTTAAAAAAAAAATCATCCTAAAGCCGTTCTTTGTGACCTCTTTTTCCACATTCAAGGTTTGTTTACTTCATTTCCTCCTTTAACTTCACCAAAATCAAGGAACTCCATACCCCAGAAGGAAACGATTCCACCTGTGCTTGTGTTTGTACAACTATTTCTACAAGTATTTCGAGATACAATCTGATTTGTGAAGCACAGGCCATCATAGAGCCATTTCACAAAGGCACCAAAGAGCAGATTTCTTATTGGTCTCTAGTGCAAATGACTGTGTTTTACCCCAAGCAAAATGCATACTGTTAGGGAGAGAGAGGGATGGAGCAAAGGCAGGTGAGAGGCATCCTTATGAAAAATTAACTCAAGACCACAAAAAAGAAATCATTTAAAAAGGGAGATTGAATCCCCTATTATTTTTGCTTTTGACCTTTGATCTTTAGTTTCCCTTCTGGGGTCTCTAGAATTGTGGGTTGTCCTGGTGAATTGTGACGTTCTTCTACCCAAGTCACACGGATGCAAAAAGTGCCATTGAGTTTCAATGGATGGATGGAGAGTTGGATGCATGGGTGGGTGGTAGAAGGATGGATGGATACATGCATGGGTACATGGGTGGGTGAGTAGGTAGGGGGAGAATCGAATGTCATGCTAAGAGCTCAGATTATGCCCAGAATGCTGAAGAGTGACCGTGGCCAGGTTTGCCTGCTGCAATCTTCCAGGCATGAGATCATAAGACCGAGGATAGAGTGCTGAAAGAATGAGAGAAGCAGATAGGTATCAGGGGTGTTGGTAGAGAAAAGGACTTGGTTAACTGGTTGGATTTATAAAGTAGGGAGAGAAGCCTGGTATGACTCCCAGGTTTCTGGTAGAATAATGGAATCATTGAGATGACACACAGAGAAAGCAAATTTTAGCAGGGAGTGATAAACTGACTATATGGGAGACACTGAGATTTTAGCAAGATTTTAGAAAGCCTCAGCACATTGGTGGAAAACGAAGCTGCAGGGATGGAAGAGATAACCATACAATCAAAGCCTATATTTTAAGAAAATGAAGGGGATCCAAGGGACAACATTTATATATTCCTAGAGTACACATTTTCTACATACATTTCTATGTTTTTTTAAGTGGGATCCCACTTAACACACTGATTTACAATGCACTTCATGAGCATCTTCTTTTATCCTTTTCTTCAGATATCATTTTTAATGGTTATTCCAATTTATGAATATGCTATAAATTACTGAATAAATCCTCTATTGTTGGGCAAGGAGATGATTCCTCACTTTCAGTATTATACGCACCCTCCTGTGATTTGGATTCTATTATAACTGACCTTCTTTGCAAGGGCTCCCCAGAGCTCCATTGTGATCAAAAGGCAAGGGGACAAGGAACGGGGAGCTGCAGAAAGCCAAGATGCTGTCAAAGAGCATGCCTGCAGAAAGGGAGGGAAGAGTTCAGGGGGTGAGAGATGACTTATGGATCACATACCATCTGGGGTGAGAGGACAGCAAGTCAATGGGACAGAGATACCCAGCGTGGTTCTAAGGATTCCTATCTGCATCTGTACTTCCACAAGCTCCATGGAGCCTCTGCAGGAAAATTCTTGATCAACCATCCATTTAAAAGTCACTTATTAAATTCAATGCCTTGTTCATTTCCTGGACCATGCACCCAAAAACAAAATAATTCAGTGCCTTAAACATGTGGTTGGTAGTGATTCTGACTGTGTATTGGGCAAGCCAGGGGAAGTAAACAGCCTAAATGCTCAGTGACTTAATACAATGAAAGTTTATTTTTTTGCTTACAGTGGGTCTGCAAAAGACTCTGCTCCATAGAGTCCCTTGGGGACCCAGGTTGACAGAGGGTCCACCATCTTGTGGCTTCATCATCAAGAACATTCCATCTCTTTGGTCACCATGGTAGAGAGAGAGAGAGAAATTAGAGGATCTCACACGGGCTTTCCACTGCCCCTGCAGGGGCATGACACAAGTCACGTCTGCTCACACTCAACTAGTCACATGACCCTGCCTCACTGCAACAGGGCTGGGAAATGTGGGGAAACAAATGGAATATCAGGCAAGCTTTGCCGCCTCTGCCACAAATGTAAATGGGATTTCCAAGCTGTTCAACCCTGTGATGACAAAATAAGGTCACTCTTCTATTAAATACCCACCTTTTAATAGCAAAAGATTAGAAAAAGCCTAAATGTCCATCAGTAAATTTAAATTGATTATGTTGCACCCTTCAAGAATACAATTTATTTACAAAAAAGAGAAAGCACTTATGTAGCAATATGGAATAATCTCTAAATATATTATATATATTATTAAATGGAAAAATTAAAGTGCAGAACACAATGTATATTGGAAATATATATATATATATACGTATAGGTCTGTACACATACACACATGCACACACATAGTTGCTTATTCATAAAATATTTCTCATGGGCCCCACAAAAAGCTGGCAATGTGGGTTGCCTTTAAGGAAAGGACTGCAGGACTGAGAAGTAGAGGTGAGTAGGACAATTTTCTTGCTACATTTTTGTATCCTTTGACTATTAAACAATGTAAATGTCAGATGGCCTTAGTTTGCCAGTGCCGCTATGACAAATATCACACATTGGTTGGCTTAAACCACAGGAATTAATTGCTTGCTTTCTCCCAAAGTCTGAAGTGTTCCAATAATCCTCCATCGCATGGCCTCCTGCTTCTTTCTTTCTGTTTCTCTGATGTTCGCTGACTTCTGCCTTCTACTCACTGACTGCAACCGCATTTCCTCTGCTTATAAGGACCCCCATTATATATAGATTAAGGCTCATCCTGATCCATTTTAGACTCATCTAAATAGGATCGTCAAAGATCCTATTCACAAGTGAGTACCCACCCTAACCAATAATAACATCTTCCTTCTCCCCAAATTGATCTACAGATTCAACATAGCACCAATCAAAATTCCAACAACCTACTTTGAAGATTTGGAAAAGCTAACTACCAAATTCATCTGGAAGGGAAAAAGACCATGAATAGCTAAAAGCATCCTAATAAAGAAGAAAGAAGTGGGAGGATTAACACTCCCTGACTTTAAAATCTATTATAAAGCCACAGTGGTCAAAACAGCATGGTACTGGCACAAAGATAGAAGCATTGACCAATGGAATTGAATCAAGAGTGCAGAAGTAGACCACCAAATCTATGGTCAACTGATTTTTGACAAGGCCCCCAAATTCTCTGAACTGGGACAAAACAGTCTTTTCAATAGTTGGGTTTGGAAGATCTAGATATCAATAGCCAAGAGAACGAAAGAGGACCCCTATCTTACACCCTACACAAAAATTAACTAAAAGTGGATCAAACACCTAAATATAAGATCTAGCACAATAAAGCTTCTAGAAGAAAATGTAGGGAAACATCTTCAAGGCCTAATAATAAGAGGTAGCTTCCTAAACTTTACACCCAAAACACAAGCAACAAAAGAAAAAAATAGATAAATGGGAACTCCTCAAAATCAAATGCTTCTGCACTTCAAAAGACTTTGTCAAAAAGGTGAAGATGCAGCCAACTCAAAGGAAGAAAATATTTGGAAATAACATATTGGACAAAGGCTTGATTTCCTGTATATACAAAGAAATTATACAACTCAACAACAAACAAACAAACAACCGAATTATAAAATGGGTTGAAGATATGAATAGGCATTTTTCTGAAGGGCAAATACAGATGGCTCAAAAGCACATGAAGAGGTGTTCATTTTCATTAGCTATAAAGGATGCAGATCAAGACTACAATGAGATACCACCTCACACCTATAAGAATGGCTGCCATTAAACAAATAGGAAACTATAAATGTTGGAGAGGATGTGGAGAAACTGGGACACTTATGCACTGCTGGTGGGAATGCATAATGGTGCAGCCACTATGGAAGACTGTTTGGTGGTTCCTCAAGAAACTAAATATCGAGTTGCCCTATGACCCAACAATAGCACTATTTGTTATATACACAGAAGAGCTGAAAGCAACAACACAAACAGACATCTGTATGTTCATAACAGCATTATTCACAATCGCCAAAAGATGGAAACAAACCAAATACCTATCAACAGATGAGTGGATCAACAAAATGTGGTATATACGTACGATGGAATATTATGCAGCAGCAAGGCAAAATGACATCATGAAGCACGTGACAAGATGGATGAGCTTTGAGGACATAATGCTGAGTGAAGTTAACCAAACACAAAAGGATAGATACTGTACTATTCCACTTTTATGACCAGATAAAGGTATAATCAGAGGCTTATACATATATATATAGAGAGAGAGAATATAGGGGACTTAGAGATACATAGAAGCTAGAGATGGGTGAACCGTTAGCTAATGAGGTTGAACTCCACTGTAAGGGAATAGATAGGAGTGAAGGTGGTTCTCTAGTGGGTCTGTAAGTAATATTACCATATTGAAGATGAACAAGATTGAAAGGGGTTGTATAGACCTACCTGTTCCACTGATTGACACTAGAAATTTGATCTCTCACAAGAATTACTTCAAAGATATGACTCTTGTATAAAGAGTGTTTAAGTCCAGGGTACAGGGAGAAAACTGTTATTGCATGCTATGAGCTATGTTCAAAAGAAAACCATCAGCACTACCACAGCAACAGCAGAAGTAAATAATGGGGGAAGGGACAAAAGTCAAGAGGAGGTTTAGATTTTCTATTTGGCAAGGGTGTGTTTATTGGTTTTCTTTCTCTTGGAAACAATGAAATTATCTAAAATTGAGAATGCTGATGGACTGTGGACTTTGGGCCCTCTACATGATGCCCAATGAATGCAGGTGGCTGAAGGATGCAGTGACGGAGAAGTAGATTGGTGAACAATGGTGTATACTTATGAATGAAGGTCATGCTGTTACAAAAAGGAACAATATCATGAGGCATGTGATGATGTGAATGAACATGTGGGACATTTGGTGAGACAAAATAAGCCAGAAACAAAAGAACAAGAATGGTATGGTCACCTTTAGAAAATGCTTATAAGAAAACAGGGGCCTAGACTGTAAGCTTTTAGAGCAGACACATTAAGTCCAGAGTGGTGATTATTATTTCTGGATTTTGAGAGGCTGTTTTATATATATAACCTGATATTTAGAGATAAAAACGAAGCCAAACAAGTTGGGGTTAAAGTAATTCAGAACATAGGAGTAAGGAAGACAATGGCTATATTTTAGAACCACACATACTATTTGAGACCAATGGAAGAAAGGTTTATTTGGTCTGAAACTGAAATTTTCTATAGTTCATAATCTAATTCAACATATCTGTTTAGCTCATTTGAACAACTAAAACACAGGGAGCACAGAATAAGAAAGAGGTCCTTTAATCCTGTATAGATTATTGTAATGTCTGGATACATCCTAGAGTATATTAAGCAGAGAATCAAAAGGTATTGGCAAAGTCCCCTGAGGGAAGGTAGAAAAATATGGAACTATTAAACCTTACCATCAGGAAATCCCCTGATACTGTGTCAAACTTTAGGGGCACCCAAATCAATAGGTCATGCCCTTGATCAGTAGGCTTACACTTGTGAAGCTTATGTAGGTAGCAGAGAAGCTTAGCCTACCTATAGGCATGCCTACGAGTTACTTCTGGAGGACCTCTTTTGTTGCTCAGATGTGGCCTCAGTCTCTCTAAGCCCAACTCTGCAAGTGAAATTATTGCCCTCCCCACTAGGTGGGACATGACATCCAGGAGTGAAAGTCTCCCTGGTGACGTGGGAGATGACTCCCAGGGATGAATCCAGATCTGGAACTGTGGGATCAACAATTCCATCCTGACCAAAAGGGGGAAAGAAGTGTAATTAATAAAGTATCAGTGGCCTAGAGAGTTCAAATAGAGTTGAAAGGCTAGTCTGGAGGTTGCTCTTATGTAACTTCAGTTAGTCCTTGCTATCTATCATAGCCTGCCAACCCCCAACCAAGACCATTCCACCCAATCCTAAAGAATACCTAAGGCAATATATAAGATTCCACAAGGGTTCCGTGCACTAGAGTAACTTCCCAGAAACCTATAACCTCTAGATGGGTCCTGAAACCTAGCCAGCCTCTCCAGAACATCAAATAGTTCCGTCTCCTTACCCCATATTAGTGACAGACCCTTTCAATAGCAAAAATTAAGAACTGCCATAGCCCAGACACCCCTAAAGAGAGGGATAGAAAGATCAAAGGTGATGGTGGAGTTATACAGAAAAGATAGGTTTTAACAAATGAATAGAATCCTGAATCACTAAATTGATATTTCTTTTAGTCTTCAGTATTTTAGAGCAGCCAGAAGCAAAAACCTTAAATTGTGAAATTGTAACCCATGTCAAACTCTGAAATATGTTCTACAAGTAGTTGTGGTGCTGTGCTTTGAAATTTATAGCTTTTTTGTATATATGTTATTGTTCACAAAAAAAAGGAAGGAAAAAAAGTCGATTGTGATGATAAAAAAATATTTAGCCCTCTAGCCTCCTATATTCTGGGGCAGCTAGAAGGAAAAATCTGAGAGGATTGTATGGTAGCCCATGACAAACTCTGGGATCTGTCCTATACTTGTAGAAGAGTGCTTTGAAAACAATTGCTTTTTTATGTCTTTTCTTTGTGTATATGTTATACTATACAAAAAAAAAGGTGGTCAAGGAGTTATACAGAGAATATACATTTGAGTTTAACAAATGACCATGAGTGCTGAATCAGTATGTTGATATATCTTTTAGTCCCCAGTACCTTAGAGCAGTTAGAAATAAAAACCTAAAATTGTGGAATGTAACCCATACCAGACTCTGAAATCTGTTCTACAACTAATTGTTGCAATGTATTCTGAAATTCATTTCTTTTTTGTATATGTTATTTTTCACAAAAAAAAGAGAGAGAGAGAGAGAAGGAAGAGTATAATAGAGAAGAAAGGATTCAACAAATGAATATGACTGCTGAATCAATATATTGATATTTCTGTGGGTCTCCAGTGTCTCGGAGCAGTTAGAAGAAAAAATGAAAAATCGTAGAAGTGTAACCCATACCAAACTTTAAAATCTGTTGTATAACTACTTGTTAAAATGTACTTGGAAATGTATTGCTTTTTTGTATATATATATATTTTTTCACAATAAAAAAAGCTAAAAAAATTATAATAATACCATCTTCCAAGGCCCTATTTACAGATGAATTCACATCCCCTGAAATGCAGTTTAACACTTGAAAATGTCTTTGTGGGGAACATGATTCAATTTCCAACACTGACCTATTCAAAAAATTAATAAACTTATTATACTTGCAAATTTCATTCTAACTGACCTCGAGCACCCCTCATCCCCATGCCAGCCTCCAGCATGCCCCAATATTTCCAAGAAGCCTCAGGGTGCCACCTCAAGCTCAGGGCCATGTCCCCATGCCCCAGCCATGGCTGCAGCTGCCATAAGGAGTCCAATTGCCTTCAGGCAGAGTCTCTGTCCATGGCAGTCACAGCTACTGTGGCCATTCTGGCCTCAGGGAGGAGATGTGCCTTGGTTCCCTCTAAAAACCAAGGGAAGAGGCTTACGGATCATTCAAGATGCCAGCAAAGACTCAGGCATAACAAAGAGAACCAAGCACCAGCTACTAGATGAAAGGGCCTCAGAGGCCACAGACCCTGATGCACGCTGCTCCCACCTGAGTGCCCAGGGGCCACTCAGACCTCAAGTGAAGCATCCAGAACCACTGTACCCCCAGGATGCCAGATACAGGAAACATGTGGGTGGGAGGCCCACCTTCCAAACCCTCATTTTCTTGCCAAAGGGGGCATCTCTGCATGATGAGTGATGGGAATATCCAGTCCCAATGGGGCATGGTTATCACCTCTGGCCCCAATAGGACAGAAGCCCAGAACCCAACAGGCTAGCCCGAGAGCATTTAGCAGGCATGCAAACACAGGAACACTTAACACATGAGGCTCTCTCCAACTAAGTAGAAACAGGGTAAGGAGCAAGCAGATGCACAAAACAGACCAGGGCAGCAAGAGCAATCCTGGGACTCTTTCAGAATGTTTGCCAAACCCAGCCCTGGCAGGGGTGAGATTCCAACTGAGAGAGAGGCTCACAAAGGCTCCAGTCCACATAATTAATTTCAAGTGTTTGGGGAAATCAGAGAAAATTTGCTGAAGACAAATCCCAGATCTCCAATTGGACAACTACTCCCCCTGCTCATTTTCCCCTCAAGTCTAGTTTCCGCGCAAATGTCTCCCCAGCCAGCCCATCTCCTCCTGCCAGGGAGGCTGCCATGCAACCCCCCTCCCTGCCTCCCCTGGAGGATGCCTACCCTGCCAGTTCTGCAATGACTCAGCCATTAAAATCAAGGCTGCCCTGGACGGCCATGCCTCACCCTCAGCAACAAGTTAAGTGTGCTGAGATTGCATATTGCCATTGTTAGATGGCAAGTGGGATGTGAGTTACTGGCCTGGAGGCCGAGGTCTCTATGCTATTGCAGGGGAGGCATATTCTAGGGCTGTGCCAAGCCCGTTCTACCACATGGGGCAAATGTTGACTATGTGCTGACCACAGTTCTAAGCTGTGGGGAAAGAGCAGTGAGCAGACCAACGTTCCCATGGTGATAGGACAGAGCTGGGCACTGATGGCATGAGCAGCCCAAAAACTCTTTGGAGATGCTCCAAAAGCAGAGGGGAGGAGGAGAAAGGTTGGGATGCAGAGGGCAGTGAGCAATCCAGGAGAGGGAGGAGCCTCTGACAGGGGCCATAGGTGAAAAGGAGTCTGTATGTCCCAGGAAGTGAAAGAAGGACAGCCAGTTTGTTTGGGGTAGAGTGAGAAAGGAGAGTAAAACCTTAGAAGAGATTGGAGCAGTGGGGGGTGGCACAGACCATGCAGCCTTGGGGACCATGGAGAAATTTCATTGTATTGGCAGTGGGAAGTCATTGGAGGGTTTGAACAGAGGAACAAGGTGGTCATTGGGGCAGCTGTGGGGAAAATAGACTCAAAATGCATCAAACTCAAAATTTTCATCACCAAAATGTGAAAAGACAAACCACAAATTAGGAGATATTTGCCACTTGGTAAACGAGCAAAAGGAAAACATCCTGAACATTCAGGAATCAACAAGAAAAAGCAAAAAAGCAAACCAAGAGGAAAGAATTGAACAGGCTTTTTACCAAAGGAAAAACAAGAATATCCTACAAACATACAAAGGGATGTTCAGCCTCACAAATAATTGGGAGATTCAACTTTAATACCCTTGGATTTGAGAAACTGAGCAGTTCCCCAATAGGAGCACATATCCCATTGGGAAAGCAATTGCAATTCTTTAAGAATGAAATAAAAATTTTGGTTTCAACTTTTAGGCATTATTCCTTTCCAATGGCTCCTACATTGTTAGGACATAAGCCCAGGCTATAGACTGAATCATGCCCCCCACAAAGGCACGTTCATGTCCCAACTTCTGGTCCTATGGCTGTGAGCCCATTGGGAAATGGGATTTTCAAAGATCCAATTAAGATGAGGCCAAAGTGAATCAGGGTGGCTCTAATCCAATATGATTATAGTCCCTGTAAAGGAATAATAAAGTCCAAATAAAGGAAATGTGGACAGGGTAGGAGTAAGAAGGAGACAGGAGACAGAGGGCCACACGGTGAAGGATGGCTGACAAGCCCCACGAGAACTGTACAAACGTCAGAGAAGGTATGGCCTGCCAATACCTTGACTTTGGACTTCTAACCTCTGAGACTGTGAGAAATTAAATTCTTGCTGTTTAAGCCAGCCAATCTGTGGTATTTTTTATAGCAGCCCAGGCAAACTAAGACCATTCACATTAAGTTGTTTGAATATAGTATTTAATAGATGGAATAATACTTCCTAAATGGTTTTTCTTTTGGCCTAGGGATGCTGTGAAAAAATTCCTGAAACACTAAACATACCATGGACTGAGAAATTCTGGGAGCCTCTGGGGTAGAGAAGATGGAACTGCCCTGGAATGAGCTTGGGGGCTATTTCAGCTTGCTAATGCTGCCAGGATGTAGTATACCAGAAATGGGTTGACTTTTTCAATGGGGATATATTAGGTTACATATTTGCAGTTCTAAGGCCATGAAAATGTCCAAATTTTGGACATCAAGAGGAAGATACCGTCTCAGAGGAAAGGCTGCTGGTATCTGGGGTTCCTCTGACACATGGGAAGGCCCATGATGTTTGCTGGTCCTTCTCTCCTGACTTTTGGTTTCAAAATGGCACCTTCAGCTCCTATGGACCCTTCTTGCTTCTCCCAGGGCATTTTCTCTCCAAATCCTCTCTCCCTGTGTTTCTGTCTTTTATTCTCTCATAAAGCACTCCAACAAGGGGATTAAGACCCACCTTGAATGGAATGGGTCACATCTCCATGGAAACAACCTAATCAAAAGATCCCACTCAACCAACAGGTCTGCCCCCACAGGGATGGATTAAGAGAACATGGCCTTTTATGGGGTCCCATAACAACTTCAAACCAGCACAGAGCTCAAAGGTGTGTGGAGATAGTGGAGGGTTAGATGAATCTGGAGAGCTGCTGGGGGTACAACAGAGGAGCCCCCATTTTCCTCTGGGGCCATAGTAACTCCTCTAAATGACCACCCTCCAACCCCTGCCACCAATTTCAGGGGCTGTGGTCCACTATGACTGGGGGAGTGACGGCATGATGAGGCAATAGACCCAGCCCTGTTTGGCTGCTGCTGTGAAAAACGGCAACCAGTAAGAGAGTCACCTGGGCCCACCTGTCCCCAGATATGGGGATAGTCCTTAGATCAGAATTGAGGATGGGGCTGTGATGTAGAAACCTCTGGTGCAAGTAAATCACCTGTTGCTTTGCGTCCTCCTAAAAGACATGGCCAAATCCCCAGCCTGGTCTCTCGAATGTGACCTGCTGAAATAGGGTCTTTTGAAGATACATGTAGTTCTGATGAGGCAAAAAACGGATTAGGGTAAGAAACTTCCAACCTCCAGATGGGTCCCTGGTCGAGATAAGTCCTGAAACCTAGCCCAGCCTCTCCAGAACATTAGATAGTTCCATCTGCCTATTCCACATTAATGACAAACCCTTCAAATATCAAAAATTTAGAATTGCCATAGCCCAAACTACCCCAGTGAGAGGTACAGGAAGATCAAAGGTTGTTGGTGGAATTATACATAGAAGATAGGACTTAACAAATAAATAGCAGCTAGAAGTAAAAACCTTAAATTGTGAAATTGTAACCCAAGTCAAAGTCTGAAATACGTTCTACAACTAATTGTGGTGCTGCGCTTGGAAATTTATAGCTTTTTTGTATGTATGTTATTGTTCACAAAAAATGAAGGAAAAAAAGTCGATTGCAATGATAAAAGAACATTTAAGCCCTCTAGCCTCCTACATTCCGGAGCAGCTAGAAGGAAAAATCTGAGAGGATCATACGGTAGCCAATGACACACTCTGGGATCTGTCCTGTAACCACTTTTTTGAAGAGTGCTTTGTAAACTGTTGCTTATTTAGTTCTTTGCTGTGTATATATGTTATACTATACAATAAAAAATGTCTAAAAAAATGGATTAGGCTGAATCATAGTCCCAACATGACTGATGTACTTATAGGAAAAGGGAAATTTGGACACAGGAGCGAAGGCCATTGGGAGTATCAGAACTTGGAGGGCTCCGGCTTCAAGCCATGGAACACCAAGAAGTGCCTGAAAACACTTCAAGCTCAGAGATGAGAAGAAAGAGCCTCACCTACAGGTTCCAGAAGGAGCACAACCCTCCCGCCAACCCTGGTGGCAGACTTCCAGCCCCCCAGAAGTGGGAGACAGTAAATTTCTGTTGTCTTAAGCCCCTGCTTTGTGGCACGGTTGTCAGGGTAGCCCTGGGAAGCTGACACGCCTACCAATGGAATCCCGCCGGCTCTGGTGCACTCAGCACCTGTGGCCCTTGGCATCACGGCCCCCCGGGGGTGACTGACTTACTCTCTCCAAGCTCAGCGGTTTACTTGGGGGATGGGGGGATGCTGGGCGTGCGTGAGCCCAGTCAGGCCTGCAGAGGCACAGGGAGGCAGGTGGGGGATCGGGGCTCTGTCATTTCCCCCCTGGACCCCCATTAGCCCATGGACCAGCGCCTTGTTGAGAAACAAGTTGGCACCTGGACTCTTAAAAATCATCTACAAAGGTTTCCAACTATATGCCCATCAGCCGTCAACTGCTCTGAGTCACCGAGGCGACATTTCCACCTGGGGGCAGGAGTGTGTGGAATGGCATTTCCCATTTTAAGGGGGCTCCCCGGGAAACAAACAAAGAAAGTGTGGGGAGCCAGATCCCCCTCACATCTCACCAACTAGAGGGCGTGGATCCTTCCAGAAATCCACGAACCATCTATCGTGGGGGGGACTGGGCAGGGAATAAAGAGGAATCAGGGTGACGATTATTGGGATATGATCAGATGAGGTTAAGTGTGTGACCACCCTGCCTGGGTTGGAACCCCTAGTTTTGTTATTTGTCAGCCCTGGGAGCTCCACGAGTCTCAGTTTCTTCCTCTGTAAAATGGGAATAGAATAATAGAGCCTACCTCCTAGGGGGAGGGGAGGAATTAAGCATAAGGCTGCACATGAAATGCTGTGTATCGTGCACATAGTAAACGCTCAATAAACACACATCGTTATTGTGAGGGTTTAATTCACGTGTGTAAGTGAAAGAATGAGGGAACTTGCAAATGTAAACCAATAAGTTGGCATCATTTTTATAGCTGTAGAAATGACCACTAACCTTACTTGCTTACGGGGTGGGGGGGGGGGGGGAGAAATGTGCCAAACGAATCGACAAGATCCCTGTCATCAATGACAGCTCCTACCAGTGAGTCCTCCGTGGCAGGAGGCGGGCTCACGTTTTTTTCCCCACCGTACAGACTGGTAAATGTTTTATACTTATTTACAAGGCAGAGCAATTATGTGTAATTATTCCATAATGCAAACACATTATGAATCCTTACAGCACCTTTTTTTTCCCTCCTCCTAAGGAATCTGGCTGAACTGTGTTAAAGATGTTTTGTGTAATTGAAATTTGGAACAGGTGTAGGAAAGAGAGAAAAGAGCTTTCCTGACTGAGGTTAAGGAAATTGCAATAAGCTCTTAGGTTAAAATAGGAAAGCTATTCTAGGAAGGGCTGGGGAAGGGCTCTACCCTGGGGAGGAATGCTAGGTATTAGGGCATTAAACACCAACGGCCTGAGAAATCAAAGAATTTCAATGAAATGAGCTCCCTGTACATCACCATTTTAAAATTCCTTGACGCCACTTACCACTTCAGAATTTATGTTTATTTACGCGTCTGTGGGAGGGCCTCCCCCATGAGAAGGGCGGGAGGTTCCGATTTAACAGCGTCTCCGCATGACCACAGCTCCCAGAAGAGAGCCAGGCGCATGAATATCTGTTGAATAAACAAGTAAATAAATAACTTACTCCCTGAAGTGCAGGAGCAAGAAGAAAGAGGAATTAGCGTTAAATGAGCCCTTACTACACGGGTACAGTCACATGAACCCGTGTACTCCTCACACACGCTGCTGGGGTTCGGTATTTTACAAACCCCAAAGCACGGATGAGGAAATGGAGGCTCAGAAACGGTCAGTGATCTGTCAAGACCCCACGGCACAAAGTTGTGGAAATGAGACTCACGCCCAGGCCTGCCTCCCTCGCCTGCACCCTAGAGGCCACCATGCACCAAACACCCCAAAGCACCCTCAAAAAAGGAGCATTTGAACGGGCAGCCGGAATGCCCCAGAGCGCCCGACTGAGCAGTGCCGCTATCATGGTCAAGGAGCCGTCAGGCTATCAAAGCCGTGTTCAAAGCGGAAAAGAGGCCGGGGGCGACCATTCCTCAGGGAAACTCATTTTCCCGACAGCTGAATGGAGACTTGGGCCACAACCTTTCAACCTGAACTTCGATTTGGCCTAATTCTGTATCAAGTGACCACAGTTTGCCATCTGTCCTTGGACGTCAAGGGGCGGATCTAATCTTGCCTCCTGCAGCCTTGACATCTGCCCGGTGTCTGTTCTTACAGGAGAGACTATCGCAGTGTTTATTCCACCGCCCCTGTCCAGGGGGCTACACGGCCGCATGTGCCTGTATCTGCCGCTCCATCTGAGAGTTGGAGGCAGGGACAGTCACTTTTTATGGGTGAGCGGATAAAAGCAGGGAGCATTTTCGTGGGGGCTGGTGGATGAGAACCACCTTTGCGCTAAGTGGTGACTTCAGAGGACTTCTATGCCCTGGAGAGAATAGGGCCTTCGGTCAGGATCGTGACTCGCTCACGGATTTGCTGCGTGATCTTGGGCAAGTCCCTCTAGCTCTCTGCTCAGCTGTCTGAGTTATAAAAAGAACTCCTTCCCAGTGGAGTAATTGTGAGGATTTAATCTAATGGGATAATGTATGTAAATCACCTGGGATGTGACACTGAGAACGAACTTCTTAAACAGTAGGTGTTAGTTTTAGATTACTTAGACTCGCAGCAAATGTCATCTCAACCAAGGAAGTCTCCCGGAAACCAGATGCAAATCTCTTTCTTTTTTGAACTACCGTCTTCCCAGAACCCATCTAGAAAGTCATTTCATTATACAGCTGTGAGAGGCCTTAGAAGTCATGCCTTGCAATCTGTTTATTTTACAGACAAGGGCACCAGGACCCAGAGAAGGGAAAGAGTTGGCCAAGACCACCCGCTGGGGTATCAGCAGAGCCAGGAGTAAAATCTCCAACCTTGAGTTTTCCCTCTTGGCCTCCTTTACCATACACATTCTGTATCAGTTACTATTGCTGCATAACAAATAGCTCCCCCAAATTAGTGGCTTACAACAACAACAATCATTTCATTATTTCTCACTGTTTCTGTGGGTCAGGAATTTGGGGAGGATTCAGCTGGGTGGTTCTGGCTGAGTGTCTTACCTGCATTGCAGTCAGGTGGTGGCTGGAGCTGGAATGGGGGAGCCAGAGTACCTGGGACTGGCCAGAACTTCTTTACTTCCCATAATCTTAGAACTTCTGCATATGGTCTAACCATGTGGATATGTTTTGGCTTCCTCGTAGCATGGTAGACCTTGGGCAGTTGGGCTGTTTATGTGACAAAACAGGATTCCAGCAAAAGTGTCCCAACAAACAAGATCAAAGAGGCACAAAATCATACGATAGTGGTTTTGCCTCTTTCAGTTGGTTACAAGTCTCAAGCCTTCCAGATTCAAGGGGAAGGAATTATACTCCACTTCTTTATGGAAAGTGGTAAAGTTCTGTAAGTACACATGTGGCAGGAGACATTGTAGTGACCATCTTTGAAAAAACACAATCTGACACAGATTCGGAGTTGTTGAGATAAGCAACCTTAGTTCACAAGCCTCCATCCTGTCCCAAGCCAAACCAAGCTCTCTGGGATTGACCACCCCCAGTCTGGTGAGCTCATGAAGGATACCAGGTGACATCCAGACCTGGGGCAGGAAGGAGGTTGACGCGGGTAGCCAGGGAAACCATGGAGGCATGGTTCTGGTTTGCCCTGTCCATGGCTCTGGGCTTCTGGACCAGCACAACATAAGTAACACTGCACTGAAGCTTGAATGGCAACACTTACCAGCAACCCTAGAATTCTGACTGAGCTTTAGAAAAGCCGAGTCTTTCCAGGGCTGACAGGGGCCCATGGGGCAGGGCTGCAGGTCCCACTGATGGACTCCTGATCTAGTGGCATTCTTCCCAGCAGCCTGCCTGGCCAAGGCCTGCTCATCTGCCCTCTCGTCACCATGGGTCCAGAAGGAACTGCATTGTGCATTTCAGAGGCCGCCCTTGACTCAAGCGTCAAAGGCAGGGGATGAGAAAGGCCCCCAGTTTCCCGGGGCCACTTGCCCACTCATTCCCTGGCAGTCTTAGAGGTAAATAACAAATCAGTGGGCATGCTAAGTGCCAGCAATGAACCAGAGCTCTGCCTTGAGCTGCCTGGATCTAGAAAGAAGTGTTTTACCTCCTGAAACTATAAGAGTACAAATAGGGTAACCCCCCCCAACACACACACACACACACACACACACACACACACACACTCAGGCACACCATATTCGTTAAAGAAACCCTAGCCACAAGCCAAAGCAAGTGGCTCCCAGAACAACAGAGGCTTATTTCTCACTCTTATAAAACCCAAAGCAGTGGTTTTGATCAGCAGGTATCTCTTCTTCAAGCCTCCTTTCTTCCTGTTCCTTCGTCTTCAACACGTTCTGGACTGTATCCAATTTGCAGAAAGGGAAAAAGCACAGCGGATAGGCTGATGGTGGGGGGGAAGGGGCCAGGTATGGGCGGATGACCCTCACCTTCATCCACATTCCACTGTCTGGACCCCAGTTGCATGTCCCCACCTAACCATAAGGGAGACTGGGAATGGAATCTGGCCAAATGCCCAGGAAGAAGAGGAAATAAGTTTGGTGAAGAGCTGGCCAGTGTCTGCCCCCATGGGCAGCGCAGAGGCTCAGTCATGTTCTCGGTACCCAGGCTCTTTCCATCTCTCTCCATTGTCATTTCCTTCTGGCGCTGGTTCACCCTAAGACTTTCTCTCATGATCTTCTCCAACTGTGCCTCTGCACCTGTAGGCATCTCCATCTTCATTTTGCCAGTGGTCCAGGAAAACCATTGGAGGTACCTTGACTCTTTCTTTCTCCATGCCCTACAGCTAAGCCATCAACAGGCATCATTAGCTCTACCTGCAGAGCATACCCAGACCCTGACCCTCTTTCCACATCTCCACTGCCATCACCCTGGTTTGAGCCACCATATCATCCAGGAATCCACAGCTGCCACTTGCTCCCTTCTTCAGCCCTTTCTCACTATGTCAGCCCAAATGAGTCTTTAAAATATAAGTCAGAGATATCTGCTCTGCTCCAAAACCATCCACTGGTTGCATTTCTCACTCAGAGCAAGGGGCAACATCTTCAGAGTGGCAAACCACCTGCGCCCCACCATCACCTCATCTCCTTCCCCTCCTCCTCCCTCATCATTCACCCTGCTGTGGCCACACTGGCCACCTCACTTGCCCTCTAGCAGGCCCAGAGCGCCCTGCCCACCTCAGGGCTATTGGTGTCCTCTCCTAGGCATGGCCCCAAAGCGTGGCGACTTCCCTCATTTTCTTCAAATCTTTATGCAAAAGTCACTTTCCCCAGCAAGTCTGCTAGCAAACCCATCTGAAATGTCAGGGCCCCCCACCTCCAGTTTAATTTTCCTCCCTGGCGTTAATCACCATCCAACAAACAGTATTCTTGCTCACTTACCTCCTATAACCCCTGCAAGAATGCAAGCTCCACAAGGTGGGAAGTTGCATCCATTTTATTACCTAATGTAGGGCCAATGCTGTGAACAGAGCCTGCCACAGAGCAGGCCCTCAACAAGTAATGGCTGTGTGGATGAATGAAAGGACTACCCCACCATCTTTTTCTCTTAATGTCACCTAACTTGTTTATTTGTAATAGGCTTGAGAATTTTTATGTTTGACTGGACTCAGACTTAAAGGTAGAGGCCCTTACAGAGGACATCTCCCCTCTCTTGGAAATTCTCTCTGGTATTTTCCCTTGGCCTCTTACATTCTCTTGACCCAAAGTATTACAAATTCGTCTTTATGCTTCTGAGTTTCTTCAGAGCCCTTCACTGATGTTTGTTCAGCAGAATGTGGTGTAATAAGTCGCTGATCTTGGAGCCCTGGTCTGGGGTTTCTTGCCTTCTTTGTCCAGGGTTTTCTCACAACACAGCAAAAGACATTCTCTTCCTTAGAGAGACTGAAAGTCTGTGTACTCCACAGGGCCGTTTGGGTCCCCTGCAACAAGGCACAGCGTTATCAGTCACGGCAGTAACCTCCTCCCTCCTTTTCTTTTTATATAATTAAATTGATTGGCATCCATGGGCAAATATATACTTTTGCTCTCTAGGTCCCTTAACAAGGAGTGTGCCTTGTTAAGCAGCAGACAGTCATAGCCATGGGCCAGGACTCTTGCCTCTGTGAAGAAGCTTCATTTGTTTCTCCTGCCGTGGATTCAGACCACACAATCCTTCCTGCCGGCAGGGGGCCTCAGCTCCTTGCCGGGTGGAGCCCTCCTGGGGCTGCCTGCAAATCCTCATGACAGGGTATCTCCTACCCTCAGCCCCACCCCCAAGCCAGAGACCCAGAGAGAACAAGGCGGGAGCCACATAGGCTTTAACGATCTAGCTCTAGAGGTCATCATTTCTGCCATATTCTATTGGGAACCAACTAAGACATGGCTACCAGGAAGGGGGGCTCATGGGGCCACCCAGGAGTCTGGCTGCCTGGCACAGGTACTCTCACCACTTCACAGGTGAGGGAAGCGCAGCAGTCACACAGTTGGTCAGAATCAGAGCGAGATTCAAACCCAGCTCTGACTCCAAAGTGGTAGGAGATGACGGCGTGGAGGTGTTCAGGTCCTGGACACCTGGGAGGTAACAAGAGAATTTTGGCTCAACTCATAACACATTTTCTGAGTGCCCTGCGGCATCTACCCCGTGATGTCCCGACATTCACCTGAAGCTATTATCTTACAATTTAATTTCTCCTCTTTTTGCCACTTGATAAAATATAGTACAATAATTTTTTTTCCTGGAAAGGACAGCGATTTCATCAGCATTACAAAGCACCTTCAATTTGAACTCAACTTGTAACCAGAGCTGAAGATTGTTTTGCTTTTAGTCACTATTATGCTGAATGCTATTCATTACTTTTTTTTATTTTCAGCAATATGTTTTCTATCAATGTGTGTCTTTTGTAGTCCTCCCTCCCTTTTTTTTAGCATGAATAAATTTCTCTCCACCACTATATTACATGAGGCTAAAGTACCACGTGTCTTTGACGTCTTGGGAAAGGAAAAGCAAACTGGAATTGAATTAACTCTTCTGTTCCCTGGGTGCAGCCTCAGGACTCGCAGAGACCCCCATGTCCCCCACCCCTTTCCGCCCCTTGCCCCTGATGGGAACAGGCCATCCAGCAGCCCAGGCACCGGCAGCTCTTACCAAACGATGACGCAAAGTTACCTCATGCATGGCCCCTCCAGGGTTGAACGTGGGTGTCCCAAGGGAGGCGTCCCTTAAAGCATAGCCCTTTGCAGAACCGATCCAGGGAAAGGGCTGGTACATAGAGAGGGGGCAGGCACATTCCATTTCCTTGGACAGTCCCTGCAGGTCAATTGCTTTTGTCTTCCAGAAGATCCTCTCTCAGAAAGAAGTCCTTCCCGGCAACGCCCAATGCAAGTGGCAGTTTTATTTTACTTAACAGACTCCAAAACTTACCTTCGCTCCACTTTTGATCCCTTTACCATGTGTCCTTCAAGGCTCACTCAGACCTGGTAGCGAAGGCAGAAGAAATTCCAAGGACTTGGAACCCAAGGCCAAGCGACTCAAGTGAGTAGAAAGACTCTGCACACTGGGAATGAACAGGGAGAGGGTATACCAGCCAGTGGGGTGGACAAATCCCACCTCCCACTTTGAAACTATGTTGCAGCCAGGCAGTGTCCCTCCCTGGATCAACCATTCCAGGGGAACAGGTGTGCCCCAGGAGGGCCGTAGCCGTGGGACAGGCTGGGGGGCAGGCGGCCACAGGGTCTCTGCCACACTCAGTCTGTAGGGGTTTCCAGGCAAGGCACAGAGTCCTCTGTCACCTGAGCCCCTGTGGTCAATTGAATCATGCACCCCAAGAAGGACATGTTCTTAATCTTAATCTGCATCCCAACGAGTGTGCCCCCAGCTGTAAACAGGGCCTGTGAAGCTGGCATTTTAAAGTAAGGTGTGGCCCAGCCGAATCAGGGTGTTCCTTAATCCATTCGCTTTATAAAGAGAAGAAGCCAGAAGCCAGAGCCAGCATCAAAGAACACAACAGGGAGATTCCAGAAGCCAGAAGTCAGCAGAAACCAGAAAAGCAGACACAAGGAGAGAGGGGTGACCATGTGACAGGAGGCAGGGACGCCAGATAAGGAACCTCAAAGATTACAGCAAACCAGAGCCAGAATGCTCCAGACTTCAAGGAAAAAGCATGGCCTTGCTGACACCTTGAATTTGGACATCTGGCCTTTCGAGCTGGCAGCCAATAAATTCTTGGGGAATCCCATTCCTTGTGTGGTACATGTCATAGCCGCCTGGAGCACGAAGACAGCCCCTCTGTCCATCCTTTCAGCCGCCCAGCACCACTTTTGTGTCCAGGTTCATGGGAAGAGGATGGACGGCTCAAGGCATGAGTTCTGATCCAACACAGTGTTAGAATGTGCACAAGGTGGGTGTTGGGTCGGAGGAAGCTGGGCGGCTTCTCAGCCAGAGGAATCTTTGTGCCGGCAGGAAAGAGGGAGAAGCAGCAGCTCGCCAAGGTTGAAAGGATGTTCACAGAGGGTGAACAAGGGGCACCACAAGTACTGTGCCAGCTGCTTTCCTGGCTCTGTCTCATTTAATCCCCACAAGCATTCCATGCCACGAGATGGGCATGGCCCACATTTCACTGATGAGAGATCCAAGTTTCTGAGATAGAAAAAGCCTCGCTTGGGTCTACTGTGAAAACCTGAGCACTTTCCACTGTATCACAACAGGCGGCAGCTCCTCAAAGCAAAAGTACCTGCAGGAGCCAAGGCAACTGTCAAACACGAAGCAAGCCGTGTGGGGATGTGGGGGTGGCGGGGGAGACGTCAAACATCTTCGTGGGATGGAGCCGAGAAGGCAGAGGGGAGGGGTGCCAGCGAGCCTGGGCGGGAGGACAGGGGCTCTTCCCAAAGCTCCCCTCCTCTGGCAGGTGCCCCCCACCCCCAGCACCCTGTGTAAATTGCAGCCCCCAGCGCCATCCTAGCACTCCTCTGCTCGCTCCACCCAGTAGACTGCAGGCTTCGGGAGGGCAGGGACTTCTGTCTGCATTCTTTTCTGCTGCATCCCCAACGTCTCCATCAGTGCACATGGCAGGCCTCAGGCAAAGCTGTGTTGAATAAATGAAATCATGAAGGGCCCCATGTCCCATATCTGGGTGTCAGGGCTGCCTGGGGCATGTGCTCTGCTCTGCATACAGCAGCAGTAGGTGTCGCAGTCACCAACACAGACTCTGGAACCAGAGGACCAGCCCGTGATGCCTTCCCCAGCAGCTGACCAGTCCGTAACCCTGTACAAGCCACTTAATCTCTACTTTCTCATCTGTAAAATGGGGGTTTGACATAGGATGAAAATGGGGATGAAATGAACTAAAATCGGTGGTGTTTAGAATAACTCCTGGCATACAATAAATGCTATCAAGGGTTAGCCATTATATCTGTCTATTTTTACTGCCTAACAAACCTGACAAAACTAACAACTTAAAGCAGCCATCATCTCTGTAACTCATGATTCCATAGATTGGCAATTGGGTTGGACTTGGCTGAGAGGTCCCGCCACTGGCTGCTGCTCTTGGCTGGGTCCACTCACACCCAGGGCTGGCCTCGCGTGTCTGGTGGCCGGGTGGTGTCTGGTATCTGGTGACTCTGGGGTGCCCAGGGTACCTGGGCTATGTGTCTCGCTCATCCTCCATCAGGCCATCTCAGGCTTGCTCACAGGGCAGCAGTTACAGTGTTCCCAGGAGTAGAAAAAGAAAACGAGCCCCAGCGCTCCAGTATTTTTCACACTTCTGTTTCTGTCATCTTGCTAATATCCATCCTTTTACCCAAAGCATGTCACATGAGCAACCCAGATTCAGGACTAGAGAAACAGACTCTAAATCTCAATGGGCGATGAAGAATTTGTGGCCATTTTTGCAATCTACCACTGTCCTTGCTATTTCAGAAATACCAAAGGCTATAGAGAAACCTCAAAAGGGCTTTGCCAACAGCCAAATCTGACAGAAGCCTAGAAGTCCTACTGGGTGTTAAAAATGGGAAACAAACTTACCCCATCTCTTAGTCCTACCTTCCCGTCTTGTTTTAAATGATAAGTGAACTTGGTTTCTGCTGTCTATCAAATGGCCCTTAAACCTTTGTTGGGGAGGATGTGGCATGGAGAGCTGGCTTCAGAGCAGACCTTCTTTCAGGGGTGGCCAGAGCTCTCTGCCTGAGGCACCCCCGTGAGTGGCATTGCCACCCACCAGCCGACACAATCCAGCTGGCAAATCCCCATTGCACTTACCTCTTTCTCAAACAATAATTTGAAATAAACGAATCTTGCTCTGACGTACTTCTCCCCCATGATTACTAAGCTCAAGACATAGGGGGAACAGGCATTTTTAAACGGAGGCTTCAATCAGCGATTACCATTATTGCATAATTGGGGACACGGAAAGCAACAGAGTGCCGCAAGCTGCCAGGCCCCTGCCCCCGCTCAAATGACACTCTGAGTTCAGCTAATTGAGACTAAAGACTGCTCTGCTTTGCTTTCTAATTTTCCACAGTTAGTTCCTTTTTATTCTGCAGAGGTATCCTCTTGGTAATTGACTTTCAAACACTCCTTGTTACATATCGCACTTAAACAGGAGTACTTCTGGTAGGGAGGAGCTGCACAATGTATCTAGGAGAGGATGGCATTAGGGGCACAACCTGGGGCACCTCCAGCAGTGCCCACCAGGCACTGATGCTCACGAAACATGAGATACATCCTCACCAGTGTACAGAGGTCATGGTATCATGGAAATGTGAACACAGCAAGCTGGCACATGATCGCAGGAAATGGGTTCCCCATCTTCCCTCTCATTTTACAAGACCCTGTGCCAAGCGATAGATGAGGGAACTGAGAGTCCCCCAAGTTGGACTGGTCATTCACAAAGGACTCTATTGCACATCTGCTATATGGAAGCCTTGGAAATTAGGACAGAATAAGACAACCCCTGCCTTCAAGATATTTCACTACCTGGAGGCAGGGAAGCTGGGGAGATAGAAAGAATACAAATTATAGTAACGCAGTGAGAAGGTATACATAATAGAGATTGATACAAATGCAAAAAGGGAAAGAAAGGAAAACTCTTTGTGGGAACTGAGTAAGTGGAAGTAAAGCTGAATCTTGAAGGATGGCTCAGAGTGAACCTGGTGGAGGAGGGGGTTGAGGCATCCAGTTAGAGCAGCAAGCAAACGCTATTTACTGCAGGGCAGGGGTGAGAACCCCCAGGGTCTGCGTGCCAAGGCCAGGCCAAGTGCGGACAGACACCAGTTGTTGTTGTTGTTTGTGATTGCATGCTATCCAATTGCTTGGCAAATACCCAAGACTTCTGCTTCCAAGCTTGTGTGGAATCTTTCACAATATCTCCTTGGACAGCCATATCCTCATTCCACTGAATGAGCAGTTGCTCCGATCACATTTGGATTGTGGTTTTAGACTTGATGCTGGAGTCAGTTTGTAAACTATACAACAGTTTCGTTTTTACAGCAATGCATCCTTTTGGATCCCAAATGTTGCGTTCTTCAGCACAATGATCTGTTTTGTTGCTAGATTTGGCTCCAAAGAAATTGGAACCATTTCCAAACATAGACATCTACCCTCAAAGGTAGATTTTGAGCATTGAGCTCTGTGCATGTTCCAAGAATATGGTCTTGCAGGAGAAGGGTGCACACCCAGCCTACCACCTTCCTCATCCCTGCCAGAGGATGAACCAATCAGCAGTCAGCACAATGTGTGGGCTACTCTGAGCAGGGTCCAGGGTGTCAGAAGATGAGGACACCATGGGCCCACGGGTGGGTCTTACCCTCCTGACGTAAGATTAATAAACTGACCCTGCCTCCCCTCCCCTGGCCTGGGGGTTCGGTCAACTTAGACTCCCGCTTCTAAATATGTTCATTTTCACTTCAGATTCATGTAGCACCAGGCCAGCCAGGGCACCTAAAACCCTGAGATCTGGGCTGAGGGTTCTGCATACTTTGACAGACAGCATATTTATTAAGACACAAAAGTTGTGGAATGTTTGTTTTAAAGAGTCTTGATCACTGATTGAAAGCCATGCCTCATAAGCTATCAATGTCTGGGTAGGTAACAAAGCATTTTCCATTAATATATGTTTGCAAAATCCTTTTCAAGAAGAGGGCACACTTCTGAACCCCGAGAGACGATGGGAACCAGTAGCCCATTTCTAGACCAATATGCTAGTCACAAGAGTCTCATTCGAAGACTTAGGGCCCAGCTTCATGGAAGGGGGAGCCTTCCCCAGTCCCCCAGACTAATGGGTAAGCCCCCAGCCCAGAACCGCTGCCTTAAGAAGCCCACCTCGGCTCTCAGAATTACACACTCTGACCTACAGAAAACAAAACCCCAGCACAACACGTGGCATCAGTAACAGAACTGGCATTTCTGGGCTGGGAATTACAGATCGCAGCACCTTGGTGAGTCTGCAGTCAGTGCCCCCAGGGGTGGCTGGGGCGGCTGGCTGCCCTGCTTTCCACGGGAGCGGGTGAGCAGCGTGACACCGTCAGTCACCAGGAAAAGTTCACTTCCCAAAATACCACACACTGCAGGTAAACGGAAGAAAGGTCAGAGTGATGTAGGTGTGCATGTTATAAACCATCTCGTACATAAAAATTGCCTAATTATTGGGAAGATATGGAAGAGTATATAACTTTGCTCTGAGCAGCTAATCCTCAAGGCTGGATAAGCGGGAGCACATCTGGGTGCAGCCTAAACCCATGAGACCTCAGGACTTGCTCAGTTGCAGAGAGAATGCCAAAGTTCTTTATATCCCCACCCCTGCCACATTATCACATTTAAAGCAAGCTCTGTAAAAATAGCATGAAAACGGCAACTGTATTTGAATTTTTGGTTTTCATTTCATACTTAAATAATGTGACTAATCATTGTTTTTTGCCCTTTGTCCCTGAATTTTCATTATGAAGATTCAAAAGGTATAAATTTCATCCATTAGGTCGGAAGCATACATAGTACATTATTTGAATGAGTTAAGTTTTGTCACCATCCATCTATTTCAATCAGATTTTGAAATAAGGTGGGTGGATGTCAAGTCCTCCACTGTCTCTTGTTATTTTGCTTGGTAACCCCTCTCTCTATGACTGAAACTCTGCACAATTGTGGGTTCTTTATCTTTCAAAGAGCAAGCCCTTTTTTTGAAGTGATAGAACTTTTCTTTTTAAATATCTTCATCATTCGTCCGATCAAAAAATCATTTATTGAGAGCATCTATTATGTTCTAGACATTGGACATCAAGGACTAACTAAGCAGACAATTATTGTTCCAGTATCTCTGTGAGTTTTTTTGGAAAAGGTAACATAGATCTATGTTGATAAAAAGAGCCGCTTATAAATGTAAAACAGAGAGCAAATAGGAGAGAGTGCTGAGTCAGAATAGTGAATTTAGGGATCCTGGAGGAAGTAAAATCAGACTCTTGAAGAATTAGCAGGAAGTGAAACAGAAGAGCATCATGGTTTGAGTTGTGTGTCCCACCACCACCACCACACATAAACACTCAAAGATATGTTGATGTCCCAACTCCCAATACCTTAGAAGTGTCCTTATTTGGAAATAGAGTCTTTGCAAATGGAATTAAAGGAATATGAGTTCATACAGGAATAGGGTGGCCCTTAATTCAACTTGACTGGTGTGCTCATTAAAAGGAGAGAAGAAGGGAAAACACGCATGAGGGGAGAACAATGGAGGCAGGGTTTAGGGAGATACATCCACAAGCAAGGGACACCAGGGCTGCCGGCAAACCACCCGAAGCCAGAGACGGCAAGGAAGGATTCTCCCCTATAGGTTTCAGAGCAAGTACGGCTCTGCCAACCCCATGATTTCAGACTACTGGTCTCCAGAACTGTGAGACAATGAAGTTTTGTTGTTTTAAGCCATCTGGCTTGTAATAACAGCCCCAGGAAACCAATACAGAAAGTGTGATGTGAAAAAGCATAGAGCCTTGATGAACAGAATAGCTCATTTGAGGAACTTCCAGTAGTTTCTTTAATGCACATCACATCAGCATAAACTATGAGTGGCAGGCCCTTTATTTCTAGTTAATCTATGCCATAAATAGGGACTGTTCTTGAGCCTTCCTTCTTTTTCTCCTCATGGCATGGTCATAGGATCATTGTCACAGATCTATGCCTTTTTAAAAATATGGCCAATATTACAGAGAACATGTGAGCCAGGGTAACAGATTTCTACAGACATGGGTAGGGTTTGAGGACTGCAGGGACAGTGAGGCTCTTGGAAGGCCTGGCAAGACAAGTGTCTTGAGGCCACAAAAAGTGACTCTATAGCCACCAGAGACAAAATGGCAGATGCAAAATCAACCACTAAAAGGGATTGGATTTTGCAATTCCATTTTCCTATGTGCAAGCACACACACATACACACACATAACTAAGGAACATCTGAAATGGCTCCTGGGTCATCTATTCAGATGGAGGTTCACTTGATGTTGTGGATTGAATCATGTCTCCTACAGAAGGCATGTTCAGGTCACAAGCCCTGGTACTGAAGGTGAGGACCCATTGTAAGCAAGATCTCTTTAAGATGTTAGTTCACTTCAGGTGTGACCCAACTGAATCAGGTTGAGCTTTAATTCAAACTACTAGAGTCCTTTATGAGCAGAATGAAGATCAGATAGTGAGAAACCATGGAGAGCAACCAGAAGCTAACAGTTAACAGAACCCAGAAGAGAAAGGAGAAGATACTGCCATGTGGATTGTCATGTGATGGAAAACCAATGAATTCTAAAGATTGCCAGCCGTCCAAAAGATACCAACCCAAGGAGAAAGTAAGCCTTCTATCTTCTGAAACCATGAGCCAAAAAATGTCCATTGTTTAGCCGACCCATTGTGTAGCATTTGTTTTAGTAGCTAAAAAACTAAAACACTAGACCAGCGACAATGCTTGCATGGTCTGGCAAACAGGCTACTCCTTCAGAAAGGAAATACTGCAGAGTAGAGAAAGTGGTTCCAGGAAGGCTGAGCTGACTATATGCAAGGAATTGCCAGAAGGCTGATCCCAGAAGCAAGTACATCCCCTATACCTACTCAGGAAAGAAACTGTCTGTGATTATAGAAAAGAGAATGGCTTTTACCTCTTGAACTCTCCCAGAAATGCTACTTCTTTGTGGCACCCACCCATGTAATGTGTAATACAAATATCATCCAGCATGTCCACTCACTGAAATTCCACTCAAAGTAACTTGTGGTAACCTTGATCTTTTTTCTTAATTTTACTTTCTTCCCATTTTCCCAAAGAAAAGGGAAATAAGACAACCAGTATTTTGCCAAGAGGTCAGTTAACCAAGGAAATTTTCTTATCAAATGCATTGACTATGCCAATGTACAAGTTCCCCACTCAATAAATCTCTCTTGAGGATGAGCAGAAGCAAAGCTAGCTGCTCTGTGGATCACAGAAAAAAAAATAGAGGGTCTGGGTCCAGAACAAAGTAACTCATAAGTCCAGGTGGGAAAATGAGATATCACATAAGAAATAACCTACATACAACATAATGCATTCAGGAGCCTGAAACGTGTGTACTGATCTGGAGGTTTCGATGCCAGGCCCTTGATGAGCATTCATTCATTCACTTGATCATCCATCTACCTATTATTCAGTGTCTATCAAGAATCATGGGGAATTCAAGGGTGAAACATCAGCAAAAATAGTTCTAGAAGAGGGGCTAAGATATGACTGAGATGAGGGATTGGAGCTTAGGGGGCCTGTAATCGGCGCTATGGGAATTTAGAGCAAGAGCACCACCCCACCCTCACCCTTGGAGCAGCCCCAGGCAGGCTTGGAGCAGGTAGAAGCATTCCAGCCAGGCCTTGAAAGACAGGGAAGAACTGCTTCTACTCCTGGAACTCAGGGACAAACCCAGGTATCTCATTTGTCTCTAAACTAGACTCACACGTCACTCTACCAGCTTTAAAGGTGGAAAAGCTCGAGACATATTGGAAGAAATCTGCACACCTGTAGGATAAAAGCCTTGAACTCAGTCAGGTAGACCTGAGTTTGGACTTCAGCTTGCTACTGGACCTACCTGACTGCCCCTGTTGGTGAAGTGCTCTTCCCCATGGCTGAGAATATTGGCACTGACCGCTAAGAGTTGCCCTTCAAGAATTGCCCTTAGGACATGACTTCCAGGGGTGTAAACCTCCCTGGCAACATGGGACAGAAATCTTAGAATGAGCTGGGACTCAGCATCAAGGGAATGAGAAAAATTTCTCAACCAAAAGGGGGAAGAGAGAAATGAGACAAAATGAAGTGTCAATGACTGAGAGATTTCAAACAGTCGAGAAGTTATTCTGGAGGTTATTCTTACACATTATATAGATATCTCCTTTTTAGTCTAAGGTGTATTAGAGAGGCTAGAGGGAAGTACCTAAAAATGTAGAGCTGTATTCCAGTAGCCATGTTTCTTGAAGATGAGTGTATAATGTCACAGCTTTCACAATGTGACTGTGTGATTGTGAAAACTTTGTGTCTGATGCTCCTTTTAGCTACAGTGTAGACAGATGAGTAAAAAAATATGGATAAGAAATAAACAAACAATAGGGGGAACAAAGGTTAAAATAAATTGAGTAGATTGAAATACTAGTGGTCAATGAAAGGAAGTGGTAAGGGGTATGGTATGTATGAGTTTTTTCTATTTTCTTTCTTTTGCTGGAGAGGTATAAATGTTCAAAAAAATGATCATGGTGATGAATACACAATTATGTGATGACATTGTGAGCCATTAATTGTAAGAGTGTTTGTATGTCAAGAATGTCCATATGTTTGTTCGTTGTTTATAATAAAAATAAAAAGAATTGGCCTCTGCAGGAGACAGCCTCCTCACCCCAGGGGCAGCTTGCATCTAATAACTGATGACTATGGAGAAAGGACTACAAAGACTCAGACCCTTGCCTCAACTGGGGACAACCCTGAAGAGCCATCCAGGCCCAATGCTTCCCTTGGATGGGCTGAGGCCTTTGTTGTGACTGCATCACAGTTCACCTTCTCCCTCTGCCTGTTCTTGCCTCCCTGACTTCCCCGAGAGGATAAGGTCCTGAGTGGCTGGCCCCAGCTTGCACCTCTTTCCAAGTTTGCCTTGTATCCAGTGATATCAAAGTGGTAGCTAGAAATTAACAATGGTGGGAGAATTTATACCACAGAATTTGACAAACTCTATAAATCAGGGCTCCCACTGTCCCTGCCCCAAGAACTGGTTGCTAAGAAAATTTACCCACGATGTTAGGTGTCATCAACAATAGAGTTCCTACACAAAGACTCCCCTCTGTCTCTGGGTCTATTTCCCTGGAACCTGACTTTAAGACACTAATGAACTTCCATACTATCACAAGTCTCATGTGATGCCTTCATGTCTTCATCTGTCTAATGGGAATAATAACAGTCACTGCCATGGAATGTTTGCTGAGAGTGGAGGGGATGGAAAGGATTGTTTCAGAAGCTGGCCCATAGTGAGAATGAATGTCAATGGGAGTTGATGCTGAAGCTGAGCCCAGAAGGCAGGGCCAGGCCCCGGGGCTCGCTAGGCTCAGGGTGAGTGCTTTCACTGCCCTTGTGCAGCCAACAGCCCCACCATACTCCCGCTGATCCTCCCCCGTGACCAGAAGGCCTGGCCACAGCCTCCCACTCTTCTTCCCACTTCCCCCTCAGCACAGGGGCATCTCTGCCAATTGCTCCTGCCATGACCAGCGTGACTTCAGACATTTCCCCTAATCTCTCTGAGTCTCGGTTTCTACATGTTTAAGTGAGAGGCTTGTCTGAGATCTCCAAATTTGGGGCTGTGTTTACGAGTTCTGGAGTGTTTGGGGACAGAGGGCAGGCAGGAGTCACAGAAAGAATATGGGATTCCAGTGTAGCCTGAGCTCTCTGGCCCACGGGCCTCATCCATAAAATGGGGACATGTCCCTCGGGTAGTTGCAAGGAATAAATTAGTTCAGTGAACAAAACCTCTCAGGCCAGTGCCCTGCCCAGTCACTCTCTCTGCAAATGAGCGAGAGGCTACAGGATGGTGCCCTTGACCCAGAGCCCAGTGGCTTAAAAATGTGTCAAATGTCCATGGTCTGTTTGCATAGCAGCACTTAGCTGAAGAGAAATGATCGCCTATCATTCCAAATATAACATCCTCACTCACATTTTTCTCCTCTTTTGCCACCATAAACAAAAGACAAGTTGAGAATTCTAGGGGACAGTTTTAAGAGTCAAAATAAGCCACCTCATTAGAACCACTCCATTTTGCTTCCTGCTGTTAGGTTGCTGGGTGGTACAATAAAAGAGTTCGCCTTGAATTTTGGTGTATCACACTCTTGCTTCCTAGAAGAGATTAATTTTACCCTATATCTTCCCTTCTCTGGCTACAGTTGAAGGCTAATTGTTACCTTGGAGTGTCTTTGCTTTTGTGGTTCTCTTCTTGTAAAGGGTAATGAAGAGGATTTCTAGTAACCCAAGACGTGGAATCATGCTTTCCTTGGAAACAGATGAAAACCGCTTGTCTTTAGCATTCCATTGTGCACCTTACTGGTTCCCAAATTACGTGTTCAGTAATACAATCTGAGACATTGCTTCCATGTAGCTGTTTGGCAGTGCATTTTCCTTAGCTCTGACTCATATTATTTGAAAATGAGTAGCAGTTGCATTTCAGGTAGGCTTGCCAGTTTTTAGCAATTAGAAATACAGGACACCCAGTTAAATGTGAATTTCAGATAAATAATATTTTTAGCATCAGTATATTCCTTGTAACATTTGGCACATCATAGTTATACTTTAAAAAGTATTTGGATTTTATCTAGCAACTCTAATTTAGGAGACTTCCAGAAACCAAAAAGAATAAGCAACTTCAAGTAGCTTCAGCCACAAGTTTTCTTGTTGTGTTATGGGAGATAAATCATTATAAGCAGCCTTCCCAGCCAACTCTCAATTCTTCATGTGTAGTGCTAGTGGAGGGCCATATATGAGATGGAATGTGGCAGCATTTTAATGGCATGAAATTAGCTTCAAAATATCTTGAATTTTAGAATATCCCTGGAATAGTAAGGAAAAAGAAGAGGAAAAAAATTCCCCAGAACTCTATGCACATTGAACACTTCTGCCATCTGGAATGTTTTCTAATTGGTCTCAGTTACTGTCCCATCAGCGGCTCCTGATGCTTTGTTCATCCTCTCCATGTTCTTCTGGAAGTGGAAAGGCTCTGTTTCAAGACACGAACTCCTGCCCTTTCATACGTTAGTTTATTTCTGAATTTGACATCTGAATTTCCAAATAAGGACAAAGAACTCTGCCAAGAGTGGAGAGAGAGAGAGAAAGAGAGAGAGAGAGAGAGACTTGCCCTCAGCTGTAGATGGGAGATGCCCAATGGATTCCTACCTGTGTTCCTGGACCAAACACTGAAGAGAGGGACTACATGCAAACCACAGCTTCTGTGTTTCTGTTGATTATAGTAGCACTGCTCCCCTAGTTCACATTACTGGCACTAAGACTTGTACCTAAGAGTGCTGCTGAATGCGAAAGCCTTCACAGTCCACTGGATAACTATAAAGCAATAAGATATGCTTCTGCAAGCCATAAGGGAACCCAAGTCTCATGCCAATAGTTCGTTATTTTCAACTTCCTATCACAGAGGTGCGGGAGCCATTTGTACACAAAGTAGGTCTGATTCTCTTACCAGGTGCAGTCTGGGTCATGGAGCCTGAGAAAGAAGAAAATCTCTGTAATTTTTAAGCCATTGAGATTTTGGACTTGCTTGTTACTGCAATATGATGATTATTGCACCCTAACTGATGCAATAAGGGTTGACAGTATTTGGGAGTTTGAGGGCCAGGTTGCAATGGTAAGTTTGATATCAATTTACTCATATTTAGAGTGTCAGCACTGAAGGCAGTAGTGAAGCAGGTGGAACTGGAGCCCGACAGGCTTGGGCTCAGATCTGTGTGACATCTTCTCTGAGCATCAGGTTCCTAGAAAATCATAGCACTCTCATCCCAGGATTGTTATGAACAGTAAATGAGCTGATGCATATAAAACAGCAGGGTGCCTGGAACATAGTAGGCACTCAAAGAAAGTTAGTTAATATTATTAATAAATGGTTATTACAAGATGGAGGTTGTAATTTAAAAATCCACACAACAATAAATTCAGCAATTTCTTCCTGCAGATTCCAGAGGTGAGTTTACTGCCTCATAGCTCTGCTGATTCCAGTTTTGACTTAAATAGCTATCAGTCAGTTCTTTGTATTATGCCATCTACCTTTAACTTCTACCTCATTGGGCCTAGTTTTGCCTTTTCCAGTGACTCAGAAAAGTCATATTCTCCTTTCACATGACAGCTTTTCAAATATCTGTAGACACTGACCTTTCTCCACCACACCCTCCGTGACCACCTCTGTCCTCCCCTTCAGACTAAATAGTCCGTTCTTCTGTTTCCTTGTATAACATGGTTTGGTAACTATTTTCCATCCTGCTCACCCTTGTTTGGAAGCCCCTCAGTCTGTCCATGGCCATGCACATCAGAGTACCAAGATGTGGTCTTTCAGAGTCTGGAGTCAGAATGGAGTGAAAAGAAGTCTTCATCTGACCCAGCCTACAAGTTTGTAATCAGTTCAAGCCTCCAGTGCCTTCCCCTTTATCTGCTGCTGGGTCATGCTTACTTCATTCTATTTTAGGCAGACTGATCTTTTCTTCTTAATATAAATGCTTGACAGGTTAATTTCATTTCCTACTTTTCCTCATCTTCTAACCATTCATTCATTCAACAAATATTTATCCCACACCTGACATGCCTCTGACACTGTGCTTGGAATGAGGTTAGAGGGTCAGACTGCCAAGGAGACTGATGGGTAAACAGAAAAACTGTCCAGACTCTTTTGACTCTGACTTCACCCAAAGTATAAATGGCTACTTCTAGGAAATTGTTTCATCTGCAAATGGGATAACCATGATTTGTATGTCTCCAAATAAAACGTGACTAGAACGTGGAAGAAGGTCTGAGCAGCACAGCAGATCAGTAGGGACCCCTCTCCATGAGAACTCCTCCTGACCCTAGAGGGTATATAGATTTGCACTTTTCCCAGGACACTTGCCTTGCTAAAATGAAGTTACATTCTTTTTATTCCTTCTAATTACCAAGTAAATATGCAAGGAAGAAGTAAAGAAAGAGAGAGAATGGAGGGAAAGTGAGAGGGAGGGAGGGAGGAAGGGAGGGGGAAAACAAAAAGGGAAGAAGAGGAAAGAGAAGAGAAAGGAAAGGTCTAGTTTAGCATCATTTATTTAAAACTGAATTCAGAATATTATGGAACACTGACATTTGAAGATGAGCTTAATATTTAACCATTTCAGGTCTCTGGCATTTTTCACTTTTTCTATAATTACTTAAAATATGACCACAATATTTCTGCCATCACACACAGCACATTTCAGCTGTCCCTGCATGTCAGCAGGTCATGTGGATCTGTGTAATCATTTGAAGGGTGTGATTTCTTTTGAACTTTGACCCACCTCTTAAGGAACTATTTTCCTTTATTAGGAAAACTGAAACAAATGAAAGGTAAATAGTTCTGCTTGTCCTTTCATCCGCCAACATTAACCTAGTACCCTGAAGACAGTGTGGGCCCTATAAATATTTGCCAAATAAGTGAATTTTTTTTAAAAAAGGAGAGAATGGAAGAATGGTCACTGACCTAGCAAAACAGAGAAAGCCCTTGAGGTACTCACCTGAGTAGTGCAGGACTCCACGTTCCCCTGGGGTTGGGGAGAGAGGGGCAGTCCTTGTTTAGATTTTAGCCTTACCCCCCCATTTAGTGCAGCCAAACAACTTCAAAAATTTAAAAAACATCTCCAGAATTGTTGAAAGATAAAATAAAGGAAACCTCTCAAAAAATAGAATGAAAAATTCGAGAGACAAAATGGGAAGAAAAAAAGAAATAGATAAAGCCAGGCAGTCCAATGAATAATTGATAAGAGTTCCAGAAACATGAAAGAAAAAAAATGAACAGCAAGAAATAATCAAAGATATAATACAAGAACATTTCCCAGAACTTAAAAACATAGCCCCCTAACCGAAAAGGCCACTGAATCAAGCCATATCATGTTTAAACTGAAACAGCCTCCTCAGTGGTAAGCCTGCTTCAACTCTTATTCTTCTCCAGTCTGTCCTCCCAAAGAACTGGAGTGGCCTTTTAAATGTAAAGCAGAACCTATTTGCTTCTCTGCTTACAACTTTCCAATGGCTTACAATTTCAAGTGGAATAAAGTCCAAATTTCTTTCCATGGTCCTCCATGACATGGCTTCTGGTGAATTCTTGAACTTCGTTTTCTGCCTGTTCCCTTTGTTCATCACACTCCAGTTACACTGTATTCCTCACTGCTCTTCAGACATGTTGACCTCAGGACATTTTCACTTGCTTTCATCTCTATCTAGAACACTCCTCTCCAATACAGTTGGCTTCTCCTCACCCTTGAAGCCTCAGATCTAACATCACCTTCTCATAGAGGTCTTCCCTGATCACCAGAACCAAGATAGCACCTGTCATAAAACAATCATTCTTCAACTTCATTTTTGTTTTATATTCTTCATTGCACTTGTCATGATTTGAAATTTATTTATATATTTATCTTTTGTTCCCTCTATCAGACTATAAGCTCCATACGAGTGAAAACCTTGCATTGTTTACTGATGTATCTTTAGGGTTTAGAACAATGCCTGAGACAAAGTAAGTGCTCAATTTGACAAATAATTGAGTTCCTAGTACAACAAACAAGAAACCTCATCAAGGGACATAACCATGAAACAGAACAACACCAAGGATAAAGAGGAGATCCCGAGAGCTTGAGAGAAAAGACTGTTAGAATTCATCCGACATCAAAGACACTAAATAATGAAGGAAAAGAATTTTCAACCTAGACTTCTCTATTTAGCCAAACTATCTATCATATGTAAAGGTTGAATAAAGATACATTATTTTCAGACAAGCAAGGATTAAAAAAAGTTACCTCCCTTACACCTCTTTTTAAAAGAAATTACCTGAGGATATACTAACGCAAAGCAAGAGAGAAAATCAAGAAAGAGGATACAGAATCCAGGGACAGGAGATCCAATACATAAAAGTGGTAAAGTGAAGTCCAGAATATGGTGAAGAGGAGCTCTAGAAGAACTGAGCAGAAACCCAGAGACAAGAAGAAAGGCTCCAGGAGGGAAGGCCTTTAATAAAAAAAGAAAGAGAAACTGATAGATTTTATTTGATTGAGCATGTGAAAGAAAAAAGCTACTGATAGATACATGATAGATCTGATGGCATTATTGCAAAGAATCAAAAGCACATAGAATTATTTCATTCTAGAATTCTGTACAAGTCAAACCAACAGTCAGGAAAGGTAGAACAAAGACATTTTCAGACATGAAACATCTCAAAAACTTTACCTCCCCACATCTTTTACTCAGGCAACTGTTGGAGGATGTGCTCCATCAGAAAAGAGAAACTGAGAAAGGGGTACCCCTGGATCAGAAAACAGGCAATCCAACACAGGAGACAAAGAGGAAACCCCAGGTTTGGGAAGGAGGGGTGCACACCCAGAAAGATTATTGCGTACCTATTTGGTGGCTACTGGTAGAGAACGGGGGGCTTTGAAAATCTGTGCTGTGCTCTGTAGTCAGAGTCAGTCTTCCCTCCAGTGTGAGCAAATAGGTAAAGCAAAAGTCTCTCCATTGATGAGAATAATTTCTTTTATTCATGAGATTTTCAGAGATGGTGATGTAAAACTGAGACTACATGATGAGACAGTATATTCCCAACACTGAGGCAATGCATTAAAAACTGATACCTATTTTACCCCACTGCTTGGCTAAAAGCCTTTATCCCAGTAAATTGTAATGTAGAAAAAAAATAACTTCCATCCTTTCTCCCTCTTACACACACAGGCATCCCACACACATGCAGAGTGCAGCTTTGGAAGGATACTCAAGCCTCTAATAGTGTTGTTTCTAGGGAGGGGAACTAAGTCTGGGGGAAAGGAAAGGTTGTTATTTTTTTTGGTCATGTATTCTTTTGCTTTTGAATGCAACAAACAAAACAGATTTATTTATCTTCTGCCTTGGAGATCCATGATCCGCTATTTAAAACTCATTATTTTTACCCTTTTATTCTTTTTGTGCACATGTATTACCTATTCAATAGATGAATATTTCCTAAAGATTAAAGATGGTGGAGATATGGGACCTAAGATCTATCGCAGACACTCATTTAAAGCTCACAAAGGTCATCCATCAACAGTTAAAGAGTCCCTTAAAAGTCACAGCAGGGCTCTTCCTGCCTTCAGTCTTCCATGGAAGAAACCTGACCTCTTCGAGTCTATAACCCGATTTTCAAAGCCAGTTCTATTTTTATCAAAGGCCAATTAGTTACATATATACATTTTTAATAGCATATTAATTTCACTGCATATAATATAACTCTGGATAAAATGGCCTCTCTTGCCCTCTTCCATCGTTTTCTGGTGTATGAACAAGAATCACCACAGAGACCCTCCAGCCTCTGGTCTTTGCTAGGACACATGAAGCGCTTCACCTTTGCGAGGAGGCTGCACTTCCACTGATGGCTGAGCCCTCTGGCTAAAGGCTGGAGAAGATTGGAATGGAAGGTCACAAATAAATATGAGCTAGTAAATATATTTCAAATGGAAATTCAATTATGATGAACATTTGAGGCTCACTACAGTCACCTCCACTTAAGATTTTCTGTCTGTCAGGTGGCCTTCTGGGGGAAGATAGCACCATAAAAGGGAAAGTTTAACAGTACTTCCCAGGGGGTTAGGGAAAGTTAACTGTGGAAGAATGGTCAAAAACGGAAACGGAAAGTATTCAAAGCCACTAGTTACTTTTTTAAAATGTAAGATTAAACCATAATTATTGATGCTTTTGAATAGGGAACTAGAAAAAGCCATTGTTTTAGAGTTTGTTAAAAATCTGTCCATTTTTTGAAGTAGAAAACCTCTTCATTTCAAAACAAGACATTGGCAAAATCAGGTGGGGCTGGGGAGCTGCTTCAGGTGCACTGGGCTGAGTCAGGGCACAAGATTTAGCTGTCTACCAGCATCTTAACACACTTCATCTCTGGGTGTAAGTGATTCTGAGATGAAATATCAGGTGAAGGAGTCCTGTACCAGTTTAGTTTGACAGCATCATAAATTAAAATAAGTTTTTAAATTAAGTATCCTCAAAAATAGAAAACAGACCCAATATCCCAATAAAGAGGGAGAGGGACTCAATATAGAAACTAAAATAATTATAAACTTACTTGTGTGGGAGGTAGGGTGGGGTGTGGGTTATGTAGCAACGATCTTCTGAATTTAAAAATATTAACAATGGGGACTATCAATTAGGCACTGAGTGCTTTGAGCCTATGTGCTGGCTCATCTACAATTTTTTTTTTAATGTCTGGCAGAATGTTTTACAAACTAAACCCAGCAAGACTACAATTCAACCAGAAGGTGCCTCAGATGGTTTTGCTAATAATTTTTGATCAGCTGAAATGGAGAAAAACATCATCTCAAATTATTCACTTTTCAAAAAACCATCAATTTCAAGTTAGAATACTAAGTACCCCTTTCCTCCTTCTTTAATCACTTCCAACCAGATAAGTCCAAACCCCAAAAGAACCCTCACAAAAAGGAAAATGGGATAGACAGTGAGGTTTTTTAATATGTCTGTGTATTAAAAATCTTGTCAATATTAATCTCTTGCCACTCAGAAGTTGGGTCCAGGGTCTATGTGTAACTTTGCTAGAGGACACTAAGCTCTTCTAAAGAAAGTGGGGGAGATGAGGCTGCTATTGCTACTGTCACAAACATGTAAGTGCGAACCACCATATATTGGCTTTTGTTTTAATAGCCTTTTAACCAACTTTGTTAATGGACTGAATGCAATTTAGATATGGAACTTGGCTAAAACGTAGCTTCAATTGGCTATTAAAATTTAAGAGCCAACTAAGATAGCTAATTACAAAAAAAGCTCCAGTGATAATGCTAAGCAGAATCAGTAATAGCAAATGACAGTCTGTCTAGTCTTATTCCCATAGGGAAAGAAACTCTTAACTGAGAAGTCAACCAGACAATGTGCAGCAAACCTAATTGCATTACTGGTATTATGGCATACAAATCTGGCAGCTCACTGGCACAAAACAGTGAGTAAAATCTGTCAAACTCAAGTCAGAAAGCAACCGACCCTCTTTTATATACCAGTTAGAACAGATTCCAGGAAATCTTATTTTTATTCACAGTTGATGGGTAAGTGCTCTCTCACTTAGGAGTACTTCTGTTAAACCTAGTAGGGACTGAAGGGTGGGTAAGGATGGAAGGAAACTGAGCTTCCAAAAGGCACCGTTAAAACGGAAAAAAAAAACTTTCACCTGCACAGAATTAGGTTCTCCCTTTAGGTCTCAAAAAGGCAACAATAAATATCTGACTGCTCAAAAGTTGAGCTCGGGGGTGGGTGGGGGATACTGTTCTCCTTTTTTGCTTGATTATAGACGCCCTCATGACGGCATCAGTAGAAGGGCAGGGTAGTTCTTCTGTGAAGATTTATCATGTTTGGTGGCCACTTTGAATCAGAGGTACTGGAGTCTTTAACATTCCCTAGTCAAGTGTTTCCCTGCTGTGCCTGTAAATGTCAGTCCAGTTTTTTCACGGCTGTGCGCACAGATTAGAAACAGCAGGAGAGCTTGGGAGTATGACTACAATACCAGTAAGGACACTTGTCTTCGTGGCACTGCTCAAGTGATTCTTGGAATGCAGGACCCTGCTGTTTTCTAATATTTACACACAACTGGAATCATTGAGAGCAGTAAATGCAGTCTACAGGCAGCTTGCTTCTTTTGTGTTAGGGACTTTTACTTCAAATAGGGATATCAAAAATAATGCCACCAAAAAAAAAAAAAGAGAGAGAGAGAGAGACAAAAGCCATTTTTAAAAGTTTCAGATTTCCCCTCAATTTTGCTGATAAAAGACCAACCAAGTTTTATCATGACTGTTCACTTAGCTCAACGCTCCCTGGCACACATTTTCTATGTGTATCATACAGTTCACTGGAACAGCAGGTGTTCGGGGTCCTTGACCTGGAGTCATGATTTTGCAGGCTGTAGTTTCTCTGACCTCTACAGGAACAGAGAAGGCCTTGGAAACCATTCTGATGTAATTTCAGCCACCTTTGCTTTCTGAGCAATTTGCATGGCATACCAAAGACTTTTGAGATTGTAGTACCTGGAATACAACTTCTCTTTCAGAAAATAACCTGATTGGGTACTCAAAACAATAACAATACCACTGTGACAGTGTATACAGATCTTAAATGTCTAAATGAACCTTCTTTAATTATAAACAGTAGGGTAAATTACATATATCGCATAAGCTTAAATATCTGCCAAGGAGTTGTGGACTAAAATGTTGAGGTCGGGTCAGGGAGCATTGCCCAGGGACCTGATCATACACTCTTGCATATACAATGTTAAACAAATTAGGATGTGCACAATGCCTCCCCAATTGAACAGACTCATCATGTGTTACCACCCAAATGTTCTGTAGCAGTTAATGAAATGAAGATAAGAAAACAAAGCATTTTATGCGTGGGAGGGTGGGGTGGGGGAGAGAGGCACTAAAATGACCGGGACAAGAAAGGTCGTCTCAAGGATCTTGAAGGCACATTTCTAAATCTAGGAAAGTTCAAGCAATAAACTATTACTCTCTTCTCTCTTCCCCAGGCAACTGAATAGAATCAGTATGTACTTCCTGGCAGTAACTTCCCCTGAGATTTGGTCCTAGAACTTTTCAGACTTCAGGTTTAGCAGACCCTCCAGTTGCTTTATTCAGACTTTTAAGTACTAACACATATTGGACTGTTATGAGGAAGGTTTGTGTGTGTAAAGGAATGTCCAATAACCTGAGAATTACATGAAAAAGGACAATACAAACTTCTGTGCTAACATTTTTGTGTCTAAGATCAAAGAGAATATTGAATACAGCAATTTTTAAGTTTTTAAATAAACTGTGTTACTCAGATGCTGTAAATCATCCACTTTTCACTTGTTAGAGATATCAGAGGCGGAAAAACAATCTACAGAAAAATGGAAAAAGATTCAGGCTACTGTTCTGCTTTCTCACTCCTCCAAACCCTGAATTCACTCTTATAAACTTTTTGCTGTTTCTGCAGCCCAGCCCCAATAAAGATATAGAACATCTCCACTCATAACTCTGATATTTCAAATTTCTGACATCTGCTGGATGTCATTTGCAGTAGAGTTCATAAATAAAACTGTAATTGGCTCAGTGCAAAATAACTACAATCTACAGAAATTCAGGAATACTATTAAGCTGCAAAATATTACTGCCATACTGTAAGAAAATTCACCATTATATGAAAGATATAGCCACAGTGAAGTGGAAACAGTAAGCATTTTACTTGCAAAATAATATCAAAGTGATAAAGAGAGTTGCCAAAACCACCTGGTCAGAAGTATATAAGTAAAGAAAAGCTAATGTTAAACATGTATGTGACTATATTTATATCAAGACTGTTTACAATATTAATTCTTCAATGTTTAACTTTTTGTACTCGATCAGTAAAGTTTAAGTAACGAGAGGCATGTAGAATAACGTGTAGAATTTAAATAACTTTGAAATTTTACCTGTATAATTGCTATAAATCAACTATGAAAAATTATGTAGGCATCAATTAGGAATAAAAAAATAACAGACAAAAAGTTTGGATTTTGGAGTGGTGATGGCATATAAGTGGATTTTTTCTTTCATTCTGATTTGTTAATGTATTTGGGAAATAAATAATAATCAACAAGCAAAGCAGCATTAATTAAATCAGTGTGGTGCTGGTCTAAGAACAGATAGATCAGTGAACTCAAACAGATAGTCCAGAAGCAGACTCTGCTATAAGAACTTAATATGCAATAAAGGAGGGATCATAAACTGAAGGTGGGAGGGTGGGGAAGACAACTTATTTAACAAATGATATTGGAGCTCTTGGTTAGTTATTGGGAAAAGAATCCCTTGTGATATTCATGCCATATGTACCAAAATAAATTCTACATAGATTAAAACCTTAGAAACATTAAAAAGAAAAAAAACCTAGAAAAAGCCATGGCAAATATTTCTGATTTCTGAGTGGAAATATTAAAAGTAAACAGTGGCAGGGCAGGCCACAGTGGTTCAGCAGACAGAGTTCTCGCCTGCTGTGTTGGAGACCCAGGTTCGATTCCCAGTGCCTGCTTATGCAAAAAAAAAAAAAAAAAAGTAAACAGTGACAGAAACTATAATAGAAAAGACCAATTAGCTTAAAATCACAAAAATTAAGCTTCATAAAAATGAAAAATTTATGACCTACAAACAATAAATAGGAAAAAGTCAGCAAGGTCATTAATGTGTAAACGGTACATACAAACACAACAAAGAGAAAATAAAATAATCAATAATAACAAATTAATAAACAAATAAAATGATGTTCAGGTACAATAGCAATTAAAAAATTTACCTTATTATAGATTTTTAAAAACTAATACCCAAGGATGACAAAAATGTAGGATGGGCAAAATGTTAACTAATACATTTTTGCAATGCAACTTGATAATATATACCAAATCCATTTTCCTAGTCTTTAACCCAGTAATTACCTCTTTGAAAATCTAGAGAAATATTCATACATGTGGATACCTTTCGGCTCAACTCTGTTCAAAAGTATTGTTTATAATATCCCAATACTAGAAATAAATGAATGACCAATATTAGGAAAATGATCATATATCCATAAGAAAAAACATTATGGAAACATAAAAATTATATTCATCAAGAATCTGTAATAACATTGGAAAGTATAGTTAATGTTAGCTTTAAAGAGCAGAATATTAAATTTTATATAAAGTACAACTATTTAAAGGTAACAATGCATAGAAAAGACTGGAAGAAAACGTGTCAAAATATTAGCAGTGGTTGCTTGTGGGCAGTAATATTATGGCTGGCTTTTCTTTTGACACTTTTGTGTCAAAAATTTTCTACAATCACCATGCATTATTAATACACCTTGATAATCAGAATAGAGCATAAAAATAAAATTCTAAAGGGTAAACAAGTACATAACACTCAACTATATATTCAGATATACATGCTCAGACATAAGAAATTTATGTCTATTTCCATCACTAACCTATTGCTATGCAACTTGGGTTTTTACACGTATATTTACTCTAGTAAACCAAAGAAATATTAAGATTTTATAGCTCTGGCCTATTAGTATTTTATTTGTCTTAAGAGATCACAATTGAACAATACCAAGAAACTATTTTACTTAGGGCTTAGTCGGTTACCAAAAATTAATCAATTGCTCTCTAGAAAATTTAAAGCACATATAAGCTCCTATTGTAGGAGCAGACATGAGCCTGGCACAGGTATTGATCCTCAACAGACTGAAATACCTTACATCACTACAGACCAAAGAAAATGACAGAAAAGACAAGACAAAATTATGCCAAAAATACATGATTGAAATATAAGTTGAATTGTGAAGGGGAAACAAAGACTATCAAATCTACGCAATACACAGATTGGAACAAAAACAAAAGCAATGTTAAGATAAAAATAATAATATAGATCTGAAAAAGGCAAGGGAGAAAAGTGCAACTCAGAATGTCAAGGAAGTCATTTAAGCATTTTAAAAAAACATAAAGGTTGTAGGAAAAAAAAACAGTGTAAGGTAGGGAGTAAGAAGCTAGCAGAACAAGGAACATAGCTGATGAATCAAACTGGCTACTATGGCTAGTGGTTTTCATTAATTTCTGCAGCCCCATCAATATAGTAAAATTTTAGAAAATGCCAGCACTTGTTACAAACAATATGTGAGGAAATATTTGTTTTCTTAATATTTAACCAACAGCTTTTGCTATGTTTTTGTTTTTAGAAAAATATAAAAGGCTAAGGCATATACACAAAAACATACCACACACATTTTATCCTATTTTAAGCATCATGTGTTTGTAACAGAACCTGAGAGATGGTTTAGGTGTTGCAAATAAACTTGAGACCATAACACTGATGAGTATTAAAATCCAACATACAACAGAAAACAGGAGGAATCCCTGCCCAAAATCCATTCTCTATTCTATGAAGGCACAGTTCTAGAACTTCAAGAGGCATTTAAAAGATTAACCATCAAGGGAGAATCTGCACACCTATTTTGCATTTTTCAATATCTGTCCACTGCAGTGATAAATGCTTTCATATAACAATTAAATATCCATATCAGAGTCAGAAATTACCAGTCTTTGCATTGGCTCAGTGTTTCTCAAATTTACAACCCTGATGATTTTTAGTATTTCCACATTCTGAGTATACTTATTTACTTAAAATTTTTTTTCAAATCAACCCACTTTCTAAAAACTGAAATAGCTACTTTAGGCTTGTCCCAAGTCATAGAGAAATCACCAGTTTAATGTGCTAGTTGTATTATGAATATGCATTGACATACTTAAGTATTAAAATAATTTTGTCTCAATACACTACCTAAAAACACTGTATATGTACCACCCTTTAGGAAATACTATAGCCCAATTCCAAATTCTCTAACAAAGTACATTTTAAGGAACATTATCTTAAAATAGTTTCAAAAATACCTTAAAATGAAAAGCTTTTGTTTCCAAGACAACTAAAAAAAAATTCCATACCTTAACATTTCTAATCACGAAAATTCTAAAAGTGCTTGGTTTACCATGCACATATTATATGCTATAAAAAATAAACCCCCTAAAAATAATCTCCTGTGAATGGTAAACAGGTTATAGATATCTAGTTCAAAAGATTTCCTAAAGGAAGTCAGTCTTTATATAAAATTTTTTCTCATGCCACCACTTGATATTTCATCATCTATTTTGTCGTGCAGCTTGCATATTTACATAATTCTTCTGTTATTTAACTTTCCGAATGTGTGTATTTTATCTCCAACAGATATATTTACTCTACTTTTACTTTCATATTTCTTCCCCTTCTTTGTTCTTCCCATTTTATATTGCAGGTACTTAATAAATGCTTGTGGAACTGAACAAAATCAATATGACCAAAACCTTACTGCCACAACAAATTGTGTATTTTAATCAAGCATAAGTGACCTTTATTTTAAGTTTTGTATTTCCTTAAAAGTGAAGACTTTGTCAAACATTTTTATCCACTCTGGGAAAGGTACAATTAGAAAAGTGCACTGCATATAATTTTTTTTATCTGTAATCCAAAACCTCAAACACATAAAGCATGAGATAGCTTGAAAGAGTTTAACCTGAGGATTTGGAGATTTTATAAATTAGACTTTAATAACTGTGCAAAGCATTTATTTTAATAAAAAAAGTTTACAAATGTTTTTTAATGACATCGGTATCTAATTTTCTATCCCCCAACCCACCAGGACTCACATGAAAAAAAAAAAACACCTAAAGTAGAATAGGAGAAAAAAGCCAAATGGAAAGAAAGAAAAGAAAAACTGGTTCACAGGATTTGATTTACTTCTGAATTTTCTTTCTGGTTCTTGCACCTTCAGGGGAAAAAAAAAATCTAATTATTAATCATAATTTTACAAAAGCGAAAACTGAACAGAAATATAAATACTTACATGTATATATATATATTACCATTAATATTTAAAAATCTAATTTTACTATGATGTTTGTGAAGATGAAATTTGTACACAAAGTTATAACTGTTAATATTCTAAAAATCTTGGGAAATTCTGTTAACTTCAGTATATCAAAAAATATGCTAACAAAGTTTACCTTGTAGTCTTAAAAGTGATATCAGAATTCTTATACTGGGAATATATAACCAATTTACACTGGTATTGAAATATTTTTATTGTAAATTTTACAAAATTTTTATTGTAAAATTTAAAACACTGCTTTCATTCTTTTGGGGAAAGAGATGAGGTTATGCATATTATGAAAAGCAAGATATTTTATTCCAAATGTGTTGCTTTTTAAAGCCTGCTATCTATCCACCTTAGGCAGGGGAGCACTGGGCTGTCCCAAAATGGAGAATCTTTTCCATTAGGAATTAAATGAATCCCAATTGAGAAGTCTTTTGGAAAAGCACCACATTTGACATTGCACCACATTTGACATTGGTAGAAATGTCAGTTCCTATGACAGTTCCTACTCAACTATTCCTGGGTTGGAATGTCAGTGATTTCCTACTGGGGACATGGGAAGTCTGCCTCACAACGAACGAGACCTTTTCCCACTACCACCCCCACTCCACCTCCAACTCGAGTGCTCCCCCACAAGTCAGTAGAGAGTCAGAACGATAAGCTTATGACTGATCAAAACTGCCTATTGCTTGCAAATGAAGTGTGCCCCAGTTCTTTCCCACCACCTCATGCTCCACTCTGCTTGCAGAGAGCAAGTAGTATAGAGAGAGGGACAGCACAGTCACCAAATTAACTAACCAATGCACCAAACAACAAAGAGATCAATACTTTGTTTCTGAAAAGTACAAAACATTCTTTGAATCTAGAACAAAATATCTACCACACATGTCTAATGAACAGTTGCTACAGGTTTTCTAATTACAGGCTTGTATAGATTTTTAATTGGAAGATCAGTTTAAAAATTAGCATTTTTCATTTTTCCAAGTTCTAGTTTCTATTCAATTGCATACAGTTCAATTACATCAAACTTCAAACTTGTATGTTTATTCCACTCATAATGTACAGCCTACACAATGGTTGGATTAAATTTTTGAGTTTTTTTCTTCAAGTTTGGTGATATAGCCCTTTATTTAAACATAGCCCATGCCAGTTTTGTAATTTTTTATTTCAAGAATTCTGAAATTCGGCGGGCCACGGTAGCTCAGCAGGCAAGAATGCTTGCCTGCCATGCCAGAGGACCCGGGTTCGATTCCTGGTGCCTGCACACGTAAAAAAAAAAAAATGCAGCCAAAAGAATAAAATACTTAAAAAAAAAAAGAATTCTGAAATTAGTTTCGTATAGAGAACTGAAAATGCTGTGATCATCTGAGCCAAGCAAACGGGATATCACAAAAACCAGTAAATAATCCACACTACAGTAAGTTTCCCTTTATTGAATCCCTGTAAGATTCAATACATTTTGAATCTATATCTACATTACAAAGAGCATTCAAGTAACAATGATTATAAATACATTTAAATAGTACTATTCTCACTACTGTCCAAATTTGACATTTTACTGCTTATCCCCTTCAACCTTGATGTTAAACTTTCTCACTGCAACTAAAAATGCTATCAACATCTAGAATTTATTATGCAATCTGTATGCGGCAACTTGAAGATTTTGCTACATGTATCAATTCAGTATTTTCCCTAGTAATTAATTCTGATTATTGCAGAAAAAACCCTATTTCTGTAATGCAGTAAAATTAGTAAAAAACTAATGTATAAAATTTAGCACTTGGAAAATAAAACACAAAAATTTAGGATAGTATTTTATAATTTTGTAACCCAAGAGGAAAAAAAAAAGTGGAAAATTTCCTTGTAGGGTCTTAAAATAAAAAATCTTATTTTGACCAGTCCATAGATATTCAAGAGGTAAATATAAGTTATGCCTTCCTCAAAATGCAAGGTACTTCAAAAATAACACCAACAAGAGTAGGTTCTGTTTTATGAACAGTAGGGACAAAGCATATTAGCCATCAATATCATGGCTACATTAACTTCATTTTTAGTACAAGTATGAAATATTGGCATGGTTTTGAAATGCCAGAATACACATGGTTTTTAAAGGCTTATCATTTTGTAGGATGAAAATTAAGTTGCAGCAAATAACCAAATTTTCTCAATTGGTAAAAATTATGCCTTGAAGGATTAGAGGCCTCTGTTCTTCTTGAAAACCACCCTGTCACCCCCTCTCTTTCTTTGAGAAAACCTACACAATACACATTTTGAAAGCTTTCAGAATGTGTTCTTACACAATGGACCCCCAACTATTCAAAATGAGTTTAGGTGTATCAAGAAAATTATACACGTTTTTTAAAATGGTCTAAATAGATATTAAAGGAGAGTTGCTCCCATTTTGCTAGGCACAGCATTCTGAAAGATCACACAGTGAGAAAAATCTCTTACCATATTGTAAACCATAAATTGTGTTTGAAAATAAAATTGTTAATGAAGAAACTGACATTTCTAAAACTGCTGTTAAAGGTAACCATTCCTGAAACACGTTTATGACACAAAATCTTAAAGCCCTAAACACAGAATTCACTGAATTGCATTATGTATTTCTTAAAAATAAAAAAAATAAATAGTAATGTGCCTTCTCCTTCAAGTTATTTTAACCTGATGAATACAAATAGACATTTTCTTGAACACTTGGCTTTTTATTCTTCTTCTTCTTCTTTTTTTTAACCTAGAAGCAATAATATTTTACCATTCTCTCATTCATGAATATTTACATAGTATAATACCTCAACTGACTTTACACTTTAGGGAAAAAAACACAATTAAATTGCTTAAAATTACATTTAAGTAAAGCAATTCAGAATTTATATGAGTATAAGAAAATGTGATTAATCTTTGTCTTCTTAAAAAGGTATGTGAAAAAAAAATCAGAATTGCTGTCCTTAACTCATCTATGGATCTACTCCCTGTTTTGTCATTAACAAAATAAATAAAATACCAATATATTCTCTTTTAGAAAGAACCATCAGTACCAGGATCTTCCATTAAAAATGTAGAGATATAAACATTTTTCAAAAGTATAGCATCATTTAAAATTTATGCATCAAATCAAATGTCTTTGTTGCTCATTAAGCAAAGTTCAAATAACAGATGATCATCAGGCAGTCAAAAAGAAGTATGTGTCATCCCCACGCACAGCTGTGGACTCACTTTAGACTTAAAGGTATCACTTTTGTTATAACAACGTAGGCCTGTCCTAAACTAAAATTACTGGTTTTAAAATGTAAGGGATTTTTTAAAAGATACACTATTACTCTATCTTCATAAATACTCCTTAATTTTGCTCCCAGTCACTGTCATAGCTGCTGCTGCTAGCCTCTGGCTGAGGAATGCTTCGATGAATTGATCCTTGGGACTCCTCACTTCCTAATAACAAAATGAACAAGACAGTGGGGGAAGGAAAAAAAAGAAAACAGCAGCGAATGGATGATGGTAGCAGAAAAGAAAACAGGACTACTTCAAACCCTTTAGCCTCCAGACTGTAGTTATATACTCCCTCTTCAGACAGCTTTAGTGTTCTCTTGGGTAAATTCAGATAAACCTAAGGATGTTCTATCCATAATATATATAAAGAAAATGTTAATAAAATTAGACTGCATATGATTCTCTTTGAAAGTTGCATTTTGCTTTCCACAAGCATCCACCAGTGCCACTGTTAAACAGAAGTTAAAAAAAAAAAAATCAATGGAATGCCTCAGTAGGACACTTATGCTTCAGTGCAAATTTACCAAAATTAAGCCTTTTCTGTTAGGAATCAAGAAAAATCTCAAGACCAACAAAATAACAAACAAAAGACAAATAGGAAGAAAACCTTTTTTTTTTTAAATGATGATTGTAGCACATTATTGTGAGTGTGAGTGTAATCTAACATCACTGAAATATGTATGTGAATGTGGATGAAAAGGGAAGTTATGGGTCATGTAAGTCATTAAAAGGAAAGCTAGAGGACAGAACATGGGACTGTATAACACAGTGAACCCTGCTGTGGACAATGGCTGTGGTTAATAGTACAAATATAAGAATATTTTCTTTCATGAACTAGAACAAATATACATCATTATAAGGTGTTAATAATAAGGTGGTAAATGGGAGCATATAAATGTAATGCAAACTATGGTCTATAGTTAACAGTAATATTTTAATACTCTTTCATCAATTGTATCAAAGGTACCCACAAATACTAAGTGTCAATAATAGGGTGGTATAAGGGGCATGGGCTTTTTCTTTTTGGAGAAAAAGAACATGAAAATGTTCTAAAATTGACGGTGGTGATGAATGCTCAACTCTGTGATTACACTGAGAGCCACTGATTGTATACTTTCGATGGATTGTATGGTGTGTAAATATATCTCAATAAAACTGCTTATTAAAAAAATGGTATTGTAGCCAATACTGAGTCAAATAAATCATCTCTTACGAAACTTGGAACACATTTTTCTTTTTTTGAGCCAACTATAGGTATGTCTCCAAGTTACAGGCTGGCCATTTATTAAACATACCAGACCAAAGCCACCCCAGTTTTGCCCTTTGCAGATTTGCCTTTGCTAATGTCATTTCTGGAACTACTCCATAATGGAAAGTTCCTTCAGAGTCAGTTTATGAGCCATCTAAGAAAACAAATCCAATGACTTTATACCTTGCTTTTTTGCTTCAAGAGCTTTGCAAAGTGATGATTCAATGTTTTAATTCCTTGCCTCCCAATTTGTTGAGAGAAGAGTTGGCAGACTTTATAGGAAACATTCGGGCAACTCAGACAGGTAGAATTTGGTAGCTGCAATAAACCCAAGCACTCATCACATGACTCCTGAAATATACTATCATCTCTGGAGTTATGGAACAGTATGAAGAAGTGGAAAGATATTGGTTTAATAGTTCAGAGTTCTAGTCTCTATCTCTAATGTTTTCACAACAATTCTGTCACTCAAATACTCAGTGTCTCAAGCTCCAAATCTGAAAAATGCTAGTACTTTCCTGTCCCAAAATCATGATTATGTGAAAGCAAATAAGATGATGTGTGTACAAGACATTATGGTACATACTATAGAAGCGTATGATCTTCTTATATGATACATTATTATAAAATAAGAATGTTGACCTAAATACTTAATTCCTTATCTAGTCGTAAGAAAAGAAAATTGGTGTTTATATATATGAAAGAAGTTGAGCAAGACTGTTCAACTTACGGGTTTGTATGGCTGAATCTTCTTTCTTTATATTTGAGCATTCCATGTCTTCAACAATAGATGCTGTGCTTTCCTCAATTTCTTTCTTTCGCTTCTTACATACCAAGAAAAAAATAAGAAAGATGTGGTCTAATGGTCAAATAAGTAAATATAAAAACTTACCATGGATTAGTATAGATACACATGAATGTATGTTTGTATGCATGTGTCAAAACGTACAGGAAGAATATACACAACTTCAGGATAGTGGTTACCCAAATGGAAGGGATGAGAGGTGGGAAGAAAACAGGATTAAAGGAACTTTCAACTATACATTTAGTCTGGTTGGTGGGCATATGGATTTGTTAACATCAATCTCCAACTTTTTATGTTTTAAATCATTCATCATTGAAAGCCATGTCTTAACCATCAGAGTCTCTCTGATCCTATAAATATTCTTGTTGAAGCCAAATTTTTTACAAGCTTGATTATACTACTCACGCCAGTGATGACCTATTCTCATTTCACAGTGGGAGTGGTGGTGGTGAATGGTTGATGATCTACTTGCTGAAGGAGAAAAATGTGTGCCTCACCTTGTACGTTATAGGACATCAATGGCTGTACCACTCAACATTGGTGCTGAAAAATCTATTCATGAAGCAATAAATAGTAAACTTTTGATAAATGTTTCTCTCTTGGTACACTTTTTATTAAAAGTTTAGTAAAATAAGAGGGCTTTAAATCATACTGTGAATGAATAATCTTAAAAGTACATAGCTGTCTTAAAACTTCAAAATTGATTTTCCACCATTTTTTAGGTCTTTCCTATTTTCAATTTATTTCTCTAGTTGTTACTCAAGAGTTAGTGCTTATATTGTCACATCCATTCGTCCCAAATGCTCATTCAACTTCTTTTTATTATTTTCTATCACTAAAAACATTTTCTAACTACTTCAGTGTTATATAAAAAGTTTAAAAATTACTCAACATCCTATACTAGGTATTATTATAAAGGTACATAAACATAAAACAGTACTTTTGGTATACCTTTATACCATGTAATCTCAAATTTAAATGTGTTAAAATACAAAACTGCATGCTCAAAACCATTCTAGGTTACCTAAAATAAATTTGTCTTCAAGAAATCATCTGATATGTCCCAAATTTCAAATTCACGATGCAACAGAATGTCCTCATTTATATTTTCTAACAATTACTATTAAGTTAATATTTATCTAAGAATTTTCTTTGCTTCAGGCCATTTTTTGTATAGCTATAAAAGAGTATATAGAATACCTGCTGACAGCACACTGTTCTTTCTCCTAATGGCAACCATGGGTTCTGTTCCAACTACATGGGAAAGCTGAACTTTATTCAAGCCACATTATCTTAAAACCTCCAAATGGTCAGAACTGTTATTATCTATGTATTGCAATTAATCCCACTGCTTCAAAATATTCTTAAGGTGGCTGGGAAAAGATTAGAACCCAGAGAGATATCTACCTGTTCCTAAAGAAAATGCTTCCCATATACAAAAAACAACTTGACTAAACCTAAAGTAACTTTAAAAGGCATCATTTAGTAAGTTTGTATATGAAGGTATTGCTTCTCGAAAATAGCTGTAAGAGTGGCTGCAACTTCATATAAACTGATGAGAAAAGGGGAGAGTGCCTTACATCTTTCTTTTCCAAAGTGTTGCTTCATGATTACCATCTAAACCCTGCTGGGCTGAACAGATTGGTTCGATAATTACATACAATAACTGCAGTGGGCAGGTAACCCTCAGCTGGCACAGGGCAGCTCCCCTGTGAGAACTTCCATATGCAAACTGCACTGATGGAGTGCATTAGGTACATCTTTCCTGCCGGTGCACAGGCCTGATTAACGCCAGCCAAGACTCCAAGGTTAGCATGTCAGCAGATTTGTGATGCATTAGGCAGGAATAAACACAGACACTTTTGTTCGTTCGGACCAAAATTGAGGAGGAATATTTCAGTACTGTATTGCTTTCCATACAGGAAAAATATATTTTCCAGTTTTAGGAGGGCAGATTTTTAAATGTTTATGATAAAGGAAGCTATCCAATACATTCTACCCAAGAATCTAGTGCATTCATCTTGTTTTCAAGCTTATTTAATAAAAAGGAGCTTTCTTCATCTTCATGCAGGTGAATTACATACCAATGAAAATCAGACAGTATTCAACCAACAAAAGAAACACCTGTGTTTTAAGCAGCATGTATTAGGTAAAGCACTGAATTGCATTAATCCACACTTCAGCGGCTATTTCACCTGCTCAACTTTTCTGACAATGTATGTAATTTGAACAGAAAGGACCAATGGTCTCCAGGTCAAAATCAGTTAAAAAAAAAACACCTTCAAATTTAACAATATCTCAGTTTTCTACTTATTTTATAAGCCAATTAGTAAAATTCCAAATAATTTGTACCAGCTTCTTTTTCCTGAAGATCTTCAAGAGTTTCATTTTGTTATTTGTCAATACAGTTAGGCTCCAGATAGTGAATGTTTTGGTTACCTTTGAGCAGAAAAACGGCTTCAAAGAGTGACTAGGTTAATCTCGGCTTTTGTCACATTCCATACCAAGTCTCACAGGTGCCTTTATTTATGCTTATAAATGAAACCGAAATATTGTACAATACACAAGGATAACTTGGAGAATAAACTTAAAAGTAGTTTTCTTTTAATTCAGCACTGCAAAAATATCTTCAAAAAAAGTAGAATTGAGGATTATTTTAAAGGGTATAAGAGTATAAATTGCATATTATATTTTTGAAATATTCAGTCTAAAATTTAGTTAATTAGCAGCTTCTCACTTCCAATTTAGAAAAAGGAAGGAAGACAAATCAGCTAGCTGCATTTGGATGGGTAATTTACTAATAGCCTAAACAAGATGAAGACCTGCTTTCTTGATGGAAAATAGAATAAAAATCTTCAGAGGCAAAAACTGAAGACTATTTCTTTGCATTACAAGTTAAGCACCGAAAGATTAGCTTTATTTGCTTTCAGCAGCCTCTAAGAAATGCCAGTCAGATTTATGGCTAGATCCAAAGAAGAAGCATATTAAGGCATTTGTTGTTGGGTGTTTTTCTTTTCCTTATTACAGAGACTTAGAACAATACACCCTAAAGTATTTAAATGTTTGGTATTGAACATGTGTCAAAGAACAAAAAACTCTAAATATAAATATGTGAACTGAATTATTGAACTTCATTTTATTTATTTGATTAAGCTTCCTTGAAATCCATGCTAATGTATACAATTTACAAATTACTATTATATTTCTTGATAGTATTAAAAATTATCTGTATGGAGCATATCTTTTATTAAGGTAAGGTAAATGCATCTATTATATCACCACATAAGCAAAACCATTGGATTTAATTAAAATCCACTTTAAGACAGAAAAAAATGAAGTTGGGGGACAGAAAAAAGCCAAAGAGTATTTGCTAAGTGTGTCTCAGCTGGTGGCAGAGAGAAGACAAGAACTCAGAGCTTCATATTCTTATTCAGTTTCCTCTCCACAAAACTATGTTGCCTATGTGGCTTTTCAGTATGAAGTAGCAAGTTTCTTTCTATTTTTTTTTTTCAATGTATTCTCTTCTAAAGAGTTATAATGCACATATTTGTGCATTTGGCTTAAACTATTTCTACCGCTATTTCTCTCCTATCTCTCCTTTCTGAAAGAAACTATGGCTTACTCATTTTCCTAACTCTTGCTGAGCTTAGCACAGTATTTGATATGCAAATATCTATGGAATTGCACCTGTAAAACAACAATTATTATAGTAATAAACAGATGATTTTATATGTCACCCCAAGTCCCTCAAAAATTGTATAATATTTAAATGGACATTAAGTAAGTACAGATATGTTTGGGGAAAGGCAGAAAAAAGTCAGAGAGACATAACTGAAGGAGAAAAGAAAAAAAATGGGAAGTGGGTTATGTAAACTAAAACTTAGGAGGACAGAAAAAAATTGAAGAATAATCTAAAAATATTCTGCTAGAATATATTAAACTGATTTATTCTCTTATAAGAATTTTGGTGATGATGGTATAATAAGAATACTGAATAATGCATTTCCTTCCACAAGAGAACTGACCTCCATCTTAAAAGAGGTGATCACACCTGTATTCACTAAGCATCTAGTATGTGCTATTGAAGACTTTGTTTTCAAGATAAAAAACTAGACTATGTAAGAGACTAAAGCAAAAGAAAACCTTCAGCTTTTATAAAATCATTACCACACATGTTTAATTTCTAAACCTGTTTGCTTTATGTAAACCTGTAAGTTGAATACTCAAGAAATACTTTTAGACTTCGGTAAATGAGTCTTCTTAAATATGTGACTTAGAAAAAGCAAAAAACAATAGCCAGAACCTGCAATTTTGTTTTTTCCCCATCTGGCAAGAAGTCTGGAGAAAGAATGCAAAAAATTAAAATCATTCAGGACTAATTATCTTAAACAATAAACAGAAATTTATCAGAACAGATGACAAAAAAGAAAATAAATACACATTTATTTATTTGTCATGGAGAAGAGATCCCAACGACTTCTCTCTTTGTGGAATAACTGAAGAAGGCCCCAAATCTATGGATTTCACCAAATTTTTGCCTCTTCTGGCTAGGGAAAGAATGGGAACAACTGCTAGGGAATGGCAGATAATTTGGCAGACAGCCCCGACTGTGCCGTGGCCTACCAGATCCTCCCTAAAACCTGCCCCCTTTAGGCAACAGAAAATCAATTAACAATAGTGAGCCCTCAAATCCAAGCTATGAGAGGAAAAAAGTCTCATGAGATGGAAAAGGAGTCAAAAGGAAAGTCAAGGATTCACAAATTCAGTAATCTGGTAAATCCAGATAAAGTTCTCCCTATTCAATATGAATAAAATTAAGAGAAACAGCATACCAACAAAGCTAAAATGCTAGGAGACAAAAAGAAAAAAATGAAAAAGAGGATCAGAGCATGCAAAAGACATCTGAAGAATCCACTGTGGAAGAAAATATAGTCCTTCCCCCAAAAGGAAATTTTATAAAATGCATTGGAGACATAAAAAAAAGATTAAAAATTTAAGGTAATGAAAAACGATAAAAAAAAAAAACATAACTAGGAAACTGATAGCAAAAACAAACGGAACAGTAATCATTATACAATGTATAAATACATTAGAGTCAGCTAAAAACAGCAGATAGAGACAACAATTGTATGACATGAAGGAAAAGTTTGGGATAATCACAGATAATGCAAAGGAAACAGTAAGATAGTGCACATGGAAGTATAAACCTAGCAAAACATGTGCAGGAACTTTATACAGACAACCACAAATATGACTGAGATAAAGAACACTTCAATAAATGCAGGGATATACCATGTTCATGATATAGAAGAAAATACTGTACAGATATCAATGTTTTTTCCAAACCAACTGAGTCAATGCGATCTCAAAAATAATCTGAGAAGGATTTCTATGAGAAATAAACTGATTCTAAAATTGATATTCAAATTTAAAGTGCCAAGAGTAGCAAAAGCAATCTTAAAGAACACAGGTGGATGATTTACACAAATCAGATGTATCATATAAAGCCAGTACCTCAAACAGTGTAGCTTTTGCAAAGATCTAAGCAGGGGCATGGAACAGAACAAGGTATCCAGAAACAGATCCGCCCCCCGCCCCCCGCCCCTCTCATGTAGGCACCTGAGAGCCCTCTGCAATGCCATGAGGACATCAGGATCTTTAAATAAATGGTTTAGATCAACTAGATATCCACAAGGGGAGAAATAAATATTGACTCCACCAAGCTCAAATTAATTTGTTAAACTGTAGACCTAAATGTGAAAGATAAGATAAAGCTTCTTGAAAACAACATAAGAGAATATCTTGAGGTAGGCAAGATGTTCCTAAATAAAATACAAAAAGCACTAGTTAACCATAAACAAAAAGATTAAATATACAGACTTTATTAAAATTAAAAACTTTTGTCAAAAGATTCCATACAAAGAGAGTGAAAAGATAAACCACTGACTGGAAGACCACATGTCCAATACATACATTGAGTATACCTGAGGAACTCAACTCTGACAAACCAAAAGATAACGCAATTATTTTTTAAATGGGCAAGAAACTTGAAACACTTCACAAAGAGGATAATCAAGGCTGACAGGCATAGGCATATGAAAAGATGTTCAAAATGATTATTTTTCAAGGATGTGAGATTAAAACCATAAAGAAATATCTCTACACATTCACCAAAATAGGTCAAATCAAATATAGTACAATAACTAGTATCAGTGAGTAACTGCAACTCTCATAATATGCCAGTAGAAGCATCTACCGAGACAGTAGCTTTGGAAAATTGAACATATGCAGATCCTATGCTCTACCAATTCCACTCCTATGCATATACCCAGCATAAAATGAATATTTATATTCCCCCAAAAGACATTATAAGAATGTTCATAACAACATTATTCTCAATTGCCAAAAACTGGAAATAATTCAAATGCCCAACCATAGAAAACATGGTATACTCATATAATGGAATATCATACAGCAATGAAAACCAACAAACTTCTGCTACATGTAACAGCGAGAAATTCACAGACATACAAATGAATGACACAAAAGAATACATACTACATGATTCCATAACTACAAATTTCAAAAAAAAGTCAAAATTCATTTATGGTATTAGAAATCAAATACTGGTATTCTCAGTGAGTCCCTGATGACTGGGAGGGGTCAAGAGAGGTTTCTGGGGTTTTGGTAATGATCTGTCTCTTTTTTTTTTTTTTTTTTTTAAAGGAAAGACAGAGAGAAGGAAGGAAGGATAGAAGGAAGGAAGGAAGGAAGAAAGGGAAACATCTTTAAACATTTTCTTGTTTTATTGTATTTTGTTTTTTTGTTTTTGTTACATGGGCTGGGGCCGGGAATCGAACCGAGGTCCTCCGGCATAGCAGGCAAGCACTTTGCCCGCTGAGCCACCGCGGCCCGCCCTGTAATGATCTGTCTCTTGATGTGGGCAACATTTAAATGGATATGTCCACTTTGTAAAAGTTCTAACTCTACACCTATCTGAGCACTTGTGTCATATTCTCATTTAAAAATTTAGGAGGAAAAAAGTTACCTGACAAAATCCAGGCAAACTGAGGAGATTCAAAATGAAGAACCCAGTAATAATGCAGCTAAGGAATAAGGACTATTAGTAAGCACTGAATTCACCTGAATACACAACTATGGTCTAGTCACCATTTCTAGAAAACAGAAAGAAGTTTACCAACCTTAACAATGTAAGTTTATATAATTAAAATACAGTTTTTCTCTATTAGTGTATCATGTTAAAACAGCTAGATGGATTTGAATTTGGAGGGTATGTCTGGGGCACTCTGACCTAAACCATAGGCTATATAGTATAAATCCCCCACGATGTGAGATTGCCTCAAAGAGATAGGTCACTATCCTCCAGAGCAGTCCGCTGACTTCCAATAGGTCACCTCTACTCTTGTTCAACTTTCTGTACCACATTTCAGGCTGAATGGCAGCAGGGATATATTTAATAATGGTTGTAATCATTTTTCAGAAAAGCTCTGGAAAAGCCAACTAGCATAAAATAATTTTTTAAATATCGTAAGGTAAAGTCAGAGTGGAGAAAGAAGAGTATGTGCATACCTTTTACAGGGAGCAACAATATATACTGTCTAAAAATGAAAAAAAGAAAACATAATACACATATACAGATTACAGGGCCACAATCTAGGCTTGTTTAATGAATCTTCAGGTATGAGATTCAAGAGATTCCAATGAGCAACCCTTTTGTTAGCTTGAGGAGACAACCTTATCAAAACCCTAGAAGAAAATGGCTAACAGAGGTATTACTGTCCTTTTAATTTCCCAAACTCTTCCTGTAAAATTAAACTGTTCCTAACCCAGACAGTACAGGGAGAATTCTTTAAAGAAAGAACCACGTTATTGATCTTCATACCCAAGAGACTAACCAGATCAGGTACAAAAATAAGACTTTAACTGTTGAATGTTGATTTAAGAGTACACACTGAACTCAGACTGATGAAACTATACTGCCAGATTCTGATAAAAGTGTTTAGTTCTAACCAACAATGAGAATCTTTGGCTATTCATTTTGAATCTCCTCAGTTTGCCCGTTTTATGGACAGATTAATCCTTGGTCTCTCTCTCCTCCAACCTAATTGTCATCCCAAAATTCTGTGCTTTAAATAAAACTCTTCATTACTGGTCTGAAAATAACTGGAAAAATTCATATTTCACTCTAGTTTCCTAATATACTACAAAGACACTACCTGTAGTACAAGACTGTAATTGTATACAGTCAAGTACAGCTGGAAAAAAAGGTAGAGGGGTACACAGAAACCATGCTTCATTCCATGGTTGATCAATTCTTATAGATCTTACAATAATGAATATTTCTTCAGAACCTAAAGACAAACATGTATTGAACTGGTTAAATCTATCCCCAGAGTCTCATGGCCTGGAGATTCATTGAGTAGGTTTAGAGTGTGGGCCAGAGATTTGGTTTTTTGTTGTTGTTGTTTTTTTGCTTGTTTTTAACTTTTTTATTGTATAGCATAACATACACACAAAGCAAAGAAATAAAAAAGAAATTTCAAAGCACTATTCAACAAGCAGTTACAGGGTAGATCCCAGAGATTGTCATGGGCTACCATAAGATCCTCTCAGATTTTTCCTTTTAGCTGCTCCAGAATATAGGAGACTAGAAGACTTAAATATTTTTTTATCATCACAATCGACTTTTTTTTTTTGAAAAATAACATATATACAAAAAAGCAATAAATTTCAAAGAACTGTACCACAATTAGTTTAGAACATATTTCAGAGATTGACATGGATTACAATTCCACAATTTTAGGTTTTTGCTTCTAGCTGCTCTAAGATACTGGAGAATAAAAGAGATATCAATTTAATATTCAGCATTCATATTTATTTGTTAAGTCCTATCTTCTCTGTATAACTCCACCATCACCTTTGACCTTTCCATCATCGCTCTCTTTAGGGGTGTTTGGGCCATGGCCACTCTAACTTTTTCATGTTGAAAGGGTCTGTCACTAATATGGGGGAGGGAGATGGAACTATCTGATGTTATGGAGAGACTGAGCCCTCTAGGTTTCAGGACTTACCTGGTTCAGGGACCCATCTGGAGATTGTAGGTTTCTGGAAAGTTACTCTAGTGCGTGGAATCTTATATATTGCCCTAGGTGTTCTTTAGGATTGGCTGGCGTAGTCCTGGTTGTGGTTTGGCAGGTTATGATAGGTAGCAAGGTCTACCTGAAGCTTGCCTAAAAGCAACCTCCAGAGCAAACTCTCAATTCTATCTGAACTCTCTCTGCCAATGATACTTTATTAATCACACTTCTTTTCCCCCTTTTGGTCAGGATGGAATCGTTGATCTCACAGTGCCAGGGCCACATTCATCCCTGGGAGTCATCTCCCATGTCGCCAGGGAGACTTTCACACCTGGATGTCATGTGCCACATAGGGGGGAGGGTAATGATTTCACTTGCAGAGATGGGCTTAGAGAGAGTGAGGCCACATCTGAGCAACAAAAGAGGTCCTCCAGAAGTTACTCTGCATGCCTACAGGTAGTCTAAGCTTCTTTGCTACCTACCATAAGCTTCACAAGAGTAAGCCTCAGGGTCAAGGGCAAGGACTATTGATTTGGGTGTCCCTAAAGTTTGACACAGTATCAGGGGATTTAATATTAAATTAAATTTAATATTAATATTAATATTAATATTAATGGTAAGGTTTAATATTAAAAGTTCCATATTCTTTCTCCCATCTCTCAAGGGACTTTACCCATACTTTTTGATTATTTGCTTAATATACTCTAGGATGTATCCAGGCATTACACTGAGCTATACAGGATTAAAGGACCTCTTTCTTATTTGGGGCTCACTGTGTTTCAATTGTTCAAATGAGCTATAAAGATAGGCTGAGTTACATTATGTGCTACAGAAAATTTCAATTCCAGACCAAACAAACCTTTCTTCCTTTGGTCTCAAAGAGTATGTATGGTTCTAAAATACAGACACTGTCTTCCTTCCCCTGTGTTTTGAATTACTTTAACCCCAACCTGTTCGGCTTCATTCTTATCCCTAAATATCAGGTTATATATATATATATATATATATATATATATATATAAACAGCCTCTCAAGATCCAAAAATAATAATTTGAGTGTGAGCCAGAGATTTGTTTTTGTTTTTTTGTTTCCATTTTCAGACACCATACATTGTTGCCTGGCTATGGACCCTATGAAAAAAAAAACAGAGCTAAACATAAAGAACATATACTTAAAAAATTTTTAGAAAATTAGGGCAAGGAAAGAGGAGGAAAATTTGCTCATTACAAGCATACCTCAGAGACACTGATGATTTAGTTTCACACTACCATGATAAGGAGAATATCACAATAAGGTGAGTCACACAAATTTTTTGGTTTCCCAATGCATTTAAGTTATGTTTACAATATACTGTAGTCTAAGAGTGCAATAGCATTATGCTAAAAAAATATTCTGTCTAAAAAAATAAATATCACTGATATGTACACTGAACGTATCTTAATTTAACAATACTTTTTTGCTAAAAACACTGACTGTTATCTGAGCCTTTAGAGTCACAATCTTTTTGCCAGTGGAGGGTCTGGCCTCGATGTTGATGGCTGCTGACTGATCAGGGTGGTGGTTGTTGAAGGCTGGAATGGCTGTGGCATTTTCTTAAGATAACAATGAAATCTGCTGCATCACGTGACTCTTTCACAAAAGATATTTTTGTAGCATGCGATGCCGTTGAATAGCATTTTACCCAACTTCTTTCAAAATTGGAGTTAATCCTCTCAAAGCTTGCCACTGCTTTATCAGCTAAGTTTATGGAATAAAATAAATCCTTTGTTGTCATTTCAACAATGTTCACAGCATCTTTACCACAAGTAGATTCCATCTCAAGAAACCACTTTCTTTGCTCATTCATAAAAAACAACTCCTCATCCACTAATGTTTCCTCATGAAATTGCAGCAATTCAATCACCACTGAGGTGCCACTTCTAATTTTAGTTCTCTTGCTATTTTCGCATCTACAGTTATTTCCAGCACTGAAGGAAGAACCCCTCAATGTCATTAAGGAGGGTTGAAATCAACTTCTTCCAAACTCCTGTTTATGTTGCTATTGTGACCTCCTCCCATGAATCACAAATGTTCTTAATGGTATCTATAATGATGAAACCTTTTCAGAAGGTTTTCAATTTCCTTTGCCTAGATCCAACAGAGGAATCACTATCTATGGCAGCTACGGTCTTATAAAATGTATTTCTTAAATAATAAGACTTGAAAGTTGAAATTACTCCTCTGATCAATGAGCTCTAGAATAAATGTTGTGTTAGCAGACATGAAAACAACTCATCTTGTTGTACATCTCCATCAGAATTCCTGGGTGACCAGATGTATTAATGAGCAGAAATATTTTAAAAGGAATCCTTTTCACTGAGAAGTAGGTCTCAACAGTGGGCTTAAAATATTCATTAAACCATCTTGTAAACAGATGTGCCGTCATCTAGGCACAGGCAGAGTAGATTTCACATAATTCTTAAGGATCCTAGGATTTTCAATACGGTAAATGAGCATGGCTTCAACTTCAAGTCACCAGCTGCATTAGCCCTAACAAGACAGTCAGCCTGCCCTTTGAAGTTTTGAAGCCAGGTATTGACTTCTCTCTAGCTATGAAAGTTGTAGATGGGATCTTCTTGCAATGTAAAGCTGTTTTGTCTACAACGAAAATCTGTTGTTTAATCTAGCCACCATCATCAATTCTCTCAGCTAGATCTTCTGGATAGCCTGCCACAGCTTCTACATCAGCACTTGATACTTCACTTTGCACTGTTATGTTATGGAGTCAGCTTTCTCTCTCAAACTTAATGAACCAACCAACCACTGCTAGCTTCAAACTTTTATTCTCCAGCTTCTTTACCTCTCTTTCATTCACGAAATGAAAGAGAGGATAGATCCTGGCTTAAGAGAATGTTGCAGTTGGTCTGATCATCCATCTAGACCATAAAACCTTCTCCATAGCAACAAGGCTATTCCGCTTTCATATCATTCATGCATTCATGAGAGCAGCACTTTTAATTTCCTTCAAGAACTTTCTCTTTGCATTCATAACTTGGCTAATTGTTTGACATCAAGAGGTCCAGCTGTTGGCCTATCTTGGCTTTCAAGATGCCTTCTTCACTAAGCTTAATCATTTCTAGCTTTTGATTTAAAGTGAGAAACATGGCTCTTCCTTTCACTTGAACACTTAGAGGCCATTGTAGCACTAACCGGCCTAATTTCAAAATTGTTGTATCTAAGGGAACTGGGAAGCCCAAGAAGAGAGAGAGAGCTGAGGGAGCCGCCAGTCTGTGAAGCAGTCAGAACACACACATTTATTAAGTTCACGGTTCTTATATATGGGTACAATTTGTGGCAACCCAAAACAATTACAATAGTAATATCGTAGATCAGTGATCACAGATAACCATAACAGATAAAATAATAATGAAAAGGTTTGAAATATTGCAAAAATTACCAAAACACGACGTAGAGATACGAAGTGAGCACATACTGTTCAGAATAAATGGGGATGACAGACTTGCTCAACACAGAGTTACCGTGCCATCAATTTGTAAAAAAAAAAAAAAACTAGTATTTGTGAAACATAATAAAGTAAAGAAGTACAATAAAATGAGGTATGCCTGCATAAGAATTAATATAGTTTCTCTGATCAAGCTTTATGTTTAGTTCTGAACTTCCTGGTACCCAGAGTGAAAAACAGACATCTCAATTATAGACCCCTCACTAAAAAGGAGATAGCACACTAGCTTCCCCAAAACAGAAACTTTTTTCCTTGTAGGGAACTTCCAAGTTTCCAATCAGTCCAATTCTGCTTTTAATATAGGGCATCTACAATTTGTTTGAAGAAAAGGTTCTGTGGCTTAAAACAAGGAAAAGCTTTATAAGAAAAAACATTAATCAGGTCCAATTTTTTTACTTCACAAATAAAAAGATAACAGGCCAACAAAATTAATAACTCCCTACCATTATATGGCTATCAAGCAGCTTTATGTCTTACTCAATTATAGTTTTAAGTAATTTTTAGCAGGGTTTCTTAAATTCTTAAATAGTAATTTCTATTTAATACCAAGAATAGACCTATGTCAGCTCTGAGAAAAAAATTAGTAAACTGATGAAGCAAACCTCCTAATAGTTTGACTTGATACTCTTTTTTCCATCTCCTACATGAAGCTTTATACATGTAGGGGATGATCCAACAGAAAATTTCCACCCTTCTGAACTACCCAAGGGCGCAAGAGAATTATAAGTTCACAGATGTTAGCTCTGCAGCAGACTGACCTATTCAGCTGTCAAGTCAGCCAATCTGCAGAAACCAAATTTTCTCCAGCATGTAGGTCCAAACAACAGTAATTTGCTAAGGAAGGGGGAATCACTCTAGATAAATTCTCACTGCAGCAGAGATCTTTACTTCACAATCAGCAAAATTCTAAAGAAAAGCACTAGAGAAACTAGCTATAAATATTAATGTAAAAAAATCTGTCCTGAGCAACAAGATGCATGCTAAAACCACGATATATGTTTTGCTACCTTACTGTTAAATTCCACTCAGTTTTTATTTTCACCCTTCTTCACTTCAAACCTAGGTGTGACTTTCAGCACACTTCTTCCTCAAAAAAGTGGATCAAATACAGTAAAGACAAAATTTGTGAAAGAAAAATAAATGTTTATGTAGATAATGTGTGTAATTTCAGACTCTGATGAAATTACAGTAATCTATTTCTCAAAGAAAGTCAAATTCATGATTAAATTAAAAAAATACTTGTGACCTTTGTAAGTTAAAAGAATGTCACTGATCACCGATGAAAACTTTTAATATGCTCCTTAATATTTTAAAGAGAGAAAATGTAGTTTTTTAGTGTTTTTTTTGGATCTCCTCATAGTTTGGCATATGGGATTTCCAAAGGAAATGCAAAATGATGTACTGGAATTTACAGAGTAGATGACAGTAAAAATGGTCAACAATTCAAAAATTATTTTGCTTTTAAAAGCAGTTCTCCTCTCCCATATAAAAGCAGTTAACATATTTTACTAAATAATTAAGATCATAAAGAAAATCAACAAGTTAATCAATAAGTTGGTTATTAAAAATAACCACTAATAATAAGTTAATTTAATACATCAACAAAATGTATACCTGCAAAATCTAAATTTTAAAGTGGTACTAGGAGTTCTTTACATGCCTACTCAGTATTGTTACCATAAAGCTCATTAGTTCTTTCTTTTTTTCCTGGCTTTTAAAAAAGGGAACTCAATAAGTTGCCAGTATACAGCTCTAAGGCCAAGAATGTCCCAACCAAAGTAAGTTTATAAAAACGTCCAAATTAAGGCACCAACAAGAGGCCACCTCTACTCAGGAAAGGCTAATGAAGTTCAGGGCCTTCCCCTCCACTGGAAAGGCACATAGTGAGCATGTGTGCTTCTTCTCTAGGCCCCTTCTCCACGAAGGTTCCCCAGGAGCATTCCCTTTGATCTCCAAAGGTCACTGGGGGGTGGACTCTGTAGTTCTTGTGTCTCTGTTGCTCTTGTCGTTCTTGTGACTCTGCTCTGTTGCTCTCCCGTTGTTCTGACGCTTTCTCTAAAACGCTTCCTTCCTCAAAGAACTCTAGTAAACTAATCAAGACCCGGAATGGGTGGAGTCACATCTCCCTCTAACAAAAGGTTAATAGCCACAATCAGTTAAGCCATATCTCCATGGAGATAACCTAATCAAGTTTCCAAACTCCATTCAGGAGTTTGGATCAGGACAATCCCGCTCTCCCCAAAAACAGCCTTGGGATTCTCCGTTAGTCCTGCTGGCTCCTACTCCCTGCATCCCTCCTGTCCCTAAGGAGGCAAGACTGCAGGCACCCCAATGCAGAGTAACAGGTGAGCCCATCCTGCTGGCCACTTTCAAATGCCTAGCCAGCTCATTAGTTTCAAACATTTTTCTCCAAAAACGAATTCCCTTTTATGTAGATGTATACCACTACATAATGACATTTCCTTAAAACATTTCTTTCAAGAGTAAAATAATTTTCAAATAGTAAACACATACTCCTTAATTACACCAACAAGCAAGAAAAAACTGAGAGGCAAAATCAACCTGAAGGGGTGACCGGAGAAAAGAACACATAAATAATGAACTGGTGTCTCGTCAGAACCTCTCTGTCAGATATTAGAATCTCAAGTTAGAATCTTTTTAGGAATTTAATAATTTGCTGTTCAACATAATGTATAAATATTTATTTTACTGCAGCCCCCTAAACATTGTTCTATATCACAAAAAGAGTTTGCCTTTATGTGGTAGTGATACAATATTTAATTGCCAAGCAATCTGTTACTGTTTTCTTTAGTGAGCTACTGTTTTACTTTCTCAAAACTAATAAATGCTGTAATTATAATCACAAGAGGCACAAAGGAAAACAGCAAAATTCACCTTTGTTACTGTTTTTGTTTTCAAACTTCCATTCTCCACAACACTGAGGTCCAGTGTGCCATCATCCTTACTTCCTATAGCTTTGAGTCCTTGCAAAAGTATATCTCGTAAATTTTGATAATGAGGTTTTTCAGTATAGCCCAGAAATTTTACTGTTTCCATGTATTTGGCAATTTCATCTGAAAGGATAAAACAGTTATTTTGCAATATTTTTTAAATTCAACATATTAATCTCTTAATCTAAGAAAATACTCCAAGGTTATAGTTAAATTAGAACACAAATGTACAACACCATGTTAAAATATGTACTTATTTTTTTCAATCATTTCTTCAATTAAAAGTATACTTTTGAACTCAGGAATTACCAGATTAATAAAAAAAAATATGTTGAAATAACAATGTAAAAAAAAATGTATGTACTTGTGGGCGATATTAAGACAGAACACATTCACAAGATGTAAATATGCATAAAAATAACTGCTGTAGTTTTAAAGCTCTAAAAGAGCATGAAAGGACTCAGAATAAAGACTGTGAAAATAAACTGTCCTTACATACTATGAGTATCATAGCTAATAACTGTTTGGTATGGAAGCTATTAATCCTATCAAAAAGGCTGCATTCTTTGTGTAAACAAGAAATAAGAGACCAAAAATAGGTCAGAGAAAGGATAGAGAAGCAAAGCCTAGTTTTCCTGCAAAAAAGCCCACTTCTGAATAATAAAAGGTTTGCTGTACATTTGAGGCATAGCCACATCTATAAAAAGAAATCTTACTAGTCAAGATCAACACTTCTCAACATTCAAAAATCATCTTTAGGCTAACGGGTCACACATGTCTATCTCCAGTCCAGAACTTTCCCCTGATTTTCAGACTGTAGATCTACTGCCTCAAATATCAGCTCTTAGATGTCTAATTATGATCTCAAGCCCCAGCAAGTTCAACTTCAATCTCCTGACCTACCCCCTTAAAACCTGCCCACTGTGGTTTTCCCCATCTCACTTCCTAAGAATTCCATCCTATTCAAGCCAAACATCTCAGAGTCAGTCATCCTATGATCCTCTCTTCTTCTTATACTCCACATCCAACACATCAGTAAATGTTGTGTTACTTATATATCTGCAGCTAATCATTCAGGTATTTAATAAGCACCCACTGTATATCCAGTGCTATTTTAGATACCTGGGATATACAGTGAAAAAAAGAGACAAAATCTCAACCTACTTCATCTGATAAGGGGATCTACAAAAAGTTCTAAAGTAACATCATCACGTACGGTAAAATATGAGGACATTCCTTCTGAGAGAGAAAAACGGAAAGAATGGCCAATTGCACTATTTCTATTCAGTACAAAATAAAAGAATTGTATGATTTTAGCCAGTACAATAGGCAAGAAAAAGATGTCGCAGGCATAGAGGTTGAGTGAAGATGCAAAATAGTCTTTAATCACAAACAACATGATTGTGTATACAGAAAATCCTAAGGAATCCAGAACTAATAAGTAGATTCAGCAAAGTCACAGGATACTAGGTAACAACAATTCATTCTATTTCTAAATACTAACTACAAATAACTGGAACATGAAACTAAAAAAAAGCTTACAATAGTATCTTAAAACATCAATTACTTAGCAACAAATATAATGAAAGATATGCAAGATGGCTAAAGAGAAAACTATAAAACAATTGAGAGAAGTTAAATGAGACCAAATTAAATAGTGCATATATTATTGGAGATTATAACACTAAATATCATGAAGATGTCAGTTCTCTCCAAACTTGACGACAGAGTCAGTGCAATCTCAAAGTTTCAAAAAACTTGGGGAACAGGGGGATCTGACAAGGTGATTCAGAGGGCCAAGAAAGCAAAGTAAGGTTTAGAGAACAACGGTACAAGTCAGTACAGCCCAAGAATAGGCAAAGAAGAGTTCAGAAAGAGATCCACACATATAATGACCCTTGATTTATGAAAAAGGTGGCACCATAGGGAAAGAATGACTTTTTACAAAAAAGATTGCTGGGTCAATCCCTTTCCATATAATATACAAAAAATTTCAGGTAGACTATATATATCTTCATGTGTAAATGGCAATCTATAATTGCCAAAAAGTAGAAACAACCCAACAGCAGAATAGATAAATTATGGCATATAAATACACGGATACTGTAAAGAAATGAAAATGAACAAACTACTGCTAAACATACAAGAATGGGGATGAATTGTACAAATATAATGTTAAATGAAAGACAAAGACACCAAAGAAGTAGAAATTAATGTCATGGGGGCAGTGATTTTTTTGTTTTGTTTACTGTATTATTCCATTTCTATAAAGTTCAAAAACAAATCGTTGGTGTTAGAGGTAAGGCTACTGATTCCTTAGGCCAGGAAGAGTAGTGATTTGTAGGAGGCACAAGGGGATTTTTGAAGAGCCAATAATATTTCATTTATTGATGTGGTTGGTATGTTGCAATTTTAAATATCCTAAGGTCAGGGTAGACTTTCCTGAGAGGGAGACAACTGACCAAAGTCTTGAAAAGACTTTAAAAACATCCATCCTGTGTGGTGCACCCATGGCAGAATTCTCGCCTGCTATGCCTGAGACCAGGATTTGATTGCCAGAGCCTGCCCATGCCAAAAAAGAAAAAGAAAAAGGCATATCCATCCTTTATATTTCGAAATACCTCTACTTCTCCCTTGCTTGGATTAATATAGTAGCCTCTCCTTGCCTCCTGCTGCCCTTGCCTGGCTCCCTTAGCAGAATTTCCTTAAAACAGAACCTGGAGAGATTCCCCTTATAGACAGATACTTTATCTCACTTTTCTGCTCCACACCTTCCACTCTTATTCAAAGTAAAAGCCCAAAGCCTTTACAATGGTCTGAGTGATGCATTCCTCAAACATACCAGGCACGTAAGTTCTTCTGCCTAGAACACTCTTCCCCAGACTTCCACATAGCCTGCTCCCTCATTTCCTTCATACAACAGCTCTAAAGTCACCATATCAGGGAGGCCATCTCTGGACAACCCAGTTAAAATATCAATCCTCATCCCCAACTTATTCCCCACCCCATCCCCAAACACCCTAATTCTGTTTTCTGCTTTCTTTTTTTTTTTCATAGTACTAAACATACAATAAACTATAAAATTCACTTATTTATTTACTAGCTATCTCTCCCAACTAGAATGTCGGCTTCATGATTTTTGTTTTTCTCTGATGTGTCCCCAGTGCCTAGAACAATCCCTGGTGCATAGTAAACCCTTAACAAATACTAGTTAAATGAATGAATAAAATTTGGTTCAGGAGATAACTGAATGAGGCTCAAGTATTAATTTAGCCCTCCTTTGAAAAGGAGCATGCTTTTTTTTTTTCATGAGAACAGATTTTCGTACAATGGTTACACTTACAAATACCTAAGTTCTTACAGTAAGAGATGTTCCAGGGATATCAAGGCTTTATACTCCTAGTAAACAAAATCCCTATGAACATTTAAGAAATAGTTTCCTACCTGGTTTGTTTTTCTCAGGAAAACATTTGTCCATCAAACCTGCAATATTTTCTCTGTATCTGTTAAAAATTAAAGAATGAATCATTGTTTGAAGCTTGATGCCATGAAATATTATTAATATTTGGTAACAGTAAACAGTGAACTAAGCAGCACTGTGCTCTATCATAAATGCTTACATTTTATTCTAAAAATAAAACATCAAGGTACCAAGTATCTTTCTTCTTTCTATATTAATATCAATTAAAACCACAATTCTCTTCAAAAAGCTAATTAAAAAATGTTTGCCTTATCAAGATTTTGCCCAAAATATTGTGTTTTTCTTTACCTAATTTTGGAATCTCTAACATAGTTAGGATCTTTCAAATTATCTTCCCAAGGAAGACAGCCACTGAGCCATTGGATCATGCAATAACCAAGTATTTCCAAATCACCCCGTCTTGAGGGGGCTACAAATAAAAAAGAAGCAGATTAGGCATACTGAAATAATTTGTAAGGTGTAATTGCAAGTATACATAAAGCAATAAGGTAAAACAAGCAACTCTAGAGTTTATTTATCATAAAATTCTGATTGTATTTAATAAAAGTATTGAACTCTGGGTAGTATCAAAGAAATAACTAAGCTAAAATTAAATTGGTAAATTTTAGGGTTTCAAACAAGAGATTATGAGTCTAGGAAATGAATTATAAAACAATATATTTAATATTGCCCTTGGAAAACTGGAAGACATTTAAAATACTGTAAGCTATTAAAAGTTCCAGAGACCTGGGTCTTTTAGATCCCTCCTTAGTGCTGAGCACAGAAAAGAGAAATAGTCAGTGAAGAAACAGACTAACCTAATGGTGACAAAATAACAATATAATATTTTATAGTAGTTGTAGCTACATAAGCAACTTTCCAGCATTAAAAAATAAATATAGCATTCTGATAAAATTAACTGAAATCAAAAAGAAATCCTCATTGTAGATGACTAAATACCTTCACTGCTAAAACCTTGGTTATCTTTGAAGGGTGGAAAGGGAAGACAGAAAAACTTAAGGGGGCCCTGTTATTTACAATTTTAGAAGTCTAACCTTTTTATCCCACTCTACGTGGCCCCTTCAATAAATTATTCATTTCATTACTTACTTATGCAGAACTAAGAATCACATTGGAATGAGAGTGTGAAAATGTAAGTGGCGTATTTCTCATTTAGCTACTGTTTACATACCCACGCCATTATGTGCATCGATACTGGTGAATTCAAGAGTGCCATCGTGACATCTTTTAGGGTCTTCTCTGTATTCCTTATGGACTCCTTCTGGACAGTATCGATAAGCAAGGCCATAATCTACCAAGTAAACCTATAAATGTCCAAGTACCAAGACAAATTAACTCAAAGGATTGCCCATATACCTCCTTTAAAGCTCAGAAATGAGGGTAGATAAACCTACAAGGTAACACCAAAGCACTCAAAAGTGTAAGCCATTGCAAATTGCAAAAGGCATTTCCTTTTTTTAGAGAAATGGTAAATGACCATGTAGCTATACTCTAGATAATACCACTTTGCATATTTTTTAGACAATTATGGGTTATACCTATCATTAATATCTTCTCTTCAACTTGAACAAGGATTATAAATCTTGTACTTTTTCTTAGACAGTCTAAAATAAAATTGGGCAAAGAATAAACCCTCAATACTTGTTGCTTGACATCAATGACCACTTTTCACACAGAAAAGCACACTGAATACAAGACTGCTAACTGAGTTAGGTGATACATCAGTTATCTTCTATTTCTGTTTCCTCCCTTATAAATGATCAAATATCAATTTACATACTTCATTAGAAGTAACTGTGCCAGTTTGAAAGGATGTATGTACCCTAGAAAATTCTAATCCCATTTTATAAATCCAGCCATTTCTTCTAATCACTATTCAGTACTATATGTTTAAATCTGTAATTAGATCATCTCCCTGGAGATGTGACTCAATCTAGAGTGGTTGCTAAATTGGATTATGTGGAAATGTGTCTCCACCCACTCCGGTGGGTCTTGATTAGTTTGCTGGAATCCTATAAAAGAAGAAACATTTTGGAGAATAGGGGAGATTTGGAGAGAGAAACCACAGCACTGCAAAGCAGAGACTCCACCAGCCAGAGAGTTTTGGAGATGAAGAAGGAAAATGAGTTTTGGAGATGAAGAAGGAAAATACCTCCCGGGGAGCTGGAAAGGAACCTAGCAGATGACACGGTGTTTGCCATGTGCCCTTCCAGCCATGAGAGAAACCCTGACTTGTTTGCCATGTGCCTTCTCACTTGAGAGATAAACAGTGAACTTCATCAGCCGTCTTGAACCAAGGTATCTTTCCCTGGATGTCTTAGATTGGACATTTTCTATAGACTTGATTTAATTGGGACATTTCCATGGCCTGAAAACTATTAACTTGCAACTTATTAAATTCCCCTTATTTAAAAGCTATTCCGTTTTTTGATATATTGCATTCCAGCAGCTAGCAAACTAGAACATGTACATATAGGTCTTATTAGCATAAAAAAAAGCTAAGAAATTTGGTTTTCTTCTATTCCATAGCCCATACATTATTGCATCTCTGTATCTGGGTAACATATATTTGTCTCACAACTGTGTACCTTTGGTAACATAAAAGAACTGAAGTGAAAATATGGGGCTGGATCTAGCCCATACGTCCAAAATAATCTAATCCAAAAAGTAATCTAATCAAAAGCGTATGCCCAAAGAATAATAGAATTGTAAAATTTTCATACAAAAAAATGCAACATATTTTAGTCAACTAGAAACTGAAATAAGTTGCATTTTTATGTCTCACAATGTGCATTTCCAATCTATTTCAATTAATGAAATCTTATCATTCAGATTCTTACCTACTTTTTGTTTTTTTTAACCTAAAAACACTACAACAAGATGGCTGAAAAGGGCTGAGATGAATTTTGTGCTTGTTTTTAAGATTTCTCCATTAACATGCTACAATATCACAACCATCTTCTGTATTAGTTATATAGATCCTCATAATCCCCATAATTCATCACCCAAGATGGTGGAGAGGGGAACAAATATGTGAGATGACAGAAACAGATAAGGCAGTCAAAAGAAAACGGGGGAGAGGGGAGCAAATATATAAGATGACAGAAACAGAAAAGACAGTGAAAAGAAAAAGGAAAATTTAACAGGAAGTTAGATAGGTTTGAGAGGAAGAAAAATGACATATGGAGTACTGATAAATAATAATACAATAATCAAAGTACCCATCTCATTTAAAATGTTTAAATCTTCATTATGTAACATCAAATAAGAAGTGAAACATAACACAAGCCAGATTAAGTACAATGACCCTACTATGAGTGGTCAATGAAACACTACTTTTACCAAAATCATGAAAACAGCTACAGGAAAATTATATAGATCCCTTTACTGCAAATAAATTGACCCAAGTAAAGGTATAACATTAGCTTTTCTCCTTTCCTAGGAAAGTAAAAGAAGTAGAAAGGGAGTGTAATAAATGAAAAAAGACATATTTGAATTCCAAATACTAAGGATATACAAATTTAGACAGCTAAGATATTTCTGTAAACCAACTGATCTGAATAATCAACATGTTAAAGACCAAATTTTCCAAGTAACAGAACACTTACATTTGATGGATTTCTTGAACAAAGGAAATAAAAAAACTGACAAAGCAGACAGGCAAACATAATTCATTGGTGCACTATATAATTTTAAGCTTCCACCCCCAAATAGCTATTTGAAATTCATTTTGTATCACAAGCACTTCTCCCGAATATTATTTAGGGCAAAATAGCCAACTTGATAAAGTGCCAACAAATTGTATCAAAAATGTAGAATGTTAACTAGATAAAAGTGTCAAAAAGAAATATTATTATTACCATATCTACTTCAAAAAGTAAAACTTCTGCATGGGTTCAAAAGTTCGAAGCCACCATATTTGTTTTCAGACAACAGGTTTTAAGTAATAGAAATTAAAATTACAAAACTACCTGGTCAGGATTCCTGTAGCTCAGAAGAAGATTTGAGGCCTTGATATCTCCATGTACATATTCATGCTCATGGATATATTCCAGAATATCCAGCTATGAAAGTGTATCATACAGAATAAATTAATGCAATACCTGACACCAACCAGCAGAGGACCAAGTTTTAAAACAAACTAGCCTTTAGCATATTAAAAACAATTTTTAAAAAACTAGAACGCAGTTCACATACAATTCTTAAGCTTAGCTGTAAAACAGTCTTTCGAGAAAACCTTTTGGCATTTGCTTCGTATATTTTCTGAAGGTCACTCCCAAAGCGATCCATTATCATAAACCTGTAACTGAAGCCAAACAAGAAAAGATCAAAATATAGCTCAGGAAAACCTACTTTACAATGAGAATCGCCCTTACAAAGTAATTTTCTCAAGGCAAGGTATAGTAAGAAAGTATTCTAAAACAATAAACAATTGAAACAATATCTGCCAACCAGAAATTTCAAGAGTTGAGAGTGCTTTCCTCTTCTGCTTTTTACCTCGAGGGAACTCTTCTTGGTTCAGCTAGTTACATGAGACAATTTTCAATTTGAGGTAATGCCCACAGAGAGAATCCAACTGATTCATCACAGCAAAAATAAAATAAGAAAGAAAATTTTAAAAGAAAAATAAGAATGATACCACTGATTTTTCTCCTAAAGTTAATTTATGTTTCTGGATACTAGTTTCCTTTTTGTAACTGTTTTTTTTTTTTTCTATTTTTAAGGTTTATTTTAACATTTTTGCAGTATTAACATTCTGTTAAAACCAAGACAGAGTTAAGAGAAGCTGCAACAATAGCTCAATTCAATAAAATTACTTAAATGATGTAAAAGGATTGTACATTAAACACTTGGTCAAGATTGGGGGAAAAACAAATAACCTGGGGAAATGAGAGAATTTTTGTTTTTGCCACAAACCAACTATGTCACCTTGCCCAAGTCAGATTACTGCTCTGAACCTCAGTTTCTAAAGGAGCAAAATAGGCCTCATGCATTCTAAGGTCTCTTTTAGCACTCAAATTCTGTGACTCAATAACCATATGGCATACATTTCAGTATAGACTGAGAAGCATCTTCTAGTTGCAGTGACACAGTTCAGCTTTTTACTCTTGAGGATTGCCTTTTGTCTTCAAGACTTTCCCAGATTCCTCTCATCTGGTTAAATTATTTACATCAATATAAACTAAGATGATACCAAAATATACTAAGAGATCTCCCAATGGGGATCAGATTAATAATGACCATCATCATCACAACAGCAGCTAGCATTTATTGATTCCTTAATATGAGCACAGAATGATTCTGGGTACTTTAGGTGTATTACCACATTTAATCCTCACCTCAACCCTATGAGGTAGATGCTCCTATTATCCCCATTTTATAGCAGAAGAAACTGATGAGAAGTAATTTGTCCATCAGTAATAGTAAGTGGTAGAACAAAGCTTTTAACCACTACAGCATTCCTATTAAAATAAATAAATGTCAGTAGGACACAAAAATCCACTCCTACTTTCTAGACTACTATGATAAAAATACAATATGACAAGTTCAACTGGGAAGTAAGAACTACATTAGAAGACAAAATTCTGAATATATAATTCAAGATTCAACCCATTTTTTAACTAGAAGAGAATCAGAGTTCATCTCACCTAAACTTATGTTTTATTAAAACAACCAAGTCCATGGAGATAAAGTTCTTTGTCCAAAGCTATAAAACTAACTAACAGCAAAATGTATTTATTCATGTAAAAACAACATATATAGAACACCAGTTAAAATAAGTCTTGTGCTTGGTGCCTAGGATAAAGATAGGAATAAAAATGATTAAGCCACAGTCTCTATACTCAAGTAACACACAGTACAGTGGAGAAAGAGACACAAAGAAGTACAGCCAAATGTGTCAAACCATACCTAAAGGATGCCACAGTGCAAGGGAAGGGTAGACTGATGAAGCTGTGCAAGTCCCAGGAGGTTTCAATAGGACTTCTAATATCCAGGCCAATGCTTTTTCAATATAACTGCTAGATAACATAGCTTAACAATCTAAAATTTTGCCTACAAAATTAACCGCAAACTACATGTAAACCACCTGTGACCACAGTACACTGAGGCGGCCTTCTCTCACAAGATTTCTCAGTACCGTGATCTCTCAGCAATAAAGGAACAATATTTTTTAATTCTTGTTACTCTTTGTATAATAGATTTCGAAAGGGTGAGGGGTGAGGGATGAGACTAAGCACATATATACATGCTTGCTTTCACAATTAAGAGGTATATGTGTGTGATTATTTTAAAATAATATATAGGCAACACAAATATAAACTCTGCTGACAGTTTGAAACAGAACTGAAACACAACTGTTTAATTCAACATGGGATCTGTTAATGAATCATATGAAGTAGGTCTTTGTTTTTATTCAGAGATCACCCCACCATTATTCTAAACAATCCCTTAATCTTCTTACCATTTCTAATTCATAAACAGTAACCAAAACCTGATTTCATAAATTGCACAGAAATTTTTACTGGAAAAATAGTTCTACCACTGAGTAGAAAAATGGAAAGTTATCTCTGAATTACTTCTCTAAAGTAAAACTTTCAATGGATACTTTCCTGGAGAGTTAGACAAAATGGTGCAAATAGTGAGAAAATTAAAATCAGTATAAATTGTAAGGATAGTAGCTAACATTATTTGGCCCCAACTCCCTCTTCTGAGCAATACATAAAAAAAGTTTCAGGGAAAAGTAAGAGATTCCAGTAGGGGAAGAGGGCTGAAAGAATATACTATCTATTTCTATATTTTGTTACAGCTACAATGACCATTTTAAAGAGCTCCAACCTAAAATGTAAATCAATACCTTAAAAGTGATTAATGCTCTCCCTTTGGAGGCAAGACTTCTGGCCACCTTATTTTATAGAAGAAACAGACTGAGAAATAGGGTCACCAGTAGTAAATGTTGAGTTAAAAGTTAAACTCACATCTGTCTGGTTCCAGAATCACTGCACTCTGTGGCATCCTCTGATCCATGCTGGGGGAAAGTTCTCTCCTGATGTTTTCCTATGTTTTCTTACAGGGTCAACCTTTGATCCCCACACTCTCTCTGGGCCCTGGGTGCTCCAAAGGAGCCAGACACACAGTGCTTCTTTTTGTTGGCTAAGTGATCATAAAATAGGTGATAAGAAATGTGCCAACAGCGATGGCAACTTTAAGAAAACTCATCAGTCCTGACCAGGCAAACGAAGAATACCAGTAATAACAACAGTGATTACGATGATGGGTGCAATTAATATCCACTGAACACTTATTATGGCCAGAGAATCTCCCTTACAACTTACATGTTTTCATTTCATTTTACTAATCCAATAAGGAAACTTGAAAAACAGAAAGTAACTAGTGCAAGAGCACACCTGATGGAGTTAAGTATAATCTAGTGCTAGAGTTAAGTTTTATTGTGATACACCGTTATTTTTTAAAAGAACTTTACTGTTGAAATTCCTGAAAGGGGTGGGGACCTAGCAAAACAGTTTTGTTTTGTTTTACACAAAAGGGGCAAAACACAGATTTGAAACCAGGCACTCTGGTTCTAAAATCCTTGCTCTTAACCACTGCTCTATGCTTTTTCTCCAGAAAATCTCATAGAACTATAGAAACTTGTCCCAACAAAATCATAAACAAAATGTAACACACTTCGGGGGGGTGACATACTCCCTAAGAGAGGTATGTATCCTAGGATAAGAACCCAAGCTTGGCTGAGGCATTCCATCATCTTCCCCATAGCCGTACACTTCACTAGGGTAAACGCTGAGGTCACTCTGCCCTTGCCAGTGAGTGGCTGAAGGAGCACTGACAAAATTCTACGACAAAAAACATGCTAAGTTTATCAGAGGACTTCAGAAAAGACTTCCTTGCCAATAAAATAAAACTCATAGGATGCAGTATCATTTTCTTCTGTTGTATACTACGGTTGCATGTGAAGCCTAGATATGGGGCAGTTACCCTAAAAAGATACAGCAGAGAACTAATTATTAGTGGAGAACTGATAGAGAACAAAGCATAAATGAGAAAAGGCAAAGGAGCAAGATAAAAGAATCTGTGCCCTTAAAGATTGCTTAAGATAGTTCAGTCAGTATTTTCCTTTACTTGCAGCTGAAAGCAACCTACCAATATACCCCAAATTCCAAACTTAATCACTCTAAGTCTCAATTACCAGTCTTACTCCATGATGTTCATTTATTCATTCAAATATTCACAAAGTACCTATTGCACATCAAGTGACGAAAATCTCTTCAATTCAGCTATGCCAACAATGTTTTCTCTGCTCTCTGAACCAAGATACATGAGTCAGAATCACAAAATTTGACACCTAAATTGTTCTCTAATTACCTCATAAGTGTCTGTTTTCTCTCACCAGCTAGACAGAAATTTCATAAAGAACAAGGCTCTAATCTTCTATAGGTAGATTACATATTCAAGGTGAAATAAATATCAAATTGAAGCTTAAAGGAGCTTCTTTTTGCATAGTGATAATGCAGCTTTTTGTTTAACTGTTTATTTTTTAAGAACAAAAAAAAAGGCACGTTTAGCTTTGTTCCTACTCGTCAACTGGATCCTGGTCAGTTGATATCACTCTGATTAGCAAGATGTCACCATTCTAATAGGACATCATAATCTGTTGCTATGGAAAACTATACACAAAGGGAGAGATAACATCTTCATATCTGTCATATGTACACCACAGAGCCCAGATGAAGGCTTACAATATTGTAAGTGCTCAGTAAATAATTCTTGATTAAACTAACTAGCCACTACATGCTCAAAATAGGGAGAAGAAAACAAAATATGCATATTTTTACCTTTTTCCATTCTTATCATGTAGACCAGACCCCCAATATTTTGGAACACCCAGGTACTTCAATTTATGGGAACGAATCCATTTCTGAACTACAAGTTAAAATAGATACTTGTCATTGTAATTCTACCATATAGAAAATAATTTTTAAAAGATCATTAAGAACAGATATGTATTTATTCATGCACCAAGATTTCACCTTTATTTATTCATTAAAAAAGAGTATGGTACAACAAATAAATGAAAAGTACTTATAATCTAAGCAATTTTATTAACCTACAAAATTTTGTTTTCCTGCCCTTATAGTATTGTCTCTAAAAATGAAAAATCCGCAAAAAGCATGTTTTGAAAAACCTTCAAAAGCAAAGTACTGTACCTACAATTAATCTCTCTGATTATATAAGTGTTTACTTGCTTACACAAGAAGATTTGGTTTTTACCCCTATCTAAAAGTCTTCCACCAAGAAATCAAGATCCAGGAGAGACAGAAAGACTTGCCTGAGAGAGACTGCCAAGCCTCACACCATCCTATAAAGAGACTCTGGGATTCTGAGAGGGGAGGGGTGAGGAAAGGACAGAAAGGAGCAAAGTAGCTAGAAGAGGCTCTGCTACTTTAATATGCTTTTACTTTTCATGAATTATGGCATCTTCTCAGGTTACATTCTCCAGATTTTAGAAAAATAGTAAGATCTGTAGATCCTTGAAGCACACTCATGGATAGGGTTAATTCTCAATTTTGAACAATATCTTCTAAATCATACATCATTTATAAACTTCAATCTATATATCAATATAGGTAAAATCCTGACATAAACCCATTAAGATATCAGAATTCTTTCATACAACTCCCATTATTTAAATGGAATATATTCATAAAGTAAAAAATATTAAGGAATCATAACATAAGCGCCAATCCACTAGTCTTCCAAACAATAAAAACAGTGATCATTCAAAAAGATTAAGCACATATGAATCCTATTTCTTACTTTGTTCTGGTTTAGCAGCTCGCTGGTAGAACTTTAATTCAGTAAAGAGAGGTCCATTGTCACTGGGTTCCTTAAAAGACATAAATAATTAGTACTAGCAGAAGTTAAAATTACTGAATTATTTTCAATAAATCTTCAAAAGAGACTAATTATCTTTCGAAACAATGTAATTTTGATACTTAGGTTTATTAGAGATTAAGTTAAACTCTTTAAAAATGTTTCAGATATTCTCAGAATAGTCCATAAGCATTCTATTTCTCTCAAGTTTCATTTCTACAAGTGATAAATTATACAAAATCAGATACACAGTTCAGTCTTTGTAGAAGTTTAAGAAAAAAAAATCTTTGAACTAATTTTCATCTTTATTAAGCTTTCTCTTAAGCAAAGATCAGCAACCATGTTCACTGTATCACCAAGGGGCTACAAGACATTTCTGAGATTTAATAAAATTTCATACCTGACTTAACCAACTAGTGACAAAATTCCATTCCTTCTCTGTTTTTCATTGTCATCATATCTAGTTTTTATCAAGACTGGCAGAAGCAGACCTTATCACAAAGAAATGTTCTGGATCTCCAGAGTAAGCAAGCACTGTCCATTTAACTCCATCCTTTCCTTCTGACACTGATTATCATGTTTTTCAAACCAAAGAGCCCTTCAACTAAACTTCCCAAGTGATAAATTAGTCAATAGGAAAATGGAGCTCAATAACAATTGTTTACCACTAACTTTGCTGAGCTACACTCACTTCATATTTTAAGCACATTAACATTTAACACTGATTTGTAAAGAAGCATACATTCACAAAAAGGTACACGTGCAAAAAAACAGGAAACGTCAGCCGGTTGGAAGTTTTAACTGATTAATTTGGAAGGATGGGAAAACCCTTATAATTTTGTGGACTATTTAAATAATAAATTTTGTCTGATTAAAACTGGTTACTACTTATTTAATGTCTGTAGTTGTGTGCTGATTATTATCTTTTCTATTGAGAATCAGAGGAAAAGAGAAAAGGCAGTGGCAACTTGAAGTAAGGAAACATTTCTAAGTTGGCTTTCCTTTTAGAAATAAGGGGGAAAAGTTATTTTGAACAAAACATCTCAGTAACTGGAGTTCAAGGGCTGTGAGACATTAGAAAAGTTGATAAATTAGATCCACTACCTTAACTTAGAGAAAACTTATAAAAGGATGTCACTTTTGGTTACTGGAGATGTCTTTTGTAAAGACTTCTGTATGCTTCTATCTCTCTCTTTTTTTCCTATTCAAGATGCCTGTAACTCCATGAAGGTTAATTTTGTTTCTTCAGGTTTAAGTAAAACCATCCTCTATAGACACAGTTCTAACATCTCAGATTTTTTTTAATTAAAAAAATAGGAGTCCTCAGTTAAACTATTTACAGGATGACGGATCAGCCAATCTGCTGAGCACTTGACAGTAAATGGACAATGCAGATATAACACTTGGGTCAGAACCCAAAAATAAGCTTGCTTTGTCTGTTACAGATAAATAAACTCTTCATCCTGGCCTTGGAAGAATGTATATAGGGCTCAGCATGCCATCAACTTCTTAAGAAGCAGGAGTTAATAAAGCATAATAATGATGCAACAATAAAAATATATAATAAATATACTGAGGTGTGAGTGCCAAATCCCTAATTTGTGAATTTCAGCAATTTCTGTTTCTCCATAACCTGTGGCTCCCCTTCTAGCAGCAATGATTAGTAACTCAGGAATGCTTACAGGCATCTTGTTCTTACTGAGAACAAGCCTTCAAAAGGAGTCACAGAATCACTGTAAGACATGGAGAAGGAAAGGAAATTCAAGAGGAGGGATTTTGATAAAATTAATCTCCAAAGATTAACTTTTGGAATATCTCATTAACATTATTTAGGTTTGAAAGGGATTTTCCTAAGAAAAATCTTGGCTTATTACCATTAGTATAAAATTCTGATTTATTCCATTTCCACCTATGTCGTATCAACTTTAATTTTCAAGTTCTTGAGGCAATAATTTATTAAATTCATAATAATGGGAATCAACCTATATAAATTAAGCTATTGTAATGAAAACTCCACTTTACAATGAAGGCTCTCTGAGATTATGTCATATTTTTTCTAATCCAGTAAGATTCCATTATAACAAAATTAAGGAGCTACTTCCTTGGCATGCACTCTAGCTAAAGCTAGCTGTTTCTGTTGAAGAAAATACCTAAACTCATAACTAAAATTTTATTAACATATTTCAAATCTAAAATACTTTGCCAACTCTATAATAGCCAAGATTTAGAAAAGAAATTGGGATTGACATTTTAACTAGAACTTCACTAAACGTTCTTTTAAAACTTCTAAGTGTCAAAATGAAGATGACAACAGTAAAAAATTAAAATGTGATATATTTCAACGGCACCATCTAAAAGCAACTGGCTGCCATTTAAAATCGAAGCTGTACAAAGTTTCTCCCCCTTACCAAAAAACTATGATATATGAGTTGAAAATTCAGGTCATTTCTTATAACATCAGTGAGGGATGTCAAATGTCAAACATCACTCTGCAAATATCTTTTCAAGGAATTTCAAACTGCAAATTTATTATCAGTTCATACTGGAAAACCATGACACAATGAATTGCTAGGATACGAGATCCAAAAGCCTGACCTCCATCCTCAGCTCTACCAGGTCATGGACAGGAGTGCAAAGGGTGAATATGGTCAAAACAACTAATTGAGGACAAAGTCTATTAGCAAAAACCATTAAGAAGTATTTTTTTTCTCCTTATATTAACCAACTTATTATTATCAATTCACCATTTCTCTCTGCACATTTATTTTGATGAAATAAAAATACAGAGAGTATATACTCAGTAATCTAGACAATGCAAGGTTAGCCACCTTGGTGGACCAGCACTACTACTCCACACCCATGTAGGTCAAGGATTTAGCCTCAAAACAAAAGCAGAGACAGTAGCTTGGTAGCAGGGGAAATATTTTCAGTGTATACCTAAACATCTATATACAAATGTCTTTACCTTGTTCCAAGGCCAAATGTTAGAAATTACTCAGAGTTCTTTCATAGAGCAGATATGTATAAACATGAGCAAACTGTTCTGACAATTTTTTCAAATTAAGTTGGAAATCTATCCCAAAAGCAGAGGGTATATGTACACTTGTACTGAACAAAAGATCCCAACACAAAGATAAAAATGTGTACGTACACACAATTCCACTTAAAATAATTAAGGTGTTCTCTGCTCAAGACTCTACCAGTGATTCTCAACCTTAACTCTAAAAAGAAATCATTCAAAGAGCTTTATTCTTTATCTTTTCTATAAGTTGTATCAACATCCACCAAGTTCTTTCATTTGCATCATTCCTTCAAATAAAGTTATTTGGGATCCCTCCTTCCCCACTATCATGGTCAGGTTCATGTGTCAACTTGACCAAGTGGTGGTACCTGTTTGTCTGGTTGGGCAAGTGCTGGCCTGTCTGTTGCTGTGAGGACATTTCATAGAATTAAATCATGATCATGTCAGCTGCATCCACAGTTGATTCCATTTGTAATCAGCCAAGGGGCGTGTCTTCTGCAATGAATGATGCTTAATCTAATCACTGGAAGCCTTTTAAGGAGGATTCAGAAGAAACAGGCTCTCTTCCTGCTTCGGCCGGTGAGCCTCTCCTATGAGTTCGTCCAGACCCTCAGAATTGTTGGCTTCACAGCCTGCTCTGTGGATTTTGGACTCTACGTTCCCACGGCTACGTAAAGCACTTTTATAAATTTTATATTTGCGAGTGTTTCTTGTTGATTTTGCTTCTCTAGAGAACCCTAACTAATACACCCACCAAAAGGCAAACAAACAAAACACCAATAAACAGGCCCTAACCTCAGAGATTCTGATGATAGTGCCCAAGAATTGAGAACTACTGTTTGATACACTGACATTATTAAATCTAATTTAACATTAAAAAAAATCAATTGCTTTTGATCATTTTTTAAAATATATGCTGAGTTTTCTTCTCATAAGATAATTTATAAGAATGTGAAAATATTTTAATATATTTTCCACACATTTATCTATTTTATAAAATTACCTTCATACAATATATGTACAGTTTTGCATCCTGCTTTTCTAAACAATTACAATATTTCTCAAAGAGTGGTAAAAGGGCGTGATTTTTAATAGCCCTTAATGTTTTAAATGGCAGATGTTCATAAACAGCTCTGATTTTAATGCCAGAAAGATTTGATACTCATTTTACACGTTTCTATGTGATGAACCATTTCAATACTTTATGTTTAAAAGCTTGAGAATAAAATAATTTCAGAATAGCAATGGACAGAATTATGGTATAGTATACACTGCAAGTGAAGGCAAATTATGAATGGGCTTACTTTCATACTCTCCATGGCAGTTGACAAAGCAAGTAGCAGAAAGTATCTAGGAAGATGAGAATAATGAATATAGTAGTAAAAGGGTGGTAGAAAAGTACAGGTAAAATTATTAAAAAGAACAGATATGAACAGAAATCCTGGGATGAGATGGGACTCAGCATGAAGGGATTGAGAAAATCTTCTTGAACAAAAAGGGGAAGAGAAAAATGAGACAAAATAAAGTATCAGTGGCTGACAGATTTCAGAGTCGAGCAGTTATCCTGGAGGTTATTCTTATACATTATATAAATATCCCCTTTTTAGTTTATGATGTACTAGAGTGGCTGTGTACAGGTGTTCAGGGAAGCACCCGAACTGTAGAGCTGTGTTCCAGTAGCCTTGTTTCTTGAAGATGATTGTATAATGATGTTGTAAATCAGATGATTTTACAATGTGACTGTGTGATTATAAAAACCTTTAGTCTGATGCTCCTTTTAACTAGGGTATAGACAGATGAGTAAAAAATATGGATCAAAGATAAACAAATAATAGGGAAACAATGGTTAAAATAAATTGGGTAGATAGAAATACTAGTGGTCAATGAAAAGGAGGGGTGTGGGGTATGGTCTGTATAAGTTTTTTCTTTTTTACTTCTTTTTCTGGAGTGATGCAAATGTTCAAAAAAATGATCATGGCGATGAATACACAGGTATGTGATGATATTATGAGCCACTGATTATAAACCATATATGGAAAGATCATATGTTAAGAATGTTTGTGTGCTTGTATGTTGCTTTATTAATAAAAATATTTTTAAGAAAAAAGAAAAGAATAGATAAAATAGGCATTTAAGAATGGCATAAGGCAAAAAGGTTTACATTAACGTCCTTACTGACAAATAACTTAAAATCTACTTAGGGAAACAAGACAAACACAAACTAAAAGCAACTAATATGAGAAGAATATTAGCATGTGAAATTGTATAATAAATGGAAACACCATGAGTGCTACAGGACTTCAAAGGAGTTCAAAAAAGATCAGAGGAGAAAAGAGCAAATAGTGGTTAATAAATTTTCCCTCAGAGGGGAAAGAGAAAGGTAATATTATTTTGTTTATGGCATTCTGCCAGGATCACAGATGAACTATGACATTGAGAAAGTTACTGAAATATTAAATGCAAAAGAGAAATCAACTGAATATTTATCATTGTCCTTAATTACAAATAGAAGGAATAATAAAGGCTAACAGAAACAGAACTCAATTAGGAAACAGAAGATTCAGAGTAATGAATCAGGTTTCTAATAAATGGCCTTATACTTAGAAATGTAATTTGATACCTTAAGCATTTAAGAAATACCTGTTTCTACCCATTTCTTTTCATAACTGTAAGTAAAAAAGGGAGTACAAGTCAAATTACTCTGAACAGTAACTAAAACACTTAGAATTATTTGCAATAAAGAATATCATATTTCTAAGATAAAACAATTTAAAGAAATTCAGGTTATATAGAACAAAAAAGACACAGTTACACAACAGTTTCACCCATTACATAAGGCACTTTGATCTTTCCTTCTTAGAACTACTATGCAAATTAACCCAAAGCAAAAGGCTCAAAGGTAACTATGTTATTTGAACCTCAAAATTATGAGAAGTCATAAGCCAGCTGGCTTTCTTTTCACAACAGAAATCTAATCTTAACCATATATTTTAATATTCTGTCATATAAAAGACAAATGCAGATAATATTCAGAGGTTCCATGCAAATGACCCAATTTAATAGTAAGAATGTAGTTGCTCTGATTTAGCAGTATTGTGAATATTTAAAAAAAAATGTTATTCTACACATGAGAACTAAGAAAAATCCAAAATTAAAGGACAACAAGAAAAGGAAAATGTGGGGGAAACAATCAATGACAAAAATTTTTTTTAACTTTTTTATTGTATAGTATAACATATATAGAAAGCAAAGAAATAAACAAGGAACAGTTTTCAAAGCACTTTTCGAAAAGTGGTTACAGGACAGATCCCAGAGTTCGTCATGGGTTACCATACGATCCTCTCAGATTTTTCCTTCTAGCTGGTCTAGAATATGGGAGGCTAGAGGGCTCCTATATTTTTTAATCATCACAATTGACTTTTTTCCTTCTTTTTTTTGTGAACAATAACATATATACAGAAAAGCTACAAATTTCAAAGCACAGCACCACAATTAGCTGTAGAACATATTTCAGACTTTAACATGGGTTACAATTTCACAATTTCAGGTTTTTACTACTAGCTGTTCTAAAATACTGGAGACTCAAAGAGATATCAAATTAATGATTCAGCATTCATATTCATATGTTAAATCCTATCTTCTATATATAATTCTACCATCACCTTTGATCTTTCCGTACCTCTCTCTGGGATTGTTTGGACTATAGCAATTCTAATTTTTTTATATTGGAAGGGTCTGTCACTAATATGGGGTAGGGAGATGGAACTTCTGATGTTCTGGAGAGGTTGGGCTAGGTTTCAGGACTTATCTGAACCAGGGACCTATCTGGAGGTTGCAGATTTCTGGAAAGTTACTCTAGTGCCTGGAACCCTTGTGGAATCTTACATTGCCCTAGGTGTTCTTTAGGATTGGCTGGAATGGTCCTGGTTGGGGGTTGGCAGGTTATGACAGATAGCAAAGTCTACCTGAAGCTTGCATAAGAGCAACCTTCAGAGTAGCCTCTCGACTCTATTTGAACTCTCTCTGCCACTGATACTTTATTAATTACGCTTCTTTTCCCCCTTCTGGTCAGGATGGAATTGTTGATCACACGGTGCCAAGTCTGGATTCATCCCTGGGAGAATGACTCAAATTTTAAAGGAATCACTTTACTTTCACTTCTGGGCATGATGGAGTAACTGGGACCCAACAAGCCCTCCAACTGGGAAAAAATATAAGATTGGACAAAAAATATGAAGATACTATTTTCAGGCACTGGACAATAGGCAGTGTGGGACTCTAGCCCCTAAGAGATAGGAAATAAACAAAATGAGTCCATGACAGCCCCAGCTTTCTTCCCAGATGCACTAGGAGCAAAAAGAAGACCTAGGAGATCACAGAGTAAAGAGGAGGAAAACAAACATAGCACTGCAGTCACACTGAGCTGAAAGGCAGGTTATCAGAGTTTGGGGTATCAAGCATCCATCGGAGTCCCACTGACTGTTTGGCTAACTAGGAAGCTGTGCATATACACATATGAAGAGCAAGAATCTATGTGACCAGACAAGACACAACTAACAGAGAATCTATGAGGCTAGGCAAGAAAAGACTCTGATAGGAAAACTACCAGAGTTCGCAATGGGCTAAAGGTTAGAGTTACACATATGAACCAGAGAACACTAGCTCACCAACACTTAGCATCAGGGAAGACCTCAGAAAGGTCACATATTAGGAGTAAGGCTCTAGATCTACCATGACAAATCTTAAAATCAAATCCTGAACATCTCAAGTTGATTTGCAAGTAAGTTAATTGCCTATCAGAACAAATCTTAATTATTCTAACTTTATTAAGAAAACAAAATCTAGACACTCAATAAGATAGGTGTGAAGTACAGATACATAAGAAATTACTAAACATCTGAAGAAGCAGGACAATGGTACCAATAAACAGAAGAAAAAATAGTTGGTAGAAACAGACACAGAAATTACAGATAGTGGAATTAAACAAGTCCTTTAAAACAGCTGTTGTAAATATGTTCAAAGATTTAAAAGAAAATAAACATATAATGAGAAAAAAATCAATAGAAATATTAAAACAAAAAGTAGTATTCTAAGATCAAAAAATAAAATGTTTAAAATGAAAGTCAGTGAATGAATTTAGCAAATTAGACAGTACAGAAGAAAACTTTAATGAATTTAAAGATAGGACAAAAGAAATTGCAAACTAACATGAAAAGAGAAAAAAAGGCTAAAAAAAATGAACAGTCTCAGTGACCTGTGAGCTGACATCAAGTTTTGACAGGTGTAACTGAGGAACGAGAAGAAAGCAGAGAGAGATGGTGTATTAGGTAGGGTTCTCTAGAGAAACAGAATCAACAAGGGAACACTCACAAATATAAAATTTATAAAAGTGTCTCACGTGACCACAGGAACAGAGTCCAAAATCTGCAGTGCAGGCTGTGAAGCCGACAATTCCGACGGAGGGTCTGGATGAACTCCACAGGAGAGGCTCACCAGCCGAAACAGGATGAGCCTGTCTCTTCTGAATCCTCCCTAAAAGGCTTCCAGTGATCAGATTAAGCATTTCTCATTGCAGAAGACACTCCCCTTTGGCTGATTACAAATGTAATCAGCTGTGGATGTAGCTGACATAATCATGATTTAATTCTATGAAATGTCCTGATTGCCATAAACAGGCCAGCACTTGCCCAACCAGACAAACGGGCATCACCACTTGGCCAAGTTGACACATGAACCCAACCATGACAGATGGGCAAAGAAAAAAATATTGGAAGATACAGCCAAAAAGTTTCCAAACTTAATTAACAATGTGAAACCACAGATGTGCAATTCCAAGTAGCATGACTTACAGAAAACCAGACCAAAGCACATCATAATCAAACTGCTAAAAAGAAAAGAAAATGATGAACAGGAAAATCTTAAAGGCAACCAGAAATAAATATATGTTAATGCAAGGGAACAATGATTAAAGTACCAATAACTTCTCATTAGAAACAATGCAAACCAAAACACAAAGGGGCAACATTTCTTTTAAAGGAGCAACATTTTTAAAGTGAGGAAAATAAAAATTTTAAAAAGCCTGTATATGTGATTTGGGAAGCAATATTTTAAACAAACTTGTAGAACAGCTATAGAAAGAAGTCAGAAAATACTGAAAGCAAAAAGAAGAAAATCAACATCTTTAGGACCAAATAGAGTCAGAGATTGCTGGAAATCTTCAGGGACACAGGCAGCAGTGAAAGCAAAGAGAGTTCTGATGATGAAATCAATTGGCCCTCAAAATGATGATAGAACCAGCTGAATCTTATGGAAGAAGATTCAGTCCTTTATCCCCGCCTCTTTATGAAGAAGTGGGAGAAGTAGAAGATGATGATGGCAGTGATGCTAAGTCATGAGTGAAAAATGATAGTCACTGAGATCAAGAAAAGAAATCACAATAAAGTATAATTTTTAAAAGCTGGTTGGGACTGCAAATATCACAAAATTGAAGAAAATAATATTTTATTCATTAATCAACTGGCGTGACCTCAATAACATATTCTTGAATAACCACTCTGTGAGATACAATTCATATGCCATGCAGTTCACCTACTTGGAGTGGGCACTTAAATGGTTTCTGTTGTGTTCACAACGTTGTGCACCCAACACCACAATCAATTTTAAAACATTTTCATCACCCCAAAACAGAAACTCAATACTCATCAGTTACTCCCCAATTCCACGAAACCCTAAGCAACCAATAATATGCTTTATTTCTCTATAGTTTGCCTGTTCTGGACACTTCATATAAACGGAATCGCATGATTTTTTAAAAGCCAATATCTAAGTCAATAAGTGACTAGCCTTTCCAGGAGGCTTTAAAGAAGCCAATAAAGGAGATAAAAAATGGAAATTGTAAAAAATAACCCAAAAGAAGGTAGAAAAGGGAAACAAAGGTAGATGGGGAGAAAAAAATAAATAGTAAGATGGTTGATGTCATTATAAGTTTCATACCAATAATCACATTCAAATAATGATCTAAATATCATATTAAGTTATGATAAAAATAATTTTACAGTAAAAAACAGCAATATATTGTGGAATTTGCAACATAAGGAAAATGGATGACAACAATAATAGAAAGGACAAAAGAGGGAAAACAGAGGCAAAATGTTGTTAGCATCTCATGCTACACACCAAGCAGTATAGTATTATTAAGAATCCAGAGAGAAGACAGAATGAAATACTAAAAGCAACTCAATTCAAAAGAAAGCAGGAAACAAATCAGCAAAAAGAACAGAGAACACAGAGAAAAACTGAAAATAGCAAGAGAAGAATCAATAAAGCCAATCATGCCAATAATTACACTAAATGTAAATGAATTAAACACTACAATTAAAGAAAGAAATTGCCAAACTGGATTTTTTTTAATAGTGAGATCCAACTACACATTGTTTATAAGAAATGCATATTATGACTCTGTAATTGTGAGAACGTTGTGTCTAATGTTCTTTTTATCAAGAGTATGGACAGTTGAGTAAAAAATATGGATAAAAAATAAATAGTAAAGGGAACAAAAGTTAAAATAAAAATGAGTAAAAGGAAATCCTAGTGGTTAATGAGAGGGAGGGGTAAGTGGAATGGTATGTATGAGTTTTTCCTTTTTTCTTTTTTATCTCTTTTTCTAGAGTGATACAAATGATCAAAAAAATGATCATGGTGACGAATACACAACTATGTGATGATACTGTAAGCCATTGATTATACACCATGTATGTTACGTTTACATGTTAAGAATGTTTGTATGTTGTTTTATCGGTAAAAATATTTAAAAAAAGAAATGCCCATTAAAATAAAGTTATAAATAGGTTAAAAATAAAATAATGGGAAAAGATGCATTGTGTAAACATGAATCGTAAGAAAGCATAAGTTGGCTATATTATTATCTATTAACATAGACTCAGGACAAGAAGCATTCCCAGGAATAAAGAAAGGCATTTCATAATGACAAAGGCTCAAATCCTATAAAAGAAAAACCCTAAATGGGTATACACCTGATAACAGAGTTTCAAGATATGTAAAACAAAAATTAAAAGAACTGAAAGCGAAAATGCAAGCCAACAATTATAGTTGGAGATTTCAACACTCCTCTCTGGTAATAGTTAGAAAAAAAAATTATTATGGATTTAAAAAGCTTGACTAAGCCTAACAATCAACTCACTCTAATTGACATTTACAGAACAATGCATCCAACTATTAAAGAGTTCACATCAAGTGCACAGGAAACTTTTTACCAGGACAGATTATTTACTGGCCTATATAACAGGTTTTAAGATTTAAAAGGACTAAAATCATCCAGGATAAGTCATTCTGACCACAAAAGAATTAAATTAGAAACAAATAAGAGGCATCTCAAAAATTCTCAAATGCTTGAAAATTAAGGAACACACTTCTAACAGTTAAGCAAGAAATTAGAAAATATTTTTAACTGAATAGTAATGAAAATATAACAGTAAAATTTATAGAAGGAAATTTAAAGCTCTAAATATTTATATTAGAAAAGAAAAGATTAAGTCAGTGATCTAAGCTAAGTGTCAGCAAACTATGATGTGCAGCCAAATTCAGCCTATATAACCCATTTTAGTAAATATTTTTTTTGAAGCATGCCCATTTGCTTACCAAGTACCTACTAATAATCTATGGCTGTTTTCATGCTATAATAACCGAGACAAGTAGTCTGACCTGGAAGCCTAAAATACATTGAGCTTAATAAATTCCCCCTTTTAAAAGTCATTCCATTTCTGGTACATCCCATTCCGGCAACTTGCAAACTAGAACAGATTTTACTACTGGAAAAGTGGGGTGCTACAGTTCACAAATACCGAACTTGTTAGAATGGCTTTTTAAATGGATAAAGGGAAGATTTTAGAGGAGATATGAGAAGCTTGATAGAGCCTAGAATGCTCTGAAGAGACTATTGGTAGAAAGGTGGACTCGAAAGTTACCTCTGATGAGGCTCTAGACAAAAATGAGGTGTGTGTGATTTCAAACTAGAAGGAGGGCAAGCCTTGTTTTAAAATGGCAGATAATCTGGCAAAGTTGACTAGTAGCTTTGGCTAGAAGGCAGATTTTAAAAGCCATGAACTTGGGTATTTAGTGAAAGAGATTTCCAAATTAAATGTGGAAAGTACAGCCTGGTTTCCCCTTGCAGCTTATAGACAAATGAGGCAGGAAAGGGATAAGCTGAGAACTGAACTCTTGGGTACAAAGAAACTAGAAATTGATGTTCAGGAAAATTCTGGGCTTCCAGGAAGGAAGACCTCGAGAATAATGCCCCATGTGAGGATTTAACCAAATGTGGAACCAGTTAGCCTTAGCCATTTCAGAAAAAGCCAAAATTGGAGATGGAGTTATCCAAGAAGGATTTGTGGAAACTCCTGTCTGATGAGCAAGATCCTTGCTTACTACACAGTAAGCCAACAAGAGTATTATACAACATGTATAAAAAGAATCACTGCCAGTCTCGACCAGAGGGTTCAGAAAAGGGACAAAGTGAAGGTAAAATATCTTCGGAGGCAGAACCATAGAAGCTGTGGTATGAAGTCAAGAAGCCTGGGGCCAGGAGAGTGGACCCACCCAAGCACTTGGAGAGGGTGAGTTTGTCCAGAAGGGAGAGGGTGGACCTTCCACCTCCTCGCACAGGAAGAGATGTGTCGCCTCAGGCCTTGGAGAGGGTGGAGCACATTTCTTGAGGATTGGGAGAGCCTGGCTGCCACTGCACGGAGGGGTCGAGCGTGAGCCCAGGAAATGGCAAGAACCCGGGTACAGCCCTGATGCTTGGAGAGGGTGGAGCTGAGATAAAATAAAAACTTGTTCTGAGTTTTACAGGTCCAGAGCCATAGAAGGATTTGCCTTAGAACCAGACCATGCCTGTAACAGACTTTGATGAGATTTTGTACTGGTTTTAACCTTGTATTGTATTTGCACTGTTACTGAAATGGTTTAAGGCTTTTGTGATACGGTAATGGAGTGAATGCATTTTGTATAGGGGAAAATACGTCTTTTTTAGGGTTTAGCATGGAATGTGCTGGTTTGAAAGGATGATGCACCCTAGAAAAGCCATGTTTTTTGAGCGTTATTTTTTGGGGGTTGGTTCACATTAATCTGTTCATTTGAACTGAGAGATCTGAAAGTATTTAACAAAGAGGATTTTGCCCATGAGTTTATATGCCAGATACTTTTCATACATTGAATGGAGTCAAACATGCAGCTTGAAGATTTTGAAAAAAGATACATTTAAAATATAGGATAAAACATAAGTATTTTGTTAACCCAATTTTAAAATGGGCAGTCGATTCAAATATACCTTTCACCAAAGAAGATACATGAATAGCTAATACGCATATAAAATATCAACATCATTATCCATCAGGTTTAATTTGTGCACATTAAAACCACAAAGAAACATTTCACACCCACCAGAATGGCAAAAATAAAAAAGACAAGAAATAACAAATGCTGGTTAGGATATGAAGAAACAGAAAAACATTAGTAATGTAAAATGGCATAGCAACTTGGGAAAACAGTTTGCAATTTCATTTTTTTTTAAGTATTTTTATTATAAACAACAAACAAGCATACATTCTTGACATACATTTCTGACATGCTTACAATCAATGGCTCACAATATCATCACATAGTTGTGTACTCATCACCATAACCATTTTTTTGAACATTTGCATCTCTCCAGCAAAAGAAAGAAAAAAGAAAAAACTCATACATGCTATACCCCTTACACTCCCTTTCACTGACCACTAGAATTTCAATCTACTCAATTTATTTTACTCTTTGATCCCGATTATTTATTTCTTATCCATAATTTTTACACATCTGTCCATACCGCAGATAAAAGGAGCATTAGACACGAGGTTTTCACAATCACACAGTCACACTGCGAAAGCTATATCATTATACACTCATCTTCAAGAAACATGGCTACTGGAATACAGCTCTACAGTTTCAGGTACTTCCTGCAGCCACTTAATACACCATAAACTAAAAACGGGATATCTATATAATGCATAAGAATAACCTCCAGAATAACCTCTTGACTCTGTTTGAAAAATCTCAGCCTACCGACGCTTTATTTTGTCTCATTTCTCTCTTCTCCTTCTCAGTTGAAAAGGTTTTCTCAATCCCTTGATGCTGAGTCCCAGCTCATTCTAGGATTTTTGTCCCACACTGCCAGGGAAGTTTACACCCCTAGGAATCATGTCCCACATAGAGAGGGGACAGGCAGTGAGTTTGCTTACCGTGTTGACTGAGAAAAAGAGAGAGAGAGAGACAGAGAGAACCCACATCTGAGCAACAAAAGAGGTTCTCTGGGGGTGACTCTTACACTTAATTTTAAGTAGGCTTAGCCTATCCTTTGCAGGGATAAGTCTCATGGGGATAAACCCCAAGATTGAGGTTCGGCCTATTGATATGGCTGAACCTACTGTTTGCAAGAATATCAGGTATTCTTCAAATGGGAAAGTTGAATTTTCCCCTCTTTTTCCCCATTCCCCCAAGGGGAGAAAAGCCATGTTTTAATCCTGATCCATGTTGTGGAGGCAGCCATTTCTTTTAATCCCTATTCAGTGCTATAGGTTGGAAACTTGAATAGATTATCTCCACGAGGTGTGGCGCACCCAACTGTGACGATTAACTGTTGATTAGAGGGAGGTGTGACTTTACTCATTCCAGGTGGGTCTTGATTAGTTTACTGGAATCCTTTAAAAGAGTCAAAATTTTGGAAAATGTTACAGAGCCAATAGAACCACAAGAGCCTAAGCAGCTAGAGACTTTTAGAGATGAAGAAGGAAAATGCCCCTGGGGTATGACATAAGAAGTCTGGAGAGAAAGCTAGCAGATGTCGTCATGTGTGCCATATCCTTTCCAGCTGAGAGAGAAACCCTGAAAGTCATCGGTCTTCTTGAACCAAGATATCTTTTCCTAGATGCCTTAGACTGGGCATTTCTATATCCTTGCTTTAATTTGGACATTTTCATGGCTTTAGAACTGTAAACTTACAACTTAATAAATTCCCCTTTTTAAAAGCCATTTCCTTTTCTAGTATATCATATTCCAGCAAACTAGAATATATATATTATCTGGTTATTTACAGAAAATGTTAGCCAACCTGTAATATAAGCTTTCACATTAACAATCTAGACAAGAAGAGTAAATTAAGCCCACAGAAAGTAGAAGGAAAGGAATAAAAAACATAAGAGGATAAAATAATTAAATAGAAAATAAACAGTAAAACAAATTACCAATGAAAGCAAATGTTGCCTCTTTGAATACATTAATAAACTTGGCAAACCTCTACCTACCCTGATAAAGAAGAAAGAGAAAATGCCAACAGCACAAATGCAAGAGAGAATATCATAACAGATCTTTCAAAAATTAAAAGGATAACAAGAAAATATGAAGTTTATGCCAATAAATCTAACAATTCAGATGAAATGGGCAAATTTCCCAAAAAACACAACTTACTGAAATGACACACACAACAGAAAATCCAAATAGCTCTATAAATAACTTAGGAAATTAAATTTTAATTAAGAAAACTTCCCTTAAAAAATTTCAGGTCCTGATAAATTCTATCAAATATTTAAGGAAGAAATAATATATATTATAAACAAAGTCTTTCAGAAAACCCTTCTCAGCTCAATTTGAGGGCAACATAACCCTGATACTAAAACCAAAGAATGAGATTAGACAATTTATTAATTTAGAAAAATAAATATTCCTCATGAACAAAAACTTAAAAATCCTTAATAAAATATAACAAATCAAATTCAGCATTATGTAAACATTACTCTAGTTACTTCATCAGTAAGCAGGGTATATACCAAGAATGCAAAGTTAGTGCAACATTCAAATATCACTCAAAGTAACTGCCACATTAACAGGATAAAAGAGAAAAAAACCCCACAATCCATCAAAAAAAAAAAAACACTCAGAAAATTAATAAGCACACTACAAACTCAGATAAAATATTTAAAACAAACATATCTACAAAGGACATGTATCCAGAATATATAAGCAACTCTTACAACTCAATTAACAAAGAGCTGAGGGAGGATGACGTATACAACCTACTCTCACATGCTTAGGTACTATAGACAAAGGGAGGGGGAGGGGAGGAGAGAGGGAAGAGAATGGAGGGGGAGGGAAGAGGAGGAAGGGGAAGACAGAAGTGGCAAATAGGCAAAATTTTAAAATTGGTGTATCTGGGTATGGAAGGTATGTTAGAGTTTTCTGTATGGTTTTTGTATTATTTTAGAGCAGGGGTGAGGGGGTGGGGAAGTGGACAGGGGACAAAAGACTAACCAGGTACTTCACAAAGGGAGATATAAATGGCCAATAAACACAATAACAAAGTATTTGAAATAATGAGTCATCAAGAAAATAAAATTAAAATAGGAAATATCATTATAGTCTCTATAATGGCTAAAAACAAACAAACAAACCTGATAACACCCAACAAGTGGTATCTCCTGGTCCTGTAGGTGTGAACTTATTGTAAAGGTGTGGCCCAAACAAATCAGGATGGATCTTAATCCTATTACTGGAGGTTTGAGAGAGAAGGTCACCGAGAGAAAAGCCATGGGCAGCAGCCAGAAACTAGAAGTCAATGAAACCCAGAAGAGAAAGAAGATGCTGCCATGTGTGTTGCCTTGTGACAGAAATGTCAAACACCAAGGATCACCAGCAGCCACCCCCAAAATGCCACAGTTTTCAAAGAGGAAGCATCATCTTGCTGATGCCTCAATTTTGAATATCTCCTAACCTCAAAACTCTGTGCCAATAAATTCCCATTAAAACAACCTATTTACATGATGTATGTTTTAGTAGCTAAAACTAAAATAGGTTTTAGTTCCTAACAAAGTTAAATACATATTATCTTCCCTGTAATAGTATTCTACTTCTAGGTATTTATTCAGGAAAAATAAAAACCCATGTCCACAAAAACACTACTACAAAAATGTTCACGGCAGGTTTATAATAGCCAAAAACTGGAAACAACCCAATGTGTCTCAACAGAAAATGGAAAACAAACTGTTTTATATCTATATGATAGAATAGTAATAGCAATAAAATGGAAAGACAATAACCAATATATATGGATGGACCTTTAAAACATTAAACTAAACCTAAGTAGTTGGAGATAAAATAGAAAATACTATATGATGCCATTTTTATGTGACATTCTAAAACAGCATTACAAAACCTCAGACAAGTGGTTGCTTCCAAGGGTTCAGGTCTGACAAGAAAGAGACACAGGGAATTTTTAGGGATGATAGAAATATTCTATATTTTGATGGGTGGGGGGCAGGTTTCATGGGTATATGCATTTATCAAAAGTCATCAAACTCTTTATTTAAAACTTAGACATTGCCCTGTATGTAAACTATGCCTTAATAAAAAGAATGTTTAAAAATGATAAGCGCTAGAAAAATCCAGGCCCAAAAAGAGTTCATTCATGAGATGTCAAATATATTTCATATTAGAAGATTCTAATTAGGTAATTCTAATTCCAGAGATCTATAGCCTTTAGGGAAAAAAGGGTGAGTAGGAGGTGGCCAATATGTGTAAACTGTCCAATGATAGATCCTATTACCTTTTCTATTTAACAAAAAGATGCTCTTCACATGTATTAGAGAACTTTGAGGGAGGAGGAGCAGACTTCTACAACCCTAGGATTACAGATGTTGGTAAGCAAAACAATGCATAATATATTAATAACAAAAACAAAACAAATAAATGTCTTTTAGTTCACCAATATTTAAAATTGACCTTGCTATTCACAGTATACTTATAAGAAATGGGATGTTGCCAACCTTCATTCATCACAAATTAATTTCAACATTAGTATACTAAAGAAAGTTTAAAAGGATCACAATAAAGAATTTAAATTACTAAACTGGAAGGGAAAGAGAAGAAAATTGGGAATTAAAAATAATAATAATAATAAAAACTAAGTGGAAGTCCAGAAGCAAATATAAGATAAAATACAGTAAGATTATGTTAAATTAGTATTGTTTTGTAGAATATAAATATAAAAAGCATCTCATCTAATATAAATAGCTGAAATAAAAAAGGGAGACCTTAATATTTTGATTCTATATTTGTATCCTGAGTGGTTCAATTCATTTTTTCCCAAATGCCAGTGGTACTCTAATTCAAAAAAAGGGGAGAGGGACTTTTTGAACTCCATTTACTTAAAATTAAAAAGCTACTTTTTTGTTTCATTAGGTATGTATCAAACATTAAAAATAAAAAAAAGTAAAAACAAAAAAAACTAAAAAATTAAATTAAATTTAAAATTTTTTTAAATATTATTAAAAATGTAATACTTTATGATTTAATTAATTCTATCTATCAAAAAGACTTTTACTAAGTAAATCCTATACTAAGTCAATAGAAAAGAAAAAGATTAATTTTCTTACCACTTTTGCAACACAGGGTGCATCACTACCAACTGATTTTGAAGAATTTGTATCAGCTGTTTTAAAAAAAGTGAAATATTTAATATCAGAACAAGCAGTAGTATTATAGACTATAAATAACTTTATATTAATATTAAAGTCTGTTAATTTGTAACCTCTTGATTGAATAAAACCCAGTTCCCAAATATGTATTTCAGATATTATTACAGTTTATTTCATCAATTTTCAGACTTTTCTTTTCCATGATTTAACATGTCCGAATTTGGAATATATCTTATCATTGATAGTATCTTCAGTTCAATTACCACTTAAGTATGAGAAACTTGAGTTAAACAAAAGTAAAGATTTATTTAATTCAAAAACACTCATAGCATTTGATATGCTAATATAGATTGTGAATTCCCAAGAAAGACAATAGCTCATATAATTTCTATAAGTTATCACTCTATAGTCTCCTTTTAAGAAGAAACAGCTAGAGGGTAAGAAAAGTGGGAGCTAGATTTCTAAAAGGTGTCAACTGGGTAAAAAACTCATCTAGAGCAAAAGTTTAAAATAATGGCACTGTAACTTTAAACTGCCATCCAGAACAATTTTAATGGTGCTGTCATTTTTTTTTCATACCAGTAAAGAGGCACAGTTGCCCTGGAATACTGAGTTAGGAATATAGGGTTGATTATATTCATTAAACAAATATTTACCATGTACCTACTATATACCAGATTCAGGGAAATGGGGATTTAGCATTGAACAGGAGAAAAGCAATCCCTACTCTCATGAAGCTAATATTCTAGTGGTAGGATGCAGACAACAACCAAACGAGTTAAAGTTTGTTTGATGGTACTAAGTGCTAAGGGAAAAAAACTCAAGGAGGAAAGAAGGTAGGCAGTGTTGAACAGACCTCGCTGACAGAGTCATTTGAGTAGTAGTCTGAAGGCAGTGAGGAAATAATTCATGTAATTTTCCAGGTAAAAAATATTCCAGGTAGATTACTATAAAAGCCCTGATGTGGGAGCTTGTTTGACATGTTTGAGGAAAGCCAGGAGGCCAAAATACCTGGAGGTGAATAAATGAAGGGAAAGGTAACAGGAGACAAATCAGAACAGCAGCAGGGTACAAACACAATGGGCTTCATAGGTGACATAATGGCTTTGGCTTTTACTCACAAGGAGAGAGAGAGCCCCAGAACACTGTAAGCAGGGAACTGACAAGACCACATTTTTACTTATACAGAATTCTTCTGGCTGCTTTGTGGAGAATGGAGGTAAGGGGTTAAGGGCAGCAGCAGAGAGATCAGTGAGGCGGCTATTGCAATATTCCAAGCAGAGGCCGTGAAAAGTGTGGCAGAGAAGGTGGAGGGAAGTGGTCAGACTGTGGACATATTTTCAAATAAGAGTCAACAGGATTTGCTAACAGATTAGATATAGAGGGTGAAAGGGAAAAATGAAGCTCAGGGTAACTCCAGGTTTTTGGCCTGAGCAACTGGGTAGAGGAAGCTTCCATTCCTAATGTTGAGTATCTTAAATCCATATATCCTGCAACAGAGACAACTTACATAAAAATCTACCAATCCTTCTAAACCTCAAGGTCTAGAATATACTACTTTTCTATGGTTTATAAGGCTCTTCATCTTATGTCAGATAAAACTTGGGTCAATGGAATGGGTTTGGCTGAGAAAAAAAAACAGAAAATCAGCACATACTTCCCAAAGGTAGGTGCTGCTGATCTGCAGGAGTCATACTTATAAAAAATATAAAGCAGGGGTTTTTAAGCTCTGTTTCATAAAGTGCCACAGGAGACTGCCACTGACCAACTGCGGCCCACTGGCCCTGGAAGTGGCTAAGTGGAACCACTCTTGAGTAAAAGCAACAACTCTTTTATCTATCAATGTTGCTCAAACTTAAACATACATCACAATCTCCTAGAGGCCTTGTAAAAACATGTATCTGAACCCCTTTCCCTGGAGGGGATTCAGTAGATCTGGAAAGGGGCCCAAGAATCTGCAGTCCTAACAAGTTTCCAGGAGATGTTATAATATTAATAATAATCTAATAATCTATGCCCTAATATTAGTATTCAGAGTAAGATGTTGCTGGCAGGGGGGGGGGGGGGGGGCGCGGGGAGCATTTCAGTTTTAAAATTAAAATTGTATAGACCTCCATGGCAGAAAATAAATAAATCAATAAATCAGGATTAGAGACAAAGAATTCAGAACGGAAAAGTTAGAGAGAAATATCAAAAACAGACAAATTGTATTATAGCACCATTAATATTCTCAGTGAAGCAGACAACTTTATAAACAATAGGTAAAATGCATTTTAAATAAATAATTTAGTTTGAAACCTTACAGAATCTCAGTGTTCTACAATGTCATTTCCAAAAACTTCAGGAAGAATATGCTAATTCATAGCACATTTAGTCAGGCCTAATATTCAGTTTCTAGGTCATTCTCCAGTTTCTATTATGACAAGTATTAGGGTCATACAGGAAAAAAAAAAAATCCATACCTATAAAATACATGAAAACCTATAAATTATACAAACACAGAGGAAATAAATCTGAACTGGGTGGAGGGAGGAGAGGAAAGAGATACATGGCTTTTGGGGGGTCTCAGAAGTAATTAAAATTATATAGAATATTTTAAAATCTGAAATCATACTGTTCTCAAGACATTACAGAAATACATCCCCCTTTTTTTTTTACTGTGATTAAATCGACAATCCTTTCCATTCCTTGATCAGAGATCCATTTTTGCTTAATCATACAGTATTAAATTGACTGTAGACTATTAAGAACATCATATAATAGCTCAATTAAGAAACCATTTTGATAAGAAAGCATATAAATCATTGGATTAACAATTAAAAGTAGTCATATACTTACCAAGATATATACAACCAAAGCCACCTTGACCAATGGGCAATCCTAGCTTCCATTCCTTTTTTGTCATGTCAGTTATTATCTCCCCAACTGCAAACTGTTCTGCAAGACGTCTCTTTGCAGGACCCTGCTTACCAGCTTGTGCTGCTTTTACACGAGGCATTTTTACTATAAAATAAAACAAAGCAACACTCAGAATTATAATCTTGGAAGTTTTCAGAACATTTCTCCCTGAGAAAAGCTTCTGTGCAACAGAGGGTGTTAATGCAAATTCCTACTTATTTCAAAATTTAAATAAAGGATACCTGTTAATTCTGACTCATAAAGGTTGAAATCCTATTTGATTATATCTTACTTTTGGAGGAAATGCATTGACTTTCAAGAAAATATTTAGTTTTAAGCTCCACTGGTATAACAGGCATCTATGATTTAAAATGCTACTTAAAAAAGAATGGCTCTGTGAAGCTGAGGGGGAAAGGTGAATCCAATCCAATTAGAATATATAAGTACACTTTACAGTAAAACAATGAAGAGTTTATAAAGGTCAATACTGATGTGATAAGTATATATTACAGAGAAAGTGAAAATATCAGATAATTAAATACAAGGGAAAAGGGAAAAAATTTTACAGCACCACAGTAGATACTTTACATGTAAGTTTCAAACTATTCTCACAATTTTGTGAAGACTACATTATCCCCATTTTACAGATAAGTAAATTAAAGCTCAACAAAGTTAAATAACCTGCCAAGGTTATATAGCTAGTAAGTGGTGGAACAACAGAGATTTGAACTAATAACTACCTGGCTCAAAACCCCACCAATGTGCTCCACAATCACAGAAGTCACTACAATGAAGAATATCTTTCAAGAGTAATAGGGAGAAATTGTGGCTGTTTAGTCTAAATTTTGGTTCACAGAAAAGGCAAAGCCAGTGAGGTTCAACATACCTATTTTTCCCTTCTCACTAGTTCTTCTTTCAGAGATGAGTCTCCAGTCAGTTTTCTCACTAACAGAAGTTTAACATCAATTTAGGGAAGGCATTGTGAAAGGAACACTGGACTAGCATCAACAGACCTGGACTTCAGTCACTGGGGCAATCTTGATCATGTCACTTCCTTCTGGGCTTTAAGGGTCCTCAGCTGGAAAGTGAAGAAACTCAATGTATATACGTACGTGCATGTGTGTATGCATGCCTGTGTTGTGATTTCAACCTCTCAGTTCTACAAATACTATTTGAAAATGATTTAAAACACTTTACAGGATTCTACAGTTTCCTAAAAATGCAGTAAAAATAGAGTAAAGAAAGGAGGGTAATAAGAGCTATAAGGTAGGCTGTGATACTTAAAACAGCTATTAAGACGGAAGAAGTGTGTTAAGAGGTGACAGTTTACATTATATATGTAGTTGAGTTCTGAACCTAGACATGCTAAGAACACACACACTAAATGAGACTGGGATTTTTTTTAGCAAATACCCACCCACTATCACTCCACATAAGTTGTACAATGCTCTTTATTTATTTATTGGAAATTTTTAATTTTTTTCCTACAGAACAAAACTGCTACATCTTCATTGTCTAAATCTTCTCCAAATTAACAAAAACATAGTCAAATATATGAATGTGCCTCTGTTATTTTTTCATATCAATTACTGTTTTTTTAATTGTAAAATTCTGCTGAGTAGAATTTCAATCCAGCCTTAAAGCATCAAAAAAAATAATGTAATGAAACCAACTAAAGGTAGCTAGAACACACAGTACTTCCAAATACTAAAATGGATGCTTTATACATTTTAAAGTTTGTTTGATGGTATTAAGGGCTAAGGAAAAAAAACTCCGTAAATTTTATCAGACCACCAAAGAGTGATTTTCTAATTGATTACTTCCTTATAGCAGTCAAAACAGTTTAAAATAAGTTTTAAAATTATAAAAGTTTATCTTTTCTGCAACTCAAAGTAGTGACTAGACTACTTCTTCTGGATACAGAAAATAAAAAAATACTGTATTTTAAATAAAGCTCAGCTTCTAGTCAATATAAATTTTACTCAATACAAAGCAGTTTTCTTCCAAATTAAGTTGTTTGCCTTTATTTTCAGTCTTATCCCTTTAATCAATAAATTGAAACTAACTAATAATCAATTAAAGCTTCGATTGAGTTTGTTTCTAAGTCATCACTGTTAGTCTACTCAAAACTCTTAGAAATCACTGCTCCTAAAGGTTAACTCTGAAGATAGTAGGAGCAGCAGTATAGTTTTTCAATCTCCCTGAATTCTCCCATAAAACAGACAGGGCAGGTGGAGATCAAAACTCAAAACCCATGGATAACATCTACAACAAAATTAGAAGGCTGATATCTCCTCTCTCCACAAACCCCAAAATTTGAGGAGTGAAGACAAACCCCAGACAGCAACAAGACCTAAGTGATATCAGCAACTTCCAAGAAAAAAGCAGGAGTAAGGGTCTCTGATGAACCTGAAACTCACAAAATTACCAATAGGTATTTATTAGAAAGCATAGAAGACAATGTGAGAGCAGTAGCTGAAACTAAGAAGGGTTCTGCACACTCCACAGTGGGTAAGCACAAGGGGTCCACAGCAAGGCCTAGAGAGCCTGAAACATATGGGTTACATGACTCTGAAAACTAACTGGCCAAAATTCCTTCCAAGGACAAAGCCTCACACTGAGGAGAAACTGCTGGGAAGGAATCCAAATTGATCATCACAAGTATAATACAAACAAAGGAAAAAGAAGGTCCAAATAAAAATGGATATGAAAGTTAGCCTTCATATTTTAGAACACTACACAAAAGCAAATGAAAAGGAGATCTAGAGAATGAAGTTTTAAAGTATACCTGAACTACACCACCTAAAACTAACTGCACATAAAGGAAAACTAATTGCACATACAAATCTGCAACAGAAAAGGATCAAGGCCTAGTTCCATACAAATACTGTATATAAGAAAAGAAGAGAAAACATTCCTACAAAAAAAGTATATAAGAAAAACATGTCTCCCAAAGTTGAGAACTACAACTTAATGTGTGGATTTGAAAGGATGTATGGACCCTAGAAAAGCCATGTTTTAATCCTAATCCAATTTTGTAAAGGCAGCTGTTTCATCTAATCCTTATTCAGCACTATATGTTTGAAACTCCAATTAGATCATCTCCCTGGAGATGTGACTCAATCAAGAGTGGTTGTTAAACTGGATTAGGTGAAGACACGTCTCCACCCATTTGGATGGGTCTTGATTAGTTTACTGGAATCTTATGAAAGAGGAAACATTTTGGAGAATGAGAGAGATTCGGAGAGAGCAAAGAAGAACGACAGAGCCACGACAGAGCACACCACAGAACCGTGAAGCAGAGAGTCCACCAGCCAGCATCTGCTAGAGATGAAGAAGGAAAACATCTCACAGGGAGCTGGAGAGGAAGCCAGCAGATGACGCTGTGTTCACCATTTGCCCCTTCCAGCCAAGGGAGAAACCCTAACTATGTTCGCCATGTTCTTTCAAGATGAAGAGAGAAACCCTGTACTTTATTGGCCTTCTTGAATCAAAATCCAGGTATATTTTTCCCTGGATGCCTTAGACTGGACATTTCTATAGACTTGCTTAATTGGGATATTTCCATAGGCTAAAAACTGTTAACTTGCAACTTAGTAAACTTCCTTTTTAAAAGCTATTCCATTTCTGGCACATTGCATTCTGGCAGCTGGCAAACTAGAATATCTAATATTTTTAAACAAGCTAAAAGATATTTTAAAAATATATAAAATGTAAAAGACAACATGAATCAGAATGAGAAGAACTCCAAAATCAGGTGACAGAAGAATTTGAAATAAATGGAAAAATCATTTCAGAAGTAGAGAATAAACTAAAAAGAACATAAGACTGAATAAACTAAAGAAGAAGAAGGAAAAAGAGAAACAGAAAGTGAAAAGGAAAAAAGTTTAAATAAAAATGGAAAAAAATGGGCAGGTTGCCGTGGCTCAGCAGGCAGAGCTCTCGCCTGCCATACTGGAGGTCTGGAGTTCGATTCCTGGTGGCTCCTGCCCATATGCAAATACAAGAGAAAAAAGAATTATAAAAAAAAAAAATGGAAAAAAATGTTTTAAGTGAAAAACATAAATTTAGAAGATGGGGAAAGAAAAGCCAGGATTATGTACAGCAAAGGAAATCAAAGCAAGGGAACAGAATTTTTTTTTTTAATTTTAATTCCCAAGGGGGGGAAAATGTGAAAGTACACAGTGAAAAGGCATACCACATACATGACAAAATCAACCCAGAATGACCAATACCGAGACACAGTCCGGTAAAGTTAGCACACTGTAATAATGTAAGACGATATTAATTGAGTATCCAGGCAAAAAAAAACAACCAAAAACCAACCAAACAAACAAACACTATAAAGAAAGGAAAATCAGATTGTCATCACACCTTGATCAGAATATTTTATACCAGAAAAAGGAAGTAATTCAAGGAAAGAAGTCATGAGCCAAAGATTTTATAATCAGCAAGTTCAAGTAAAAAGACTGCAAAGTGTCATCAACATGGAAAAAGGGAATAAGAATCTACTAGGGAACAAGCTTCAGAAACACAAAATGGCTAGAGAAAGATCAATGTAAGAACTGGTAGTTCTATTAAACATCTCAATATTTATCTTATAATTATATATGTGTCATTCATTTAAGATATCTTCAATCTTAATTTATCTCCCATGTTTTCTTCTGGTAAGCAGTAAATATACATTATTTAGATGTAGAACTGAGACCTATGGAGGATTATAAAGGAGAAGATAGCATATATAATGGCTACATGCTCTGACAATGTATAGATAGGTATCACTATAAAAAAAATGTGAGAATATGCAAAACAAAAAGCAACTTTCCAGACTGGTGCAAGGATAGTTTAGTGGTAGAATTCTTGCCTGCCATGCGGAAGACCTGGGTTCGATTCCTGGACCATGAACCTCCCCTGCCGCCCACCCCTCAAAAAGATAACACCTCTTTAAAAAGCAACTTTCCAGTAATTATATTATTGCTGATAGCACTGGTATTGTTTCCTGAGGCTACTAAGGGTATAAATGTGGAATAATGAAGATGAGTAATTATATGATATTCTAATTCTATCATCTTGTTGTGTCTTTAAAAATCAGGATTAAATGTGAAAGAAAGGGGATAGAGATGAAAGATGGAAGAGCTGAGGTTAAAAATGTTGTATTTGGAAATATCAATTTGAATTCAGAAGGTATTTTATCTTTTAAAAACCCTACACACACACACATACACACCTTTGTATTTCCTAGCCTCATTCACAAAAAGGCTCAGAAACAATAACCAACCAAGCAGCAATGAGAATCCCTAGCACATATATTATATTCTTAAAATACTTAAAGAAATGGCTGATTCCAAGTCTGGGGCTAGAAACATACAAGATTAGCTTCAAACATCCTGTCATAGATGGCAAGGAAGCTATTCATTTACTGGGGTCAAATCAAAACGTCTAAGGAGCTAGCTTGGAAGACACTCCACTGACCAAAATGGGATAATTTGAACACCAAAAAAGGTAATAGCCACACTGGATTAAAAGACATAAAATGTGTAAATCCAAAAGTCCTAAATAGTGAGGGAAGAAAACCTAAATGGTCACCTTTGGAGAACAGGAAACTATTCAGTTTTGTAAAGTGGTAGATAAAGGGAAAGAATCAAGCATTTATCTTTTCTTTCGGTATGAATTGTATCACTTGGTAACTAAACAGAGTAGGAAAAGAAATGTACCCTTATAGAAATATTTTAGCTAATAAATGAGTGACTTTAGATTATCACCATTTCCAACTCCTAATTAATGGATCCAGACATTGAGCATTGATGGCTACTAACATTAAAATACGGCATTCAGACATTATATGCCTCCTAATAAAAGAACGCAACACTACCCATGAAGTACTCTTGACAATAAATAAATAAATAGAACCTGAATCAGGTCAAGCCTACCAATTCACAGGATATGTTAAAGACAGAAGAACATGTTAAGTTATAACACAGGAATGCAATCAGCAAAATCCTGACTCTGAGAAACTCTATAAGACATATAATTCCAGTTCTTCAAGAAATAAAAGTAAAAGTGAAAGGGCAGAGGAGAAGAAAACTAGATTTTAGAAGGCTTAAAGCAACATATCTATAAAAACTAAATCAGTCAAATCTAAACTATAGTGTTTAGGAACACAAAGCTTGAATGACAAAACTATAAAGAAAAGCAAGGAAATGATTACCATAAAATTACTTACTTAGAGAAAGCATTAGAAAGTTGTGACTGGGGTGAGACTTGTCCCTGGCAAAATTCTATTTCCTAACATAAGTGGTGGTTACAGTGGTAATCGCCTTTAATAATTTGTTTGATAAGGTTTTCTGTAGTATGTAACATTTCACCAATTTTAAACACTGAAAACAAAAAACACTGCTCCTATAAAAATATCTAAGGGATCAAAGTGGAAATCTTTATATAATCAATAACCTTGTCTAATCACAAAAGAGAAAGTAAGGGCAGGACCAGGAAGAGGGGAAAGGAGAGAGAGAAAGGGAAAAAAAACAAGAGGGGATGAGGAAGGGAGGAAAATACCTAAACAAAATCTGTACTTCATTTCCTATAAACTGTAAACCAGTAACCTCTGCCCATTTTTATTTGGAATTATTAGTCTTTTGCTTCTTTATTTATAGGCATTCTTTATATATTCTATATTAAAGAAATTAGTCCTTTGTATTGCAAATAGTTTCCTCAATGTATTTGTTTTGACATTGTAGATTTTAAGCTTTAGGATTTTGTTACCCTTAAAAGACCTCCCCAAATCAAACTTTTAAAAAATATCTCCTAAGTGGTATAATCTTGGAATGCCTAGAGTGTATGATAGTGACTAAATGTACAAATTTTAAAAATGGTTTTGCATGAGGAAGAACAAAGGAATGTCATTACTGCAGGGTGTTGAAAATAGATGGGAATTAATTTTAAAATTTTAACTTATGTGTGAGACTAAAGCAAAAAATGTTTATTTGGTAAAAAATTTATATTTTGACTAGTGCATTTCCTAATATAACTTATGTAGACAGCTTAATTGTACATAAGTACATGGAACCTTGAGTAAGGCATGAGATTTTGTTGGTTTGTCCAGAGTAATGCCCCGATAAATCCCAGAGTGATTTGAACAGTGAATAAAAAAGGATTTGCAAAGTTTCCTTCAGGGAATGGTGAGAAAGGGGGAAAATTCAACTTCCCCAAGTTGAATTCTTGATATCCTCACAAGCAGTGGGGACAACCAAAGCAACAGGCTGAGCCCCCAGTCTTGGGGTTTGTTCATATGAAACTTAACCCCACAGGGGATAGGTCAAGCCTACCTAAAATTAGGCCTAAGAGTCACCCCCAAGAGAGCCTCTTTTGTTGCACAGATGTGGCCTCTCTCTAGCCAACACAAGCAAACTCACTGACCTCCCCCTATTTGCGTGGGACATGACTCACAGGGGTGTGGACCTTCCTGGCAACATGGGACGGATATCCTAGAATGGGCTGAGACTCAGCATCAAGGGATTGAGAAAACCTCCTCAACCAAAAGGGGAAGAGCAAAATGAGACAAAATAAAGTGTCAATGGCTCAGAGATTCCAAACAGAGTCTAGAGGTTATCCTGGAGGTTATTCTTACACATTAAATAAATATCACCTTGTTAGGTAAGAGGTAATGGAGAGGCTGGAGGGAACTGTCTGAAAATGTAGAGCTGTGTTCCAGTAGCCATGTTTCTTGAAGATGAATGTATAATGAGATAGCTTTCACAATGTGACTGTGTGATTGTGAAAACCTTGTGTCTGATGCTCCTTTTATCTACCTTATCAACAGACAGGTAAAACATATGGAATAAAAATAAATAATAGGGGGAACAAATGTTAAAATAAATTTAGGTTGAAATGCTAGTGATCAATGAAAGGGAGGGATAAGGGGTATGGTATGTATGAATTTTTTTTATATTATCTTTTTATTTCTTTTTCTGAATTGATGCAAATGTTCTAAGAAATTATCATGATGGTGAATATGCAACTATGTGATGACACTGTGAATTACTGATTATATATGTAGAATGGAATGATCATAAGTTAAGAATGTTTGTGTTTGTTATATTTTTTAAAAATTAAAAAATTAATTAAAAAAGTATATAAGTAACTACCTATATATATATATATATCCTATGTTTTCTTTAGCTATGTTATGGTTTCATTTTTTGCTGGTAAAATCTGCAGCATCTGTCTATACTTATTTGGTTATAAGATTTGAAGCAGGAATCTAGCTATTTCCAAGTGGCATTTCCAATTTGTTTTTTCCCTCATTCATACTACTTTAAGAGGAGCTACAATGTTTAAAGAACTTAAACATAATATATCTACAAACCCAAGTAAACCAGGTACAAAAGATATTTATACAAGGTTGTTTGCACATAGGTCCTATATTACCAGTTTTTGTGCAAAAAAGAAAATAAAGAAAAATAGATTAACTGGTATTTGAAATTAACTGTGTGCCTGGGTTAAAACCTCCCTCACCCCTAAGTCTGCCCCCTAAGAATGTTAAGAAATCACTGAAATATAATCTACTGCTTTGATAGAAAGAGGTCATGGGGACACCAAATATTCCTTTAAAATATTCCCAAATCAAACTCTCTCTCCCCTGTGGCCTCTCATATAAAAAGATCTGAGAATTTCCTTCTGATATCTCTTATAACCTTAGTGGGGGGCTTGGGCAACTGATGGCCATGTCAGTGCTCAGAGGCTGCATCTGCTGGATGGATTAATGGCAGTGGATAAATAAAGAAACATTAATTCAATAATCTGTCTTTTAAAATGCCAAGACACAAAAGAAGACAAACAAATGCAGATGACATATCACAATATATAACCATTCCTAGAAAAAAAGTATGTTTGCTTTAACATAAAGCTTTATGATTTTTTGATGTGCTACTGTATTTTATTTGCTAATATTTTATTTATGAACAAAATTTTTATTTATAAGGCTAACTGCATTTTTTTTCTTTCCTGCAGTATTTATCTGTTTTTATACCAATATTATGTTCACTTCACAAAAAGACTGAAAGTTTATCTTCTTGTACCACAATCTGAAGAGTTTAAACAGCATTTGAATGATCTATTCCTTAAAGATTTTGAAGACCTCAACTGTGAAAGTCTGACAATACCAGGCACTGGCAAGAATGTGGAGCAACTGGAATTCTCAGACATTGTACTCTGTTTTAACAATTTTGAAAATCTGTTTGATAGGAACTGCTAACTGATCCAGCAATTCTACTTCTATGTATATACCTAAACAAAATGAAAGCATGTCTAACAAAAGACATACACAAGGGAGTGCAAGGGTATTTCAGCGGTAGAATTTCTCACCTGCCATGCAGAAGATATGGGTTCAATTCCTGGCCCATGCACTTCCCAAAACAAAACAAGCAAACAAAAAAACAAATTCAACAATTGGTGCTGCAATTAAGGGATACTCACATGGAAAACGAATGAACAACTGAAAACACAGGGAGCCCAGAATAAGAAAAGGGGCCTTTAATCCTATATAGTTTAATGTACTGTCTGGATACATCCTAGCATATATTAAGCAGATAAATAAAAAAGTACTGGCAAAGTCCCTTGAGGGATGGGAGAAAAAATATGGAACTATTAAACGACCATTAGGGAATCCCCTGATACTGTGTCAAACTTTAGGGACACCCAAATCAATAGGCCAAGCCCCTCAATCTTGAGGCGATTACTCTTCTGAAGCTTATGTAGGTAGTAGAGAAGCTTAGCCTACCTATAGGTATGCCTGAGAGTTACTTCTGGAGGACCTCTTTTGTTGCTCAGATGTGGCCTCATTCTCTCTAAGCCCAACTCTACAAGTGAAAGCATTGCCCTGCCCCCTACATGGGACATGACATCCAGGGGTGGAAGTCTCCCTGGTGGCATGGGAGATGACTCCCAGGGATGAGTTCAGCCCTGGCACCATGGGATCAACAGTTCCATCCTGACCAAAAGGGGGAAAAAAGTATAACTAATAAGCATCAGTGACAGAGAGAGTTCAAATAGAGTTGAGAAGCTACCCTGGAGGTTGCTCTTACACAAACTTCAGTTAGACATTGCTACCTATCATAACCTGCCAAACCCCAACCAAAGCTATTCCAGCCAATCCTAAAGAACATCCATGGCAATATATAAGATTCCACAAGGGTTCCATGCACTAGAGTAACTTTCCAGAAACCTACAACCTCCAGATGGGTCCCTGGACCAGGTAAATCCTGAAACCCAGATGTCCCAGCCTCTCCAGAACATCAGATAGTTCCATCTCCCTCCCCCATATTAGTGACAGACCCTTCCAACATGAAAAAGATAGCATGGCCATAGCCCAAACACCCCTAAAGAGAGCAATGGAAAGATCAAAAGTGATGGTGAAGTTATATAGAGAACATAGGACTTAACAAATAAATATGAATGCTGAATCATTAAATTGATATCTCTTTTAGTCTCCACTATCTTAGAGCAACTAAAAGTACACACCTAAAATTGTGGAACTGTAACTCATGCCAAACTCTGAAATATGTTATACAATTAATTGTGGTGCTGTGCTTTGAAATTTATTGCTTTGTCGTGTATATGTTATTTTTTACAAAAAAGAAAGAAAAAAGTTGATTGTGATGATAAAAAAAAATACGTAATCCTTCTAGCCTCCTATATTCTGGAGCAACTAGAAAGAAAAATCTGAGAGGATCATATGGTAGCCCATGAGAAACTCTGGGATTTGTCCTGTAACTACCTGTTGAAGAGTGCTTTGAAAACTATTGCTTTTTTCTTTCTTTGCTTTATATATATATATATATTATACAATTTAAAAAGTTTTAAAAAAAGTGAATTAAGTCATATACTTAAGTTCTGTTTTGTTTAATGTAAAATCAGCATAGTAAATTCTACAAATCATAAGTAGTTTAATAAGTAGGGTCCAGTCAGGAGAAAGAAAACACACAAGTAATTTAAAAAGGAAAATGTATTATAATAAAGAATTATTTATTAGTAAAAGGTAGTTAACTACTATAAGGAGCAAAAGAGGACTTTGAAGAATATAGGAACAGTAAATGCGGGGTGCAGTTACTATCTCAAAGGCTAGGGAAAGTACCCAAGAAAGGAATACTTCATCGGGTAGGCTGTGGGTGTAATGGTGGGAACAGAGAGCCACCATTGGAATGCTAAGAGTCAGCACGGTTGGCAACAATACCTGAAGAGAGGAAAAAGCCAAACATGCTAGAATGGTAAAAGCCCTACTATACCTTGCCATGTCCCTCTCTCACCCTCTACTGACAAAATCCTATATTGTGCAGGCAAAGGAAAAGTGTTCACAGGGCTTAGTTCTAGAAGCCCAAAAGAGCAAAAAAATAGTAGATATGCAATTGAGAAGAAATAAATTGATAAGCTTTATTTATTGTATAGACTGATAAATTTTTAAACATGCATATACACTTGGGCAACCACTACCCAGATTAGGATATAAAATATTTTCAATGTTCCATAAAGTTCCTTCATACCCCTTTCTGCCAACACCCATTCCTGTTCTTCCAAACAAAGATGCCAACAGTACGCCACTTACTTTGAAGAACACTATTCTGCCAGCTTTGTCTGAGATCTGTCTCTCAGATCTGCAGCTTTGAGCATCCCTTCAGGCATCCTCCCACACTCTTATTTGTCATCACTGCTTCGGCAGCCCTTCCTCTTATTTTTTTGGTTCAGGGTTACAGAAGTTTCCTAGTTTCATAGAATATGAAATCTGTGTTTCTCAATATTCTTGTTGTTCTTTAACAGTTTTCTGAAAAGAGGAAAGTGGAATTATAAAACCAGAGGTCCCTGCCTAGAAAGTATAATAAATAGCATAACCATAAGTATTTGCCTCAGTAAGTTAGTGAGTTTTCTAAAAAAAGTTACTATGCTACTTGAACTTAACGATTGCTTTAAGTAAGTACATCATAGGTTTCTTCTAATAATGAAACAAATACCTGCTTTAAAGTTTATATTTACATTATATAAATACATTGGAGGGCACAAATCTTAAATTAAATCTTTGTTCATACTTTCAGTGTACTTGGCTCAACACAAATTCACTCTGATGGCTATAAAATTTTCAAAAGAAAAGAAAGTTTATCACATAATTCATTACATAATCTGACCACTCCTTTTCCTGATAATATTAAATGAAATGCAGATGCAATTGCAAGGCACATCAAGATGCAAATCAACACTGCCCTTTGCTGAAATCACTTACTGGTATATTCCATATTAGCATATTCACCAAAATTTAATTGTAAACAGAGTAATTATGGTACTAAAGTTATTAAATACACAAAGCAAGCGAGGAACTATACATATTCAAATAGGATTTCATAGGCAGATCAACTTTTATATCTGAAACAATACCCTAATTAATAGTCAGCTCTGATGATAAAATGGCCTGCTGTTTTTCAGATAACATTCCAAAAAAGTTCTGCTATGAATATTAAAATAAAGTTTTGTGAACAGATTTTTAAATTTTCAATAGCTATATTTATCACAATACGGTACTGTATTTAGACAACTGGCATTTCTCAAGTCCTGGATTCAAATTTGGAATTTTTTTTTAATCTTCTGCTGAGGAGAAAACAAAACAAAACAAAAAGACTGAATGAATCACAACACTGCCACTTATACTTAATGAGCTCCCTGAATTCATCAGACCCAAACTAGGGAATTACAATGCTGTATAAACCTTGTTACACACTGGTGACTAGTCATAAATTTTCCCTAAAATAGGTGTGCAAGTCAGCTGGTCTAGGGGGTCACATATTTTTATGAAATTTTCTTTAAAGTCGTAAACTCCTCTGACATGTTTTATACTACATAGAGACATATTGATTCAAGGATAATTTTGAACAAGCTGTACCAATATATTCCAATATATTGTACCAATATACACTTATCTTTGCAATCCAAAGCTTTTCTCATCACTACCCCTCCCTCATCTAAATTTATTGAAATATTTCCCATATGCAAAGATCTATCTCCTCCTCAGTCAGCTATGACCTCTCGGAAGTTTCAATGCTATTTTTACCTCTTACTGTATGCAATAAATGCTACTTTGTCTAACAGGTTTATGTACTTATTTCATTGCCTAATAAGTTTATGAGCTCCTTAGGTACAAGAACTGTCTTTTCATCTAATAGTAATTCAATAAATTTGTTAAACAGCAAAAAGGTGAAGTTATTTCTTTAAATATCTGTCTTTATGCTTAATTTACATCAACCAATTGTAATCCTTTTAAAAGCCCAGCAACTGAAATCTTTTACTATGTTTAGAGAATTCTCAACCTTGTAATTCTTGATGGGAAGGGAAGAACACCTCCCATGACCAAATATTCACTTCCTCAGGTTCTCTTGCAGATAGAACATTGCAAGTGCTCAAGGCTCTACTAATCACATTATCCATGTAGGACCTGTCCTGGAACGTGGATAATAGTTTCTGGCAATGCAGTAAAATGGCTGCAAGATTGGGTTCCAGAAGCAGAAATAGCAGCAGGAGCATGTTATGTGTGTTTATTGGAAGCAGGGGCAGCTTCCTCACCAGAACAGTTCTGTAGCATGATCTGGGGAACATTTTCTGACTACTGTTCTCAAGTCTAGTTTTCTAGTGCTCACAACAATTTTGTGAGTTAACCAAAATTATCCTTAAAATAAATCCCTTTTCTGCTTAACGCAGCTGGCTACCTCCACAGGCTGTGTCAGTTAGGATGGTTAAGCTGCAAGTAAAAGATGCTCAACTATAATTGGCTTAAGCTCAAAAAAGTATTTTGTTTTGTTTTGTTTTTTACTGGTTGAGCTTTAATTTCACACAACTAGTGCCGGCAGAGGGCCTAACACACTTAGTGTGCTGGTTTGAAAGGAAGTATGCCCCCTAAGAAAAGCCATGTTTTAATATAAATCCCATTTCATAAAGGTAGAATAATCCCTATTCAATACTGTATATTTGAAACCATAATGAGATCATCTCCTTGGTTGATGTGATTTAGTTAAGAATGGTTGTTAAACTGGATTAGGGGATGACATGTCTCCACCCATTTGAGTGGGTCTTGATTAGTTTCTGAAGTCCTATAAAAGAGGAAACATTTTGGAGAATGAGAGATTCAGAGAGATTCAGAGAGAGCAACACTACAAAGCAGAGAGTCCACCAGCCAGTGACCTTTGGAGATGAAGAAGGAAGACACCTCCCGGGGAGCTTCATGAAATAGGAAGCCAGGAGAGAAAGCTAGCAGATGATGCTGTGTTCCCCATGTGCCCTTCCAGCTGAGAGAGAAGCCCTCACTGTGTTCACCATGTGCCTTCTCACTTGAGAGAGAAACCCTGAACTTCATCGGCCTTCTTGAACCAAGGTATCTTTCCCTAGATGCCTTTGATTGGACATTTCTTTAGACTTGTTTTAATCGGGACATTTTCTCGGCCTTAGAACTGTAAACTAGCAACTCATTAAATTCCCCTTTTTAAAAGCCATTCCGTTTCTGGTATATTGCATTCCAGCAGCTAGCAAACTAGAACACTTAGGCTGCTCAACTCTCCAGCTTTTGTCTTAAAAGCCACCAAGACCATCAGCCACAGATATCCACAGATAAAGACTAAAGTGATTGTTATACCAGGGCTTCCTGACCTCTGGGAGAGACTTTCAAAACAGCAGAAAGGAGCACAAGTGAAGTTCATTTGGTTGGCTTGCTTTATCTGGTTTCTCATTCTTTCAATTTAAACCTGAACATAACACCTATCTCTAGTATCTATCCAACAGACTCCTGGCTGGGAAGCCCTGTACTAAATTTCGAAAATGTACCCAGTTTTCATTTTTTGTACAGTGCTTTACAACAGTTGCTAAAACTTGTTTAATGCAAAACAAGACCTTGAAAAGTCAGTCATATTAAAGTTGGTTTGATTATTAACAGTTATCTTTTAGGAAGAAGCTTTTTCCCTATGTAAGATGTCATACTGCAGATTTAAAATATAGACTATCAATAAAATGCATGAAGTGTTCAAAAAAAAAAACTTCCTCTGATGCATAAAACAAGCTTGTGACATCTAGAATGACAAGGACTAAAGTACAGTGATGACCAAGCAGCTGTGGAGATTCCAATTTGTGATTATCTGTGTCTACATGGCTATTTGAACTCTCCCAATAAATGGGGATGCAAGAGTAGGGGGTTAATAAGTAGGGATTCCATGTTTACAGAATCAAGTTCATCAGAGATCTTAACAAATATTTCCTGAATAAATAAACCTGGTGTTTGTTTTTTAGAAGGTTGCATTATTTCTGATAGATGTAGGTTAAAGCATAAGGTAAACACAGAACCGATCACATTGGTTCTGCTAAAAATCCACAGCAGCAATGCTATTTCAGTTATAAACTGTTACATAATGAACTACCTCAAAATTTATAAAGTCAAAATAATAACAATTTGGAGAGAAGGGGGATCTGTTGCTTGGTGGATATAGAGTGTCTGTAAATTCTGGAATATTTTTAATGAAATTAATTAAACAGTGTATTATTTTTCAAGATTCTGTGATCTAGGCTGCATATAGCTAGGAGCTTCTGCTCTAAGAGGTGTCTGCTAGGGATGAATTATCTAAGATGGCTTCTTTGCTCCCATGTCTGGCACCTCAGCTGGAATGGCTGGAACAAGTGGGAGCTGGCAGGGAATGTGCATGTCTGTCTGTCTGTCTGTCTATCTCTCTCTCTCTCCCCCTACTAACTAGCTTAGGCTTCCTCACATCATTGGGATTTTAGGATAGTCAAACTTCTTAGATGATGGCTGGCTTCCAAGAGAGAAGAAATGGAAGCTACAAATTCTTTTAAGATAGGGTCAGAACTGGCACAGGGTTACTTCTGAAACACATTCTATTGATCAAAGCAAGTTATAAGATCAGCCCAGATTCAAAGAGGAGGGGGGATAAATAAACTCCACCTCATAATATGAGGACCAGGATATGAGTACTAGAAGGGGAGACACTGTTGGGGGCTATTTTTGGAGATTAAGCTATCACAATTGCCCAGCAATCCCATTAGTTTCTATTTCTCCAATCAATTCACTCTCCTACTCTCTCCAATAACTATGTCAAATCCAATTTACTCTCCTGAAAACTATAATTCCCCTCCCCAACTCATAATTCTCAGTAGATGACCTTATTTCCTAGTTGTGAAGGGAAAACAGAAGCTTCAAGTGAGAATTCCCTTATCTTTCCAAGCCCAAACCTACAAACTATGTGTACTCACTTTAGCCCAAATCTACATCTATCCTATCTTCATACTCTCCAATCCTAATTTAAAGAAACTATCCTCCTATCAGCCATTAAGACCTTCACCTTTACACTGCATCCCACCCCTTCCAACTTTCTCAAGAAACTTATACTAGTAATCAAATCTTTTCTCATATATTCAATGTGTCCCTCAACTGGATTCTTCCCATCAGATTTTAAATACGCTCATGGCTCTCCCAATTAATCCCCCTCAACATCCCAAATTTCTTTTCCCTCTCAAATGTCAAATTGTATGTACTTGCATTTGCCTTTTTCTCATTCATTTCCCTCCTCACTCATTCCATAACTCACTCCATCTGGATTCCACCTTCATGACTCCATCTAACAACTCTTGCCAAGGTCACCAGTGACCTCCATATCACTAAATACAACTGACATTTTTAATCATTTCATTTGCCTCTTCAAGAAAACTCAACACTGATATTTGTTCTTTCCTTCTTGAAACATTCTCATCATTTTGCTTTCATAATATAATACCATCCTAGTTTTCACTCTACTTTTTAGACCACTCACAGTTCTAGGTCATTTGTGTGATTCTTTCAAGGAGTTTGTTCCACTCTTTAATATATGGTATTTGAGGGTTGTACCATCTTAAATAAGCAGACCCTTCTACAACTTACACCAAAATAAAGATTTTATATATGATAATTAACTACATGAAAGAAAAACATGCTCTTAAATAAAACTAATTCTTAGAAAATTCAAGCTGGAGGCATATATTGAAAATACAAGTGACAGGTTAAGTGTCTTACTTTACACTGACATATCTCAAGAAAAGGTCATACAGGCAGTAGGCAAAACAGATACAGAAATTAAATTGAAGCAAAATAATACCAATATATACTAAATACAATATTTGATGACTATGGAACATCCTTTTCCCCTCCCACACATACCATTGGAAAAGCTTTGTAAGTGATATTATCTCAATTTTTGTTCTAATAGATACTAATTATGTAGATTCACTGCTTATAACAGCCATAAATAAAGGTTAACTGTGAATTATGAGCATTTATGAAGAAAAGTAATGACATGGTTTATTCATCCAATAACTCACTCAACAAATATTTGCTTGATAATTTACCATGTGCCAAGTACTGTTCTAGGTACTTGCCATACCTCAAAGAACAAAAGATACCTGCCCTTTGGGTATATACATTCTAGCAAGAAGAGAAAGATAATAAAAATAAACAACAGGTAAATTACCTAAACTCAAAAGGAAAGTAAGTAAAGGGGAACAGAGAAGAGGAAGTACCTGTGGAAGGGGATAGAGTGTAGGGTTAAACAGAATGGTAAGGGTCAGTCTCAGTGAGATGGTGAAATCTGAGCAAAGATTGAAGGTGAGGTAATTAGCCATGTGAGCATCTGGGGGAGGTATTCCAAGGCAGGGGGTAAACTATGCAAAGATCCTAAGGTGGAATATGACTTGGAGCTGGAAAAGAGCAAGGATACCAGTGTGGCTGGCATGGCATGAACAAGGAGGAAAGTAGAAAGAGGTGAAGTCAGAGAGATGACATAGGTATGACGATCAAACAGAGCCATGAAGGCCACTATAGGAGCTCTGACTTTGGCAAAAGAGTGAACATACTCCACAAAGTTTTGGAATATGTATCTAAATCTGCATTTTAATTCACGATACTTCAACCAAAGCAAAAATCATACTTTAAGCATATGAATCAAAAACAATTCTCCAATTGACCTATTTCACACCAAAATCTTTATTACATTGTTTTTATTACACTTTGCCAACAAGTATGACTACATAGACAGGAACCATCTATAGACTGAACTATATATATGTGTTATAAATTCAAAATGTTAAGTGTTTCTATAATGTCTTTGTCATAAGTCACCTCAAGGAAGGAATGGGTTTATGATGGATAAAATTCCATTCCTAAATGGCAGAGGAGAGGACTAGACCTAATGTCCCTTTAACTTAAATATAACTAATTGGGTAGAGCTCTCAGAGTGAATTGTCTATAACCCTTTGAAAGGAAATACAAAAACTTTTACATGTTACACCCCTCATTTACATTTTAAATTAAAATTAAAACTGAGTCTCATGGAAGTCTATATTATTATTAAGTATAGTATCTGCTTTATTAATTAATTTGTTTAACAAATAACTATTGAGAGTATACTCTGCCAAGAAGTGTCCAAGAAGAACAAAGCAGTCAAAAATCCCTGTCCTCGTGGTAATACCCCAAGGCAATGGTACTATCCCCATGGTAATGGTGATGGCTATCAGTGCAAGAGAAAAAAATAAAGCAGGGCAGTGAGTTTGGAGTGGGGGTAAAATTTAAAAGATAATCTGTTAAGACCTCATGAGAAAATGACATTTAAAGAGAAATTTGGAAATAAAGTGAGGGAATAGCCAGAAGGATGGTACAGCCAGAGACAAATTAGACAAGGGAAAGCACTGGCTGAGGTGAGAGATGTAAAAGGCCAGAGGATGGAGGTCATACAGAGTGCACAGGTGACTGGAAGGACTTTTGACTTTTACTCTGACGTGGGTAAACCTCACTAGAAGGTTTTGAGCAGAGACACGGCATAGTCTGACGTGCATTTTAAAGGATTACTCTGGTAGCTACATCAAGAATAAATTATAAGGGGGTAAGGCAGAAACAGCTACTAGTTATTACAATGGCATTACAATTGGGATAATCCAATGATTGCATTAATCCTTACTGAATATTATCTAAATAGTAAGAATATCAAATTAAAAAAAAAAAAAGACTGCACTGACTTTTAGTCACCAAACAGAAGGGGTGTAATATAACCTACGAGGTTGTGGGTTTTTTTTTTTTAACTTTACATAAGCTGCCCTCCCCCAAAAAACAAGTCTTCAGTGCCAAGTAGAAACAATTGATATTGGTGACAGATGGTCTAGGAAACATGCTAATCATCTCTTACTCTGGATTTTCTAAGCTCTATCTTTAAGGCAATTTAGTTCACCAGGAAATAAAACATTTGAACTCATCTATTCCAAATGCATTTATAAAATACCTCCAACATACTTGCCAGAAACTGTGCCAGGGGCTGGGTATACAAAAGCAAATAAAATGCAACCTTTAGTCTAAAGGAGACACACTTAGCTTCATGCAGAAACACTACCATACAGTAATGCTTTAATATTATACCACCAGCTTCAAACAAGGATCAATAAAAATCCCTCTATGTAATGAATGTTTCTGAATTCTCTTATAAAACTATTTATTAAGCCATTTATAAAACTATTTATTAAAGAGAGTAACCAGTCGTGGACATCTACAAAATCAAACTCTCTTAGTTTTGTGGTGGAAAACTCCTCTTTTGCAATGAATGCCAGGAAATTCAGAGCAAAATTATAACTCAATTACCTAACTACGTATCTTCTAAGTCAGTAATTCTCAGTCTTAGCTATACATCATAATTATCAGTGGAATTTTGAAACAATAAAAGTCCTTCTCCATTATCAGCTCCAGCCTCTATACATTTTAATGCCGCACAAGGAATGGACTGTGATTCCCAGACTATTCCACTGACCTAGACATTCTGATACATCTTTCTTTCATAAATCATTCATTTTCTATTTAATCGCTCTGTAACATACAAATATATTGCATTATTTTTATAAAAGCTTCCTGCAGTTCATTTTAGAAGTTGGTAAAAAATATGAATTAATGAATGAACAATTCAGGAGAAGGCAAAAAATTGCCATTTTGCCATCCTATCCTATCCATAGGTCAAAATGACTCATTTGTATTTCAGACTTAATTGGGATTAAGAGGTGATTATGTGTTTTGGTGTAAATGGCTTTCTGGCAAACTACAGTATAAGTCAGAGAATAAAATCAAACGACAAATTGGTCAACAAAGAACTTCACTCTTTTGCTAAATTATATCAGAAATAATTTGAAAACAACACATCTAAAAACAATCTTCTTACAAATGAGATAATCAGAAGTTGATTAAAGCATTTGATTAGTACTAAGAAATATGAAAAATAAAATAGAGAATCCTAAGTTTATATAGCCATTTCCCAATAACAAAGATGGTCTTAATATATTCACTTCATTTTGTCCTCACACATCTTACAAAATTGTTACAGAACTATAAGAATATCCATTAGGAATAAAAATATACTGATTACCACAGAAAGGTTAAGTGACCTGCTTCCAGGTTCCTATTAGGGACACCCAATCACCCAATCAGTCCCCTAGTTTTATTCAGAGAACCGAGCATATCAATGAAAGTATGAAGATCATTCAGAGCTATATGGTCCCTTTGGTAACATTAACAAAATGGGTGTCAAATATAACACAACAAATTATGAGAATATAGAAGTAAACCTCCTGAGATAATGATCCTACAAATTCATAGATTCATTCCTGAAAACCATTAAGCTAAACTCAAACTGTGATATAATCTTTAGAAGCAATTGTCACACTAGTTATGTTTTCACACCTAAGCTGGAAAGAACTAGGTGAAGACTCAAGCTTCTAAAAAGAAAAAGAAAAAAAAAAGTGGGTAGCTTCAGAGGAGAAAAATTTGCTCCAAGCCAGAATTTTTTTTAATTGAACTAGAAAAGTGATTAATGTTAGATTATGAAATTTTGAGGAATGGCAAATAAAATGTTTAAAATACAATATCAAATGTCACTTCCTCAACTTTTATTTTCCCAAAATGAGTTGTAAAAGTTCTAAAAGAGGAGCACTAACTGCAGAATGAGTTCTTAACTGAAAACACACAGTAGGATACAACTCGAAAACACAAGCCCAAGACACCTCACTGCCACCGCCACCACCCCCTCCATCACCAACACCCCCTCCACCACCACCACCACCACCATCCAAAATGGGAAAGGTTCTGTGAAATCTGTTTGTGAACTCCTCTTTCTAACTTTTGATGCAGTGATCAGAAGATCCATCCCCAAAGTCCTAACAGGTCTCCAGGAACCAACAGTGAGGAAGACATAATCTTCTTTTAATCCTCCAGAGATCAGAAATCACAAATTTACTGCTCTGTCTGTGCAAAAGAATCATACCTAAGAAAAGACCAAGCGCATAAAGATGTCAAATTCAGAGGGAGGAAACACCTGGCTCTTTGATTCATAAGCCCCACAAAAGAACCACAAGGAACGCCTCTTTATGTAAAGCAAACGCTCAAATTTTTCTAAAATTAGAAATTTTGAACTATATTGTTAATATTTTTATATAATATTTAGCATATTTCGACAATTTTATAAATAACAGATTTCCTATTAATTCTGTTTTGGGTGGAACAGGGCAGCAAAATCAACAACTAAATTTTGTTTCCAGTTAATTCTCTGTGTTCACTGTTAAATCTATTAAAAAAAAATACACAGGATAGCTACTGAACAATTTTCATTACATATTCTTGGGACAGGGCCTAGGGGAGATCATCTCTAAATACAGTAAGAGGAAATTAGAATGACCAAATAGTCAAAGAATACAGACGTATTCTACAGTCATTAAAAGATTCTTCATGAAAATGTGGAAGAACTTTATAGAATCTCAGAGACAAGACATTTTTCATAAGTAATACACAAAACAGAAACCAATAAAAAAAGATAAATTTCACAAAAATTCTACATAGTTTAAAAAAACACCATGAACAAACTCAATAGACAGAGTTAAAATATCTACAAAACATATGGCAAAAGGCTGTTTCTTAATAAGGAAAACTTTAACTAGTGAGTTGGTTTGAAAGGATATATATACCCTAGAAAAGCCATGTTTTAATCCTAATCCCATTTTGTAAGGACAGCCGTTTCTTCTAATCCCTATTTAGTACTGCATATTTGAAACTGTAATTAGGTCACCTCCCTAGAGATGTGACTCAATCAAGAGTGGTTGTTAAACTGGATTAGGTGGAGACGTGTCTCCACCCATTCGGGTGGGTCTTGATTAGTTTATTGGAATCCTATAAAAGAGAATGACAAGAGAGAAAGTCAGGAGATTCAGAGAGAGCAGAGAATGCTGCAGCACTGCAAAGCAGAGAGTCCACCAGCCAGTGCTTTGCAGATGGAGGAAAACGCCTCCCAGGGAGCTTTATGAAACAGGAAGCCAGGAGAGAAAGCTAGCAGATGATGCAACGTTCACAATGTGCCTGTCCAGCCGAGAGAGAAACCCTGACTGTGTTCGCCATGTACCTTCTCACTGGAGAGAGAAACCCTGAACTTTATCAGCCTTCTTGAACCAAGGTATCTTTACCTGGATGCCTTTGATTGGACATTTCTATAGACTTGTTTTAATTGGGACATTTTCTTGGCCTTAGAACTGTAAACTAGCAACTTATTAAATTCCTCTTTTTAAAAGCCATTCCATTTCTGGTATATTGCATTCCAGCAGCGAGCAAACTAAAACAACACATACAAAACAGAGAAATAATATAATGAACCCCCATGTACACATCACCTAGTTTCAACAATAATTAACACATGGTCAATTTGTTCCATCTGTATACCCCAATCTACAAGCCCCCTCTCAAAATTATTTTAAGGCAAATCCCAGACATCATATTATCTCATATGTAAATGCCTCTAAAAGGTAATGTTTTTTTAATATAACCACCTTACACTGTTGTCATATTTAACAACAGTTCCTTCACATCATCTAATAAAGAGTATTCAAATCTCTCCAATTGTCTAAAAAAATTTCTTTATAGTTGGTTTTTATGCTCAGGACTCATACGAAGACTAGTCATTGCATCCAACTGATGTGTCTCTGAATCTCTTTAATCTATGAAGGCCACCTCCCTCTTTTATTTTTTTTCCTTCCCCTTGTCATTTGTCCCGTAAAATTTCCCACACTGAATTCTGCTTATAGTGTTCAGAATAGTTCAAAATACATACTCCTATATATTTTGTTGTTGCTTAAATTGTCCTGTCTCTGAAACCAATGCCCTTTAAACAAAAACCACCAGGAACACAGCTAAACAAGTTGGGTTCATTACTCATTGTATCAAGGGAGAACACACATGAAGGGGCACTGTGACTCTCAGAAAGAGGATCTTAGAAAGAACCTAATAAAGAATTTGAGCTTGGTTGGGTGATTTGGGGTAGGGTCTAGGGAGACAGAGGTTTGCTCTAAATTGGATGTTGTCAGAAAGTGGGGGCAATTCTGTTTGGGTATTATAATAAATCTTATATATATAGAAGGTAGACTAGAATGTGGATAAAGCTATAATTGGTAAGGAGACAGCAATCACAATTTTGGCCAAGAGAGGAAGTGTTTGGTATTTTGTGGTTGTCACAGTGACCTTGGTTTGGTCTGTGCTTTGTCTCATTTTATCATGGTCTCAGAGTAACCTTGTCTGAGGTATACAAATGAGACTGTTTATGCCTACTAGGAGAATAGATGTGAGCTAGCTTTGATACCAGCCAGCTTCTGAATGCAAGAAGTTGTTCTTTTCTTTTGCACGGGATGACAGAAGCCCCTTCAAGTTGGCCACTGTGTTCTCCTTTGACATGATCCCAATTAGTCTTTGAGATTTTCTCTGCTTTCTTAGCTACAGGCTCTTTCAGCCACTTCTACAAAAGATTCTGCCTTCTTTTAGTGGAGTATGGTGTTTAGAAACCAAAATCTGAGCATTAAGATATTCATGGCTCCCACGTTGTCATTATTTCTAGGCCTTTTGGGCAGCTAGAGCTAGGAGAATTCTTTTTAAGGAGAAAATGCATCATAAGTTTATACTGATATTTCCCATTCAAATGTAGGATTACTGGGTTTTTGTTTAACTTCTTTAACTTCTTATTTACATTTCTTTTCTATTTTGTTAAAAATCTTGTATCCTAACATTAGCCTAAATATTTAACTGATAAATCTCTTTCCTCTTTGAATTTTGTTTTATAGTTCTGTAAATCATAGGTATTTCCAAAGCCAAAATGACATAAGGTGTGTTCAGAAGCCTAGCTTCCATTCCTGCCTCTCTCTTTATTCTTGCCCAAGCCATAAGAAATTGCTTAATTTGTAGTTTATCCTTCCTTTTTTCTTTCCTTAATTAATATATATAAATATCTCTTCTTCTTAGGCAAGAGGTAGAATATTACACACCCTGTTCTTCCTCTTGATTTATTTCATAAACAACAGATCCTGGAAAGTACTTCATAACAAATAGGCTCAACTTCATTCATCAATAAAATGCAAATTAAAATTACAATGATATTTAATTTATAACTAAAGTCACATTTTTCAGCAATAAGATTAGTCAGGTTCAGAGAGTCAGAAAACTGGGTTGGCCATAGAGTGAAGAAAGAGGCACATTTTCTTTAAAGTGCAGTTTGGAATCATCTTTCTAAATTTTAATGCATATAGCCTCTGACTCAGGAAGTCTACTTCTAGCAATTTTTTCTCTAAGTATATTTACACACTAATACATGTGCATGGATATTAACTACAACATTGTATATAACAGCAAAAGACTAGAAATAGCCTTAATTTACATCAAGAGGGGACCTGACACAGCCACCGTCATAGAACAGAATATTACATAATTTTAAAAATGACATGGAATGGTATCTAAAATACACTGTTAAGTGAAAAAATACAAGGGAAGAACCATATATGGAACATTCCTATCTGTATAAAAGAAAGGGATCTATATACGTATGTTGCATATGCCTGAATATAAATGACTGGCACTCCCCGGGAGTTGTGGGAGTTGTGCATCAAGGTAGCGCCATGTGTGAGTAAACATGCAGTATTAGGAGGCTATATAAGCAACCAGTAAGAGAAGGGCCACTGGGGTGAGGAACTTACTTTTCATTCTTTATCCTTATATACTTTTATACTGTTTAAATTTATTATCATGTATATGTATTAATTTTTCAAATAAGAAAATTTTTAAAGAATTTTTCATCAATAATAAGAATAGCCTTTAAAAAGTAACTCTTTCCGGATAGGCTAAGCCTACTTAAAATTAGGCCTAAGAGTCACCCCCAGACAACCTCTTTTGTTGCTCAGACGTGGCCTCTTTCTCACCCAACATAGCAAGCAAACTCACAGCCCTGCCCCTCTCTATGTGGGTCATGACTCCCAGGGGTATAAACTTCCCTGGCAACATGGGACAGAAATCCTAGAATAAGCTGGGACTCAGCATCAAGGGATTGAGAAAACCTTCTCTACCAAAAAGGGGAAGAGAGGAATGAGACAAAATAAAATGTAAGTGGCTGAGAGATTTCAGTCAAGAGGTTATCCTGGAGGTTATTCTTACACATTATATAGATATTCCCTTTTTAGTCTAAGGTGTATTAGAGAGGCTAGAGGGAAGTGCCTGAAATTGCAGAGCTGTATTTCAGTAGCCATGTTTCTTGAAGATGATTGTATAATGATATAGCTTTCACAAGGTGACTGTGTGATTGTGAAAACCTTGTTTCTAATGCTCCTTTTATCTACAGCATGGATAGATGAATAAAAATATGGATTGAAAATAAACAAATAATAGTGGGAACAAATGTTAAAAAAATAATAAATGGATACATGGGGGAAAATGTACCTACTGCAAACTATGGACTATGGTTAACAGTAATATTTTAATATTCTTTCATTAATAGTTAACAAATGTACCACACCAACACTCTGGGTCTATGGGTGGATGGGGGTGGGGCAGATACAGGGTATGGGAGGATTTGGGTTTTATTTCTTATTTTTATTTCCTTTCTAGAGTAAAAAAAATGTTCCAAAATTGACCATGGGGATGTATGCACAACTACATGATGAAACTGTGAGCCAGTGATTGTATACTTCAGATGGTTTGTATGGTATGAGACCGTATCTCAATAAAACTGTATTTAAAAAAAAAAAAGTAATTCTTTTCAAAATTGCTAATCTGGAATTTCTATTTGCCAGCACTTCTGCAACATCGGATCAGCAAAAAAAGCCAATAGAGAGCCTCACAAAAACCAACCTTACCAATTGTCTCAAGTTAAAAAACACTGCAATCAACCATGTAGAAAAACAATCCTCAATACCTTCACTTGCAAACAACATCATACCTTCATGTTTGGATATTAAAGACTAGGTCAGTCTTTAAAGAATAATACTACTGCTACTACAAAAATCTTGTAACAGATAACAAATATTGACATGAAGTTCCTATATTAATATGAGCATTTATTTTTACCCAATTAATTTTAAATGAGTAAAAATATGAATAAAAGATCAAATCTATAGGGAAAAGCATTTCATCATTTTATAATTTGCACCTCTTATATGTGAATGTACTAATAAATAATAACAATTGCTACCATCGCTACTAAGGACCTTTGAAGTAGGCTTCATATTGAGGAGTTAAAACGTATTATCTCTAATTCTTAAAATAAACCATAAAACATAGGTAACGTTATACTGATTTTACATATGAGGAAACTAGGGATTAGAGACGTTAAACAACTTGTCCATGACCTCACAACTAGTAATGGCGGGTTCAAGATTCAAATAAATATGTATAGAAAGAAGTGTAACTTTTATAAAACTGCCTTTTCATTAAATAACAGAAACATTAAAAGAAGGAGCATACTGCAGAGTAAATCATTCACAAAACATGAAGTCTCTAAAGTCAAAATATTTGCTCCAATAACTAATAATATAAATGCCTTAAAACAGTATAGATGATCAATATGGCAATGTAAGACATCCCCGGAAAAATCTTCCTTCAGAATCAGCTAATAAAAGGACACAGCCCACCTGCTTAGAACTCTGGAGACTCAAGGACTCCACAAACACTAAATCTTAGAAAAAGAAAACTAATCTCAAAGAATGGGTAGGAAATTTCTGGCCCAAACCTGCCAGTCCATACCCCTCCCCCTCACTCAGCCTAGCACAGCTTGGGAGTCATAAGGAGGCAGGATAGCCAGGGTACCACCAGCTGCAGATACAGACTATGGAGCCACTCACAGTGGCAAGTGAAACCCCAGGCCTACCAGGCACAGGGACCCAAGTCAACCAAGTCCCAGGTTAGAACACAAGCTGTTGAGTTGTGCTGTATGCTATGTGCAAAAGGAACCCCAGGAAAAGAAAAAAAGAGACCACAGCAAAAATGTTAACAAGGTGTGCACACTCAGTCCAGTTTATGCTGGCTAGACTACCTAAAAGCAAACAGATTTTTCTGGATTGATTCACTTTCCTGAATTGATCACAGTCAGCTCCCCAGGATGGAATACTCTAATGGAAAGAAAGCAGAAAATTTTCACAGAAGGGAATGATGGAACTGCAGTAAGACCAGACAGGTACCAGAACTGAAAAGTGTAAGGAAATGGGGGTACTGAGTAAGGGAGAGAATTTAAATAAATCATAGGAGCTGTGAAGAAAATTCTGCACAGAAACAAACAGAACAGATTGAGATTTCTGAAGAAGCAACAGAGGAAAGAAAGCTTTCTCCTGGAAGTGAAACAATTGTATGAAAGTGCAATCTTAAAAACTGTGCCACATATCCAGGACAAGAATCACATGAAGAGCTGAGAAAATGTAAATAGTTAAACACAAGTTACTCTAAAGGTCCACATTGGACCAAGTGTCAGAGAAGAGCCTCAACACAAAACCAATCAACAATAAAACCCTAGAAAAGAGGGAGAAATTGATCTTCAGAGTTAAGTCATCCAAGATAATCAAATGCCCAAACATCAACAAAAAAAATCACAAGCCATACCTAGAAACAGGAAGATATGACTCAGTCAATGGAACAAATTAAAACTTCAGAAGACACAGAATTTGTAATAACTAATTGAAGTTCAAACATCTAAACCAATTCATCAAGATGAAGGAAAATATAGACATAGAACTAAAGGATATTAAAAAGACAATGTGTGAGCATAAAGAATTTGAAAGCATAAAAAAAATAACAGAAATTATAGGGACAAAAGGCACAATAATAAAGATTAAAAAATATACGAGAGGTATACAAAAGCTGATTTGTACAGACAGAAAAAGAATCAGCAAACAAGAAGACAGAAAAATCAAAGCCATACAATCAAAAGAACAGAGAAAAAAATAGAAAAAATTGAGCAGTGTCTCAAATTTGAGTGGCAGCATGAAGTACACAAATACACGCATCATGGGTGCCCCAGAAGGGGAAGAAAAGAGAAAAGGAGCAGAAAGAATATCTGAATATGGCCAAAAATTCCCCAACTTTTATGAAAGACATAAATATAAATGCCCCAAAGCACAACATTCTCTAAAGAAAGTACATTCCAACAGATTTACGCTGAGCTACATGCTAATCAGAATGTCAAATGCCAAATATAAAGAGAGAGTTCTGAATGCAGTAAGAGAAAAGCAACTCCTCACATACAAGGGATCCTCAATAAGACTAAGTTCTGATTTCTCATCAGAAACCATGGAGCCTAAAGTAATGGCATGATATATTTAAGGTACTGAAAGAGAAAAACTGCCAACCAAAAATTCCTTATCCCAAAAAACTGTCCTTCAAAAATGAGGGAGAGTTTACCCTCGCCCCCGCCCTGGTGCTTAGGAGCCAGCCTGCACTCACACTCTGGGTCTCTGGCTCTTCCTGGAGGGATCAAAGAAACTTCTGTGTACATACCAGGGTGCCTGTATTTCAGTGTTATTCTATCCAGAGGCAGTATGAAAGACTGAACCAACAAATTCCTCTCAGGCTGACCCTCTCAGAACTTGCCTGCTGGCAGAAACAGCTTGCAGACAGCTAAAGGTATATAAGAACAAGTCCAAGTAACCTGGGACAAAGGATTACCTACTTTAAGTCATACAACAGAGCACCCAGGAGGGGAAGAGTTATTTCCTAGGGAGTAAAGCAGCATTCAAATTCCTGTAAGCAAGAATTCCTAAGGCCACCAGCAACCACAACCTCAGGAAAACACACAGGCTCAGAAAAGACAAAGGACCAGGCACTTTACTTTGCCTCAGGCTGATCTTCTTGATAGGAGGACTAAACTCTGGAGGAAAGCACCAGACAATGCAGAGACAATTTGCAAAGCTTGGAAGGTGTGTGTGTGTGTGTGTGTGTGTGTGTGTGTCTGTCTGTGTGTGTGTGTCTGTGTGTGTCTGTGTCTGTGTCTGTGTGTCTGTGTCTGTCTCTGTGTGTGTGTCTGTGTGTCTGTGTGTTTGTGTGTTTTGAGTTCTTGGCACTAAGAAAATTTCTGTCATATCACTATCTGGTTACAAACTTATGGAACAGACCATTCAGGGTCTAAATCCCAGAGCTAACACTTTAAATATTAAAATGTACAGTAATGCAACAAAAGATTATAAGAAAAAGAAACAGAAATGATGGTCCATCCAAAGGAATCGAAAAGCAAGTACTCCAACATATTTGCAAGCCAATGTTCACAGCAGCATTATTCACAATTGCCAAAAGATGGAAGTAATCCAAGTGTCCATCAACAGATGAATGGATAAACAAAATGTGGTATATACATAAAATGGGATATTATTCAGCCATAAAAAGGAATGAAGTTCCGGTATATACAACAACATGGATGAACCCAGAAGACATGTTAAGAGAAATAAGCCAGACTCAAAAGCACAAATACTGCACAATCTCTCTGAAATGAAATAATTGGAATAAGCAAATTTATAGTCAGAAACTAGAATACAGGTTACCAAAGGCCAGGCAGAGGTAGGGAATGGAGATTTAATGCTTAATTGGTACAGAGCTTCTGTTTGGGGTGACGGGAAAACGTTGGTAATGACAGTGGTGATGGTAGCACAACATTGTGAATGTAACTGCGAAATTTTAGGCTGTATATATGCTATTACAATAAAAAACATATATGGGACTGTACAACACAAACAGTAAACCCTAATGTAAATTATGGCCTACAGTAAATAATACAATAATAATAATATTATTTTATCAATTGTAACAAAGCTACCATGTGAACACAGTTTTGATAATAGGGAATATCGTGAGAAAGGAGTGTATGGGAACTCTGTATTTTCTGCATGGTTTCCTATAAAACTACAAATTCTCTAAAAACGAAATAAAATTAAAGTTTCAAATCTAAAAAAAAAATGAGGGAGAGTTTAAAATATTCATTAGATAAACAGAAACTGAGAGTTTATCAAAAGACCTTCCCTAAAAGAATTATTAAAGGGAGTTCTGCAGGTTGAAAGGAAAAGACAGACAGACTGGCCTGCAGTAGGGCAAAGAAATTAAGTTTTTCCGTAAGGATAACTAAAAGGGTAAATGCAAAACCAACTGTACTGTATTCTCAATATACAACTCTACTCTTTAATTCCCATAAGAATCAGAATACAGGAACTTCCGGAGAAGATGGGGGCTTAGTAAGACGCGCGGATCTTAGTTCCTCCTCCAGAACAGCTACTAGGGGAGTAGAAACGATACAGAACAGCTCCCGGAGTCACGACAGAGATAAAAAAGACAGCGTACCCCATCCTGGAACTGTTGACTGGCTGAGAGAACCCGCTCCGGTGAGATCGCCGAGGGGTGCAGGCTTTCCCGGGCAGGGCGGCAAGCGGCCAGAGTCCCTCCCTTCCTCCTTCTCGGGCCAGCTGGCAAAATTGGGCAGGCGGTTCCCTCAAGCCGTGGCGACTAGCGCCCCCACCACACGCGGCCCCCCGGATCAACTGAGAGAACTGGATCGGAAATCCCCAGGCCGCGGAGAACGGTGACCGGGGGGGGTCCCTTCCAAACATGTGACTCCCAGGTCCGGCTGCGAACGGTGCACTCTCCCGGGCCGCGGCGGCTGGTGCCCTCCCGCCACGCTTGGCGCCCCGGGCTGACTAGGAAATTCGGACGGGCGCTCTCACGGGCTGCAGCGATCGGCGACCCTCCCCGCATTTGGACCCCCGGGCCAGCTGGCACTCTTCCAAGCCACTTCGGCTGGCGAACCTCCCCCATGGCGAAAGTTTTCCAAAGTCAAAGGACCCACAGCACTTTTTACTGGTGGGACCCGCAGACAAATGTGTGCCACGAGCACCACGTACTGGGCAGGATAAGAAAAACAGAACCTAGAGATTTCACAGAAAAATCTTTCAAACTGTTGGGTCCAACACCCAGGGAAATCTGACTAAATGCCCAGACGCCAGCAGAAGATAACGGATCACGCTCAGAAAATTGAAAATATGGCCCAGTCAAAAGAACAAACCAATAGTTCAAATGAGATGCAGGAGCTGAGACTACTAATGCTGAATATACGAACAGAAATGGAAAACCTCTTCAAAAACGAAATCAATAAATTGAGGGAGGACATGAAGAAGACATGGGCTGAACAAAAAGAAGAAATAGAAAAACTGAAAAAACAAATCACAGAACTTATGGAAGTGAAGGATAAAGTAGAAAAGATGGAAAAAACAATGGATACCTACAGTGATAGATTTAAAGAGACAGAAGATAGAATTAGTGATTTGGAGGATGGAACATCTGAATTCCAAAAACAAACAGAAACTATCGGGAAAAGAATGGAAAAATTTGAACAGGGTATCAGGGAACTCAAGGACAATATGAAGCGCACAAATATACGTGTTGTGGGTGTCCCAGAAGGAGAAGAGAAGGGAAAAGGAGGAGAAAAACTAATGGAAGAAATTATCACTGAAAATTTCCCAACTCTTATGAAAGACCTAAAATTACAGATCCAAGAAGTGCAGCGCACCCCAAAGAGATTAGACCCAAATAGGCGTTCTCCAAGACACTTACTAGTTAGAATGTCAGAGGTCAAAGAGAAAGAGAGGATCTTGAAAGTAGCAAGAGAAAAACAATTCATCACATACAAGGGAAACCCAATAAGACTATGTGTAGATTTCTCAGCAGAAACCATGGAAGCTAGAAGACAGTGGGATGATATATTTAAATTACTAAAAGAGAAAAACTGCCAACCAAGACTCCTATATCCAGCAAAATTGTCCTTCAAAAATGAGGGAGAAATTAAAACATTCTCAGACAAAAAGTCACTGAGAGAATTTGTGATCAAGAGACCAGCTCTGCAAGAAATACTAAAGGGAGCACTAGAAATCAGATACGAAAAGACAGAAGAGAGAGGTATGGAGAAGAGTGTAGAAAAAAGGAAAGTCAGATATGATATATACAATACAAAAGGCAAAATGTTAGAGAAAAATATTATCCAAACAGTAATAACGCTAAATGTTAATGGACTGAATTCCCCAATCAAAAGACATAGACTGGCAGAATGGATTAAAAAACAGAATCCTTCCATATGCTGTCTACAGGAAACACATCTTAGACCCAAAGATAAACATAGGTTGAAAGTGAAAGGTTGGGAAAAGATATTTCATGCAAATAACAACCAGAAAAGAGCAGGAGTGGCTATACTAATATACAACAAATTAGACTTCAAATGTAAAACAGTTAAAAGAGAAAAAGAAGGACACTATATACTAATAAAAGGAACAATTAAACAAGAAGACATAACAATCATAAATATTTATGCACCGAACCAGAATGCCCCAAAATATGTGAGGAATACACTGCAAACACTGAAAAAGGAAATAGACACATATACTATAATAGTTGGAGAATTCAATTCACCACTCTCATCAATGGACAGAACATCTAGACAGAGGATCAATAAAGAAATAGAGAATCTGAATATTACTATAAATGAGCTAGACTTAACAGACATTTATAGGACATTACATCCCACAACAGCAGGATACACCTTTTTCTCAAGTGCTCATGGATCATTCTCAAAGATAGACCATATGCTGGGTCACAAAGCAAGTCTTAACAAATTTTAAAAGATTGAAATCATACACAACACTTTCTCGGATCATAAAGGAATGAAGTTGGAAATCAATAATAGGCGGAATGCCAGAAAATTCACAAATACGTGGAGGCTCAACAACACACTCTTAAACAACGAGTGGGTCAAAGAAGAAATTGCAAGAGAAATTAGTAAATACCTCAAGGCGAATGAAAATGAAAACACAACATATCAAAACTTATGGGACGCAGCAAAGGCAGTGCTAAGAGGGAAATTTATTGCCCTAAACGCCTATATCAGAAAAGAAGAAAAGGCAAAAATGCAGGAATTAACTGTCCACTTGGAAGAACTGGAGAAAGAACAGCAAACTAATCCCAAAGCAAGCAAAAGGAAAGAAATAACAAAGATTAGAGCAGAAATAAATGAAATTGAGAACATGAAAACAATAGAGAAAATCAATAAGACCAGAAGTTGGTTCTAGGAGAAAATCAATAAGATTGATGGGCCCTTAGCAAGACTGACAAAAAGAAGAAGAGAGCGGATGCAAATAAATAAGATCAGAAATGGAAGAGGAGACATAACTACTGACCTCACAGAAATAAAGGAGGTAATAACAGGATACTATGAACAACTTTACGCTAATAAATACAACAATTTAGAGGAAATGGACGGGTTCCTGGAAAGACATCAACAACCAACTTTGACTCAAGAAGACATAGATGACCTCAACAAACCAATCACAAGTAAAGAAATTGAATTAGTCATTCAAAAGCTTCCTAAAAAGAAAAGTCCAGGACCAGATGGCTTCACATGTGAATTCTATCAAACATTCCAGAAAGAATTAGTACCAGCTCTCCTCAAACTCTTCAAAAAAATCGAAGTAGAGGGAAAACTACCTAATTCATTTTACGAAGCCAACATCACCCTCATACCAAAACCAGGCAAAGATATTACAAAAAAAGAAAACTACAGGCCAATCTCTCTAATGAATATAGATGCAAAAATCCTCAATAAAATTCTAGCAAATCGTATCCAACAACACATTAAAAGAATTATACATCATGACCAAGTAGGATTCATCCCAGGTATGCAAGGATGGTTCAACATAAGAAAATCAATTAATGTAATACACCATATCAACAAATCAAAGCAGCAAAATCACATGATCATCTCAATTGATGCAGAGAAGGCATTTGACAAGATTCAACATCCTTTCCTGTTGAAAACACTTCAAAAGATAGGAATACAAGGGAACTTCCTTAAAATGATAGAGGGAATATATGAAAAACCCACAGCTAATATCATCCTCAATGGGGAAAAATTGAAAACTTTCCCCCTAAGATCAGGAACAAGACAAGGATGTCCACTATCACCACTATTATTCAACATTGTATTGGAGGTTCTAGCCAGAGCAATCAGACAAGAAAAAGAAATACAAGGCATCAAAATTGGAAAGGAAGAAGTAAAACTATCACTGTTTACAGACGATATGATACTATACGTCGAAAACCCAGAAAAATCCACAACAAAACTACTAGAGCTAATAAATGAGTACAGCAAAGTAGCAGGTTACAAGATCAACATTCAAAAATCTGTAGCATTTCTATACACTAGTAATGAACAAGCTGAGGGGGAAATCAAGAAACGAATCCCATTTACAATTGCAACGAAAAGAATAAAATACCTAGGAATAAATTTAACTAAAGAGACAAAAAACCTATATAAAGAAAACTACAAAAAACTGTTAAAAGAAATCACAGAAGACCTAAATAGATGGAAGGGCATACCGTGTTCATGGATTGGAAGACTAAATATAGTTAAGATGTCAATCCTACCTAAATTGATTTACAGATTCAATGCAATACCAATCAAAATCCCAACAACTTATTTTTCAGAAATAGAAAAACCAATAAGCAAATTTATCTGGAAGGGTAGGGTGCCCCAAATTGCTAAAAACATCTTGAGGGAAAAAAACGAAGCTGGAGGTCTTGCACTGCCTGATTCTAAGGCATATTATGAAGCCACAGTGGTCAAAACAGCATGGTATTGGCATAAAGATAGATATATCGACCAATGGAATCAAATAGAGTGCTCAGATATAGACCCTCTCATCTACGGACATTTGATCTTTGATAAGGCAGTCAAGCCAACTCACCTGGGACAGAACAGTCTCTTCAATAAATGGTGCCTAGAGAACTGGACATCCATATGCAAAAGAATGAAGGAAGACCCATATCTCACACCCTATACAAAAGTTAACTCAAAATGGATCAAAGATCTAAACATTAGGTCTAAGACCATACAACAGTTAGAGGAAAATGTAGGGAGATATCTTATGAAACTTACGATTGGAGGCGGTTTTATGGACCTTAAACCTAAAGCAAGAGCACTGAAGAAGGAAATAAATAAATGGGAACTCCTCAAAATTAAACACTTTTGTGCATCAAAGAACTTCAGCAAGAAAGTAGAAAGACAGCCTACACAATGGGAGACAATATTTGGAAATGACATATCAGATAAAGGTCTAGTATCCAGAATTTATAAAGAGATTGTTCAACTCAACAACAACAAAAAAGACAGCCAACCCAATTACAAAATGGGAAAAAGACTTGAACAGACACCTACCAGAAGAGGAAATACAAATGGCCAAGAGGCACATGAAGAGATGCTCAATGTCCCTGGCCATTAGAGAAATGCAAATCAAAACCACAATGAGATATCATCTCACACCCACCAGAATGGCCATTATCAACAAAACAGAAAATAACAAGTGCTGGAGAGGATGCGGAGAAAGAGGCGCACTTATCCACTGTTGGTGGGAATGTCAAATGGTGCAACCACTGTGGAAGGCACTTTGGCGGTTCCTCAAAAAGCTGAATATAGAATTGCCATACGACCCAGCAATACCATTGCTGGGTATCTACTCAAAGGAATTAAGGGCAAAGACACAAACGGACATTTGCACACCAATGTTTATAGCAGCATTATTTACAATTGCAAAGAGATGGAAACAGCCAAAATGTCCATCAACAGAAGAGTGGCTAAACAAACTGTGGTATATATATACGATGGAATATTATGCAGCTTTAAGACAGGATAAACTTATGAAGCATGTAATAACATGGATGGACCTAGAGAACATTATGCTGAGTGAGTCTAGCCAAAAACTAAAGGACAAATACTGTATGGTCCCACTGATGTGAACGGACATTCGAGAATAAACTTGGAATATGTCATTGGTAACAGAGTCCAGCAGGAGTTAGAAACAGGGCAAGATAATGGGTAATTGGAGCTGAAGGGATACAGACTGTGCAACAGGACTAGATACAAAAACTCAAAAATGGACAGCACAATAATACCTAATTGTAAAGTAATCATGTTAAAACACTGAATGAAGCTGCATCTGAGCTATAGGTTTTTTTTTTTTTACTATTATTATTACTTTTATTTTTTTTCTCTATATTAACATTCTATATCTTTTTCTGTTGTGTTGCTAGTTCTTCTAAACCGATGCAAATGTTCTAAGAAACGATGATCATGCATCTATGTGATGATGTTAAGAATTACTGATTGCATATGTAGAATGGTACAATTTCTAAAAAAAAAAAAAAAAAGAATCAGAATACAACTGAACAAAAGAGAGGCATATTTCCAGATAATGGACATGTAACATAAAGAGGTAAAGTCGGACAAAAACAACATAAAGAGGGGAAACAGAGGGATATGGGACTAGATAACAAGTATGCTACTGAAGATACGTTGGTATCTTTCAAATTAGTAGGTTACGATGTTGGTTGGTTAATATAAACCCCAGGATAACCACAGAGAAAGCATTTTTAAAATATACAGAAACAGAAATGAGAAAGATCAGTCCGAAACATCACAAAAGATCAACTATCCAGAGGAGGTTGCAATAAAGGAAAAGAGAGACAACAAAAAGATATGGCATATAAAAACCAAGGCAAAGTGGTTGAAATAAGTACTGTCTTCATAGTAATAACACTGAATTTTAATGGATTAAAACTTCCCAAATCAAAAGACACTGATTGGCAGAACTGATAGAAGAGAGAAAAAATAGGAGTAATCCAACTGTTTGTGGTTTACAAGATACTCACCTTACATCCAAAGACACAAATAGCTTGTAAGTGAAAGGACAGAAAAAGATATTTCATGCAAATACTAACCAAAAAAGAACTGAGGTAGCTATCCTAGCATAGGACAAAACTGACTTTAAGTCAAAAGTTGTTAAAAGAGACAAAGAAGGACATTATGTGAATAAAAGGGGCAATCCACCAAGAAGAAATAACAATCTATGCATCTAACCACAGTGCCCCAAAATACATGAAGCAAACTCTGGCAAAACTGAAGGAAGAAATAGTCACCTCTACAATAACAGTTGGTGACACTCTCATCATAGCAAGAACAACGACATAGAATAAGGAAAAAGAGAATTTGAGTAATATGATAAATGAACTAGACCCAACAGACATTTACAGAACACTGCACCCCAAAACAGCAGGATATACATTCTTCTCAAGTGTACATGGACCATTCACCAGGACAGACCATATGTGTTGGATCACAAAATAAGCCTCAATAATTTTAAAAGATTGAAGTTATACAAAGCATATTCTCTGACCATACTGGAATGAGGTTAGAAATTAATAACAAGGAGAGAAATGGAAAATCCACAAACACACAGAAGTTAAATAACACACTCTTAAACAATTAGTGGGTCAAAGAAGAAATAGCAAGAGAAAGCAGAAAATATCTAGAAACAACCGAAACAGGAATACATGTGGTGGTTTGAAACTGTTATGTACCCCAGAAAAGCCACGTTCTTTTCATCCTGATCCAAATTATAGAGTGTACTTCCTGATTAGATTGTTTCCATGGAGATGTGACACAATTGTGGGTATAACCTCTGATTATATTATTTCCGGGAAGATGTGGTCTCGCCCATGCAAGGTGGGTCTTAATTAGTTTACTGGAGTCCTTTAAAAGGGGAAATGAATTATTTTGGAGAAAACTCAAATGCAGACATTTGGGGATGCTTGAAGAACTGAAATAGACAGGAATGTTCTGAGATACTTAGAGACAGTCAGAAGCTCAGAAAGGAGGCCACTGGAAGTAGGGACTGAAAGCAATAAAACCTGGGAGCAAAGGGCCAGCAGATGTCATGCCACATGCCTTCCCATGTGACAGAGAAACCCCGATGGGAACAGGCCTATCTTGTGTGAAAGTATTCTCCTGTTGATGCCTTAATTTGGACATTTTCATGACCTTAGAATCATAACTTGTAATTTAATAAATCCCCTTAATAAAAGCCAATCCATTTCTGGTATACTGCACTCTAGCAGTTTTAGCAAACTAAAACGCAATATATCAAAACTTATGGGATACAGGAAAGGCAGTGCAGACAGGGTAATGTATAACCCTAAGTACTTATATTAAAAAGAAAAAAGACCTAAAATTAATGATCTAATTGCACACTCAGAGGAACTAGAAAAAGAACAGCAAACTAAACCCAAAGCAAGCAGAGGTAAGAAATAACAAAGACTACAGCAGCAATAAATGAAACTGAGAATAAAAAAACAACAGGGAGCAATACAAAACCAGAAGTGGGTTTCCCGAATGATCAATAAAATTGACAAACCTTTAGATAGACTGACAAGGAACATTACTACTGATCCCACAGAAATAAAAAAAGATCATAAGAGGATACTATATGCCCACAAATTAGCCTACATGAATGGACAAATTCCTATGGTTACTATTAAAAACACAGAAAATTACAAGTGCTGGAGAAGGTGTGGAGAAAGAGGAAGACTTAGTCACCGCTGGTAGGAAAGTAAAGTGGTGCAGCCACTGTTAAAAACAGTTTGGCAGTTCCTCAGAAAGCTAAGTCATATCACCAGATGACCCAGAAATTCCTTTACAAATTATATACTTAAAAGAATTCAAAGTAGGGACTCAGATATTTAAATACCAATGTTCAGAGCAGCATTGTTCACAAATGTCAAAAGATGGAAGCCACCGAAGTGTCCACCAACCAACAAATGGATAAACAAAATGTAGTTTATACACACAATGGATTATTCAGCCATAAAAAATAATGAAGTCCTCACACATGTGACAACATGGATGAACCTTGAAGGCTTTACGTTGAGTGAAATAAGCGAGATACAAAGGAACAAATATTGTACGATCTCAGTGATATGAAATAATTAGAATAAGCAAACTCATAGAATTAGAATCGGGAATATAGATTACACCGGCTGGGTTGGGAGTAGAAAATGCTTAATTTGTTCAGAATTTCTATTGAGGTTGATTATAAAGTTTTGGAAATGGATGGTAGTGATAATAGTACAATATTGTGAGAGTAATTAACAGCACTGAATTATATATGTGAATGGGGTTAAAAGAGGAAATTTTAAAGTTGTATGTATGTTATTAGAACAAAAATTAAAAGCTAAAATACAGGCCTGTATAACACAGTAAATCCTATTATAAATGACAAAATACAGTTAATAATACAATAGCAAAACATTCTTCCATGGATTACTACAAATGTACCATACTAATACAAGGTGTTAATATTAGGGTGGTATATGGGGGAAAAAATACACCTAACGTAAACTATGTACTGTAGTTAACAGTACAATTTTAACATTCTAACATCAGTTTTAACAATGGTACCACACTAATGCAAAGTGTCATGGGAACACTGTATTTTTTACATGATTTTTCTGTAAACCTACAACTTTTACAATTTAAAAAATTAAATAGAAAAACCTGTTAAAAAAAAGAGCAGTACAGAAGACAAAATAGAAACACATTCGCATGTTACTGTAAAAAGAGATCCCATAGCCTAACTCTGTTAAATACAAAGTAGGACGACTTTGGGGTTTTTTTTTTGTTTTTTTTTTTTGCATAGGTAGGCACTGGGAATCAAACCTGGGTCTCTGGCTTGGCAAGCGAGAATTCTGCCCCTGAGCCACCATCGCAATGCCCTAATTGTTTTTATACTATGAAAATATGGACACAAAGTCAGTTGAAAAAGTTGATGTGATAGACCCTGAAGGATTTATGGGAAAAAAAACAACAGTTAAGAAAGTAAAGTAACACATGAAGAAGAAATTCTGCCTCAAGATTGCAACAGCAGGCAGGAGAGGGATGAGGAATGGGGAGTTAATGTTTAATGAGTACAGAATTTACTGTCGGGGGTGATGGAAGGATTTTTCTGATTGATGGTAGTGATGGGAGCACAGCATTGTGAATGTGACTTAGGCCACTGAATGTATGATTGAAAGTGGTTAAAATAGGAAACATTATGTTGTATATATGTGTGCTGGTTTGAAATGATGTATGTACCCTAGAAAAGCCATGTTTTAATCCTAATCCCATTTTATACGGCAGCTGTTTCTTCTAATCCCTATTCAGTATCGAATGTTTGAAACTGTAATTAGATCATCTCCCTAGAGATGTGATTTAATCAAGAGTGGCTGTTAAACTGGATTAGCTGGAGGCGTGTCTCCACCCATTTGGGTGGGTCTTGATTAGTTTCTGGAGTCCTATAAAAGAAGAAACATTTTGGAGAAAGAAAGAGGTTCAGAGAGAGCAGAGCAGAACGACATAGCCATGAGAAGCAGAATCCACCAGTCAGCGACTTTTGGAGATGAAGAAGGAACATGCTTCCCAGGGAGCTTCATGAAACAAGAAGCCAGGAAAATAAGCTAGCAGATGACACTGTGTTCGCCATGTGCCCTGCTAGATGAGAAAGGAGCCCTGACCATGTTCACCATGTGCCCTTCCACTTGAGAAAGAAACCCTGAATTTCATCAGCCTTCTTGAACCAAGGTATCTTCCCCTGGATGCCTTAGATTGGACATTTCTATGGACTTGTTTTAATTGGGACATTTCTCAGTCTTAGAACTGTAAACTAGCAGCTTATTAAATTCCCCTTTTTAAAAGCCATTCTGCTTCTGGTACATTGCATTCCAGCAGCTACCAAACTAGAACAATATGTTACCACAATCAAAATCAAAATAAAGAAATAAAGTCTTCCTGCTGCCACTTTAAAAAGCAAAAGAGGATTGCAGCATCAGTGCTGAGCCTGCCTGAATTTGCAAATCTCCACAATCCTGAAACCAATTCCTTGAATGAAAAGAAAGGAAAACAAAAAACAACAGAAACACATATATAATTCATTTTGCCGATATACAAAATAAAGAAAAGTAAATACCTCAGCCCTGAACAGTGTGAAAAATGTATATCCATTATATATATAGCATTCATGGGCACACTATGACCATTAGTTGTGTAAGTTATGTAAGTCTCTTTTGACATATTTTGGGATAATCTGGAAGTCAGGAACCCTATCTTTACTCACCTTGGTATCCCTTGTGTCATATCTGTTACTTGATGAGAAACCAACTGTTATTTTATAATTCAAGGGGCTGACTTACAGCCATGGTCCTGGTCTACCTCTTGTGAACTTTAAAAAAAAAAAAAAAAAAACAGGCCCAATTTCTCCAAGGTCTTTTTTCCTCACTTGTAAAATGAAGAGGCTTAGACTAAAGTCCAGGCAGGCCATTTTACCTAGTGATTTGTAAGGAAAGAAGCATAGTTCATTTTAAAATCAGAATGAACCACGAAGGATCTATTCTAATAACCAGCAGATGTACATTTTGCTGTCTAAGGCAATCCACAATTACGTATGTTGCAAATGGAAGTTGTTGCCAAGAGGATGCACAACTCTCTTACCACCCTGCTTACTATAAAAAGTATGAAAACTTCTTAAACAAACTGGAAGAAAAATCAAGGAAGGAAAACGTTTTCAGTTGACTATAAATCAAAGCAAACCTCAAATGGTTAATGAACTCAATAATAAAAGGGCAAATATGAGCAAAGGATCTAAACAGATATTTCTCCAAAATAAACATACAAATGGTCAATAAACATGTGACAAGATACCCACCATCATTAGTCGTTAAGAGAATCCAAGTCAAAACCACAATGAGATACCAATTCACATCACTAGGATGGTCAGAATCAAAGACAGACAATAACAAATACTGGTGAGGAGTTGGAGAAATCAGAAACTTCCTACATTGCTGGTGGGAATGTAAAATGAAAACAGCTTCTTAAGAAGCTAAACATACATTACATATGAAACAGCAATTCCACTCCTAGGTGTATTCCCAAGAGAAATGAAAGCACACATTTGTACACAAATGTACAAATGACTTTTATGCAAACCTACCACCTCTCCAATTTAAAAAAATAATAATAATTAAAAAAACATTACACTGAGTGAAAAAAACAGACACAAGGTAGTAGATATTATATGAGTCCATTTACCTAAAATGGAGATATAAACAAATTTATAGAGACAGATTTAGATTAGTGGTTATTTAAGGCTGGAGAATGATAGAGGTATTTAGAGGTGACTGCAAAGGGAGTAATGAAAATGTGGTGATAAATGTACAACTCTGATTATAGTAAAAGCCACTGTGAATATATGTCAATAAAACTGCTTTAAAAACAAAAAAAGAAGCAAGCCACAAAAAGACTACATGGTATCTGATTCAATATATATGAAATTCCTAGAATAGGAATATTTATAGAAACAAAAAGTAACTTGATAGTTTCTTAGAGGTGGAGGAAGGAAAAAGGAATTGGGGTGACTGCTAATGGGTAGGGGTTTATTTTAGCAATATTGATAATGAAAATGATGTTCTAAAGTAAAATGTGGTGATGGCTGCAAATATACTAAAAACCACTGAAGTATATATTTTAAAGGCTGAATTGTATGAGATGTGAATTATATCTCAATAAAGCTGTTAATAAAGCTGTTTTAAAAAAATGAGTAGAAAAATGTTATACCAAGGATAAAAAAAGGAAGGAACCATGGCTACACTGAAGTTAAGCCAGACTGTGGAAACAAAACTAGACTTTCTAAAGGAAAAACAAATCACTCCAAAGCAGGTAACTATGAAGACAAATGAATTAGCAAATAGTATAATTTCTGTTATGGCACACAGCAGTGGTTCCTGGCTACTCTACTTAGGGGCACCAACATAGGTATAATAAAGGTGTGTCACTTTCCAGGGAAACACATACGTAAAATGGGCAAGAGAATTTGCCAAAACTAGAAATTACTGATCATAAATGAGTTCTGCTGAATTATGAAAATCCACATTGTATCTGCAATTCTTAAAGATCAAATAGGAAACAGAGGGAATGGCCAAGTGAAATGAATAGTACATGGAGATGTCACTCAAAAGTAGAATTTGTTATCCCGAACCACCATGGTTTACTAAATAGAACAAAGGACATAGGAGACCAATGAGATCAAGTTTGTGGAGGGACTTGCCAAAGGGATCAAGAAAGCCGTCCTTTAGCCCTGAAACCCAGAAATACCAATCTCTCCAAGAACATCAACCAATTTCATTCCTCTACCCGTTAAGGTCATCACCCTTTTCCAGCCCAAAGATGTTAAAATGGTCATTGCCCAGATATCCATGAAGAGTGAAAGAATGATCAACTGGGAAGGTGGAGAGAGGTGTAACTGAGAAATTAAGATTTAGTAAATGATGACAATTAACTCATTACAGAGATATTTCTTTTTAGTTCCTAGTGTATTAAATAGCTAAAAGGAAACATCTGAAATTACTGAACTGTAATCCAGTAGGCTTGACCTTTGATAATGATTGTATATATAGTTTTCATCTGTGACCGCATGATTATAAAAACCTTGTGACTGACACTCCCTTTAGCCAGTGTCATGGTCAGGTTTATGTGTCAACTTGGCCAGGCGGTGGTACCAGTTTGTCTGGTTGGCAAGTGCTGGCCTGTCTTCTGCTATGAGGACATTTCATAGAATTAGATCATGATCACACCAGCTGCATCCACAGCTGATTTCATTTGTAATCAGCCACGGGGAGTGTCTTCTTTAATGAGTGATGCTTGATCTAATCACTGGAAGCCTTTTAAGGAGGATTCAGAAGAGACAGGCTCTCTTCCTGCTTCCGCCGGCAAGCCTCTCCTGTGTTCGTCCAGACCCTCCATCTGTATCATCAGCTTCACAGCCTGCTCTACAGATTCTGGACTCTATGTTCCCACAGTTACATGAGACACTTTTGTAAATTTTATATTTACAAAGATTTCCTGTTGATTCTGTTTCTCTAGAGAATCCTAATACCACTTGGTACCAGAAATGGGGTGCTGCTGTGGCTTGCAAATACTAAACATGCTGGAACGGCTTTTTAAATGGATAAGGAGAAGATTCTGGAAGAGTTGTGAGAAGCTTGATAGAGAAGGCCTAGAAGGCTTTGAAGAGACTGTTCATAGAAATGTGGATCCTAAAGACACTTCTGATAAAGTCTTAGACAAAAATTAGGTATGTGTTATTATAGACTGGAAGGAAGACGAGCCTTGTTTTAAATAGCAGATAATTTGGCAAAATTGACTAGTGGCTTTGGCTGGAAGGCTGATTTTAAAAGCCATGAACTTGGATATTTAGCAGAAGAGATCTCCAAATTAAAAGTCAAAAGTGCAGCCTGGTTTCTCTTCACAGCTTATGGTGAAATGCGACAGGAAAGAGATAAGCTGAGAACTGAACTCCTGAGTACAAAGAAACTAGAAACTGATATTCTGGAAAATCCTGGGCTTCCAGGAAGAGAGACCCCAGAGAATAGTGTCCCACATGAGGTCTTGGCCAAATATAAAACCAGTCAGTCATTTCAGAGAAAGCCAGTATTGGACATGGAGTTATCCAGGAAGGATTTATGGAAACTCCTTATGTTTGATGGACATGATCCAAGGCTACTAGAAAGCCAACAAGAATGTTGTGGGACCTGTATAAGCAGAGCCACTGCCAGTCTGTACTGGGGGGGGTTCAGAGAAGGGACATTTTAGAAGAAAAATAACTTCTTCTAATGTGTGGAGGATGGGCCTTCCACCACATTGCAGTGGAAGAGTCATGCCACCTCAGGCCTTGAAGACGGTGAAGCAATTCCTTGAGTTTGGGGAGAGCCTGGCTACCACCACATGGAGGGGTTGAGCATGTGCCCTGGAGAAGGCAGAGAGCCCGGGTGCAGCCCCAGTGCTTAGAGAGGGTGGAGCCGAGAAAAAGGTGGTCTCCCCAATGTCGCCCAAGGTTGCATTTGGAGAAAGGCAGGCCTCTGCATAGGCCCTTGGAAAGGGTAGGACTGCCACTTTCAGAAGCCCCAAAGATAAATGATTCTCAGACTTTGAAATCTAATGCCCTGAGGGTTTTTGAAACCCGCAGACTTTGCCCTGCGGGTTTTTGAAACTGTATGGGTCCAGTGATCCGTGTGTTCTTTCCTTCCTAAGGAAATGCGTATATGTATCCCATGACTGTTCCTCTTTTGTATGTCGGCAGCAAATAACTTGTTATGAGTTTTCAAAAGTCCAGAGACAGAGAATTTTGCCTTATGACAGACCACGCTTGTAACTAACGCCGAGATTTTGTACTGGTTTTAACACTGTATTTCATTTATATTGCTACTGAAATGGTTTAAGGATTTCTGATAATGTTATAGAATGAACATATTTTGTATATGGGGAAAACATGACTTTTTTAGAGTCCAGAGGGTGGAATGTGGTTTGAAAGGATGTATGTACCCTAGAACAGCCATGTTTTAATCAAAATCCCATTTTGTAGAGGCAGAATAATCCCTATTCAATACTGTATGTAATTAGATCATCTCCCTGGAGATATAACCTAATCAAGAGTGGTTGTTAAGCTGGGTTAGGGGAGATGTGTCTCCACCCATTTGGGTGGGTCTTGATTGGTTTATTGGAGTTATAAAAGAGGAAACATTTTGGAGAATGAGAGATTCGGACAGAGCAAAGAATGCTGTAGCACCACGAAGCAGAGAGTCCACGAGCCAGCAACCTTTGGAGATGAAGAAGGAAAACGCCTCCTGGGGAGCTTTATGAAACCGGAAGCCAGGAGAGAAAGCTAGCAGATGATGTCATGTTCGCCATGTGCCCTTCCAGCTGACAGAGAAGCCCTGTCTGTGTTCGCCATGTGCCTTCTCACTTGAGAGAGAAACCCTGAACTTCATCGGCCTTCTTGAACCAAGGTATCTTTCCCTGGATGGATGTCTTTGATTGGACATTTCTATCGACTTGTTTTAATTGGGACATTTTCTCGGCCTTAGAACTGTAAACTAGCTACTTATTAAATTCCCCTTTTTAAAAGCCATTCTGTTTCTGGTATATTGCATTCCAGCAGCTAGGAAACTAGATCACCCAGTAAATGGATAGATGAGTAATAAAGGCAAAAACAATCATTATTATTATATTATTATAATAGGGAACAAGGGGTATGCGCTGTTTTTGTAGGGTTTTTTGTTTGTTTGTTTGTTTTTTGGAGTAATGAAATGTTCTAAAATTGACTGTGGGGATGAAAGCCCAACTATATGATGATACTGTGAACTATTTAACTGTATACTATGGATGCATTACATGGTATGTGAATATATTACAATAAATTTCATCTAGATCTTAATCAGCTTAGTGCACACTCATCAGAACTGCAGATAACATGAAGCAATTCATGAGATATCATGACTACATTAGACAGCAGAATCCAAATCAAGAAGATTCTAACAGGCCTAAATAAAGCTATAAAACTAGACAGAATACTACAGCAAACCAGAGCCAGAAAGGAAACTAGAAAACATTTCATTCAAATCCTTCATTTTATAGACAAAGCTGAGGCCAGACGGGTTTAATAACACACTAAAGTTCAGAAGGCACATTAAAGGTAACTTAAGGCCTAGAATGGAAGAATTCTAACTCCCAGGCTTGTGTTCACCTGACCTAATGTCTACCTCTGACTACTTGTCTGGATATCCATATGGAAATAAATGAATCTTGATCCCCAAACCTCACAATATACACAAATCAATTCCTGGGATACTTAGACATAAAAGTGGAAGGCAAAAACAATAAAGCTTCTAGAAGAGAACATAAGAGAATATCTTCATGACATGAAGGAACAAAAGCCTCTTAAATGAGACACAAAAGGCACTCACCATAAAGAAAAAGACTGATAAACTGGAATTGATTAAAATTTAGAATTACAGTTCATGAAAAGAAATATTTCAAGAATGAAATGGCAAGCCATAGAATGGGAAGAGATTTTTAACAATTCACAGTCAACAAAGGATTCATATCCAAAATACTAGAAATGCCAACAAATCAATAAGAAAAAAAGATAAACAGCCCAGTTTGTTAAAAATGGGCAGACTTGTACAGGTACTTCATACCATAGGAAATTTAAATGGCTACGAAGAATACAGAAAAATGTTCAAATCACTAGTCACCAGGGAAATGCCTATTAAAACCACAACTGCTAGAAGGATTTAAAATGTTTAAAAGTTCAAAAACCTGACAGTATCAATTATAAGTGAGACTGAGGGGCAAGTGTAATTTATACATTGCTGGTTAGAATATAAATTAGTATAACCACTTTGGAAAACTGTTTAGCATATCTATTGAAGCTGAATCTATACATATGGTGTGACCAGATATGAGTAGATATGTACACCAACCAAAATGAATAAATGTACACCAAAAGATGCGGACAAGAATGATTAAAGGAGCATTATTCATAATTGCCCCAAAGTGCAAACTATTCAAAAATCCATCTACAGTAGAAAGGATAAACAAATTGTGATACATATTTGTGGTGAGTTTACAAAATGGCCACAAATTCTCTGACATATCTCCAAGATGCAGGGTCTAGCCCCTTCCCCTGAACTTGTCTATTTTAAACAGTAGAGTATGGCGGAAGTGATAACATGTAACTGAAGAAAAAGAAGTACCCTCTGGGAACACAGCCAACATGGTGAGAAAAGCCAAGACCTCATGGTGGAGCCCACCTATAGGTGCTCCAATCAGTAATTCCAGATGACCCCAGTCTTCAAGACATCTCTGCCCAGATGCCAGATATGTTAATGAGAGCTTCTGGAGGATTCCTGACCCCAGCCACTGCAAAGCAGAGACAAGCGATCCCTACCATGCCCTACACAGGTTCCTATCTCACTGAATCCATAACAAAATAAAATAGTTGCTGTTTCATACCACTAAGTTTGGAGTAATGTGTTATGCAGTAATAACAGAAACTGATGTGCTGTGCAGTAATAGATAACCAGAACCGGAGAGCTATACAAAAACAACAAACTACTTTTGCATGTAACAAAGTGGATGAATCTCACAACATTCAGTAAAAGAAGCCAGTCACAAAAAGGTCTGCAGGGTATAATTCTAGTTTTATATGAGTTCAAAAAGTGGCAAAATTAATCTATAGTTATAGAAGTCAGAAGATTGCCCTTGGATGACAACAATTACTAAAAAGGGGCACAAGAGAGGCTTCTGGGGTGCTGAAATAGTGACTATCTTAATCTGGGTATGGTACCACAGTGTGTTTGTTCACTTTGTAAAAAATTCATTGAGCTAGATACTTAAGATTTGTGCACTTTTTCCAATACAAATGTACAATTCAATAAAACTTTTTTTCAATCAGTACAACTTGATAATCTAAGAGACGCAAGAGTATGAAGGAGAAAAGAAAGATGATTCCAAATTTGCAGGCATCATTAACTAAGTGGTACCATTAACAGAACAGTTAAACCATGAGGGAAATAAAAACAGGAGCAGAGAACAGAGACCAAACCCTATTCATTCTGTAATGAAGTAAATATCACAGTACTCAACATATAGTCATTCCAGCTTCCTAGACATTCCCCCCATTTTAATTTCTCTTAACCACCCTTTCTGGGTCTCCTTTGTTGCCTCTCTCCTCCCAGCTACCTCTTAATATTGGGATTTCTAGGACTCCACCATCAATCCTGTTTTAAATATACAAATGATTTCAGCCAATTCAAGGGCTTCCAATATCTTCCGGGAGTGAACAATTCCCAAATCTGAATCAAAGGTGAAATGACATGAAACCATACCATGTAAGGAACAGCTAATGAACTGGGGCTGTTTCAAGTCAAGAAAACTGAGAAGACTTGATAATTGTCTTCATATATTTGAAAGGAAGATATTTGGAAGGGGAATTCAGGCTGTTCCACACGTCTTCAAAAAGAACTGGGAAGGAGAAATAAGACTTCCATTCAGTATAAGAACTTTCTAATAGTCAAAACTTTATTTAAAAATACAACAGGCTGCCTCTAGAGCAGAGGTTTTAACCATGGATGATTTTGACCCCAGGGGATATTTGGCAGTACCTGGAGACATTTTTTATGTTCATGGTAGACAGGGGGATTACTGGGATCCAGTGGGGAAAGCCAGGGATGCAAAATATCCTACGATGCAGAGGACAGCCCCCACAAAGAACCATACATCTAAAATGTCAATAACCCCACGGTTGAGAAACCCTGCTCTACAGGTAATGAGTTTCCTATCATTGAAGACATTCCATTATAGACCAGACAATGTGATCATGTCCAATACGTGACTTTCAAGAATGGTGGGAATGAATTTTTTTTTTGTCTGATAACTCTCCAGAGAAAAGCACCCTCAAGTACTTTAAAGTGATAATGATGATGGTAAACATTTACCGAGCATTTACTATGGGTCACACATTATACCAAGGGATTCATGTACACATTACACAATTACTTTTACAACTCTACGAGGTATTATTTTACCTTGATTTGATGGTAAAATTAGATTGCCCTAACGTCATACAGCAGTCAATATTTGAATTCAGATCTACCAGGCTCCAATTATAGACATCATAATCCAAAATATAAACATTAAATGACTTTCAACCCTACAAAGCTTTTGAACCCTAGAAAACAAATGAAGCAGCACATATTCTAGAACTCTGACATCAGAACAATGTCTGAACAGGTTTGTGCTCATTGCAAACCTAGCTGGCTAGAAAAGGAAAGGATTATTTGAAATAGTCCCATGATGAAGAAGAGAACAATTATCCTGATTGTCCCCAATTGCCTACTTCTATAAGAGTCAAGAAGCTCTTATAGACCCACGGAATCTCAGTCAGAAGCTGGGATTAATGATGACATCCCTTTATCCACAGGCGTGAAAGCTCAGGATGGACAGACGTTTGAACATCCCCGACTGGGAATCCTGCCCTTAACAAATATACTAGATGCAGATACATGGTTTCTTGGCTGCCTATACTCACGCCCATCTGTCAGGATGGCAGTGTGCCTGCTCACATGTTGGTCAAACTGTCACTAGGGCATAGGTGCCAAGCAATGATAGTTTTAAATGGGCAGCTTGCATAGCACTGTAAGAGCTTCCTGTTCTGCAGAAAAAAAAAATTCTGTGATAATACTGAGTGAACGCAATCATAAGTGAAATATTCTTGGTCAAGCTCAGCATTTCAGTGGTAAAAAAGATCTAGAATAGTGGAAAACATTCAATCTAAGGAAGCTGAATCAAAAGTACTTTGAAGACAATTATTTAAGTTGTGCTAAAGCTTTCTACTCTGCCAATCTTTTATTAATACATGTCATGGCAATATCTTATACAGTGTAATCTTCTGATCAAAAAGTCATCATTGATTTTAAAAACTGGGATGGTATGTGTTTCCATGCTCTTAATAAAAAAAAGAGTGGAAATGCACTGGTTTTAGTAGCTTAATTGATATTAAGTAAATTCTAATTGTTGTGCGGTTATTTTCTAAACGAAATAAGTCTAATTTATAGCCAAGATAATCTTTTAAATGCACACACAAAAAAGGAGAAACCAAATAAGATTTCCACAGATGAACAGAAAAAAAAGGAGTATAACTTGCTTAGGGGAAAAAAAAAATCAAAAAGTGAAGTGGATGCTAAGAAAACAGAAATTTGGTATTTTCAGTTACAAATTTTAAAAATTAGAACTTAAGGGTAGAATCATAGGGCTATCACACTTCCCTGACTATAAACAAAAATGTCCCTAAACTACATCTAGGTTCCTAGACTATCCTTAAAAATCTTTTAGACTACTGACATGAAGTACTTAATGTTTTTACTGTCTGGAAATTCTTCCGAAGACTAAAAATCTAATGCTGCAATTTGAGCCATTTGTTCTGGTTCAGTTCTCAGTGGTTTCAAAGACAGCTGGTCATCATCATTCTCTGTTTAGTTCTTCATATGCAAGTATCAAGACATACTGATTAAATAACCCCTGAGTCTCCTCTTTGCCATGATAAATAAATCTAATTTCATTAACTTTTTCTCATTGGATCAATTTACCAATTCTTTATATTTTTATCATTTCAGTTGCTCATCTCTTGGATCCTTTTCAGGGCTGATAAGAAATGTCATCCCCTTCAACAACAAGTCAGTAGAAACTACTTTTATTTTATGTATAACTTAACCAAAAGTAGCATTAATATGAAAACGTTTGAAATTCCTTGCTGGAATTTCATCAGTGACAAAAGACTGATACCTATAATTACTCTTCCAGGAAAATGCTAGGATTCTATAGCATTTTTAGCAATATTTTTTTAGCTTTCAGGAAAACAAATTTAACACAAAGTGGTGAGTTAAGATTCATCATCACATCCCATTCTTCCAACCAACCTATTACTCCTGTACGTGGGCCCTAAAACAACTTCTCTTGAATAACATTACTATATAAGTTTCCCTCTCAAAATCCTAAAATGTCTTCCTAGTAGCCAATGAAATGGATTATAAATCTATGTAGCCAGCATTTTCTATACTCACGAACCAAGTAGTATTCTTTCACTTCCCTCCTCTCCTTCACTTGCATGACTTGCCAAAACACCTGGCTCTACATATTTTCTCTAGGATCTATCTTGCTAATCTCTCAAATATTTCCCTACTTCCTCTCAAATTTACATGTACTTTTTTCAAGACTCAAACCATGTCATACCTTCATAAATCTGCATTAATTTTCAAACTTAATTGCTCATTCATTTCCTCCTTTCTTCATTGAGGTACACAGCTTACAGTCATTTTCTGGTGATTTGTGACATCTAACTTTATTGAATAAAATAATCAAGTATTTTCAGCTGTAGTTTTAAATTTACACAATAGATTTTTTTCTAATCCCAGCATAAAACTTTATCATTAATTGATCTCTAGGTTTAATGTAATTCCTATCAAAATTCCAACAGGATTCTTAGTATACATAGGCTGATTCTAAAATTTATATGGAAAGGCAAAGGAATTAGATTAGTTTAAACTATTTTGAAAAGGAAAAACAAATTGGAAGAATCACTCGGCCCCAAACAAGAGAGTGTGGTATTGGTGGAGAATAGATACATAGATCAATGAACAAAACACAGAATCCAGAAACAGATCCATACAAGTATAGTCAACTGATTTTTGATAAATGAACAAAATTGATTCATTGGAGAAAGGTTAGGCTATTCAACAAATGATTTTAGAACAAGTGGACATCTATAGGCAAAAATAAATAAAAATAAAAGAACTAAGATTTAAACCTCCACTTTGTGCAAAAATTAATCCAAAATGAATCACAGATCTAAATGTAAAACATAAAGTTATAAAATGCTTAGAAGAAAACATAGATGAACAACTTCCTGATCTAGGAAAAAGTTCTGAGACATACATAACATAAAAACATGATCCGTAAATTGATAAATTGGACTCCATAAAAATTTAAAACTTTTGCTCTGCAAAAGACACCATTAAAAGAAGGAAAAAAGCAAAGCCACAAACCAAAATAATATATTTGCAAATCACATACTGGCAAAGGACATCCAAAAAGTCTCTAAAAAACTCTCTAAACTCAATAAGAAAACAAACAATCCAATTACAAAATGGGAAAAACACTTGGACAAGTCACAAAAGAAAATGCAAATGTTAAATAAACATGTGAAAAGATGTTCAACATCATTAGCCATTAAGGAAATGCAAATTAAAGCCACAATGTGACACCACTACACACCTCTTAGAACCGCTAAAATAAAAAATATCCCCAATACCAAATGCTAACAAGGATGCCAAGAAACTGGATTTTCCATATGGTGATTTTAAGGTTGTAAAATGCAACAGGTACTCAGAAAAAGTTGGTAGCTTCTTAAAAAATTAAACATATACTTAGTATAAGACCTAAAAGTCACACACCTGGGTATTTATTCTATAGAAATGAAAACCTTCATACAAAAACTTGAACATGAGTGTTCATAGCAGCTTTAGTTGTAATAACCAAAAAACTAGAAGCGACCCACATGTCCTTAGCTGTGGATAAATGGTCAAATAAAATGCAGTACAACTGTGCAATGGAACATTACTAAGCAACAAAGGAAGAAACTATTGATGTGCAACAACTTGAAAGGAACTAGTGAAAACAGCCAATTTCACAAAGTTATTCATTGTCTGATTCCGTTTATATAGCTTTCTGGAAATGACAAAATTTAGAAACAAAGAAATCACTTATTACTGAGGATTACAGCTGTGAAGGAGCAGATAGCATGAGGGAGCATTTTTGAGAGTGGAGTAGCTCTGTACTCTGATTGTGATTATAGTTACATTAATTTACATGATAAAATGTCACAGACCCATACGCAAAAAACAAAAGCATAAAAACAGAAATTCAAATAAGGTCTATAGTTTAAGTACTAACACTATATCAATGCCAACTTTCTAGTTTTGATAATTGTGCTATTGTTTTGTAAGATTTTTTTCACCAGGAAACCAAGTGAAGGGTACAATTATTTTTGGAACTTCTAGGCAAGACTAAAATTATTTCAAAATAAAGTTTTTACAAATTATCATACATTTTACTGTTTCTAGTTTGACATAGGTATCTAATAAAATTATGGTGAAGAACTAACGAATTTTCTTAGACATTGGGGGTTGAATTAATCTTTCTATAATTAGTGATTTAAATCAAATCCAGCCTACTGAAAACAATGAAATGACAATTTTTCTTTTAGTGCCCAATATTTAAAAGTCAATGACTTTATCTTATCAACTTGAGAGCATCAAAATATTTTAAGGTTATTATTGAAATTGTACATTTTTATAACTTTTTATTTTGAAATAATTATAGACTCTTGAGAAGTTGCAAATAAAGCACAGAGAAGTCCTGTGTACCCAATCACCCAGCTTTCCCCAAAGCTAATATCTTACATAGTACATTAGCAAAACCAGGACAGTGACACTGGTACAGCATTAGTAATTAAACTATAGACTTTAGATTTCACATTATTATATGCACTTTTTTTGTATGCCTTTCTACATAGTTCTAGAGCATTCTGTCACATATATAGAGTCATATAACCATAACCACAATCAATATAAAGAACTGTTCTGTCATCACAAAAAAATGCCCTCATAATATTCCTTTATACTCACACCCAATCCCCAACCTATCGTCTGGCAATCACTTATCTTTTCTCCATCTCAATAATTTGGTAATTTCCAAAATGCTATATAAATACAATCATACAATAACCTTTTGAGACTGGTTGCTTTCACATGCCATAAGCTTCATCCAAGTTGTGTGTGTCAAAAGTTTGCTTCTTTTTGTTATGCAGTTGTGTTCCAGGACATGCCTTCACCACATTTTATTTAACCATTTATCCACTAAAGGACTTCTGGGTCATGTCTAGTTTTGGGCTGTTACAAGTAAAGCTGCTATGAACATTTATGGTCAAGTTCTGTAGGAACCTAAGTTTTCATTTCTCCAGTATAAATGCTGGGTTGTATGGTAGGTCTATGTTTAACTTTTTAAGAAACTGTTAAACTGATTTCCAGAGTCTTGAAATTAGACAATAATCTAGAAAATGGCTGTACTATTTTACATTCTCATCAGTAAAGTATGAAGTAATATAAATTTGAAAGTCACAATTTCTAAAATATTTTCTAAAAAGCCTGAAAAGCCATTATAATTAGACCTCTTTAATGTTACAGTCTGACTTTAGTTTTTAAAAAGTGAATTTTTTAAACTTTTTCCTGATCCCTAAACAATAGATTTCTTTGTTATTACCTTTAACTTGGAATGTATAATTACATATTAATCTGCACGCTGATAGCACTGTTGACACAATATATAGTAAATCCTAGTAAGTGGGGGGAAAAAAAGCAACATTGCCAATTGAAACAAAGGCCCAGACAGAGCCTATGAAGACAAGAAGTTTAATGGCACTTTCTAATGTTTAGCATTGTGAAATGAGATCACACTGCACTAATAACATAGTATCTTCAAACGATGACATTTATTCAGTTGTTATTTGGTAAAAAAACATTGAGAAAAAGCAATTATCCCGAAATAATGCTGCAGTTATCCTAGCTAGAAGATTTCTAATAAAACATTTCTTATTTTTAATTTTAAAAAAGATATAATTGACAAGTAGATAACAGAGTCTTCTTTTGGGTTCTTGCAACAAGGATATAGCCTATACTAGGTCTGGAGCAGACATAATCTACCTCACATGCAAATTGCAGGGAGACAGCCAGTACACAAAGAAAATGAAACACACAGAAAGAAAATACTAGGCCCCAGAAAGCATGGGATGGTGCTGCCTTTCTTACTAATGACCTGCCAGTTGTGAATTTTAGTCCCTTGCAGGACCCACTATTTTATTCCTGATAATAAGCTCTATGAGCTGTATGTGCCCCAAGTATGCTATTTGCTTAAAAAGTAATTAATAGAACATTACCCAATCTTAAAATGATAACCTTGCAATTTAAAGATGAGTTCCACTTAAATGCATATAATTTATTGATAAACATTTTGATGTGTGTATGTTTAATATTCATCCTAAATATTTACCAGTGGGAACAATGTCTATCTTAATTTTCAAATCCTAGACCCCTGGTCCCCATCCTATGGGTCAGAGACCCACAGAGAGAAAGGAGTTATTACAGAGAATCATCAAAATCCATGTACCTACCTAAAGCCTAAATGATGATTCACAAACATCTATTTTTCCAAGGTACTAAGATGCTGTGGCTATTTCTTAATAAATTTACTTAAGAATGTTACTTTGAGTAGTTTCTTATCATTAGTATTGATGAATTTAAGAAATCAATTATGGGGGGGCAAGTGGGAGGGTAGGGGCACAGCTCATATCTCCCTAGACTCTCTGGAGAACTCTTCTTTTGCCCATGGTTCATCCAGAATAAAAAGAGTAAGAAGCATTCGAGTTTGAATGCTAAGATTTAAGTCAACACAGGGAGAGATGGAACAGGAGTAAATGGGAAAATGCATGGAATTACATCAGAACAGCAACCTTAGAATGCAAGGTATCTGGATATTGAAAAAGGAAAAAAAAAGAAAGGGCACAGCCCACTTTGCATTTTTATAATGGCAAGTGGGAATATATTCACAGGAATTTTGGTCAAAAGAACCAAACATATTCTAGATTAAAAATGTCTATTGGTTACACCAGCTAGTTAAATGTTTTGTCAAGATTCTATTACCTTTCTAAATTAATCTTGCATCCTTATTAAAATCCCAGATTTTCTACATTTTGTCACCAACTGTAAAATTTTTCAAATGTACCGTATACACTGACTTCTTATTTGCAGGGTGCTAGATAACTAAAGTCAAAACAAATGAGCTACACTAATTCAACAAAATGAAAATTTGCTTTAACAAGACACTACAGTGGCAAGAATCTACTCTTTACCTAGCCCAATTCCTGGCATATACCATGTATGGTGAAAAAATTAGTTCATTTCTGCTCACTCTGAAAAATAACCTCTGTACGCATGTAAAATATCCTACCAGCCTGAAAATATTCTCCAGTCCTATTCAGTTACCAACCCATTCTCAAAACTCATCAAAACCAATTTTGAAGAAAACCTAACTCACGCACACAGAGACAGCATTTAATTCCCAGTAGGCTCACTGCCTGATCTATGGAGATATGAACATTTGCACATTTGCATAAATTTAGGAGTCATCCTTCTTCATTTGGTATAAGGTAAATTTTAAAGCATCTTTTTCTAGGCTTTCCTTCATTTCCAATAAGTTTTATTTTTCAAATCAAAAATATTTTCCAAGTTTTATTCTTAAAATCAATATCCTACTCATAGTTCATGATATCTTATTGGGGTGCCTTTAAGGAAAAAAAAGATTGTGCTGTCAAAATAAACATCCAGCTGTTTTGGTTTTTTTTTTTTTTCTGTTTTAGACATCTGGGAAATTCACAAATACATTTATTATTGTGTATTAGTTCTCAAATTTTAGAAAAAGCTAGCTTATTTCACTAAGTTTAACTTTAGGGTCTGTCAACATTTTGAATGCATTGCTGTAATTTTTTAAATACATACTTGCATCTTGGAATAAAACTTAGCATAGGCTTTTCATACAACCATTTCTTGGGCACTTACTAACGTACTATATGCCAGGCTCTATGTTTAACATGTTACTCCATTATCTCATTTGTTTAACAAATAACCTTTCATAATTTTTGCAGCACCAAGCATAACCAAGATGCCATTACATTACAAACCTGATATTTGTGATAGATAGTAGTTGACAAATACGTTGACAGCAATGCAACACAAGTTCGTAACTAAATTCAAGTTGTATTACAGACTCCTATAAGCAATGTTGAGATGCATAGAGACTACCATCTGTGGTAGTGTCAGCAGAGGAAGCTATTATTAAATGACTACTTAAGTTACATTCCCTTCTAGAGGTAACAGATGAACATAATCTTGTCTACCCAAAATTTTAATTCCAATTACTACATGCCATTTTGAACAGCATAAATATAATGTGAATAAAGTGGTTATATATATATATAAAGAACCCTTGTTCCCTTCTGAAATTGCTTTAAAATTGTGTGTTAAATTCTCCCTCAAAGTATCGTGCTCAGCATGTTACAAAAAGTGTGATGCCTTTACTCTGAACTCTTAAAAATAAATGCTGCCCTACATTTGTTTTACTTGTACAGATTTCAGACTCAACAGATGGGCAATTCCAGTTAAAAAAAAAAAAAGAAAATAATTAATTAAGCTCTTCATTAATTCGATAAAACCACCACGCTCCCAACAGCAAAACTGCTATTGACAAGTTGTAAAAAAAGGAAAGGGGAAGGGAAAGGAAGAGTGGATACAAAGACAAAAATGGGTGACTTGACAAAAAAGACGTTAGAAAAATGGGTGGCCTGAAACGAAATTCAGTGATTGTCTCTCTCTCCACCCAACATCTCTTTCGGCGTCAAGCGTTTAGAAAGGGCTCTATAGTGTTTGTCGAACATAACTAAATCATCAATGTATTTTGAGAGCGGAACCAAAAAGCATTTTGACGATAGGAAAAATTATCTGTTGTTCCTGAACCCTGGTGCATCAGTAAAGGGCACCACTCTTGTCAAGTGAGAGAAGAGAGGAGGCACCATCCAGAGATGGATAAGAAAATCCCTCGTAAAAATCTACACAGCCCTCTACCACCTTGCACGATGGCCTCAAGGGCATGCTTGTCGGGCGTAGAGATCAGAACAATGACAGGTAAACAGAGGGGGCCCTCACGGTTCCCGGGCCAGGAACGTCCTCCTCAGGGGGTTAGGCGACTTCTCCTCTCACCTCTCGAGTCAAACGTCACCTCCTCTGAGAGGCCTTTCCTGATTTCCTCATCTAAAAGGAACCTCACTCCAGTACTCTGGCCCACAATTGCCCGTCCCCGTGTAAAATGAGATTTCGGTGTCCGGAAATAATCGTACTCGTTCATAGTCTGTGTTTGCCTTCTAGAATGTAAATTTCATAACAAAAGAGGGGTCTCGAGGACCACGGCACCCAGCACAGACCCCACATCTCACACGAGACTCCGAGGGCCGAGAAAGCAGAGCAGGTGTGAGAGCTGCAGTCAGAATAAGGAACGCTGGGGCACCAGCCGGGAGGGAGGGGGACGCCCACACAGGCAGAAGCGACGCGGCCACTGCGGCCCAGCCGGGCAGCCCAGGCTAGCGGCGCGTCCCGCAGCCCCCGACGCAGCCCGGGGACCAACCGAGGTCACTGATGCTCGGAGGCCAGCGCCGGCCCCAGCACCAGCGGGGACAGCCTCCGCGTCCCCCGCCCCCCGCGCGAGCTCTCCCTACGCGTCGCCTGCGACCTCCCTACCCCAAGCCGCGGAGAGATCGCCTTCTGCCCAGTACGAACTTCCCGCCGCTTTCGCCGATTCCCAACTCCAGCACCGCCCCGGCCCCCTCCACACCCTGCAGTATGAAGCGTTCCCATTGGCTCTGGGGGCGGTGGAAAGGCGGGACGAGCGGGAGCGCTGCGGAACAGGGCGGAGCCTGCTCGCACCTCGCCGCCTCCCCAGGAATGCCGGGAGCGGTGGGCCGACACTGTTTCTGCATGCTGGGAATTGAAGTCTTCTAGCAGTGCAGTAAGTCCCTGTCCCTTTGCCCCCGTGAGTTTCTGGGAAATGTAGTTTAGTGCCTCTCCGTACTGATCAGATTCCTACCAAAGCGATATGAACGGAAATAAATATTGCCAATTTTCGGAGTAGTTTGATTTATTAAAAATTGTGTTTATTGGTTGAGCATCTCCTCTGCCTTCTTGCCCCTGCTCCTGTCTCCCAATCTTCTGGTCCACCACAATAGAATGCTTATCCCACAGTAGCTTGGCTCAGTGTACTATGACCTGGCTCTAAAGACAACAATCTAGGCTTCAAATCCTGGCCCCTTCAGTTAATAGCTCTTTGTGACCTAAGGAAAGTTACTTAACTTCTAAAACCTCAGTTTCCTGTTTACATGAGAATTAAATGATCAAATCTAGAGACAGTACTTTGAATATAGTATTTGCTCAATAAACAGTAGATAGTATTAATACTATTCTGTCCACCCACTGTTATGTGTCTAAGCCCCACCTGTCTTTCAAAGTCCTTCCTGTCTACCTAATCCTCTAGTATTTTATCTGTAATTCTCTTACACCACAGTTTACTTGTATTTGTAATCAGTCATCCAAGCCTTCATCACCCATGAGACTGTAAGTGTCCTATGGGCTGGGATGCTGTTCTGTTTAAGCCATAGACACAGGGAGACTGACCGTAAAGCTAATGAAGTATAAGTTTCATGGTCTCACTCATGGATCCCTTCCAAAACCCTGGGAGAAGTCTTAACAATATGTTCACACAGTTTTTTGTTTCCATTTACCAAGGTTAAATATTTTTGGATCTTTTTTCTTAAAGAAGACTCTCAAGGTTGTATGCGTTTCAGTCCCCACAATACCTGGAATCACTGGCACTATTGTGACTAATGTCTTCTGTTTGTCCCTCCAGATACTCTCACCTGCTCCAGATACTTCTCCAGCCTTCCCTCTACTCCAGGAGGCTGACCAATACAAAGCACTTCCAGGTTCCTGTGCTTTGTGGAATAATTGCCCCTGGTCCCAGACTGGGTTGACAATTGGCTGGCCTTACAGCACAACTAAATCAGCAACAGCACATGGAGTATTCCAAGGTGAGAACGGAATGTATTCTGGAGCGCATGGCTCTGCCACCCTTGGTCAGATAGCTTAGTGTTAAACACCACTTAAATGTGGCTTCTATTGGGTTTGACCAGTGGGGAGCCCGACAGAGAACTGAAAGTCGGGAGGACAGTTGGTTAGGGCTGTTATTCCCACAGATCCTTGCTGGCAAGGTCACCCCCAGATGACAGTCACCGCTTCCCAGCCCTCCTCTCCAATTTGCAGTGACAGCTCTTTCCCTTTGTCTTTCTAGTTTGGAAGTGATAACACCATCTCTGGTGGTTCCCACTCCCACACCTTTGTAAATAGTCACATTGTAAATAAACCCTCCACAAATTATCATATTTTCAAGTGTGTCATCTGCTTCCTGTCAAGACCCTGATGGAAGTGCGTGCACAAGGTGGACATTCAATGAATATTTGTTAACAAAGATATCTAAAGATTCACACATCTCATGGGTGTAGAATCTCCCAACAAGACCCTGTGGCCAGAATCCAATGAAAAGAAGACATTTTAAACACACATGCACATACATAAATGCTAAGACTTGGAAAAGGACTTATCTATCACAGTGTGTGACCATGTTCCCCCAAACTCCCATAGATGTGGAATAATTGCCCCTGGTTCCAGACTGGGTTGACAATTGGCTGGCCTTACAGCACAACTAAATCAGCAACAGCACATGGAGTATTCCAAGGTGAGAACGGAATGTATTCTGGAGCTCATGGCTCTGCCACCCTCGGTCGGATAGCTTAGTGTTAAACACCATTTAAATGTGGCTTTGTTCCAAGGCAGTTGCCAACGCCTCCAACACCACTCCCACGTGCTGAGATGTCCCTCAACTGCAGAGCATGGCAGGACACCAATCCAAGTTGCTATCACAGAGACAGCATGTCTGAAATGCTGTAAGTGGGAATACAACTCTGGGGACTTAAGAAAGCCTCTGCAAATTCTTCTGAGTTGGTAGCTTGGTATCAAGATCAGAGCTGAGCAGAAGGCTGACAGGCGAGGGCTTGCTGTTGCTGGACTCTAGAACTTACACACTGATTTAGGGAACGTGATGCTTGGTAAAGTCCTGCCATATATTCAAGAACACTTATAAATATTCTTTATAAGTGTTTTCTGAGCACTTACAGTTAGGTAGAGATTAGGCTAGCTTCTGGCATTTAATGAATGTTTAAGGGAGCCCTACTATATGCTGGTCACTGTGTTTTCATGTACATTCACTCGCCAATCTTTTGGGGGGAAAAATCATCACAAAGAGTTTTAATGGGGTGGCCCATGGTGGCTCAGCAGGCAGAGTTCTTGCCTGCCATGCTGGAGACCCACGTTTGATCCCTGGTGCCTGCCCATGCAAAAAAAAAAAAAAAAAGTTTTAATGATCCCGGGGCCCCTGTGTCTAATTCTCAATGTTCTTTTTATGTCCTTTTATGCACAGCCTCAGTACATGAGGACAGTTCTTTAAAAGATATAATTTCGAGACAGTGGTGGAGATTTACACAGAATGCAAAGTAAAAATGTCAGGATTGGCTAGAGGACGGTGGAAACTCAACCCGTGGAATTAAAACACAAAGTCATTAGAAAAACAACATTGACCTGGCTGCCAGCAAGCACTGGTTCTACCCATCAGTCAGTCCATGAGTCCTTCACCTCGCTGCTTTCATCCACAAAATGGGAACATCATCCCAGGCCACCCTGCTCTCTGCCTCCCCAGGCTGCTGGGAGCTGATGAGGTAATGTTTGAGAAGGGCTTTGATCTGCCTGGAACAAAGAGGCTTGGGTGTCATTATTCAGTGTGGGCCATCTAACAAAAGTCAAAGGCATGCTAACTCTTGGGAGGAGGGAAATGAGAGGGGAGGGAGGGGTAGAATGTGATCAGGGGCCCTATGAGGGCCTGACCATAGTTTGGATTACATCCTCAATCTCCTTTCGATGCTTCATCCCATTCCAGATACCCAGAGCCCTTATTTCTGTTTGGCAAGGACTTTTGAGCATCTCCCATGCACCAGGCCCAGTGCCTCCGGGGGGAGCCAGGCATGCCCACAAGTTCCAGTAATTATAATTTTATGAACACCTATTATGGGCTGGGAAAACCGTGAGGGAGTAATATGCACCACCACCACCACGCCCAGAGTCCAGATGCTACCAAGCCCCAGAGAAATGAACTAGAATTGCTCAAGGCCATGTTGCTAGTAACCAATAGAACTGTCTTATACCAAATCCATCCTGATATCAATCACAGCTGCCAATGTCAAGAGAGGTAATGAAATAGGAGCTAACCAGTAGCATGTAAACTCCAGGCAGTGACAAGATAGAGAAGAGCAACTTATTCTGCCAGGCTTCATAGACTAAATAGCATTTTGGCCAAACTCCAAAGGAAATCAGAATTTTAATAAGTTGAAAGTTCGGTGGGACCATGAGAGGCAGTTAGCCAATGGTTAATAGTGCCGGCTCTGCAGTCAGACACATCTAGATTCATTGTCCTGGCTCTTTAACTGTGCCCTTGACCATGTTACTTTCCCTTACCGAGTCTGAGTTCTACACAAGTTTGATACTCTTTGCAGTGCTTACTTCATGGGGTTGTTGTGAGACTCATATGAGTCCATACAATGGGCCATGAGCTCCAGGAGCAAGGACTGTGTCTGCCTTCATCACTGCTGCGTCCCCCTGCGTTGCACAGAGCCTGGCACACAGCAAGTGTTCAATCAGTGTTAGCTATAATTAAATATATACTTTTCTGTTTTTTACTGGAACCCAGGGGGTGTGGAGACTTTTGAGCATAGTCACATTTAGGACAGGGTCCTTTCTACATGGGACCAGAGCACCTTTGATTCTGAAGACTGAACCCAGAGACAAGAAGCAGTAGGCTCACAAGTATAGGCTGGTTCTGGGCTCCAGGCTTCGTGCTGCCGTCATAGCTTCCTTCCCCAATGCAGGGGCTGGACCCTCCACTCCACAAATGGGCATGAGTAACTTCAGTGTTCCAGGCTCAAATGCAGGGCTTTGAATTCCCTTCTCAGATTGTCCAGGCCATCTCATCCAGGTAGCAGAGATGGCTAGGATTCATATCAGCAGTTCTGTATGGAAATAAAAACAAAGTCCAAGAGCATATCTTAAAAAGTCAACAATGGAAAGAATACTGGCTTTCATAGTCTTAGGTCCACAATGGGGCTTGGCAATTCACATAGTTGCTATTTGGCGAACTTACATGACTTCTCTGAACTTCTGCTTTCTCACTTGGAAAAAGAGATAAAAATACATATATCACAGGGTTATTATGAAAGGAAAGATGATATTCATAAGTGCCTAGCATATAGATGATACTAAATAAATGTTTGCCTAATATTCTTGGATTGAATTTATTGGATTGGATTGAATTATTGGCTGAAGTCTACCATTGGTATTTGCTCAGGGTCCTGAATGTGGCTAGAATACTTAACACTAAGGAACTCAGATTTTATCCCATCTGTTTTAGCATCTCAGCTGCAAACACAAATACCATGCAATAGAAATGTATTGGCTCTTGGTTTCAGAAGCGAGAAGGCTCCTTCCTCCTGGGGTTGATGTCTTCCGGCTGGCCAGCAATCTTTGGGGTACCTTGTCTTTTTCAGCACGTAGTAGTACACATAACAGCGTCTTTTCCTTTTTCTCCTAGGTTCCATTGACTTCCAGCTTCTGGCTGCTCCCTGAGGCTTCTTTTCTTGCCCAATTTCTTTTGCTTATAAGAATTTCAGCCATATTTGGATTAAGGCCCCACCCTCTGTCCATTTGGGCACATCTTAACTGATGTAACTTAATCAAAAGGTCCTACTTACAATGGATTCACACCCACAGGAATGGATTAAGACTAAGAACATGTTTTTCTGGGGTACATAGCTCCAAGCCACCATACCATAGGTGCAGAGGATATATTGGCTGAATTGATTAGATGACCACTCTGGAGGCCTCTTCAGAGACAGTACATTTGGCCAATTCCTCAACCAAGGACCAGCTCCTTTCTCCAGCCTTCCCATGGCCCTGAATCCATCTCCCATCCATTGCTGCTGCCCCTCTATGGTGGACATTTATTGCTTCCACAGACCGGCATCCACTTATTCTTCCTCCTTCTGGGAGCAGCTCTCAGAGTTGTTTGATTGGATGGGATTGGTACCCATCTTCAGCCAATCAGAAGATCTCATAACCCTGCCCATGATTTTGGCTCCTTCATGTGCCTATAACCAGGGAGCTAAGAGATAATTTGCTGGAGCTTTTGAAGTATAGATGTTTCTTCTTCTTCCACAGAATAGACCTGTCCACTTCTATTAAGCAGTAGTTTCAAATTTGAGGGCTTGAACAGTGGCTGTCATTTTGGTGCCATGAAAGAAAACCTTGGAGCTTCTGGGAGGACACCATCTGGTACCTGCAAATACTAGCTTTCCTGTGGAAGACAGAGCCAAGAAATGGAGAGGAATAGGGTACTTGAGGTCCAAGATTGAGTCTTGCTTGGGGCCTTGTACCTCTATACTTTTCAGTCAGTATGAGCCAATAATGCCTGGCTTAAGTCACTCTGATCTGGGGTTTTTTGTAACTTGCAATGAACTGTCCCAGCTGATACTTTCCCTGAGTCATCTCTGCAGATCATCTACTAGGACTAAGCGTCCTTAGGTCCCCTCTCCCTAACAATTCCTCTAGATAGCCTAAGAGAGGGTTAAAGGAAAACATGATGAACATAGACTACTCTACCAGGAGTTGATAAGGAGCCTAGTTTCATGGTCTTATCTCTATTTCCAGTCCTGCAGTCCTCCTGGTATGTCTCTGTTATGGCCAGAAAGCCAATGTTCAATTTTCTAACTTATACCAACCTCTCTCTGGGAGTTCTCTACATGGAAATTGTCCTCTTGAAACAGCAATCCATGGGAAGTGGCGCACCCCCTGGTGATCTAATTATGTCTCAGATGAACATCAGACTAACATTCCCAGCTTAATTTGCTCCTGCCCAACCCGGAGAGGTCGGGAGAGGTAATTAACCTAGTTACTCTGCTGAACTAATCTGGTGACTCCCATAATAGTAAAAATGACTTCTTTTATATTTTATGACACAATAATTGATGCTTATAGATTACTCCAAGGTCAGAAATGGATAAAAGGGGTTTTAAAAGCCAAAGAAAATGCTTCTTCCATCTTCTTTTCTTTCTCCTGATAATGATGAAAATGGTGCTGCTGACCATGATGATGATGATAGTTTCAATTTATTGAGTTTTAAGTATTCACCAGAAACTGTGCTAGTTCCTTACAAACACATTTTGAAGAAATCTTCAGGATAACCCCCTGGGTTGGGTATTATTGCCTCTGAGTATGAAGTGTGAGATATGAGATAAGAAAACTGAAGTTGGAGAAGGCAAATAACTGGCTCAAGGTCATATCAAGCTCGTAAGTGATGTTGTTGGACTTTAAGCCAAGGTTTCAACTTAACTATTCTATCATGTAGTGCACCAAATGTTCATCATTTCATGTTTAATATTCCCTGAGCTGATGGTCAAGATGCCATAGTTGTTCTGTCTTCCCCAGATCTTGAGAGATTAATGGGAAATTTAATTTGTGAGCCTCCCAGAATGATCAGCTTGTTTCCAGCGGACAGGTGAAGCTCTCTGAGGTGAGAGGTAGGGTGGGAGTCATGTTTGATGTTGCTTTCTTTCTGCCTGCTTGTTGGGAGGAGTGGCGGATATGGTCTCTTGGCATACAGCATCCTTCTATCTTCCCTTCCTAGACTGCAGAGGCTGAAAAGCAAACCAACTGTGTTTCCCAGATACCCTGGTCCCTAGGGTTCTGGAAGCAAATCGGGTTCCACCAGTTAGATTCTTCAAGGAAGACCTAGAAGGCAGAAGTACAATCTTGGTTATTTTCTGTAACAATGTTTCAATGCCTTGTGTCTAATTCCTTGAATATCTAGAAGCAGTTGGCCACATTAGTAGCTTTCTGATTCCTGGATGGAGATACATTTGTGAGTTCTTAAAGTCTCTAGTCCCACCAGCAGCGGTCTTGTTCTCGTTCCTTTCAATTGTGGCAGAGCAGGTGGCTCCCCTGACAAGGCAATTCCTGCAGGTTTTACCTGCCAGTGCAGTCCGGCAATGATCTCATAAGCACATGATTTCCTGTATTAAATCCCTCTGTACTTAAAATACCTAGAGCTGTTTCTCTGTCCTTCATTAAAATTCTCTGTATGCCCTAATAAATGCCATCTCTCCTCAATTCTAGTGCAAATTTTTCACACTTTACTATCTCTGAAATCAAGGCTATGTATTGCAGTTGATGCCAATTGTAATTGGCAGTGGTTTTATTTTTTCCTTTGTCAGTGATACATAAAATAAGGGGGTGTCTAAAAATTGATGAAGTGCTAGATTTGATGAGATTCTAGGATGTCTGATGCTTGATGCCTGCTTTATTAGAACTCCTCTCCAGATTGCATCTCCTCTTTATTCCACTTCCCACTTTGCACATTGAATCTGATGCTTCCACACTTCTGAATGCATGGACTTCTCCTCTTTCCTTCCACTCCAACACTTTTTAAAAGTGAAATCAAATGTCCTTAGTGAAACAGGGAAGCAGTGTGGAAAAGGAGCATGGGCTTCATGAATGAGACCTGTACCTCCCTCTGCTGCTTAATTGCTTGTGACCTTGTACCAATTATTAACCTCACTGACCCTCCCTCCTCATCTGTCAATGATAGCATCTGCAAAGACCTTGGCCTTTAGTGAACACTCAGTAAAGGTTGTTTCATCCCCCTTCAGCTCACCCTCTCTTATCCTCCTCTTGAATATCATAGCCTCTTGCTTGCTCCGTCTCCAGAAACTAAGCTGCGAACAGCTGCTAGCATCTATTGTCAGTGACTAGCCATAGACTCAGGTCAAACATGCATACACGTTCATTGCAGCTGCCAAGTTGCAAACTGGGAAAGGAAGGAAAGCTTTTCAAAAACAAAAGCAAATCGTTGCTTTTATTTCTGCAACCATCCAACTCTTGTCATGTTTTGGTTTCAGGGCTGCTCCAAGATTCTGGGACAAAAGGCACTATATATAAGCATGATTATGAGACTCAAAGGGCTCTAAGCAAAACAAAATCATTTTATCACAAGAGAATTGGAAAGACTTGTTGCCAAATATAGTCACTGCATGGAAAATGTTTTTTTTTTTCCTTTTTTCCACATATCTTCACCATCACCACCACCTGGCCTTAACTGAACCCATGCATTATCAATTAATCTATCATCAGTATTTAAAAGTGATAATATCAACATATTTTAGCAGATATCATGTGCCAGGCAGGCACAGACTTAACTATTTTACATCTAAGATCTCATTTGGCCTTCACCAAAACTCTATGAGGTAAGTGCCATTATTACCCCATTTTACAGACAAAAAAAATTGAATTTTGAAGAGAACCAGCAACTTGCCCAAGTTCATATAACTAAAAGGTAGGGCAATGATTCGAATCAACCTATACAATGTCAGTGATTATGTTCATCCTTCAAATTAAAGGAACACAGAATTGCACAAAGAGAAATGACTTATGGCTTCTGTTGAGGACTGAAGTACGTGCCCCAGAAAGACATGTTCTTAATCTTAATGCATTCCATGTGTGTGAACCTACTGGTAATAAGTGTTATTTTTATTTAAGGTGTGGCCAAGTGAATCAGGTTGGGGTTTAATCCAGATTACTGGAGTCCTTTATAAACAGAATAAAATTCAGATAGAAAGCAAGAGAAGCCATGGGGAATAGTCATAAACTGGATGTCAGTGGTTCCTGGAAAAGAAAGAAGATGCTGCCAAGCATATTGCCTTGTGACGAAAAAGCCAAGGAACCCCAAAGATAGGCCGGCCAGCCAAAAAATATCCACCCAGCAGGAAGCAATCCTTTTAGATTCTGAAACCACGCACCAAAAAGTTCCTGTTGTTAAGCCAACCCATTGTATGGTATTTGTTTTAGCAGCTGGGAAACTAAAACAGCTCCTGCTCTGAAGAAATGTGCAATCTGGTCATCGAGATAAGTGTGAATGAGTGACATAAGAGTAACTATCCTAGCAGCTCAGGCACAGGAGAAATCTTTATGAGCCAGGGTTCCCAGAGGATAGGATCTCTCAATATGAATTGCCTCATCCACCTTCTCGCTCCATCCACCAATTTCTTCGTACCTGTGATTTTTTTCTTGATTCAGGCAGCAGAGGCATTCCCACTACATGCTCAGAGGAAGGATACCACAAGGAAGTGAACCAGAGAACAAAGAAGGCTGTACTCAGCTTTTGCATTCTAAAATGGAATTTTGAAACTCATAGCCAAAGCAATTAAATTCTGAGAAGATTTTTGACTTTCAAAAACTTGTGGAGCTTCAGAGGACCACTGTCCAGTGCAATGCTGGATACATTTCCTTGAAGGGAGTAGGGAAAGGGGAAAAGGAAGATGGAAACAAAAGGTGAGGACACCAAGGTATCACTGAGAAGAGATCTGGATGTCTCCTGTCCCTTCCTCACTCCAAAACAAGGTTGCATATAGTGGAGTATAATAAAGCCCCATGTGGGACATACTTAATGTATCCTGCAGTATGTGGTCTCACCTGTCTCCTGGACTCTGGGTCCTTACTCTGCCTCAGCCACTGTTTTCATAGTGTGTAACAACTTGGAGCTGTGTGATTCTGCCATCTAAGCCATCTCCACATGCCCAGTCTCTGGCTCCCCTGTCTCCAGAGGGTCTGTGATCTGGAGCCTCAGTTGTGAGCATGCAGTTCTCCTTCTCTATCTCACACTAAGATTTTGCAGCAACTTGTCTGTGAACCAGGTCAGGAGCCCCTTTTTCTTCTTATCACTTAGTTTAGAAGGAAAATTCTACAAGGTCAAAAGTGTGAGCAGAGGGCAGGCCACGGTGGCCCAGCAGGCAGCGTTCTCGCCTGCCATGCCGGAGACCCAGGTTCGATTCCCAGTACCTGCCCATGCAAAAAAAAAAGGTGTGAGCAGAGGGAGAGAGGTTGGTGCAAATATATACTAAACAGATTGAGAGAATCCCTAGAAAAAGGGGACAAAAGTGAAAGTGTTTTGTATTTCTGTTATGGAAGAACTTCGGGGGATTTTAACTTACTTAATCCTCACACCATCCGAGCAAGGCAGGTCTGACCACCGTTACCTAGCAGGTGAGGAATGGGAACTTTAATTGTGGTTGTGGCTAGGCAGTGACAGAAATGGCGTTTTATACCCAAGATGTCTGATTCCAAAATCATAACTCCACACTGCCTACTAAAACTCGATAGTGGACATTTTTTTTCTCTGTTCTGCATAAATGTCTCTGGCGAATACCTTGAGAGAGAATGAATAATCAGCAATTTGATGAATTACACTCACACCAAGCAAACAAGCCAATTGTTGTTTTTGCCTCTAACAGGTGTGGCTTGATTGCAGACCATTAGTGACCATTAATAAAAGAAGCCCAGCCTGCAATTCACAAATATGTCTGAATTTCCCAGGACTTGCAGTTCACACCAGGGAGCTGAGCTCAGCCAATATTTTCATAAGCTAACACCTGTGATAGAGGCATAAAGCATGATATAACTGAGCTAACATTGATCTTGGGGAATTAAAATATAAACCAAAGGATCATTTGTGAACTTGATCATTCTTTCCCTTGACTGTCATTGGTCTTAGCTTAACATATGGATAAGCCTCAGGAGTTTTACAAATCTGTTAAGCAGCTTTCAGAGGATTCAGGACGTATTGCAGAGCCCTTGATGAATCCTCCAGTTATTCATTCACCGACTGCGAAATAAACGTTTACTGAGCACCTACTATGTGGGCACTGTGCTAGTTCTCAGGAGAGGATGAACAGGGCAAGGTGCTTGTCCCCTGGAGATCATATGGCTGGAGCAAATGGCACAAGTGACAGTTACAGGACAGGGGGGTGGTTGCATTATTAGGGGTAATTCTGTTCTCCACCCTCATGTTTCCAAAAATGAAAATTCCATCCCACAGCTTCTCTTATTGGAGAGAAATTTCATCCCTTCTCCCAAACACTCCTTACAAGGGAGGAGAAATGGCTTGTCAGATCAGTAAGCCTGGAGAAGGAATGCAGCATGGGGCTCAATGCCTTCCCTTTCTCCCCCACTTGCCTGCCCCTGCCTCCAGACCAGAAGAAAGTTTGGTTCAGAAACCACTTTGTTGAGGCTCAGAGGCATGGAGTAGAGACTCCCCTTGATTCTGACTGATTCACTCGATTTAGGGGAGTCACGCCAACATTTGAAGCCTATTTGGCCTCAGATCAAGCCATGTTCTGGAATCCAGCTTGACCAAAAATGGAGCCGAAATTTATTTTTTCACTTTAATAGATTTTGTTTTTAAGGGCAGTTTTAGGCTTACCAAAAAAAAAAATTGTGGGTAGTACAGAGAGATCCCATGTACTGCTTCCCCCCTCCACACCCTCTACCCCATGCACATGTACACATGTGCACACACGCACACACACGTACACACACACAGTTTCCCTTATTAGCATCTTGCATTGGTGTGGAACATATGTTACAATTTATGAACCAATATTTGCGCATTATTAGGAACTAAAGTCCACAGTTTTCATTAGGGTTCACTCTTTGTGTTACACAGTCCTATGGGATTTGGCAAATGCATAATGTCATATACCCATTATTACACTATCAAGTTTAATAGTTTTACTGCCTTAAAAATGGCCCCTCTCCACATATTCATCCCTCCCCACTCCAAAATCCCTGACAACTACTAATCTTTTTACTGTCCCTATGGTTTTGTCTTTTCCAAAATGTTACATGGTTGGAATCCTGCAGTATTTTCAGACAGGCTTCTTTTGCTTAGCAATATGTATGAAGGTCTCTCCATGTCTTTATCTGATTTGATAGTTCATTTCTTTTTAGCCAAAGCTGACATTTTGCTATTTTTCTTTTTGATTCTATGTCTTTTCATCAATTTATTTCAAATCACAGAGGGAAGGAAATGTGTGTTATTTATTTGGGGTCCTAAGCCCCAACAGTTATGAGAGAGGTCAGCAGGAGTAGCTGAAGGAGCAAAGGTGAGAGACCCCCTAGCCTCGTGTAGGTTGTAGAGCTGTTGGATAAGTCTAGATCCTTGAGCAGTGTTCTGAAGAATGAGTAGAAGTGAATGAAGCAGGCAGGGAAGGGAAGACCATTCCTAGTTGGGGAAAAGGCACATGCAAAGGTACAGAGGTATGAAAGAGGCTGGGTGCTTTTGAGAAATTGTAAAAAGCTACCCTTGGCTTTTTCCAGGATGACAACCCAATCTCGGGATTGCACCCCAGAAGCGGGAGTTGTCATAGACCCTCCTGTGTTTCACTTCCCATTGCAATCAAGAAAGGCTGTTTGCAAGTGGGGGAAAAGAAAGCTAGCCTTGTCTCCTGACCCTCCATCAGCTGCTGGAGCCTTAAGCTGGGGCACCTGTCTCTATGCCTTTATCTGTATCTTTCCTTCCTCATCTTCAGTCATATGTTGACCTTCTTTAATATGGTAATTGCCTCCTTGACACCACCAAAAGCATTCTTCCTGAGGTCACCAAGGACCACATATTAGGAATTATAATTAACATTGCTCAATTCCTATCTTACTGAGCCTTCCTGCAGCATTCAACACAGTTGGCCTTTATCTTCTTAACATATTTTCTTCCCTAAAACACTACTCTGTCCTGGCTTCTGCTTTCCTTTTCCAAAGCTCCTCTGCATTATCTTTTGCTAGCACTTCTTCTTTAGTCCCAACTTCTAAATCTTCAAGACCCTTTTCTCTATCTCTGTGTTCAAATCTACATAGATTTCGGAAGGTAGAGATAAAAACTTGGGAGTCAACAGCATATAGTGTGTATGCTGGAAATGGGAATGGAATGTCCATGGGACAAAAAATGAGTATGGAGTAAAAAGAATTTGGGGAACTCCTCTGATTATGATGGAGTAGCTTATATCATACTACCCTCCCAGTGGAGACACACCAAAAGCAAGGAGAAGCTAGAAGGGATTTGACACTGGAAAGAAGGGAACCACAGTAGGGAAACCCCACGTTTATTTGACTTTTCCACTGAGGGAAGTCTTCCTGCTTCAGGGTAGCTAGAATTCAAGAAGGAAATACCATCTTCTCAGGCTGAGAAGTCAGAGGATGGTGTTCTCAACTTCTGGAGCAGTTGCAAATTGCAGGAGAGAAATCCAAGAAGGGAGGGAGCCCCAAAAGGGGCAGCCCTCAAACCTACATATAACAGCCTTTGGATCCTTGGCTGATTAAAGACTCTTGAGTGAATTAAATCACCAATAATCACCCCAGTTTGTAGCTGGGTTTTATTTGCATGTATCTGCTTCTCACCATTTTGAAGTACGATCAGGAGTTTCTAAGTGTGGCATGAATGACTCAGTATTTTGATTAATCAGCTCAGTAGGGAAATTTTCCATGGGTAATCAGACAGAACATAAAGATAGGACACATGCTGACATTGAATGGAAAGAAGAGGAGAAGGAGAGAGAGAAAGATGGAGATAAGAATTGTTTTGTAGCGAGAAAGGCAGGTTGAGTCAACACCACAGAACTTGGAAAGTATCTGTTTGATCAGAAAGTTAGGTTGGCAGCCCTCTTACTTAGGGCTGCTGTAACAAATTACCACAAACTTGGGGGTCTAAAACAACAAAAATGCATTCTCTCACAGTTCTGAAAGCCATAAGTTAAAATCAAGGCCAGCAGGACTGTGGACCCACTGAAAGCTCTAGAGGAAGTTCCTTCCTTGCCTCTCCCCGCTGCTGCTTGTAGCAGGCAATGCTTGGCTTGTGGCTACGTCACTGCAATCTCTGCCTCTGTCTTCTCATGGTCTTCCTCCTTGTGTGTATCCAGTCTCCCTCTCCTTTCCCTTTTAAGGGAAATATTCATTGGGTTTAGGGACCATTCTAAATCCAGGATGCTCTCATCTGGAAACCCTTAGCTGCACTACATCTGCGAAGACCGTATTTCCAAATTGGGTCATATTCACAGATAACATAGGTTAAGATGTTCATATGTCTTTTTGGGAGACCCAACTCAACCCGCCATAGCAGCCATGGGCTATGTTTCCTCTATAAGTCCCTTTAATAGAAAGTTAGTCTCAAGGGGAGGCTGGGATGGCAGTTACCTTGCCACTGCTCTGGGCATCACTGAACACATCTCCTGTCACTACGTGTCTTCCCAAATTGGAGCCTGCATTGGTCCAAACACGGTGCTGACTGTCATTTCATTCTCATACCCACTCTGCAAGCTCCCCACTCTCCATAAAGAAACAGAGGCCCCAAAAGGTTTAATCAGTGGCTCAAGGTCACACACATGGAGGAGTCAAGATTTGAATCCAGGTTTGTCTTCCCCAAAACATAGGAGATGGCTACACCACATTGCTTGAAGAGCCCATACTATTAGAGAGCTACTGAATTCACTAAATTCATTTGTCAAAATGCAAAAACCTCCTGAGCAAGGTATCCAAGCCTTCTTGGAAACCCAGACTGCAGAGGAACGTACTGGATCACTTTCTTCTAGAACACAAGAGACCCTGGAGTATGCATGTAGGGAGAGAGGTGGATGGAGGAGTTTCAGTACAAGGGCAAATTTAAAATTTGAGAAACCAAAGTCCAAGCGAGGTTAAGTGATTTGACCAAGGCTACACAGAAATCAGTATGCAAGTCAGAGCTTGAACCCCTGGCTTTGGGTGAGGAAGTATCTGAAATTGGCTATACCAAAATGTTGCTGCCAACAAAAGCAAATTTAAAGAACAAAGCCCCATTCAGACTCGACAAACAAAGAGACTCTCTTTGATCACCTCCTCCAGGAGGCCTCCAGCTGCACAGCTCAAAGGAGACATAAAAAAAAACACCAAAACGAAACATGGAGTTGAGTTTAAAAAGATCTGAGTTTTTCTACCAAGTCTTCTACTAAAGACTTAAGTGACCTTGATCAAACCACTTTTCCTATCATTGATTTCCTTATTTTTAAGCAAAAAGTTTGGACTTAATTTCACAAGTGTCTCCGGTACTGTGTATTATTTGTAAGAGCTTAGGCCAGCCTCAAGGCCATCAAGTTCAAACCCCAGATGCCAAATAAACATCTGTTGTTTCCCTTGCACTTGACATCTTTCCCTCTTCCTCTGTTAACAGCATCCCACTATTCAGCGCGGAACCATTGCCTATAATTATCGTCCTGTGGTTGGAAGGGGTTGGCTCCACTGTTCTTGTCTGCTCCAGGATAGGCAAGTGACCCAGGCTTAGCCAATCAGTAGAACTGAAGTCCTGAAAATAGTGAGTGGTTCAGTGGTAGACAGGTGATTCAAGCTAAGCCAATGAGATTCAACCCCAGAGCTTTTGTTGAAAATATTGGGAGAAAGAAATTCTGCTGTTGAGACTGTTGAACAGTACACATGTGACCCCAGAGCTGAGGGGGGATAGTTAGGAGGCAGAGAGAAACCAGGTCCTGGTGACATTGCTGAAGCATCTGGATCCACCCTTGCCTGAACCTATATGAGCCTTTATGTTCCCTTTTTATTTGGCATAAGCCACTCTGAGTTCTCAATCATAACTGAAAGTTTCCTAACCTACAGAAAACCCCTTGCTTTAGGGATGAGGAAATAGAGTGGAGAAATGGCTTTTCCAAGACCCTACAGTAAGTAACAGTCATATAATCTGACAGCAGGAAGTGCCTCCAAGCCCATCAAGTCCAGCCCCCACTATTTATAGATAAAGAAACTTGGTGCTCAAAGGGCAGGCCATGGTGGCTTAGCAGGCAGAGTTCTTGCCTGCCCTGCCGGAGACTGGGTTCGATTCCTGGTGCCTGCCTATGCACACACACACACACAAATGAGGTCCAGAGATGAAAGGTGGTTTGTGACACTTATACAATATGCACACACACACACATACACATGTACTGCAGTCTGAGTTGTCTTATGATACTGAGAAACTGTGTTTATCATCAAACATTTCATGCACCCTATTCCACGTGAGAGAATTATTATCTAGCCTGCTGCTGTGAAATGCTTTCTCCCATAATGGAATTTTACTCTGGGAGTGTATTTTGGTATTAAAAGGTTCTACTTTTTAATGTCGACGGTTCAATCTGTGATCTAAAAGGCACTTAAATGCTTTGAACAGGAGGCATAAAAAGCTTTTATTGCAAAAGTCTTGCTGGATCTACCAATTCTGCCATTGATCCTTTTCCCCAGAAGGCTGCTCTGGAAGCAGTCCATGCAGTTTTAAACCCCATGGCAGGGCTGGCTCTCTGGCTGGTGAGTAAGACATATTACCAAGGGCACTTTCTGCATACCCGTTTGCAGACCTCAAAACCATTCTGGATGAACTGCATCAGGCTTCTTCACCTCGTTGCTTGAAGAAAAGATATCTGAGTCATCCAGAAAGTCCAGGTGACTTCATCCTAACTCAGTGCATTTTCTTAGTTAGGTCTGCTCACTTTATATATAAAATGGGTTCCCAGTCTTTTTGAGAAGGGCCGATTAATTACAGTTGTTATGACGCCTGCTGCATAAAGATGCTCAGGGATTATGAGTTCCCTGTTCCTGGTTGACGTTATTCTTCACTAACTGGGGGGGTTCAGGTCCTATTGAGAATAGGGGTGTAGTGGAAAGAAGTCCACACCCCAAATGGGTAGCCCGCTGCTCTCCCAGCTTTACCCCGGGCAGGTCATTAACATCTCCAAGCCTCCATTTCTTCATTGAGAAGAGGCGTTTGAACGTGTCTGAGCATTCATAATTATTCATATTGTGCACGGAACACAATGGCTACCTCTAACCCAAATCTCCTGTGACTTTCACCTCCGCTATGAGTCATGGAAAAGAGGATAAGCTTGGCACTTTTTGACCATTGGCCCGCCTTTTGCCCACAGATGGGGACCAGGGACATTGGGTTCATTGCCTCATCAGCTGAGGCTTTAGGTGGAGTATTCAGAGGGGGCTGTGGGCAGAGCAGCAGCGAGAGGCCTGGGTGATGGAACAACTCTTCCCAGAGAGTATATCATGGACCTGTGGACCTTCCAAAGCTCCAGAGTGAGATACATTTGGAAAACATTGTATCCTGTATCTTCTGCAAGATTTCCAGTATCCACCAGCCAGAGGGGGAAAATATATAATTTTATTTAATTTGTACAATGTCATTACTTCTCAAACACTTCTAACCAGAGAACATTGTCCCCTGAAGTAACATCTATCACCACCCCATAGCACTACTGGAAGGCAGAGCACTCCTTAGAGAGCAGGGCTTCAAGATTGCAGAAACTCAAATGAGATTTCTGAGCTATTTCTTAACTCTGATATTCCTTCTGATACTTCATATGTTTCCACTTTATTCCTTAAACCACACCATCCACCAGTTGTCCAAGTGTTCATTCACTCATGCACTCCACACCCACAAAATGCACACCACTTCCCATGCAGGCAAAGAGCACACCTACAAAAACACGGCTCCTGGCTATGAAGAAGTTGTTATCTGAAAGGGACGATAGATACATAGCCAACTCCATACAGAGTTGCAAGGTCCCTAAGATAAATGTGTACCTGGTGGTGGTGAGGGTGGGGGTGGGGAGATAGGTGTCAGAGGAACCTTGTTTGAAAGACAAGTGACTGAAGAATTGAATGTGCCATGAATGCCAAGGAACTCAGGCATCGCTCAGAGGCAATTGAAGAGCTACATGTCTGCAAGTGTGTGTCCATGCATGTGTGCATTGGGTGTGCATATGTGACCTGCTGAGACTTGCCATTAAAAGCAACTATTCCAATAACCTTGTGGAGAAGGTCTTGCAGAGATACCTACAGCATCTGACAGGCAGGATGTGGCTGAAAGGGTTAAAGATGGATGCAAATTCATTGTCAGTTTCCTGATGAAGCCATGGAGTTTATTTCCCCTCCCCTTAAATATGAGCTGGCCTTTGGGACTTGCTTGACCAATAGAATATGGGAGAAGGGGCTCTTAGATACCCCAGCCTTGCAGTTTCCACCTAGGTCTCTAGGAACACTCACTCTGGGGTAAGCCAGCTGCCACATTAGGAATCTGATTCCACTGAGACTGCCATGCTTAAAGAAAGCCCTGGGTAGAGCCTCATGGCTAGGTGGGTTTGGGAGAGATGCTGTAGCAGCCCCAGCAGTCCCAACCATCCTAGTCTGGTCACCAAGCATGTGAGTGAAAATAGCATCCTGGATAATCCAGCCCAAGCCACCAGGATGTGGAGAAGAACCCAGGAACTCAGCTGGCAGTCAGAACCGAGGCCCCAACAGTACAGCCAGTGAGTGCCCTCCAGGACCCCAGCAGAGCCCTGCAGCTGTCTCCAGTGGGGATGAATTGTCCTGCATGGCCTACCCCAATTCCTAACCAATGTAAGTCTAATAAAATGGTTGATATTACATGCTCTAAAGTCTGGGGGTGGTTTGTTAGAACTGATAAACAGAACACTGGACAAGCTCAAAGCACCAAATCTGCTAAAAAAAATGTATATCCTGGGAAACAATAATCTAAGAAGTAGTGCACGTGCACACACATGTACACACACTCAACACATTCATGTGCATGCACACACATGCATGCATGTGTGCACGCTTAGTTCTCAGACACGCCTACTATTTCATAGCTACAAAAGCATGGGCGTGTGCTCCATTTAAGAAAGAGCCTGCAGAAGTATGGATGCCATCATTAGTAGGCAGGGTTCATTAATTAATGAAAATTTAATGTAACACCAGGAGCCAGGTAACAACACTGTGTGGGATGGGATGCTTCTTTCCCAAGGCAGGATCGTCTCGGCAGCAATTTTTATGTTCCCAGGTCAAATCCAAAACCTCACCACAAAGCCAGCTAAAGTCTCCTTTCAAGGAAGGCATTTAGGGGAACTTTGAGCCATTCATCTCCTCCCCAGGCTCAAAGGCTACCTAGAATAGCCAAAGGCAAATCACAGCCTCCCTTGGCCTTCTGAACCAAGATGAGAGAGGGCTTGGGGAGGGAAGCCATTCTGCAGCAAGAAACAAGGGGGTCACTCATTGCCAGAGAAACCAGAGCCCAGCTCTGTGCTCAGGAGACCCATGCTCAGATCCCACTTCTGTCTTGGAGTCTCTATAACAGGAGAGCAGCTCACCCATCTCAGAAGTGAGTAAACTTGCAAACTCTCTGCCAAATCTAGAAGGAGCCTTGACACCAGCCTAAAAAGTTCATGTGTTTAACAAACATGTATTCATCAAGTGCCTTTTATGTCCTGGACTGTATAGACCAAGGCATAAGATAAGGTCCCTCCTGCACTCAAGGATCCTCTTAAGAGAAAAGCTCATCACTATAAAGCAATGTGCTAAATTCAAAATAGAGGATATGCTGAGGTCATAGGTACATGCTTCTGATGGAGCCCAGGGACTCAGAGAAGGCTTTTGAGAAGAGGCTTCTAAGATTTGGATAACCCCTGGGGCCATGATGGACAAGCACCCTGGCTTGATAGGTACGACTGTTGTTTCACCTCAGGAATCTAGTTCTTATCTTAAGGCAGGAACTCAAAATGACAGGGGTAGCCAAGAAAAGAATCTTGGGGTTCAGCTGGGGGTGTTGGAGAAGGTCAGCCAGGCCTGCTCATGACTGCACAATTCTGCATGTACTCCTTTGTGCAGGAGCATTTTGTTGACTTTAAACCCAGCAAGGTTTGGCTGGAAGCCTGGCACATAGTAGGTTCTCTAAATTGTTTACAGAACTGAATTTTGGGACTCTTACTGAAAGCCAGCCAAGCCCAGCCCAGTGGTCCTCAGACTCCAAGACAGACTTGGAATATTTTCACAGCTCTTACAGGCAGCTGCCACCACCTGCTCCTGCACATAGCAGTGGAGCTGCCCATCAATTCTGCCCATTTGTTGCCAGCATGATGGAGCAGGGATGGGTCCCATCCTACAAAATGGCAGCCTATTGCCCATAGGACCCAAACTGAGTCAGTAGGTCCTTTCTCCAAGAATTTTGAACCGAAGGGATGGGGAAAAGAGCAGTGAAAGAGACAGACTTTAAGAGAATCAGAGGCATTGAGTGAGATCCACAAAGAGAGACAGAAAGAGAGATGGAGAGAGAACCCAAATGCCCTTCATCCCTGGTCCCTTCCTAAGGCTGACAGAGGCGAAAGCTGCCATTCCTTTCATCCCTGCCTCCAATCCTGTTCGCTCTTCCAAGAAGAATCTAAAGATGCCTACCCCAGGAGCCTCTGTGGGTTATTTTTCAGCAACACAAAGAGAAACAAGAGAAATCTTGGCAAACTTTAAAGAAAATATAGTTAATTGCCCCTGGCATTCTCTCTTTAGTGACACAAGCAAGCCCTGGGTTTAGTCACATGCATTATTGTAATCAGCCTGCCAATCACATTTTGAAATATTTCATTTTTGACATAATTACAGTAGAATACCCACAACCCATCAATAATATGGATAAGGCAAGATTGATATTGTGTTTCCAAATGGGACCTGACAAAGCCGTTGCAGCTTTTGTTTGAGGAAGAAAAGCAGGGCTGATGGCATCTCCCTCTCACTTTATGGCTGGGTGTGGGGGGGACGTCTAGAACGTCACTCACAAGTGGCAGGAAAACCCCACTCAGGGGAACCATCATTTGGAATTTTCAATTATTCAGACCTTGTATATATTATTCTTATTGAGTAACAAATTCAAAATGAATACCGTAACCCGGGGCCTTTGTGTTCAGACATTATTATGAAATGGAGGCCTATTGTGAACGGCTCTTTTATGTTAATTTATCCCATTTACTGATTAGTTCTTTTCTGTCTATTGGTTTATTTCTGTAGACCATTCTCAAAAGCAAAACACGTGTGCCTCCAATTGTGAAGTTTGGCCTTCCAACGCGTTCAGGTCCATCGCTCTGGCCGCACCTGTTCCCCCCGGCCCACACCATTTGTCTTTTCATTTCAAGGTCCAGATTTTCCTTATTCCCGACGGTGGGCACCAGAAGCCTCAGACTAATTCTAAGACAGGCTACTCAAAGAATGATTGTTTTTTGTTTGTTTGTTTGTTTTGCATAGGGAGGTCTGGCCTTTCTTTACCCATTTCATTCAAGTCCTGAAGCTGGGAGGAAGAGAACAAAGCTCAGTGCCCTTTATCGGGTCTTTTACCTATAAGCACGTTATATATTTTCTATACTTATATATATTAGGTTTCATGATATATATTTATTGTAGATTTATATTTATATAAATGCATGTGTCTTTGCTATGCTTTTCTATAAATCCAGTAAGGAGAGAGACTTGAGCTTGTTTTCACCAACAGTAAGGAGCATGAAGCAGCTAAGAAGCAAAGTGATGGGAATCTAGGACCAGGTAGAGGGAGGCTCAGGTGGGCTACCAGTGTGATGCCAAGTGACCATCCAGTGGCTCCTCCCAGCACTGAGTGCCCAGGCTGGGAATCACCCTCTTCTCAGCAGGGTGAGGGCACCTGTAAGGCTGTCCCTGGCCCGCCGGCCAACGTCACAATTAGCTGCAGCAGGCACAGAGCAGGGACTTGCAGCACTTTTTTGGAGCCCATGAAAATATTTTAATGTTTTCAATATCAGAGGAAAAGAGATGCATTTTTAGGTTGAAGAAACTGTTTTAATATACTATATAGTAAAAAGTAACACACAACGTTAATATTTTTGTCTTGATGTCAAGGCAGCCGTAGAAAATAATTTTAGCATTTGTGCACAGAGGAATCTGAATGTGACCTGCCAGTCTCCCTGGGTCCTTCAGGGCTCCCTGCCTCTCAGTCCCCTCTCACCTGCATGAGCTGCAGTCCGAACGGCCTTGCCAACCCACGTGTAGCTATTTCACTCCTTCTCTGAATACCCTTAGATGGCACCCCATGTCCTGAGAATGTTCTGATTCCCCGCTTCCTGGCATGCCATTCCGAGCTGACTGAGAGCTTTGGGAGCACGGGGGCCGAGCCGGTGGACCTCACGCAAAAGGAAGAACAGATAGCATTGACTGATCGGGTCACTCATTGACAACGGCAAGGATACCCAAGGGGGTGCATTGGTAGTTGACGTCTCCCATAGATGCAGCTGTTTGTTGAGGACATAGATGCTGGTAACAGGCAGCATGCCAAGGCCATGCAGTCCCCAGGTTAAACCAGCCTGACTCCACAGACAAGGCTTTTTCACGGGGCTTATCGGGGACAACCCTGGGCCTTTCTGACTCTGGCTCTGTGTCTCGTTTCTTCAGTTCCTACAGTTCTGGCCCCCAGTCCACGACAGTCCCCTACCCCAGCCTTATTGAATGCAAAGTCTCCTTTTACTATGGAAGCAGATTTGATCATTTGTTTGGGGAAGGTTTTTGGAAAGAAAACGGATCCCTAAGTGTTTTTCACATTGTCCAGTAAGGCAAATCACAGATTTAACTAGAACTTTCACTCTCCATCTCTCCGTCCCTGGTTAGTCAAGGCCCACCAGCTTTTAGGTGGAGGATGCTGCCTTGTACATCAGTGCAGTGTGCCTGTGTGTGCTGGCAACAGCTTCCCTCCCCGACCTATGGCCGTTCAAATCTGGGATCCAGTACAGCGGCCCATGTAACATGATACTGGGCGAAGACAGAAGGAAGAGAGGGAGGAGGAACGAGGGGAGGGAGGGAGCAGCATCATATTTATGCATAAAGATTGATTCTTTTCGGCTTTTTTTGTTTTTTTCTCCTTTCAGCTGAACTCATTTCATCTGTTCTTGAAACTCTAATTTTCCCTTCTGGCTATGCTCTCTGTTGGAATTTTTTAGGAGTATTTCCTAGGTACCAGGCTTAAATTTGGGTCCCTGCTGGGGATTGAATCAAGTTCACCACAAAAGGTATATGCAGGTCCCAACCCCTGGTCCTGTGGCGGTGAACCCGTCTGTAATCAATCTCTGAAGTTGTTGTTAGTTAAGGTGCACAAACTAAAGGAGAGTGGGCCTTAATCAGTATGGCTGAAGCCCTTATAGGCAAAGGAAATTGGACACAGAAAGAGAAGCCACAGGAAGAACAAGAAATCAGAAGTCAATAGAACCCAGAGGAGAAAGAAGAAGACATCTCCATGTGCATTGTCATGTGACAAAAAAGCCAAGGACCAAGGATTACCAGCAGCCAGCCCCAGAATGCCACAGTCTTCAGGGAGAAAGTTCTAACTTGTTGATACTTTATTGGACTGCAATGTCAATAAATTGCCATTGTTGAAGGCAACCCATTGTATGGTATTTGTTTTAACAGCTGGGAAACTAAAATAGTCTCTAAGGTACATTCAGTGTTCTACTTTTTGATTTCCATCTGTTTGCTTCAGTTTCTTTCACTAACTTGAGGCCTTTATGGTGCCCCTTTCAATTTCTGATCTAAACAAAAATGCTACTTCTTGTCCTCTTTTAGTACAAATTCCTCCACTATACTAAGTGAGTTACTTTATTCTTTCTCAATTACACAATTTATTAACTCCCTCTTCCCCATTATAAAATTTCAGGTTGAACCCTATGAAACTGCCATTTGTGTAAGTCAAAAATGATCAAATATGAACATTTCATATTGGTCAACCTACTAACAAAAAATAAACAAATAAAAATAATGCATGGGTAGTAGAGAAAATTTGGAAAATATCAAGGCACCACATAAATGGAAAAATTAAAATCACTGCTTTCAGAAATTATCAAAGTTAACAATTTGATGTTTTCCTTTCAAATTAATTTCTCATGTTCTTGAGCTTTAGTACATACTTTAAAGCTTAATTGGAATCACACTATAAGAATCATAGCAAGCACATATACCGCTAGCTAATTCACAAATATTAGCTAATTTCACCTTTTGAAGTAGTATGCATTCATCCCCTTTTACAGATGAATACCATATGTGCAGTTTTGTACTTTCCTTTTCTCACTGCATTAGTGATTGTCACACACCATTAATATTCCTTGAAATCATGTTCTTTAACATCAGTATAATATCTCTTCATAAGCATGTACTATTACAGGGGTCGGTAAACTGTCTCTGTATGGGGTGAGATGATAAATATTTTAGGCTTTGCAGACCATATAGTCACTGTTGATAACTACTAACTTTGCCCTTGGATCTATCACAAAGGAGCCATGGGTGATAGGTAACTGAAAAGGCATGGCTGTGTTCCAATAAAACTTTATCAACAAAAACAGATGGTACAACTCAGGCTGTGACTTACTGAGCCCTGCACCACAATTTAGCTCATCACTTTCTATTATTTGACATTTTTATATACTTTTTAACATATGAAAAAGGAAATTTTTATCAAGTTAAATCTATTAATCTTTTCCCTAGGCATTGTTTTCTTGCTTTGGGACACAGAAAACATTCCCTAGTGTGGAATTAAATTTTTAGCTCTATTATCTTCTGTTTATGCCTTCAAAAGACCATCTAACTCTTTCAATCATGTTAGATTTACTTTGTTGTATACAGCACAAGAAGTGTTTCCATTCTAAGAGCAACTTCAACTTTTAATAAATCACAGAGAGTTGGAGCAAGATGGTGCAATGAGCCCACCAGCCCATCTCCTCTGCCACCAAAATTTCTAGAAATTTTGGGGAAAATTTTTAATAATGAGAAAAGAAAGAGTTCATAAAACTCTAAAAACAAGAAAGAGAGCATCATTCATGTGAATACCAGCATATAAACACTTATTCTACAGTATGTTTTCCATGGTACATTACTTTTCAATTGTTGCACAACAAATAACCACAAAATTAGTGGCTTAAAACAACATTAATTTGCTACATCATGTTGTTTTAGGTCAAGAGTCAGGGATGTGGTGCCTGGGTTCTCTGCTCAGGATCTCACAGTGTTGAAATCAATATTTTGGCCAGCTGTGCTCTCATCTGGAGCCCAACATCCTCTTCCAAACTCATTTATGTTATCAGAAGAAACCATTTCCTTATTGTTGTAAGATTGAAATTCCCATTAGCCTTGTTAGCTTTTGGCTGGAGATCACCACAGTTCTTTGGGGCTGCTCTCTGGTCCTTGCATATGGGCCCGTCCATCTTCAAACCTTCATGGCACATTAAATCCTTTGCATGGTTTCAGTATCTCTGTCTCCTCCTTCTACTACTAGCCAGAGGAAACTCTCTGCTTTTAAAGGTTAGACCCACTCTGATAATCTTCTTTTTGCCAGATGAGGTAATATACACACAGAAGAGATTTCTCATCATATTCACAAGGTAAATCCACACTCAGAAGGAATTATGTAAAGACAAGATCATTAGAAATCAGTTAGAATTCTAGCTACTGCATATGGAAACATATATATGTGTGTAAATGCATAGAAAAGGCTCTGGAAGGACTCACAACAAATTGATGACAGTCTGATCTTTTGTGGAAGGAGACTATTCATTCCAGTTGATGCTAGGAAATATGTTTAAATATATGTGCTAACAATTAAAGGGTAAAAGTTGATGAACAAGAATGATATAAATGACTTCCAAAAGCTAAGAAAACAAAAAGCAATGGAATAAGGAAAACTCAATCTTCCAAAACAAAGTTGGAAAGAGAAAAGCAAAGATATAAAAAAGTATTTTACCTAGGAAGCATGAAATAATGTCAGTGAAAAAAAATGAATGTAAATATATTAAATCCTTTCATTTCATTAAAAGTCAGAGATTCAGAACTTTTTAGAATCCAGATGTACATTTTTTTATAAAAGGCATGCCTTAACACAACACAAGAAGGCTGAAACTCAGATCGTGGATAAAGATATGGCAAGTACTAGCAAAAAAAAAAAAAAAGAAGAAGAAGACAGTTATAGTATGTTCAGCATATGAAAAAATAAAATTCAAGGCAAAAGTAATTTTCATATGGGTTAAAAGTATAATTTATATGAGAATGTAATGGTTGTTAAATTTATGCTTATAATACAATTTGAAATCTTAAGTAAAAAAAAAGATGAAAACTAAACAGAATATTTCCTCCTCTCAAATCACAGAAGTCTTTCACATATTTTTCTGAAAAAGAGATGGATTAAATACACAAATGAATATAGAGAAGACTTAAATGGCACAATTAACAAGCTTGATCCAATAAAAACATAGAATTTTAAGTCCAGCCATCATAACTATATGTTTTTTTTTTCAAACATCCATAGAATATTCAAAGAATCAAATCACATATTGGACCACATAGATGGCCTTAAAAAGATAACACCAAAAGAAATAATGCATGCCACATTCCTGATCACAACAAAATTAAAATTAGGAATTAACAACAATAACAGCAATAAAGTTTATTATCTGCTTCAAAATGTTAAAATGCCATTCTAAGTAACTCATGGTTTAAAGAAAAATGCAAGCTGAAAGGAACACTACTTAGAAATGAACCATAATGAGATCGTCACATATAAAAGCCCATGGATAGCAGCCAAAAGAATACTCAGAGGAAAACTTATAGCCTTAAATCTTTTATGCGAAAATAAGAAAGATTGAAAATAAATGAGCTAACGCATTTAACTCCGGAAACAGAGGAGGGGGGCAATAAAACAAACTTAAAGAAGGTAGGAGGAAGAAATTAATAAGCATAAAAGCAAAAATTAATAAAATAGAAGCCCAAAAGGCAGGCACCCAGTTAAAACAAAACCTCACACTTTAAGAGACCAATAATATAGACATACTTTTGGCAAGCATTTTTTTTCTTTGTTAATGCTGGCAGAAATGAAATATACTAGAAATAGGTTGGCTTTTATAAAGGGAATTCAGTAAGTTACAAATTTACAGTTTTAAGACCATAGAAATGTCCAAATTAAAGCATCCAGAAAAAGACACCTTGACTCAAGAAAGGCCAATGGGTCTGGAAAACCTCTGTTAGCTGGGAAATCACGTGGCTGGCATTTGCTGGTCCTTTGGCTTTTTTTTATTTCAAATGTCTTCCCCAGGGGCATTTTCTTTCCATATCTCCAAACATCTCTCTCTTTGTCAGCTCTGAAGCTTTTTTCAATATTGTTCCCTCTTTAAGAACTCCAGTAAGTGACCCACCTTGAATGGGTGGAGACATATCTCCATGTAAACCATCTAATCACAAAATTCTATCCACAATTGGGTAGGTTACATCTCCACGGAAACAAGTTAATAAAAAAGATCCCAACCAACAATATTGAAGTAAGATTAGGAAACATGGCTTTTCTGAGGTACACAACAGTTGCAAACCGGCATAGCAACTGTGTTTCAACATTGATTCACTGAAAATTTCCAGAGCATCCACTATGTGCCAAATGCCACCTCCAAACCACATCTTCACTGGGAAAAGAAAAGTGAAGAAAACACGCAAATATCACTGACCTCATGGAGTTTACGTGCTGATAGAGTTGGGGAGACAGCACACAAATAAATAAGTAAAATCTAAATATATCTGATGGTGGTGAGTGCATAGAGATAGAGAGGAAAAATGCATGACAAGAGGTATGGAGCACTGGGTTGGGGGCTGGTTTGGGATTATTTATAGGATGGTCAGGGACCCCCTTCCTGAGAAGATGCATTTGGGGCAAGACCTAAAGGAGGTATGGGATAAAACGATGGAGATATCCAGAAGAAAGGCATTCCAGGCTCTGGGACCAGCAAGCACAAACACCTTGAGTGGTGGTGGCGTTGGTGAGGTATACCTGGTGTGCTTGCTAATTCTTATGAAAAGGGGGTTGGAGAGAGAACACATACACAGTACAAATGAGAAAGATTCATTACTAGAGACGGGAGATTTGTAAATTGCAGCATACTTCTATAAGCATCTATTAATAAATTTGAAGATCTAGGTGAAGTGCATAATTTTCTACAAAAACATATTGTCCAAAAAAAAAAAGGAACAGAAAATCATAGACCAATAGTCATGAAAATTATTGAAAATACGGTTTGTATTAATTAAGTATAGGTTTGTTTTGCTATAGCAGAGAGCCCCAAAATAAGTAGTCAGTTTAGTTTGCCAGGATGGCCGCCACAAATACCCACAGACTAGTGGGCTTAAACAAGCCACAGTTTTGGAGGCTAGAAACCCAGAGTCAAGGTGTCAGCAGGGCCATGTTCCCTCTGAGGAATGTAGCGTTCTGGGGGTGGCTTGCCAGCAAGCCATACCTCAATCTCTGCCTCCATCATATGCCTGGCTGACTCCTTTTGTCTCCTGCTCAGTTGTCCTCACCTCTGTTGAGAGTTCTTCTGCTTGTAAGAAGACTCACCCTGATTCAGTTTGGGCTCATCTTAACTAATAACATCTCCAAAGACTTCACTTATAAATAAGTTCACGTCCACAGGACCCAGGGTTAGGACTTGAATATGTCTTTGTGGGGGACATGGCTTAATCCATAGCAGAAACTTAAACAAAAAAGAGTTAACTTTTGAATCCTAACTGTCCAGAGCTGGTATGGCAGCTTCCCAGCAGTAAAGACCCAGGGTCCTTCTGTTTGATTGATCTGCCATCCCAGCTTCTTACTTTGCACAGTGCAGCTGGCTCACCTCCAGGTCCCTCTCCTAGGCAGCAAAATGGATAACAGAAGGGGGAATGCTACCACATTTAAGGTATGTGCCAAAAGTTGCACACAGACATCACTTCCCTTCACAACCTGAATTTGAAAACTTTCACGAGCTGAAATTTGAAACTTGACCACATCTAGACACAAGAAAAAATAGGGAAAGTCGTCTCATTCCAGACATTTGTACCCAGCTATAAAGCAAAGGTTGTCTTCTGTTAGAAAAGAAGAAAACAGATATTGTGAAAAAAATCAACAGTCTCTACCACAATCACCAAAGATCTATCCCTTAAAAAAATCATGTCACCATGCCAGATGGTTTTAAGAACAAATTCTTCCGAACCTGGAAGAAACAGATAGTTCTATGAAACTGTTACAGAGCATGGAAAAAGACAGAAAGTTTCTTAGTTCATCTTTTCAGGTTGGCATAACTCTGACATAAAAGCAAGAATAGCAAACATTAAAAAAAAATCTACATAGATGCAAATTCTAAGTAAAACACAATCAATGTTCTGTTAAGATGATAATGCAACTTAATCAAATACAGTCTAACCCCACAAATACAAATAGGGTTCAAAACTAGAAAATTTACTTCATTAACAAATTAAAGGAGAAAAATCACGTGGTTGCCTCAATGGATGCTCAAAAATAATCTGCTAAAACAAAGTACCTAATTGTAGATTGAGAAATAAAACAAACTTTTTAACTAGAAACAGGATGTTTGTTTCACTAGATAAAGAGTATTATGGCTGGGCGGGCTGCGGTGGCTCAGCGGGCAAGAGTGCTTGCCTGCCGTGCCAGAGGACCCCGGTTCGATTCCCGGCCCCAGCCCATGTAAAAAAATAAACAAACAAATGAAATATAATAAAACAAGAAAATGTTTCCAAAAAAAAAAAGAGTATTATGGCAAGAATTGCTCTAGTCCCCCATTATCCATCCCCCCCTTTTGTGATAGTACTCCACCCCCACTTTAGGTGGGTATATGGCCACTGAGTTAAAGATCACATTTCCCAGGCTCCCTTGCAGTTAGGTGTGATCAGGTGAGAGGAGGTAATAGGTATAACATCCAGGTTGTCAATTTAAAGAAGAAACAGCCTTCCCTAGACTGCCACTTTCCCTTTCCCAGCTGGCTGTAAATTAGGAATGACTGGACCAAGTTTTGAAGTTACCTGAAGAGCATAGTAGAACCAGCCCTGGGCTGCTACTCTGGATTCTCACAGAGCACTCTTATGAAAGAAAGAGATTAGCTCCTATCTTACTTAAGCCATGATATTTTGGAGTCCCTTTGTTGTACCATTTAACCTATGCTCTAACTAGTACACTAATATAGTAATTACCAGAAATTTCTACAGAAATATTTACCAATGATGAATCGTTAGAAGCATTCCCATTAAAGTCATGAACAAGAAAAGATACCTGCTGTCATCTTTACTATTCAAAATTTTGTTGGATGTCTGAGCCAAAACAATCAGGTGAGAAAATGAATAAAATGACAAAAATTAGAACAGAAGAAATTAAAATTTCAATTTTGTTGAGATTTCTTATTTCAAAAATACTAGATATAATAAGATATTTAATCATATAATATGATTTATAGTAAGAGATTTTAATAAGTTGGCTGGATATTAGATATATATTTTTTTTATTTACAATAAATGTATTGTATATATCTATATATTTCACTTAAAAGTCCTATTTACCAAAACTAAAGAACAAACAAACAAATATCTAGAAATAAACTTTACAAAAAATGCACATACCTTATTTGTAGAAATGAAAACTGTGAACTTTACCCAAGGGTATAAGAAGCCCTGAAAAAAATCAAGAGACATGCAATGAGTGAACTCAATGCTATAGAAATGTCAATCCACTTCAGATTAACCTTTGAATTTGATGTATTCCTAATAAGAATTTAACAGAACTTGATAAGCTAATTTCCAAGACCATCTTGAAATGGACTTGTGAGAGGAAATGCCAAGAGAGCCCAAGAAAAGCAAAAAATATCAAATATCTTAAAGTGCTTTAGCAGCCAAAGCAATATAGCAGCAGCACAGAATTGGACAAAGAGATAAATGAAATAGGATAGAATGCACAAAAAAAGAAATCCTTTCAGAAATTACAGTTTAGTTTGTGACAGAAATGGCATCTTAAACCCATGGAAGGCATGGACTATTTGAAGAAAAAAAAAAGACTTTGGGATAATTGACTCTCCATTTTAGAATAATTTTAGAATGCTACCTGGAGTGGATTATAAACCTCTGTTTGGACATGCTTTTGGTCTCAGTCCACACGCCGGAGAGAGTGTGGATCTATTGGAAATAAGAGCTCTTCAAGATGTTACTTTAAGGTGTGGTCCCACTGATTCAGGTTGGGTTTTAATCTAGTTCACTGGATTCCTTTATACGCAGAGTAAAAGTCAGATGGAGAGAAGCCACAGGAAACAGCCAGAAGCTGCAAGTCAACAGAATCCAGAGTAGAAAGGAGAAGACATCATCATGTGCATTACCTTGTGACAGAAAATCCAGAGACCAAGAATTGCCAGCAGCCAGCCCCAGAACACCATAACCTTTGGGGAGAAAGCATCAGCTTGCTGATGCCTTGATTTTAGATTTCTCCTAGCCCCAAACCCATGAGCCAATAAATTCCCATTGTTTAAGCCAACCCATTGTATATTTGTTTTAACACCTGGGAAAGGAAAACACCACCTATCACCATACACAATAATAATAGATTGCGGGCGAATTAAATAGCTAGGAGTAAAAATCTAAACTATAAAAAGCATGCATTTCATTTGTATGCCTTTATAAAAGAACATTTTTAGAATTGCAAGTGGGCAAAACTTCCCTAAGCAAGGTACACAACCTAGAAACCATAAAGTGGCAAATCTCAAACGCAAATTCTTCAGGGATCCAGCAGATTACATAAAATTCTAAATCCATCAAAGGCGAAGTTAATAATGAGTGGTGGAGATTGAGCAGATGTCAATGTGGGGAAGGAGGTATTGTGGAATGAGATTTTAAACAGTTTCCTTGGTAAGGGGGTGGTCCCGAGCAAACCACTTGACTTCTACCTGCAGCTAATGCACGTGGGAGTTGGATTGGGAATCCAGGCTCCTGCACTCCTAGTCCAGGGAGTTTTCTCAGCAGTATTACCAGACAAAGCCTGTGACTTCTTTTGCCCAGTGCACTCAAAAACCAATTCCTGAGATACCAGGGTTTCAAAGAGAGAAAGAGTTTTTATTACTAGGCATGTAGTAGGAGAGCAGATAGCCTAGTAGCCCAAAATCTGTCTACCCGAACTGCAGAAATTCTGATAGTTTTATTAGAGAAAACATGAGCAGGGTTTAGGATAATGAGCACAGTGGCCCCAGATGATGTAATTAGAGGTGATCTAATTATTGAGCATGTGCAGATTGATTACATGCTTAGTCATAGAACCTGTGGAAGACAATGGCGGAATGTGGTATAGGTGGGACTTGTAGTTAAAGTCTAAGCTACTGCGCATATCAGGTGGGCTCATTTTGCTTAGATCCAGTCTTGGTTATCAAGATTACTTTGATAACCAAGTGGGCTTGGGGTGGGTTAGCTCTGGGCTGACCCCAAACCCTTCATTAATAAACATTAAGGCTGTCTTTAGTGATTACAAGACTCTAAAGTTGAAAAACTGAAAGCTGGATACAGATGAACATTAGTCACAAGGTTTTTACAATCACAGGGGCAGAAGATAAAGGCTATCCAATCATTATCGGAGATCAAGGCAGCTGAATTACAATTTAGAGATTTCAGGCATTCCCTCTGCCTACCCCAATATACCAGAAAGCAAAAAGGAATATCTATGTAATGATTCAATAATCAAAATCATCTCTTAAATCCTGATTTCTTGGTTAAAGTCCCACATTGCCTCCTCAAAATATCAATCTGAGCCTCTCTGCATCAGTGAGAAAATTGAATGAGACTCAACGTCCTCCCCCAAAATACTACAGTAAAATAGGGGAGAAGCTTCAGGGTGCCATGTGAGCAGCTTATATTTTCAGACACCAAATGAATTCCCTGGAGCATCTGCATGGTTCTCCATGCAACATTCCCAAAGCTGACATTCTAAACATGCCTCTCTATTTGTAGTTACCTTAGTAACTTGAAGCCACAATGCGTACACACTGCCATGTGGTAGGGGACAGGACCAGGAACTTCAAGCAAGAAAGACCTCAGTTCAAGTCTCTACTTCCTCACTTATTTAACCTTTTTGAGCCTTACTTCCTCATTTATAAAACAGGATAATAGTGTCTTATAGGATTATCAGGAAGATTAAATGACAAAATGATTGGAAAATGCTTAGCACAATGGTTGGCCTATAGTAGGTGCTCATTAAATACTATTCTCTCCCATTCAGCTATAATTACATTATCAAACATCTATCTACCAGAAGAGAAAAAAAAAGTTTTCTTTCCTAAGACCTTAAAAGTAAAGGAAGGAATTTTTTTCATTTCTGTATAAATACTGAGGAATCTATGAATATAATGGAATTAGGAATCCTTGTTTGGAATAAATCTAACACATAAGTTTTTTTTCAACAACTCAGCTACATCCTGAAGCCTCTATACAACCTGTGTTTGAATGCTTCCAATATCTGGTAAAGGCTTATCCTCCAGGAGAATCTGTTCCTTTCATCCTTCCACCAACCCACCCACCTCAATCCATCCAGCCGTCAGTTCACTTACCCGTCTGTCCATCCGACCGTCCATCCATCCATCCATCCATCCATCCATCCATCCATCCATCCATCCATCCATCCATCCATCCATCTGCTTTAGCTTCCTGGATGCTAAAACAAATACAATGTGCTGCCTTAACAACAGGAATTTATTTGCTCACAGTTTCAGAGGCTAAAAGGCTTGCTTCCTCGTAAGGTCAGCATCATCTGGCTGGCTGGCAAATTTTGGGGTTCCTTGGCTTTTCCATCACATGGCAAGGTATGTGGCAGTATCTTCCCCTTTCTTTGGTTCCATTGACTTACAGGTTCTGACTGCTCCCCATGACTTCTCTTTCTACGTCCAACTTCCTCTTGCTTTTAAGGACTTCAGCTGTACTGTATTATGGCTCACCCTTATTCAGTTTGGGCACAACTTAAGGAATAACATCTTCAAAGGTCCTCTGCTCACCCTTATTCAGTTTGGGCACAACTTAAGTGATGACATCTTCAAAGGTCCTCTTTACAAATGGGTTCACACCCTTGGGATCAGGGGCTGGAGCTTGAATATGGCTTTTGTGGGGACATGGTTCGAACACCAGCACCATCCTGCATGCGTCCATCCTGCTTTCCTCCCTTCCTTCTTCCATCCATCCATCCACCCACCCATCCAGCCAGTCACAGAATCACTCTGCAAACATTTACTGAGCATATACTATGCCTTAAGGGGACAATATCATGGTCAGACTGTCGAGGAACTAAAAGTCTAGTGCAAGAAAACAAATAAAATGAGATGCCATGACAAGGGCTATAATTTAGTCCCCTTTAAAGTGCTATGAAAGAACAGAAGTATTAACTGCTCTGCGAGTGTCAGAGAAGGTTTCCAGCAGTGATGGCATTGTAATCAGATACCAGAGAATGTCAAGAAAAATTCTCTAGGCAAAGAGAGGAAGGGCATTACAGAAAGAAGGACTAGAAAACTGAAAACAGGCACATACAAAAAGATATGACCAGAAAATAGTAGGGCAGGGGTCGGGTGTGCATGGGAGGGAGGAGAGTGAGGCAGACTGTGGTTCAGAAAAAAAGGTCACAAGAAGCAAAACTCTGAAAGTCTTTGTACACCTTGCTTAAGTTTTGTTGAGTAAAGCAGTCATTCTCTAGAAATCTCCGTAAGAAAATATGCAAAGAATCCCCATGATGTTCTTACATTAATCTGTGCTGCCGGCTTGGGCTTACATGCAGCTTTGCAGAATATATTTTTTAAAGTTTCATTATGCCACTGTACATCAAAATAGGCCAATATAAATTATAATACGGTCATGCCAAAAGGACTTGCAAACACAATATTTTATGTTTATATTGCATTCCAAGACCCATAAAAATTATTCCGAATGGCTGTTTGCTTTTTGAAGCCAAATGAAAAGGTATTTGCAATTTGATTATTAACAAATCAAATCACTGATATGATATTGGATTCGGTACATCTCAAACTGACTGAGAGTGAAAAATCCTCAGTGGTCAATTATGTAGCACGGCTGGTTTATAGTTTCCTGTGTGTCATTAAGAATAAGCACCACAGCCAACTCCGATTTTATTTTGATTTATTTTAACCATTTCCTCACTCCGAGATTTTCTCTAGGCCTTTAGCAGACATCAGAGCTTTTCTCTGACTAGGGCTGCTATGGGTCTGACCAGTTGGATAGATGACTAAGTGGATGGAGCAGTGGCTGGGTGGATGGATGGATGGATGGATGGATGGATGGATGGATGGATGGATGATCATGTGGAAGTGATGAATGATTGAATGCCATTCATACTGAACATGAAGCTCCAGACCTGGGTAATTTTCTTAGTGGAAAAAGCGCTGTTTTTCTCACTTTCAGCACTTAGCCTCTTTTATTTTTGAAATTACCCTGTGTTTTAGTCCTGTGCCCTTGACCAATGTAAATGTCCCTCCCATCCCTTTTTTTTTTTTTTTTTTTTTTTTTTAGATATATCCAGGACCTTTTGAGAGTAATTGCTAGGGGAAAAAAATATCCCCTCAAGTAAAATTGATCATCCTTCGTCAGTGCCTTGTGGGTAGAGTCTCAGATCCATCTGAAGGTTCAGGGGAAAGCCTCCTCCTTCCAGCAGAGATCTTCTGCCTTGCCACAGCAGGGTGTGCTCCCATCTTTGAGAAAATCTCTTTCCACTTATTACAAGCTGATACCTTGATTTCAGAGTTTAGATGACCTAACCTGTGCTCAAGTATAGAAATGCATGACTCCAGGAAACACAGGATAAAGGTCTCCTGCCAGAAGATTGTTTGAGGACACTCCCTTCTGCTAACTGACTAGCAAACTTGGGGTTCCTTTTCTCACTCTGCACAGTATTGGGGTTTGGGGGAGCCACACTTCGTCTTTCTCTGCTTAGCTTTGAAGTCATCGCTAGGCTTCCACCAGTGCTGTTGGACATGTCTTCCAGGCACACACTGTTTACAGCTGTCCTTGGAGGCTAGCTACCATAATTTGCCAGCCAACACATTCCTTTCGTTCTCTTAGAGTTGGTACTGGCAAACAAAAGCAAGATTGAACAGACCCTGGATTACAAAGCAGGCCTGGTCTGCCCTCCCACCTGCTGAAATCCTATTGTTGAACCCAATTCAATACCTCTTCTTAGTGCACCCTTCCCCAAGTTTCCCCTCTTCCAATCAGAAATAACATTCCTCCTTGAATTTCACCACTATGTTGGAAATCAGTTGGAAGGATTGCACAGAGCCTGAGACATCATTGAGGCTCAACATCCTAGCTCAGGAAATGAGGCGCTGAGAGGCAATGGAGCAACCCATGTCACACAGCACATGACTGGGGTGTTTGAGGAGGCATTTAGAACACGCACCACGTTCTCAACACGTAAAGGACATGTGCGTTCCCATCCCATTCCCTCTACCGGACTGTAAATTCTTAGAAGCAGGACTCTGCCTGTCCCTCTATGGATGTCCCATGGCACGTGGCAGACTATTTGAACAGGGAAAGACCCCCAACACTTGCTTACTGTAGTAAATCCTACATTGGAAATTTGTTCTGCCCTTAGCCATTGTCTGGCTTCTGGGAAAACCCCTCTGTCCCATCAAGAAAGTTGGGAGAGAAAGGACCAAAGGCAGGAAAACGAGAAAAAAAAAAAAAAAGGAGTGCAGGTGTGGAGCCAGGCAGGACTGGGTGCTCCTCTCAGCGCTACAGATTGCTAGCCAGGCAGGATTGGGTGCCCTGGAGCAAGCAAGAGACCTCTGTGAACCCCCATCTTCTCGCAGGTAAAATAGGATGTAATAATCACACCTGCCTCCCAGGCATGCGGCTAAGTACAATAATGTACGCAAAGGATGTTGAAAGCCCTAATAAGGTACACAAAGGCAAGGGGCTGGTATCATTAATAGAGTCGGATGCACAGACTACCGTGTGCTGCCAGGGCAGGGGTGGGGAGGCCAGGAGCCTCGATCCTCTGAAGAGCCACTGCCCTTCCCCCTCTCCCACCCCTGCAGCTCTCCCTAGGCTCGAAGGATGAACAAGCCCACCCTAAACTGCCCAGCACCCGCCCGGGGCTGAGGGAGATGAGGGCCATTGGATTCCCCAGCCCCAGCCCCTGCAGATTCCCACCCATTGTTAGCCCTAAATGGGGAAAGAGAAGCACATGACTAATTGTGCCCACTATTGCCTCCTGGCAGGGACAATTAGCCACCTGCATCTAATTCGGAGGGACCCAGAGGCTAATTGCATCTGCCAGACCCCCCGCCCCACCCCTGGCTGTGTGGCGTGTGTATGTCTAAGACTCTGCAAGCTACCAGTGGGCACCAAAGCAGAGGCTGCTGAAGCGAGTGGGTATGAGCACCTTTAATACCCACCAAGAGCCTGCTGGCCCCTGAACACAAAGAAACTGGGCCACGGCATCTCCCATCCCCAAGGACAAAGGAGGCTTTTGCTGGTACGCTAACCAGGCACAGCCCTGCATCTGCTGGGCATCCTCTGACTCATTGTGGGAGGAGGGTAGCATTCCCTTCAAGGCTGCCACTGTGATCTTGGGGTTTTGAAAAGATGCCACCTGTACCCCCTCACCCTCCCCACTACTCCACCTCCTCCCACCGAGTGCACGAGCATCCTTACTTTAATTTAGACCTGCTGACCTGTGCATCTTCCCCTCTGCACTGGAAGCACCTCAAGGCCAGGGACTCTGCCACGTTCATGGTTACCCCGGCTCAGGGCTGGGCACACTGTAGGAGCTGAGAAAATGTGTGCTGGTAGAATAATGAATGAATGAATGAATGAATGAATGACAACAGTTGCCTCCATAAAAGCACCTTTCAGTTTCAGCCCTGTATTATCTGGGCAGTCTGGGGCATCCTCATCTTCCAGCAGCAAGGATAGCGGACCGCCATCCCTTCTTGAGTTCCCAGCCTAAACCTCTTTTGATTTGGATCAATGCCAGATTCCTAACCTTGGCCACCAACCCTTAGTTTTACTCCCACTCCCACAGTAACTGCCCCTTCTGGCTCCTGAGAAAATCTAGATCCCCCTCTAGAGACTTCCAGCTGGAATTCCAGCCCCCCTCCGAGTCTTTCTATTTTGTACCTTCACGAGGAACTGTGTATGCCCTGACCAGTCCCTTGGGACCTCACTTTATCAGCTCATCTGATCCCCACCATCCCTTCATGGGTCATGATTGAGGTTGCGGGCCTGAAAACCACCTCCTCTGAGCCATGTGAGCCTGTCCCTGGCCACACCTATATCTGGCCTCCATGTTACTCTCCCAAGAGAACTTCCCCTAACATGCGTTTGCAGGGACTGCTGTTATAAACTTCCAAATCTCAGTGGCTTTGCATAACAAAGTTTACTCCTACACACAACACAGCCTATGTTGGGTAGGGGTGGGAGTGTGCTCTGCTCCACGCTGCACATTCAGACACCAGACCCCTTCCATCTGTGGACTCAGCCTTACCCTAGGGCCTCAGAATATCCCCACGGTCCCTCTGCATCTTGTGGGAAGATGAGGGAAAAGAGACGGTGTGGAGAAGTATGCAACAGGTTCCCACAGCACGGCACAGCGAGAAGGGGCATACATCATGTCCCATTGGCCAGACTCAGTCACGTGGCTTCCCCAACTGCAAGGGAGCCTGGGACATGTAGTTCACATATGTGCAGGGGGTGGGGAGATTTGCTGGGTGGACAACTAACCAGCCTCTACCACTCCCCATCTAGGTTCCTAAACATGAAGCAAAAAAAGGGAAAATTTAGTACCTTCTCTGCTGCTCTCTGGATAAAGAGAAAACAACATATCTTGACACCCAAAACTTTGTCTCATCACACCCCTCCCTCTCCCACATCCTCTGCGCTACCACCTGGGGGCATGTTCCATGGCTTGGCTGACTCCGTTCCCTCTGCTACCCGGCCCCTCCTGCTCCTGCATGCCACTGGAACCACAAGATCCTCCTCAAGCCTTCCTCCCCTGCAGAGCTCTCCCCAGACCTCCCCTCACTGAGGATGATGACCTGTTCTGTTATCTCTGCCCTCACCACACGCTGCACCTGCCCACACCCACTTTATGTATCTGTCCCCTGAAAGCAAGATGCTGCTGTTTTACCAGGAGCCCCGGCCCCCATGGCCTGAGAAGCGGGGCAGGTGATCCGATTGTGTGTTAGCCAGAGAGAGTGGCTAAGCCTATGCTGAATGTGAGAACATAGGCCTCTGGGAAGAACATTCCAAGTTAATTTAGAATGAGGAGGAGGAAGAGGAGGAAGAGATACTCTGGCAGTGAAACAAAGCACATCAGTATTGGGGATTCAGCCGCTGGCTAGGGTGACCACACCACCTATAATTTCCAGGAGAGGCCTAATACATCCTCATTGTCCCAGTGGAATTAATAGATTCCCTTCACCCTCAAAAGTATCCCAGTTTGGATGGTAAATTTCATGGTCATCCTTCCCGAGGACCAGGAGTTTTCTACTTCCTTTGTAATAAGCATTCAGAGGAGGCCAACCTTACCCCACCTCTAATTATGCCCCCCACCCCACTGATAAATGAGATTCTCGTTCTGCAAATATGCACTCCCTCCTCACCTCCACCTCTAAGGGAGGAATATTTGCCCCCATCTGATTGATGTATGGTTGGCCTAATAGTGGGCAGAGTATACTTTCCTGTTGCTGAAATTTGGTCTCAGTTATGTAACTTGCTTTGGCCAATGGGATGTTCACAGATGTGACATGACCTGGGGTGTGAAAAGAGCTTGCACAGTTGGGATTTGCCTCATGCAATTATATCATCCCATGAAAAGAATTCCTCTCAGGGAGTTGCTGCCCCTTTAGCCTGGGCCCCAGAACGAACTCCCTCCAAGCAGACCTAAGCCCAATCCTCAGGCAGAAGCTGTGTCAAACCAACACCTGCCAAAGTCAATGGAATCCCAGCCAATCTGCAGAGGTGGGAGAAGCAAATGCATATTATAGATTGCCACTGAGATTTTGTGCTTGTTTGTTATACGGCAAGAGTTGACTTGTACACCCCCCTCATTATCGTTTTATTCCCATCTGTTTGTGCTCACTCTCAATTCCGTGGATTCCAGCTATAGGCAACTAACCCCAACTTCAGTAAGGACCTTAGCCTCTCCACACAGCTGGAGCCTTGGCTGGTATCTCCATCCTGCCTTTGGGGAGTCCTCTCCGTGTCAGGCTTCAGCTCTGAGAGGATCTGAAAAATTATAGCACTCTTTTTACTGTGTTATAATTAACCAATTGCACATCTGGGAACTTTCTAGACTAGCACAGTCCAGTAGAAATATAATGTGAGCCACATAAGCAATTTAACTTTTTCTAGTAGTCACATTTAAAAAAAGTAAAAAGGAGGTGAAATGAATTCCAATAGTAAATTTTATTTAGTTCAATATTTCCAAAATATTATTTCAACATATCAATATTTGAAAGGTATTTAAAAGATAATTTACAGTCTTTTCCATACTAGTCTTTGGAGTCCAGTGTGCATACAGCACACCTCACATCAGATTATCCACATTTTAAATGCTCAGTAACCACATGTGGTCTGTGGCTATCTCATCGGACAGTGCAGCTCTAGGACATGGAAGGGAGAACTCAGTGATACCCAATCTTAGCATGGTGCCTGGACCATTGTAGGACTCAGTAAATATTCATTAAATGAATGAATGATACATGCACAGGAGTATAATGAATAAATGATAAAAGCACAGGCATTTATGATTTAAAACTAGAGTTGGTGGGTAGAACTATCACCCGTACTGTAAACACTCCTGGCTCAAATAGATCAACTTTTCATTGCAAAGATAATGCCGTTTGGAAGGCCCCAGTTGGCTGGCACCATATTTGAGCCCACATAATAGTCCTACTAAAGGGTCATATGCAACTGAAATGTTATTCCAGGCAGAATTTCCCAAACCCATTTGTCCGTGGAGTATTATTTGAACTTAACAGTTTTGTCTGGGTGCCAATGGGGACTCATGAGGTATCGTTTAAATGAAAGTAGACAGCAAAAAAACCATCTCATGGCTGAATTCATTGCTGTAAGAAACGATCAAAATTTGATCCATGTGCTTAATAAAGGTAAACATTGAATAATTGCACAAATAAATGTTAAAATTATGAGATAAAATGACTAACAGAGGCCGGCAATTGTCCACCAGAAAGCACACAGCTTGATGGTGGGTGGCAAAATTGGCAACCTGCTGCAGACATCACCCTCCCAACACCTGGGTATTCGTCCTATGACTTCCTGTCGTGATCAGAGGCAGGAGGCCCTTTACCAAAGGTAAGTCACCACTTAAAAATATAAACTACCAATAATCAAAGGCTGACTAGGTGTCAGGCACCGTTCTTACCCTCTGAAGCAGACTCTACAATAAGCACTATTTTACAGATGAAGAAACTGAGTAAAGAAGAGATCAAGTAACTTCCCTGGTCAGGTGGTACTTGGAGATTCTGGTTCCAGAACCAGCTTTTCTACTTGCTATGTTATGCGGCCTCTCTGGGTTAGTAATGAGAATAGCTCTACAGGTGAGTCGAGCGTTCTTCTAACGTATATTTTCAAATGAATTTTAGATGAAAAATACCACCAAGTGTGATTGCTTCCCTCCCTTGCCACACCTGCAATCGTCTCAAGAACCTAGGTACCTCACAGAACAGCGTTCAGGAAATGGGAGACATATACAAACTCTGTTTAATGCTGCCAGAAGCAATTTAAATCATTTATTGATGGAGTTAATCACTCCCTTTTCTCCCCACCCCCATTTCCAAAAGGGCAGCTTACGACAAAAATAGAATGCAGTTAGATCAAGGAGGGAGAAAGTATAGTGTCCCAGGTAATGCTACTGAAATTAAGCCCAAAACTTTACTCTGAGCTCCCCAACCACTGGAGTCAGAAGGGAAGGATGACAGGCCACAGAGTTCTTATTATCTGAGGCAGGATTCAGCCCATATGTCAGGAGAACCAATTTTTCTTGGCCCAGTGCCCTAGGATGCATTTGTCATAGGGGCATTTGCATAAGTGGCATTGAGCAGTGTAATGAATGATATCCCCAATAGTCATTTTATAAAAAAATGCAGTGATGTTCCTTGGATGGCTCTTTTTAATATCATTGTGTAACCTTTGCTGAGGGCAAAATATTAAAGTGTTGTTCCGCAAAGGCAATTCTAGAGGGGAATTTAAGTAACTAGAGTGCTTTGATTCTAGGCAAAAGAGCACATGGAAAAAAATTCTAGGATTTCAGTTGAAGCTGCTATCAAATTTGTCCCCTTGTCACATCCACCACTGCCACGGCCCTGGGCCAACTCCTCTTTATCTCTCTCCTAACCTTTCCCTGGTATCTCCTAACTGGTCTCTCAGCTTCTAACTCTGTCACCACAGAACTGAGCATATCTTGTCTTGCTCAAAAAACCTGCTTCTGTTCTGCTGAAGTGAAGAAGTGACCACCTTGTCTGCTTTGTTTACCTTCATATTCCCAGGGTCTGGCGCATGATAAGTGTTCAATAAATACTCATTGCTGAATAAACAAATCATCCAGAAACAAAAAGAGAAGGGCAGCATCTTGAGGCACACCCGCCAACTTACAAGACCCCAAACTTAATGTCTCCTTGCCTTTCTCTGTGCCTTCTCTCTTTCTGTCCTAGCTCCATCGACTATTAAAATCATTCTCGAATGCCACCTTCTGTATGAAATTTTCCTCCTTTCCCCAGGTTGAAACAAAGCCTTCCTTCTTCCATGTCTCCAGGGCCCCCCAGCACAGGTTGCAGCAAGTAAAAAGATGGGGGTTCCAATGTCGGGAGGCCTGGTTTTGAGTGACTCAGCCATTTCAGCAGCCGGAGCCTCAGCTTCCTCAACCGTAAAACGGCAATGATGAAGATAACTGCACTGCAAGGTAGGTTGGCGGAATGGAGAGGCTGGTTTTCTAAGTCACAAAGAGCCCTATGAATGATTGCATGTCCACTCTGTCCCCCTCTGGCCTGCAGGCCCCTCTAAAGCAGGATGCTTTTCAGATTCACCTCTGCATCCGCGTCTGGCACAGGGTTGCTTGGAGGATTTAATAAACACTGGTGGATTGAAATGTAAGGGCTAATGCATGGGTGCTTCACAGCGGGCATCCTGGGTCTCAAATCCCAAGTTCTGAGCAATATTCATAAAAATCCAGGATCCCTCCCAACCTTCCAAACTTCTTTGACTTCATGTTTCCAAGTATAGAAATAACCTTTTGATTTTAAATAGAAAGCGGGGAGCTGAAGACAAGTGACAAAAGTCTTCCAAGATCTCCAGGCACAGGTTCAGGCAGGTCACGCCGTGCGGAGGGGAAGATCTGTTTGACAAATCTGTGGGTGAATCAAGAGTTCCGGAGAGCGGGGTGTGAGCCTGGGCTCAACTGGAAGCAGGCAGAGCCTGGGCAGACAAGCTGATTAGCCATAAATGGAGAGCACCTCAGGGGACCCTCCTACAGACAGTCTGTCACCCAGCGTTCTTACCATTCCATTTCAAAGTTTAATTAGAGAATCACTTTCCAATGCTTAGATGCAATTAACCCCTTTGGAGCGGCCCTGGTTCGCAATCAACGTTCACAGGCCACAGAAGCCCGAATGCCCACGGTAGTCTTCAGCCTTGCAAATTTGAGAAAAACATTTCTAAAAGACAAAAAGCAACCGACAAATATTTGTGGATTTTAAAAAGAGAGCTTCTTCTCTAAATGTCAGAAGAAAACAATTTCCCATCCAAGAGTTGGGCCTTTATCTTCGGTGCCTCCGTCCCCATAACCTAAAGAAAACTCTTCCGCTCAAAGAAGATAAAAGGAATTGCAACCTTTCCTTCAAGACCAGTGCCTGACTAGCCACAAAAGCACACAACCCATTTCCCTCCACCAGTCGCTCGCTGTGCTGGTCCCATTTCGTTTAACTCTGGAGGAGAATACAGACCTGCTTTGGTCTTCTTCCTTCCCCTCCCCACCTGCCTCCTCACCCCCACCCCATGCCCAAACCTAAGACAGCAAAGGGCCAAAGAGAATTCAAAGTATCTTTGGCTTTTCAAAAGCGATTTATTTGTATGTATGGCTTTGCTAAGCATTCCTGTATTTTACATGACCCTTCTGATAGCCCCGTGATGTGGGCAGGAAAAAGACTATTCATCTCATTTAAGACACAAGGATGCTGATGCAGTCACATAGCTGGTAAGACTCAGAGCAAGATTCAAACCCAGGGCCCCAGATATAGCTTCCCAGGGACAAGTTCTTATCACCTAGCCTTCTTGTTGGGGATTCAGAACCTACCCTCACTTGGAAACTACGTAGCCTGAAGGAAATCTCAGTGTAATGGAGCTGCAGGCAAGAAGGCGACCCCAGACCAGTGGCTACGGGACATGAGGAAGCCAGAAGGAAGTTACTTGGAAGAGTCAGGAGAGGGTGAGGCAGGTGAGGCATCTCCTGAGCGGCACTGAAGTTAGTGCTCAATCTCAGGACCACATACTTCCTGGTCCTTGCAGAAGTGGGCTGGTAAATCGTCAATGAGTGGCTCTTTGGGGAAAACAGCACTGCCTTGTAGCACTTGCCAATATGCACAGTGTCAATACTCCAACCAATGTGGACTTCCGGCTGCCCATGTGAGATGACTGCCCAGATGGGGAGAGGGGCACACGTGCTCTCGTGAGCTGCAAAAGGAAGTACAGGCCAGTGCAAACGGGCTCCGGCCCACCACAGGAGTTACCTTTAGATTGAGAATAGCCTTGGATATAAAGGATGAATTGGAATTGGGAAGGCAGAGCTGTAGGCAGGTCTTTTCGTGTTTTTTTTTTTTTTAACTTTTTTAAATTGTAAAATATTATATATATATATATATAAAAGCAATAAATTTCCAAGTACATTTTAACAAGTAGCTATAGAACAGATTTAAAAATTTGGTGTGGGTTACAGTTTCATGATTTTTCATTTTTTCTTCTAGCTGCTCAGAGCCACTGGAAACCAACAGAAATATTAATATAATGATTCAGCAGTTATACTCATTTGCTAAATTCTATCTTCTCTGTTATACTCCTCCTCTTTAAATAACGTACATACACAAAAGCAATAAATTTCATTAGTTGTAGAACAGATTTCAGAGTTTGGTACGGGTTACAATCCACGATTTCAGGTTTTTATTTCTAGCTGCTCTAAGGTACTGGAGGCTAAAAGAAATATCAGTATAATGATTCAGCACTCATACTCATTTGTTAAATCCGACGTTCTCTGTATAACTCCACCTGTGATCTTTCTCCCACTCTTTAGGGGTATTTGGGCTCTTCCCATTCTAACTTTTACACATTGGAAGGGGCCATCCCTAATATGGGATAGGGGGATGCATCTAGTTGATGTTCTGGAGAGGCTGGCCCCTCTGCATTTTAGGACTAATCTGGTCCAGGTTCCCATCTGGAGGGTGTAGGCTTTGGAGAGTTACCCTAATGCATGAAACCCTTGTAGAATCTTATATATCGCCCTAGGTGTTCTTTAGGATGGCAGGAATGATTTTGGTTGGGGGTTGGAAAATTATGATAGGTAGCAATGTCTAACTGAAGCTTGCATGAGAGTGACCTCCAGAGTAGCCTCTCGACTCTAGTTGAACTCTCTGAGCCACTGATACTTTATTTGTTACACTTCTTTTCCCTCTTTCGGTCAGGATGGCATTGTTGATCCCACAGTGCCAGGGGCCAGACTCATCCCTAGGAGTCATCTTTCACACTTCTAGGGAGACAGTCACCCCAGGATGTCATGTTCCACGTAGTGGGGAGGGCAATGGCTTCACTTGCAGGCAGTTTCTATAGAGTCACACTGTCCAACACTATAGCCACTAGCCATGTGTGGTTATTCATTTTAAATTAGTTAAAATTAAATAAAATTAAAAAGTCCGTTCTTTGATGGCACTGGCCACCTTTCAAGTGCTCAGTCGTCTCATGAGGCTAGTGGCTCTGACATGGGCCAGTGCAGATTCTAGAACACCTGCATCAATGCAGAAAGTTCTATTGGTCAGTGCTGGAGGGTTGGAGGGAGAGAGGGCATGAGTTCCTGGGGAGAGAAGGGAAGCTCTTAAATGGAGGTGAAAGGTCATCTAAAATAAACTCCCTCAAGGGCCAGTTTTACCGAGGAACAGCCTTGAATGAGAGATGACCAGTTGCAGGAAAAGACAAGTCAAGTGAGCTCAGCAGTGACATCAAGCGCCAAGACCTATCTGTGCTGAGGGTGCTGCTAGGTGAGCCTGCACCTTGCCTTTGGGGAAGGCACAGACCTGGCACCAAGCAGGTGCTCAATGCAAGCATCGCACATCTTGAACCATCTCCGAGACAGTGTTCCACTGAGCACGTTTTGGGAAGCACGTGTTCAGCCACAACTGGTTGGTGGGAAGGGAAGCCCAGAGCTGCTGGGGCTGCTGCAGGAAGCATTAAGGTTCTGGCCATGAGAGGTTCTGACATTGGTTAAAACCTCAATCGGGAAGTAGCTTTCTGTCCCAGGAGTGGTGACTGCAGCTGTCCTCACTGTCTCACCAGTATAAAGGCTGGCAAGGGCCACGGAGGAGGTAAAGCTGCAGACACACAAAGCTTGGGTCAGTGGCTGAAGAAACCAATTCTACCTCTAACTGAGAGCCCAACACTGCCCCTGGTCATGGGGTGGAGGCAGGATTCAAACCTGGGTCTCCTTTCCTCCAAAACCCTCGCTCTTTCTCTCACCCCTACATCATCTTAGAAACTGACCCTCACCTCTTTATTTCTTCTATTTCCCCCTTACCTTTCTTCTCTGAGCATTTCAGTCTTTAACAACCCCCTTTAAAAGGAAAAAGAAAGGCAACTGTTTTATCCAATCCTAAAAGTAGATTCATTCCCAAAACTTAGAAGGCAATAGAGAAGTGCAAGGAAAAGAGAGGGAAATCATTCATAATTCCATCATATAGAAGGGAAAAAATGCCACTGAGAAGCTGTTTTCTGTGTGTAACTTCTTTGTTTGGCATCACTGTGATTGTGTTACAGAGTCGGCTTTGAATCCAGCGTTTGGTCTACACATTAAGTCACCTGCATTTCCTGGGTCACTGTACTCTTTACAAACATGACCTTCCAGGGTAACACATCAATTTTAAGTTGGGGAGAGACCACAGTTTACTTAAAACAGTCTTCTTTCGTCAGAAGTTAGATTGTTTCCAGTTTTTCTTTCACAAGTGGCAGCTTAATTTACATCTTCGGGCATAAACCTTTTCCCACTTTCCAGATTATTCTTTGGGCTAGATTCCCAGCAGTGGAATTACTGGATCAAAAGGTATGAACGTTTTAAAGATTCTTGATACAGGTTGCCAAATTTCTGTCCAAACGGGCTTACCAATTTATACCGCCAAAGTTCTGCTTGCATTTCTCTTCTCTCCCCTGCCTTGAAAAGTTTATGCTTATCTTTGCTAACTTCATAGGTGATGGCCCTAACTCACTGTTTTGATCTGAATTCCTTTAATTATTTGAGAGACTGAAACTTTTCTCAAATCCCAATAACCCTTTTAAAAGTTTGGTGGTGACCCAAACTGGATCAATCTTTTTTAAAAATGTGATTGGTTGGTCCAGAAGTTGCCAAATCTCCAGGCAGGAACGGCAGTTTTTCTGGGAAGTCGAAACTTGGAGAAACTGCCCAGGATCCTCTTCATTCCAGCTGGCTCTTGGGATTCCCTCCGGAGCCCCCTACCACCCACCCTACCTTCCAACCACACCGCCACCCTCACTTAATGCCACCCATCCAACGTGAACTCCTGTCCTCTACGGCAACAGGCGCCCCGGGCTGCACAGGGACCGGACCCTGCAGCAGAGCCCAAGCTCGCCTCAGTATTGCACCGCGATTAATTAATTTTAATGTGGTGAATGAAGACCAAGTTGGCTTGCATTGGATTTTAGAACCGAGTCGCGTGATTTATTTATGAAAATTTCTGGGGGAGGTGGGGAGCAAGAGACAGAGTGCGGGGGGGGGTGTGGAGAGAGAGAGAGAGAGGAGAGAGAATGAATGAGAATGAGAAAGTGAGGCAAGAATGTAGAAAAAGAAAAAAGGAAAGAAGAAAAGAGAAACTATTAAAAATGAATGTAGGGAGGAAATGAGAGAAGAGAGGGTGGTGAGGATTCGCCGCTCTAATGTAAGTGAAAGGGAAGCGACCCAGGACAGTAGAAACAGGACTTGGACAGGAAACAAACAGGCGGACGGACAGCCGCCCGGGAGAAGAAGGGTCGCGCTGAGCCGGGAACAGCTATGGAAAACCGGCCGCGAGCCCCACGACCGTGGCCGGTCAGGGACGAACACGGGCGGTTGCCGGGGACCCGGCGCTCCCCCTGACCCCTTGCCCAGGGCAGAAGGAGTGTCGGGTACGGGAGCAGCACCTAGCGGCCCCGGACAGGGACTGGACTGCCCACAGTTTGCAAGACAACCGCCCAACCGCACCCCTAACCCTCACGTCCCTGGAAAGGAGGGGGCTCGTGCAAACGACGCACGCCAAGGCACCCCCTCGCTGCCTGCACCCCGGCACCCAGCACCCCTCCAGCCGGGCTGATAATGCAGTCCGCAGTGCCCCGCGGGCCAGCGGGAGGAGATCCCAGATGGCGTCGCTAGAGGGCGCGCAAGGGTTGCCTGCGCCGAGTCGGGTCCGCCAGGAGCGGCCCGAGAGACGCAAAAAGCAAAAGGCAGTGCAGGGGCCCGGCGGGCCTTGGGGTGCTGCGGGCAGGGGGCATTAGCCTGGACGGCTGATGGGGCATCCGCGCTGAGCTGGGGGGGAGGGGCATACTGGAGGATGCTGCGCACTTTGTTTATTTGGGGAGGAGGTTCCACCTGAATTGAATTTTTGCAAGACTGAGTCGATCCCGATTGAAACTAGATGAGCAGGACAAGCGGAAAGGAGGGTCAGGGAATAAGATGCTTTAAACTAAGGCCCCGCACCTCCAACCCTGGGTTCTGAACTGCACCCCCAAAGCTGCTAAGGAGGAAAAGTAGCCTGATCTCACCAGCACTCACCACTCCACAGATACACACACACACACATACACACCCCATTTCAGAATGGGGGGGAGAGGGGGAGCGGAGAATGAACTTTAAAAGGCTTTTAAAGCAAAAAAAGAAAAGAAGGTTTGCACAAGGCTGAGGTACTTGAAATGATTTTTGTGTTGCAAATTGCTATGCTTTTACTGAGGCGCTGATGAAAATAAATGAAGCTCCCCTCTCTCTTTTTGCTAATAAATGAAATGAAAAAAGCACCATTATTACGCCACCTGCTTCTAATTCCTAATTGTGGTAACTTAATTCTCAGATTGTTGTTAGCTGCTTAATATCACAGGCGCACGCAAAAAAAAAAAAAAAAGTATGGAAGGCTATTTGCGTCTTTTTTTCTTTTTTGGCAGATGAAGTAGCCGGTGTGCAGGCGTAGGTTTTTATTTAGTTTCATGACAGTTTCTATAGTGGAGTGTGCTTACTGAAAGGGAGAAATCTGTATTCTATCAATATCCTAAGGGGAACTAAGAAGGAATAAGAGGATTTCTGAGATGCTTAAAACCTAAACAGTCTACGAAAAGTGATCACTGACAATATCCATATTTTTTCCATGCTGAAATAGCATGTTGCATATTTCCTATATAGGGAGAAAGCATTAATTTGTCGAGTCTCGTTCCTGTACTTTCTATGAGCATCCAAATCACAGAGTTCGCAGCCAGGTTGTTGTAGCTGGTTCACCAGGATGAGAAATCTTTACCCAAAGCATGTGTCACAGAAGGCAAGTAAACTCTTTCTCGTTCATTATTTCCCAACCCTCCAGCCTGGATGTGTGGATTGAAGGAAGGGGAAGGGAGGCTTGTTCTGATTTAAACTTTCTTCCTGGCAAATAAAAATAACCAGATCCAATTCAGAATTCTGCCAAAGTGAAGAGCAGTATTTTAGTTTATTATCTAATTTTCTATTTAAAACTGAGCTTCTCTTTTTAGATTTCTACTGGCCCTTCTTATTTTTGGAAAGTTCTGGAGTATTGGAAACATTGGGAAGGTATTAGCGGGTCCTGGAGAAGTACAAATTTAGGAGAGAAAAAAAGATATTTCTGTGGCACAATTACAAAGGGATAGATTTGTACGGGGATATTTCCCCGTGCCCTGACACATTTTTCTTCTCTCTCTCTATGCAAACAGCAAAATAAAAACACAAGAATAAAGATTTCCTCAAGAACAACTTGCCAAGGGTTGTTACATCATTCGGGAAGGCAGAATCACCTGCGGTACCAAATGAAATCAACTTCATCCTTATTGCCTTGAGTTTCTCACACTAGCTGCCGTTTTCCCCTTGATTGAGAACAGAGAACACCTTGGAGAATACCGACTCAATTGCAGCCAAACTAGCTTGGGGCTTGAAGGGAGCAGCCAGACCCCCAGTCCCAGTTCAAACTACCCTCTAAGTGTTGCAGCGACACATGGTAACGTCCTAGTGATAGTGAAATCCTATTCTAACCGATGAGAACCCTGTCAGCTCTCACCAGGACAACCTGCCTGAGCAGACAGGGAGATGCGGCCCTGTCTGAATCACGGCAAAGTTCGAGAAGGAGAGGACACAGAACGCGAGCTAGAGTCAGCCCTGAATCAAGAAAATCCGAAAGAAAGCTCTTGTGAATGAAACTTAGCAAGCTCTCAATGGAGCTGGAGCAGCAGGTGCTGTTTAAATAACCAAATACGGTTGCAAGCAACAGATCCCTATGTTTGTTGGGTTCTTTCCTACACTGCATGACATTAGAAAGGAAGTGTGTAAAAATACAAGCCCACAGCTGCAGGCAGGACAAGGCTGGTGGTGAGGAGCTGCAGCAAAAGAACCCCAAATTCAGGAAAATATGCAAAAGGTTTACTCTTCAAATCCTCCAGAAGAAAAGAAAGTGGAAATATGTGTGCCTGGGCGGCAGAAAGGAAGGCTGGATGAAACATTGAATGTTAATGTGCATCATAATCAACCTAGAGTGTCTTATTTACATCTTAAGCTATTTGTTGCTGATTTTTCCGTGCAACTGTTTTCAACTGAAATTCTCAAAGCTAAACCAGAAGCATATTTCATTGACCCTGTGCATTTGTTGTGTCTTCTAGAAGGCGTGGACACACACACATACACACACAAACACACACACACACCTGATCCCACAGCTATGCATATAAGCAGAGTGTTGCCCCCCTTCATCTGTACAAATCTCTGCCGTCTCTATATTCCCAAACACAAGAGAATATATGTATTTATTTCTCTCTTGAACTCGACTATGAAACACAAGTCAACACTCTTAAATGTCATCTTTTAATACCTCATATAAAAGGCAAACTTTTCCTAACATGCTTTCCTCCGATCCTATTTAATGAACTCCCCCCTCAATGCTACAAGCACCCGGTTTCATCTGTAATGCTAAGGCATAATATAATTTTTTTTTTGGTATTAAAAAATGAAAAGAAAAAAAACAGGGGAAATATTTTGAAAGTCAATTAAAATTTTGTGTACGTTTTCATTTTTTAATGATAAATTAAGTTACTAATTTTGTCCGTGCTCTTTGTAGACACTGCAGGTTTAATTGCTAATTGTTAACTGCGAATGAATACATTTGCATATTAATTAGCTCCCAATTTACATTTTTAATTTGCTTCCTTCAAAAGGTGCAAGATAAAAGGTCGTGTTATTTTAAATAATTTATGCTTTATTGCATGAAATACGCTAATATGAAATGTGCCTACTAATTTTAACCCCTTTTCTAAGAAGGAAAATGAATACCATTAAAAGGGGGAAGGCAGAGCTGGTGGCATTTTGGAAAAAAGCCTCATGCTATGTTCTTCAGCAGCACAACCTGCTTTTTCCTGCAGCCTCGTTGGGCTGAAACATGAATGTATTCTTTCTTTTACCGGTGGTTGAAAAGTGATAATATATTTGAAGAACCAAACAGCTGCCGTGGGGGGACTGGGCGGTGCTTTATCCAGGGAAGGACTCCCGAGACGGGGTCTTGTTTTCTAATGAACAGCGCCAGCCAGCCTAAGACCCTGTCCAGCAGAGACACGTCCAGCAGGAAAGCCAGCTCCTCCCGGCCACAGAAAGGCTAGCCGTTCACTTCCCCTCTCAGCTTTGGAGTCCGAGTTACTGACTCTGACTTCTTGAAAAAACATAAGGTCGTTTTAACAAGGAAGAGTTCGTTCTTTTCAAATAGCCGACCAAAAAGAGGTTCTCGAATTGCAATTTTCACTCCTTGTCAATTAGCTTCACTGTAAGAGAATAAAACCTGATTATTAAAGGCAGTGATTTTTTTGGTACATGATGGCTTGGACAGGGAAAATAAGGCAGAGTTTGGGAAAGGGGTATGCAGATTCGGCATGGTTTGACCAGTATTGATAAAACATTTTTTATTTTATTCCACTCTTTCTCTTACATGTTAATTTTTGAAGCATGCCCACAAAAATGATGCTGTATTTCTTAGAGTTTTTTATAATAATATTTCTGAATAAGCATTCATTAAAATTAAACAACAACAACAACAACAGGGCTTGGGAACTTGAGAATATTGTTATGGGAAAAAAAAAAAAGTACTGATGCTTTAAAGGGAACTGAAATCGTCTCTTGGCTCTCCAGGACTCTGCTGGTTCTCGGCCCTTTTTGTCGTGTTTTATTTTTGCAGATGGAACCCAAGCCACAGTCTTGTGGGACGAGCTTCATAAATAGGACCACCCAGAACGATGCTCGCCAGGATTAATTTATGTGGATGTGCAGAAGGGCGCGATGACAGAAGAAAGAGTGGCAGAGGACAGAGGAAGGAGTGAGGCGTGTGCTGGTGAGAACTCTGCCACTGGCGAGCCTGTGAAGCCCAGGGAGGGAAAGAAGTTTAGTAACCCCGTGGTCCCCATCCGGGGCTCTGACCCAAATCCTCCCTCGTTCCCAGCCTCAAAACACGGTCCTGGACGTTCTTCAGCATCCGCTTGCCGTGCCCGGAGCGCTAAGCCAGGGGACCGAGCCGGCTGTTCACTGGAGGCCGGGTCTGCCCAGGCAATTAGAGCCGTAGTGACAGCACCGTTCACGGGTTCGTCCTGGGAGACACCCCGGCTGTGGGGTCTGGCCCCCCTCCCCGGGGAGCCAGGTGCAGGAACCAGTCCCTCCAAGTTATTAGAAAGGTTTTCAGACTGGAAGATTTCCTTTTGCTCACGTCAACACCAGCAGAAGAAAAAGTCACAGCGAGGGGCACCCTTGGCTATTCGTCCATGGAAGGGCGTATGACTCAAAGAAAAAGAGCTGCAATTTAATTGTGTGTTATTTCAGTCTTGCTCAGACACCCAAGAGGTATTGAAACAGACAAAACCGTCATGAAATCATTAGCTTACGGTCGCCTCTGCGTAATAGTGGAGGGGTTGAGCACCGGAATTTGTAAGGCAGTTGCCTTTTGTGAAGCACGGATGGATAAATGGGTAAATAGATGCAGAGATGCACAGTTTCATCTGCACCGAATCTCTCGGCTTTTTATTCAGCTATGCATTGAAACTGTCGTAAATTCAGATGCACAGACATCATGATTGAAGACACACTTTCCCTGCATCATCCCTGCGCCAGCCTCGCTGCGTTTGTCGCTGTGGCGGAGCTTTCCCATATTTCATACGCCTCAGCCCTCCTGTAAATCAGGGGTTAATTGTGATTCTTTCAGATCGATGGAAATGAGAAGCTGAGACTTCTGAAGAATCACTTGGAGTTGAGAAGAGGGGAGGGGTGAACTTTATGGAATCCAACTTTACTGCTTTTACTGAGCCATTTGGTGTGTGTGTGTTTAAAAAAAATACATTTTGTAGAAATGTTCGAAAGTCCCAGTGCACTCTAATTAATAAAGCCACTTAGGATGAGTGCAAATCATGCACGTGGAGATTTGCACGGCCCAGCTTCTCTCTGACATCCATCCCGGTTTGTTTAGCGTAATAGTCAAAACATTTTTTCTTCTCTTGGGTCATGTTGATCTGTAGTATAATTTGAATTCTCAAGCTGTTATCCATACATCATTCCCAATAGCATCCAAATGAAAGGAAACCATTTCATAGTCTATAATTAAGCAATACCGAGCATGCAACAGGCAGGAGGTGTTGTGGGAAAGGGGTAGAGGGGAGCTGGGGAAGGACTCAGGCCAGGGCTCCAGGCCCACCGGGCCCGATGCCCCGAGCAGGCAATGCAGGGACCTGGCTAGAAGAATCTCTTGATATAAGTATTCTCCATACTCAGAGCCCCACTGCCTCCCCTCCTTAAATAGATTTCCCTTTCTGGAAAATTCCAACATGCTTGACAGATTTATTCCAGGGGGGGGCCTCCACTCCCCGTTTAAAAGGAAACTACTTCTGGGGTGCAGTCCTATAGACCACGCACGGCAGGAGGCTAGGCTGGTTCCTTTCTTTGAATCCCCTTCATCACCCCCCCACCCCCCCCAACAGGAGAGGGTTTGAAGAATTGCTTCTGCCATGGATACCAGAGTGGGGAATTTTAAGTAGGCAGAATGTAATCACCCAAGTTGGAATTCAGCCAGGACACTGCCAGGGCAATTACTCCTCCTCTTGAGCTAAATACCAGGGGAGCATAAATGACCAAAGTAGCGCCTGACCCCGAGGACTGCATCCCTGTCTAAGCCACCGGGCTCCCTGGAGCAGGGAGCACCACAGCTCACCTTGGGCAGACCGGTCTCCCTCCCCAACACCTCTCACACATGCCGCCCCTGACTTGCCCTGCCCATTTCAGGAATTCCAGAGATTTAAAGCGTGGTACAAAATGGATTTTTAAAATAACAGCTCCCATCTACCAAGTGTCTTCCATCTTCCAGTCCACGTGTCAAGGACTTCCTGCTTCTCTTCTCTCCACTTCCTTAGGCAGAAGCTGAGGGCCAAAAACATTGTGACTTGGCCAAGGTCGAGAACTAGGCTCCAAACCCAGCGTTGTCTGACCCCAGGCTCTCTGCCTCTTCTCAGGTCTCTCTTTGAAGGCAAGATTTTTAGAAAAATAGGTTTTCAGTGTTATAAATAGGACTGCAATGAGCATTCTTGCTTCATCATCTTGCACACTGCTCTGATTATGTCCTTAAAGTAATTTCCTAGCCGTGGAATTGCTGGGTCAGAGGGAATGTGCATGTTTTAACGGTGTAGCTTATCAACTCACCCCCTAGAAAGATTCACCTGCTCCCCAGCAGTGTGTGGGTGTGCTCTGGACGGTTATATAGAACCTCGTGGTCTGCATATTCAGGGTGCACTTTGGCTTAAGAAAAGATGCTCCTACATATCTTCCCTGCCTCCTTCCCCAAGAATACCAGTCCTGGCAACTCTCACGGAGACCAGGATGCCCGACTGGCCCCTGACTTTTACAATGGTGTACCGTTATTGGCTTTATGTGAATGTGTTTGTGCCTTCAACTGGAAGAGTGAGCTCAGTGAGGTCAGGAATTGCGTTTTATTCATCTCTGTGGCCCCTAAACCTACCTTGCGCATAGAAATGGCTCCTTCTGATGAGTTTCTAAAGCCCACTGTTTCAGTTTGCTAAGCTGTTCAAAGCAGGTACTATGAAATGTGTTGGCTTTAACTATGGAAATTTATTAACTTACAAGCTTACGGTTTTGAAGCTGAGAAAATGTCTAAATCTAGGCATCATCAAGGCAATGCTTTCTTCCTGAAGACCGGCTGCCAGCTGTCCTGGACTCCTCTGTCACATGGCAAGGCGTGTGGCAACTTTGGCTGGTCTCTCCCTTCTCTTCTGTGTTTCCTTGCTTTCAGCTTCTTGCTCCTGTAGCTTATTCTCGCTCTCCTCTCTGTTCATCCCATTTATAAAAGACTACAGTTAGAAGCTTCAGACTGACTCTGGACCATCCCTTAACTAAAGTAGCCTTATCAAAAGATCCTGCTACAACGGGTCTGCATGCATAGTAATGGATTAGCTTGAAGAACATGATTTTCTGGGGGTGCATATAGCTCCAAACCACCACAGCCACCAACACTCAAATGGAATAAGTGCTCATGCCAAGGGAAGCCAGCATGGTAGAGTGAAAACAAGCACAGGATTTAGATTCAGGCCATGAGTTTCCAATTCCTACCCCATCACTAGCTGCATGTGTGGTTCTGAGCAAAATCACAGCCATGCCGTGTCCCACTTTCCTCCTATAGCAAATGGAAATCATCGAATCTACCTTGCAAGCTTGCTGTCAGGATTGGAGGCAAAGCACGTTAAATACCTGGCTCCACGATTTTTATTCTTCTGCTTTCTGTTCGTTAGCTCTAACTGGTGGTGTCAGTTCAAAACAAAGTTTTCACCAACCTGCAGCCAAGTGAGAAAAATGAGGATAATGTGGTGAGTTCTTCAGGAAGTAAAATCCATTCAACTTAAAGGACTGTCCTTGATTCTGAGATGATGTTATTTCCACTTTTCTGCTGCTAAAAGATCCTTTTGCTTATGAAATGATGGTTGCAGTACCTGGTAAGCTGGGTTTTTTTTTCTTTCTTTCTTTCTACATTTTGACTTGACAAAATTAAAAAGTCAGTGAGTCTCGATTAGTCCCCTTCACCCCAATTTTCTATCATATTTTTCAGTTCAGATACACAAAAGGCTTAGAAGAGCTGGTTTAGGCTGTAGCTTCAGCAGGATTTCTGATCAAATACTCCAACTCCATATCTTGACTGAATGTAAGAGAGAGAAGAATTAGGAGGCAAAGATGTAACCGTTTCCCATAAAACTGCTTGCCCCTCATAGTTCAATAAAACAGAAAATACAATGATGAGTCTCTCTTTTTTTTTTTTAAGGATAATAATGTAAGAATTTATGAGTCTGCATGCAATTCCCTCTGAAGCAGCAACCCTTGGGGGGGCCACACTGAGAATTGTTTTCTGTTTATGCGAGCAGCCTGGCTTCCCCGGCCCCCGTCTTTCTTGACTCCAGATGGTTTCTCCAGCTTTTTGTCATCCATCTTATGACCTGCTCTGGTCCCCTGTGGCTCCTGACTACTCCTAAATATCAAATCTACCTATAAAGAATGGAGATTTGCCAAGGCCCAGGGGACTTAAACAAGGAACGGAAGGCTCTCCCAGGTGACCAAAGCTCCGTGACTCCTTATTATCTCGTGGTATGTACTCTTGGCCAGTGCCTTTCCTGCTTGCTAGGAGACTCGGAACCCCAACCCACTTTCTCAGAGCTTGGCCAGATGCAGGAGGTGAAAGCTGGATGAAAAAGCAAGCGTAGTCAGGGCCCTTGGAGGACAAATTATGAAGAAGCCTGTGGGAAACTCTGAGATGCCCCCAAAGCAGGGTCTCCTTCTGTGGCCAGGGTTTGAGGAACGGCCTAGAGGCTGTGGTTTCAAGAGCTTTCAGAGCCCAAAGACCCCAAAGCACACTGACAGTGAGGAGGTGCTTTATCTGCTCAGGGACATGCGGCAGCTGGGGTGAGGATGGGGGTGGAGCCTTTTGTGTGCAAGGTCATTGTGTGTAAGGGGGTCTCTGGGCATCTTAGAAGTCCAGGATAAGCCCTGGGGTGCCTGGGAGTCAGAATTATGAGGTCACAGAGAGAGAAGGAATGACTGGCGCTCCCCAACACTGGAAAAATGCTACTGATAAGCTCCCAATTGTCAAATTTTGAGAAGAACATGGCATATTTCAGAGATCGTGAATGGGCTCTGGACCAAGAGCAGAGAAACAGAAAAGAGAAATGAAATAGAGGCGAGATGCTGGATGTGTGCACACAGGTGCATGATTAGAAACTCTGTTCATTATGGCATTGTTTATAGTGGCAAAAACTGGAACAAGCTAAACGTTCAGCCACAGGGGATCAGGAAAATATGCAACCACTGAAATGATTACATAGATTCCATGCTTATGTAGTTACTATGGACAGGGTTCCACAATCTTTTGTTAAGTGAAAAAAGTGAGCCTGTGTCTAGATTATGCATGTATGTAGTCTAATTAGAAAAATCTAGAAGCAAAGTTCACTGGTGTGACAATGTCTAGATGCGGGAAATAAGAGTAGTTTTTCTTTTTCTTATGTTTTTTACCTCTTTTCTAAATTTGTCTAATGAAATTTATTATTGCATAATATTTTGTTAAGGGCTTTGTTTTTTTAAGATCCTTGGGTGCAGTTGCAACACAATTTTTTAAAGTGAAGACCTTACTATGAAATCATCTGTCAAGTTGTCTGTCCACATGGGGCTAATAAAGCCTCCAGTGCCACTGGTAGGAATGTGAATTGGTTCAGTCCTTTTAAAGAACAAAGGAGCAGCAGCTATTAAAATTTAAACTGGGGCGGGTCATGGTGACTCAGCAGGCAGAGTTCTCACCTGCCATGCCAGAGACCCGGGTCGATTCCTCGTGCCTGCCTATGCAGAAAAAAAAAAAATTTTTAACTGCACGTACCCATAGATCCAGCCATTTCATTCTTCGGCATCGCTCTCAGAGACGTTTTCAATGGTGTATGCAAATAACTTGTTTAAGGTATTCATTGAAACATCACTTGGGACAGAGAAAAAGGAGCAGGGAGCAAAATGCCCACCAATAGGGAAAGGATTAAATAAATGTTAGCGGTCTCTAATTGGAATACTATGTAAGCATTAAAAAGAATGAGGCAATATCCTGACATGTAAAGATTTCTGAGATGTGTTGTCAACGAAGAAGAAAAGCAATTTGCCGAGCAAAATGTATAGTATGATCTTGTCTCTGACAAAAACACCAGCCTCCTTTTGTACAGATGCACAGGGGTATGTATTTATGTTTAGCCAAAGGGATGGGAGGATGGTGTGGAGTGAATGGGGGGCAACAGGAGGCATTGGAAGGTGGTGGAGGGGAGCCTTAACCTTTGCTCTCTCTAATTTGTATTGTTTGAATAACATACGTTAAAGAATACAGTATGTTTCACTTAATAAAACGAATAAACAAGCTGAACAAATAAAGAAAACTGATAGCTTTGGAGGCGTCCATCCCGTACACTTAAGTATGTTTGCACTGGCTTGGGCAAAAGCCCTGCTCCTTAACTCCCCATGTGAAGACTTAGGGACACATCACCTACTCTCCATGTGCCTCAGTTTCCTTATCTGTCAACCCAGGGAGTTGGACACAGCGGCATCTCAAGTCTCTCAGTTCAAAGAGTTTCTGAAAGTCTGGCTGCAGTGCAAAAGGAAGGGTTAATTTTCCTTCCATGGCCCAGGCTGTGAAGGCCGCAGTGGTGGGGCCCCACGAGTTGCTTTGTTTGCAAAGTGAGGAAAAAATAAAAAGCTCTCCTCACGTGCGTTCCAATACCCCAGAACCCCAAAGTGTCTCTTCTGCTGAAAGAACTCTGTTTACCCCAAGTAGACTTTAAAAATAGTTAATGTGTGAAAAGATTTTCAGAGACTCTTGGAGAGAAATTTTTTAGTACCCTGCTCTGTAATAACCAGAAGGTGTTTAATAAACATGATATGCAGCAGTTGCTAAGAGAATCTGATTTATGTACAAAAGCAGTGCCAAGCAACTGCATACCAGGGTTGCGGCCTTTTATTTGACTGTGAATCCTGATATTCTGATGGAAACAATTGGGCTGAACTTTATTTATAATCAGCTTACAGCATGGATAGCTGTATTGTAAGTGCTTCTCAAATTACAGAGCAAATCTTGTTGTCTCCTTAGGCAAATAAGAGACCCACATCATAAGCTTTAATTGTAATACAGGTCACTGTCAAGGGTAAAATATTTTTCCAAACCCTTCCGATTAGTGAAATCGTATGTGATTTAAGCACGGGCAGGAGCTGCAACCACGGTACCTGAGGACAGCTCGGAGAGCATCCAATAAATAAATGTCCAAGGAAATTGACATGAGGGAAAATCTCATTATGGGAAAAAATTTAATTGTTCTACATTTGTGTTGAAGTGTTCACCAAGAAGCACAGCGCGCTTGGTCTGAGGAGCATCCTGATTTCAAAATGAGCCCTAAATAAATGCCAGAAAATGTGAGGCAGAGAAGAAGTCTTGCTTCATTGGCTGGGATGGAAACAGAGGGATGCTCAAGATGCCCAATTCCCCACTGCTGCACAGGCCTCAAGGCTTTCCCCCTTCACTGAGGCTGTCCCCAGAAGAAAATCTCAGAGCAATCTGCGACTCTTAAGTCCAAAATTCCTCCCCAAAAGAAGTATCCACAGAACGGACCCAACACACCTTTCTGAAATGTTCCCACCATTTACAATTAATACACAATAGTTCCAATTCAACAGAGCCTACTTTTTTGGTGCCCTTTCCGGTCTCTGGAACGTGACTTTCTCGTGCAGAAATCGGCAGTGAGTGACTTCAGATCGACCGTTCTCCTCCGGGGTTTGTGTCAGAATCAGGGACAAGCCAGGTCCTTTCAGGCATCAAGAAAACCCCGGGAAATTCATCGAGTTATCAACAAAATCCACAGAACAGTTATACGTTATGATTCCCTATCATGCCTCAGATAATCCTGATTCTCTCTTTCGTTGACCCTTCCCATCTCCTCCACCTCATCTACTCCATTTCTCGCCCCTTTCTAGACACGTGAAGGAGGCACTTTTATCCCCATACCCATTTCAGTTCACCTCAGAGTGGCTGCTGTATGTATCCGCAGGTAAGTACTAAGTTAGATGTATATTTGGGATATATATTCCCCATCCACTTGAAGGGGTTCTACGGGAGTGCTGAACTCATTCACTCACTCATCCATTCATTCAAGTCATTCAACAGACACCTGATATTATCAAACACCTAATATATGGCATGCATTTTGCTAGGCACTGCAGATAAAAAGGTGACCTAAACAGAATAGATAGAATTTATAGTTTCATGAGTCCAAATGAACAAAAACAAAAAGAGAAAGTAAATATAAATTGGGATAATCACTGAGAAGTAAGCAGTGTTAAGAAAAACAGTAACAGAGGGCCGTCTGTGGTCAGGAAAGTTCTCTTGGAGAACTAGGGGTCCAGAAAGAGCCGTATAAAGAGATGGGATAGAAGCACTCTGCTGTAAACAGATCAAGGGTGACAAATAGGGGCTTGTGGCAGGATGTTTGCAGAGAGAACTGTCTGTTGAAAGTCTCCTTGAGGCCTCTCTAAACCCTGAGACTCAGACAAGCAAGGCAGTCTAGAGGCGCTATTATACTCCTTTCTTGCTGGAGATCAATCACTCCCTGAGCAAGCAACGACTCCACCCAAGTCACCTGGCTCCACAGCTGCCGTCCTGCCCCCCCGGCTAGATGAAGAATCATCATGGGTGTGGTTTTTCTCAACCCTGAAATAACCACAGCCATGGTTAGACCAGAGAAAGGTCAACCTCCATCCCCAAAAGAAATCATTTCCTCTGGGTAGACTCAGGAATGCAGGCTGGATGTCAGCCCTTCTCACCACCCTCCCCCTGCCTGGTATCCTTGTGCCGTGAACAACCCGCACCTCTGCACGTGGCCTTTACTTCTCTTTTCTTCCATCCGTATGACCCCTGCCCCCAGCCTTTCCTGTCTGCTTCCCCCACACAGGGCTCCTCCATGCAGCAGACCCTCTGCAAAAGCTTTTCTCTTGCTCCTTCTGACTTCTGATTTCCTCTCAGCTTCCTGATTTCCATGTTCCTGATCTCAAACACCTGTCACCTCTCCTGTGAAGTCTCCCTGACTCTCCCATCCAAGTTGCAGAAGTCCTTTCTCAGATCTCCCCACAGCCCCTTTGACTCCACTCCAATCCAGTATCTACTCAGCAGCCAGAATAACCTTTAAAAGATGCAAATCACATCTGTCATTCTCTTGCCTAAAAACCATTCTGTATCTTCTTAGGCCATAGATCAAATCCTCACAATTGCCTGCAAGAACTTGCCTCATCCAGTCTCCTCTTGGCCCCACATCCTCACCGGTTACTGCTCTCTACCATTTTCACCCCCTCCAGCCCTTGTCTAATTTATTCTTCTTGCCCCAGGGTCTTTGCACATCCTGTTCCTTATGCCTGGAATGCAGAGAGAACGTTCCTGACCTTTTCATTGAAATGCAGTCTCCCTATTCTTTTTTCTCATAATAATAGCCGACACTTATTAAGCAATGTATGTGCCAAACACTGTTATAAAATTTTTGCATGTATTTATTCATTAAATTCCCACACTGACCCCTTGAGGGAGATGCTATCTTATTCCCACTTTACAGACCAAGCTTAGGAGGCCTGAGATGCTACATACTTTGGCCAGAGACTCACAGCTATTTAGGAAAAAGATCGTAATCCTGATCAGTATCATTTCGAGCCCACAGCCAGTCAATGTTCCTGACATTGTTGATATTTTCTGTTCGTATTACACTGTGCACAGCCTCGCCTTATTTGTTTTGTAGGACTAGCGCGGGGGAGCAGGGAGTGCCTGGAACATACTGCCTGTTCAATAAATGCTGAATGAGCAGATCCATGAACAAGGAATCATTTGCTGACAGCCTAGAACCATTTTCCCGAGCATTTTACAGTCCTGCATTCTGGGGCTATGCCAGGAAACGTGGGTACACTAAGGCTGCAGTAGCCACTTACTACAATCCTGGAGTCTTAGAACAACACGCATGTATTGTCTTATAGTTGTGGAGGTGAGAAATCCAAGGTCAGTTCTGCCAGATCCAAGTCAGGGTGATGGCAGGATAGTGCTCCCTCCGGAGACTGTGGGGGAGAATCCAGTCCTTGGCCTTGCTCAGCTTCGAGGGCTGCAGCCCTTGCCTTCCTTGGCTCCTGGGCCCTTCCACTGTCTCCCAGGCTGGTAGTAGCTTCTTGCCTCCATGGTCACATTGCCTTCTTCTTATGTGTCAAATTTCCCTCTTCTAAGGACCCCCATGAGTATCTTTAGGGCCACCCAAATAACCTGGGACAATCTCCACATATCAAGGTCCTTAATTTAACCACATCTGCAAAGTCCCTTTTGCCTTATAAGGTCACTTATTCAAGGTTCCAGGGATTAGAACCTGGACGTCTTTGGGGGCCATTATCCGGTAGATAATAACAATAATAACAGCTAAAGATAAAGACCTAACATTTATGGCACGTTTACTGTACGCCAAACCCTCTTGGAACTTCAAGAGGGCATGCTCTCATTTGATCTGACAGTACTCCCATGTTACTGGTGTTACTATCCCCATTTTTCACATGAGAAGACTGAGTTTTAATAAAGGACCCAGAGCTGGCAAATGGCAGAGTCCCGGTCGTCAGGACCCAGAGCCTGGGTGGCCAACACAGGGTGCCTCTGAGCCCAAAGGGGATCCCAGAGTATTTGCCACGGATACGAGATGCTTCTCGGGGAGCACGGCCTGACATCTTCATGGAAAAACCTCACAAAGGGCTTCAGAACTAGGAGGCCTTGCTGCCTCAGCTGGGTAGGGACCCTGCTCACTGGAGCCTCTGGGGACCTAGGAGGCCATATAGTCCCGGCTCCCAGCAGGAAGCCGTGCTGAGTGGTTCCCGAAGCCTCCAGCCACTCTGGCTCGGTTGCACTGCGCCTCGTTAACGCATTATTTATTTTATCACCTTATTGTATAAGTTGGTGTTTATAATTTGCTGCTTTACTTTATATAATGGCCTTCTAATGCACAAACCGCTAAATAATTTAAAAACATCTTGCTACCACCCCTCAGGAGCCCAATTCCTTTACCCTACTAACTAGGTCAACTGTTTAAGTCCAGTCCCAAGGGACAGGCTCCTTTCCCATGGCACCTCCATGGAGTGGGTGTCCCCGTGAGGCATTCCAGGAGCAGACATGGCCAGGGTCGCCAGGATGTGAAATGTGGGGGCACTTACCCATCCCCGCCAACCTGAGGGCACAGATCACATCAATTGCTTCTCCCTAACATAGGGCCTGATGCTTCCTGGACACTCAAGAGAGTTTCCTGGAGCAATGAAATGAGCTTGTATGGAACTCACAGGCAAGGGACCGCCACAAGCCTGGACAACGACTCATGAATAGATATGGCACTATCCCATCTCACTGAGTCAAGCCTGGCAACATTGAAGGCAGATATCCAAGGCTTGGCTGGTGGGGTTAGTGAGCAAATGAAACCCACCAAAAACCCAGATCTCCTTTGTTGCCGATGGGCTCCCCTTCCTCTCCTACAAGATTGGTAAGTGACATCCATGACAATTTTCTCACAGTCACACAGGTTATATAGGCATCAAAGTTCCCGTCCCATGCAGAGCCTGTGAGTTAGGCAGATCAGGTTTTACAACTCCCCTAAAGACACAAAAACTGTGACAGAGAGGAGAAAAGACTTGCTTTTAGATGGTTCAGTGAACCAGAGGCAGACCTGGGACTCTTATACTCCCTCAATCCCTTGCAATACAGAGCTGAATGTGCCTTCTCCTGGATGCACTTTCTTTCCTATTCCTGGGCTACTAATCCCATCTGCCAAGCAGCAAAAAAAAAAAAAGGAGTCAAAGCCAAGGGATCCAAACAAGTCCTAAATTTGATAAATAGATCCTGGAATAACTGATTGCTCTTCCATCTGAGCTGTTGGTTGGGGGGCAAATGCTTTTCCTTTTCCCATCTATTATCTGGCCTCTGGTCAGTCGGTCATCACTGAGCAAGATTAATGACCTCTCCTGAAGACCCATGCTCCCCATTTTCCACCCCAGGAGGAAATTAAACAAGCTCCGGGATTAGTTCTTGGCTCTGAAGACCCTGTATCTGCAGGGTGATTCAGTCAAGGGCTGGAAAGCCAGAATCAAGACGTAGAGATCACAGAAACTCCAGATCACTTTCTTCTATCTTCCTTGTTTCATGGTTTGTTGGGGGAGAACAGACAGGAAGAGAAAATGTTAAAGTAAGACATGAACCATAAAGAAATGAGCCAGGGTCCTCCCTTTCCCAACCCACTATGGTGACATGGGGGTCAGGTGGGAGTTACTTTCATTACCTCATTACTTTCCTATCTCTTCTATTACTTTCCCATGAAAGTCATGCTCCTTAAGGGAAAATACACATGCATCTCTGAATACCTCATAAGGCGTGTGCGTTCCATGGCACTGTTGGCATGGGGTGTGGTTGTCCTATTATTAAGTTTGATACTGGGTTTACAGCCATCCATTCTATTGAGAATGCAGTTAGTGCCAGGCAATGATGAAACATGGCTGAGCCCCAAAGCCCTACCCATTAGGGAGCACCCACCCTGAGCTGAATGAGGAAATTACCACCACCATAGCACTGAAAGATGGCACATGGGGCTAGGGTCAAGTGTGGGGGGTATAAAGAGGATCCACCTAGCCAGGATGACTTTGTGGAATGTGACCCCTGATCTGTATCCTGAAAGACAGTTAAGGGTTCACTAGGGCAAGAGGATGGGAAGATTGCTCCTAGTAATGAGAAGCTCAGAAGCAAGACAGAAAAGAAGGCATATTCAGAGCATCAGGGGAGGCCTTTGAGATGCCACGTGGTTTGGGCAAGCCAGAGAGTCCCTGGTTCTTTCAACAACAGCAGTAATTTATTGAGCCCCTGCTTTTGATAAGCCCTGGCTGGGATCTGGGGACATGGCAATGGCCCAGGCACTGTCAACGCCCTACAGAAGCTTGTCAGTGGTAGGAGAGCAGAAACAGAAGCAGACAGAGCATCTTGTCGCCTTAAGTACTTGTAGTGGTCACATGTCATTTGCCTGTCAACATCCCTTTTCCAAGAAGAGATGTATCTCCAAGCTTGGGTCAGACTTTTACAAAAGGCAGACCTGCTGGGAGGTCGACGTGGTGATGGCAGCAGGAATCAGCCTTAGAGTCCCCCATGGGGTTGGTGACTCTCAGGGTCCAAGTTGGGACTTTTTAGTCATATGCCATGTTTCCAGAGCTCCCCAACCAGACTCCACTCTATCTAAGCCTGGTAAAGTTCTCTTTTTAATAGTGGTAAGAAAAATTATCTCTATCATTGGAACTATCACTATGTGCCAGGCACTATGCTAAGCCCTTTATTTCACTGAATTCTTACACAGCTCTGGGAGGTGAGTAGCATTACCGGCATTTTGTAGAACGAATTGAGTTTCAGAGAGCTTATACATTTTACCCAAAGCCAACAGCTAGAAACTGTCTGAATCAGGACTCAAAAGCAGTTTTGCTGTTTCACTGCAGCATTATGGTGCCACTATTACCAGAGTTTAATTGGAGTATGGCCCAAAGACTTCAGGCAGTAGAATCATCTGGACTGCTTGCTAAAGATTCAGATTCCTCCGCCCAGCCTCAGACCCAGGAAGCCACTGCCCCTGTGCCTGCTCCCTCTCCAAATCCCCACAGCAGGAGGTGTCGAAGGCTCTTTTTCCAGAAGATGGGCCACCACATTTGTAGTGATCAGGATGGATGCTTGAGGCTGTGCTGCTGTCATAAACAACCTCAAGATCTCAGTGGCTCAATACGGCGGATTTATTTCCCTCAGGTGGCCTCTTCCCTTGCAAGATACTCTGCTTCCCATACACACACAGGGAATCGGGCTGTATGGGCTCATGACCTTACAGCAGAACCACCCATACCACGGCTCTCGCTCATGGCGGCAAGAGCAGACAGTGCTCTGCCTTCCGCTCACCGCCTATTGGCCAGAAGGCATCATGTGATCCTCACTTGTGCGCTGAAGGAAAGAAGAGGCTGGCTGAGCCCTGGAACTGCCCTTTAAATTGTTCCAATGTGCAGTCACTGTGGTTCTCTGTTGTGTGAGCAAGGACATCTCTGCCCTGGGAAAGGTGCTTGAAGGATTCTAGGTTGTTCCCTGTGAACCAGAGGGAGAAGATTTCATACAAGGATGAAACAGAATTAAAGCAGCACCAGGCCTGGGAAGGAGGCCTGGGGAAATGGAATCTTACTTTCGCTTCTGCTGTTTTACTCTAGGGGGTCCTTGAACGAGTCACCTAATGCTCCTCCACCCACCTTCCTCACCTTAAGATGCAGAGGCAGACTGCCAAGTGCGGGAGGCTTGCAGCAATTACATCATGCAATTCTAGAATGGACCATAACCTCTGACCTCATGCCCAACCTCCCACCTCCACTTCTTAGACCTGGATGAAGTTTTTTTTTGTGAAAGGAGTTCTGCTAAGAAAAGTGGCTCAGGAAGGGCATGACATAGGAGGCCGCCCACCCTCTTGCAGGCCCATTCAGTGCTCCTGGAGGTAACAGGGTGACCCTCCAAACACCCTCTGAGCCTCCAGACAGGAGAGGCCCATAGCAATGGGAAGGAACAGTACCCCCAGCTCTGCGTCCCTATAGATGGGCCTCAGCTTTCTCTGGATGACCTTCGGGAATATCTAGAGAAGGACTGGATATGGTGACTCAGAGAGTCTTAACTCTTAAAGTAAAAAAGAGGCCCAACAGATTCCCTTTGGGGCATTCCAAATGCAGTGATAACTTGAAGGGAACCTACCAAGGCCTGGAGAATGGAGAGTGATCCCCTTGCCGCGTCTCCCTGGCTCCTGAGACCTGCCCAGCAGGAGGTTGGCTTCTGTGGGGTCTTACTCCCTGACCCAGAAACAAAACCCCCTGCAACTTTGTTGCCTATGCAAGGACTCTGCAAGCAAAAAAGCCAGCAAGAAATTTCCAGAAGGCCAGTAAAAACCAGGTCCATGCCACAGGAATTATATCTCTGCCTTCTCCTTTCCTTCAGTAGCTGAGCTGGGATTCCTGCAGATGTGCAAAAAAAGTAACTTGTCTTGATGTCTGACTGCTTTCATCTTGTTCTCAAGTCCCCAGTCCTGTAATTGCAGAATGCTGATTTTGCCAATTAAGGATAATCAGTCTCTTCCAGGTGAAATGGGGTGTGGAGCTCAGGGGTCTACATGGTGTTGGGCAAGCAGCAATGTTGTATAAAGGCTTCCAGTTGCCTCCAGGTAGTGTGTTACTCCCCCATGGAACTATGGGCGGCAGCTTCTGTGTCCCTCAAGGAGTAGCATGGCTTTTTGGACTTTGGGCATCCTGCTTTGGCTTCTGCAGAGACCAGATTGGCCCTGCCTGGTCCTTTGAACATACACTGCACTCACTGGCTGGGGACCCAAAGTCCCTGCCCATTGTGGTCACCACTCCCCAACCTCAGTTCACCAGGTACTACAGACTCTCAGTTGCTTTCTCTGCACCTCTCTGGAGCTGGTGTGCCTGATGAGCCTGCCTGGGACATGTCCATCTGAGCTCCTCCCTCAGAAATGTCTGGTCCACCAATGAGAGTGCAAGTTTCCATGCTGAGACTGAAAAGGCAAGGAAAAGTTTCATTTCTAGGGGTTTAACCTTGGGATGTGGTGGCTGAAGACCTTGACCCTCTGCCCTTCTCTTCTTCTCCCCCAGGAGCCTCTTCCCAGAACTGTCAAGGCTCCCTTCCTATGTGGTAGGAACGCCTGTCTGATCAAAGCCCCATGCCTCCTACTTCATGGCCACTCTAGGGTCCTCTAGGCTTTGGCTCCTGAGATGTAAAAACTCAGCTTCAGGGGCATTCTGAGAAAATGGCTTTTCTCTTTTGAATGCCTGGCTTTGAGAACATTGTCTCACAAGGGGATTTGATTTTTAAAGGCTAGCTTAAACTCAAAGTAGAGCTATACTTCTTTGTTCTAGGCTGTATCAACCCTCCTTTTCCTGGAATTATAAGTCTCATAGCCCCAGCTAAAGTCCAAAGGTCCTGTGGGGTTGTTTGAAGGTGGGCAGAAGTGGGAGGAGAATCTGAATTGCCAAGCAGAGAAGATAAAAGTGATATTTCAAAGTAGTAGTTCACTCTCCTTCCTTCCTCCCTTCCTTCATTCCTTCCTCCCTTTCTCCCTCTCTGCCTCCTCTTCAACTTCCTTCCTTAAACATTGGTCTACTTCCACCTATGTCCTGGATATTAGCCAGGTCGTGTTCTGGAAATGTGGTGATGGGTAAGGCCAGACATTGTCTTCAAGCGCTGACTGTCCTCAGGGACAGCCAGAAAGTTAGCAGAACATTCAGTGCTAAAACTGGGACAATCCTGGACAAACGAGGAGGAGCTGGTCATTCTAAGAGAAGGAGAGAAGCCGAGGCAGTATAAGAAGACTAAGAGAAATCTGCAGTGGAACATCAGCAGTGGAACCAGTTAGTTACAAATGGGGCAAATTGCATCATACTTCAACATCAACAGGTTTTAAAAACAGCAATAACTGCCAGTACTTGCTTTTGTGTGCTTTGTTAAGTATTATCCCTTTGCATACTCACTCCCAACTTCGTGGCAAATACCACATCGTTGTCATTTCACCTCTAAGGCTAGAGAGGCTGAGGGTCTAGTCCAGTGGAGCATGTTGATCTCAACATGTGGGGAGGCTGGGTTTTGATTGTGACACACAAAAGGGTAGGGAGGATTGTGATAGGATTGTGATAGGTGAGCAAAGCGGGGAGGCAGTCTAGACAGACAGAACTGAGGGCAAGTTCCCTGGATTTGTTAGAAGCACTGGGATTGCTTCATGAAAGTCAGAATTCCTTGGTGAGGGACTCACAGGCCGGCAAGGACGAGGAAGAGTCTTGTCCCTGAATGGGAAGAGCTCTGGGGGATACACTAATTACTTAAGACCCACTGAGAGTCATCAAATGTTTCTGCGAAGGATGAGAATGGTAACACCATCTGATGGAAACCAGAAGACCCTTCATTCAGGAGTGGAGGGAAGAAGAGGATCTCACAGGCCCCGGCTTCGAACAACTTTAGAGACAGGGAGGAGTCAAGTCTCCACCTGGAATTCACACTGAGGTCTTTCCCTGTGCCTTCTCCGTGTGCCCAAGGCTCTGGGCATTTGGTATTCTCCTAAAGTCCCACAGAACAGAAATTGCAAAAGCCAGGTTCATATCCAGATCTATCTGACAGCATTGGAGCCCACACTCAGGGATGTAATGTGCAATGAGGCAGTGAGGAATCTTGTCAGGAGGTATCTGAGAAGGCTCAGAACATTTTATCATCGACCCATGAGTCAAAATTCAGAGCGGCACTGTGAGTACTGAGCTTGGGCTGCTGGAATAAAGATCCAAACTGATGGTCTGATCAAGATAGAAGAGTATTTTCCTCTTAAGTGAACATTTGAGACCTAAACAGTGTAGGTCTGGATGGCAGTTTGACAGTGCCATGGGACCCCTTCCATATTTTCCCTATGCCCTTGTTAAGCTTCTACCCTCAACCATCCTCGGATCACCGGAGCCCAGAGTGGCTCTCCATCACTTCCACATTCCAGCCACCTGGCAGGAGCCAAAAGGAGAGGGGAGGAGGGTGTGTATTTACCCTTTAAAGCCATGACTCAAAAGTTAAATATCTCAATTCCTTCACACTCCCACTGGCCAGAACACAGCCTCATGGCCACTCCTAGCTGCAAACAAGGCAAAGAAATGCAGTTGTCATTCCTAGGTGGCTATGTGCACAACTAAAAGTTCCATGACTATGGAAGAAGGGACAAACAGATATTGGGGAACAACAACCAGTATCTGCCACTAGCACCCACTAAGGGCATGAAACATGGCTGGCATCCTAGAGATATCACAGTAATGGAGTCTTTGTTCTTGAGAAGTTCTCAGACTGGCAGGGGAGACAGACACTTAAGTTTGTTCTTGTGGATGTCTGCAGTGTGATATGGGAACCTCAAGGCCAGGCAACTGGCTAGGCCTGCTGGAGGAGAAGACAAGGGGTCTGAGTGGGTATCCCAAGGAGCATGGCTTCTTAGCTGGGTCTCCAATGATCACTGACCAGCCCTTTTCCTCTGGATCTCTTAAATTTGTAACCCTAGTTCTTCACAACCTCCCCACCCCTCTCTCTTCCCACTCTACCAGAAGCACTCTGGCCCATAGCTACCCTCAGGGATTGTGTCCTAAGTCCAAAGAAACTTGTTGCAAGTGTGTACGTGTGTGCATAAATACTTGTGTGTGTTTTTTGTCACAAACCACTCATTCTTGGCACACACCCCTCCTCTGGACAAACAAGCCATTGCCCACTGGGTTCAAAGAGGCTGGTTCTGAAGCAAGAGAGCAGCCTTATCAAAGCCATTCTGTCAGCAGAACTTGCCAGCTGTAAATATCATTCATTCTGAGGCCACCAAACAGGGGCGATGCCTCTTTGTTACTCTGAAAAAAGGATTTCTTCTGCTTAAATTAACCAAGTACACACTGCACATGCATGCACACACACACATACTCATGCCCAAATAGACAGTTTTTCAGAAACAAGGATGCAGATGAGAGACTCAAGGACAGGCCTTACTTGCCCTCTGTCAGTTTACAAGAGAATTTATTCCACATATTCATCCATGAATATTTAGCAAGGCAACAATAACATCCAATGACACCCACGAGACACACAACTCCAAGAGCCCTCTCCCAGGAACGTACACAATGCTTGATGTCAACATTTTAACTGGACTGAATGTTTGAAATGCCAGCATTAACTTACAATAATCCTCTCTCCCTCTCTCCCTCTCTCTCTTTCTGTTTTATTTGTGTATCCAGCCACCCCTCCCAGTTTTGATGCAAACCACCAGGCACTCTCTTTACACTCACAGAGTGGATCTGGTTTGGTCTAAGAATGGCTACCAAAGATTGAAACCACATTAATGGCACAAATTAATTCTCATTCTTCCTTTTTCCTTGGGATAAAAAACAACAAGCAATTTATGCATTGGGCAAGGCTGTTGTGAGCTTGGTGAACAAGGATAACGTGAAGCTGTAAACTTTTGATAATGCATTGGCAGGCGTTTGATAATGCATTCAGCTCCCAAAGACATCCAGGATCTACTCTCTGTGAACGGTACCTTATATAGCATAAGGGATTTTGTGGATGGGATGAGATTAATGCTCTAGAAATGGAGAGTTTATCCCAAATTATCTGTGGGCCCTAAACTAATCACAAGAGTCCTTATCAAGGGAAGCCAAAGGGAGTCTTGACTACAGGAGAGAGAGAAGGCCAAGTGGCAATAGAAGAAGGCTGGAGTGATACACTTTGAAGATGAAGGAAGGGGCTGCAAGCCAAGGAATGCAGGCAGCTTCTGGAAACAGGGCAAGGCAAGAAAACAGCTTCTCCCCTAGATCCTCCAGAAGGAACCAGCCCTGCTTTAACCCAGAAAAAATGATTTTTGACTTTTGGCCTATGGAACTGCGAGAGGAATTTTTTTTTAAGTCACTGGGTTTGTTACAATTGTACAGCGGTTATAGGAAATTAATGCAGGCGCCTGCAAATCTAAAGACGGGGTTTTGTCCCTAAGCATCTCTAAGTTCTGCCTACAATTCTCCTTTTTCAGTGGGGCCCCTAGAAACTGTGTGCATACTAAAGGTTTTGTTTTGTGTGTGTTTTTAAAAGTTCTTTGTTTTTCTAATAAGGTCAATACATGCACATTGTAGGAAATTTAAGATCTACGGAAAAGTAGGAAGAACATAAGCCGAAAAGAACATAATAATCACCCATAATCCCACCCTGCTGCAATAACTGTTTTAATTGCAATGATCACAGTTGGCAATTATGGGTTTATTGAAATGATTGTTTTATTAATAATGCCTCCCTTTTCACCTCCTCTCCAGATGGAAAGGTCGTGAAGAACCAATCGACCCTACTCAGTGCACTATATTTCTAGTGAAAGCTCAGTGCCTAATATATAGGTAGGCACACAATAAATGCAATACGTGATCATTGAGTGAATGGCCTTTGCTAACATCTTGGTGCTTTTCTTTTTAGTCTTTTTTTCTATAGTATGTTGCATATTTTACATGTTTGAGACATCGTTCCATACCTACAAGTTTTTACCCTACCTTCTTCACTTAATATTTTATCCTGATCATGTTCTGATGTTATTAAATGGTCTTCAAAGCTTTATTATTTTTTTATTTTTGGCATGGGCAGCTCCAGGAATCGAACCTGCATCTGTGGGGTAGCAGGCGAGAATTCTGCCACTGAACTACTGTTGCACTGCTCTAAAGCTTTATTTTTATGGCACCCTAATAACCCACCTATGGATAATCCTTCATAAGTTACTTCTTTTTTCTTTTCTTATTTTTCTGTTTCAAATAATGCAGTAATGAACCTTGGTGCACAAAGCTTTATCTATGTTTCTGGTTATTTCTTAGGATAAATCCCTAAAAGCAGCATTACATAACATTTCATTGTTTTTAAGAACTGATGTACATTTAAATTTAAATGAATTTAAAATTGACTCAGTTACCAAGAAGGGAACCCCAGGGGCCCCAGCACTGCCTGCAGTTGCATGATGAGTCTAGTCCACTGAATTTGGATGACAGGAGACCCAGGCTCTGATCTGAGCTTTGCCACTTTCTAGCCATATCGCTTTTCCTCTGGCAAATGGATGTCCTTATACTTAAAATAGAGGGGCGGAGTTTTAAGCTGTCTTCTACCAAGCAAGTTGCAGCAACTCCTATTGGAAATCATTAACAAAAATTAAAAAATCAATGAAAATTAGAGACAAATTCATGCCAGATGAGCGAATGTTAATTTAAGAAGTCAGATTTACCAGATTTGTAAACTGAAGCATGACACCATAACAACAAGCGTTTTGCCACTCTCGTGCCTACATAGATAGTATTACTTACATGTGTATGCTTGTTGAAGAATGGTTCGAATAATTCAAAGAACCTTCTCCTCGTTTAATAAACTAAAAGGAGTATTTGGTCTGGCTTTCTAGAGGCAACAAACTCCATTTATGCAACATCAGAAGAAACAAAAGATGATTTGTGAAAAATGCCTTTGGCAGGATTTTGAGCTACGTTATTATTATTACTGTATTCCAAAGTTTTTGAAAGCATCATCCAGGTCTTTCTGTATGTAAAGACACTATTAGCTAGTGTTCATCCAACGATGGTCTGTGCTTCTAAAGACACAAGACGACTAAGTCATTCCAGACAGCAACTATTCTACAACTCTCTTGGAAATTTGACACTTGCACGTTCATTCTTTTATTCAGTCCATTAGTCATTTAACAAACATTTGCTGGGAATCTGTATCAGGTTCTCTATGGGTCACCAGGAGATGGAGGTGAATAAGACTTGGTTTCCCTGTAGCGTAGGAAAACCACAGACAACCCACCTCCGCTTATAGTGCTGATTGACCTGAGATAATGTGCGTCCTTTCACCTTCTAACTCCTTACCTGTAAAGGGGAACCGTTAACACTTTACCTGCGACTGTTAAAATATACCACGTGGGGGCACAGAACGTGTACAGAGAAGACAGTAAATGTCAGTCCCTCCACCCTGGCCTAGAGCACTCACAGTCTGTTGAACAATAGAAGAAATGGGCAGAAATAGAAGGTTATTACACTTCAACAATTTCAATAGTAAGGAAACCAAACGCTCCAATTTTTCTAGGTGCATGAAGGGGAGCGTTTGAAGCGTGTTAGGAGGAAAGGTCAAGGGTTAGCAAGCCCCAACAGCCAAATGTTTAGAATGGATCTGTACGCCTCCAGGGTGGCTGGATGTTTATTTAGACACACATGCCAACAGCCTGTATTATGCGCCCAGGCAAAGGAAGGGGACCAGCTGCATCGATAGATTTTATGTGTAAGAAAGAACTGCGGCTGTGAAATGTGAAGTTTTCGGATTCAGCTACAGGAAGAGATGAAATGTATTTCTCCCCAAAACTAGAAAATCTGGCCAAGTTAGGCTGCTGGAAGGCTTTCTGCATTTGGGAGACAATGTAATGAGGGGGGCTTGTGTTTTGCGGCAGGCAGCGTGGGTTTGCATCTCACCTCTGCCACTTACCAACCACATGAAACCAGGTGAGCTCCATTTCCTCACCCTACCTAGACAGAGCTGCATGTGGGACATGCTTTAGAGGCTTGAGGTGAGCAGCGAATGGACTGGTCTTGGGAGACAGCTCCACAGCTCAGGAAATGCTGGGAATTTGCTGCTAAATGATCCTTTAAACCCCGTGGTCTTCACCTTTGTGTTCAGAGGTCTTCCCACGCAACTTGCATTTACAGAGAGTTAAGGGGACATTTTATAAAGAGGGAAGAAGTGACAGGAGTGCCTGTTTGCCCTGGGATGGCCAGCTGGGCGTGTATTTACAGCAGGCACTCCTCACTGGTCAGCAATCTGATATTCATTTTCACTCCTGGGTGGCTGTCTCAGGCTTCAGCATCAACAGAGTTCCTAAGCCCGTCCCTATGTTCTAGGAGCTGCACTCAGGACAAGCTTCACACCTGTAATCTCATTTCACTTTCTTGGCAGCAGTAGGAGATGACATTAATATCTCAGAAGGCACAGAGAGGCTGAGTGACTTGCCTGAGGACACACAGCTTGGAGGTGGCAGATTAGGAACTGGAACCTGGGTCTGTATGACATCAAGTCTGGGAGTGTTCCATTACATCACATCTGGAAGGATGTGTGTCCCCTCAGGGGTGGGGTGCCCTAGGAAGACCACATAAGGGGCACAGAGTCTCTCCTCGCTCAGACCTTGTGGTGACTTAGAGTTCTATACCCCAGAAAAGCATGTTCTTAATCTCAATCCATCCCTGTGGTGTGAACCCATTGTAAATAGGACACTTTGGTGAGGGTTACTTCAGTTAAGGTGTGGTCCAGCTGAATCAGGATGGGTCTTAATCCTGTTACTGGAGGCCTGTGCAGAAGGCCACAGAGAGAAGCCACATGGAGCAGCGAGAAGCTGGAAGTCAACAGAAGCCAGAGGAGAAAGAAGATGCTGTCACGTGCATTGCCATGTGATGGAAAAGCCAAGGAAACCCACAGACTGCCAGCCAGCCAGAAGAGACCTACCTGGGGGAGGAAACAAACCTTCCAACCTCTGAAACCGTGAGCCAATAACTCCCGTTGATCGGCCAACCCATTGTGTACTCTGTGTTGTGGCAGCCCAGAAACTAAAACAGACCTTTTGGCCACAAGCAGAAAGACATGCACGGGGTGGCAGGAGCCCACGTCCCAGACCTGAGTTCCTAGGGCTGACTTTCAAGGAGGGTGCACTTCCTATTCTTTCAATCATATCAGTTTACACAAAGAAGTCATCGCTTCTGCATTGCCACCGCGCAGAAGGCTCCCTCCGGCCACAGGATAAGGAGAGGTTCAAGAAGGGATGAGACCGGTTTGCTGGATGGAGTCTGGGAGCAGCCAGCAGAGAAGACTAAGCTGGTCACAGGGCGCCCCCTCTGCCCTGCAGAGCCAGGGGCTGACACTCGGCACCACTCTCCAGGGGGGCCAGCATCTCTCCCATCAACTCAGCGCCCTTAGAGGGAACACATCTCTGAGCTGCCCTTGTGCCCTCAGGCCCAGCCCTGGGGAGAAACTTGGGCCCTGGACATCAAGAAAGTTATGCAAAGACCCAAGCGTTTATGCAGTGGACAGCCTTCTCTGGGATGCCCTTCTCCCATTTGTCTACCTTCATTCTTGCCCCAGAGGAACCTTTCCCTCCTCTTGGGGTGCCCAGGCTGCCCCTTTCCTCTACTGTATTTAAGGAACAGGCCTCAACTCTCCAGGACAGTTTTGATCTTTGCTGTGCTAGCTCCTCAGCCAGTGCCCAGCACAACAGGAAGAGATAAGTAGATGCTGCTCTAATAAATCCAAAAATTAATTATGACCTCACCTTTTCCCCCATCTGACTTAGCACTCTCATGCCACCTAATTGGGGCGATTAAATAACTAGATGGCATAATTTAAAAGCTCTCTGGCAATTATGGTCTCATTTATTTCTTATAATAACCCCATGTGGTAGGTGCCAGTCTTCTGTTCGCTTTATTTCTCAATGATGGAACTTAGGCCCAGAAAGGTTAATAACTGACTAAAGGCCACGCAGCCAGGAGCTGGCCAAATGCGATTCAGTTTGTGCTCTGGCGCCTCCAGGCCACACCAGACCAGAGCTCAGATTGTAGCTCCCTGGACCTGGGACAGCCCTTCTCAGGCCCTCCTATGGGGCAGACCGCCTGGCCAGCCTATGGTACCTCAGCCAGCTGCCCTCCACCGTCTGCTGATTCCAAGCTTTTCGGCAAACTGGCACCTAATCACCCACCATCTGTGAGCAAAGCGAGTCTTGGCTACCTCTTGGTGCTTCTTTAAATCAACTTGCAAGTTTTCTAAGTGACGCGAGTTCTTGGTGCTTGCAAAAATGTCAGCTTCCGTCACATCTTATTAAAACTGAAAATATGAAAAGGTTTTGGATAAACTGAGACGAGCCCAGTTTTCCTCTTTTCTTCAGTGGGATCACTTTTCCTTTTTCCCTAAAATGAAGAGTAGTGTTGTTTTTCTCTGATTATGAGAGTGATAATCATTATCTTCACGCTTGCTGCCTGCCATCAAGGCTCGCACTGACAGCAGCTGACTGTCCAGCGTGTGTGAATGTGTTTCAGGTCACTTTTTTGTGTGGGGTCCCATTGTTGAGGTGACAGGTATGGAGAAAATGCCAACAGCAGATAACACCCATATGCCTGGGATGAGGTCTTGCATGCATTCTCTTACTGCCTTCTATGAGTACATTGCCCTTCTCTCTCCATTTTAAGTGAGGAAATGGAGCACAGAGCTGTCTGCTGGTCGCGTGGCTAGTCGGTGGCAGAGCTGGGATTCCATCCCTGGCAGGCTGGCTCCAGGGCCCAAGTCAGGATGTGGCTTTGGTGCTCTCGCCAGGCAGCCCCTGAGGTTCTGTGGGAGCCAGGAATCCTGCAGGGACCTGTAGGCCGGGGGGAGGTGTTTGAACTTCCACTTAGAGCTGTAAAAGGCTGAGGGTAGATTTTGAGCAGGGGGCTGGCTGGGTCAGAAGCGCATTTCAAAGACCATGTGGTTCCATGGTATTCACCCTTCCACGCAATCAGTGGTGACTGATTCCGAGCCCTGTGCTAGATTCCAGGGAGAAATGCAAAATGGATAAAACCCAAATCTTGAGGAAAGGAGGTCTGTGCTTTATTATCAAACTGCCGGAATGAAATGACAATGGCCCCAGGTGCACCCAGGATCCACCCCAAACTTCTGACTCAGGCCCTTACCCACTCCCCCTCCTCTTGCCCCTCCACCCACTTCTCAGGCCTCACTCTCTCCCCATTCCCCAGCCACTTGGTTGTCTGTGCCCAACAGGGACTCCACCCATCAGCGGCCTGGCAAACCAGCCCTTACTCCTTCCAACTTAGTTCAAGGTGACCTCTGAGAAGCCTTTTGAGACACATCTTCCTGCCACTCACCCAAGCAGCAGGGCCCACTGGCGGCCTTTCTCAGGGAAATCTGAACACTACCATTCATTTATCGGGGTGGGGGGTGGAGGTCAGTCTCCCTGAGCAGAGGTAGGCTCCTTGAGGGCAGGGTGCTTTTCATTCATCTCCAGGTAACCAGCCCCTCCTGCCATGCCTGGCAGGCAACAGGCATTTGGGGGATGGTGCGGGAGGAGCACCAGCTCCTTAGCACCCGGTGAGAGCTGCCCCAGGGACAGTGTGGCACCCAGCTAAGGTGGAACTTGGAGCCATGTGTGAATCTGCACATGGCCAGCACTTCCTTGGGTAAATGCTTACCTCTCTGTTTTCTCATCTCTGAAAGGGGAGTAGTAGGAAACCTAAGAGGGAGTTAGGGCAGCCTAAATGCCTGCCACATGGCGATACTCATTATGCAATTTCTTTCACTCCTGCTCCCACCAGTAGCACCAGGACTCCAGCTGTTGCTGCTACTGCAGCTACCATAACTGTGGCCACTGCTATGACTGCGGCTGCTGCCCAGCTACCTCCACCTCTGCAGCTGTGCCTGCTATCACTACTGGTGATGCTGCCACTGCTACCACCACCAGCACCTCTACCACCACCAGCACATCTACCTCCACCACCACCACCACCTCCACCACCACCATCACTACCTCCACCATCACCACCTCCACCATCACCACCTCCACCACCACCATCACCACCTCTACCACTTCCACCACCACCATCACCACCTCCACAACCACCACCTCCATGACCACCTCCAATACCTCTAACACCTTCACCACTGCCTCCACTACTACCTCCACCACCTCCACCACCACCACCTCCATGACCACCTCCAATACCTCTACCACCTCTACCACTACCTCCACCACTACCTCCACTACCATCATCACCACCTCCACCACCACCATCACCACCTCCACCACCACCACCTCCATGACCACCTCCAATACCCCTACCTTCACCAATACTTTCAACACCTCCAGTACCTCCACCTCCATGACCACCTCCAATACCCCTACCTTCACCAATACTTTCAACACCTCCAGTACCTCCACCTCCACCACACCAGCACCTCCAGCACCTCCCTACCACCTCCAGCATCTCTATTTCTACCACCTCCACCACCCCCACTGCCACCATCATCACCTCTACTGTCACCTCCAACACCTCCACCACCACCACTCCTGCTGCTGCTATTACTGCTGCTACTACACTAGTGCTATTACCGCAGTTACCACCACTAGAGAAACAAAGAGTACATATAAAATCACACAAAAGGCAAATAGTAAACCGAAAGAAAACATTCATCTGGCTAATAATCAAATAAATTCATTTTAAAGCCCTTTGAGATAAAATGTCATGGCAATTAATTAGAAAAAAAATGTTGAATGTTAAATAGTACTATCTGATGCTAGTGACATTGAGTTGAAAGCCTGATATGTGTGTGCTCCGTTATAATGGACCATTTTAGAACACTAATAGATGGTACCTAGCAAGAGTCTTTAAATGCCCTTAATCTCATAATGCCTACTCATGGGATTAATTTGTGAGATGCAGGGCAGGGTGGGGAGCTGTGTGGAGAGATATATTCTAGCAACGATGAAAATGGAGGGGAGCAAGCCCAAAGTCTTGACTCTTGGAGAATGATTACATCAATCGACATATTTCCACTGGCCAGAATATTACACAGCTTTAAACAATTATGGTGATGAAGAATTGGTACCTCCAAGAAAATGCTTTGATATACTGTTAAGAGAATAAGAATATATAAAGTAGTAGTGTAGACTGTTTTTAGAGTATTTAAAATATGTATGCTCATAGATGAGCAGGAAAATAAAACATAGAAAAATGAAAACAATTATTGGAAGATTTGGGTGGTCAGACTAAAGGATTTTTTCCATAGTTTTCTTTGATGTTGCTGTCATATTGTTTTTCCAATAAAAATGAAAAGAAAAAGAAATGCTCCAACAGTCTACTGATACGCTTTTTTTCTGCTTTGAGCATAATATAGATGTGTCTGTTCAAAAGATTTCTCTTTTAAAATCTCACTTAGAAACACAACAAAGAGTGTCCAACTTTTAGTTCATTTCAAATGAGTGCCTCGTAATAAATTTATTCCCATTCACAACATGTATAATTTGTGCACTTTAGGAGATTTGGTGATTATAAAGGAATTCAGAGTTTTTAATAATTTCCTGAAGGGTTTTTGAAGCAGACATTGTGCTTTTCCTATTTCCCAAACAATCTGAATGATGGAAAATATCCAAAATAGCTATGCCTGAGCCTTTCTTTCTTCCCTTTAATTTCACATACGTTTTTGTTGTCGCTGTCCCTGTACTTCTGCAAGTAGGAATTCTCCTTTTGAAGCTGAGTCCTCGCAGACAAGAAATTATAGTCATCTTATCCCTAATGCACTGCCAGATAAGAAAAGGACTTATTATCCTTCAAGAATCTGTGCACAAAGGCTTCATCCCAGCAGGCAGACTCAATCTCTGTGGGGCAGGTGAGTGAACAATTTGACCCAGAGATTTCAGAGTAATGTGAAATGGGTATTTGTGTCACCACTGACACTAACGATGGTTTTGATTCATATTCAATAGAGAGCTAGAAGCTGAGAACTGGAAGGAGCCCCTCTGATCGTTTCATTAAGCCATGTCATTTCACAGAAGGGGAAACTGAGGCCCATCAAGAGGCCGTGACTTGCCCAAGGCCTCCTCGCCTTTTGGCCACTGGTCAGGGACTGCAGCTGCTCTTGGCCAATGTTCTTTCTGCCTCCCTTAAGCTGACTATATATATGTACTTTTTAAAAAATATATAAAAGCGGGGCCAAGTATTGTGACAAAAGAGTTCTCCCTTTTTTTGAGTTTATTTCTAAAATAAAAACATCAGCGCTCTCACAAAACCCTTCTATCTGGAGAACTTTGGTGAGCACAGGCAGAGACGTCCCCTTGGTTCCAGTTGTTTTTAGAAAGAAAAACTAGATCTCATTTTGTTATACATTTGACTCTTATTATGAAACAAAATGACATAAGACAAAACCAAAATTTGTCCCCTCCTAAAAGAAGACTCTTTTACATTTGTCTATTCTCCTGCACCTTCTGAAATGGGTATAAACCCTTACAAGGAAAGACACAGTCCTCAAGTTTATAAGAGGAATCTTCATTTAAAATCAGTCCCCAGGTGTTGGAGACATGGAGGAGCCACATCAGGCACCCTTCCCTTCCCGCAAGTTCTAAAACAGAAGAGATTGGGGGTGGCTCGCAGGGCACACATGGGTAAACATGCAATGTAAATGGGGAGCTGTATGGAGACCGTGGCCTGCTGTGGCTCCACATTGAACTGATTCACCCATGGTTGTGGGTTGAAGGGGAGCACTCCAGAATATATATATTCAAGTTCTAACCCCCAGAACCTGCAACTATGACCTCACTTGGAAATAGGGTCTTTGAAGGTGTGAAAAATGATTAAGGACTCAATGGCTGGAATCCTTATAGGAAGAGGGAACTTCAGACACAGAGACCCAAACACACAGGGAGGAGTCCACATGACGGTAAAGGTTGAGATTAGAGTGATGCATCTGCAAGCTAAGGAATGCCAAGGATTGCCAGGAACTGCCACAAGTTGGAAAACGCAAGGTAGGGGCCTCCCTGGAGCATTCGGGAGGAGTAAGACCCTGCTGGCCCTTGATCTCAGGCTTCTGGCCCCTAGAAGTGTGAGAGAATAAATCCCTGCTGTTTAAGCCACTTGGTCCGTGGTGCCTTGTTCTGGCAGCCCTAGAAAATCAGTACATCCACCCAGAGAACTGCTGCCTGTGAGCCTCTGCTTGGGATGAAGAAAAAGAGGATGAACTAGCATGGCTTGCAGCAGGCTGACACAGAGAGGGCAAAGAAGCCAGAGGGGCCATGGAGGAGCATAGCTCCTGGCCTTTTACCTCTGCCTAAGTGGGACCCCAACCCAAGACCTGTGTCATAAATACCCTCATTCCTAGAAGAGCAAGAGGAAGCTTCCAGAGAAGGGAAGACCCCTCCTTGGTTCTGCCTCCAAACTTCTCCAGTACTTTCTGGCAAGACAAAGAAGGGTGACACCATTTCATATCTTACGGGCCAAACTAGGAACTCAGGTGTGGGTTCCCCACATGCAAGAAAGTAGAAAATGATTGAACCCATTAGTTTACTATCTAACTATTTGAGGTCTTGCCTCAAAATCCAGGAAAATCCAGGATGTGGGTGTCCCAACTTTACTCTGGTACCACTGCCCCCAACACCCTCTCCGCCCCCACACACATACCCACTCCTTGAGATTTTGAGTTCCAAGGATAATCACTGCTGGGGGCTGTGCATTGCCCATCTAGGACTTTGATGTCTGATTGCTCCAACAAGACGACGTTGAGCTATGTTGGGTATGACCTTGAGCTATGTTGAGCGTGAACTTCCCATGTTACAGGAGAGGAGCACATAGCTCCTTGAGGCTCAGGCACCCCACCAGGAATCTCAAAGCTGAATGCTGCCTAAGGGAAAGCATTTCTTAAAGAGCTGGAAATGAGATTTGAACCCAGGTCTTTCTGATAGCAGTTTGCTTTCCCAAATACTATGCTTCTTAATGAACCAGGACCTCTTAACCCAGGAAACTGGGAATTAAGACCTTCTAGAGACCAGGGAGGCTGGAAATTCCAGCACATGGGGTGTGTCAAAGTGGATTGGAGGTGCTTGTGGAAACTATCAGAGGAGAAGGACGATATGGGGGAGGGAAGCATCACCTCTCTGATCCTCTTCTGCCACGTGGGCTAAGAAAGCTCTAGGGAAGAAGTCACAGCAAGCTTTCTTGGAGAGCTGCTGTAGGTAGCCCCTGGGACAGGCTGGGGACATGGGTGGGGGCTGACAAAGTCTACTCTTTATCCCTGGCCCAAACTCAAGCCTAGGAGCCCTGCCTTCTCCAACAAAGACTCCCCACCCCTGATACCAGGCAATATTGGTAGGAGAGACAAGAGGGCCCCAGGAAGTCTGTTCCTGGCCGGACTCCCAATTTTTCCCCACTTCCCACCCTCACAGCCTTACCACCCCCACCTGCCTTGAGGTCCTGAGGACTAGCCACGTGGTGCCTCCTCCTCTGGTCCTGTCAGCCCCTAGGCATCCAGAATTCCCCTGTCATCCTCATCCCCAAATGATCCAGGGCAATGAAGCAGCCGCTAGTCTCTATGACCCCAATATCCCCACCACCTTTCCCTGCTTTCTTTGTCTTCATAACATGTGTTGCCATCTGACATGCAATGTATTTTATTTAGCTGTTTGTCTTCGCCAACTAGAGCATAAGCTCCAGGAGGGCAGGTATTGATGTCTGTTTTAGCCCCTGCAATATCCCTGACACTAGAACAGTGTAGGGCATGAAGGAAGTCATCAATAAATATTTAATCCATGCTGAAGAGCTGAAGTAGCCAGCTCAGGTTTCTAAGCTATTTTCTCAGAGGTCAAGAGGGGCCTAGAAATACAGAAATATCACAAGGGTTACAAAATATGTGACAGACACCAAATGCATTACCAAACTAACACTGTTAGTTCAATTATAAAACTGCCCTTTCATAAATTATAGCAATGTATCACACTAATGCAAGGTGTCAATGATAGCTGGAGAATATGCTTACCCTAACTGAGCTTAGCAATCAATCCACCCTTTGTACTTGGTTCCCAGGACATTAACCAGACCTTCCCACCTCTGCTTACAGGAATAAGATAACAGAAGAGTATCAAGAAAACCTGTGGCCCAGTGAATCAGTGACTTACTCCTCAAAAGTCAAAAGTCTGACATTCCTGAGGATCAGCTAAGAAAAGAGACCCTGCACATAAGTGCTTGCACACCAATATCTAAATCTAATCACTGAAGCTGGAACAACGAGACGTGTGGAGACAACACAAGATTGGTAATTGCTCACACCCTCCTCATAAATATCCAACATCATCGCTGACCTGACAAGAATGTGTCATGTGGACATTACTTAGTTTTGACCCTACTGCCTTCCCTTTACCTATAAAAATCCTAACTCACATCCCCACTCTGAACTGGTTTGGGGAAGATTCCTCCAGTTCCTTGCAAAGTGCATTTGCAATAAATCACCTGCACACTGAGAGACATGTTTCTCTTTTGTAGCCCACATCAGGCGGGTCCTCTATGGAAAGATCTGTGCATAAGTTATCATTAATAAAAGGGTGGTATAGGGGACTTTTTATTTTATGTATATTTTTGTAAACCTACAACTTCTCTAATAAAGATATGGTTTGCATTTTTTAAAAATGCAGTGCAACTCACAGAGCTAGTTGTGAGATAATGATAACATTTGTTTTGTTTAGTTATTTCTTACCATACTGCTTGCATCCCAAGAATGAGACCTCAGTGGAACACACCCTTGAAAGTTGCACAAAGAGCATCTTCTTGTTCCCATCAGGTTTCTCCAGAGAAACAGAACTGATAGGACATATGTGTATGTGCATGTGTGCACATGAGCACAGATATGTAAGAGATTTAAGAAATTGGCTCATGAAATGGTGTATAATGGCAAGTCCGAAATCCAGAGGGCAGATAATAGGCTGGAAACTTGAGCAGGGGGGTTATACTACAGTCTTGAGGCAGAATTTCTTCTCCAGGAAACTGTAGTCCCTCCTATTAAGGCCTCCATGTGATTGGATGAGGCCCACATATTTGAGGGTCATCTCCTTCACTTGGAATCAATGGATCGTAAATGTTAACTACATCTACAAAATGCCTTGACAGTAACATCTGGGTGAGTTAACACTTAAAGCTAACCATCATGCCACCCCCCACGCTTCCAATGACTGTATGTCAGACTTCATTTGGAGAAAATCAAAGCCCTTTGTGAACGTGGCATCCCACACCTACACACACACACACACACACACACACACACACAAAACACCCTCTCCCCCAGAGGCTCTGGTTTCCAGAACACCCTACTGAGACTCCTCACAAAACCACCACCCACCACTTGTCCACTGGCACTCTTTCCTTGCCCGAGATTGGAACTGGCTGCCTGGAAAAAGCTTAGTCATCAGACAACCCTATGGGAATGTAAGCAAGAACAAGGGACTGCTCTGTCCCACACCATCCATCAGCTGTCATTCCACGTGGGCCAAGAGCTCCAGTGACCACCAAGGCTCTTTCTACTGACTTGCCTATTCTAGTATATGACATTTCATATAAGTGGAGTCATAGAATATGTGGCCTTTTGTGCCTGGTTTCTTTCACTTAGCACATTTTCAAAATTCATCATGTTGTTGTATATATCATGCTCATTCCTTTTTCATGGCCAAATAATATTCCATTGCATAATATACCATATTTTTAAATTAATTTGTTGGTTGGTGGACATTTGGGTTGCTTCCACATTTTGGCTAAAATGAATAATGCAGCTGTAAACATTCTTGCACAATTTTTGTGTGATACGTTTTCCTTTATCTTCTCTTGGAGTGGAATTGCTGGGTCTTATGGTAACACTATGTTTAACCATTTGAGAAATTGCCAGACTATTTTCGAAAGTGCCTGCCCCATTTTACATTACCACCAATGGTTATAAATAGGTTCTGATCTCTCCACACCCTCACCAATGCTTGTTATTGTCTGGCCCTCTCCAATTCCTAATACACATGGTGCCCAGGTGTCAACACTTCCCCTGCTCTAACAGTGTGCAGAGTTTAGCGATCTATTCCCTACCTGTCCGTTTATACCATTTAGGAACTTTGTCCCAGGGAAAGTGTTGAAATTTAAGCCAATAAGCAATCTGATTAACAATGGGGTTTATACTTTTTAGACTGTATAAGTGTTATGGGCGAGAAAGTCTAAGGAAGTAAACACTAAGGAAGGAAGCATTATGGTGTAGAGAGACCCCTGTTATGAGTTTAACCCCTGTTCTTCCTGTAGGCTGGTTGACATACTCACTTCTCTGAGCTGCAGTCTCTGCACCTGTAAAGTATGATAAGACCTCCTTGAAGGGCTGTCATGAGGAGACCCTAGGAGACAATATTTGCAGCATTGATTCCTTGAGCTGACCTCAAACAAACCCTCACCCAATGTTTGGGTCTTTTCATACCATGCCACACTGGGTGTTTCCCAAACCTTCTTCTTGGGACCCACCACTCATGTTTCTTCTCTTTACGAGCTGTGCCAACAAGGCTTCTGCCTCTCTTCTCCAGATGAGTGGACTCAGTTCCCATGCTTAGAACAGCCACAACATCTACTGAATTCTTACCACCTGCCAGGCTCTATGCTGGAGTTTCACACATGCTGAGAGAGTGGGCTAACATCTCCAGCTTACGGATGCAGAGGAGAAGCTCAGAGAGCTGTGGGCTAGCATGGGGTTTCACAGTGAGGAAGCAGCCAACCCAGAGTCAGAAACCAGGCTTGGCTGCCTCCGAGCCTGTCCTTGTGGCCACATCCAACAGGCCTCCCCATCTTTTCTTTCCTCGGGCATTTACCCCTCCCTCTCTTTGGGTGGATAAGGGATGGTCCAAAGGCCAGTTAAGTTTGCCCAGGACCCCATAAAGGGAAGGAGATGGCCTTGCCAAGCAAATTCCCCCCAAAGTGACCAGGCAGGAAGTGCCTTTTATTTGATGTCTCTCACTGCCAGCAAGCCACCATCACACCACCCCTCCAAGCCCACCTGGCCCAGCTGTTAACAATATTCTTAGTATCATGACAACAGGGAGCTGTCAGTTTTCAGTTGCAATGGACTCCTTTTCGGTTCTGCAGTAAGAGTCCATTAAGGATACCCTCTTCTTTAAAGTGCGGCATCCCTAGGTTAAATTCTTTATAAGCAGATGTTTATTTTTAGAGAACCGCTGTATGAGTTATTATTGAATGCTTAAGCAGTTCCTTAAGGTGGGGGTCACCAAACGCTTCCATTATAGAAAAACCTCCACATAATACCACCTGCTGAACAGGCTGCCAAGGAGAAGGGGAAAAAAAAGTCTTTTATTTAAAGTAGGAAGAATTCGATGGGGGAAAAAAAACACTCTGAAAGCATTTCTGTTGAAAGGAGCAGACTTGTGTGTTTCTATTCAATGTGGAAATGGATTCAATAAAGTTTATTTTTCCAGGTACTTTGAATGACAATGACAGCACCTATTGGGAGTGTAGAGGAGAGACTGTGTTGAAGAGACAGCTGCTGGCCTTGAACACATGGTCTCGTTCGAAACTGGAGTTTCATGTAAGCCTCCCAGATGCCCTTCCTGTGTTTTGTTTCTATCTCATGCATTTAGTCAGTGGAAGATGAAAGACCTCAGCTCTCAGACAACTTGTGGGAGCCGGAAGAGGAAGCTGTGGGCTGTGGGATTTGTTCTGGGTCTAGGGAGGGGAAACTTGGGGAGATACTGCAAAAGACACAAATGGCTTTTCATCCCCATGTGATGGTGCTGAGCTCAGGTTTGAATATAAAACACTATAAGAAGGATAATGATACAGCTAACATTTTCCAAATGCCTACTCTGTGCCAATCCCATGGAAAACCCTTTACATGTCTTACCACAACTAACCTTCGCAACAGCCAAGATAGCAGACATTATTATCCATCATTTATGGCTGAAGCAAACTCAGAAAGGTTAAGTAACTTGCCCGTGGCAGAGCCTGCTGTGTGGTCATCAGAACCCGTTTACTTTTCCTCAGGGACATGCAACCAGACTGGATTTCCAGCTTCCAGGTTAGGTGTGGTCACATAACTGAGTTCCAGCCAATGGGTTGTGGGCAGAAGTGACGGTCAGGCCCATAGAAACCTCCAATGTGCTCTTGCAAGATCTTCTACCATCCACTGGCCAAATAGAGAGAGGACCCCAAGCGGGTAGAGACACAAGATGGTAGAGATCCAAATGGCCACAGGGAAGGCTGGCTGCCTGGCCAGAACACCTGTACTGAACTGGGCTGTGAGTGAGAAAAAAATTTTGGTGGGCTGACTCATTGATAATTGTAGGTTCATCTACAATGGAAGCAACACTGGTAGAGGCAGCATACATCTCCACTCTAGGAAGACCTGGAGAATTACGGCACTCCCTCTTTTTCACCCCATAACACTATCTACCCTGCACCAGGCTCTTCTTACCACTGGAGTTGCAGACTTGTGGCATGGTCCCTATCTCCACATCAGCTCTTAGTGGTGCTTTATTGTGGTCATTCACTTGGCAAATATTTTGGAGCACACCTATGGGCCGAATAGCATCACGCTAGGCACTGGGGATACAGAAAAGGAACCATGGTCCCAGCTCTCAAGGGGCTCATGGAGCAGTGAAAGCATGAGATTGAGATGTACCAGGAACATGCCCGGGGAAGTTAGAGAAAGTTCATCACAGATGGTTGAGATTGAGCTAGGGTTTCAGGGATGAATGAGATAGCAATGTGGTTGAGTAGGTTGAGGGAAGTCCAGGAAAAAGGACAAGCATAAGCAAAGACAGGATTTCATGAAGAAAAAAGGCAGCTTGGAGGAAATCCAAGGTCTTCAACATGACTGGAACCTGAAGTGCAAGGCAGGAGTGCCCCGCCTCACCAGAATTTCCCCATTCAGGGTCTCTTCTCCATGGCTATGGTCTCTTGCCTCTCCAGTCGGGCCCCTCCAATTGTCCACCACCCTTCAGCCAATGTATATTCTCTAAATTCTCAAAATGATCATGCCACCACCTTGCTTCAACCCCAACGTGGCTCCCCAGTGCCCTCAGGAAAATATTCAAACTTCTTACCCTGGTCCAAAGGGCCCTTCTTGTTCTGCCCCCATTAACTTCTCTAGTTATATCTCCTGCTGTTCTCTGCCCCAGACTTTGTAGTTCAGCAACTCTGGGCCATCCTTTACTGTGTGAGGCTCCAAATCTTTGTTCCGACAGGTTCCTCTGCCTGGAATAGCCTCCTCTCCTTCCACTGAGCCACTTCACAGCTCCTACTCATTCTTAATACTCAGCTCAGGCATACTCTGCTAGAGAAATGCTGCCCTCCCCCATCCCCTGCCATAGATGGGATGTTTCCTTTGAGCTCCCAAATTCCATGCACATCTTCTATTATTACCCTTAGCTACATTATATGAAAATTGTCTCTTACCCACAGTGCAGAGAGCCTGACATATGGTCCATCCATGTTCATACATGTTTGCTGACCTGGTCAGATTAGTGACAATCTAGACCACCTGACAAAACCCAGTCACCTCAATGACCTTGGGTTTCCTTGGGTCTCCTGGGCTCAGTGAAGTTCAACCAAGCTGTAAATGAAACTGGAGCTTGGCTCTGCTTAGTATAAGATGATAGGTGATATTCTTCCTGAGGCTACTCTGTCTCTCTGACTTAGGCTGGGTTCCCCAGAAGCAGACACTGAAATGAGGATTCATGTGAAATAAACCTTTAGGAAATGTTCCCAAGGGGAACCTATAGAGGAGCAGGGAAGTGAGACAAGAGAGGAAATGTAAGGTAGCAGAATCAAGCAAAGTCCCACAGAGGGTAACTGTGATGGTTATGTTCAGGTGTTCAGTTGACTAGTTATATGTTGTCCACTTGTCTGGTCAACCAAGCACTGCCTGATTGTTACTGTGAAGGTATTTTGTAGATGGATGTAAATTATTAGTCACTTGATTGTTTCTAAGGCTGATTGCATCTACAATCAACAAAGGAAGTTGCCTTCAGTAATGAGAAGAATCTCCTCGATGAATCTGTCAAGGCACTTAGAGCAAGCACTGAAGATTTCAACAGTCAGAAAAAAGAATTTGTATATCTGCTTCAGACAGTCCATTTATCCTGGGGTATTTAGTGACGCCTTCAGCTGGAATTGCCAACTTGTGGTCTGCCCTATGGAATTTGGACTTGCCAATCCCCACAGTCATGTAAGCCATTCCTAAACTAAATCTCTTAATAGTTATATCTATCTATCTATCTATCTATCTATCTATCTATCTATCTATCTATCTGTCTGTCTGTCTGTCTGTCTGTCTGTCTGTCTGTCTGTCTATCTATCTATCTAATCTCCTGTTGGTTCTGTTCCTCTGAAGAACACTGACTAATACAATAACCTAGGTCAGTCCCCCCACTGGGGGCCGTGTGGGTCACACCCCACAGTTGTCCCAGTTGGGGATGAGGGAGCTACAGTATCAATACCTCTATGCCTGTCCATCACTAGATGAGAACTGGCCTCTGCAGAACGTAAATTCCCAAGCACTTCTGGCTGTTCATATACAAGGGCAAAGCAGACTTCAGCTGCCTGGGGGCAGAACTCCAGCAAAGAGACCCACAGTTGGTTGTTGGGAGTGAAAGCGCATGAGGAGCCAATGTTTGTGAAAATGGTCATGTGATCAGACGGTATATTGGTGGGAATACAGACAGCTTCTGTTCCACTCTCTGGGATCAGTTCCCCCACTTAGACAAGACAAGCTCTCAGGTCTCTTCTAATTTCTTCTGGCTCTGTGACCTCAAACTGACTGCAGGTTTACAAAAAACAGCTGTCCCCAGAGACTCAGGAAGACACTGAAGCTAGCCAGAAGCAGGATAGTCTGCTCATCAGCATTTGGAAGTCTGGTTGGGAGTGCAAACATGGGTGATGCTCTAACAAGAGCCCTTGCTTGGAGCTTCATCAACATAGCCCCACCCATGGAAAAGAAACCTTTCTATCTGTTCCAGCTCTAATCTTTAGAGATCCAATTTCATGGAGCAAATTTCATCTTGTCAACTCTCAGTGCAGGCTTTATTGGGTTTCTTGGGTTTTCACCCAGTGTCACAGGGAAAGGAGACATATTTTTATATCAAAGAATGTTCGAGAGTTATGCTGTATGTGCCCTTTGGGTAAAACAAGCCCAAGGAGGGCAGGTGTTATGGAACCTGGAAAGAAGACGGTCTTAGGAATCAGAAAGACTGGATCTGAATTCTGGCTTTGCCTTTACCAAAAGCAGATGCATAATAGATGGATGGATGGATGAATGGATGGCTGGATGGATGGATGAAAGAGTGGTAAATCTTGGGCAAGTGACAGGATCTCTTGATTGCCAGATCACACAATCTTATGGCTATTGTGGGGATTAAACAGGAGGCTGTATAAAATGCTCTGCCCATAATAGGTGTTCTAAAAATGTTGTTGCCCTTTCTCTTCTTTCATTTTATTCATTTCTCATTCAATGAATATGTAGATGCACAGATGGAAGGATGGATGGTGTCGTGGTTTGAAGCTGTATATACCCCAGAAAAGCATGTTCTTAAATCTAATCAATTCTTGTGGGTATAAACTAATTGTAAGTAGGAACCTTTGATGAGTTTTCTTCAGTTAGGATGTGTCCTACCTCAATCAGGATGGGCCTTAATCCTATTACTGGAGTCTCTTATACGAGAATGAAATTCAGACACAGAGAGAGAAAGCCACAAAAGCAAGAGGCTGAAATCAACAAAATTCACAAAAGGGAGAGATCAGCAAAAGGAGCTAAAGTTTTCTGGTAGCCTGTCTCTGGGAAGAAAGCATTGCCTTGATGATGCCTTGTCCAAGTGGACATTTTCCCTGGAGCAAATAAATTCCCATTGTTCAACCTGACCTGTTTCATGGTATTTGCTCTAAGCAGCCTGGGAAACCAAAAAGATGGATAGATGGAAGAAAGGATGGATAGATGGATGGAAAATGGATTCCCAAATGGTAATCATTGCTCTGGGCAACTCTCTGGAAATCATACCTCCACTAAAAATGATGATATAATCCATGCTTCTCTGGTTCTCAGCATTTTCACATTGTCCCTCTTCCTATAACAGGTTTTTCTATTGATTCATTTGTTTGTTTTGTTTTATTGTTCTTCTTTCTCCTTTTTTACAGCCAAGGATCTCACTCACCTGTGGTCACAGAGCAGTCCTTGCCCCAACTGGTTCCTTTCTGAGCTGGAAGCTTTTAAGAAGGAGTCCTCCAGGTCTTGTGCATCAGGTCTCCTGGCCCAGGTTCCTGATTCTTCTGCAGCTGAGATGCTGAGGCCAGGTTCTGATCCTTATCTCTGAAATCTTGAGCTCTGCTCTATCTCCTGCACTGCTGATTCAAACACCTGACACTTGGTTTGTGCACCTCTTTTCTCAGGCCTGGCCTCTCAACTTGGCTGCCTCATTGACTGGCCTAGCTGCTGCCTCCATCTAGATTTTGACTCTCTGCCCTGCTGTTCTCCTTGGATTCTCTCCTTCTGCCTTTTGGCATATGCCTGGCTTCATTTCCTATCTTGCTCTGAGCTCTGAAAAAGCAATCACTTCCATTGAACTGAATAACGCAATTCAGGCTTTATACTTGTTTTGACAATCTGCTTTGTTACATCCCTGGCCCCACCCCTGCTCTGGCTGCCTTACCTCATCATCCCCTGAACTACACCTGTGCCCTGTGACGTACCAACCCCCAACCACACCACCCATGGTGCTCATGGCCACTCACAACTTTCCTACTTATTAAACAAGGAAATAATGCATAAGCTCTCTTCAAAAGTGAGTTGAGTGGCACTGCCCTCCCCCTCTCTACTTGGGACATGACTCCCAGGGGTGTAACTGCCCTGGCAAGGTGGGACAGAAATCCTAGAATGAGCTGGGATTCAGCATCAAGAGATTGAGAAAACCTTCTCGACCGAAAAGGGAAAGAGAGAAATAAGGCAAAATGAAGTGTCAGTGACTGAGAGATTTCAGAGTTGAGAGGTTATCCTGGAGGTTATTCTTACACATTTTATAGGTATCCCCTTTTTAATTTAAGGTGTATTAGAGAGACTAGAGGGAAGTGCCTGAAACTGTAGAGCTGTGTTCCAATAGCCATGTTCTTGAAGATGATTGTATAATGATATAGCTTTCGCAATGTGACTGTGTGATTGTGAAAACCTTATGTCTGATGCTCCTTTTATCTATGGTATGGACAGATGAGTAAAAATATATGGATTATAAATAAATAAATAATAGGGTGAACAAATGTTAAAATAAATTAAATAGATTGAAATACTAGTGAATGATTAAAGGGAGTGGTAAGGGATATGGAAAAAAATAGGGGGAAGAAAGGTTAAAATATATTGGGTAGATGGAAATACTAGTAGTCAATGAGAGGGAGGGGTAAAGGGTATGGTATATATGAGTTTTTTTCTTTTCTCTTTTTATCTCTTTTTCTGGAGTGATGCAAATGTTCTAAAAAATTATCATGGTGATGAATATACTACTATGTGATGATATTTTGATTGTACACCATGCACAGAACATTTGCATGTTAAGAATGTTCATGTTTGTATGTTATTTTGGTTTGATAATAAAAAATAAATTTTAAAAAAAGTGAGCTGAGTGGGTGCCAGAGAGGAAAGGGGATTTGAATAAACCACTCACCAAGTTAACTGGAACTGGGACTCAGGCATCCTCACTCAAAGGCACTAATCCTAATAATAGTCATGGTTTTAATACTATAAAATGATAGCTCCTTGCATTTCTATGGTGCTTTGAGGTTCAAATAGCAAATTTCCATACATTGTTCTTGCTTGTGCCTCAAACAAGCTTGTGAAGGAAGGCAAGACAGGGTCTTAGCCCCATTTTGCAGATAAGAAAAACCCCCTGGCATGGCTTAGTGCCACAGCAGAAGGAGCTTGGATTTCAGAGTCAGACAGACCCAGGTTCTAATCCCACCTCTGCTGTATAAGCTCTTTCAGGTTACCTCATCTTGTTGAACCTCATCTATAAAGTAGGAATAATACCTATTTTTTTTTTTCAGAAATGCTGAGAAGTAAAAATGAGAAAGCACATTTAATGAACCAAATATCTGGTAGATGCTCAACAGATGTTATTTCCAGTGGCAGATTGAATGGCTGGCCCTCATTCTCACCTCTCTTTGCATTTAAATTCTTGCCGTGGCCTCAGGGTCAATGACTCCCCTACTTCTTGATTTTGGATGTGGCCATGTGATTTTCTTTGGCCAGAGGCATGTGAGCAGGAATGAGTGGGCCAGTTCCAAACTTAAGCCTGAAGAGACCTTTTTCTCTTAAGCTTCTGTGGCTACCCTAAGGAGCATTTCCCCTGGGTTGCTACTTGTACCTTTTGGGCCCTAGAATGAACAGACATGGAACACAGTCACCCAAACCAAGCATCACCAGACCTACAATGCAAAGCAGAGATGACTGGCTGAGCCCAGCCCACTTGCAGATTTGTGAGAACAATCATTGTTTTTAAAACCACTGAGTAGGGGTGCAAGGGTATTTCAGTGTTAGAATTCTCACCCGCCATGCCAGAGACCTGGGTTTGATTTCTGGCCCATGCACTTCCCAAAACAAGCACATAAACAACAAACAAAAATTCAACGGGATACTCACATGGAAAAAGAATGAAATGTGATCCCACCATTTAGCATTAAAAAAAAACACACAAAACACTGAGTTTGGGGGCCGTTTTTTATGCAGCATTTGGGAGAAATAGCTAACCAATATATTTCCCTCCCCAGAAGGATCCCTAGACTCCCGTCTCCCAACTTATACACCAAAATCTAGACCCCCCCTTAGTGGCTGCCTGGAGTTATGTGCCCCAGAAAAACATGTTCCTAGTCTTATCTATTCTTGTGAGTGTGAACTCATTGTAAATAGGACCTTTTGATGAGGCTACTTCAATTAGGGTGTGGCCCAAATGAGTCAGAATGGGTTTTAATCCTATTACCGGAAGCCTATAGAGAAGGCCACAGATATGAAGTCCTGGGGAGCAGTCAGAAGCTGGAAGTCAACAGAACCTGAAAAAGAAAGAAGATACCACCATATACTTTGCCAAGTGATGGAAAAGTCATGGAACCCCAAAGACTGCCGGCCAGTCAGAAGACAACTTCCTCAGGCAGCAAGCCTTCTAGCCTCTGAAACTATGACCGAACAAGTTCTGATTGTTAAGCCAACCCATTGTATGGTGTTTGTTTTAGCAGCTGGGAAATTAGTATACCTTCTCTTTTGAGAAGGACTCCAGCATGCTTTCCTTCCCAGTATACTGCATCCCACCTCCACAATTGACAAGTTTTGCTCCAAATGTTCATATTCTGCAGACATTGACAGAGTACTTCTCTCCTCGAGCAGCACATTGGCAGGAATGTTTTCACAAGCAAGAGAAAGCAACGGAGGCAAAGGCCTGCTTCTCAGCTCTAAAAGAATCCATTGTTGGGGATAATGTTTTCAGTGACAGTGCACACATTCCCAGATCAACTACCAGGCAGAAGTTAGGGGCAGAGGTGTCTGTTTCACAGAAGCTGACCACTTCAGTTTTCCCTTTATTAAAAAAAAAAAAAAGAAAAATTAAAAGGGCTTCATGTGTACATTTAAGTACATCATTATCTTCTGAGTGCTTTATCCTCATTCCTGGAGTGTGGTTGTGCTATCACAGGAAGACCTTGACTTGCAGTAAATCACACTGCCTTCTGCTTCGGGGCCACCTCGACTGGCACGTGCTTTGTTCCTCCAGCGTTATCGATGCCTCACGGAGGAGCTGAAGAGGAAGCTCTCCAAGTAAATAGATATACTTTCTGTTTCCGCTCAAGGTTTCAAGCCATTCTTTAACCTCTAAGGATGCGGGATAAATCGTCTTTACTTAGGAAGTCTGAAAAGGCTCAAAGGGAGAAATTTTCCTCGGGGACCTCCATGTATCTCAGTAAATAGAGAGAGAGATACAAAGAGAAGGGAGCCAATGCTGGGCCGACTCAAAATGGCGCAGGGGTCTGTTTGGTTCAGTATGTGGTAAGTAGATGGTGAATGTGAAGGGTATCTGAATTCTACTGAATTTCTCTAATCTCTAAGGTATTATGTCTCACAGGGATACCAAGTACCTCCTCGTCCTAGGCAAAATGGAAATACAGAAGAGCTTGGGCTGTTGCTGTGAAACGTGGCCTGAATGGACATTCTCCTGGGCTGGGAGGGGACGAGTCCTGTCCTCCCCACTGCTCAAGCCACCCACTGAACAAACTGTCATCTAGAGATCCCTCATCATCTATGGTGTGCTAAGCTGCGCCCAGCCCGCCTATTCTCTCATTTAACCTCGGTGTAAAGGAAGAGGTAAGCTGGGCACAGATGGAACCTGAGGCCCCAAAAGGTTTATCACGAATGACGCACAGCTGGTAAGGCAGAGCTAGCGGGGGTGCAAACCCAGCACCCATTCTGCCATACTGGGAATCTCAAGAAATGAAATGGCTCCTACTCAAACAAAGACAAGAAAGAAACCCAGAAATCACCGACTCACTCATAAAGTACTTACTGAGCACCTACTATGTGTCAGGAGTCACTCTAGGCACTCCGTGATAGCTACTCCAAGGCTCACTCAGTTACAGGTCCGAAGGTCAGAAACACACGGCTGTGTGATCTTGACTCACGTCATGGCGATGTAAGAGACATTCTGGGAACTCCCCAAATGCACGGAGAAGCAAGGAAGTGGAAGTGGGTCTCACCACCTGTGATCTGATGAAGGCAGGGGTCAGGCGTCTTTGGGTGCAGATGCCAGCACCCAACAGACGCCTGCCTGGAGGAGGCCTCTGGGAGCTAAGCAGTGGCCGGTGGAGTCATGGGGACGCTATCTGTGCCACTCGGCCCCTGGCCCACCTCTGCCTATCAAGCCCCCCTGACAGCCCTGGCCACCCCTGTCCTGCCTTCCGGGCTCGCCCCCTCCTGTCTGTCTCCTGCCCTCCTGCCTGCCAGCATATCCTGTAACCTGCGTCTGACCTGCAGCGATTCCCAGGGCCCTCAAGGTGAGCTGCAAACATCTAACAAGGCCTGCAGGGCCTCCTGGGCAGACCCTCCTCCCCACCAAGCCTGATCTCGCTCCACTGTGTACCTGTGACAACCTCACACACCCACATCTCTCATTTGTAGGCAATAGACTGTTCAATGATCATTCGGAAGTCACAGAGACAATCTTGGGGCACGTGGGCAGGTGGGCAGGGCGCACAATGGGCAGGGGGCATGGTAAGCCTCCTCTTCCTTTCTGCCCTCCACTCCTTCTCATGGCCCAACTTAACCAAATGCAGCCTCTCACAGGAGCCTTTTCTGTGCCACGCTCTGACCCCCCCCCCCCCCATTTTTATATTCTTGCCCTGCATGATGCTATCCAGAACGAGAGCCGGCTTTTGCTCATTCCCTTTATAAATTCTCGAGCTCACGTGGATGACAGAGTCACATTGGACCTGGTGGAAACTGAGGCAGGAAGAGGGCCATGCCTACATCCCATTGCAGAAGCCCCAGGACCTCAGGGAGGGCGGCTCCACCGAGCACCGTGGGCAGAACTAGAAGCAGGACAGCTGGGCAGGCTGGGGGCAGAGAAGCAGGCAGGGCCTGGGCAAGGTGTCCAGGGCTGTAGGATTGCAGCTCACCAAGAAGGCTCCAGCCCCGGCCGAGCCAGCAAGTGGCTAGGGCAAGGAGAAGAGGTCTGGCCAAAAGTCAGACCTGGGGTGAGGCCAAAGTGCACTTCTAGGCCCCCACAATTTCTTTGTTCAAAAAGCACCATTTACCAAGTTGTCCTCAAAATTCAAGGAGATAGAAATGTGGTTGTTTTTAAGAATGGCAAGCCAAAGGCAATTAAAAAAGAGAGGGGGAAAGCCCATCAAATGTCATTAGTCTTCATCGGAAGCATTTCTCATCCTGACAAAAGAGAAATAACAAAGAGTGTGTTCCCGTAATTTTTCCAGGGGGACCATCTAGATGCTGGTGGAGAAGGAAATCATAAAAGATATCAGAGAAATGCAATAACTGGATATCCCAGTGCATGGGACTCTGATTCTTCGGGGGCACAGAAACCCACCATGGAACACTTTAGATGGCCTACTTAATTTTGAAAGAAAAGGAAAATTATTTGCGATTTCAATGGCAGCAGCATCACTGCCACTACTACCGGCTCGGCCAGGAAATTAGTTGTCATGGCAACTCCAGGTTGCATCATTAAGAATTTTTTAAATGTGGAGAGTTGGGAAGCAGGGCTTTAAACATCAGAGGGAGAAGGAGAGAGAGAGAAGTGAGGCTTGAGAAGTAAAAGAAGTCATCAGAAATGGGTGGAACTCTTAGCAAAGAGAAGCAATTCAGGGAGCCGGCTGCCCTTTGCCTCAAGTGGCCGCTTTTTGTTGTCACTCTTCAAATGGTGGAAGAAAATGGTATCTCACTTCCACTTGGGCTCTACTTTGTCTCACATTCCAATTTGATCATTTTTTTCTCTTGTCGGTTAAAAGGAGAAAAAACCCTGAAAGATGAAGAGGGTCACAAAAAGCAGCTTTCTGAGTTCTGAGCAGATTACTATATTTTGAGTTCTTCTCCAAATGTTCTAAAATGGTTTGGTCCTGAACTTGACCATATGACAAAATTTAAAAATAAAACTTTTTACTCTGTGTGTTACTTCTTAAAGTTATCTTTGAGCTCTTCACTTGTATGGAAAACCAGAATGGAGTGTTATTAGAGAAAATCACATTTATATCCAAAGACACATTTTTATTCAAAGAACTCTGAATATGAGATTGTGTCATCATTGTAACACTATTCTCAAGAAAATTAGTTTTTGTTTCCTTTCCTTGTGTCTCTGTAGGAAAGGAGGAGAGGGTAATTCAGGTCCTCATACAGGTAATTAATTATCCAGGAAAGATCTGGAAGATCTTTGATATAGCTGGACGGTTAACGCTCTGGGTCAATGATTCCAGTTTTCATCTCGTCTCGTGACGGCCCTATAAGTTTTCTTTGTCATGTGGGTTCCCTTTAAAATCTTTGCCAGCATCTGTCCTGGGGTCTCAGCCCTTAGAAAGAGGCCCCGCTCACTGAGGCTTCTTAAAGTTGAGGGTTCCTGGTCATTTCCTTAGAAGGGGGGTGGGCTGCTTGAGGCAATGGCAAAGGGTCTTGGGGTGGAATCCCCTGCAGCATTTTCTACAAGGGACAGTCCCACCCGGGAGCCAGGGATGGAGTCCAAGGAGCGCCAAGTGGGGGGTTGCTGCCTGGCACCCAACTTTAGCTCTGCTTCCACAGGGAAGAGAGAGGCAGCCTCGTCGTACAGGCAAACCCCCGTGCATCACCCAAGCTGTTCTTCCCATGGAAAATGGAAACAGAAATAGTACTGCTGCTTACCTCAAAGGGGTGGGAAGAAGATCAAGTGAGGTAAGGTATAGGGAAAACTGTGTGGATCCTAAACAGGCCAAATGGGTGCCAAACATCAGACCCAGGGTGCTTGGCTTTGGGTTTCAGGCTTGATTTCCAAGATCATGTTGGTCCCACTGAAGAAAGCTCTCAGAACACCCTTTCTGCCTGGCTCTGGACAATCAAGGCCCCTGTCTGCCTCTGGATTGACTAAAGACAGACAAAAGGCAACATGCCTTGGGTCAATGGTCTGACACTGTTGGAGAAGGTCCACATTGCCCAAAGCCACGTCAGCTCATTGGGAGCATAAACCCCAAGATGACAGCCTCCTTATTCCAAGGGATGACAAAAGAGTGAGGCCAATGGGGCAGGGGTGCTGGATGGGGCCTGAGGTAAACCTCCCACCACTTACCCACACCACAGAGCCAGGAGGCTGGCCTTCCTGAGCCCTGACTCTCCTCCTACCCCACCAAGCCCAGGCTACCCTCTTACCTCCCACCGTGACCACCTTTCTCCTGGCATGAGACCCTCGACACAGGTCACTCTCTTCTTCCCTCTCATAGTGATAGCTGGATGGTAGCAGGGCTTGGGCTCTGGCCCTGGGCCTATGCACTTGCATAGACCCAGTTTCGAAATACTCATAAGTTCAATGTAGTACCTTGGCTAGGCATCCAACTGTGCCAGGAGTCAGCCAACTCCAGCCCTTGGGCCAAATCCAGCACTATACCCATTTATTTTAAATAGGGTTTCATAGGAACACAGTCCTACCCATCCATTTGCATCTCGTCTTTGGCTGCTTTCACACTCAATGGCAGAATTGCTTAAATGCATCAGAGATAGTATAGTCCACAAAGTCTAAAATATGTATTCTTTGGCCCTTTACAGAAAAAGTTTGCCTACCCTTGGGCTGGGCACTTGGAGGCTGGGGAGAGCTCCAGTAGCAGAGTACAGAGATAGAAAGCAGTCAAGCTCAGGTCCTGCCCCCAAACAACCTACAGTCCAGTGGAGGCAACACGTTGTGGATGCCATTACTCTATCACAAGGCAGAGAGGATTTGAGAAGGCACCAAGGGAATTCAGTGGGAAGAGGCTCCTGCCAGATGGAGTACTTAGGAGAGTATCAGAGGGCCAGGCCGTGCAGGGGGGTGGGCTTGGCTGTGGTGTGCAGCAGAGAGGGAGGGGACCCACAGGAAGGGGTGACATGGCCCAACGAAGCTGCACAGAAGGCAGAAAGTGCTCCAGGAAGGCTCGAAGTCAAGATGCATGGCAAAAAATGTCTAGACACACAGCTGGAAAGAGAAAATTGGGCAAGGTCTCGGAGAGTCTTCAGTGCCAGGACAAGGAGTTTGGAGTTCATTCTCTAGACCACTGAAAGTTTTGAAAGTTTTTGAGCTCAGGAATGAATGAGGGAAGTTGTGCTTTGGGACTATTAAGAAGGCCGCCAGGTATAGAGTAGGTGAGAGATTGATATTTCCAAGAGAAATTAAGCCTTAAGATTTATTCTCCCTAACCTAGTCAAATGAAGTAATGTATAAGAAGGATTTGGTAAGCTGTAAAATGTATGGGATTGTTACAATTATTTATTATTACAATCATGTTAGCCCAGGTAAGATTTAGACCTTTCTCCCCAGATTTATTCCCATGTTTCAATCACTTTAATAACTCCCCCATCCTGAGTTGTATTTTGCCTACCCCAGACTGTAATTGTAGCTCACATAATACTGGGTGTGATGCCGTGAGCTTTTGTATCCAGGGGAGTTATTTTTTGCATAAAGAAGAACATGTTGCGGTATCATAACGTCACCCGACAAAGAAGCAAATTCCACCCCGGATAGAACACTTTCCATTTACGAGACCTGGACACAGCCTTCCCACAGCCTTAGCCCCCAAGGGAGCACTGCCACCAAAGGGCTAAGGCAGAGAGATAAAGAGCCACCACGTCATACAGGCCCAGCCACCACGAGAAGGACATGAATTGATAAAGGCTGTCAGAGCCGATGTTATCTGTAGAGGAAATAAGGGACCATCGAGAACGAATCCGCTGAAATCAGGAGCTAAAATTGCACCTAACTGGTAAAAAATCGTGGAAACTTGTCTCAAAAATTGAAACTAAAAATCAAATTAAGTTTAGTTTTCCTTATATTTAAAAAACTTAGGTTAGAATTGGAACTATGAATACATTCTTAGAATGAACGACTGGTTATTTGGGGGGAGAGGCAGTGCATAATTTTCCCAACAAAATCATAAGACAATGGTTTACAATATCCTTCACTTCAGTTTTGACTTCTCAACATAATAAAGGGGTATTTTTTTTTTTAATCAAGAATTTCCTCAATCTTTCCAAAGGCTTTTCTTTACCCATTGAGGTGAAATCACTCAAAACATCTATCACATCATCACCCGTGATGATCATCTTGTCTTCAAGTGCTAAGTCTTCCGAGACTGCCAGCTCTTCCTTTGCCAGCGGCTTGGCAAATGATTCACGCAGTTCTCCAATATCACTTAAAATGACTTCCAGATATCTCACGCCTTTGGCAATTGGTTCACTGTTGTGTTCAGCCCTTTACTTCCCAAACTGACAGAAGGCAGGAAAGAGGATGTGTCTGAGTGGAAACTCATTTTGTAAGTGGTGAGCTCATGGGTTCATTTGTCTCCTGACATCCTCATGAACACAGGCCTCTGAGCTGCCTTTAAGGATGGGCAACAACAAATGCCAACCCCCACTGATGTCGCAGAGCATTCTGACCCAGCCCTGCTGCTTTGGTTGTGTGGTTTCTTATGAGAAGGAGCTGGAGACTGACATGGGCTACCCCTGAATGTTCTTTACAGTTTATATAAAAGTAGGTGGGAAACTCTGAACTCTCAGTCCCCGTTTGGGTTCAGTCATTCTCAACACATCTTTGGTGGTCTTTGGGGAGTTCCAGGGAAAGCAACCCCTCCAGGTAGCACTAGGTCCATTGACCAGGCGCAACTTATCTATTAGCATCAGGATTCCGGAGCCTAGAATAGGAAAAACCAAGTGTATCTGTTTGAAGCTGTTCTGTGCCCCCCAGAAAAGGCCATCTTCTTTTAATCCATTTCTGTGAGTGCAGACCTATTGTGGATAGGACTTTTTGGTTAAGTTATTTCAGTTGAGATGTGATTCTCTCACTGGAATCCTTTATGAGAGGATAAAACACATATAGAAGATAAGAGCTGATATAGAGAGAAACATCCAGAGAAGTTTAGAGGAAAAGCCACAGATGGAGAAGCCAGAAGCTGAAGCAACAAAACCTGGGAGAGAAGGACCAGCAGACGTCACCATATATGCCTTGCTATCTGACAGAGGAGCCCAAGCTTGCCAATAATCAGACTTCAGGGAAGGTATCATCCTGTTGATGCTTTAATTGGGACATTTTCATGGCCTTAGAACTGTAAATTTGTAAGCTAATAAATCCCTATTGTTAGAAACCAGTCCCTTTCTGGTATATTGCATTTTGTCAGCTTTAGCAAACTGAAGCACCAAGTAAGGCATTATCCCTCCTCCCTGTCCTTTCTTTTTACACAATCGGGTCTTAGCAAAAGTCAGGCTGGCCAAAGATGGGACCATATGAAGGAGAACGTGGGTTTTAGAGGTAGGCAGTGATTTAAAAACAATATTTTGGAGTCAGAGAGATCTGGGTTCAAGTCTTGGCTCTTGCCAGGCAACCTTGAGCAAAGGCTTTGATCTCTGTGAGCCTCAGTTTCCTCACCTGCAGAATGAGGGTGCTATGATCTCCCTTTTAGAATTATGGGCAGATGAGATGATAAGCAAAGTACTTAAAACAATGCCTGGGGCATGACAAAACACTCAGTTCTGGTCATTATTGCTATTCATATTTGAACACATCATCACTGTGTGACTTTGGGTGAGTCACACTGCCTCTCAGGCTCAGGCACCTGTAAAGTGGGGTAACTACTACATATGCTGCAGATTTGCTTGCTGTGATGATGAAATAAGACATCGTATATAGACATTTCTGCCATGTTCTTATCCTCTTCATCTCCACTAGCTCTTCCTCTTTGGTATGTAAAAGCAACGCAGATGTTAGCTGGACACCCTTCAGACCCTCAGGGACAGTGAAGGAGTAAGCAGGGACAGGGTAATGTGAAACCCATATCCAGTCTCCATCACATTTAGAACCGTCTAGAGTTTGCCACCACAATGGTGTCTGCAATGGACATGTTGGCCCTTCAGCCTATCCAGGGGCTACCAGAAAACATGGGGTGCTTCCTATTATTGTCTGAAACTCAGTCTCTCAGTGAGCAGATCAGCCTGCCTAGGGATGGGTGAAAGAATCCCTGGGGTTCAGAAACATATCACAAATCTGATTTCAACTGGAGCCACAACCATTTGAGTTCTTGTGAAATTGCTTTGAGTCCTCAATTTCATGGTCTGCAGAGATGCAAAACCTTTCCACAGAATTCTGCTAAACTTTGAGACATTTAGCTGTCCAGCCTTCTTTGCCTTTTGTGTTTTGCTTCTTTATCCATCCCAATGACCCTTATGGAAAACTCAGCCCTACACTCACTTTCTTTTGAGATGAAAATCTTCTCCCAAAATTTTTGTGAGATCATGGACTTCAGTAATGCAAATTTTGAGTGTGTTGGCTTCCAAAGAGGAGTTACATCTCTCTTTGGCCCTCCATCACCCCCTGGCTTCCCCCATCACTCTCCCTCTTGTCTTCTAACCCTCTTCCTGTTATCAATTCTTTTATGGTCAGGGATTCCCTTCTTCCTAGAAAATGTTCAAATATACCCACTCAAATATATCAATGTACTCAACAGTGCGAACAACCACCCATTTAACAGAGCTGACCCATAGAGACCCTACAGTTATTGCTTAGTATCATTTACACTTTGGAAGAATATTCAAAAATCAAGGGTTAGAATGTCTACTGAAATATCCAAAGGTAATGAGATGATGGAAATTGACCTTTCAGCCAAGAATGAAGGAGACACACCAGAGACAGAAATAAGATAGAAGCCACAGAAAAAGAGGCCGTCTCCTGTCTGCTTCCCTGTCTTCCCCCAGCACAGCTACAGCTACAGCTACACTTATGCCTTCTTAAAAGTGGGAAGGCAAAAGGGGTTGGCCAGAAAGCACATCCAGAACTGTTGGCAAGGAATCATGGCCGCTCTACTTAGGGTGGAGAATCACAGTAAAAACTGGGAGACAAGATATATTAAGAAGTGTTCCTAGTCTGAACCAGCTTTTACCCTCTCATATTAGTTTGCTCTTGCTGCATTACAAACATGGTGACTTAAAACAACACACATGTGTTAAGTCACAGTGTCCATGCATCAGGAGTCCTAAAGAACTTAGCTGGGTCCTCTGTTCCAAATCTCATAGCACAGCAACCAAGGTGATGGCTGGAACTGTCATCTCATCCAGGGCTCAGGGTCCACATCCATGCTTGTTTTAGCTTCTTAAATGCTGCCAGAATGCAATACACCAGAACTGGAACAGCTTTTAAAAGGGGGGATTTAATAAGTTACAAGTTCACAGTTATAAGCCTATAAAAATGTCCAAACTAAGGCATCCAGTAAAGATACCTTAATTCAAGGAAGGCCAATGCATCTGAAAACACCTCTGTCAGCTGGGAAGTCATGTGGCTGGCATCTACTGGTCCCTTCCTCTTGGGCTCTGTTGCTTTCAGTCTCTGTTCCTATGGGGGTTCCTCATTTCACTTCTCTGGGGCTGGCTTTCATCTCTTGGCTTCCCTTGGCTTTCTCCAGGTTCTGGCTTTAACATCTCATGGTAATGTCTGCTAGGCTCCAAGCATCTCCAAATACCCATGTCTCTGTTCTCTGAAGCTAATATTCTCCAAGCATAGAATAACAAGCTCTCTTTGAGGGCTCTCTTCTGTCAGCTCTGCTCTGAAGTTCCTGTCAGCCCTGTAGTTTCTGGCTCTCTCCCAAATATTTCTGCTTTTCAAGGATTCCAGTAAACTAATCAAGACCCACCTGGAATGGGTGGAGTTGTATCTCCATCTAATCAAAAGGTCACACCCACAATTAGGCGTGTCAACTCCATGGAGACAGTCTATTCAAAAGTTTCCACCTACAGGGTAAAGTCAGGATGAAAAGAAATGGTTGCTTCCATAGGATTGAATCAGGATTAAAACATGGCTTTTCTGGGGTACATAATACTTTCAAACCGGTACAATGCTAATGTGGCAGATTTCACTTCCTGGCAACTAGAGAATTCATGGCAGCTTGCTTCATCTTCAAGGTCAACAGGAGAACATCTCTCCACTAAAAGTGTCATCTTATTAGGTCAGGCCCACCAGAAAAATCTCTTTTTAAAATTAACTTTTAGTCAACCGATTAGAGACTGTAATTACATCAGCAAAACCCCTTCCCCTTTGCCACGTGTTACCTAATCACAGTGGTTATATCTGTTATGTTCACTGGTCCTGCCCACACTCAAGGGAAATGGGTTAAATGGGTAGGAAGTAGAGTGAAGAAAAACAGTAGATAGGAACCTAAGAGCACGAAGGATCTGTAGCTCTCCTCTTGCATGGAGCCAGAAGAAAGGCGAGCTGCACTGGGTTAGGTGAAAGAACATTAAAATACATATGGCTGTATGGGGATTAGGCAGAGAGAGTCTAAGATAGCCTCTTGGAAGTTCTAGAAACACCAGTGTGGCCAGGAAGAGCTGCTGGCCTTTCCCCTGGCCTGAGAGGGGGTATGGAAGAGAGTCTGCCAGAGAGTCTGAAGGAAGGATGGCTCAGTTACTCCTGTGTGGACCAGCGACTGGAAACCAGAGGGAATGGCACACATCTCAGCCGGAGGCAGGATGGACAGTGGAAGGCCCAAAAGAACTCAGATATGGCCACCAGAGGAAGGTAAGAAAGGGGGAAGGTGGGAGCTAAATCACTGTGATTGAGTATGCAGTGGGACGGGGTTCAAAACAGAAAGTAGGGTAACACAGGCAGCTGTAACATAAACTCCCAAACCCCAGTGACTCTGCACATCAGAAGTTGATTTCTTACCTATGTAACAGCCCAGTGCCCATATCCTGGTCAGCAGGAGGTGGGGCGCAACTCTGCAGGTTCATGCAGGCCCCAGGCCTTGCTGTCCTGCAGCTGCAGCTTCCAATATGAACTTGGACATTGACATCCAGTCAGAGAATGAGAGACAGAGAGAGAGAGGGAGGAAAAGGTTCATCTGCTTCTTAGCCACAGCCTGGAAATGATACACTTCACTTCTGTCAACATCCCACGGTACAGAATCAGTCAATGAGCCCACCTGGTTGCCGGGGGTGGGGTGGGGAATGCCATCCTGGCTGAGAGCCATTCCCAGACCTGATGGGAGGGGAGCATGAATCTTTGGGGCTAGCTTACCATCTATGCCATAGCTAGTTAAGAGAACATAGAGCAACATTCCTTGCACACCTGAACTGATGGCCTGAACTTCATGCCTGTTACACAACTGTAAAAGAAACATATTTCCCCTAACCATACCTTCCTGGAATACCAATAGGCTCTAAACTGGAATCAGTTATTCTACCTGCCCCCAAATGCTAACTTGCAGGAGCACCCCAACCCCATCCAAATACTTCTCTTGGCTCTAAGTGGAAAGGCCGTGTCTTCACTTTCCATATTTCCAACCCAGGCTCTGTTTTTCGGGTCCTGTGGATTTGTCTCAACCATATCTAACTCATCCAAGGGCACTGCACCACCTTAGCTGCCCAGAGAAACCACAGACTCTACCTGGGTCACTGGGAAGCCTAGAGAGTCAACCCCTTAGGCTGAATGGCCTTCATTCCCAACTACACACCTGGATTATTTCCACCACTGTAGGTGTCCTGAGTTGGGACTCAAGCTCATGTAAACCTTAATTTCTCCTCCCTGGATCTGCCCCAGGGCTGCATGCCCGCATCCCACACAGGGTCAGCTTTACTTGACTCCTCTCCCAGGCAACAACTTTACCATTCTCCAACCAGATCCTCTACACCCTTGGAATTTTCCATCAGGAAGTTTCTTTCTTATTCATACCCTGCACCACCAAACCGGGTGGTTTATGCTAATAAGATGACAGGGTGGGAGCAGCCTTACCCATAGTCTTAGCTTGGGAGGGGGGTGAGCCAAGCCACAAAGAGCAACCATGTGATTACAGAGTTGGGGGCTTTGAAGCCCTAGGGGGAGGTAAAGGGCTGGAGATTGAGTTCAACCACGTGGGCATCGATTCCAGCAATGACGCCTACGTAATGAAACCCCAGCAAAACATCTGGACACTGAAGCTGGTGTGAGCTTCTCTGGCTGATGACACTCACTGATGTGCTAGGAGGGTGACCCCATGGGAAAGGACACCCCATGGGAAAGGCTTAGTGTGGGAGACCCTCCCAGACTTTGCCCTACATGTCCCTTCTTTTGGCTGGTCCTCATCTGTATTCTTCTTGCTATAATCAAATGACAATCTTAAGTAGAGGGCGCCCATGATCGGTGAGCTGTTCTAGAGGATTACGGAACTTGAGAAGTGGTGGGAACTCTGCATATTGTACTCAGTTGGTCAGAAGTGTGGGTGGCCTTGGAACCTCCAAACTTGTGGCTGGTGTCTGACATGAGGATGGTCTTGGAGAGATTGCCCTTAACCTGTGAGTCTGAACTTCATTCTGGGTAGTTAGAGTCAGAGTTGCAATGCGATCAACTTTTGCACCATCAACTGGTGGTGTCAAAAGTTCTTGACATTTGGGGCTGGATAATTCTTTGTTGCAGGGACCTATTCTGTGCATGGTGAGATGTTTAGAAGCATCCCTGGCCTTTACCTGTTAGATGACAGCAGCACACACACACACACACACACACACACAGACACACACACCAGCTATGACAGCCCAAAATGGCTCAAGACATTGCCAAATGTCCCCTGGGGTGCAAAACTTCCTCTAACTGAGAGCCACAGCTCCAAAACAATAAGACTAACTGTTGTTGAAGAAACACAACTTCTCTAGCTTGGGCAGCGTTGTCCAACAGAAATATCATCCAAGCCACAAACTCAGTTTTCTAGTAGCTGCATTTTTAAAAGTAAAAAAAAAAAGATGAAATTAGTTTTGTTAATATATTACACTTAATTCAATATATCCAAACTATTGTCATTTTAACATGCAACCAATATTTAAAAATACTAATGTTACAGTCTTCTTCTCCTCTTCCTTCTTCTTCTCGTTCTCCTCCCTCTCCTTCTTTTTTGGTACTATGTCTTGGGAATCCAGTGCATATTTTATACTTACAGTGTACCTCAATTTGGGTGAGCCACATTTTGAATGCATTGGCCTGAACTGGCTTGGACATGGCATTGTGATAAAACCATAGGAATTAGAATCACACGCAAGTAGCCTCAATGGCCTGATCACCAGCTAGTGACCCTGACACTGAGCAAGGGGCCTGTTTCTGAGCCTCTATCTCCCCAGCTATAAAGTGGGATGATGGAGCCTCCTACACGGGGTTGTTGTGAGGATTACAAAAGAGAGGTGCAATTCTGAAGCACCCTCATCCTCACAGCATGAACTCACAAGACCTCTGTGGGTGGTACTCTCCTGCTTCGGGGCGCCAGTCCCCCAGGAGCCCAATGAACCCCACCAACCCCCATGCCCTCCATCCCCAAAGGTCACAACCCCACCAAATTTCCTTTTCCAGGCATCAGGGTTTATCCATGGCATGTGTTTTATTCTTTATTTGTTAATAAAAGTGCTTTTCCTAGGGTGCAACCAAAAGGGGGAGTGGGGAATAATAGCATGTGTTTGGTGTCTCCGATATTAATAGCACCAAGTGTCACATGCTATGACAGTGATGAAAGTGGGTATGGACGCAGGGCCCCCTCTCTTCTGGGAGGCAACGCTCCCCCTTGCAAACAGAAAATAAACACAGCCCTGGTGGAGCACAAATGCCAATAACTGTGAAATTTTGATTAAATAATAGATATGTGTTCAGAAGCACTTCTTTATAGTATGTGATTAAGAAAGATAACTAGACATTCTTACAACCCTAATGATAATAATTACCTCAACACATAAAGTGCAGAATATGACACCAGAAAGGCCATTATTAACCTTTCCCAGGGTTATTTTTTGGGGTGTATTTTTGACACCATGGACACCGGCATTCAGAAACTAAATAAAACTATAGCTGTGGCAATTACCCTCAGCTATGGCCCTGATCTATCGTGGGATGAGTACAGGGGGTGAGAAGGGGAGAGAGAGAAAGACACAGTGAGCAGGGGGCATAAAAAGTCTTTTATACAAAACAGATGCTTGTTTAATATCGAACATCTGGCCAGTCTTAAAAAGATTTGTATTAACATTTCTGCAACTGTCAGTAATTCAGAAAACTGACAGAGCTTCCCTGTTTAAATTTTTGCTATAAATAACAACCTTAGACCCGGGCTTTTTTTTCCATGCTCGTATGCAATTTTTGGTCCCTGACATATGATACCCAAATGCTCAGCATTTCCTGTGCTGCCCTGAGGATGCAGAGCAGTGAAGGCTGCTCAGGAATCTCACATTCCTGCCCCTTCTCAAGAGCTGCCCCAAAGGTCCTCACCCCAGCTTCAGCAATGATTGGTCTTCCTGCTACTCAGCTTTACTCTATTCTATGCCAACTGCATCAGTTAGCTTTTGCTGCATAAGAAACCAACCCCCAAATTTAGTGTCTTAAAATAACAACCATCTCTTTTGCTTATGATTCTGCAGGTGGACAATTGGGATGGGGCTCTGCTGGATGGTTCTTCTTGGCTAGAGTGGGTTCATGCATGCATTAGTAGTCAGCTTCCTGGTTGGCTGCATAGGCTTCCCTGGGATGGCTCATCTCTGCTCCATGCACTCGCTCATCCTCTAGCTTGACTACATTTACCTGGTGGAGGCTTGGATTCAAGAGAGCAATAGCAGTGTGCAAGGTCTCCTGAGGCGTAAGCTTGGGACTGTGGACTTTCACTTCTGCTACATCCTATTGGTCAAAGCAAGTCATGAAACCCAATTTATGGAGTAGGGAAACAGACTCCATCTCCTGAGAGGTGCTGCAAAGTCTGATCACAAGGATGCAGGAAAGGGAAAAATAGTGGCCATTTTTGCAAACAAGATCCTACCCAAGGCTTAACTTTTCAGCCATTATCAGTGGCCCTCTGTGTCAGGCAAGGAAGGTATTGTCCTTACCATTTTCTGTTAAGGAACTGAAGGAGGCTAAGTGATTTTTCCAACATTGCATGACTTTGAAGAGGGCAAGAATCTCCCCCAGATGCATTGACTCAAACTCAAAGGTAATGAGATGACTGGAGAAGGTAAAGAGTAGAAAACCTTCTCCAATAGGCAATAAAGGAGACTCTGGAAAGCAGGGTTTAGCATCAGTGGCAGTTACATGCCCGTGGTCAGTGGATAAAGTAGGCAGCTTCATCTAAGGAGTGATTTTAAGTATTATCAGAAGGTGTATTTACTATTTTCTGTTTGTTTCTCCCACCATCTCATTCCATAAAAGAATAAGGGAGTTTACAAAAACTTATGCAGATGTTAAAAGATAAAAATGAATAAGAGAGGGTGCTGGGACACAGGGTAAAACAGAATAAGAAACAACAAAGCTAACACTATATTATGAAAGGCTGTCAGAGGGACATGCTGAGATGACAGATCACCTTCCCTCCCTTCTGGCCTTGCAGCTGCCCCTTCAGTGGGTAAGATGCTCAGAGGAGGCCTCATAAGACACCAGCAGCTACTCAGTAGTGGAACCCAAGCTCACTGCCCCAAGAAGCAGACTCTCATCTTCGAACTCTTGTGTAAGCCAACCAGGTTGTGATAGGCCATCTCATATGCCTCTCATCTCTCCTGGATGGTGGCTAGTGTCACCCGAAGGCCAGTCTCTGGTCAATGGAAGTTTCCAGCCTGGTCCCCATTACAGATACGGCCCTTTGTGGTCATTGTGTTCAACACCCCTTCATGAAACTAAACCCCACCCCCACCCCAAATCACTTATTGTTGTCCTGCCCAGCATTTAGAATACCCAGAGTATTAATTCCTCTGACTTGAGAGGTTGAAATCCCGGGTGAAGTGTGAATACTTTGGGAGGAGGCAGGATCCATTAGCAACTCAGCTGGACAGTTTAGCACAGTGGCTCTCAACCAAGGACCAGGCAGACCCCTGTTGCAAGCATTGGCAGATGGTCAGAAGCCATTTTTGGTGATTGCAATGAAGGGATTGGGAAAATGCCGCTGGCATTTAGCAGGTGGGGTCTGAGATACTAGACATAGTGCAGTCCCACATGACAAAGAATTGTTCCAATTAAAACATCAGGATTGCCTCTGGTTATCTGCAGTCTGCAAGGTTCTCTAAGGAAATGGGACCCAAGACCAGTGAGCTTTGATGGGAACAATAACGCCTACTATCTGCACAACTGCATGGTTTACAAAGCTTTTGCACATAGATTTTGTCATTGAATCCTTACAACAACTTCTTGAGTTACAGCCGATCTGATTTCTCTTCACTTTTCATCATCTTGCTCAGATGTGTCAGTTCAGGACCCTCAAGAAGCAGAAGCCAAGGAAGATAAAGGGGAGGGGGAGCACGAGCAGGAGAGGAGAGCTTTCAGGCCTGCATCTTCAGCCCGCAATGAAAGGAGAGACGGAAGGGAGGAGGATAGGGTAGGGAGAGCCTCAGACCACAGTGTAGCTCTGAGTAAGGCTCGCTGGGCCAGCTGGGAGCCCCAGGGCAAAGAGTGTCTGTTAGAGGAGAGTCCCAGTTTGGCAGGAGCCGTCCAGTTCTCCCATCCCACAGAGCTCAGTCCTTGGCTGGGAACAGCCAGAGTTGAGCAGGTCCTTGAGGTGAACACTGCAGAGGAGCAGATGGCGCTGGAGACATCAACTGTCCCCAGCTACCCCTCCCAAAGCTGGTTCTCTGGCACCATCATGGGCATCACATCACACAAGTAGGAAATGACCAAGTCAGGGCTTAAGTCCCAGGAGGCAAGTGGTTGGAAATGCAAATAAGAAATAAGAAAAGGGAGAATCTGAGGCATGAGAAATTGGAAAATGACTGGGGACAGCCTACGTGGGGCCTGGGGAAGTCTTGAGTAGGTAGAATGCAAAGCCAAAGGTGGCAGAGGCTCTAAAAAGAAATAACTACTAAAAACGCTGTACTTTTCTTAGATCCATCTTGAAAAATCAACCAAAGCTGGAACATCCTGCAAAGTTTTGGGGCAGAACTAATAGTTACTGGGCTCCATGTTCAAATGACAACATGATTGGAGAAGGCCCAATTAGCCAAAGTTTTTGCAAATGCAGAAGTCACAGTGCTTTATTTAAGGAGGAGACAAGGAAACAAACAAACAAAAGAACGGTTTGGGGGCTGAGACCGTCTGCCTTCCAGGGCGGCATTTGCTGGTGACTGTCACTGCAAAGAGCCTCCCGCTGGTGTCTCCCAGCTGAGTGCCATATCACATGGGCACCCTGGCGCTGTAGATGCTATTATGGGGTCTCAGTGTCGCAGGGCAGGAAGTCAGTGATGCAGAACCTTTGAGTCAGTCCCAAGCCAGGGACACAATTAGATTACAGACGCTTTAAGGGACCTTAGCCATCATCTAGTACAACCCCTTCCCACCCCCATTTTACAGATAAGGAAACTGAGGCTCAGAGAGAAGAAAGAATTCCCTTTAGAGCAGATTTTCTCAACTTGGTGAATATTAACATACAGAGCCAATAAGGTTTTGTTGGGGGGGGGTGGGCATTGTAAGATGTTCAGCAGGGTCACTGGTAGCACCCCCGCCCCCACCCCATCCCCCACGTCATGATATCCAAAATACCTCCAGACATTGCCAAATGTCTCCCCTGGAGCAAATCTCCCTAGGATTACACTGTTCTGGGTCGAACCTCCACTTTGGGGTTGGGAGGGACCTCCAATCCACATCTCCTACCTCACCAGCCAAGGCTTTTCCCAGCCCATCATCTCTAGCATTCCAACATCCCCAAGTGGGCCAGTGGGGCCAGTGTCTGCTCTTCAACCACGGGAATGGGAGAAGGAAAACGGGAAGGGTTTTGAACTTCACTGGAATGCCCTGGCCACACGGAGAGGCAGATGGAAATCCGCCATTGGACCAGTCTGACTGTGTACAGTCAGAAAGAATCACACTTTTTTCTTTAGTAAACTGATTCTTTTCATTGTGGCTCACATCCACAGTACCAAGAAAATTAGAAAACAGAGAAAATGAATCAAATGATCACATCCAGCAAGCACCTTCTGCAATTACTCTGAGCTTCCAGAAGGGAACATGGACAGGATGAGCAGAGTCAAGAAATATTTAGAAGATGACTATCAACAGGACTTTCTGGAAAATTGGACATGAGGGAGAGGGGTGTGGGAACCAAGGGGACTCCCAGAGTCTGGCTTGAGCTCCTAGCTAGATAAAGCATGTGAGGAGCAGGAGTGTAAACAAGTCTAGGAATGGGCGTGGGGCAGAATGAGCTTAGCCAGAAGAGGTGAGTTTACGGAACTTCCAGGCAAAATACTTGTCAGACAGTGTCTGCTAAGCTCAGGAAAGCAGCCTCATCTAGAGGCATGGATTTACAAACCATGGGGCACAGCACAGGAGAGCCTATCAGAACTACCCTTGTGACTTCCGCTGCTGTTAAAGAGGAAAACTTTTAATGCAGAGATGGACAGGATCTGGAGGCCCTTCAGGCTCTAGCCTTTTGAAAATTTCTAGTTCCAGGTGGAATTTGATACCCAAACGTGCAGGAAAAGAGCTGTGGACTTCTCTATAGACAAAATGAGCACAGAGGCCCAGCTGGGTCAGGCCCGTCTCCCCAGGTAGCCAGACTGTTGGAGAATGAAATCACAAGGATTTGGGTCAAGCTCATAAAATGTTCCTATTTGGGACATCATCTGAGCCTATTTTTAGAAATTCTTTTTAGGGAACAGCCTACAAAACTATGGATTCAGCAGAGCAGACTCTCCCTGGGCTTCCCGTTCATAACATTTTATATGGAGTCACTGGTAAGAAGCAGCTATTTACTCTCACAAGGGCCAATGGAATCATCTTTAATGCCATTTTCTGTGACCACTAACTACCCCATAATAATCATAACGACCTTTGACATGCCTGGAGTACTTTACAGTTTGCAGAGTGGGTTCATCTCATCGACTTACCTGATCATCACACATCATGATGAAACTGAGCCTCAGAGAGGCAAACAGCCCACTTGAGACCATGTAATGAATAAGGACCAGAGATGGGATTCAGACTCTGTTCTGCCTGTTGTGGAACCAATACTTTTTCCAAGACACCCAGACATCTCTGCAACATCTTTATTGTCTAATAACTTAGAAAACCAAGAACTTGCTCTTGGAGCAAGAGCTTGAAGAAATCAGAATGTGTTTAAAGGATAGCAGGCAATAGATACCCTGGAAACTGACTAATCCTTTATGCCTCCTGTGTAGTAAGAATTCGGCCTTGCCCAAAGAGAGGTCTGGCTTTTGCCCTCCACTTCTGGGAGGTAATCTATGCCTAACTGATAGAAATATCTTTGTTTAGAGCAGGGGCTGACCACCCCAGATTTTAGGGTGGAGCCAGCCATACCCAATAACCATAGCATAGAGGTTGGCCAGCCAGAGAGACCAACCCTGTGATTTAGGATGGTGGCTAGGTCAACTTGGAGACCTAGTTCAACTACTTAGGCCATCTATCAATCATGCCTATGCAATAACGCCTCAATAAAAACTGGACGTCAAAGCTCAGGTGAGCTCCCCTCATCATAAGTGCTCCATATATATTGCCACACATCAATTCCAGCAAGGTAGCTCATCCTACCTCCATGGGAAAGGATAACAGAAACTTTGCATTAGGAACCTAATGTGATCAGTTTCTGCCAAATGCATCTTTTCCTTTTGCTAATTTTAATCTATATTCTTTCCCTATAAGGAACTGTAGCCATGATTATAATAGCTTGCATTGAGTTCTGTGAGTGCTTCCAATTAACTATCTAACTTGAGGGTGGTTTTGGGAACAGCCCTTTGATCGTTAATTTCATGTGTTGACTTGGCTTGGTTTTGGTGTCCAGTTGTTCAGTCAAGCAAGCACTGTGAGGGTATTTTGCAGTTGGATTTGTACCTATAGTTAGTTGACTCCATCTATGATTGATTGCATCTATAAGTAACAAAGAAGATTGCCTTCAGCAGTGAGGGGAATCTCCTCAACCAATCAGTTGGGGATCTTAAAGCCATAACTGAGGATTTCAGAAGTTAGAAGAATTTCTACCTCTACTTCAGCCAGCCAGGCTCTTCTGGGGAATTCAACATCACCTTCATCAGAGTTTCTATCTTGTAGCCTGCCCTTTGGAATTCAAACTTGCCCACAATCCCCACAGTCACATGAGCCAATTCCTATAATAACATAAGTCTCTTAATATTTGTATTTATATATGTATGTATAAATATATATACATATGTATTGATATAATACATATAGTGAATATGTTAATATATTAATACATATTATTATATTTATATATAATGCACATTTATATTCATATGCATTATATAATTATATATCCTGTATGTGTACATATATGTATGTGTATATATTTATATACACACAAACACATATCCTGTTGGTTACGTTTCCATGGGGAACCCTAACTAATACACCCCTGAACTTGCAATTGGTGTCAAAAGTGAGGGCAGTCCTATGGTGGACAGCGCGCCCTCTAACTTTGTAGCTGTCTAAACATTGCAGTTTGGGTAACTCCAGGTACTTCCTTTTACCCAAGCAATGTTTCCTGCATCATGTGGGTTTATGATTGCAGGTAGCAAGCACTAACAGTAACTGAGGTTATGGTTAAGCATTTCAAAAGGAATTCACTAAAAGCAGACGTGTGCTTATAGAAGTGAAGGGAAAGCTGGACTAGATTCAAACAGCGCAGCAACCAGAGAAGCTTTGGGAAACTAGGCAGCAAGGACCAACCAAGCTTCCCTAGAGAGGCTGTTGCTGGGATGAAATGGTTCTTTATACTTACCTCTCTCTTTCCAAGAATCTCAGAAAGAATCTGATTATTTGAGGTCTGGTCATATGCCCATTCCTTGGCTAGGGGAATAAAAGTCCTTTTAATTGAGTACATTTGTGGCAGATTGAGCTATGTACCCCAGGAAAAAAAATCTTAATCTCAAGCCATTCCCATGGGTGTGAACCCACTGAAAATAGGACCTTTTGAAGATATTATTTTTAGTTAAGGTGTGGCCCAACTGAAGGAGATTGGCTCTTAATCCTATTACTGGAGGATTTATTTTTAAACAAGCCACAAGAAGCTGGAAGTCAAGGGAACCTTGAGGAGAAAAGAGAAGACATGGCCAGGTGCATTGCCATGTGACAAAAAAAAAGCGAAGGATCAAGGATACCTGGCAGCCAGCCCCAAAATGTAATAGTCTTTAGGGAGAAAACATCACCTGCTGATGCCTTGATTTTGAACTTCTCCTAATTTCAAAACTGTCAGGCAATAAATTCCTGTTGTTTTTGCCAGTCCATTGTATGGTCTTTGTTTTAGCAGCCGGGAAGCTAAGACAGCAGCCAAAGGAGACGAGAAATGCCCCATGTGGCAGCCAGCGTGCATTAGCAGAAGGAGGAACAGGAAGCATAAGAATAATTGAATATTCATTTCATTGTTTAAAAACTATGTATGAATCATATTTCTAATGAAAAGAATCCATTATTTTCCTTCCTTTGATTTCTATTCTCTTTCCAGCACTATTTTCATTTCATCACTGAGTATGTCTGTGAGCTATGAAACCTGACATTTGGCTATACACAGCTGGATGTGACTTTGGACCAGTCCCTGACCTTCTCTGGGACACAAGTTCCTCATCTATACCATAACAGCAAGGGAGTCTAGGAATTTAGTAGCAAGGGGACACTGGAAATCTTGGCAGTGCCCTCATCCCAGGTATCTTTTCTGAAATGACAACAAGCCCGGGACTGGCTAAGTTTTACAAAGGCTCAAAACTCGTCAAACTCTTCTACAATTTGGTGACCGCCAGGCTTCCTACTGCCCTGTATTAGCTCTCTTCTTCTCTTCTTTCTTCACTTGACACATTCCAACTCATCTTTCAGGCTCCAGCTCTGATGCCACCCTCCCCTGACCACCTGCCCCAGTTGGAATGAAATCCCCCCCGTCTGGGCTCACTCTGACTTTTGTGCCTCCATTACTGTCCTCCCTAGGCTGTTTCAGGTTTTCATGCCTCTTACCATACTGTGACATCTCACAGGCAGGTGGTATCTTATTGGGCTTGTATTCTTGGTGTCTAGTGTGATGCCCAACTGGTTTGTCAGGTAATGAGGGAGTGATTGATTGAATGTCTGGCTGGCTGGATCTAAAAGTCAATGTGGCTAACTGACAACAGACAAAGCTTTACATCCTAGGCACCCCACTCTTGAACAAGGCATTCCCAAAGGGATTCTTTCATTTTTCTTGCCAACCCATAGATCCAGTGACACTGCCTTTGTTTATTTTTACTGAACTCCTGTTCCACTGGACCTATGCTTCCCAGAACTGCTGCTTCATTAGAATTCATACTCAGCAAGTATTTAATGAGCAACTACTCTGTGTCTGGCATTTGCTAAAAACAGGCAGTCCAATAGTCCTGCTCTGTTTACACTCACAAAAAAGGAGGCTGGGCCATCCTTCGTGAGGGAGGGGGTGGTAGGGAACACGGTATGAGGACAGTGGAGGCACTTTGGAAGAACCACTATGGGAAACAGGAGAGGGTTCTGGCTAAGAAACTCAGGGGGTTTCTCAGCAGCATGGGGGATCCATAATCAGTGGAAGACCACGAATCTTCAGGGCAGCCACTGATAAGGAGTAGTGTGCTCCTGAGAAGATTAACCCAGAGCAGGAAGCCACCAAATCGACCTTGTTCTTATAGTTGACGTGCACAGCAGACAAACCCAGCAGGAAACCACTGACCATCACGAGCCTCCTGGTTTGAACTGGGTAGCAGTTTGCAAGCTTCAAGTATTGTCAAACAAGCAGTACTTGCTACGCGGGACATAACTTTTGAAGGATTTTTGTATAACAGAGAGGGTTCGGAGGGCAGAGGAGAAAGCTAACAAATAACCCAGATTTCACTGATGAAGGATCTCTTTGCTGTAAGAAGAACCTGCTACAAGCCTTTTTGGAGCAGGACTCTATGTGCATTTGCTTTGTATATATTCAATAAAGAATTTCATCATTCTTGTCTCCATAAAAATAGATGTCAAATATATCCAGATATACACTTGTCTGGGTTTTATGTGTATTTGTAAGAATAGGAGACGAGGATTATTGTCTTCTTAATCTTGACCAAAAATGTAAAAAACTGTAGCTATGCAAACTAGTATCACTTACTTTATACCTTTACCATACTCCTTAAAATTTTAAGACAATGGGTTTTTTCCAGGTGAATTTTGGCTTTGTCACCAAATCACAAAGTTTTTCCAGACCTCAGTTTCCCTGACCATAAAACAAGGGGTTCAAGTCACATCTAAGTCCCTATGAGCTGTAATGCTCCATGAGTTTTTTTACATCACTGAGAAAGGAAAGTCCTTCCTTGATGGCTGTGCTTCATCACTTCTCCCAGGGGTATAATGTACACAAATCAAATCAAAATATAAATCATCCCACCCTGTTATGGGTCTCATACACAGTTTCTTTTAATAAAATATGCAAATATTTTGCAGTAAATTGATTTCCCAGTTTCATTCTCTTATCTCCATATTTATTATTCATGATTCTTCCACTCTCACTTGAAGCAAGGGGTGGAGGTGGGGGGGGGACGGGCAGGGAGTCTAGAATGTAGTTTGCTTGCTTTCTTAGAGTTATTATTAGCATAGTGTTACACTCTAGGAATAAAAGATACGTGTAAATATTACTTCCAGTCTCACTCATGGTAAGAGCAAAATGCAAGAGGATTCTCATTGTTGTAAGCCCACGTACCTGATCTTCCTGGCAAACTTTAATGAAAATGTGAATTTGCTGAGGGAAATGACGACCTTGATCATTCAAGCAATGACTGCAAGGATAGTGTCGTTTCACTTGTTAGAAATGGGTACAGTGTGTCTTGGTCAACAACTTGGTGAAAGAGAAGCTTTAGGAAACTATTTTTTGACTACAAGGCTTTTAAAAAAAAGCATGTTTGGTAGATATTCATTTTGTAGCAGATATAAATCCTGGATCCAAATGGTTCAGTACAAGAACAATGTTCCATTCAAATAGGAAGTGCACTAGGAACTTCCACCATTATTCACACCACGTGAAGAACATAATGCATGATGTCTCTTAATGAAAGTAATTATCTTCTCCCTACTTCTGAAACCCTGCAACTCCTGGGAGCCTTTCCCTCTCCTCCCCCAGAGGCTTTTCTCTTTTCTCACTTCTGTCTCTGCTGTCTTGCCCTGGACCACCACTCCACCACCGTTCCTGGTCTTTAAAAGCTCTCAGTCACCCATAGCCCCCAGGGTTGAGTTATTCACTGTGTTAGTTGGCTACCTGCCAGAATTCAATATACCAGAATTAGGACAGCTTTTAAAAAGGGGAATTTAATAAGTTACAAGTTTACAGTTTTAAAGAAGTGAAAATGTCCAAATTAGGCATCATCAAGAGGTTACCTTTACTCAGGGAAGGCCAGTGGGTCAGGAACACCTCTGTCAGCTGGGAAGTTATATGGCTGGCATCTGCTGGTACCTTATTCTTAGGCTCTGTTGCCTTCAGCCTCTGTTTTGTGGGGGTTCCTCACTTTACTTCTCCAGGGCTGGCTTTCATCTCTTGCCTTCTCTTGGCTCTCTCCAGGTTCTGGCTTGCTTAACATCTCATGGCGACATCTGCCGGGCTCCAAGCATCTCCAAACGTCTGTGTCTCTGTTCTCCAAGTGTCCAAATCTGTTTAAGCTCTGCTCTGAAGTTCCTGTCGGCTCCGAGGCTTCTGTTTGCTCTGAGCTCTCTCCAAAATTTATCCTCTTTTAAAGGACTTCTGTAAACTAATCAATACACACCAGGAATGGGCGCACCACATCTCCGTGGAGATAATTTAATCAAGTTTCCAACCTCCAGTACTGAATGGGGATTAAAAGGAAAGGTTGCTCCCACGAGATTGGATCAGAATTAAAACATGGCTTTTCTGGGGTAAATAACACTTTCAAATTGGTAGCCACAGAGGACTGCTTTTCTTGAAGCCTTGGGCCCTAGTGGTTTCAGTCTTATCTGATTCCCACCTCCCCTCCTCTCCCATTATCTGTCAAAGATCCAAAGAACTAGCTTGGAAACTACAGAATCCTCTTCAAGACATGGAGAGAGTAGAATAGGTGGGCAATGCCAGACCCTTCTTTGGCAGGCAAAGGAGAAAGCTTGGTCCGCTCATAAGTTGATCTTTCTTTTAGCACATCACACTTATTTTTCTACCTTCTCTCCCCTTCTGTCAAACTCTACTTACACTCTACTTATACACCCCATTCTTTGGGAAGTCTTCTCCATTACTCACAGTCAAAATAATAATAAAATAACTCTTTGATATCTGCCATCAAAATAGTACAATTCCATTGAAGCCCTTCCTGTAAGATATGTCATTAGTTAGAGGTGGGCAGGCCCTTCCCTACAGGTCATAATCTCCTTAGGGGAGGGGTCTTATCTCTGGCCTAACTGGGGCAAGAACCAACATCACCAAGCACAGATGCTGAGTGTGATCTCTCCTACATCTGGAACCTCCTTTAGTCCTCTTGACCACCTGTCCATGTGCATACTTAAAACTCTCACTTTACACAGAAGGAAACAGGCTCAGGATAAGAGCTAAGATCACGCACGTAATAGAATAGGCAGATTTATGAGTTTACCTTGAAAATCCCCCAAATTAAGCCTGAGACCCTTGCACACCCAACATGATTTTTCCTTCTTTTGAGAACAAAATAAAGGAACAGACTGTCACCACTGCCTTCCGGTAAGGTATACCAAGGTTCCAAAAGCCCTTCTCAATGATAGGCTACATATATAGAGACCAAGTGTGTGTGTGGCGGGGGGGAGGGGGTGGAAGAGTGACATCCGTAATTCAATTCTCTGATTATAACCTGCTTAGAAATTCAGCTCACTTTACTCCTTTTATTTTTAAATCCTTCACTCCATAGGAATGTTGGGGAGAGTTCTATAGTATTGAATTCCAAATAACATCTATCAATCAGCAGGGGATACAAGCAGGAAATGTACACCAAGCTGAAGGATAATTTGAAGAGAGTTTCTTTACAAAGGGACCATTTACACATGAGTGAGTGTAGAGGACCCTTGGGAGGAAGGAATGTGGGGAAGAAGAGGGTACCACCTTGGAAGGGCCTGCTAGTAGAGAAGATCACTTTGAAATGAACAGTGACTCTCAGTTAAGGGCCTCACTAAGCCCTTGAGGTGACCCTGGAAAAGCTGAGTCTGACCTCACCCTGCTCCTGCCCAAACCCGCCATTGCTTAAACCTACCAGGAACCAAAGGGCAAGGGTGCCCGTGGACATCATCCATGCAAGTCAGCTTCCTGAGGCAGAAAGGAGGGAAGAGCGAGAGCTCCTCAAGTAGAATAAAGTCACACGAGCCCAGTGTCTGCCCTGGGATTAGCCGCCCTTTCAACTTGCAGAACAGACACCCACAAGCCCCTACAAGGGCTCAGCTGCAGGTTCCCAATGAAAACCCCTGACATCTGCTCCCCAGTCACCAAATAGGCAATAAAAATTGGGGGGCTCAGGACCATTTGGACATTTGATGCATTCCACTTTCAGCCAGAGACATAGGAAATCAGTGCGTAATGGCTATGGATGGTGCTGAGCTTTGCCTCTGCCAGGGAGCAAAGGAAGGAGAAACCTGTGGACCCCTCTCTGTCTCTTAGTGTCCAGTCATTTCTACTTCATTTAAATCAAAACATCTAAAGAGCAGTGCATCACTAGAATCACTAGAAGAGGGAGGTGACCTTCATATGCATAGGCCCTACAGCTCAGCAGTCAAACTAATGCCCCCAAATTTAAAAAAAATTGCCTCTACTCCTCCATGGTGTCCAGTCTAATGATGACTTCTAAAGGCCTAGGTCTTCCCTGGTTACTATGACTCTTGTATACAAATGTATTGCTAAACTTGAGCTGACCTCTTAGTAGGTAGGAAGTAACGTTTAAAGCTGTTCATTCTCACCCATTCTCACTCTCCACCCATTGCCACTTTTTTTGTAGATAGGGAAACAATCTACAAAATGGCTAAAGGCATTCCAGGTCCAGGTGACAGAAGGAGTTGGTTGTCCCTGCTGGGGCCGGGGCCCAAAGTCCTCCAGTGTCGCCTGGGCAGTTCTTCTCCTGGACTCCCTGGGATCACTGAGGCAGCTACAAGCCTCCAGCAGCTCAAATGAAGCCAAACGGCCTAGAATGGTCTCCTTTATGTGAGGAAATTGGGGTTGTTTGTTGGCTGGGGAGCCTCAGTTCTTCTCAACGAGGTCTTTCATCCTCCAGTGGGCTAGACTGGACTTCTCTGCATGTTGGCAGAAATGCTCCCAAAGAACACACTCAAATGCATAAACTCTGATTGCCTCTATTTACATCATATTTGTTGATGTTCCATTGACCAAAGCAAATCATACATTCCAGACTGGAGTCGATGTGAGAGGGCTACAGAGAGGCAGGGATCCTAGGAGACATAACTCATCCCAGGTTATTACTGCAGCAATCTGTCACAATCCCTCTGCTGCTACAGCAACAATAAAAGATTGTTTAAACAGTGTCAACTTTTCTGACTGTCAGAAAAAAACACTTTCAGTCTGTATTCTAATCAGGAAGTTGCTCTTTCTGATAAACAGAGTTTCCCCCCAAGCAGATTCTGGCACAGGTAGTTTGCTTGGGAAGCAATACTAGGAAGCCCAAATGAGAGTGGGAAAAAGAGACTGAAGAAGGAAACGCAATTAAGAATGCTTTAATGAGTAAGTTACCACTGTGGACAGCTGAAGCTTAATCATGCTGGTGACTGTCTAGAAATAATGTGGGAAGACCTCAGAAACTTCCATCAGTGAATAGGGAAGCTGAAGCTTTTGTCTGATACTGATTAAGCTGGTGAAATAACTTCTGAGGTGATGGGTTAGACCCTAAGTCAGAGGTAAAGAGACACTCAGACACTCGGGGGTTGGGGTGCAAGGATAGAAAGGCCCATCCCAGCTGCAGGTGACCCAGTAAACTGATGGGATATACTCTGGACATCGAAGGCATCAATCCAGAGAGAAAAGGAAGTCCCTCCCTTCACCAAATACTAGTACAATGCAGCCAACAGGCACAGACAGATCCCAGAGCCCAAGAGCAGAGGGAGAGAGGACCATGCCACAGAACAGCCACATATGGGTCAAGGAATAACCATCACTGGGCATTCTCTTGAGCAGAGTGGAGAGGGGCAACCACCCCAGGACCACCAGTGAGAAAGACTTAGTACTGAAAGCAATACTGAGTACTCATATCATGCCTAGAGACTCAGATATGCTTTGAAAATAGAAATAAGGGTCTATTTACAGAAAGCAACCTCCTTCTTGGTATTCTCATTACAGAACAAAACCTTCGGCAGATCCAACAAAGTCTCACCTAAGAATAGAACGAAAGTTAATAGTAGAATTCTAGGTAGTAGCAGTAGTTGGCCATGGATAATTATGTTTAAGTTGACTGTAGAATCAACTATATATACTATATTTCCTTGATTCTAAAAAGCAAAATCTCCACATTTAAGATTTATGAAGCCAGGATGCATCTTTCAATTATAAATGGCAGAATTTTTTCTTCCTCAGTGGTATACAAAATACTGGCGCACCTTATATGTGACAGTGTCTTAGACAAGTGGAACTGTGGAAGTTCTCATTTTAGAGCTTGGTTTTAACCAGATTTGAAAAACTCTTACATTGACTACTTAAAGTCCCAAGTTAAAGAACTCCTCCAAACCACAGTTAAAGACAGATTCCTAAACAAAGCAGTTCCCTCTGCCTTTTCCAGTCACGATTCTGGGACTCCCAAAGAGATGGACAGAGAGATCTGCAATCCTACTTACAGAACACTGTTTTTAAAATACTTACCTCTGGTTTACGCATGTTATTTTTTATTATTCAAGACATCAACCTTTCAAGGAAGCTTCATGGCTATCATAAAGAACAAGCACTGAAAAATCTAGAGAAGCTGCAGAAACAATGACAGAGCACCGAGCAGGAGAACTAGATTAAGGCTGGGTTTGGCTATGCCCAACAGAAAGCCCAGAATAATCAAGCTTAAACAAGTTAGAGGTTCATCTCTCTCCTGTGAAAGAAGACTGGAGGGAGGCAATTCTGGGCCAGTACCATAGTTTCACAATCACTAGGCATCCAAGCTCCTTCTATATTTCTTACTCAACATCCTAACACATTGTTTCCATTCTCAAGGTTACCTCAGGGTCTAATACAGCTGCTAGAGATTCAACCATCACATTTATAACACAGGCTGGAAAGAAGAAGGAGGGTAAAAGGACAAACAGGACATTCCCCTTACCCCGCCCTGCCCCGCCCCAGCCTCTGCCACCCCCTTTTAAGCGGACCTCCCATAAGCTCCTGCCAGCAACTTTTGCCTGCATCTCATTGGCCAGAACCAGTCAGGTGACCACTTCTAGCTGCAAGGGAGGCTGGGAAGTATAGCGTCATAGCTGTACACCAGGCTGCCCCATTGATAATAGAGGCTGCATTAGCAGGGAAGAGGGGGAGGAGTGGGTGCTGAGTAGGCAGCAACCTCTCAGCCACAGGGAGATTTCCACAGGCTAAGGGAGAAAGTATGGTTGGCAGTTACATCAGCACCAAGGTCTGCAAGTGCTGCAGGAGGAAACTTAGCCCAGGCCTCTTTCTTGGGAGGCTCACGAGCAGTTGTGCCCGAGGCCTGGCTTCTAGTACCGACTCTGACCTGAACTGGCCTCAAATCTGGTTCCCTCAGAGGCACAGGGAGTAGCCCCGCCCACCTCCTGGCCATGGGGCCGATCAAGGCAGCCCACTGCCGTCAGCTGTCACCGTGATGGGAGAGTGTCCCAAGACAGCCAGGGGTAAGCCTGTCAGACACCCGCTCTGTTTTCTCTTCCGGGAGTAAATTCGGCCCCTGTCTCTGTGGCAGGGGCCTCTGGTTCCATTAGCACCCTGCGGCCGCAGAGGGCGAGCAAACCTCTCATTAATGTACTTTGTAGGTGGGAGTTTCCAGAGTGACCTTTTTCATGGTCACTGGTGGTCCCTGCGTCCTACCAGCTTTGCGGGAATCCAAGCCACAGCGAAATGTTCTTAAAAGAAGTAAATTACCCAGAAAACGTCTCCCAAAGAAAAGTCAGCTTTAAAAAAGTTTGTACATGTTGCAAAGCATTATCTTTAAGTCCTCCAGCTAGGCTAAAAGCCTATCCCACTCCTCCCTGGGATTTCTAGTGAATTAATAATGCCACTGATGAATATTCAAAAGTAGGCAGCTATTGTGCCTTCAAGCACATAATTAATTATTCATTGCACATTTTTATTCACTGAATTAAAAAACACAGGGTGCTCTGGGAAATGAAGTGTACTTCACTGCAGGGGCATGAAATTCCACACTGCCCCTTTAAGGACTATTATTCTCTATTTGTGGTTACCAAGCAACATAAATGCTGGGCAATTAGATCATGGGTTGTCCCTGAAGACTGATGGGATAATAAGCAGTAGTTAAGTATTAAGTTGACCCAGTGAAGGTCCCATATGAATAAACCTGGGTAGGACCACAGCTGGTGTCTTTTAAATGAAACTTTTACATTAATACCGTACAAAAGGTGATTTTGTTCCCAGAGCACGCGACAGCAAAACTCATGCACAGATTTAACGTGTTGTCCCTCCAAGGCGTCTGCACTTGCAAAGTTGTGCAGAGAGTGCTGTTGACCCCCAGGAGGGCAGCAGCTCACCTCCAGGGGACAGGTGGACTGAGACATCAAAGTTCAGCCTTGGTTCCCCTGAGGAAAGAAGGAAAATGCACTGGGGACAAGGCGACGGGGTAGGTGGGGGGCAGTGCTTCCAGGTAAGAGCGCAGGTGGAGTTGTCAGAAAGTGAGTTTTTCTACTGAAGTTGGAGCAGGGACCAACCCTAGCAGGAAGGCCAAGGAGAACACAGGCTGCTCCCTGGCTCACGGTCACTCACTAACTCCAGTGTTCCAGCCCCAGATGGGTCTTCCTGCCCTTGACCCCAAGGCAGGATCCGGATTAGTCCAAGGCCAAAGCCAGTTCCACAAGGCTGCCTCTCTCCTAGACTCCAGACTCCTCAGGCACCAAACTCAGGTCCCGGACGTGTCTGTGTCCTTGGAGTCTGACACTAGTAGGCTCTCAACAAATGGTTATTAAATAAAAATTGAGAGTTTGGCACACATTATTAGCTATACCATTTGGTTGTAAAGCAATGCTTGGACAAATTATTGTAATTAGCCATTTTCTTAAAAGACACCATTGTTTGCAAATCTAGTGGCACTATTCTTAAGTGACCTAAGTGCTGCCGGCAGGGCTGCCATGCACAGGTGTATGGGATGTGCACTGCACAGAGGTGCCTGCCTGGCCAGAGGTGGGGAGGAGCCTGTAATGCAGCCTGCAGTCAACTCACCAAGTCAGACACAAAGTCAGACAGAGGCATGGGTTGGGCCGATATCAACTCTGGCTGTTGTTAGAATGTGGGTGCTGAGAGAGGAGAACTGATCTGAGGGAGGAGAACCAGAGTTCCTGTGAGGAAAGGCACACTCACTGATCTGGGCAGAAGCCAGGGCCCAGGTCATATACGTAGCACAAGAGGGAAAAATCCTCGGACACAGCCTGCTTTCTGTCCTCTAATAATCCCCACTGTGTGGGTGCACACACAGTGTCCACAGTGTCCAGAGACAATACTTAAGTCCTATTCTCACTATTGATTTTGGGATGTGGGAAGAAAGTAAGGGGTCTTAGACAGGGAACTAGCAAGATAGAAACTGAAAGTATGGGATGCTAGCAGGGAGAATTAACATGATAAAAATGGGGTCATTTTTATTTTGTGGGAGATTCTAAGCAACCCTCTGGGGTGTGTTTTTGTCCCCATTGGCAGATGGGGAAACCAAGTCTTAGAATATTTAAACCACTTGCCCATGGTCACTTAGTTAGAGAGGAAGCAGGATTCCAACCCAGACAAACTGGTTTCCAGAGCTCCTGCTCTTAACTGGGGCTGCTATTCAAAATATTTCACAACCAGTAGGCTACCAGGTGTCAACCAATCAGAGCAGATGCCAGCCTTGAGGCTGGAACAGGGTCCTAAAGGCCTCTGTTGGCCAAAATTAATCCCTCGGCTGCTGAATTATAGAGAGTTCAGGGCAGTAGAGGAGGGCTATGCAGGGGTCAGGCAGCAGTCATTTACCAATGGAAGCATTTCAGCATTTTCACGACTGTTGCAGCCATACAGGAGCCTCCTTGCCAAATATCATCAGACTCTTCACCATTACATTTGGCAGTCTCTTAAGTTCTCATATGTCTGAAAACAAGCTTAAGGGAATTAAACAAAACAAGAAACCCAAGTAGATCCGAATCTGGAGTCCACAAGTACAGATGAGGCAGCAGAAGACAACAGAGCTGGTGAACTTCTGTTGGGCGGCTTTATAAGAACTGGGCTGGAAAGTTCCTGCAGGCAGAGAATTTAAACTCACCACTGGGCAATTGGAGAACAGAAGACAAAGCCAGTCATAGAGACTCCCGAGGCCTGGGCCTGGCAAAGCTTCTCAACAAGCACCCCTGGAGATGTCTCCCATTTCCTCACTCATAAAATGAAGACTTTGGATGAGAAAATTCCCTAGGGGCATTTCAGCAATAATATTCTATGATTTTATGTTTCTAACAAACTCAAATGCTATCGAAGAAAAAGGAAAAATAAAAACATCTGCACTTTTTGCCACTGAAGTTTTGTGTTTTTTTTTTTTTTAAGCTCAACATGTCTGTCATCCCCAATGGTGACAGGAGATGATGGTTTTATTATAGTAATAGATCATTAATTTTATAGACAAAAATGTGAAAACACAGCTTATCTCTGTCTGCAGACACTTTGCCATAGCAGAGCGTGAAACAGTTCTCAGTTGAAGATAAAGAACTGCCTTCTCGAGTTTTGTGATATGAAGCAGAAAGACGACTCCCCCCAAAGCTAAGTGGGCCCCATGGTGCCAATGCCGCAGCAGTCCCTAGGTAGACAATGAAGTTGTGTTCAGGCAGGAACCAGGGGCTGAAGAAGCTGTGGGAAAGCCCAGAGAACATTTCACTCTGCTGTATCCTCCCTTATCCTGTTCAGACTCTCTGCTACTGTTAGGGAAATGATTACCATCATGGCTTTCTTTCTTTCCATGTGCTTTTTTGAGAGCAATGACATCATCTTAGTTGGTTTTGTTCTCTGAGCTCCTAGCACAGTGCCTGTGACAGAGTGAATACTTGATAAAGGTATGATAAATGGATGGATGGATGGATAGATTTGTGTCACAGGAATACTCAGCACCTCCTCTCTCTATTCTGAAGAGGGCAGCATCTGCAAATTTAGGAACTTAGTAAAAGTTTTTCCTTAAGTTCTTCTTACAAACGTCCTCCAGGCTTCTCATGACTATTCCTCTAACTCCAAGCCCTTAAAAAGCAATGCTGGGATGGCAACAGTGGCTCAGTGGCAGAGTTCTTGCCTGCCATGCTGGAGACTGGGGTTCAAGTCTCAGTGCCTGCCCATGTGAAAAAAAAACAATGTTGGCAGGACTTCCAGTATAGCGGAGTAAGTAGCTTGCAATCCTCTACCCAAAAACCATTGAGAAAATTGAGGAAAAGTGCCAAAAATAACAACCATTTCAGTGATCTCTAAATTGACTCAAGTTACACACCAAATTGAGACATGGTTATTGAAAAACTGCTGAACTTCATATACAAGCAGTAGCAGTATTCTTGCCTGGAACTGCTCCCACTCCAACCCTAGACTGATCAGCATGGTAGTCCTCCCAAGGTAGAGAAAGACTTGAAAAACAACAGTTTTAATACCAGAAGGGTTGACTTCATTTGGACTGGAGCACAAATAAGCACTTACTTGTGGCACTGTAAGTAACAGTAGCAATCTCACTGGCAAATGAACAGTGGCAAATGGACAGCAATTCTCTACCCTGAAGCTGTGATTCTGGTTGGGGCAGGCTCAGACCAGTATACAAGCCAGAAATTTAACAGAGATATCTTGGAATTGAGGCAGCAAGAGGGAGCCTTGATAAATTCTCAACACAGCCACCCAAGAGGTATTAGAAATGGTCCAAGCTATCCACAATCCCATGCTGTGAGCCTGTCCATATATGCTGTGGAGATATGGAAGTAAAACCTGAAGCAAACCTAAATACCACCTGAACATTGAATATGCTCTGCTACCCACAAACATCAGTCTATTAGCAGAAGGTGGTAGGAGCCTTACTTGCGGAATGCATTTGAGCACAACTTCTGATCAATCATTGGTTGACCACTAGGCTATACAGACAAGCTCTAGTAAGCAGAAGAAAGAAAGAAAGAAAGAGAGAGAGAGGGAGAAGGAGGGAGGGCGGGAGGAAGAAAGGGAGGAAAGAAGGAAAAGATTTTAAAAACTGAGCAAAATCAGCTACAGCTGCACACTGTGGGGGAATAGATACACAGATTTAGTTCAGGTGAGTAATTAGACAACAATAAAGTAGCACAATAACCCTCAGGGGGTAAGGGAGAATCCAGAGTCACTACAATATATAATCTATTCATAAAAATTATGAGATCTGTAAAAAACCAGGAAAGTGTGATCCATATTTGAGGGTGGGTGTGGGGAGCAGAAGTAGTCACTAGAAACTGTGTCTAAGGGGGCCCAGATGTTGGAATTAATAAACAAAGACTTCAGAGCTGCTAATATAAATATGTTCAAAAAACTAAAGGAAACCATGTTTAAAAATTTAAAGGAAAGTATAAGGGCAATGAGTCAAGAAATAAATAATATTAATAAAGACATAGAAATATAGAAATCATAAAATAAAAAAAGAACTAAGTGGAAACTCTGCTGTTGAAAGGTACCAAACTTTTAAATTCATAAAAGGTGCTCAAATCTAGAATTGAAATGGGCAGAAGGAAAAAATTTTTTAGCTTGTAGATAACAGAAATTATTCAATATGAAGAAAAGAAAAAGAAAGAATGAAGAATACTGAACAGAGCCTCAGTGATATATGAGACAACATCAAGCCTACCGATGTATGTGTAATGGGAATGCCCTAACACATTATAGTCAATTGTTGAAAGATAAAGAGAAAATCTTGAATTAATCAGGAGAAAACAACTCATCACATACAAAGAAGCACCAATATGATTAATGACTGGCTTCTAATCAGAAACTATAGAGGCCAGAAGGCAGTGAGATGGCATATTCAAAATGCTAGAAGGAAAAAACTGGCAATTGAGAATTCTATATCCACCAAAACTAACTTTTAAGAATAAAAGTGAAACCAAGACATTCTCAAACAAACAATGATTAAGATAGTTTATTGTCACCATAACTGACTTGCCAGAAATACTAAAGGATGTCCTTTAGGTTGAAAGAAAATAACATCAGAGAGTAACTTGAATCTATGCAAAGAAACGAAGAGCACAGAAAAGGTAAATATGTGGGTAAATATAAAAGATTACATTTTTTCTTGTCTCTCCTAACCTCTTTAAGAGGCATAAGAGTGTAGAAAACAATAATTATAACAATGTATCATGGGGCTTATAACATTCATAACATACACCACCCACATATGTAATATCTATAAGTAATATACATGACAGTAAACGGAGGGGGAAGAAATAGAGATATATTGGGGCAAAGTTTCTATATCTTGAACTAAGTTACTATTACTCTGAAGTAGATTGTAATAAATTAAGATGCATAATAAAATTCCCAGAGCAACCACAAAACAAAAAATAACTGACTTCCAGGAAGATGGCTGAATAGAGTAGCTCAGAATTAGCCCTGCTCCATGGAAAAGTTAGAGAAGGGAAGGAGGGTGACTGAGGCAGAATTCTGGACTGCAGCTGACCTGGGAGAGCCTTCTGCACCCCATGGGGTAGCCCTGGTTGCAGAGGTTGAGGAACTGAGAGGCACAAAGCTGGAGCTTGGTTCAGGGGAGCAGAGCCCATGGGAGTGCATGGACAGGGGAATAGGAAGTAAGCCAAGCTGTGTTCCTTGGGTGTGCTATCCTCACTAACATAGCCCCATGACCAGCGACTCACCCTACACTCCTTGCACCTGAACCCCAACACCTGCTCCCATTCCCTGTGCTCCAGGTACCTCCCTACCCCACCAGCCCCCAGTGCATGTACCTGTCCCACATACTCAGACCAAGTACAGCCCAACCCAGCTCTTCTGCACCCCTCCCCAGCATTACCTCTCCCTCCCTGTTCCCAGAAGGCTGTTGCCAGCACATAAACTCTGTGGGCACTAAGCCCTAGCTCCCCTACCCATACCTAGGCCCTACCTCCCTGCTCATAGTGTCCAACAGCCTCACCCAGTGCCCCCGCCCCCGAGCTCTGTGCATCAGTTTATGGCACTCCCAGGCCCACGCATGTGCATGGGCCCCCAATCATCTCATTCAGCTCTGGGAACTACACTTTACAGCAGTTCTAGAACCGCTCAAGCACATGGCCCTCAGCCATACTTCCCAGCTCTGCAAAAGTGCTGAACTGCACAGCCAGGTCACATCTGCCCCCAAACCATGAAGGCATAATGCCGATCTGCTGCCACAGCTCTATGCATGCCCACAAAGGGCCCCCTGCCTTAGATCAGCACACACCAAGTTTGCACACCCATACAGCTACATCCTCCCTAGCCACTGGGCACCCATGTTCACAAGCATCAGCCTAATATCCCCAACCTGTGCCTATTCCTGCCCTGAAACAAATCACCACACTGAGTGCCGTAACCCATACTCTACTCCCTGCTGTACAACCATCCTGCAAACACAAGACCTTAGACTACGAAAATAAATCAATTCCCAAAGTAAATCAATCAAGATATTTACATACCATGAAGACAGCAGAAGATCACTAAGCATATCACAATGCAGGCAGATATAGCCCTGCCTAACGGCCAAATTAAAACACCAGAGGAGACACAGACATTGGAACAACTAATCAAAGATGTTCAAACAACTCTACTTAATAAAATCAGTGGGATAGCAAATGACAAAGAAGATCAAGAAGACAGTGGAAGAGCATAAAGAGGAATTTGAAAGAATAAAGAGAAAAATAGCAGGTATCACAGAGATTAAAGACTCTGTTGACCAAATAAATGGCATACTAGAGGCACATAACACCAGATTTGAAGAGACAGAAGAAAAAATAAGTGATATAGAGGACAGGATAACTGACTTTGAAGTCTGAAAACAGCAAATGGCAAAAAAGATGGAAAAATGGAATTGGATGTCAGGGAAATGATAGACAAAACAAAGTGCATAAATGTAAGAATCATTGGTGTCCCAGAAGGAGAAAAGAGGAGTAAAAGGCTAGGAAGAGTAGTTGAGGATATAATGAGGATATAATGGGAGGATATAATTCCCAACCCTCATAAAGGACATAAATATACAAGTCAAAGAAGCCCAAAGAACACCAAACAGAATAAATCCAAACAGGCCTTCCCCAAGGCACATACTAATCAGCCTGCCAAATGTTGAAGAGAAGCAGAAAATCCTGAAAGTGTCAAGAGAAAACAATCTACTACACACAAGGAAAGCCAAATAAGACTGAGTTCAGACTACTCAACCAGCACCCTGGAGGTGAGAAGGCAATGGTATGATATACTCAAGATCCTCAAAGAGAAAGGCTTCCAGCCAAGAATTCTGTACCCAGCCAAATTGCATTTCAAAACTGAAGGAGAGATTAAAGTTTTCACATACAAAGAAGTCCTGAAAGAATTTGTCAACAAGAGACTGGCCTTACAAGAAATACTGAAAGGAGTTCTGCTGGCTGAAAGAAAAGATAGGAGAGAGAGGTCTGGAGGAAGGCACAGAATTGAAGAGTACCACTAAGGGTAATTTAAAGAATACAAAGAGAAAGAGGGAAAAGAATATATAGATCTGATAAATAAAATTAAAAAGATAAGATGGTGAATTCAAGAAACACCTTTTCAGCAACAACTTTGAATGCTAATGGACTAAATTTACCAAATAAAAGATACAGATTGGCAGAATAGATTAAGAAACATAATACAGCTATATGTTGCTTACAAAAGACTCATCTTAGACTCAAGGATACAAATAGATTGAAAGTGAAAGGATGGAAAAAGATTTTCCATGCAAGTTGTAACCAAAAGAAAGCAGAAGTGGCTATAGTAATATCGGGCAAAATAGACTTTAAATGTAAAATACATCATAAGAGAAAAAGAAGGATACTATATACTAATTAAAGGGTCAATTCACAAAGAAGATATAATAATCATAAATGTTTATGCTTCCAATCAAGGAGCTCCAAAGTGTGTGAGACAGACATTGGCAAAACTGAAGGGAGCAATAGGTGTTTCAACAATAATAGTAGGAGACTTCAATACACCACTCTCCTCTATAGACAGAACAACCAAACAGAAGATCAACAAGGAAATAGAGAAGTTAAATAACTTGATAAATGAATTAGACCTAACAGACCTATTTATAGGTCATTGTACCCCAAAGCACAAGGATATACATTCTTCTCTAGTACTCTTGGAACATTCTCCAGAATAGATCATATCCTGGGGCACAAAACAGGTCTTTATAAATTTTTAAATATTGAAATTCTTCAAAGCACTTTCTCTGATCATAATGGGAAGAAGCTTTATTTCAATAACCACCAAAGAACAAGAAATATATGGAGATTAAATAACACAGTCTTAAACGACCAGTGGATCAAAGAAGAAATTGCTAGAGAAATCAGTAGCTATCTGGAGATGAATGAAAATACAACTTATCAGAACTTAGAGGATGTGGCAGAGACTATGTTGAGAGGGAAATTTAATTGCCCTAAATGCCTATATTAAAAAACAAGAAAGAGAAAAAATTGAGGACTTAACAGCACATCTGGAGGAACTTGAGAAAGAACAGCAAACTAATCCTAAAGCAAATCAAAGAAGAGAAATAACAAATATTAAAGCAGAGATACATGAATGGAGAACAAAAGAACAATAGAAAGAATCAATAAAACCAAAAGTTGGTTCTTTGAGAAAATCAATAAAATTGGTGGGCCACTAGCAAGACTGACAAAGAAAAAAAAAAGAGAGAAGATGCAAATAAATAAAATCAGATATGAGAAGCAGTGTGTTACCACAGACCCGGAAGAAATAAAAGAAATCATACAAAGACACTATGAACAACTATACACCAACAAACTAGATGGCTTAGATGAAATGGAAAAATTCTTGGAGGCATGCAAACAAGCTACACTGACTCAGGAAGAAATAGAAGATATCAACAAACCAATCACAAGTAAAGAGAATCAATCAGGCATCAAAAAATCTTCCTACAAAGAAAAGCCCAGGGCCAGATGGCTTCATAGGGGAATTTTATCAAACATTGCAAAAAGAATTAACACAAATTCTTCTCAAACTTTTCCAAATAATTGAGGAAAAAGGAACTCTATCTAACTCATTTTATGAAGCTAATATCATTTTAATACCAAAACTGGGTAAAGATGCTATTAGAAAGGAAAACTGCAGGGCACTCTCCCTAATGAACATAGATGCAAAAATTCTCAATAAAATATTAACAAGTTGAATCCAACAGCACATTAAAAGAATTATATACCATGACCAAGTGGGGTTTATACCAGGAATGCAAGGATGGTTCAATACAAGAAAATCAATTAATGTAATATAGCATCGAAAGGGAAAAATCATACAATCATCTCAATTGACGCTGAAACAGCATTCAACAAAATTCAGCATCCTTTTCTGATAAAAACACTTCAAAAGATAGGATTCAAAAGTAACTACCTCAAGATGATAAAGGGAATATAGGAAAAACCAATAACCAGCATCATACTCAATGGAAAGAGACTGAAAGTTTCCCCCTAAGATCAGGAGCAAAACAAGGATGCCCACTGTCACCACTGTTATTCAACATTGTGCTAAAAGTTCTAGCTAGAGCAATCAAGCAGGACAAAGAAATAAAAGCATCCAAATTGGAAAGGAAGAAGTAAAACTCTCATTTGCAGATAATATGATACTATACTTGGAAGATCCTGAGAAATCTACAGCAAAGTTACTTGAGCTGACAAACAAATTCAGCAAGGTGGCAGGATATAAAATTAATGTGCAAAAATCAGTAACATTTCTATAAACAAGTAATGAGCTTGCTGAGGAGCCAGTTAAGGAAAAAATCCCATTCAAAATAGCAAGTAAAGAATCACGTACTTAGGAATGAACTTAACTAGGGACGTAAAGGACTTGTACACAGAAAACTACATAACATTGCTAAAAGAAATCAAAGGAGATCTAAGTAGGTGGGAAGACATTCCCTGCTCATGGATTGGAAGGCTAAATATAGTTAAGATGTCAATTCTCCCCAAATTGATCTACAGATTCAATACAGTACCAATCAAAGTTCCAACAACCTACTTGAAGATTTGGAAAAGCTAGTTGCCAAATTCATCTGGAAGGGAAAGAGATCCCAAACAGCTAAAAGCATCCTAAAATAGAAGAACGAAGTGGGAGGATTAACACTCCCTGACTTTAAAATCTATTTATAAAGCCACAATGGTCAAAACAGCATGGTACTGGCACAAGGATAGAAGAACTGACTAATGAAATCGAATCAAGAGTACAGAAATAGACCACCAAATCTATGGTCAAATGATTTTTAATAAGGCCCCCAAATCCTCTGAAATGGGACAAAATAGTCTTTTCAATAATTGGGCATGGAAGAATCAAATATCAATAGCCGAGAGAATGAAAGAGACCCTTATCTTACACCCTACACAAAAATTAACTCAAAGTGGATAAAAAACTTAAATATAAGAACTAGCACCATAAGCTTCTAGGATGAAATGTAGGGAAATATCTTCAAGACCTAGTAAAAGGAGGTAGCTTCCTAAACTTTACACCCAAAGCACAAGCAACAAAAGAAAAAATAGATAAATGGGAACTCTTCAAAATTAAATGTTTCTGCACTTCAAAAGACTTTGTCAAAAAGGTGAAGAGGCAGCCAACTCAATGGGAGAAAATATTTGGAAATCACATATTGAACAAAGGTTTGATTTCCTGTATATACAAAGAAATCATACAACTCAGCAACAAAAGAACAAAGAACCTAATTATAAAATGGGCTGAGATATGAATTTTTCTGAAGAGCAAATACAGATGGCTCAAAAGCACATGAAGAGATGCTCATTTTCACTGGCTATAAGGGAAATTCAGATCAAGACTGCAATGAAATACCACCTCGCACCTATAAAAATGGCTGCTATTAAACAAACAGGAAACTACAAATGTTGAAGAGGATGTGGAGAAACTGGGACACTTATGCACTGCTGATGGGAATGTATAATGGTGCAGCCACTATAGAAGACTGTTTGGCGCTTCCTTAGGAAACTAAATATCGAGTTGCCCTATGACCCAGCAATAGCACTACTCGGTATATACCCAGAAGATCTAAAAGCAACACACTAAACAGACATTGCACACCGATGTTCATAGCAGCATTATGCACAATTGCTGAAAGATGGAAACAAACCAAATGCCCTTCAACAGACAAGTGGATCAACAAAATGTGGTATATAAATACAACGGAATATTAGCAGCAGTAAGACAAAATGACATCCTGAAGCACATGAGAAAATGGATGAGCCTTGAGGACATAACGCTTAGTGAAATTAGCCAGACACGAAAGGATAGACACTATATGGTTTCACTTTTATGACCAGCATAAAGGTATAATCAGAGGCTTATAATATGGAATATAGGGGACTTAGAGATATATAGAAGCTAGAGATGGGTAAACCATTAGTTAATGAGGTTGAACTCCGATGTAAGGGAATAGATAGGATTGAAGGTGGTTCTCTAGTGGGTCTATAAAGGCATCTACCAAAAAAAAAAAAAACCCACTATCAATAGCATGGTATTTAATTTTGAAAGACTGAATAGAATCCCCATAAAATTGAGAATAAGGCTGTGATGTCTAGTCTCATCACCTCTATTCAACAATGTATTGACAAGTCTAACCAGTGCAGTCAGGCATAGAAAATAAATAAAAGGCATCCAGATTGGAAAAGAAGTAGTAAAACTGTCTTTATTCACAGATGACATGATCCTGTATATAGCAGAGCATGAGGAATACACACACATACACTCAAGAAAAAAATTGCTACAATTAATAAATGAATTCAGCAAGGTCACAAGATACAAGACCAATATAAGAAAATCAATTGCACTTCTGTACTAACAATAAACTATCTCAAAATGGAATTAATAAAAAAAATTCTGATCACAGTAATATAAAAAAGAATTGAATATTTAGAAGTAAACTTAACAAAACAAATGTATGTTTTGTACGTTGAAACTATAAAACATTACTGAGAGAAATTAGAGATCTTCTAAATAAATGGAGAGACATTCATTTCTAGGGATTAGACAACTCAATATTGCTAATATGCTGATTCTCCTCAAACTGATTTATAGATTCAACATAAGACCTACCAAATCCAAACCAGGCCTTTTTTGTAGAAATTGACAAACTGATCCTAAAATTTATATAGAAATGCAAAGGATCCGGAATAGCCAAAATAGTTTTGAAAAATAATAAGGTTGAAGAAATTATGGTATCCAACTTCAAAACTCACTGAAAAGCTACATTACGTAGCTTTTTTTTTTTAACGTAGTTAAAACAACGTGGTTCTGACATATAGATAGGTATAGGTCGATGGAACAGAACTGAAAGGCCCTCTTATTACACTACTACATTTACCATCAGCTGATTTTCAACGGACCTGTTTCCTCTTCTACAAAATGAGAATATTAATGAACGCATGCATCATGGGATTTTGATGACACTCAAGTGAGAACATAAATTAGAATGTGCTCCATGTTATAAAAAGCTATGGCAAAATAACAGATGATCATTGTTGTCTTCCAGCCTGAAGCAAATCTTGAAATTTGTCATCTCATTTCCACCACTGAGTAACAGTAGGACTCTGGGCAAGTCACCTCTCATCTCCTCACCTTTGTTTCCTCATCAGTGAGAGGCTCAAAGGAGATGATGGAAGTGCCTTGTAGAGCATAGAATGTGCATTTTCTCTCTTGTTATCTTGATATCATTATTAGATAATTATTATTAACTATCATTTTATATCATTATAATTGTCTTTGTTTTTATCTTCGCGGTCCCTAGATATTTTTGTCTCCATGGTTGTTCTAGTTTGCTAGCTGCCGGAATGCAACACACCAGAGACAGATTGGCTTTTAATAAAAGGGGATTTATTTTGTTGGTTCTTCAGAGGAAAGGCAGTTAACTTTCCACTGAGGCTCTTTCTTACGTGGAAGGCACAAGATGGTCTCTGCTGGTCTTCTCTCCAGGCCCCTGGGTTCCAACAACTTTCCCTGGGGTGACTTCTTTCTGGATCTCCAAAGGCCTGGGCTGAGCTGCAAGTGCTGAGATGAGGAATGCCAAGCTGCTTTGCAGTGCTATGTTGTGATCTCTCATTTAAGCACCAGCCAATTAAGTCAAACATCACTCATTGCAGCAGACACGCCTCCTAGTTGACTGCAGATGTAATTGACAACAGATGAGGTTCACGTACCATTGGCTTATGTCCGCAGCAACAAGACTAGGTATGCTCACCTGGCCAAGTTGACAACTGAATCTAACTAACACAATGGCACACACTTGCCTGCCAACACCACTAGAAGTTTCTTTCTCTCTTTCATTTTGGAGCAGGGTTTCATTCTTGCTGAGGGCCGTTCTCTGGGTCTCTCCCTCCATCAAAGCATTCAAAGCATTATGCATTGTCTGTCTGCTTCTCCCACTGAACTGTGAGCTCCTTGCATATTGAGAGCTATGCTTATTCCATGTACCTGCTTCATCTTTGTATCTCAGTACCTTGCACACAATAAGACCCCTAGGTCTGCCCCACTTTGATTTGCTGCTTATTTCTCCCAATGACCCTTTGGAGGTCACCTGACCCTGTGGGCCACAGGAAGGAGATTCTGATCTTGCCATTTTCATGGTGGGGCTTTCTGCCAAGGGCTCCACCTGCTTGCCTGCCTGGGCCCACTGCTATGGCCGAGTCCAGGCCTCAGGAGACTTGTGAGACAACCAACAGCAACTCACCTCTCACCTCCCCCTCAGAGCCTCTCTGTTTCTGCTAGATGGACCTGGAGGTGCCCACACAACTGCAGTGGCTCACGTAGATGGGCCCCTGGGGCTCCCAGCTTCAGGCCCGTGTATTGACCTGTAGCTTCCCCAGCAGCTGCTAAGAAGCTGGGCTGTGTTACTCATAAGGGCCTAAAGGTGATGGCCCACAGGGCAAGGCATCCCCACTGGGAAACAAGTGCCAATAGATACACACTCGCTTATATTTTCTCTCCTAGTCTTCCCTCTTGCTTCCCTGGGTTTTTACTTCCCCTAAGAAGTGACAGTGTCCAAACTTTTGCCTCAGATTTGATGTCCAGGTGACATGGGCCAAGAGATGCACATTCAGGAAATCCAAATCCAATGTTCACCATCTGTTCTTCACTCTATCAGAGCCCTCCAGTACCAGGTCTCTCCTTCTCTTCCAGGCTTCAGGCTTCTTCTGACTTTTCCTGACCCAGCGTGAACTCCCTGTGATCATCTGAGCTACTTCCATCCTTGGAGAGCAGAACCATAGACCTGGGCTGACACCAGCACTGCCCTCGCTGCATCTCTCCCCAGATAACTGATGCCAGCCGCTCAGATTTCTACTTCCATGGCTTCACATTCTCCATCCACAGTGGCCCTGTGTGGTGGTATTAAAATAGGCCTGCACATTCTTTGACAATCCTCACCTCAAAACCTGGAGCCTAATGAGCATGGACCAGACTTAATAACCTCTTTGTGATGAATAGAATGTGGTAGAAGTGATGGCCTATGACTTCCAAAACCAGGTTCTAAAAGGCCTGGCATCTTCTCATCCCCCTCTCTCTCTCTCTCAGATCCCTTGCTCTGCAGGAAGCCACCTGCCAAGTCAAGAGGACACAGAAGCAGGCCTACAGATGTTGTCTGAACCCCCAGACAACATCCATATCAGTGAGGTCCCACCTCAGTCAAGCCTTCAAAACCACCCAGCCCAGCCACTCTTGGATCTCCAAGCCTTGGAAATTGTGTTTGGGGGTAATTTGTTACACAGCAATAGATAACTAATACAACTGATGCTGCCACCCTATCCTTTTGCTTGCCTTCTCATCCACTTCAGCCAAAATTTCACTTCCACAAGTATCCATTTTTTCACGGGGGATAGGTCTTCTCCCCCCACCTCTCCCACCCCATTCGTCCCTGTGCAGGACAAGCCCCTTCACTGTTCTTTCTTGCTCCCAGTATTCAGCTGTAGCCTCTCCAGACTGTCAGCAAATCTATTCCTTCTATAAAAACCTCATCTTGACCAGAGGCTACTTCCTGCTCACATTCTCTCTCCATTTACAGAGTAAGCATCCTGAAAAGGTAGGGCAGGCCCCCTGTGATCCCATTCATCCCTCAGCCACAGAGAGCTGGCCTCTGCCCCACCTTTTTGCTGAAAGTGCCCAGTTCCCCCACAGCTGCCACGTCCAGTGGTCGTACTTCAGGCCTTCCCTCGGGGCCCTTGCTGACTACCTCCCTCCACACTCCCTCACCTCCATAACATGCCCACTCCTGATTCTCCCTTGACCAGCCCTCCACCACCTCTTTGGTAGACTCCACTTCCTGTGCTTGTGGCTCAATGAGGGGTGTCCTCCAAAGTCCCGCCTTCTACCCACTGCTCCTCTTCCTCTCCTGTCCTCCTTGAGAAGAGTCCTGCCTCACTTTCATGGGGTCAAATCCTACTCTCAAATCCATGCATCCTGCTGGTGTTCCCGAAGCTTCTTGGACTCACCATGCCTTGAAAACATAAAGCCCCATGCCCCTTCCTTTGTCTCTGCATCAGAGTGGCACCTCCAGCTGTCAGGCCCAGGCCAAGACCTGGGAGCCACGCTGTACTTCCTTCCCCAACTTCTTCTCCCCAAATATTTCTTAAATCTGTCCTCTTTGTTCGACCCCCAATTTAGAGCTTGGCTTCCCTGGCCTGGGTCATTGCCACATGGTCCTGACAGGCCTCTCTTAGATTTATAGATCATAGGCTCAGAGATCAATTGCCTCATGCCATAGTCACAGGGAACCTTCTAGAGTGCCACTCTAATCATTTTGCCCCCTTCCTTAACCTCTTCAGTGACTCTCCTTTGCTCTCTGTGGATTGTCCCTGTCAACCTGATCATCCTGAACTCCCATGGCTGCCTTCCTCACACTGTAAGATTTGCTAACACTAGATGTCTTACATTTGCCCACATGCCAGGCACAGCCAGGCCCCCATGCCTCTGCATCCGCTCTCCCCCACTGCCTCTTGTCCCCTTTCCACTGTTCCTCACCTGGGTAACTCTTTGCCAGCCTCCGAAACTCAGCTCAGGCTTCATCAGCTCCAGAAAGCTTCCCTGAATCCCCATTGGTTACATCCTCTGCTGTCTCATTTGGGACTTGGAACTTGGGGAAAATGGGAGTCACAGCCACCTCATTGGACTAGAGTGAGGGTTGGTTGAGCTACCATAGGACCCTCTTCCTGGCACCTGGACTAGAAGAGACACTTCACAACTTTCAGTGACCATTACTATTACCCTGCTGCTTCCTCATCTAATCATAAGCTTCCCAAGGGAAGGACCCTTACTCAGCAACTGCACCCAGTGCCTGGCACAGAGGAGGTGCCAAGGAAGTATCTGCCAAACTGTATGGCAAGATTGAGAAATGAAAGCAAAGGCGAGAGATGCCTTGGTCTTAAAGAGCAGCGTAGCTCACGAGCAGCCACTAAACCCAGCTTCTCTGCCCCCAATTACCTGGTGGCCTCAGTCAAATGGCTCAACTTTCTAACCTTCTGGTCAGTTGCCTTTAAAATGTGGAGGGAGTGACAACAGTAAAGGCAAGAGTTGACCATGGGTGAAAGCGTGGTGGGCCAAGGCACCTGACCCGGCAGACCACCCAGTGCTCGGGCTGGTGTCACCCTGATCCCAGCCCCTCAAGTGCAGCCAGCCCCTCACCCACTTTTTCTGCACTGCAGACCCCTTTTCTTGGAAAGCAGCCATTGTTTTATCCTTGCAGTGGCCTGTGGTTGCGTGCAAACGGACTGTCTGCCAAGCTGGGAGAGGAAGGTTGGCGTGAACTGTGGGTGCTGGGGGTCCAAACCCCACCCTCACACGCCCGGGGTGCCTGGAGCACAGGGGTGGCCAGCTTGCACCCATCCATGACTGGCTCTGCATCTCTCCCCACCGCTGTCCTCTCTCATCTCCTCGCCAACACCTCCCTCTCCTCTTCTCTCTTCTTCTCTTCTCTTCTTTCTCTTTTGCTCTCATTCACCACATACTTCCTTTTCTCCACCTCCCATCCTGTAGAAAGAATTTTTCCCCGCTGCTTCCAGGCAGAGTTGGTGGGGGAGAATGATTTTTCATTTGTTTTCCCATTATTTTACTCCTGTACCCAAGAAAGCAGAATTCATATCCCTCTGTATGTGACTAGAGAGATGACACACCTTTCTCTGAGTTTTATTTTATCATTTTCCATAAAAATAAAGCCTACTCTGAGAGGCAGGTGGAGCAGCCTGCCCATGAGCACCACCAAGGGCCCTGCCCTGCTGGCAGCCACAGGAGCTAGGGCAGCTTCTTTTGGCTCCAGTCCCCAGTGGGGAGGTAAGAACCTGTTAGAAAGTCTTCTCAAACTTTCCAAGGATGCAGGAACTGGAAGTTATTTTCCAGCCAAGGGCACCCACTGTATTTGCACTCACATGTGTGTACACCCACTCATGGGAGGTCCCATGGAGACCTCACCCATCTCACTGACAAATGTTTTCTCTGGATCAGGGTCTTGAACCATGGGAGCAAATTGTGATAAGAATTATGGGGAAAACAGATGGCCCTAGAGAGTTTTTTTCTTTTATGTTCTAGTTTCAAAAAAGAAACTGAGTCAAAGTCAGCTCACCTGATACAAATTTGCTTCCCGTGTACCTTGACAATGGCATGCCCCATTACTGCTCCTGCATTTCCCCTAATACAACCTGATCCAGTGTCACTGGATCTGTGATCCCAGTGTCAGAGGACAGTGCCACGGACATTCTGTACTTTATCATACCCCTACTCCATTCCATTCTCCAACTCTCAGCTTAAGTTGTACCTGGACGCACAGTTTCCCTGCCGCTCTTTCCAAGCAAACGACAGTCCTTATTTATCCTCTATCCCAGCCCCTGGTTTGTTCCTTCTCTGCTTCCATCAATCTCTGGTTATTTTATTTATTTGTGTGTTACTTCTCCTTCTAATTTGCTGAACTGCCAGAAGCAGATACCATTAAATGGTTTTAACTATGGGAATATATTAGCTTACACACTTACAGTTTTGAAGTCATGAAAATGTCCAAATCAAGGCATCACTGAGACGACGCTTTCTTCCTGAAGACCAGTTGCTAGCAATCCTTGGCTCCTCTGCCACATGGCAAAGCATATGGTGGGGTGGGCTGCTCTTTCCCTTTTTTTCTGGGTTTCATTTCTTTCAGCTTCTTCCATCATGGCTTTCTCTCTTTTTATCTGGAATTTTCTTACAAAGGATTCCAGTAAGAGGATTAAGACCTACCCCGAATGAAGTGGGTCATGCCTTAAGTTAAAATCCTACTCACCAAAAGATCCTCCTCACAATGGGTCCACACCCACAAAAATGGATTAACTTTAAGGCCGTACTTTCCAAGGACCTTACAGCTTTAAGCCATCATACTTGGTTTTTGCCAGCCATTCCCCCCCGCCCCTCCACTTCAGGGCAGGGACCATGTGGCTGTTCACCATTATCTCCCCAACACCTGGCACAGTGCCCAGCACATGGTAGGTGGTCAATCAACACCTGTTGAATGAATGAATGAATGAAATGATCTTAGCTAAGCTTCTGATGTTATAAATGATGAAACTAAGACCCTAGGGGAAAAGCGATTTGCCAAGGATTGTATCACCAGGTGGGGGCCTAGTCTCCAAAGCCCCTCCCCCAGCCCTCACCTGTACACCAGGCCTCCGTGTCTCTTCCGAGCCTGATTTCTCCCATTAGCTAAAGGTCCTCCTGCAAGAACTTCATGCCCACCACTTCTGTCCTCTTAAGCCAGGCCCATATTTCCTTTGGAGTAATAATTAAAATAACATATTCACCAGCTGGGTTTTTTTTCCCCTAGATTTAATCTGCCCAGGCCCTGATTTGCATATTAAAAGCACTAATTAGCCCCTCCGAGTGCTTGAGCATGCAGAGTGCAAGAACTGGTCATGTAGTCCCTGAAGACCCATCCCCAGTTCGGTGGGCAAGGATTCCGATGGCAGCCGAGCCCTGGGCTGGGAGGAGCTGCCTTTGTCCCAGTACCTGGGGACTGGAATGCCCACTTGCTTCATTCTTGTAGCTTTTCTTGTCTTTGAAGTGTCATGTTTGATCTGTTAGCTTGTCTGTCAATTTTCACTTTAACTCCTTGGGAGTGTGTGTTTTAACCCTTCCTGGCCACACCAGGGCTCAGAGCCCCAGCAAGTTTGGACAGCCTTCGACCAGTGGCTGGACCATGAGCCCCAGGCTAACGTAAAGTGGGGCTGTCGTCCTTGGTAACCTTGCCCCCTCTTCTGCCTCCCAACAAGGATGAGAAGGGGCAATTCCAGCATGCTGGTCCCTTTAAATTATTCTTTTACTGGAGCCATACAAAGGAATAGCTAATTGCTATTGTTATTATTTCCTTAAAAATCAAATCAAGGGGATGTGTTTGAGTGGGAGGACGGGGGCGGGGGGCATCCATAAAAGCTGTCAGTCCATGAAGTGGAACCCTGAGTGTGCTTCAAGCAGACTGTATGCCCAGAGGTAGCTTTCAGCGTCCCCCAAAGATGCCTCTGATTTGTCTGCTTCCCCTGGGCTGAGGTGTTAGAGGGGGACCTGCCTGCTCCGTCCGTGGCTCTGGAAAGGAAACTGAGGCCTAAGCCTCACAGGAGCAGGCAGAAGCCAGCCAGGGACCTGGCTGGGGAGATGGTCTTAGAATTTCAAAAATTCCAGCCTGGCATCCCACATGCTGCTACCCCAGACCCTGGGTTTTCACAAGCAAACAGCCTCTCCCCGGAAGGCCTGGGAGCCTGCAGGGGCTGTGCCACAGCACAGAGAGCCAGATGGCGGCTGTGTGAGCACTGGGGGGCATGGCCAAAAACCGTAAATGGGAAGAAAGTGCTGGCAGCAGAGCCTCTTTATTTCTCTGCCCAGGCTCGGAGTGGAATCCAGCTCCAATGGCTGGAAATTTCTTGTGCTTCGGGCCAGCGTAGGTCCGGAATAGATGCTTGGCCAGAGGGCATGTGAGAAGGCCACCATGCCCTCTGCGGCTGCCACCCACTCCCAGCCCCACTGCCCACCCTAGTTAGACCCAAGAGGATGCCACACCCTCCCTGGGTGCTGCGCAGCTAGGGTCTGTCTGAAGCACCTGTCCACGTGCCCACACAGGAGCCACCCCGCCGGGCACCCATCACCCTCTCCAGGCCCATCATGAGACATCCCCACAGCCCAACCTGCTGCTCAAGCATTTGCTCCGGAAATGTTCAGTGGAGACCTTACCGGTGCCAGGCACTGGGGCCCAAAGGTGGAGAAGACGGCTGTGGGAGTGAGCCCGATGAGTGGCCCAGAGGACAAAATGCAGTAGAGACACTGGCTTTCAAAGTGTCCAAATGCAGGCAGAAAGTTCCAAAGTCAAGTTTCTATCTATGAGGAAGGTCAGCACAAAATCTATAAGGAAGAGGAAGGAAGAAGGAGAAAATTTCCGGTCAGGATATGTAGCCAGAAGACCTCCAGGTAAGGGCCTCTTTTGATTTTACAGGAAAAAATTCACTAGGAACTCAGGGAAACATGGGATCAGCTTTAAAATTTTTCATCTTACAGTCCAAATGGGACCAATGGGAACTAGAAAGAGCCAGCAAACAATGGTAGGCTTGGATTTAGATGGCAGAACAACAAGGGGCTGGGGGCTGGCAAACCTCTCCGAGAGATAGCCTGGCCCTGATGACCTGAAAGAAGGGAGATAGCCCCCTAGAGGCTGTCGTGGGCCTGGGGAAGTTCTCCGAGATCAGGGGGATGAAAGGATGCAGGTAAGAGGCATGCCTCGAAGAGGAGAAATGGAAATCCGGTAATGGAGACGCACTCTGCAGCTCCACTCTGCAAAATATTGACAGTTGTCAAATATTTTTAGTTTCCAATAGTGAGGTCCATGCGGGAATGAGAGGGAAATGGCAGCCCTCACCCCGCTGAGGGCAGGAGGCACAGGTTGCTGCAATGCAAAGTAGAAGGCAGTGGGATGGGGTTGGTCCATAAGACTGGGCAAGCCTAGGATTCTGCAAGGGCTGGAGAAGAGCCAGCACAGGAGACCTCCAGGAGAACAGAGAAGGTGGGGGGCTCGATTATGGTCTATTGAATGGCCTCACATCAATGAGGCGGGTCTCTGTTCCCAAAGGAGGGATGTCAGCCCACACATTTCAGCATCCATGTGTGAGAAAAATAGAAGACAAAGGGGAATGGCCGTTGGAAAAGGTGATCAATATGCTGAGATATGAATCATGATAGTACAGAGGGACCTTGACCAAAATCCAGAAATTCAAGAGTTACAACTTACAAAGCCCTAAATTTCTCCAAGAAACAGGAGTAAGTGTTCCTGGTGTTACTTTCCAGGAATAACAGGTTTTCCTCTAGGGAAGAGAATCTTAGTGAAAGGGTAATCATTCTATTGCTGATAAATTCCTTCCAACTGCATTTGTGATTTACAGATGGGAAATCCCAGAGAGCTGGCAGAGAAGCTGGCGACAAGGTGCCTGCCCCAAGTCTGTTTTGTCTGAACATGCTCATCCCCCACCCAGATACACGGCTGGAAAAATCTTCTCTTCATGACCCCCAAAGACCTCGACTGCTGCCCAAAAGCAGGACACTGCGGAACCCCAAGGTCTTTTGCTTTGCTCAGCTGTCTGTGCCAAGTGCCTCCTTGGCCATCAGTTTTACTTATTAAGTAGTCAGTGCAGGATGTTCAAGAAGCCCTGAAGGCCGGAGAACCCTGCAGAGGTGGGGCCGGGTGAGATGGTAGGTGGTTAGGCCCTACCATTCCCTCTGGATCTGCGGGTAGAAAAGACCAAGCTGAGAGGAGGCAGACGCAAGCCCCATTTGACCCTTGGGGGGAGTTTCACCAGTTTGGATAGAACCAGGGAGACCAGGCTCAGAGAGATACCCACACAATATTAGAACTGGGTGGAACATGAGAGAGGCTTTCCATGTACCACAACTTTAACTTCTCCAAACTGAATCGGAAGAAAGACATAAGCAAATCTAAATTTTAAACAGTAGAACACTATTAGGGTCCCGTGTTGCAAGTCAGGATGGTATATTGGGGTTTTGTGCTACCAGTGTTGCTTTGCTTGGGATATATTTGTCAGCACAGTGAGGGCACAATTACCTACTGTATATGCTGTGACCCTGTCTGGGGAGGTTGTCTGGACATGACACCTGGCAGAGCTGAGGTGGACAACGGATTTAGCGGTCCTGAGGATCTAGGCCTAATGTCCCCCGTGGCCTTGGCTAAATGTGTGGTGGACAAACCTGAGGCATTTCAGGGCTACTGGGGCAGCACTGACAATACACCCCTGAGAGACTGAATTCCATACCCACTTGGACACAGGAAGGTTTTGAAGAGCCACTAGAAGGTTAGAAATTGATCTTCCAAGATGCACCTTCTCTATTTCTCCCTCAAGAGGTGCCCAGGCTTACTGGGAGTGTCTGCCTGACTCTTTTCCCAGCCTCCTAGGGAGTGCCATCAGATGCCAAAGACTCATTTGCACAGAGGCTAAAGAACTTCCTGGAGAAGAAAGGCTTGGAAATAAGTAGAACAGACACATGCACACAGAAACATGCACACACAATGGTCATCCTCTCCTTTCATTCCTCTCCTTATCAGGGACAATGTACATGCTCTGGAGAGAGGTTGGAGAATACAGAGCTATAAAAACTGTTCTGCCTCTTTTTTCCCCTTTCCTGCTTTTCTCTCTGTTGGATGATTAGTCCAAAGAGATGCTGTCAGAGCTGACAGCTGTTCTTTGGCTCTGAAGAGAGCCTGGGACAGGGCCAAGAGGAGAGGAATCAAGTTGCTGGTGGCTCTGGGTGGGCCAGGCAGGTGTCTTACTTAAGGTCACGCAAGTGGATGCAAGAGCTGGGGCCAAGACTGTTCTGTCTTCCAGTCCTCGTGGTCTCCACACTACTCTATAGGCATCTGTCCAACTCAATTCCACCCCATGGCCCTATGGATTGAAGAAGAGTGGGTGATCTCTGGCCATAAAAGTCATATGTATTTCTTATTGGTGGCTTGGGGTTTCCTCAGAGAAAATGTGGAAGTGGCAAGAGGTGGGGATATAGACTCCATCTCTTAATGAGAGGAGCCACAAAATATTGTCACCATGTCTTCCAAACACCCACACATGCTCTAAAATTCAGCAGTTCCATTCTTAAGTATGTACACTAGACCTAGAGAAACTCTGATATAAACTGAGAGGTACATTATGTTCACTAGCGCATTGTATGCTATAGCAAAGTCGAAAATAAAAATACTCATCACCAGGAGAATATGTAGATGAAAACTGGCATGTTCATACATTGGAAAACTATAGAGTGATGTATATAGTTGGAGGGATAAAAAAAAAATTGGGGAAAAAACAAGTTGTAGAATCAAAGGCATAGCATGATACAATTTTAAGGAAATTTTTTAAATACTAAAGACAGTGTCATATATTATTTTCATGTACAAAGCTATGGAAAAGTAGAGAGGGGAATTGAAGGGCTACATGTGAATTAATGAGATTCAGTGGCTGGGGGAGGAGTAGAATGGGTGTGGGGGTGGGACTGGAGCTGGACCAGTGAGGATACTGAGTCTCTGGCTGAGCAGAGAGATGAGTGGATAGATCATTTCAATTTGTGCCCTTAAGGTCCAACACACACAAAAAATTTTCAAAATAAAAAGATAAACTTGGTGAGATGGTACTATGAAGGGAGAAGACAATCAAGGAAAACTGGCCAAGGGGATGTGTAGCAAGCTGAAGGAAGGTTAACGACATATCAATGCAGGACACATCATCCCATGGGAGAGCTCCCACCTCAAGAGTCAGCAAGGCACCCCAGGGAAAAGGCCAGTGGGGAGCCACCTGCATAAGCCTGAGTGGGAGGAAGGAAGGTGAGATACCAGTGTCAGTCAACACATTTGGTTTCTGTAATCCAGGCCTTTAGCTAGTGGAAGACGGCTAAAGTCTCTCCTGTCAGCATATTGGAAGTTCTTCTCATCCTAGGATTGTTCAGTTGTGGATATCACTACACTCCAAGGACAATTTTGATGAAATCTAGTCCATAGTAAGCATTTAACACATGATTTTAAAGTAATGGACTAATTAATGAACCATATAGTCTTTAAGTCTACTAGATTCAGCCTGCATGATTCTCTCCCTGGAAACACCACTGAGAACCTCAGGGAAACGAGGCAGCAGGCAGCCCATCATTTGGCCCCTTCCTGAGCTTCCCATCACAGGCTTTTATTGAAAATGGCCACTCACAGGAATCTGGGACTCTCCGGAGTTTCTGTCAGTGGAGGATCCACGCCGCAGCACTCCAGGCTGTGGTGATGCAGCCTTCGTTGAACACCCTCCATGTTGGGAAGCTCACTGGTTTATACGGCAAGAAGTCCATTGGCCACCGCCTTAGTTCCCAGCTCCTAAAACAAATTGCATACAATGTGTTGGCTTACACAACAGGAAATAATTGGCTCCTGGTTTTGAGGCTAGGAGAAATCCTAAATTAAGGCAAAAAAAAAGGTGAGACTTTCTCCCAAAGACTGTGGCATTCTGGCACTTGCTGCCAATGATCCGTGGTCTTTGGCTTTTCTGGCAATGCACACGGAGACATCGTCTCCTTTCTCTTCCAGGTTCAGTTGACTTCTGGCTTTTTCAGTGGCTTTCTCTACATCTGAATCTCATTCTGCCTATAAAAGACTCCAATAATCTAGATTAAAGCCCAACCTGATTCAGTTGGGCTGCGTCTTAACTGAAGAACATCTTCAGGAGCTCCTATTTACAACGGGTCCACACTCACCAGAATGCAGACCAAGATCACGAACAGATCCAGCTGGGGTCCACAATTTAATCCACCACAGCTAACCAGCCCTAATTGTAAGGAAGGGAGCCCCAGGCCAACAACAGCCTCCATCTACCACATCAATGGTACCCCAATGGCTAGAGCCCCAACTGTGTAACCATCAGCCACCCTGTCTCCCAAGGCCTGGGACTTTATGCCCAGGCTCAATTCTATTAGAAGTTGCAATAAACCCAATGAGGGACTGACACTCTTTATCACTAATGAGCATTTCCATGACTGACCAGATCTGTAGGTTAATGTTCTAGACAACGTTGACTCCAGGGAGAAAAGACATACATGGTTTGCTCTTGAAGAGAGCTTAGAAACACACACACGCACACACACACACACAGAATATTAACACTCCACGCTTTTTAAAAATTTTTTTTATGCTGCTCATTTCTCCTTATTCTTTCAATGTATCCCCTTTGACTAAAAGTTCAGACTGTTGGAATAATCTGGATAATGTTGGAATTAGCCATGGTTTAGATTTTTTGGGTAAAGTAACCATCCAAGTGTATGGTTGCTGCTAAACAGGACACCACTCATTCATTTACTCTTTCAATAAAGCATTTATGAAGTCCTTCACCTAGTGCGGGCTTGGTGCCACACTAGACATTGGGGATATACCAGTGACCCTGATACACCTGGGGCTCACACCCAAAGCAAACTTACCCAGTGTGAAATTCTTCTTGAGGTTTCCACTCCTCTGCTAAATTATCCAGTCTACTATGTTTTGTTGTTGTTGTTGTTATTGTTTGCATGGACAGGTACCAGCAATCGAACCTGGGTCAATTCCCAGGTCTCTGGCCTGGCAGGTGAGAACTCCACCTGCTGAGCCACCATGGCCCACCCTCTACTATGGTTTTAAGACTTCTTTCTGCCTTTCTTGGGCAAAGTTAATACCCTCCAACCCTGGGGGCCCTACTTATAACAGGTTAAAAGAGAGGGCAAATAAGGTAAGCCTGCCCTGTCCTAGGTCATTTCCCTCCTTCGTAGTCCCCTGCAAATGCTCTCTGATTTCTTAGACTCCACGACTTTTCTTGCCCATAATGGTCAGGCTCTGCCTCCTAATTTGGAACCCATGGGTTCTTTTCCCCATTGCTTTCTACATCTCCAATAGTACAGACATGGAAGGGATTGGGAATGTATTGCTGGAGTTCTTTTAATTGGCAACAATCCCACAGAGTTCTTTCGGGGGTTGGAGGGCATGAACATGGTGAGGTCTTATTTTGGGCAAAGTGGGCAGGGGAGATGTCTAAAGGAGGCTGGCACCTGGGATGGACCCACCCTATCCTCACTGTTCTCTGATCCCCAAATATATTCCACCTGCTTGCCTCCCTCCTTACCATCTCTCATGTACAGTGCTTTCTTGCCCTCGAATGCACCCTCCACCTTGGGTAACCAGACCGAGTCAACATGTTACCTCCTCTAGAGACCTCCCATCATCTGCCACCCATTCCTCCCCTTTGCCTTAGCTGGGACCTTATCTGTGCTCCCTAGCAGCTGGCACACCCACCTCTTCTTACTCTCGGTGTACAGCCAAGGGACGGCAGCTGGACCTTCTGGTCTCTTCTCCCTCCCCCCTCACCCCACCAAGATTATTCATCTTGGCTTCTTCCCAGTGCCACCATGAAAGCAAAGGGACAGGAAGAAGGGCAGTAATTAAGCACTGGTTCATGAAGAAGAGGAAACGTCAAGGGGAATGGAAAGGTGAGAGGATACTGGGGGCTTCATACAAAGCTTTGGCTGAGTCCTCAGTTGTCCCCAAACTATGGTCCCACCAAGAAGTCCTCTCCATGCAGAGCAGACTGTGTGGCTCTATCCATAGGACCAAAGAAGCACATCAAATCCCATGGGGGAGAAGGATTTCAGTCTAAAAACCTGTGACCCCTGCAATGCTGCAGCTCTTTCTGGGAGGATAATTGGCTCTCTTCTTTCTTTTTGCACATTTGTTGATTCACTACTTATTTAACAGCATCATTGCAGAGGCAAGACTCTGGACAGCTCCTTCGCACAGTACCGGGGTTGTGCTGACCTCTGGAGTCAGGCTGCCTCGAATCAAATCTTGCCACTTCCTGGTTGTGTGACTGTAGATCTGTTACTAAACCTTTCTGAACCTCGGACTCTCATCTGGAAAGTGAGAGGAGTAATCACACCTATCCACTGGTTGTTCTGAGGATTCCTAAGAGCCCTGGCTGAGCTGGTACTGGGCCAGGCCCTTTATGTGGATTATCTCACAGAATCCTTTTTTAATTCCCCGTCGAGGGAAATTGGGGCTCAGAGAGGTCGTGTGGCACCTCCAGGTCATCAGCCAGCTGGTAGAAGTGCCAAGATTTGGATCCAGATCTTCTTCTCAGCCCTGAGGAAAAGGAAGGGTCCCAGGAAGAGCTACTGCAGCCCTCCTCCCTTGCCCCCAGGCCCTGGGACACCCGCCTCCACCCCCCACCCCACCCCAGACCAGACTCCACACACTACTGGGATCAGTAGTGCTAAGTGGCAGCACTTAGTGACCAAGAGGTGCCCTGTGCTCTCGAGCTACTGCATTCTCACCTCCACCCACAGTGCCCCATCCTGGGCCTCCAGGGACCACCTCATCACCAAACCCAAAGGTGGCCCTTCCCAGGACTCTCCCATTCTGGAACCATGACCTGTGCCTGCTCTCCCTGTGGCTCTATGGCTGCTCGTCCCCAGATTCCCTGTAGGCCCTCCTCCCAGACCCTGAGATGCCAATTTTCCCTCCATTGCCTTCATCTCGTCTCACTCTCAGCCTTTCCCTGGACCTTCCAGCCCACACTCATCCATGCCCATGGCAGTGGCCCTTATAGCTCCAACTCAGGCCTCTGAGGCCTTGATCCCTGGATCCAGCAGAAATCCTCTGATTGTGCCCAGAGCTGAGCTCTCTCTCTCCTCAAATACCTGTCCCCCTGCTGTGTTCCCACTGTCCATAACCCTAAATGGAACTCAGGGGAAACATCCTGGACTCCTTCCTTTCTTTGGTTTCACACCTCGAGAGTGGCCAAACCCTATTAATTCAACTTCTTAAAAAATTTTGTCATAGGTCCCTCTTTTCCATCTCTTTTACTCAGGTTCAAGTGCCACCTTCTCCTACCTGGACCATTCCAGTTTTACCCAATGTGGCGCTCCGGTTCCAGGACTCCTGGATGCTGTGGCTGCCAATCCCATCACATTTCTCCCCAGTGAGGCTGTGCCCTCCCACAAACCCTGACGGAGCTTCTAACATGTGCTGGGTGTTGGGGAACCCAAGGTGATCAAGCACAGTTCACCTCTGCAAGAGGCTCAAGGTCTAGTGGTAACAGCAAGTAGAGAACTGATTGGCCCACAGAGCATGAACTGAGGCAGAGTGGTTGGTACCGTGAGTTCACGGGGCTCTAGACACAGTCTTACGGGTCCATGCAGGGCTTTCCCAGGCTCTGGGGGCCCAGGTGAGTCCTCCTCATTGTCACTGGCTAAAGTACAAAGACCCCAGCTTCACCAAGGAGACCCATCCTGACCTGTGACTTGGTTTCCCCTCCAGCTTCATTCTCACCCCCACCCCCGACCCACAAATCTTCCTGCAAACATGCCCATCCCCCTCCCCCCAGTAGCAGGGGCCCTTCTCCCTGCCGTTCAGCCAAACAGCATCTTGCATCAAGGATCGCGTCAATTTGTGAGCTCACAAATCAGCCCTGGCTCTTATGCCAAAGCCTACAGTCCTAAGTTTCTGCGGCAGAAAGATATTGCTGAAAATAATTGTGCCTGGCAGCAGCGAGGTCCCTTCCAAAAGCCATCCGGTGTTCCAGCACACATGGAATCTGTGGTTGCTCTGTGCTGCAGCCAGATGCCTCAACACCATGCCCAGTTAATCTGGAACGAGTTGGACTGTGACAATGTACACTCACCACAACCTGCTTCTGAAAGAAGGATCAAAAAGCCGCTTCCTGGTCCCCGGCCCTCCACCCCTCCTTGCCCCCTTCCGTCACTCACCCCAAGGGCCCTCCTGCTGCCAGCCCCCCACAGGTAGCCAGTACCAGGTGGTGGTTGAAAGCTACAGCCCCGCCAGTGAGCTGGCAGCGGAGATCCCTGCACTGCTAGCCGTCAGCCGGACCACAGGCCTGTGGCTCCCACAGGCAGTGCTGCTTCCGTTCCCTGCCTCTCTGGGGCAGGGGCCCAGCACTGACCCCTTCCGTGGAGCAGGACTTCTTCTGAGCATGAGGCATTCTCCAGGTTCTGCAGGCAGGGACCTGACTCCCATCCTTAGTGTGCCCCAAAGAACCTAAAGGATGAGACATGAAAAGGGGCCAAGAAAGCCTGGAAAGGAAAAGAAGGAGGAAAGGAGTTGGAGGGTGGGTAGGAGGGAGGAAGGGAGGAAGGAAGGAAAATTAGGAGAAAGAAATTGTAGAGAGGAAAGATGAGAGGAGGGAGGGAGGAAAAGAAAAAGAAAGAAATTATGGAGCGAGAGAAAAGGAGGTGGGAGTGGAAGAATGTACCTGAGTACCTGTCAGGTGCCCCCACTATATTACCCTTGGTTACCTCTTCTCGCACCCCAACCCCATCCCTTTTTACCACTGGGGTGGGGGACGGGGTGGAGAGGGGTTTGCTGCAGACCGAGCTCTGTGGTAATGGGCAGGAGGACCAGTTACTTTCTCCTCTCCATCCCCCTTTTCCTTCCAACCCTCTCACTACTCCCCAGGCCTCAAGGGCCCCTCCATGGGCTCTAGGCCCCTTGGCTTTGATGGAGGCAGGAGCTCCTTCTTCCCGAAGGGGCCCCAGGCCTGGGCACACTGCCAGGTCCCCCTGCCCCCAGGGGAGCTGCCCTTAGCTCCATGTTCCTCTGAGCAACTGGGAAACTTCCGTGAACTCTAAGACAGAGGTGGTCTGAGTCAGGGCTTGCTTGGGAGGTGGTCCTTCTTTGCTTCTCCTTTCCCGTTGCCCTCCCCAATATCTAAACACCAAGCAGCAGCAGCAACTCAGTGGCCAGTGATTTTCTCTCCCACTCCCACACGGCGTTCCAAGTGGCAAGCTTGACTCCCCTGCCTCCTTCCAGCACCTTCTCTCGTTCTGTCTCCCTCACCATGCACCCACCCCCAGCCCCATCCTCCCTCCAAGAGAGAGAATCTGTCTTTTGGCTCCCACCTTGGCCAAGAGAAACACTGAATGTTCACCTCCCACTGGCACCAAAAGTTCTGGGTCTTTCTGTGCCTGGAGCTTGGGAACAAGGAGAAAAGGTGGGAAGCAGGAGGAGGAGGAAGGAATTGAGCTACTTAATTGTCCCCCAAGACAAGCACCATCAAAGTCAAACAAGGGATCGGATCAGGGATTGACTTTCTCAGCTGGGCTCCTGGGGCCAGCCGAGCTCCGGAGAGGCTGGCCCGGGGCAGGCCAGTCTGGCCTGAGGTCCTCCACGCCACAGAAGTCACTCCCACAGCTCCGAGTGGTCCCTTTATTTCCCCTCCCTTCCCCTCCCCTCCCACTCTCCCTGCTTTCCGAGCCCGCCACGTCCCACTGTGCAGGGTACTGCGACCACCTCCCTGTCAGGCCGGTTTCGCAGCAGCACTGTGGCGCCGTGGAGAGGAGCTAATTGGATTTGTTGTCACCTCCTGAAGCTGCCAGGAGCTCACGTCTGCTCTGGTTACAGATGAAGACATCACGGTGACAGGCTCAGAGACAGCTCAGCTGGCATCCCAAGGCCACTAATAGAGCCATGTTGATTTAATGTCCGAGTGGAGAGGTGCGGACAAGCTGTTCAAGTTTTCCCTTCCAAACAAAGCAGGGAGCTACCATCCGTCATCTGTGGATCAGTAAATAAGCATCCGTGTGCCTCCAGGAGCTCTTAACCATTGCCACAAAAGAATGGCAAACTATTTGAAATGGGGACTTTGAAACAGAGTGTCTCTGGTTGATGCTGCCCTCGGGGAGCCCGGCTGATTCCATCAAACATAAATTTTACTTAACTATGCAATTATGAATGAATCCTATTAGCCTTAAAATTGCTCACTCACTAAGGTGTGCCGATGTGTGCATGTGTGGTCTTTGGGAGTGGGGTAATCTGTCCAGGCAGCAGTGAAGATGAGAAGGTCTGTTTCCTCTTAGTGAAATCATTCACCCAGTCAGTAGACATTTAATGAGCAAGTACTGTGTGCCAGGCACTGGATGGATGAGATTTGGGACCCGCCCTTGGGAAACTCACGGGTGACACAAACTGTGGTGCACACAGGCAACCCATTGTGTCCCCAGGGCTTCTAAAGGCCTGAGGATTTCAGAGAGGTGACTTCATGGCATGGATGGGCTATGCGGCATGTCGATGCATATGCTCTGTGGCTGGATGAGTTCTGGAAGCTCGGATGGCCTCACCAGCACATCATGCCCTGGCTGTGGCTGGGGTCAGTCCTCTGCCTCTTCAGCTCTTGAGCATCTGTGTGATGCCCTAATGGGAATTCTCAAACCTAGCACGTGCCAGGCCACTGGCCACCATGGACCATTCTCAACGATGGGGCCCAAGTAAGGGGATATTGAAAATATTTTATAATCAGCATGGATGCTGGCCAGTGCTCCAAAGCAGCAGGACATCACCCCTGGGCCCAAGCATCCAAACGCCCAGCCCCCCTCCAGTCCGTTCCTTGGCCTCTCTTTAAGCCCTCACTCCCAAGACCCCACATGGCGCATCGTTCTTCTGCCTGACCCCCAAATTAGGAAACCATCTGAAGCCCCTCATGGAAAGGACCCAACCCACAATCAAAGAAGCAAACTATGATAGAGGATGTTTCCCATAATCTCAGAAGAAGGAACAGAGCTATTACGTCCTAACAAAGACTGTCTGCTCCTTCAACTGAACTTCCTTCTGGCCCCTGCCATCCACCCCTTCCTCCTCCACTCCACCCCCCAGTTATAGAAAAGTGGACAAACCTCTACATATCCTCACACTAGAGCTTGAAAGAGAATCAACTGATGTCATGTGTGGTGGGACAGAAGCCAGCAAGTCACCCATACACCACCCATATCTACCCAAGGCCATTCCATCACTGCAAGAAGTTCCTTGGCAGAGTTGCCCAATGAGGACAACCTGAAATTGAGTGACATAGCATCCACACAGGAAGAACCAGAGAGGAAGAAGGAAGAGGGAGGGAAAGGGGAGGGAAGGAGAGAGGCAAAGCTACAGAAAGCAAAAAGGGAAAAAAAAAAGGAAAGAAAGAGACAGAGAGAAACAAAGAGCCTGACCTAAACAAAAACATAATGCAAGGAAGAGAAAAAAATTCCTAATTATTGAACAACTTAAGAGAATAGTAACTCAATAAAAGAAGAGCACACAGATAAGATAATACAACAAGGAGGGATGAAAAGGGAGATTGCCCAGACTTATGGGAACAGATTGAAAAGGAAAACAGCTCTGAAGATTGGAAGGTGGGGTGGGACTGAAGACAGGAGGATTGGTGAAAAGCCTGTGTAAGGAGCAGTAAGCCCACCAGATAGGGTGACCTCCTGTCCTGGTTTTCCTAGGACTGAGAAGTTTTCCAGGGGATTCTCAGTGCTAAAACCAGACATTCCCACGCCAAGCAGGTCTTCTCCCCTGCCCTGTGCTTGCATGAAATTGCCCCTTCTCCAACTCAGGAGAGGACAGAAATAAAGTTTACTTTATGGAGAGAGTGAAGCAGACTGCGTATTCAAAAATATTAGGCACAGTGAAGATTGTGGCGGGGGGGTGGGGGAGTAAGAGAAATAATAAGGCGGAACTGGACCCTTGGCCCTTTCTCCTTGGCTGGTTCTGAATCTTAGCAGTCAGCCTTATATCTAACCCCTTCCAAACACATCCACCCCAAGGAGGAGATTTGGAGAGTCTCCTTTGAGAACACAGTCCAAGAGAAAAGATGTTCAGACACTGACATTTGGGCGATCCCCCAAGAGAATGACCAGAAGAACACCCAAATACCTGATGATGAGAAACATCATTGTTACCCCTGCACCTAGAGCATCCACTCAGCTTTTTAGTGTCTCGCCCTTAAATATGGGTGGGCAGCTAAAGATTGCAAGACATAATCACCAGATTTAAGAGAAACCTGTAATAGGAAAGAAGAAAGAGGAAGACTAAGAAAAAATATACCAAGGAAACAGTAACAGAAATAATTTTTTTCGAACTTCATCTGTTAAGGCAGTGCAACAGTGGCTCAGAGGCAGAATTCTCCCTTGCCATGTCGGAGACCCGGTTTTAATTTCCAGAGCCTACCCATGCAAAAAAAAAAAAACAAACCCCTTCATCTGGTAAATAAAACTGTATACTAGTAAGACAACAAAACAGAACAGCTAGAGAGGTACAAAAGAGTCAAACAAGTTAAAAATATGATAGCAGAAAATTTAAATCCAATAAGACAGATGAGAAGGCAAAGTTGAGGAAAACTACCTCAAAGCCAGAACCAAGAAAAGCAAAGCAAAGCATTCACGACACAATTCCAACATGCAAAATGGGAATATCAGTTATCTGTTATTCTCTTCTCTGTCATTTTGTAGGTTTTCCAAATTTCCCACAATGGACACATGTTAATTTTATAGTCAGAAGAAAAAATGTCACAGTCAAAAGACCATGACCATACAATCAGCAGCTTGCTGAGAGCTTGGGGAGGAGGGAAGGATCAGGAGGAAGCCTCCTTTATTCTCCACAGCACCCAGACTCCAGGTATTAGGTAGCAGGGCCTTCCCAGGACCCGCTCAGCAGGGGAAGGAGCTCCCCAAACCCCACCAGGCCAGGCTTTCCCTAGCTCAGGGCATGGTGGGAGGCTGGTGACTGGGGCAACCAACTGGGCACAACTGAAAAGGGGTCATAACCTGAATTTAGATGGTATGTATCATTTTTCTCCACGTCCATAAAGGAGCAGATAGGAAGAGCTGGGCTCAAACGCCTGAGAGCTGCCAAGTAGGACGAAATTGACAGTGGATCCTGCATGCAACTGAGGACAGTTATAACATCTCTCGCCAGTTAAGAGGACTTTGGTTCATGCTTTCATTCAGCAAGCCTTAACCAAACACCTAGCTGGTGCCAGGCCATGCCAGCAAGGGACGTACAATTGTGGATGAGGGCTAAGTGGGGCCCTAAACCCATTCCAGGGCCTGGAGGCTCTATCAGCTGAGAAGTACCTAAATCCCATGCTCAGCGTCTCCCAGGCAGTTTCCTAAAGAATCCACCCCAGGGGCACTGAGGGCCCATGAAAGGGGAGCAGGGGACTTCAGCTCCTCAATCAGTTCCCTTTGGTTTTAAGAAAAACAATAAAAGGAAAAGGGTATGGTGGTGCACTGAGGTGGACAGCGGAGTGTGTCTTAGTTTTCCAAGCTGCTGTGACAAATACCACTCAGGAGTGTGGCTTAAACAACAGGAGCCTATTGGTTCAGTTTTGAGACTAGGAGAAGCCCAAAACGGAGGTGATATCAAGGCCAGGGTTCTTCCCCAAAGTCTGTAACATTCTGACGCTGGCTGCTGATGGTTCTCGGGTTTCCTCAGGTTTCCTCGACTTGCAAGCTGCTTCCTGCCACACAGCAAAGGCCTCTCTTTTCCTTCCAGTTCCCGCGGAATTCCTCTTTTCCCTGTGGCCTTCTGTGACCCTGGCTTCCAGTTTTTTCTCTTTATAAGACCTCAGGTAATGCAGATTAAGGCTCACCCTGCTTTGGTTGGCCACCCTCTAACTAACACTAACATCATCAGAAGATGCTATTTAGACTGGGTTCACACGTACAGAGATGTGCACTAACATTAAGCACATGTCTAAATTGAGTCCATAATTCAATCTACCATGAGGTCAGGCTAGAAACACACCCTACTTGCCCCAATTTTCACCTGTCTAGGTGGATGGAACTGGCTTTCTCTGCTGAGCACCCTGCAGCTCCTCCCAGGCCCCGGATGCCCACAGGGATGAGCTCATCTGCCTAAAAACCCCCAGGCTCCTCAGCAATCCCACAGCCACCTCCACAAACACCAAAGTGAGAACTGGGGAGGACTGCACTGTCCCTATTTGGGGCTTTCTACTCAATTTTTGCCATGCCCCACTGAGGACTGGAAAGGTCTCCCTACCTGCCTAGGGGTCTTCAGGATAGAAAGAGGGCTCCAAAAGCAACTGTAGAGCTTTTGAGTGGAATCCAAACATGCCCTGTATTAAGTCCCCAAGCTTCTTTGTGAGGGGCTGGGATTCAAGTGGCCAATCGGTCCTGTGGATCTCCCCAACTGAGGGCTTTTCTCATTTCCGGAGACTCAGTACACACCGACTAAGGCTCAAACTTCCAGGTATGCAGATTGTCCTGTTGTGCAGTTCTCACACGGGGTCCAAACTTGGGTGGGTCAATAGCCCCACCTCCCCAAGGTCAAGTGCCCTTGGGCATGATGCCCCAGGCATCCCAGCAGACCTGAGCAACCACATTCTTTCCGCCTCTAGTCTTGGCTCCTGAGCATCCTCTTCCAGGGCCTCTCCCTCATCTCCTTCCATGTGCTGCCTCCTACCCAGTGTTTTAAACTCAGTTTAAGTGTTATTGGGGCTCTGTGGCTGACCAACCTTGACACACGTGACCAAGGCTATTGATTCTGATTCACTCAGCTATCTCCTCCTCTGAAAAGCCTTCCTTGGTGCCTTGGAGTTCCCTCCTCTTGGCCCCTGACACCCACTTGTCACACAGAGACATGGCTTTGTGTCTCCTGAAGAAGCAGATCTTGTTTCCTGCTGGGTACAGTGCTGGCATGGAGAACTAGTACAGTGCTGGCATGAAGAAGCTGCTCTGGGAAGACCTGAGAGGTTGGACTCCCTAGCCAGTCCTCACTCCCACCCCAGGACTGAGCAGTGAAGGGGCCTCCACAGCCAGTCTGACCTCTTCACTGGTCTCACTGCCATGGAAGACGCTTGGACCCCGGGATCTTCTTCTACTTTACACTACTGGCCCCTGACAGGGAAACAGAGCCCAATCCATAAAAGACTGTGAAACCCTCCTGTTCTTCTAGGGAATCTGAGTGCAGGCCAGAAGATGTCAAGGGTTGTAAGGTTGGGAGAATCCACCCATGCCCCACCCCACCAGTGTCCTATCGCAAAGGGCCCCTTTTAGTGCAAACTGTAGTACAGTGAAATAGAGACAGCTGAGAGACTCACTGGGCTCAGGGTCTGCAGACATGGGGAAGAGAATAAGCTGGGTAGAAAGAGGGGGGTCCCAGGCATGACCAGCCGCCAACCTACTGGGTGCTCTGGACATCACCTGTAGGGTGTGAAGTATTCTCCTTTCTTCTCTCTGTCACCCATCTCTGTCATTGCCAGCTGGGTGACCACAAATGAAAGAACTGGCCTCTCAGCACCTCCGTTTCCCTCATAAGAAAGGCAACTTATGTTTAAACTGCCTGGCACATTGTAGGAACAGTGAAAATGTTATTTCTATCCCCAGCCACCTCACACACCTTCTTTTCCCTTCCAGGAGGCATCTTGTGCCTATGAATCTTTTTTTTTTTCTTTTTTCGCATGGGCAGGCACTGGGAATCGAACCCAGGTCTCTGGCATGGCAGGCGAGAACTCTGCCTGCTGAACCACCATGGCCCGCCCCTGTGAACTTTTCTTGATCCTGCCTCCCACTCTGTCCAAGTCCCCCACTCGGTGTCTCTGCCTGCTGCTCTCCTCTCCCCACCCCTTCTTAGGGGCTCCCACTTTCCCAGCCCTTCCAGACCAGACCTCCCTGAGCACGATGAGCTGCTAGGAAAGCCACCACCAGGCCTTCCCCACCATAGTGAGGGGTGGATAAACAAGGCCACAAACAACAGCCACATGCAAAGTGAGGGCAGACCCACAGCTCCAACAGGTGCTGTGAGCTCCTGCGGCATGGGGCAGCCCCTCACGGCCTCTCCCCTCACACTCCTCTCATCCCTAGGCAGGAGCACACTAACCTGCCAGGCTGGCCTTTGGCTGTCACGTGGCATGTCAGATCATTTTTATTTAACATGGCTTCTGGTGCATGGCTGCGCAAAGTGTGGAAGAAAGAGGAGGTTTTCCTTGGTGCAGAGAAGAGTTTGCCCAATGACTGGAGGTATCTGGGCTCTTCTTGGGGATGATCTTTCTGGGGTCTTTGGCACTTAGGGGGGTGCTGGGCCATCCATCCATCCATCTACCCTTCAGATGTGCATCGATCACCCAGGGCAGCACTCCTGGGCCTGGCATGAGAATGGGGTGACCCCACAGCCTGACCCCTTCCCACGTGGAGGCTAACTTCAGTGGGAAAGAACAGGCTATTAACATGTGTTGCCCTTAGGATAAGAGCTTCAAAAGGTACAATAAAACTGAAATGTATAGGATGGGTGGCACAGGAGCAGCAAGCAGCCATAGAAGGAAGGGGAGCAAAGAGGGGAGAAGATTCTAGGCAGAAGGAAATGCACAAGCCCATGTTCCTAGGTTGGAGAGGGCTTGATGGAAGGTGGGCAGAACCGAACGTGGGACAGGATAGGTGAGGAGCCAATCCCATCGTGCCCTGCTGAGGGGTTGGACGTTTAACAGACTGAACTTTATAATCAGGAGATCGGGTCATCAGATGACCCTGGTAAGTCTCGATTTCCCAAACCGTTGAACAGGCCTCCATTTCTACTCTGCAAATGAGGCACAGAGCCTCGGGGGTGAGCTGTTGGCACCACAAGAAACTCAGCTGCCAAACCACCTGCCCACAGAGAGGAAGTGAGGAGCCGCAGCACAAAGTAAAATCGACAGAAACAGCAGAGAGGAGGGTGAGTGGGCAAGCACGGTTACTTTCTCTGTGTCTCAGGATCTTTACCTGGAATTCGGGGACCATGACACCTACTGGGCAGGTTGCCCCGAGAACTAGTAATAAGGTGCAAGCAGCGGTTTCCACAGCACGCAGCCCTGCCAAAGGTACGCCTGGCACTGCTCACGACCCCGGTGCATGGGGAAGTTAGCCAGCATGGCGCCTTCCTGACCTCCACAGGTGGGGAGCGGCTGGGGATGTGAGATTCGGGCAGTGCTATCTTCCCAGCCTCTCAGAAGTCACTGGTCCTTGTGGGGTCCCCACTGGGGAAATGACAAAGCACACCCCAGGATTGCCCAGGTTAGGCCCTGAAAAGACGTCTCTGGGAGAGGAAGTCTGCTGGACCAAGTGACCCTCCAATTCTCACTTTGCCCTCGGGGGTCTCTTGGGCTGCCTCCCCTGCCAGCACCAGCGGGGATGCTGGCAGCCTCTGTGCAGGACCCAGGGCCTTCTCTCGGCTTTCCAAGCACCTCTGAATTGGGCTAGAACATCCAGCTTCAGCCAACCACTAGAAGAGAACAATCGGGAAATACCCACAGGGGCCCCAGGAGCGTGAACCTGGCCAAGCTGCTGCTGTGCAGAGCCCTGGACCCATGACTATTAGCTGGCCTCCAGTGCTCCCCACTGAATTTGCAAGATCGTTTCAAACAGTGGTAAGGACTGTGGAAAAATAAACCAAAAGCAGTCATGCGATGGTGGATGGGGCGGAGAGCAAGGCTGACATTAACCAGGTGGTCAGGGCAAGTCTCTAGGAAGAGATGACTTTTTTTTTTTTTTTGGAACTTTTTATTTTAAAATACTTTCAACTTACAGAATTAATACAAACCCCACACAGAGAACTCCAACAAGCCCCTACCCACCCCCCAAAACCCAAATCCACCAGTTTCAACATTTTGCCATATTTGCCATGTCATGCTAACTATCAATTTCTATCATTTATCTGTCTTTATCTACCTATCTATATATCCACCTATCCATTTTCTGAACACTTGAGTGTAGGGAGTGTAGCTCATCCTCCTTGAATACTTAATGCTTACCATGAACATTTCCTAAGAACAAGGATATTCGTAACCACTTTACATGCAGCTATCAAATTCAAGAAATTGAACATTGATTCAAAGCTTACTATTTATATTCCAGTATTTTCCACATGTCCCCAAAGTGTCATCTTGAATCTTTTTTTTTTTTATCTCTTTTTAAATCCTGCCCAGGTTCATGTATTGCACTTGATTGTCTTTGTCTCTTTAGCTGAACTTTGTTTTTTTTCAAATTGTGGGAACATACATACAACATAAACTTTCCCATCTTAACCACACCCAAGCACACCATTCCCTGGGATAATCACATTCCCAATAGTGTGGTTGCCTGCCACCTTCCATTACCAAACTTTCCCATCTCCCCAAACAGAAACCCTACCCCCATTATTCCTCAGCACCCCCACTCCCTCTCCCCAACCCCTGGCAACCTGTACTCTTCTTTCTGTCTCTACCACTTTGGATATTCCCTGATATTTTCTCCATATTTACCATAGGGCTTACATTTAACATCCTGAATCTATAATGATCTTGTTTGCTCTATATGAACTTAAATTGAAAAGTAATCATAAACTATGTTCCTATACTCCTTTGCCCCCCCCACCTTTATGTAGCTCTTGTCACAAATTATATGTTTTTACATTATGAGTCCAAAACTACTGATTTATGCCATTGCCTTTTAGAGCCTCAGTGAAGTAAAATGTAGAGTTACAAGCCAAAAATGCAATAGTGCTGGCATTTTTATTTGTCCATGTTATTATCCTTAATAAAGATCTTTACTGCTTCATGTGGCTTCTGTCTGTTGCCTATTTTCCTTTCTTTTCAACCTGCAGAACTCCTTTAGCATCTCTTGTAAGGCCAGTCTAGCAGTGATTAACTCCCTCAGCTTTTGCTTTTCTAGGAATGTCTTAATCTCTCCCTCATTTTGAAGGAAAGTTTTGTTGGATATAGGATTTAGTTGGCAATTTTTTGCTTCCAGCACTTACATAAGTCATCCCACTTCCTTCTTGCTTCCATGGTTTCCAATAAGAAATCAATACTTAACCTTATCAAGTTTCCTTTGTATGAAACATGCTGCTTTTCCCTTGTGGCTTTCAGAACTGTCTTTTAATCTTCGGCATCCAACCATTTGATTATAAGATATCACAGTTGTGAGTCTATTTGAGTTTATCCTGTTTGGAGTTTGCTGAGCATCCTGGATGTGACTATGCCTGTCTTTTGTCAAATGTGAAAAGTTTTCAGCCATTATTTCTTTCTGTATGTTCTCTCCTCTTCCTCTCTTTCTTCTCCTTCTGGAACTCCCACAATTGTATAATGGTATGCTTGATGGTGTCCCATAGATCCCTCGGGTTCTGTTCACATTTCTTCCTTTTGGAAATTGATTATTTCAGTTTCTTATCTTCAGGTTCACTGATTCTGTCTTCTGATTGCTCCGGTCTGATGTTGAACCCCTCTAGGGAATTTTTAATTTCTATTACTGTTGTCTTCAGCTCTGTTTGGTTCCTTATCAGCATTTCCATCTCTCTATTGATTAAGTTCATCTGTCATTTTCCTGATTTCCTTTAGTTCTTTGTCCATGTTTTCCTTTAGCTCTTTGAGCATATTTAGGGCAATTTTTTTAAGCCTTTGCTGGTATGTCTTAGGTCTGGTCTTCCTGAACCATTGCTTCAATCATTTCTTATTTCTTTGAAGGTTTTATAACCTTTTGTTGGAACCTGGACATTTTGATATTTTAATGTATTACTGATGGAATTTAGACTCTGAGGCATCTGTTTCTTAAGCTTATATCTAGCTAATGTTATGACAGAGCTTTCCTTGAATGAAAGAAATGGTCAAAAAAAATAAATAAAAAAGAGAACACCCTTCCCAGTTTTTGCAGAACAACCTGTGTAGTGTCAGTAGTGCTCTCCTTAAAAGCTTATCCATACAATGACTTTAGAGAATAGCTCCAGGCCAAAGCACAGGGCAGCCCTGATTCCTTCTGCACAAGCATCTTATTTTGGGCGATGTGTATGGCTCTAGGAATGCCCCCATTCACATGGACATAAATATCCCTTCTTCCCTAGGAAACAGTTTCCTCACAGTCCAGGCACTCACTGTGCATCTTAGAGCCTGCTATCCCTTGATACAAGCAGCCACTTGATTGCTCTCCCACTGTGTTCCGTAGGAGAGCTCTGTGAGCTATCTTCTATACATAGGGCAAGTTGTGGGACTGCATGTCCCTTAGACCACAGATCGGGTAAGCATCTATGCTCCCAGTATGTATACAAGGATTACTCTGCTCCCTCCAGAACCAGGACCAGGGATCCAGACTGGAAGTGAAGGTCAGCTATGCACTGAGCTGGTGAGGGGGTTGGGGAGGGGCCAGCTAGAGCACCAGGAGATCCTACCACTTTCAGGTGGCCTTTTTCTTGATTTGGCACTTGCCGTGTTACCGGAATCCTTTAACTGTTTTCTGGAAATTTGAGAAATATTTCTGCCAGTTCTTACTGGTTGTTCAAAGCTTCTATGGGAAGACTGCACTTTAAAGCATCTCATTCTGCTATCTTGATTAAGGCAGGATTATTCTGAGATCAGTTTAAGAAGACTCCTAGAGGATAAGACATTGCCAGTCAATTGGAATGGAGGAAGAAGTTATCAAGGAGAGAAAATAGCATATGCAAAGGTCTGAGGCAGGACCGTGCTTGACTGTCTAAGAAATAGAAATTAAAAATATATAGTACACAGTAAACAGAAACAAGAATGGAAAGAGATAAAACAAGTAGAAGCCAGATCTCTCAGGGCGTTGTTAGCCATGTACATCAGTCATCTAGTGCTCCAAAACTTAATGGCTCAAAAAACAAAACAAAACAAAACAAAACAGCATTTATTTTGCTCCTATATCTGCAATATGGGCAGAGCTTGGTAGGGAAAGTGTTATCTGAGCAATGTGGCATCAACTGGGATGGCTTGACAGGGGTTAGAGTCACTTCCAAGATGGCTTACTCACAGCTGGCTTCAGCTGTTGGCCAGAGACTTGTGATCCTTTCCAGGTGGGCCTCTCCAACAGGCTGCTCAGGATTTCTCAGAGGACAGAGGTTCAGTTCCAAGAATGAGTACCCTGAAATAACCAGACAGAAGCTGTATCACCTGTGGCGGTCTCATCTCAGAAGCCACAGGGTGTTTTTCCACCACACTCAAAAGTCTACCCAAGTTCATGGGGAAGGAACTCTCAATGGGAGGCATATATATCAATGACATATTGTAAGAATGGCATGGGGGATGGAAATGTAGTAGTGGCCAATTTGAGGAAACTCGAGCTACCTCATCATGGCAAGGAGTTTGGACTTTATTGTATAGGTTGCAGGAATCCATGGGTTGGCAACCTGACTTGATTTACATTTTTAGAATATCATGCGAACACTGGGTGGAGAGAGGATTGGAGCAGACCTGAGTGGAAGCAATTAGTTGATTATAGCCATAGTTCAGCTGAGAATTGATGGTGGTTGCAGTGGCAATGGAAAGAATCAGGAAACTGCACACGGTTTCCTAGCATGTACAGTGACTGGACTCTGAGACAGAAAATCAGCAGGAGGGGTAGAAGCCAGGTCAAGGTATGCCATGCGACGGGGGGACAGTGGAGCCTAGACTTTATCCTGAGGGCAGTGGGGACTTACAGAGGGGTTTTAAGTAAGGAAATAACATGATCAGGGCTGAATTTTAAAGGGAGCCCTCACAGAGAACTGAATCTAGGACAGAAAATTCAGAAAAATTCACTGACTGCCTATGGACCATCCACTCTGTTTCAAGTCAGGCATGGAGACTTTCTCTCTGAAATCAGAGAGCTTTTAGATTCTATCACCTATCTTCCTCTGAAGGGGCATATCTGTTGTTTCTTCCTACCCACCATCCATTCCCTCTTTGTATCAGTCAGTTTTTACTGAGTTGTGCTATAGTAAGAAGGTAGCCCAGACTTCAGTGACTTACATAGCAAACACTTCTCTCTCATATTTCATGTAGGCTTTGAGTTAGCTGCAGCTCTGTTCCATGTGTCTTCATTTTCAGATCCGGGTTGAAGAGCCAGCCTCTACTTGGGATAGCTCCTTCTAGATGCAAAAGGAAAAGAGGAATCAGCTGGTAGAAACACATAATGGCTTTCCTAGGCCAGCTGAGTCAATGAGATTCATTTGGGCTGAAAGGAAAGAGAAACATTTATTCCCATCTGAGCCAATCTGAACCTAGAGATAGTGGCTACCATCTTGGCAGAATAGGAGGAATGGGCTGCAGGGACATGGAGCCCTCCCAGAGACAGCAAGCAAAAACCAGGCCATGACAATGTGATTTGGACCCCTGTAGCCAGCTGTGTCTGAAGACACAGCTTGTTCTGCTTGGTTATAAGAACCAATACATTCCTCTTCTGTCCAAATTCACCCCTGTATCACTGACAAAGTTGGAATTGTAGCCTGTATTTGCCTGAATCTAAAGTAGTGTTGATGGAATATCTCCTGGTACTTCCATACCTCCTGTGTGCCAACTAAAGCTAGTCTTAAAGAGGTTGGACTGTAAGGAGGGTGTCACTCCTCAGAGGCTGGCCCACTTGTGACCAGGGGTGTAAGAAGGCCAGTGGAGGCCAGATCTGAAATCCTTGGCCAATGGTTGTGCTGTCTTTGGAGCAAAGCGAACTGAGCCATGGTCTTCACTAGGAACACAACTGCTCTTACTCTGATGCCCAGTCCAGCCTTGGCCCCCACCACAAAACACACAAACCTTGAAAACAGGTTCCCAAGCCTGTATTCGCTCAATTAAACCAGCTCTAAAATAAGCTTCATACCTCTTCCCACAGGCCTTGTGGGCTGAAGCTATGCCCTGGCCAAATTCCAAGAGACCAAAGGCTGCTGTGCCAGGATGCCCTAAGCCTCTGTCTTCCGCTAACTACATGTTCCCAGCATCCAACCCTTCCACCCAGAGATTATCAAATATAACCCTAATTTGCAGGAAATATGCAAAACTGTTTATCTTTGGAAACTAAAATATATAAAACTGAATCATCAGGCAAATTATATGCATCAGTAAGTGATAAATGTTCAGGGCCAGCAATCCTCAAATAGCACATGAAAGCCTTTTTGCTACTCTTCTTTCTGCCTACAGAGCACTTTTGAGCAAAGTTCACTGCTGGCAGTCCAAAGTCAAGCTCCATGAAGCCTTTCACATTGGTCCTGCCAGTTTTGATGGGTGCTGGAAGACTCTGGCCTAAGGAAACCCCAGGGACCACTGTCCCAGCCCACTCTCTGTCCCAGATGCAGCCTCAAAGCCTTAAGGTTTGGCAGCCCAGAACTGGGAGTCCAGCAAATGTTCTTCTCTGACATTCCCCCAGTACACTGGTCCAGAGGAGCTGGTCACCCAACAACAATCCAGTTTGGCTGCTGTCAAATTTTTGCCAAGAGAAGGGGCAGAGTATAGCTCAGCAGCTGAAGCACATTTCCTGTAGTGTGCTCCATGACTGAGTGACCCTGAGATGGACAACAGCTTCTGCCAGACTCCTCTCTGGTTCCGAGTCCTTGCTTGTTCTTTCATTTCCCTTCACTTTTCCCAATCCCCTCCCCCCCCATACAGCCGTGGATATCCACCACCTTCTTTCCCTCATTACACACCTCCTGATCATGTGGGGGGGTCCTCCAACTAAAGCATGGAGGCACCCTGAGCTGAGCTGGACTGGAATTTTAGTCCTGACTCTTTCTTACATCACCATGTGATTGTAGGTAGACATTTTCTAGACCTGTTTCTGTATCTGCAATATGAGAGGTCTCTATCCTTAGGCCCTTGCTAGCCCATGCTTGATTTTTCTCATTATATTTAACTGCTTGGGATAATCCAGGCACAAATACAATACTCATTCATTCATTCAACAAACACCAATTGAGTGCCTCCCGTGTCACAGGCACTGCGCTATATTCTCTGGGGTTCTGGAGTAAATAAGACAAGATATTACCTTTGAGTTGCTCACAGTCTAGGGTCCAGAGCACAAACTGGAAAAGGTTCCTGCTAAGCTATGAATTCAGCATGCTGTGTTCTTGCTCCTGAACTGGGCAAGACCAGCATCTCAAGCCTGCCGTCTGGATGGAGAGTTCATAATGTTAGTTTATTATCATGATTAAAATCTCAGGGAATTGTAACCCATACCAAACACTGAAATCTGTTCTATAACTAATTGTTATAATGTACTTTTTTAAATGTATGTACATTATTTAAAGAGGAGGAGTATAACAGAGAAGATAGGATTTAACTAATAAGTATGACTGCTGAACCATTATTTTGATATTTCTGTTGGTCTAGAAGCAGCTAGAAGCTAGAAGAAAAGATGAAAAACTGTGGAACTGTAACCCATACCAAATTTTAAAATCTGCTCTGTAACTACTTGTTAAAATGTACTTGGAAATGTATTGCTTTTTTGTAAATATGTTATATTTCACAATTAAAAAAAGTTTAAAAACTCAGGCAGACCCAGAAAGTTATCTTGTGGATATTTGCAAGCTGATTCTAAAGTTTATTTTAAAGGGCAAAAGACCCAGAAGAGCCAATACAGAACTGAAGAAGTGCAAAGGTGGAGGACCGACTGCATGACATTGGAACGCACAATCAAGCTGCAGTGATCAAGCCAGTGTGGTATTGGTGAAAGAATGGACAAATAAATCAATGGAACAGAATAGGGAGCCCAGAAATAGACTCACAAATATAATCAACTGATCTTTGACAAGGGAGTAGAAGCAATTCAATAAAGGAAGAACAGCCTTTTCAACAAAGAGGGCTGGAGCAACCAGACACTCACCTGCCAAAAAAGAAAGAAAGGAATTTAGATACAACTTTACACCTCTGACAAAAATTAACTCAAAATGGATCCTAGACCTAAAGGTAAAAGGCAAAACTATAAAACTTTTAGAAAATGACATGGGAGAAAATCTAAATGAACTTTGGTTTGGCAATGACTTTTTAGATGCAATCCCAAAAGCCCAATCCATGAAAGAATTGATAAACTGAACTTCATGAAAATGTAAAACTTCTCTACAAAAGACACTGTTATGAAAATGAAAAGACAAGCCATGGACTGGAGACAATATTTTCAAAACACATATCTGATAAAGGACTAATATCCAAAAAACACAAAGAACTTAAAACTCAACAATAAGAAAACAACAAACCTAATTAAAAGATCTGTACCTCACCAGAAAAGATATATAGATGGCAAATAAGCAAATAATAAGCTGCTCCACATCATATGTCATTATAGAATGTCAAATGAAAACAACAATGAGATGCCACAACATACCTATCAGATTGGTTAAAATCCAAAAGCCTGACAACACCAGATGCTGACGAGGACGCAGAACAACAAGAATTCTCATTCATTGCTGGTGGGAATGCAAAATGCTCCAGCCACTTTGGAAGACATTTTGGCAGTTCCTTATAAATATAAGCATAGGTTCACCATATGACCCAGCAATTGCACACCTCTATTTATGTATACCCAAAGGAGCTGAAAACTTGGATATCCAACTAATGCACATGAACATTTATAGTACTTGTATTCATAATTACCCAAAATTTGAAGCAGCCACAATGTCCTTCAGTAGGTGAATGGATAAACAAACTGGCATATCCAGTCAATGGAGTATTATTCAGTGATAAAAAGGAAATGAGCTATTAAGCCATGAAAAGACATGGAGGAACCTTAAATGCATGTTGCTAAGTGAAAGCCGCTAGTCTGAAAAGACCAACTGCATGATTCCAACTATATGACATTATGGAAAAGCCAAAATAACAGACAGTATAAAGACCCATGGTTGCTGGGATTCAGCAGGAGGGATGGCTAGGGGGAGCACAGGGCATTTTTAGGGCAGTGAAACTAATCCATACGACACCGCAGTGGTGGATACATGGCATTATGCATTTGTCAAAACCCACAGAACTGCACAACACAGAAAGTGAACCCTAATGGAAACTGTGGACTTCAGTTACTAATAATGTGTCAGTGTTGGCTCATCAAATGTAAAAAATGTACCACAGTAATGCAAGATATTAATAATAGGGGAACTGGGGCATAAGGGAGGGAGATATGCGAATTCTATATTTTCTACACAATTTTCCTATAAGTGTAAAACTTCTCTAAAAAATGACGTCTGTTAAACAAATCTCAAACAGAACAGAGTTCCAATTCAGATGCCACTACCTCCTTCTCTGTGCCTCAGTTTCCTCATATCTGTGACATTCGTCCCACCCCACCCCCAGGAGAGTCACCCATGATGGCTGGGCCAAAGAATCTGCCTCTTAGGATTTGGAAATTGAAGCCAAGACTTGGCGGACGATGGAGGCAGGGGCACTACAGTTGAGTCAGGTATGTAAAAGGTGCAGAGAGGGCTGCTGCCTCCTGATGCCTGCATCCTCCCTGAGCTATTCCATAAACACCCATTTCCTGCCAGAGTCAGTGCATTTCTGTGCTTGCAACCAAAGGACTCTGAATGAACACAGGGGCCTTGGCCACACCCTCATTTGTCAGGCTTGGAAACTGAGGCCTGGAGAAGTCATGTGATTTGCCAAAGTTGCATAGGGAGTGAATGCTGGCCCCAAGAGCCCAGGCTTCCTGGCACCACCCTGCTCTCTCCTCTCTCCGACAATCAAATGGGCTCTGCATCTTCCCTCTGCTTTCGTCACAACAGTCCCAGCCCCAGGCACATGGATGCTGCTGGAGGAAGGAAAAGTCCTGATGTGATTGCAGAAGCAAGTCACGAGATGAGCCCAAGACCTGACGGGAATCAAACTCACCCTGCTCCCCTCTGCTCCCCATGAGCGTGCCCCAGACCCCCATGTCCAGCACACCTGGACAATTTCCTGGAGACCAGGAAAGTTGCAACATCCCCCAAGATAAAGAACCCGTGGCAAAGGAGGGGGTAGAAAAAACAACAACAGTTTCTGATGTGTTTACTGCTCCCTTAGCTGGAAGAAGTGATTCTGCTTTCGGTAGTACATAAACTCTTGGCAAAGTTGGGTTTTCCACGGTTTGCTGAACTCCTGAACACAGATGTCCCATTTGTGTTTCATTAGTACATCTGCCGCTCTGCGGCTTTCGACCTCTGCCCCAGGCAATAATTACCTGGCTCAGGCCCATCCCTGCACCAGCTGGCCAGGGACTTGCTCTGCCCGACCAGGGCTGTGTCTGCTGTCAGCCCTTCCCAGGCAACTGGGCCATTCCATCACCAGAAAGTCTCAGCTGGGCCTGGGTTAGAGCTGGGAGTGGGGGGTGCACTAGATCTTCCAGAGGGAGAAGAGACTTCCAGAGCCCAGCAACCCTGGGGGAGGCTGGGGTGGAAGGGAGGGGAGAAAGGGAGGAGAAAGCGGAGAACGGAGAGGAAGAGGTAGAGGAGGAGGGAAAAAGGGGTGGGAGGGGAGAGTTAGAGTTAGACTTAGAGGAGGAAGGGAGATGTAGAAGGGGATGAGGGAGAGGAGGAGGGAATGAGAGGGAGGAAGAGAGAGGGGAGAGGAGGAGAAGAAGAAGGAGAACCCAGGACCCGAGACTGGAGAGAGCCCCATCGCAGAGTCCCCGCGTGGCTCCCAGCTTCACTCCAGAGGAAGAGGCCACGGAACAGAAGCTTCCGATGGGATGGGGGCTGGATATCAAGAGCAGTCTTAGCAACGTACAGGGCTTTGACCCCTCTCATCCCAGAGCTGCCAGACCTGGATAAGGGGTCAGAGCATCCCACCTCCAGTTCCCTACCCCACCCCCAACCTCTGCTCTAAGGGTTTACAAAAAGCCACCAGAGGAGGGCTTAGGTCTGGGCCCCCAGACCAGAGAGCCCTGTAATCTTCCCCAGCCCAGCTCTGAAATTCTAGTGCATGTAAATCAAAGGCGATGGGCCATGAAGCTACTGAAGCTTAAGAGCCATCCCTTGCACAGGTCTCCTCCAAGACCCTGGATCTAATTTGGGATGCAAAGTTTTGTAAGAAGTACCCCCCAAATTGTATAAACTTCAGGCCCTCAAAATCCTAGATCTGCCCTGAGTTTAACTTTTCCTCTGTACTTTTTCTTCTGCTCTGAGATTTGGAACAAGCATCTTCAAATCAAAAGTTGGTCCCAGTTGGGACTGGAAGGGATCAAGTCTTCAGTCAGAAAGACACGGCCGCTGGGATGGAGGACTGTAAAAGGAGGGGCAGCGGGGGAGGGGGGGCACGGGAAGGGAGGGCCCGCACTGAGTAAGCATCTACTGTGTGCACCTGACAAGCATTCTTTAACTTATTATCTGTTGATCAGCACGACAACCTGAGGAAAAGCTGTTGTCTTGTTTTGTAGATGTGAAGATGGGTCCTCACTGCCGTAGCTGGCCCCCAGTAGTGGAGTTGGAACTCACACTCAGGTCTGCAGTTTTCCAAGGCCACTTCCTTCTGCTCAGGGTGGGCTCTGAGTGTGCCCGTGAGGCGGGAGAAGGCAAATGCGGACGAGCCATTTCCTCATACACCAGGACGCCTAATGGAGACACTAATTTACGACATGTGAAACGTCTTTTGTCATGCCTCTCTTTAGATGGCTGTTTGATTTATTCATTTTTAAGTGAATGTATATAAATACGTTTATATCAATAAATCCATCTTGCTGGCCCTATCACAAATTTCCCTACAAGGCGTTCATCCGTCCTCCCTCCCTGGAGCCTTTCAAGCATATAGCGACCACCATCGTGGAAAGGAGAGAGACCTGCTGACTTAGCCAGAAATGGCAAATTCCCTCTTTTGTTGCACCAACTCCCACAGACTAGCAAAGTTGGCCTGGACCTTCCTCGGGCAGGATCCGGGGGGCTGAGCCCAGCTCATCTAGGGCAAGGGGGGCCAGCTGCTCAACCCAACCTGCTCCCAACTGACTTTGGGAAAATGCATCACCCCCCACCTAAGGCCTAGTGTGTGGGTTCTCACTGGGGAGTGCTCACATGACCCGGGCAGGTGCGCTGTGGGCCAAACATTCAGTGAGCTGGGGAGACGGAGAGAAGGCTGGTCTTCATTTACAATGTTGATATTTTGCACCCTGTGGATTTTTTTTTCACAAATTTTGAGTTTTTAAAATATTACTTATCTCATGAAATTTTGGGGTGACCCCTTAAATTCTGCACCTAAGGCCAGGACCTCACTCTCCATACCCTAGCCGTGGCCTCTGCGAGTTTCTCCTCTCCTTCTCAGCTCACAGTCTCTCCAGAGCATTACCATATTTTTCTCTTATTTTCTTAGGGCAACTTAACTCTTTCCCATTCCTACCCCCAAACTCAGCTCTCCAACCCCCAAGACCGGGAGCTTTGGAATTATTCTTGCAAAGTTCTGCTCAATTCGGACAAATCGGGGAGAAAGCATTACGCACAACCCTGAATGTTACAAGAGGGAGTGTCCTCCAGCTGGGACTACCAAGAAGACAAGACATGATGTCAGGTTTGCTTTGCCAGTGGATGAGCTTGGGGCGTGTCTCACCGACGACCTCCCCGCTTTCCTCTCAGGTTCCTGAAAGTACTGCAGCTCCCATGGCATCCAAGGAGGAGGGGCCCACCTTGGGGAGGGGTGCCCATGGGTGCAGGGCTGGCTTGGAGATTGAAGGCGATGATTAACCCATTCTCGTTTCCACCTCTGGGGCCCAGTGTATTCCCTCAGGACAGGTACCTCTGCTCTTCCCACCATCCCCTCCACCTTTGGGGAGTCTAAGAGCTGACAGAAAGTCCTCTGTCCACATTCCTGGGAGTTGCTGGACTGCTAAGACTGAGCGAGAGCAGGGAGCCCCCTCCAGGGCCTTGAGGGTGCACAGCCAGGATGAGTTCCCAGGGTGCCACCCATTGGGGGATGCTGGCGAAGCAAAGTAAACATAGCAAACACCCAGCCACACTTATTTTCTGTTCCAGGCACACAGCGGTCTTTGCATGGGTTCTGACCATTCCCATTTCGTAGCAGAGGAAACTGAGCAGAACCGAGAGCTCTGTAACCACGGTCGGCACTAATGGCCACTCCTCAAGAGGACCAGTCAGCATCTGTGCCAGGGTAGAGAGAGGGAAGAAGAGCTGGTAGGTCCAAGTGTGCTGAGGATATGAGCAGGGAGTTTAGAGACTCTCAGCGGCCAAGGGCTTGGCTTCCCCTAACCAGGGCAGGGAACTTAAAAAATAAAAATAAGAAATTTTAAAAAGGATAAAGGGGAGGTTTACACCCAAAACACATTCTGCGCATGTGCATGCATCGGGGGAGAAGGGGAGAAATGAGAGGAGGAGGGAGAGAGGGGGAGGGAGAAGGAAAGGAGGAGGGAGAAGGGAAGAGGGGAGGAGGGAGAAGGGCAGGAGGGAGGCCACGCCCAGAACAGACGTCAGAGCTGGCAGACCTGGGTTGGAGCTTTGTTCTGCTACTTACAAGTCACTCAGCCGAAATGTGCCTCAGTGTCCCCATCTGTAAAAGGTGGACCATGACAGCAGAGCCCCATAGATGTGGTGAGGATTAAATGAGTTCAAGATGTAAGGTTTTGACTGAGGAATGGGAGGGGGAACGATGGCGTATACATACAATGGGCTCCTGAGCCGCCCCAAGAAGGAATGAAGTTGTGAGGCCTGCAACTAGGTGAATGAAACTTTAGGATTCTATGCTGAATGAAATGTCAGAAACAAAAAGTCAAGTATTATCGTGCCTCACTTATATAGACTTACCATAATATAAAAACTTGGCAAACTGAAGTCGAGAGCATGGGTTATCAGGTTGGGGACTAATGTAAAGGGTCCCTAGGTCGTAAGCTCTTAACAGCAGTCAAATATGTTCAGGAGTTATAACTGTCGTTTCTAAATTCTGAGACACTGAGTTGGTTATATAATCGGGTTGTTCCCAGAAACTTCGAGTATTTACGTGACACCCGAGACTCAGAGTTAGAGCTCTGAAGCTATGAAAGTCAGCAGTACCCCATGCAGGAACAGTTTAAAAAGTTGAAAAAGAGATCAGACTTCAACTAGAGATATGAAGGAATCTGATCTGGATAAGACTAGATCAGAATACAGGGTAAAGGATGATATCATCCATATTTTAAAACTTTAACTTCTGTGTGAGACCAAAGGGAGAGATAAACATCATTTGGAGCAAAATTTATATTTTGGTAGCACATTACCTAACTTATTACTTGTATGATCAGTTTAGTTGAATACCACGAGTACATGGAATCTTGAATAGGGAGTGTGGATTTTGATGGTTTGTCCAGGTTAGCGTGATGTTCTGATATATCCCAAAGTAATTTGGGCAGGGAATAAAGAAGTATTTGTAAAGTCCCCTTGGGGGATGGGGAGAAAGGAGGAAATGTTCAACTTCCCCATTTAGAGAATTTCTGATATTCTAGCAAGCAGTGGGGACAACAAAATCAATAGGCTAAGCCTTCGATCTTGGGGTTCACCCCTATGAAACTCATTCCTGCAAAGGTCAGGCTAAGCCTACTTTAAATTAGGCCTTAGAGTAAACTCCAGAGAACCTCTTTTGTTGCTCAGATGTGACCTCTCTCTCTCAAGCCAACTCAGCAGGTGAACTCACTGCCCTCCCCCACTATGTGGGACATGACTCCCAGGGGTGCAAATCTCCCTGACAACGTCAGACAGAACTCCTGGAATCAGCTGGGGCCTAGCATATGGGATTGAGAAAGCCTTCTTGACTGAAAGAGGGAAGAGAGAAATGAGACAAAATGAAGTTTCAGTGACTGAGAGATTTCAAACAGAGCTGAGAGGTTATCCTGGAGGTTATTCTTACACATTTTATAGATATCCCCTTTTTAATTTAAGGTGTATTGGAGTGGCTGGCAGGAAGGAAGTACTTGAAACTATTGAGCTGTGCTCCAATAGCCTTGATTCTTGAAGCCAATCACATAGCCACATCATAAAAGTTATATCTTTATATAATTGGGTAGATTATATCTTTATATAATTGGGTAGATTGGATAAGAGATAAAATAAATTGGGTAGATGGAAACACTAGTGGTCAATGAGAGGGAGGGGTAAGGTGTAGGTATGTATGAGTTTCTTCTTTTTTCTTTTTTAGTTCTTTTACTGGAATAATGCAAATTTTCTAAAAAATGATCATGATGATGTATACAAAACTATGTGATGATATTGTGAGCCAATGATTGCACATTATGAATGGACTGTATGTATGTGGAGATTTGTCAATAAAAATATATTTTTTAAAAAGATGTAGGGTTTTTAGGACAGTGTCTGGCCCGGAGGAAGAAATCTGCATGCCAAGTGAATTCAGTATTATGGCTGGACAGGAAGGGCTATTCCAATTCTTATTATATTTGTTATCCAATATCAACAACACTAGACTAAAAGAATTTCTCTGTCACTGAGTTTATCCAGCCGTTTTCTATGAAAAATATTAATAATAATTTTTCTAACTTTACAAGATATTTTGGTGTGAGCCTTCTCATTTGACCCTCACGTGAGCCTTTTGAGGTGGGCACATTTTAGGATTAGTCCCATTTCACAGATGAGAAAACTGAGCGCCGGGAATATAGTGGCCAGCCCAAGGGCATACAGCTAGAAAGTAAAAGAGAGGAGACTGAAACTCAGGTCTCATTTCAAAACCGGGTGCTGCTGCACCACCACCACCTATCCCACACACATACGCACTCCTTCTGGAAGTACGACAGACCTCATTTCAGGATGTATCGGTGGTTTGAGTTTTCACTGAATCTGCATAGGTATCTATTATTTTCAGGTATCATAATGGTATCATAGTTTTATGTAGAGAAAGAGCCTCTACCTTTTAGAGCCAGACTGCAATATTTCAGAGTGAAATGATATGGTATCTGGTGCCCATTTGTTTTCAAATAATCAGTGGGGGTGCAGAGGTGAAACAGGGCTGGTTACTATGGTTTACTCACGCTAAAACTAGATGATGGGTGCCTGGGGTTCATCATATGAGTCTGTCCACTTTTGTATATGCTTAAAATTTACATAATAATAAAAGGTACATCAGGTTTTCTTAAACTGAGGCATCTCTGTACTGCTGGAAAATAGTATCAAAACACTACTATCGAGCGAGTGTTGGGCATAAGCCCCTTGGGCTGGTTCCTGGACCCCTGGAGGCCACCGAAGCCAGGGCCCCAAATCCGGTACCCACAGGGCCAAAGAGACAGGCCAGTGAGGGGGCAGCAGGCAGTGGGGGTGGGGGGGCCTGTGGCAGATGGATACGCCCATGGGGGGTACAATGGGGACAGAGCTTCTTTTACAAGAGAGGTGGAGAACCAGATTTTTATGTGCAGGGTTCTGATTCTTAAATGTTGATAACTGATTCAAACTTATTTTGAGCCAAGTGCCTTTACTTAGCTGTTTGCGTCCTCTGACCTGGGCTAACCCTTCCACCCTTTGGAAATGAGGGAGCCAAAGCCCAGTGTGGGGGAAAAAACTTTTCCAAAGTCTCACAGCAAGTCGGACCTGGTTCGCTCACCAAGCTCACACACCCTCTCTCTCCCAGCCCGCTCCTTGTTCTTTTATTCCAGTAGTCAAAGAACCACTCCCAAAGAAGACATAATGGAGAGATACAGAACAAGAAAGAGCGAATGTCAGGTAACAATTTCTAGGAAAATAGAAGTGCTGCTTCTGAATCTAAATATTTAATATTTAAATTGGGGTGATCATCTCAGAGCACATGACCTTGGACAATGTATGGTAGGGGCCCGTCCTGCCGCCTGTCCCTGGGACCCACAGATGCATCCTACGCTCAGGACCAGGTGTGGGCCTGGCGGGATAAACACTAGTGGATGAGCGGATGGCCTGGACAGCCCTTCCCGTGTGGTCCTGAGCAGATGCAAACACTCCCTGGAGACAGTGTGGTCCCCTTGGGCATGGTTTATGATATCCAGCTCACACCCCGGTGGTGAATCTGTCCCTGGTAAGGAGGAAGCCAAGTTTTCCCTCCAAGGACACACATAGCAGCGGAGGCAGCTCTGTATAGAACATCCCCCTGCAGAGGCCACGGAGTGAGACCAGCGGCTGGGGGAACTGACGCCTGCTACCCGGGCTGGCTTTGCTTTGTCTTCCCTGCCCCCGAAAACACCCATTCCTGCAAGGCAGCGTGAGCCGTGCTTCTGTGGTGGCCCCGACACCCAGATTGGCAGGGGTCTCCATCTCTAGACGCCTCCTCTTCCAACCGACAGCATGTCACTGGTATCACAATTAACCACCAGGAATGAAGCAAAAATGAAGCAAGAAGCCAGTGCCAAGAGCTAATAGATCTAAGTGACTGAGCTGTGACCCTCCCTCTTTTCAGAAACCGTTTTCTTAGAAGGAAAGAATATTGGAGACTGGAAAGCCATGAAGATTCTTCCTTCCTAGTTCTGGTAACAAGGCCGAGACAAGCTCAAAGGGTGGAAATGTTTTATACGAGATTCCCCTAGAGTTCTTCTGAATTCGATCATGAATTTACCAACCCAGTGTCAAGTGGTTTTGAAAGGCTACCCAGAACCAGGTGTATGGAGGTGGGGGTGGGGAGGGGCTGGAATGGAGCTACAGAAATGAAATATGCTGAGCATAGAGATGGAGGGAGGCAGATAGGATGGGAGAGGAGAGAAGGGAAAAAATCTCAAGTCTGCAGGAAGAAAAACTGCGGCCTGTGAACTTGGAGGGTCCCAGATGCTGCAACCAGCCTAAGCAGCTCAAGAGACACCAGGCTGTTCCTCGCCCAGATGGCAGCCCACCCCCACCCTACACCCCACCCCTAGGCCCAGGAGATGTGGGAAGCTGAGGGAGCAGGAAAGGGCTGCAGCAGCCCGCAGAGGCCCCGCCCCTCTCCAGCTGTGCTGCCTTGGCCAGCCCCTCCAATTTCCTGAACTGGGCTTTCTCTTCTGCCAAATGGTCCATCTTATAGGATTGTAGTAAGGACTAACATGCATAGAAACCAGAAAATTTTAGAGTCGTGATAATTTTCCAAGGCCACATGGTGGCAGGGCTGGAACCAGAATCCAGGACTCTTCTTGGTCCAGGTTACTGTCTGCCTACCACCGCACACTGCCCTCGCTAGTCTAGGAAGTCACCAGCTAGTCATCCAAGAGCCTATTGTGGTCTACATAGTGTTTAATATTTTTTTCATTAGCCAGTATTTTTTTAAATGGGAGATTTCATGAAAACACATGGATTTCCCTGAGAAATCATAAAATCTAGGCAAATGTCCCACCTGGTGACAATTGTCTGACCTTAAGAGGAAGGTTCCCCTTTGGGCAGGGTATGGGCCCTCGATTTGGCCACAGACCTCCCGTCCTTGCCCTACAAAACTTGCCTCCCTTTCCTTTCCTGTCTGGTCCCTGAGTATTTGGACTTGATGACATGCAGCCTTTCGGATAGAAAGCCCTTCGCTGTCTAGAAGATGCCAGGAGACTTCTCAATACAGGAGCCGATGAAAACTTGCAAAGCATCACTCAAAACATGTCTGTGGTAATTCGTAGGCTGGAGATGTGATTTATGAAGAAGGATGAGTGCAGGAAATGCGCCGAGCTTGGCTGAGCAGTGAAGTGGGCAGAGACGGCTGGTCTCAGGCTTCGAGAAGGAGGTGAGTTGTTAGAGCTGCCCAAGGGGGGAACTCAGAGAAGTAGAAACTGAGCCATGGAAGTTTTCAGCTGAATTATCGGGAAACAACCCCTAAAGTTGTAAAAGCCTAGGTCCATGCCGGGGGAAACAATGAGGAAGGAAAAGTACCTTTCCCGTTTCTGCTGAATTTCTTCTCTAAAGCTGATGCCAGATCCTTCCACGGGTGCCGAGCAAGCTGCTTTCCTGAAGAGTAGCTCTGTGGACTGGAGGGAGCCACCCCAGCTGCTCACTCTTCAGCACCCAAAGGAAGTGGCAAAGTCACTTCATTGGAGCCTGGCCTGCCTCAACCTTAGGAAAGTGTTGCGGGGCGGGGTTGGGGGGGGTGTCCAGTCTGGCAGAAAGGGTGCAGTAGCCTGAGGGGATGGGCAGTGCTGGTGGATAAAGCAGACTGGGCATGGGATTCTGGTTTTGGAAGGGAAAACTATTGGGTTAGTATTTTAGTCAGCACACTTTCAGTTGCAACAAAAATCCAGACCAGGTGGATTTAAAAGAAAAGGAACTCTTTGTCCGCCGGCCCGGCGCGGCGCTCACGCCCCGCCAGCCAGCCCGCCCTCCTCTCCCTCTTTGTCCGCCGGCCCGGCGCGGCGCTCACGCCCCGCCAGCCAGCCCGCCCTCATCTCCCTCTTCCCCCTTCTGCTCCGGCAGCGCTCCATCCACCATCTTATCCTTCCCTTTCTCCTCCTGCTCCGGCGGCTCTCCAAGCACCACCGTGCCCTCTTCCGCCTTCACCGGCTCCTCCACCACCAGCCTCGACAGCCTTCCCACTCTCACTTTTCCTCCTCCAGAACAGCTACGGGGGGAGTGGAGACAATACAGAGCAGCTTCCGGAGCCACGATGGAGATCAAAGGGACGGCATACCCCATCCTGGAATGGCTGACTGTCTGGGAGAACCAGCTCCGGTGAGATCGCCGAGGGGCACGGGCTTTCCTGGGCGGGACGGCAGGCGGCCAGAGTCCCTCCCTTCCTCCTTCCCAGGCCAGCTGGCAGAATTGGGCAGGCGGTCCCCTTGGGCCACAGCGGCTGGCGCCCCCACCACGCGAGGTCCCCTGGACCAACTGAGAGAGCTGGGTCAGAAATCCCCAGGCCGCGGAGAACGGTGACCGGGGGGTCCCTTCCAAACACGTGACTCCCCGGTCCGGCTGGGAACAGTGCACTCTCCCGGGCTGCGGCAGCTGGCACTCTCCCGCCATGCTTGCGCCCGGGGCCGACTAGGAAATTCAGTCAGGCGCTCTCCCGGGCTGCGGCGGCCAGTGACCCTCCCCGCATTCGGACCCCCGGGCTGGCTGGCACTCTTCCAAGCCGCTTCGGCAGCCGAACCTCCCCCACGGCGAGAGTTTTCCAAAGTTAAAGGACCCACAGCAACTTTTACTGGTGGAACCCGTAGACAAACGTGTGCCACGAGCGCCACTTACTGGGCAGGATAAGAAAAACAGAACCCAGAGATTTCACAGAAAAATCTTTCAACCTGTGGGGTCCAACACCCAGGGAAATCTGACTAAATGCCCAGACGCCAGCAGAAGATAACGGATCATGCTCAGAAAATTGAAAATATGGCCCAGTCACAGGAACAAACCAATAGTTCAAATGAGATACAGGAGCTGAAACAACTAATGCTGAATATACGAACAGAAATGGAGAACCTCTTCAAAAACGAAATCGATAAATTGAGGGAGGACATGAAGAAGACATGGGCTGAACAAAAAGAAGAAATAGAAAAACTGAAAAAACAAATCACAGAACTTATGGAAGTGAAGGATAAAGTAGAAAAGATGGAAAAAACAATGGATACCTACAATGATAGATTTAAAGAGACAGAAGATAGAATTAGTGATTTGGAGGATGGAACATCTGAATTCCAAAAGGAAACAGAAACTATCGGGAAAAGAATGGAAAAATTTGAACAGGGTATCAGGGAACTCAAGGACAATATGAACCACACAAAATACGTGTTGTGGGTGTCCCAGAAGGAGAAGAGAAGGGAAAAGGAGGAGAAAAACTAATGGAAGAAATTATCACTGAAAATTTCCCAACTCTTATGAAAGACCTAAAATTACAGATCCAAGAAGTGCAGCACACCCCAAAGAGATTAGACCCAAATAGGCATTCTCCAAGACACTTACCAGTTAGAATGTCAGAGGTCAAAGAGAAAGAGAGGATCTTGAAAGCAGCGAGAGAGAAGCAATCCATCACATACAAGGGAAACCCAATAAGACTATGTGTAGATTTCTCAGCAGAAACCATGGAGGCTAGAAGACAGTGGGGTGATATATTTAAATTACTAAAAGAGAAAAACTGCCAACCAAGACTCCTATATCCAGCAAAATTGTCCTTCAAAAATGAGGGAGAAATTAAAACATTCTCAGACAAAAAGTCACTGAGAGAATTTGTGACCAAGAGACCAGCTCTGCAAGAAATACTAAAGGGAGCACTAGAGTCAGATACAAAAAGACAGAAGAGAGAGGTATGGAGAAGAGTGTAGAAAGAAGGAAAGTCAGATATGATATATATAATATAAAAGGCAAAATGGTAGAGGAAAATATTATCCAAACAGTAATAACTCTAAATGTTAATGGACTGAATTCCCCAATTAAAAGACATAGACTGGCAAAATGGATTAAAAAACAGGATCCTTCTATATGCTGTCTACAGGAAACACATCTTAGACCCAAAGATAAATATAGGTTGAAAGTGAAAGGTTGGGAAAAGATATTTCATGCAAATAACAACCAGAAAAGAGCAGGAGTGGCTATACTAATATCCAAAAAATTAGACTTCAAATGTAAAACAGTCAAAAGAGACAAAGAAGGACACTATATACTAATAAAAGGAACAATTAAACAAGAAGGCATAACAATCATAAATATTTACGCACCAAACCAGAATGCCCCAAAATACGTGAGGAATACACTGCAAACACTGAAAAGGGAAATAGACTCATATACCATAATAGTTGGAGACTTCAACTCACCACTCTCATCAATGGACAGAACATCTAGACAGAGGATCAACAAAGAAATAGGGAATCTGAATATTACTATAAATGAACTAGACTTAATAGACATTTATAGGACATTACACCCCACAACAGCAGGATACACCTTTTTTCAAGTGCTCATGGATCATTCTCAAAGATAGACCATATGCTGGGTCACAAAGCAAGTCTTAACAAATTTAAAAAGATTGAAATCATACACAACACCTTCTCTGATCATAAAGGAATGAAGTTGGAAATCAATAATAGGCGGAGTGCCAGAAAATTCACAAATACATGGAGGCTCAACAACACACTCTTAAACAACAAGTGGGTCAAAGAAGAAATTGCAAGAGAAGTTAGTAAATACCTAGAGGCGAATGAAAATGAAAACACAACATATCAAAACTTATGGGATGCAGCAAAGGCAGTGCTAAAAGGGAAATTTATTGCCCTAAATGCCTTTATCAGAAAAGAAGAAAAGGCAAAAATGCAGGAATTAACTGTCCACTTGGAAGAACTGGAGAAAGAACAGCAAACTAATCCCAAAGCAAGCAAAAGGAAAGAAATAACAAAGATTAGAGCAGAAATAAATGAAATTGAGAACATGAAAACAATAGAGAAAATCAATAAGACCAGAAGTTGGTTCTATGAGAAAATCAATAAGATTGATGGGCCCTTAGCAAGATTGACAAAAAGAAGAAGAGAGAGGATGCAAATAAATAAGATCAGAAATGGAAGAGGAGACATAACTACTGACCTCACAGAAATAAAGGAGGTAATAACAGGATACTATGAACAACTTTACGCTAATAAATACAACAATTTAGAGGAAATGGACGGGTTCCTGGAAAGACATGAACAACCAACTTTGACTCAAGAAGACATAGATGACCTCAACAAACCAATCACAAGTAAAGAAATTGAATTAGTCATTCAAAAGCTTCCTAAAAAGAAAAGTCCAGGACCAGACGGCTTCACATGTGAATTCTATCAAACATTCCAGAAAGAATTAGTACCAACTCTCCTCAAACTCTTAAAAAAAATCGAAGTGGAGGGAAAACTACCTAATTCTTTTTACGAAGCCAACATCACCCTCATACCAAAACCAGGCAAAGATATTACAAAAAAAGAAAACTACAGGCCAATCTCTCTAATGAATATAGATGCAAAAATCCTCGATAAAATTCTAGCAAATCGTATCCAACAACACATTAAAAGAATTATACATCATGACCAAGTAGGATTCATCCCAGGTATGCAAGGATGGTTCAACATAAGAAAATCAATTAATGTAATACACCATATCAACAAATCAAAGCAGAAAAATCACATGATCATCTCAATTGATGCAGAGAAGGCATTTGACAAGATTCAACATCCTTTCCTGTTGAAAACACTTCAAAAGATAGGAATACAAGGGAACTTCCTTAAAATGATAGAGGGAATATATGAAAAACCCACAGCTAATATCATCCTCAATGGGGAAAAATTGAAAACTTTCCCCCTAAGATCAGGAACAAGACAAGGATGTCCACTATCACCACTATTATTCAACATTGTGTTGGAGGTTCTAACCAGAGCCATTAGACAAGAAAAAGAAATACAAGGCATCACAATTGGAAAAGAAGAAGTAAAACTATCACTGTTTATAGATGATATGATACTATACGTCGAAAACCCGGAAAAATCCACAACAAAACTACTAGAGCTAATAAATGAGTACAGCAAAGTAGCAGATTACAAGATCAACATTCAAAAATCTGTAGCATTTCTATACACTAGTAATGAACAAGCTGAGGGGGAAATCAAGAAGCGAATCCCATTTACAATTGCAACTAAAAGAATAAAATACCTAGGAATAAATTTAACTAAAGAGACAAAAAACATATATAAAGCAAACTACAAAAAACTGTTAAAAGAAATCACAGAAGACCTAAATAGATGGAAGGGTATACCGTGTTCATGGATTGGAAGACTAAATATAGTTAAGATGTCAATCCTACCTAAATTGATCTACAGATTCAATGCAATACCAATCAAAATCCCAACAACTTATTTTTCAGAAATAGAAAAAACAATAAGCAAATTTATCTGGAAGGGCAGGGTGCCCCGAATTGCAGAAAACATCTTGAGGAAAAAAAACAAAGCTGGAGGTCTCGCGTTGCCGGACTTTAAAGCATATTATGAAGCCACAGTGGTCAAAACAGCATGGTATTGGCATAAAGATAGATATATCGACCAATGGAATCGAATAGAGTGCTCAGATATAGACCCTCTCATCTATGGGCATTTGATCTTTGATAAGGCAGTCAAGCCAACTCACCTGGGACAGAACAGTCTCTTCAATAAATGGTGCCTAGAGAACTGGATATCCATATGCAAAAGAATGAAAGAAGACCCATATCTCACACCCTATACAAAAGTTAATTCAAAATGGATCAAAGACCTAAACATTAGGTCTAAGACCACAAAACAGATAGAGGAAAATGTAGGGAGATATCTTACAAAACTTACAATTGGAGGCGGTTTTATGGACCTTAAACCTAAAGCAAGAGCACTGAAGAAGGAAATAAATAAATGGGAGCTTCTCAAAATTAAACACTTTTGTGCATCAAAGAACTTCAGCAAGAAAGTAGAAAGACAGTCTACACAATGGGAGATAATATTTGGAAATGACATATCAGATAAAGGTCTAGTATCCAGAATTTATAAAGAGATTGTTCAACTCAACAACAAAAAGACAGCCAACCCAATTACAAAATGGGAGAAAGACTTGAATAGACACCTACCAGAAGAGGAAATACAAATGGCCAAAAGGCACATGAAGAGATGCTCAATGTCCCTGGCCATTAGAGAAATGCAAATCAAAACCACAATGAGATATCATCTCACACCCACCAGAATGGCCATTATCAACAAAACAGAAAATGACAAGTGCTGGAGAGGATGCGGAGAAAGAGGCACACTTATCCACTGTTGGTGGGAATGTCAAATGGTGCAACCACTGTGGAAGGCAGTTTGGCGGTTCCTCAAAAAGCTGAATATAGAATTGCCATATGACCCAGCAATACCATTGCCGGGTATCTACTCAAAGGACTTAAGGGCAAAGACACAAACGGACATTTGCACACCAATGTTTATAGCAGTGTTATTTACAATTGCAAAGAGATGGAAACAGCCAAAATGTGCATCAACAGAAGAATGGTTAAACAAACTGTGGTATATACATACGATGGAATATTATGCAGCTTTAAGACAGGATAAACTTATGAAGCATGTAATAACATGGATGGACCTAGAGAACATTATGCTGAGTGAGTCCAGCCAAAAACTAAAGGACAAATACTGTATGGTCCCACTGATGTGAACGGACATTCGAGAATAAACTTGGAATATGTTATTGGTAACAGAGTCCAACAGGAGGTAGAAACAGGGTAAGATAATGGGTAATTGGAGCTGAAGAGATACAGACTGTGCAACAGGACTAGATACAAAAACTCAAAAACGGACAGCACAATAATACCTAATTGTAAAATAATCATGTTAAAACACTGAATGAAGCTGCATCTGAGCTATAGGTTTAGTTAGTTTGTTTGTTTTTGCTTGTTCGGTTTTTTTGTTTCTTGTTTGTTGTTTTTTGTTTTTTGTTTTTTTTTTACTATTATTATTACTTTTATTTCTTTTCTCTATATTAACATTCTATATCTTTGTCTGGTGTGTCGCTAGTTCTTCTAAACCAATGAAAATGTACTAAGAAACGATGATCATGCATCTATGTGATGATGTTAAGAATTACTGATTGCATATGTAGAATGGTATGATTTCTAAATGTTGGGTTAATTTCTTTTTTTTCCCGTTAATTAATAAAAAAAAAAAACAGGAGGAAAAAAAAAAGAAAAGGAAAACTGTTTGCTTCCCTAAATGCTCATTTCAGAGGAATCACTGCTTCAGGCATGGCTCGATCCAGGGAATTGCCAGATGTCATCAGTCCTGGTGGCTTTCCATTGTTTAACTCTGCTTCCCTCTGTATTGGTGTCATTCTCAGGCATACTCTCCTCCCTGGGGGTGAGAGGGCTACCATCCCTGCCATACAACCTAGAAACCCCAGAGTAAAGAAGTGCTTCTTTTTCCGAGTCCCAGAACTCGTTCGAAGCAGGCCGAGCAGGGCTATCACTAAGGGTCCTGGGGCACTCAGTGGGATCAGGACCCCAGATACCCCCACCAGCCTCAGGCATTCTGGGCCAATCAGTGGCAGCTGCCTTGGGATCTGCATTGCCCAGAGCCCAGAGGGTCCTGGAGAGGGGGTGCAGGGACTCAGGGAGAGACCAGGGCCTGGGCCTCCAGGCAGTGGCTCCCCGGCCCCACTCCTGCCCTCTGCCCTTGGCACTGCAAGCTCGGCTTGGGGAAGACCCCTTTCACTGGCCCTTTTCTCCTGCCTGAAGCTGCTTTTCCTGTTATTTCTAGACCACGATCCTTTGAAAGAATTTTTGTTCTTCCTAAATATCTCTCTTACCCTGGTTTAAAAAAGCTTCACTCAAAATGGCCAGTTACTGACATTTCCTTTTTATGAAGTCAGAAAAGGAAACTCTCCACCTAACTGTCCATCCATAAGGCGGTGATTAAGTCCTTTAAGCTAGAACCATTCATGGCTGTGTGTGCAGCTGCCAAAAGTAATGCTGACAAAAAAGATGCTTAAGGACATTGGAGATGCTATGTTTTATTGTTAAGTGAAGAAAGGAAAAAAGAGACAGACTGTAAAACTACATGTGCTGTGTGATCCCAATTCTATACATGGGATCATATGCACACATAGAGAAAGACTGGAAGGAAACACAGCAGTACTTAGCCGCAGGTGGGGGACTTGGGGGTAATATTTATTTTCAACTTCCTGCTTATGCATATTTCTCAAATTTTTTACAGTGAGCATCTTAGGATTCTAACCAGGAAGCCTGAGTGGACATCAGCAGGAAGCCCTTCACACAGCACTTAAGGGAAAAAGAGAACTCTTTTCATGCTTCTCTCCAGGCCCAAGCCCCCCTCCCCTCCTCCCAAGTCACATAAAGGAGCAGGGAAGACCCTTCTAGCGTCTCCATGGAGAGGGCATGAAGGTTCCTGATGAATGCATGCGAAAGCAAGTGTGCAGAGGCCCCCTGCCCGCCCGCTGCCTCTAGTGGTCCCATCAAGTCCACTTCCCACCACCTGGGCTGGACTTTCTCTCTGGGACCAAAATGCCACAAAGCACCCAGAAGTGAGCGGGTGTGACCGTCCTGCCCAGTCCAGCTCCCTGGGAGCTCCTTACGCTCAGGGAGTTTGGCACATGGAAGGTTAATTCTCTTATCAAAACTGTACAAAATCCTAATTTTGCAGAGTGGCAATTTGGGGGTGTGTGTGAGGGAACCCAGCAATGGGAAAATGTTGGTTATGCAGCACTAGACATTCAGTTCTCAGGGGATCAATTATAAAAACACTCATTCAGCTATTTCTATTCAAATGAACACCTGAAGAGGAGGCCTCAATGGTTTTAAAAGTGTGTGGATATTACTGGATAAATGTTAGTCCAATAAAAGAGATCATCATCCGCTATTTGTGTACATTTAAGTTGACACTAAAAAGATCTTTGTGGAGTATCGCTGCGGCTGCTTCTTTTTCGGCTTGCATCTTTTTATCTCCTATTCCCTTAACGCTTTAGGAACTGAAGGAAACAGACCATGTGCGGCTGGTCATAGGGTTTTGCCCCCTCTTTTTTCTCCCCTCAAGATTAAAGGGACATTAGTGCTGGAAAGGCCACACCTGCAGTGGGGAGCCGGTCCTTCGCTCCTGTGAATATGTAATGTCCTGCTTGGAGGTGCAGTCACGAACTGGTAATAAGAATTCACGAGTCTGTATTTGAAAACAGACATTTGCATTTGCCCTGTGGTCACCGTACATGGACCATTCTTATTCAAAAAATTTATCTTTCTTTTTTTTTCTTCCAAGGTCTGGAAGTATCCTATGTCCCTGCTCCCCGCCAACATACCGCTTTCTGTGTTCCCTTAGAACAGAAATTAAGAGGAGGGAGGTCAGAGCTAGGGGAGCCCCTTTCTCTGCAGCTGCTGGGCCCGGGCAGGACCCTCCAGCTCCTGGGTAGAGATGCCTCAAAACCTGGTTTCAGCTGATTTTTTTTTCATGTTCAGGTGGCTTCTCAGACCAAAATGAAATGCAGAATTATAAAGAAGGGGGGCAAAGCAAAGGGGGGTACACTGTGTGGAGGCAAGAATCCACCCAGGGCAGGGCCAGGAGCTGTGTCTCGTGGGGGCTCAGGGGATGGTGGCATTTCGTACCCAGTGGCAGGACAGGGTAAAGAAGAGGGGTCGTGATTTCTGGGATAAATTCCCTGGAAACATTAGACCCAGGCTGGTCAGTTTTTAAAAGCAGAACTTTAAAGAGGGCCTTTTTCATCCATGATCCCTTGAACCCCTAAACCGTCGGGAAGTTTCTAAGGGAGGGGGGTGCCGTCGTATGAATAACCAAGAGGAGTGAGAGCACTCCATCTTTGTTTGGGTCTCTTCTCCCTTGTTGCTTCCCCCAGTAAAGGGAAAAGCATTTGACTTCTGGGTCTCTGCCCTCCTATGGACCCTCAAAGGTCCCCAAGTCCCCCATGCTGCTGTGTTCGGCTTCTTGTATACCAAGTACCCACCCCTGCTTGGCTCTCCCAACTCAAATCAGCAATTTGGCCCTTCCTCTGCTGAATCTGCTTCATGGAAGGTCACTGGAGGTTAAATACTGATCCCCAAACACCCAAGTTTTGAACATCCTTCTAATTGCAGCCATTTGGGAGAGCCATTTGCTCACCTTTTTTGGTGCTTTCTTTGAGGCCAGGCTGTGTTTGATCAGAATTATCTTTAATTTATGCGGGGTTCTGGCAAAGCCCCAGCGGCTAGGCTGGAGGCAGTAAGAGAGGAGTGTGTAGCCGCGCTGGTTCTGGGGCTTCCAGGCCAAGTTGCTGGTGCGTGAGCCTGCAAGGTTGGGAACCAGGCAGGAGGCTGGAAAGATGCCTTTGTGGGCCACACAGGGCTGGCCAAGCTGATCCCCTATTTCAGGGCTAACAGTGACACCTGCAGTTTAACCTGTCACATGCATGTCACCCTGAGTGGCAGCAGCAGGGAGGGGACTGGGAGACCTAGGGCATCCAGCCACCCCCAGCCAAACAGGCCAGGCTCACCAGAGTCTCTAGGGAAAGGGGCAAGGATACTCAGTTCTCTGGGCCTGGGATAGGTGTCACAGGGCCAGGAGAGCCATCAGCTTCTCCTGGGAAGAGTTCATAGGACCTTCTTCATCCTGGTTTCCAGCCCTGAGCCTGCCTTTAGAGGATGGACCTGCCCCAAACAGGACCCTGTAGACTTTGGAACCAAAGACCTGGGCCTGCTGCTCCCAGACATCCATCCAGCCAGCAGCCTCAGCCGCCACACTGGGCAAGCCAAGGCCAGGGCTCCTTGCTGGGCAGGCAAGCAGCAGGGCTGAGGAGCATCCCAACAACTATTTACTGAGAACACTCTGGGCTCCAAGCTTGGCATGTTCTCACCTTATCCCTCATCCTCTCTCAACCACTCAGCAAGCTGGAGACCATGCAATTCAAACCCTCACTTTATAGATGAGGAGATGGAAGGTCACAGAGGGACTGGTCAAGGTCATACCAGGAGATGGTACCAAAGTCTGGTTTCCAGGCCAGCCAGTGACCACAGAGCAGTCTCCCTGTACTGTCAGGGTTGCCTCTGCTTTCAACAAAGCCATATGCCCCTCCTGGCACAGTCTACCATCAGACCCCTCCAGGCACAGAAAGCTAACCTACCCAGAGGATGTGTGTGCAGCTTCCCCATGCTCCAGCCAGCTATCACCCCTGCATCCAAATGCAAAGGTGGCAGGTCAAAGCCCAATTGCTTTTGCTCTTCTGAATTTAGTCCCCGGTACCAAGGCTTGGCTTCAATGGCCCCACTTCAGTTTCCTCCCATACACTTGCTCACGGATGTCTGAGAGGCAGGACACAGTGAGCTGGGAAGGAAAATTAACCAATGCAAAGATTTCTTTATAAATTTTCTCAATATTCTGCTGATTGCTGGCTCAGTAGCAGATGTGGTATGCTTAATGATGCATAGACAAGAAGCAGCCCCTAATCCCTAAATGAACTTCTTGTCTCTAAATATATACAGGGGAAGCTATATAAACTCAATTTGGCCACTCTGCTCTTCCAGCTATCCGGATCAAGTGGAAGGAGAGAGAGGGAGCCACAGGCCTGACGGGCAGATGGAGGGTGCGGAAGGGAGCTTGGGAGAGGCTGCAGGGGTGGCCACCCGCAGCACCCACCCCTTCCGGATGGCCAAGCTCAGAAAAGTTTCCTCTGCTTGGGATGGACTTAACCGGCCCTGGTAGACAGGCAGCCCAGCTCCTGCTCTGTTCCCACTGGGAGCATGAGGCATTTCTTCTCAAGCAAGACTTGAGTGGCAGCAGCACCAAAAACCCTACTTGAGCAAACTTGTTTTTTGCTTAGTTGTCTCCTTTAAAAGTGCCCAGATGAGGCTCTCACTTAGGCATTTCCTCCTCCTCTCTAGGCCTCAGCAAACTGAATCTGTGTTTGATTCAGGGTTTTTCAAACCAAAGTTCTTGACCAAAGTGGGTCAAAGAAAGTTGTCCCTAGACTTTTCCTCATCACTTCAAGATCAGCTGTGTGTAGGCACTGGGTAGGGCCCAGGGCTCTGCTGTCAGATGGCCCCTGGCCCTGTGGGGACAGATGTGAGGCCAAAGTGCAGCCATATGTTGGAAGGTCTTCCTCTCTACCCCTTGTCCCCACCACCCCACCTCCTTCCTTACCCAGGGAGTGCTAGAGTTAGATCTCAAAGGGCAAGAGAAACAGCAAGTGCAAGGGTTTGGAGACCAGAGATGGATTGGCCTGTTTGGGAGATGGAAGGTTAAGTCTGGACGGCTATGGGGACAGGAGGGAGGGCCTGAGGCTGAGGGAGCAAGGCCTCCCAAACCATGTGAGCAGCTTCTCTTTCTAACCTGCAGGAGGTGAAGGCTAGTTCCCTCAGCAAGCTGCCACCATGCTGAGTGAGTGGGCGGGTGGGCGGGGATGGGTTCATGACTCAAGTCCCAGAGAACCCAAGAGGCTGGTCAAGGGCCTGGCCAAGACCTGCCAGTCTTGAAGGAAACCCAAAGCACCACAGCGAGACAGTGGAAAAGACAGTGAAATTGCCTTCCACCCACCCCTTAACCAAAGCTTATGCATATGCAATGTGGACCCACTCAGAAGGCTTTTCTATTAGCCGCGTGGAGAAGCTCTGGCTGGGTTGGGGGATTCTATATTTCATCATACGTTGCACACAGCTGGGTTCAGACTGGCACGGATGCTAATATGTAAAAGAGGCAGTATCTGTATTCATCAGGACTCTCTCTGCGAAGCCAGGAGAGGCCGGCTTCTTCCCCATTCCAGAGCCAGCAAACAAAGGGGGCTGGGGGAGCACCCCAGGGGTGCCCAGCTGGTAGGCATGGCTGGCTGGGAAAGAAGCCACTGGGACGTGGAGGGGAGAACAAGTGTCTTTGTCAAAGTAGCTTTCAGGGGGAAAAACATTCGCAAAGAGGAGACTTAGAACCCAGAAGTTTTAGAGCAGAATTTCCTCTAAGTACCCCAGCCCAATGGCCTAGGAGGATAATTGGCTGAGGGACACACACTCATGTTTTGTCTGAGTGCCAGTACAGCTGTGTTTAACTCATGTTCAAACAGAGTCCCCAAAAGTGAGTTCTATATCAAGGCTGTGCCTATTGTGGACAGCGCAGCGTGGGCAAAACAAGAAGTCTAACATGTGGCCCTTGCCTTCAAGATGCTTACAGTGTTGGGGGGAACAAGAGGAGTTGCTCCCATTTAAACCACTTAGCAAATGACACAAAGCCATATGTAAATAAGCTTGCTCTAGGTGTTCTAGGAGGAAGCCACATGATATGAACAAGTACTTCCTTCCAGTTTCCAGCCCGGGGATGCCTGGAGGGTTGGTGTCATCCCAGAGAGGCATGGAGATCATGGGCAGTCAGCCACCTCACAATTACACTCAACCTACACCTCCCTTTCAGCTTCACTATGGGCCCCCCTCTTCGTTTCCCTCCCTTTCTTTTAGGGTTTTCAGGGAGAAATTTTGTGCAAACACATCACCCGTCTGAATAATAGAAGGATACAGAGAAAAGATGCAACGCCAATGATCTGAAGTGTGTATTTCTTAAAAATTAAACTGAGACCCCCAAAGAAGCCCTTCGCTCTTCCCTGGGCACAATTAGTAAAGAGATGAGCAAAGCAACTATCTACACAAGACATGTGCAACTTGGACGCTTAGCCACCTCTCATCTGAACTGAGATTTCTTAGTCTGTAAATACAGTTGATTACACAGGCCTTTTTGTGAAGAATAAAGTTGATCAGGTATGTGAAGACATTTAGCATCACATATGAAGCTAACTGAAATTAAAGCACCTAGGGTAATCTGCTGTGAACAGTGAAAAGAGAGATATAAACTTGGGTGTTAACCGTGAATACTGCATGACATGGACACTAGGATTCTTACTGTGGACTGAGCACATAGCCTTAGTTTCTTCCCAGACTGGGGAAGTCTTTTCCGCTTACTACTCTGTTCAGAGATTCAGGGCTGGGGTCCAAAGGGAAAAAGTATCTGCAAGTCAGACTTCCAGATAAACAGGCTTTTGCTTGTAGCATAGATTCTGTCCTTCTTCCTGAAACATCCCTTCACCCTTTTCAACTCAACTCCATATGTGATGATCACAGAAATTACTCTAAAGTCAGCCTGTGCTCCTTGGAAAGAAAAACCGTTAAGGCTGGATGTGCATTTGGCATTGCTCTCTCCTGTGTGCTCTTAGCATCCATTTAAAGAAATGAGAATTAGGGCAGTGATGCCATATTCATTTTTAATAAAAATGAAGTACAGGCCAAGATTGGATTCTTGAAATCCCATAAATTACAGCTTAATTTTCTTTTCAAACACAGGTCCTGTGCTATATTTGCTTTGCAATGCTCACAAACTTGTTCAAGCACTATCAGTTTATACTGCAAAAACTGCCACAGCTAGGGAGGTGGTAACCTGGAAGACTCTGGGTGACCAGCACTTAGTCCTAATCCAAATAAAGCACTTTGACAATGGCCCCAGAAGTCCATAAGAACCTCCCAGCTACCAATCATATCTGCATTAACTGGGCTTCCTTGTGGTGGTTTATTCAGCAAATGACAATAAGAATTGTCAGGTCGGAGTCTCTTCCCAGTGAGGTTGAAGAGATCCCAGGTGAAGGGCAGCTCCTGCCTTGGCCTTCCAGCTACAAGATCCAAGAAGCCAGGGGAAAAACTGCTATTGCATGCTATGAGCTACGTTCAAAAGGAAACCATCAGCACTACCATAGCAACAACAGAGGTAAATAATGCAGGGAGGGACAGGAGTTAAGAGGAGGTTTCGATTTCCTACTTGGCGAGGGTGTGTTTATTGGTTTACTTTCTCTTGGGAACAAGTAAATTATCTAAAATAGAGAATGTTGATGGACTCTGGACTTTGTACCCTCTACATTTATGCCCAATGAATGCAGGTGGCTGAAGGATGCACTGATGGAGTAGATTGGCAAATGATGGTCTATACTTACGAACGAAGGTTGTGCTGCTACAAAAAGGAACAAAGTTGTGAGGCATACAACGATGTAAATGAACATCTGGGACATTTGGTGAGACAAAATAAGCCAGAAACAAAAGAGCAAGAATGGTATGGTCACCTTTAGAAAATACTTACAAGAAAACAGGGGCCTAGATTGTAAGCTTTTAGATTACTTACATTAAGACCAGAGTGGTGATTATTATTTCTGGATTTTGAGAGGCTGTTTTATATATATTACCTGATATTTAGAGATAAGAATGAAGTGGAAAAGGTTGGGGTTCAAGTAACTCAGAACATAGGACTAAGGAAGACAGTGTCTATATTTTAGAACCACACATATTCTTTGAGACCAGTGGAAGAAGGGTTTATTTGGTCTGGAACTGAAATTTTCCGTAGTGAATAATCTAATTCAACCCATCTGTATAGCTCATCTGAACAATTGAAACACAGGAGTACAGAATAAGAAAGAAGTCCTTTAATCCTGTATAGATTATTGTAATGTCTGGATACATCTTAGAGTATGTCAAGCAGATAATCAAAAAGTATTGGAAAAGTCCCCTGGGTGATGGGAGAAAAATATGGAACCATTAAACCTTACCATCAGGGAATCCCCTGATACTGTGTTAAACTTTAGGGACACCCAAATCAATAGGCCATGCCCTGAATCATGAGGCTTACTCTTGTGACGCTTATGTAGGTAGCGGAGAAGCTTAGACTACGTATAGGTATGCTTAAGAGTTACTTCTGGAGGACCTCTTTTGTTGCTGAGATGTGGCCTAAGTGTCTATAAGCCCAACCCTGCTTGTGAAATCATTGCCCTCCCCACTACATGAGACATGACATCCAGGGGTGAAAGTCTCTCTGGCAATGTGGGAGATGACTCCCAGGGATGAATCCAGACCTGGCACCATGGGGTCAACAATTTCATCCTGACCAAAAGGGGGAATAGAAGTGTAAGTAATAAAGTACCAGTGGCAGAGAGAGTTCTAATAGAGTCGAGAGGCTATTCTGGAGGTTGCTCTTATGCAAGCTTCAGTTAGACCTTGCTACTTATCATAACCCTCCAACCCCCAACCAGGACCATTCCAGACAATCCTAAAGAACACTTAAGGTAATATTTAAGATTCCACAAGAGTTCCATGCACTAGAGTAACTTCCAGAAACCTACAACCTCATATGGGTCCCTGGTCCAGATAAGTCCTGAAACCTAGAGGGCCCAGCCTCTCCAGAACATCAGATAGTTCCATCTCCCTACCCCACATTAGTGACAGACCCTTCCAATATGAAAACTTTAGTATTGCCATAGCCCAAATACCCCTAACGAAAGGGATGGAAAGATCAAAGGTAATGGTGGAGTTATACAGAGAAGATATGATTTAACAAATGAATATGAATGCTAAATATCATAGAGAAGGTGATACCTCAGCTGCTACTTAAAGGATGAGTGAAAGTTAGTCAAGCACAAATAGGATGGAGAGGGAGGAGTTGGGATTAGAGATTCCAAGCATATGGAAAGGCTTGCAAAGGCTGATGGGAGAGGGTGTGATTCATCTCATTCATTGGACATACCCAGCATTCATGCTGTGCATGTGGGGCTCAGGACAAGTCTGCCACACAAAGCTAGTGTCCTACTTCCATTTCACTCACATGCTCCCTCCCTGGGTGGGCGCTGCTCTGGAACAATGCAGGGAAGAGACCCCCTACTCCCTCTTGTACATGAGAAGCCAGAGGCAGCACACAGCCCACATGGGAGGGAAACAGGCAGCCTGTGCAACAAGTGGGTAGACAGCAACCCTGGACAGGACCATGGAGATCTGGTCACACACCCAGGTTTCCAAGCTCCCAGGTTCCCAGAGCATTCCTAGATTCTCAGTCAGAAGAACGGGCTGAGGCCCCAAGTGCTGCTACTGAGCGGCTTGGGGTTGGGAACCAAGTTTCTGGGCCAGATTGTTTATGGGAGGGGTAGACCCATCCCTGCTTCTGTTCCCTGAGGAGTGCAGGGGCCATGGGGCACAGGAGCCTCACCTTGGGGATATACTTCCAGTCTTCCCAAAGGATCCCAATGATTTGTCTTCATTCCTCTTCTTTCTGCCTGACCCCTGCTTCAGCCTCCCCCTCAGCCCGCCCCAACTCACAACTCCTCTCCTACCTGAGATGTTTATTGTTCACTGTTGTATCCTCTTGAAGCCTTTGGTGAAGGCTGTAATTAAAACCAGAAGACAAGCAGCGTCAGAGGAACGGGCGCTTCCCCAAACACCTGTTGGACAGTTTTCTCCTGTGCCTTGCACTTGGACTACCAGCTGCCAAATACCTTGGGACAAAGGGTGCCCTTTGTTCAAACCGTATCATCCCCCATTGATGGAGAGTACACAAGCCCTTCACTTGATATCCCAGATTTGGGGGTACTGAGAGGAATACTGACCTTGGGTCTCTATTGGAAGGGAGGGTGGTGGGAATTGGGGATCCGTGAGCAGGGTGCCAAGAAGAGTGAGTGAGGAGCAAAGCCTGGGCAGGAATTTGGCTGTGTGTGTGTGTGGCGGGGGAGATGGTCACATTTATCAATGAAAATATGAAGGGCTTGTTCTGGTCTTAATTAAATAAACTCATAAATCTTCAGCTTGGCACAGCTGAGTCCACACGATGATAGATGTCAAGAGAGGAAAAGGTTTTCCAAGGGAGGATTTTGCAGTGAGGTACAGGCCCCTACTTTAATAGGTCATGTAGTGGCCAACACACAGCAGCGTTGGAATGGAAAAGGCACACTTCCTCTCAGCCTCCCCTGGCTTAAGTGACACATTGCGCCCTCTTATCTATCTTGCAAGCCAAACACACTTGGGTTTCAGGGAACTGGGATCCACAGCAGCTCGGAATGCCGCTATTAGCACAGTCCTGAGGGGCACTGCCAAGTGGCTGAGGAAAGGAAGGAGTGGGGAGCTGAGCTGCAAGGAGTAGACCACCAAATTCAACCGCATGTGTTGTGGCTCTGCTCTTAGGCACATGCCCCAGCTCAACTGATTTCGTCAGGACTATGGGATATGTGATGTCTACTCTGATGGAGCTGTTGGAAGAATTGGATGAGATGGAGTCCATAAAGCATTTAAGGCAAGTCTCAAAAGACTGGTGCTATTCTGAACTGCAGGGAAGTGTGCTTTGCCTCCAAACAGCCAGATTTTAGGAGGATAAGGCAGGGAAAAACCGGAGAGTATGAAATTGTTGTTAAGTAGTATGGTGAGCAAGGAGCAAGACGAAGAAGGGTCCGAAGCCGGCTCCGGAATGAATTGAGGAGTAAGTGTAAGGGCATTACAGTAAGATGCTTTCAAATACTACCATAGGGGCTAGATCATTTGGAAAGGACTATTTCTATTGGCTGCTTGCTGATCCCAAACAGGATGCAAGTGTGCATTAAGTGGTTCGGAGATGGGATGGGGAAGAGGCTCAAGATAAAATGACCCTTGGCCTGTTAATTGTACTTTTCCTCCCCACTTTGCTTTTAAAGATTCCTAAGAGCTTGGACAATGTCTTGGTGATGTTGATATTTGATGACCCTCAAGACTCCTCAGGATGGCGCTCCATCTTTCTGCTTCATCTACCACTACATCCCACCCACCGTGCACTAGCCCGTTGCTTTGCTTTCCAACCCTGCCTACTTTCCCATCGTCTTCGCATGAGTCGCTCACTGTGCCTAGAACGTTTTCCCTTGCTCTGCCTCATCATCACCAAATTACAGTTCAAATGGCACCTGCTTTCCCACATCTTCCTCCAGGATCTCAGGAAGCTGGATGCTCCCTCAGCACTTCTGGTACTCAGACAGTTGGAAGTTTTCACATTCCAGAAACTCTGGTATTTTTCTGTTCCTCTGGTCACCAAGCTCCTTCCTGTTTCAGGAAAATGCTCCTCCCTGTCATCCTGCACCTGGCAAATGTCTCATTCTATAAGTCAAAGCTTGTCCACCCCTGCCCCCCTGCCTTCATCTCAATCAAGAGCCCCTATCCCTCTGGAAACATTGGGTTATTTTCCTTCTGAGCCTTCTGGTGATTTGTGATTCATTTGTTTGTTTGCCATCCTTATCCTACGCAAAAAAGCTCCCAGGAGGTCACGGGTGACTGCAATTTTGCTCACCTCAATATAGCCAGGGCTTGTACATGACTGGAAGGAATGAACCAAGTATCTTGAAATGAAAAGGGTCTGGCCTTTGGAACTGACGGGTTTCACTTATCACTTCTCCAGAGTGCCCCCAAAGTGCCTGGTACACATTGCAGACACTCCATGAATCTCAGCTCCCTTCTCCTGCTTGTCTTTTCCTCTCCCTGTGGCAGTACTTGGCACACGGCAGGGGATCAACCACCATTTATAGAATGACTGAATTTTCACAGGAGGAAGCAGAACTTGATCATTAGAATTATATTACAATACCGCAAAAATAAAGTGGGTGTGGTCTGGCTAAATTAAGACTTCCTGAGAGAGCGAAACTTTGATAGGGTTGTGCATTTTGACATTAAACCAATAATGAGTGACTCTCCAGTCCTTTCCTTAACAATTTCAAGAAGTCTTTTTCTTCTGTACTACCCATCCTAGGCCTAGGCACCACCACCACCTTTCTCCAAGTGCCTTAGGTCACACTCCAGAGTAGTCCATCAGCTTCTGGGGGCACACAGACGAGTATTTTTGGGTTCTTCACTACCTGTTCAACGGCTATGACAATTTCTAGGGAAAATGCTACTGTTAAAGCAAAGCATAAAATTACTTACCTAATATAATCTCAACTATGTTAAAAATGTGCATGGATAAAGACAAAGTAACAGAGATCTTAAAAATGAATACTGGGTGGGCCACGGTGGCTCAGCAGGCAAGAATGCTTGCCTGCCATGCCAGAGGACCCGGGTTCAATTCCCGGTGCCTGCCCATGTGAAAAAAAAAAAAAAAACGAATACTGAGGTAGGATTTGGAGGGATCTTTATTTTTTTCTTTATACTTTCCTATATTTTTCAAGTATTATAATGAATATACATTACTATTTTAACCAGGAAAAAAAAAATCAACATTAACAAATCCAAAATAGCATCAAATCTGTCTAATACCAATTCACCCGCAACCCACATTTTTATCATCATTTACCATATCATGGCATTTTATATACAACATAATGGAAGAAGACTTCCCTCGAAAAAGTCTTTGTTAATTTATATGTCTATTCTGATTTTTACTGTCTAAAAATATTTGTTTTTTTGCTAATTCCTCTAAAGGTACTCTGCCTTAGTTTTGCGTTTTAAATAAAAACTTGTAAAATGTATACCTTCAGATAGGATACAGTAGGAGCAGCACCATCTGAGTAACCTCTAAGATATCTTTGTTGATATTTCTGTTTGCTGTACTTTTGCTCAGGTGAGAAATTTTTAGTTCTAGGGACTCATCTGTCTGAACTGTCTTAAAGAGAAAAATATTTGTAAGAGGATATAAAACTTTTCAAGGGAAAACCATCTAATGTGGAAAATGGCACATTTTTTAAAAGTCCAAATTTTAGGCTAATGAGTATGAAGCAAATCAATTACTAAACACGCTGGGTGTAGTCAGGTCTGTTCACCTCAAGCCAGCCAGCGCCTGAACCTTCTCAGGACTAATGACCATGTTCATGTCCTCTAGTCCCTTTGAAACTTGTCTCCCCACAGCCACTCATCATCTGCCTTTGCAAATCCCTCCACTCACTCCCCACAGCGGGGTAAGAGCATCCAAATAGCAGAAAGGCATTTTAGGTGCTCTGAAACAGGAAGAACATGCATAAAGACAGCAAATTACTGTGGCCTTGCCAATGATGGTACACAAAGAAGCTAAGGGCAGCATGACAAGTGTGGGAAAACACAAGGTCATATTTCAAAATTAAGTTTTACACCAAGACAGAGCCAGTTTCAATTGCCAACTTACTGTGTAACACTGGGCCAAGGTACTTTGCCAAACTAAACCAATTCCCTCATCTATAAATGGTGAAACCATTTACAGTGTGAATACCAACCCCATAGGTTGCTAGTACTGCATGCTTATTGCCTAATAGACACACTCCAAAATAAATGGCAGCTGTCAGGAATTTCTTCCAGGTCTATTTAAGAAACCTCAGCTTCCTCTGCAGCTCCAGAGCATTCAGCACATTTACCAACTCCTCAGAAGTTGTGCATGGCCTTTGGCATCAAAACAGAGAAAGTTTTCTTTCTTATGAAGAGGCCAGTCTGTCCCCACCCAACATTAATTTAAAAATTAAAAAGAGGGCTTTGCTCGACTCCAGGCTTTTTTTCCCCTACTCTGGTTTAGTCCAAATTTCACAGCAGGAAGGCAGCTTGGTGAATTACAGGATGGGCTGCTGGACCTTCTTTGTAGTTTGCCCTTGTGCCTGCCTCTTGACATGTTCAAACCGGGTTTAACTTAGCACTTAAAAAAAAGAATCTCTCTAAAACATGTTGTATTTATTTGCTACTCCACAAAAAATTCCAATAAGATAAAAAGCAGGTTACATTTTACTGACAGAGAAACTGAAGGGAAGGTGTTGAACAATTTGCCCAGTCATCAGGCTCTAGAGAACAGGATAGGGTTAGTCCTTCTTGAAGGCCAGGGCTGCTCTTCTTACCACTGGACCAGTGTCTTAGCACTAATCAAACATTAATATACACTTGCGGTTGCTTTAGTAGCATATCCAAAATGGAAAACAAAGGCTCAAGACATCCAAACTGGAGTACGATTCAACTGCAAAGGCCAAGGTTCAGTAATATTTGACTTACAAATCTAAAGAAATTACTAAATAGTATTCAAGTTCCAGAGCGTTTGAATTCAGCCACGTTGTAAAATGACTGCATGTCTCTCTACAATCTTAGATTGGTGTTAACTCTTCCTCTTCCCTCCCTGTTCTCTCCATATTTTGCCTCCTTTCTTGCTCAGCATACTGCATGGAAAGAGCTTTCTCACACTTTTACATTACCTCGTTTTTTTCTTCCACTACTTCCTGACAGCTGCCATTTATTTTGGAGTGTGTCTATTAGGCAATAAGCATGCAGTACTAGCAACCTATGGGGTTGGTATTCACACTGTAAATGGTTTCACCATTTATAGATGAGGAAACTGGTTTAGTTTGGCAAAGTACCTTGGCCCAGTGTTACACAGTTAAGTTGGCAATTGAAACTGGCTCTGGCAATTGAAACTTTCAGTGGGACAGATTTAGGCTACTCACTCTGATAGAAAATTTCAAGAAACTAGCTGGTGACAGAATTTGGCTTGAATGAAACTGTGCCAGCCAAATCAGGTTGACCTGGCTTTAAAACTTTAAACTGCAATGGATCTCAGGACTTCAAGTTCCTTCAAAGGAGGTAAGATTTCTTAAATCCTATCTTGAACAAGGTCCAAATTGCCACAGATCATTTTGGAGAATCCAACTGAGGAAGAACTAAAATTGAGTCAAAACTTTAAGTTCAAAGAGCACTTCCAACTGCTTTCCCATTGGCCCCACGGTCTGCTAATGTCTCTAACACCAAGGTGGGATCCTCCCTCTGGTCTTCCCATAGTAACTAATATGATAGGTTTCAGACAGAATACCAACCAGTAAGAGTCCCTTACATGCTTTAACTTCATTCACGGGAACTTCACTGCTTTATGTATAATAGCCCTGAGTGGTAACGAACCAAAAATTACAAAAATTTCCAAATAATAATTGAGTTAATAAAGTTTTGTTATTTGTATGTGTAATCACTACTTACAAAAATGTAACAAAAATAATTAATTTCCATTTGAATCTAAGTTCCATGAGATTAGCAACTAGAAGAGTTCAGGTACTGAGAGAACTTGAAAACCTTTGTTAAATAAGTCAAAGGAATTACTTCCTCTAGGTTTCTGACCTCACTTCTTTATTTTTTAAGGATAATTCAATTGGGATAAAGGGTGAATAAATATCCCAGTCATATCATCTTAAAAAAAATAATCTATTCTTAGCATGTCAAATGCTAAGCCATTCAAATCCCTTTGTAAATGAAGACTTGCAAATTTTCCTATAGCCTGTTTTGGTTTCTTCTACCCCACCAGTGTGCTGGAAACTATTTTGTGAGGATCACAGCTTATAGTTCTGTGATCAAAAGCCACTCTATCAAAAGCCAACTCAGGGAGGCCTGGCTGAGGAAACCCCCTCCTTTGGGAAGTCCAGAAGACTAAGAAATGAGCAAAGAACAGCCTCAGAGAAAATGCTCTCAAAATTCCACAGTTCGGGACACAAGGAAGGCTGACAGCAGAGCCTTGGAAAGACAAACTTCCTCCCACAAAACTGAGTCAAGATTACAATGTAGAATAGCAGAAGAGACTTTAAAGTCAGAAAGTGAGAGAAATTACAAAATCTAAGGACAAATTACTTAAGCTAGTTTCTTCATCCACTGGATATCCTGGTGTACAACCACATTCTTCTTCAATTCCTAGTAAAACAGAAGATCCCTTAACAACAGCTTATGCCACAACAATTACAAGCTTATGACTTAAGTGAGTTTACCATGAACCCCAAAAGTGTGTACTGATCTGGCTTCATAGTCTTAATACACCTTAGCCATAAAAGATGCGATGCTACTTGGAAATCAGATTTGAAGGTTCTCATGTTGGTCACTATTTGCTTCTAAATTATCAGTAAGACTATCGAGAATCAAGGAACCACTTTGAACACAATTTAAAATTTCAACTGCTACCCAACAATGGAATTTGTGAAATATGAGCTCCTTCATCATTGATGCAATTGACTAAAGTTTCATCAGGTTCCTTTAGACTTAGAGATTTTATTAACATGTTTTTAAATTAAAAGAAAAAGACCTTCTTATCAAAAAAGGAAGTTATTCAACAGTTTTGGCAGATCACAAATGACCACACTTACAAAATTAATTTTTACAAAAATTCTCACTGTCCATATCATTTAATAAGGCAAAGGCCACAATGATACAGCAGTTTCCTTAAAAGAGAAGCTGACCAATTAAATAACTCTCATATTCAAGAAAACAATAAACATGAAGCCTAGTTAGATACAAGCTAGCATTAGTTTAAAACTTAGACAAAATCTACACTTTTAAAGGTATTATTAAAGAGCCAAAATTTCTAATGGATTATCAAGGAGACCACACAAAACAGATGGACAAACAGCTAAAAATGCCAGTAGCCTAGGCTTACTGACAGTGATGAAAAACACATCCCGTTTCAATCCTTATGACAATATTTAATATTCCATAATCATTCAGCCAAAGCTTATTCTTGAGGCTGTCAGACTTGACTCCCTTTTCAGTAACTGCTATTAGAAACTTATGTTTTCTGTATGTGGCAATATTTTAAAAATAAAACTTAATTTCACTAAGTCGAATTAGGATGAATTTTGAGTGCTTTTAAGAATTTGCAAAAATAATTATTTTATAGCTGGGACGTGTGCATGTCAGACTGCAAATATATTTGCTCTGAGAATGTCATGAACTTGAGGATAAAAATGGCAGTGTAGAGTAAACCTAAATTAGAGAGAAGCAATAGCCTCACAGTGCAGTAAAGCTCCTTCTAACTGTTTTGGCACAGGGTCCAGGCACGGTTGGTTCTCTGCTGGGGCGGCTTTCTTGGCTGTGAAGGCAGATCATGCCCTCTGTCACTCATGGGGAGCAGTTCTGCCCAACTGTCTCTTTTCGACAACTTTATCATCAATCTCTTTATTAACAGTTCCACTGCAGTCAGAAAACGCAAACAAGGACCAATTCTCATGCCAGATTTCTGGAAATCACATAGCACCAGGCACCACACAGTGTGAAAGTTTGTAAGGAAGGTGTTGTGCCAAGAGAGAGACAGCATCCACAAGGAACAAGCTCAAAGTTGGGACATTTTATACTATTATATTTAAATACATATATACCTACTTTCTCATACTTAATATCTTAAAAGAACCCAAATACCCACATATGTATGTGCATAGGAACTGAGGGGCCACGGCACTGGTACAGCAATCATTTTGATCCCCAAGAATAACTTTATTTTGCATTCTTGAAGAGAAGTCTTATTAGAGCAAAATCTATTTTATATCGGACCACCAAGAGTTTTAACCATGTTAGGACTATATGACATTGTTAGAAAACACATGACTGAGATAAATGTCTGCAATGAGTTGTAACAACTCTTTTAAATGGAAATTTTTTAATTAAACAAAATACGTATTTCAGCATGAAAATCTGCATAAAAACACCTTACAAATTAACAAAAGGCTTGCAAAGTATTTTTAAGACTTAGATATAAAAATGAATTATCAGGTCATACACATATAACTAAAATTATGAACCCCCCCCCCCAATCCCCCCAAAAAACCCCAGGTTAAGTGAAAAAAAAAAAAAAAACAGTATACTATCTGGATAGTGCCAAATGTTGAGTGAGACTCATGGCTCTTAACCTAAGTGATATTCTATTTAACTTTCATTATGTTACAATCAGCCCAAGACTAAAACATACCATAGTCAGGATTTACCGTCAATAATTTTCCTTAGTCTGCTTGGTATTTCAATCTATTGATATAATTGAAAAACTCATTGTTGGACAAAAAGAGCATTACCCAGTGACGGTAAGAAAAACAACTTCATGTAAAATAATGTTTTTAAGACTGTAATACTATATAACTGAACTTACACTGCTCCAATATTAGGCATGCTGCTGTGGTTTACTAGCTACCCTGTTGCAGGCTTAGGGTGCCTCTGCTCCAGTGGATAATGAACTTTAAGCAAGCATTCTGACTTTCAAATCCTCACTGTTGATTCTACAACGTAAAACAACCAACACACCTTAAGCTTTCCCTGATCAATTCTGGGACCCTAGTGAGAGGGGAGTGTGGAAGATTTGTGAAACATCAGGGAGCATTCTCACCGTGTAATATTAAGCAAAAGAACATACACAAAAATTTTAAAACTGGGTGACACAGAGAAAATTATCTTTGAGGGCATGAGTGTATATCTTAAAAGTAACAAAGCAGAAAATATAATGCTTTTAAGATAAAAAACTGTTCTGTTCTTTATTTGAATACCCATTTATCTGATTTCCCATCCTACCAATGGATTTTTAAAATACCCACACCAGAAGAAAAGTGACTATATTAACCTATTTATATTATACTAATGCCTTAACATATCAAAAGTTAACATTTTAAATAGATAGCATAAACTCTAAACAATACTCTACTCTTGGTAGATAAAGATTTTTAGCTAGCCAAAAAATATGAAGATTTGAAAGGATAATTGGAGGAAAAAAGCATCACAAGCTTTCATATAAACATGGAGGTTTCTGAAATGTGCACCTAAGCAGTCTTAATTCTACCTTTCAAGAAAAAGCCTATTGGGAGAAAATGAGAAAAAGAAAAATGTATTTAAAATTTCATCTCTTTCAAAAAAAAAACATGTGGTTTGATCAGCTGAAATGTTATTACCAGAACACTGAAACAAAAGCATGTCTGAAGAAAATAAGTTGAAGACCTTCCAAGTATCTGAAATTACTTCTAGAATGAGCACAATCATTGTGAAATATATGATTCAGAAATACCAATGCTGTCTTTCTTATCTGGTACCAATAAAGCTATATAAAATGTCAAAATAATTTTTGAATTGATAATTGTAAGAGAAAAGATGAGCAAACTGATTCTACAAATATGAGAGTTATTACATAGAATTACATATGACTAAAGGCTATGTTTATTACAGAATACACTTAATAATTCATTTACCAGATTCAGAACTGAGTTAAAACAGCACCCATTTGTGATTTTATCTTGGAGAAAAGCAAAAAGAAGAATAAAGTAGTGGAAAATTACCATCACACACACACATACACACACACACCACAAACCCAGAGCAACACGTACAATTCAGTCTAAAAGGTAACTAATTTTCCTTGTACTGTTTTTAATAGAATTAAAAGCAGGCAATAATATCTAAGAACTGTCCAGTGACCTTATAGGTAAATAGTTTATCTTTCTGTTTAAATGCACGTAGACGCACTAACAGTTAATATTTCCAGGGCTTGGTCTACAAGTTTGTGTATTAAGGATTTATTCTTTCATATCTCAATTACTACTTGGAGCTGCTGATCATTTATTGCCACCTTGAGTGCAGCCAGAATTAAAGCTACATAGAGCTTTAAAACATTTTTCTGTGTGGAGAAAAAAACCAGAGGTGTTAATTAGAAAAATACAAACTTTAATCCAGAATATACCTAGAGCCACAAAACATACAACTTTCAAATATCTTACTATTTCAGCAAGATGCATGAAATGCCAAAAAGGTATCTGGCTGATGAAACTCAGTCCCATGAGTATCTCTCAAGATTGAGAAGGTATGGGAAGTTCAGTTCTGTAGGGGTTTACAATGAAGTCAAGAGTAATTTTTATAATACTTTTCCTTTTACTTAATATACTTCAAAGGCTAAATATTACTTTAATATAGTTATTCCACATTGTAGTCATATATTTTAATATATGACTTAAAATATTAATATATTCGATATATTGTAAAGGTTTTGCAATTCGGAATTTCAGGAATTAAATATGCACAACCGTATGCTTCTTAGACTAACAATGTTTACATAAAGACCATCCCTCCACTCAAAATACTTAAGGAAACCAGTTGTAAGTATGCCATCACAGATAAGCCTAGCAATTCATTCCTAACCCATGAATTAGGTATGCAATGTTGAGCATTTGGGGGTTTATAAGAAGAAAAAGCCGTATCTGATTAGGTTTTAATAAAATAGGAAACAAGATCCTGGCTGGTTCTGGTGTAGAATCCTAAAATTCATTGAAAAACAACACTGCCACCTGCTGACATTAGAGAAAAAGTGCCAACTGCTTTGAAAGCGAAGCACATCAGAGGTACAGTATCTTACATGCATGGAAAATGCATAAAGTATGGTATCTACATTAACAGAATAAACTCTTTAGAAGATGGAACATCTTGAAAGCGAACTGATATAAACCATATTCACGTTCTCTTCCCTAAAGATCAATTAAATGAAAAACAAATACCTGATTATTATGTGGTTTAAATTAATATTAGGCTGCTGCTAATAGAATAATTTAAACAGAAACAAATCTTTTCTAAATGTAACCAAAGTAAATTCTTTTACAATTCTTTGCTTGGAGCCATACAATAAACTTAAAAATAGAAGTAATTAAATCAGTGGGGGGAAAAAACCTAAAGAGATTAAAAGTCAGTCAAAAGAAATCAGTCAACTGTGGGATTGTGTTTTTTTTTTTATTATGTTTTCAATGGAGAAATACATCATCTGTTTACAAAATAGCTCTTGAAAAATACAAGGAGTACAGATACTATAAAACAAAGCAAACTCCAGTCATGAGACACTACATACATCATGCGAAAGCAACAGTCTGATCTCCAGGTTATGAAAACTAGAATTATAAAATCACTACACAGAAAAGGTCCAAGTTTCCAGCTTGGCAAAACTTGGGTGCAGTTACATGAAACGTTTAATAAACTGAATTTTTTCCCCAATGTGTAAACAAAATGACAAGACTAAATCTGTGCCTGGCAATTTCAATCTAACTCTGAAGCTACACAAAACACACAGACACCTTGTACAGTTCACCTGTTAATATGACCATCTTTTTCTCAGGTGCTCATAGGGAGGGCAAGGTGACTGTGCAGAGCAAAGATGTGGGAAGTAGAAATATTGTATACTACACATCATAAAGTAATGGTGAAAAGCTTCAATTAATGCATAGCCTAAGGGGGAAAAGACTACACTCCAACTTTGGAAATTAATTTAGAAGGATGGGGAAGAGTTTAAGTAACTGCGTTTAACATGAAAAATGCACATGTGATAAAATGGAGTACAACGGAGGATTCACAAAACATGCTCATCAGAAAAATCTGTAAGGTTTGCTTTGTCCAGATTAAGAAAGACTAAGTTTATCAACACCTGGCATCCTCCCTACTTCTTAGAGATGGATGTTCTGCTGCTTAATTATGAGGAAGTTTTCTTTCTTTAACAAAGGAATTCCTAATCTTTTGACAGAATTAAAAAAAAAAAAGCTGACTAGATGTCAAGTGCTTGCTAGAAATGATTTTTAAAATGTTTCTATATGTAAAATTTACTGACAAATTTTGCTAAACCATTTAAAACTAAAAGTTAGTTTAAAACTCTTGGAAAAAATGCCTTTTTGCCCACATTTAAAATGAAAATCAACTTTACTATAGACAGGAGTTCTGTGGAGTGTACAAAATTCCTCGTGTTCAGAGAGATCAAATGGCCAACCAAGACAGGTATCTGTTTCACAGGCATTTCTATTAGTCACCCTAAAGTTTAAGCCATGGAACCAAAATTTAGTGTTCTGTGTCATGTGGCCACAGGGTCACTGGTTTCACATCATGGCTTAAGAAAATACTGGCATTTTTTCTTTTTAAATGAAATAAGTCCTTCTACTTTGTGCATACAACCACAAAAAAAAAAAAAAAAAAAAAGAGGGAGCAAAAAGTATTTGTTTAAAGAAAACAGATTAAAGGCAAAAGAACACAGAGCTCTGACAACCGCAAAGAAAATATTTGATGTTTGATCGCTGATTTGTATGCACTAAAAAATAATTCTATAAATTAAACCAATATATCATTTCTTAATCATGACCCCACCAAAACCAAGTATTTCCTAATTATTTTTTTCAATGTCAAATATATATCCCAGGATTGAAATTTTATTTTTAAGGATTACAACTACTTCACAGGGACTGAACTAGATGTACTCTTATCCCTTCTCTGAAGTCTAACAGTATACCACTGCACGATGGTATCCAATTAGAAGACTAATGGTAAAGAAAATTCCTCAGGAAAAAAAAAAAGAAAATCCATCAAGCTGGAAATCTAAAATGTTTTACTTTCTAATAAAAAATACATAAAAGTGCATCATCAGAATAAGGAATTCTTATGCCAGTTTGTATTGCAAAATTTCCAAACAATGCATCAAACATAAACCCAATCCAGATGTTAATTATGGATACAAATATAGCTTGAGGTTTTTTTTTTTCTTTTTCTTAAAGGCAGTAATCTTTTGAAATAGTTAATGCAACTGTTGCTAACACATTAATAATAGTACTCCTGGCTTCACATACTAACCTGGACTTCCGATCAAGTGCTGATTAGCCCAGTAAGGGAGGTCACCAAAAAAACCTAAATCCATTTTCAGTCATGTCTAGTCTTGTACCCTCCATTCTTCTTTTTTAGCATTTGAAGACAACAGGTTGAGTTGGCAGATACTGTTTATGGACCCCTGAGGTTGTTTTTACCGATTCAATCTCAGTTTTATTGAATTCTTGATAACAGGAATAGGATTTGCAGGGAGAGCAGGGATATCAGAAAGGTCTGTACTGGATGTTTTCTGAGAACAAAAGCAAAGAACACAACATTGTTCAAAGCACTATAATTTAACAATGAAATTTACTTTCTTCTGCTTACTTCCTAAAAATTGGATGGGATCTTACCATCAGAAAAATATGCTAAAATGCTGTCACGCTGGCAAGGTACTAAACATACTTATTACCATCAAATTATTTATTCTATATTTATAGAAATTATCAAGTAATTAAGTAGGAATATTTTGGCAAAACACATAAAACTCTTAGGTGATTCCAAATATGGCTCTTAAAATATACTCCTCTAAAAATCACCTTTCACGTAATTATTAAGCCAACATTAAACTATGTTTACTTGATAACTAACAGCTTTATTATTAGCTGGTATTGGAGCACCCCCCTGTGGGAGAATACTTAAAGTTCACCTTATACACAGCAATAGGAGTTGCCAGCAAATTTATTTCCTGAAATTGTAAGTTATAAAATTAAATCTATACAATTTAATTATTCTATATCCTGGAAGAAAACTTATTATATTAAAGTCAGATTAAATGACTCTATTACTTTCTCTTAGATTAAAAATATAGAAATGAATTTTTTAAATATTTAATTATGGAAAATTTCAAACATACACAAAAATAGACAGCACTGTGTAATGAATCCCCATGTATTCATTACCCATCTTCATCAAACGTCAAGTCAAAGCCAATCGACAATCCTACCATCTTCAATACTAAAATTATTCTAAAGCAAAGCCCAGCAATACTATCTTTTTATCTGCAAATACAGTAGGACTCTTTGTTAGACATAGCTACAATATTATTATGTCTCCAAAAATAATTATTTTCTTAATATCACTAAATATATAAATAAACATATATTGTAAGTCAACTTATTAATGTGTCTCATAACTGAGTGATTTTATTTTTCCTCAGTGACTCTAGGAATTCTTTCATTAAAAAGAAATTCCTACTCACTCATGAAATTATCTAAAAGGTAAAGGTACTAATCACTGTAGGGATGAACTCAGTAAAACAATTAGTTTCCCTACAGAGCTGTTCAGCAACCAAAAGACATGCAATTACAATCACAGGACAGTTTAAGTCTAATAAATAAGTTTTTCCATGTATCAAGTCCAATATATTCTAATGCTATTTTATTAGTAGGAGGTTATCGAAATAAAATACATTCTAGAAACTAAACATAATAATCAGTATCTTTAGCAGCCCATGAAGCTTAAGAGTCAGCAAATGACATTATTAAATTATCACATTAAAATAGCTCTATGAACCACCAAGCAATGACAAGTCCTCAGAGCATCAGTACAGCAACATCACTATGCAGTGGTTGTTACCTCAGCCTATTTTGAAGCGGTTAATCTGTGTGCAAATGTCTACTTAAAGAAAATATTTACTTTATGTCAGAATTTGACCTGGATTTTGGAGTTTATTCGATTTGAAAGGATTCAAGAAGGAAAACCTTATTTCCCAAGTACAATGAAGGTTCATAGACCAATGACAAATGATTCCAAGTGGCTGCTGCAATGCAAAGGACTAGAAGTACCAGGACCAATAAAAATTTAATTTCAAAGAACTATAAGTTACACTAAATAACTGAAAACGAGCAGTGAAATTTGAAGCAGAAACACATTTCAAAAATAAAAAGATCATGTTAGTAAATCTTAAAACAAAACATGCAGAATGGTTAAGTTCCTTGTTTAAATTTTGCTCTTGGGCACATAAAGACCTCTGAACAATGAGTATATGACTAATGAGGATATAAATGCTTTACAGTATCAAATAATAAAGGGTAAGTTGGCATCTTAACAGACACAAAGGTGCCTTGTCTTTAAACTACAATAAATATATCTACAGGTTAGCAAGTCAATAATTAGTTTCACAGAGATAATTTTAATAATCTTCTACATGTGCTCATCTTAATTCATTATACCACAATAATCTTAAAAACGCTGATAAAACTCTCCTTGCTTTTTTATTCTTAGTACCTGAGAGGCCAACAGAGAAGCTGCTGTCTGAATAGTTTCCGATTGAGCTGTACTTGCCTCTGTATCAAGTTGCTCCTGTGAGACAAAGAGGACAGGGGAGGGGGGAAAATAGAGACTTAAAAAAAGAATAAACAACATAACTGGGTTTGGTGGCTAATAAAGACGACAAACTGGAAGACAGGAGGGATCAAGAGAAAAATGCAACTACATTACAAAGTTATCTATTAAGCCTTGTTATATATTTCACTATTTCAGACATTCAAAAATTTTTATTTTGCCTTAATATTCTATCTCATGACTTTCCAACTGATTCCAACTTGGACATTTTAAGTAAACAATACCTAAGACATACACAGGCACATTATGAAATGCTGCCCAAACAATAATTATGAAAATATGAAACCAAGGAAGAGTGCTAGGCAAAAAAGCCCCACTTGATCTTATTAAATGAAATAATTCAAAATTACAGAAATTGCCCCATGCCTTTAATTAAAAGTACAAAGTGTCTCCAAACATTTCTCCCTACTTAGGTCTCTCTTTCTTTTGTAAATAATTAATAGGCTGATTCTATAATTAAATGTGATCAGAAAATACAAAAAAAGAGAGAGAAAAAATACAGGGTGAACCATGTTTATATATACTAACCACATTGTACACTACTCTAAACTTTTTAAAAGGAGTGTGCAAAGGAAAATAATACATACACAAATGAAAATATTCAAAACCTTCAACTTATATTGTACAACCCATACAATAAGAAAATAAACAATGAAATACCAAATTTTTCCCTAGGAGAGTAAAAAGGGTCAATGATAATGTCCCCTACAGTGAGGATGTAAGGAGTAGGAATGGATGAGATGCAGACTTTCTGGAGGACAACTTGGCAATATGAATAAAAAGTTCTAAAACCAAGCATACTATTTGCCTGGGTAATTTATCTTTCATTAATTTATCCCAAGGAAAAAACATAAATGGGTAACAGCAACTTAGCTACAGTCAATAACACAATTTTATTACTACTTTTTAAATGGAAATAAATGCTAACAATAGGGAATTGGCTGAATTAAATATGGTAACAACCTTAAGATGGCATTCTATGTGGTCAGTAATAATTTTGTAGATAATAATGAAACGAACTTTTTTCCTTAGCTTACAAAGTGATTAAAGATTACAAAGTAAAAGGCACCAGAACGTATGCACACGTAGGGCACACAAAATCTAGAAAGGTAGACACCAATATAATATTTAAGATGTATCTATCATGGGAATCTGGGAGAAGAGAGATGATTTTCAATTTTTCTACAATAAAAAAAGGAAGAAAAAATTAAAGCCTCTACTGTATTTTAATTTCTAAAAATTAAAAGTCTTTTACAGTTTGGCCAAACTCAATCTCTTTCACATCTTCTGCCTCATTCGAGCCCTGTGCACCCTAACTTCTAGCTAAACCCCGATTCCCCAAACAAACCATACAATTTCTCCAAAAGTGATATGCACGTCTCATCTTGAATTGTCCCAAATCCTGTATCTCCTTCAAAGACCACCTTAAATGCCACCTCTCTCCCATGAAGCATTTCTATTACTGTAGTCAGATACCATCTTATCCACTTTGTCCGTCGCCTCCCAAACCTCAATTACTTTTACTATCTTTGATAATGTGAACAGTTACATCTATGTCATCTTTTCTCTACTTAACTGTAAGCTCTTTTAAAGGTATGGAACAGGGCGGGCCGCGGTGGCTCAGCGGGCAAAGTGCTTGCCTGCCATGCCGGAGGACCTCGGTTCGATTCCCGGCCCCAGCCCATGTAAAAAACAAACAAACAAACAAAATACAATAAAACAAGAAGATGTTTCCTTTCCTTCCTTCTATCCTTCCTTCCTTCTCTCTGTCTTTCCTTCCCTTTCTCCCTCTCTCTTTAAAAAAAAAAAAAAAAAAAAAAAAAAAAAAAGGTATGGAACATATGCCATTCATCATTACAGTGTCCACCAGATTATACAGAATGTAGTAGGACCCCAAACATTTGAGGAATTCAATCTGAGAACTAAACATTAAAAAGGAACAAGCACTTTGCTAAAAACAATACCAAAAACATCTAAAAGTTATAGAGCAAAATACAGTACAATATTCTAGAAACATTTCTATCACATCTTCTGTATGTATTCCAAAGGCTTAATTAATATACCTTCATTTCTGTTTTATCATGTCCACTCAAAGCAAGACAGTTAGCATCTTCACTTGTTTCATCCTGTTTTTAAAAAAAAAAGCTTTATTCTCTAAAAGGAAAAATTTAGATTATTTGCCAATCAACGTTTTAATTAATAAAACTTTTAAAACTATGAAATAATTATTTTGTAAGGTTAAGTCTGGTCTTAAAATACATTGGTGGTTCCCTTAAAATTTTTTTCACATTAAAAAATTTATTAGGTTTCAACATCTACTAAAATGAAAAAGGACATGGGGGGCAAAACTAGATCATCAGCACCTAAAGAACATCTCCAATACCACTAAACTCAAAATCTTTGTAAGTTTAAAAAATCTTCCTGGTCAAATGTTTAGGAACTCTACATACAATAACCCTAATTCTTTACGACTTACTATCACTTTAACTTTTCCAAATGTAGTTAACGACAGAAACCTCATTCTGATTAAGACCTATAAAAACATCCTGAAGAACATAAATGTGAGTAATGTCCTCTTCCTGGTCTTAATTTTTTGGATGATTCTAATTCTATGCAAAACAAATCACTCATTTTTGGCAAGGAGAAAAAGAAGAAGCCAAAAGTAGTTGAACTTTTACCATTCCTGGAGTGACTTGCACCTACTTAAGAAAAACAATTTTGTGCAGTATTTTCTCTTCTTTATTTACTAAGCAGTAATAAAATCTTAAATGTGGTTTAAAAAAAGATAGTTAAACCATGGGGAATAGATTAGAAACATAGATTTGAAGAGATTTAGTAATACCAACTAATTCTAATAAGGGCCTTATTTTTATCTTACACACGAGGAAAATCTGAATATTGAGTAGATGTATGATAATATGGAATTAATGATAATATTGGTTGTGATAAATATACTGTAGTAATGTTTTTAACAGTTCTTATATTTTTGATATACATTGATATTACTGGTAGTTGAAACAATGTGATTTGCTTGGAAAGAAGACTAGTCATGAGTTGTTAAATGTTGCAACTGGATGATACAAACATGACAGTTATACAATTCTATGTTTGCACATGTTTAAAAGTTTCCATACGTGTGTATATGGTGTGTGAGTATATATATATAATGATAGGTATGACAAATATATGTATATATTCAGGAGCCACAGCAAATCCTTTTATTTCGGATTAGCATTTATATACCTTTGAAAACCTTTACCATACAATGAACATTAAGTGGAATAAAAATCAGAGAAATTTTAACTAGATTGAATTCTACTGCAAACTATGGACTGCAGCAACAGTAATATTTTAATATCCTTTCATCAATAGTAATAAATGTACCACACTAATGTTAGAGGTCAATAATAGGAGGAATAAGGGTTATCTATGGGATGCTTTGGGGTTTTTTGGGTTAGTTTTTTGAGTAATGAAATTGTTGTAAAATTGACTGTGGTGACGAATGCAAAACTATGTGATGACACTGTGTGCCACTGATTATAAACTTTGGATGGGACTGTATGGCATGCGAATACATCTCAATAAACCACACACACACATAAAAAATCCCAAGTACTCCTATCTAAATACATATTAATGGATTATTCATTGATTGGGATCATTGTCTCCCTCTCATTTGCTAAATTTTCTAATATCAAGACCTAGTTAACAGAGAATATCTTAGAAGACCCCTCTTAGGAGGGTTTCAATATGCTATTTACACAATAGCTCATATCTTAAAGGTTGGCACCATGAGATTTAGGCCTGGGCTTTAATTCTGGCTGTAACTTTTACTTTGTAACTGCAAAAAAACACTGAACTTCAAGTTCAACTTTATTGAAATGCAATCAGTTTATGTGATAACCTAAGACCTCATAAGACCTCTTTTAGATTTTAAAATTCTATGTTTTGGAGATGCCATAAGCAAAATCCAGACTGGGGTGGGGGAAGGGTTCCAAGGGGGGAAAGGTTAAAGGAGGAAGGAGACTTAAGAAAAATCAAACAACTGCAATGTATGGTTCTTATTTAGCTCCAAATTCTAACACACTGTTTAAAAGGAAAAATGAACAAGAAAGGGATATTTGCACACATAAGCTATACTGGGCTAATTTTGCTTAAGCTTTCTTTTCTTAAAATCCTTATCTTTTAGCTATATGACTTTAAATACACTAATGAAACATTATGTTAGGATTCTTCTAAATAATCTAAGGGGAGGGGGGAAACAGAAAAGGCAGAAAGCTATAGGGATTGAAGAAGAGTTCACTATAGTCTTGGGGAATTGTGGCTGAATAATCTGGCAACATAAGAAGACCCTCCGTGGTGCTGCTGCCCCACAGAATCAATGAACTAGCAAAAAATGAATGGATGTCAAATCAATATAAGACAAATTTAAAACCAGTTAAAACCTCATGGCACCATTGATGACCCTCCCCCCAACCTCTCCCTGGCAAGCAGTAGAACCAGCCAATATGCCCGCTGCAGGTCCCTGGACACATCCTAGAGGGCACAGAGTATCCCTTTGTGCACACTAGGGTAACTGCTTGTCAGTGCAGCCTGCTGTCAGGTGGCAGACTGAAGGTTTGAACCTGGAAATTCTTCTCCAGCTTGTCCTCCTCAAAACTGCCCCATAGAGAGAAACAGCTTTTGAACAGCCAAGGCAGTATAAGACAGAAGTAAAAAAAAGTCTGAGGAAAAGAATTATCCTTTTAAAACCATACAATAGAGAAATAGGGCAGGAAGACAGTCTTTCACATAGGAAGTTGAGGGGGCTGTTGAAAACGGGGGATTCCTAAGGTCACTGGCAAGCACAAGCCCAGGATAAGAACAGATAAAGAGGATCCTGCACCTCACATATACCTTGCACTGACCTTCTTGATGGAAGTGCAGAATTCTGAAGAACACTAGACAAGGCAAAGCCAAACCACAAAGACTATGAAAGTTGTTTTTTGTGTTGGTTTGAATGTTTTAATACTTAACTCCTCGTACTCAAATGAATTTCTAGCAAATCATTAGTTGGATACAAACTTAAGGAACAGAATAAAATACCAGAGGCAACATTTTAAAATTTTAAAATATTAAAATGTAATCTGAACAAGACAGAGAGACTGGAAATGAAAGACCATGCAAAGGAACAAGGTAAAAAAACTCCAGAAACCAAAATGTAGGGAAACATCTTCAAGACCTAGCAACAGGAGGTAGCTTCCTAAACTTTACACCCAAAGCACAAACAACAAAAGAAAAAATAGATAAATGGGAACTCCTCAAAATCAATGCTTTTGCACCTCAGAGGATTTTGTCAAAAAGGTGCAGAGGCAGCCAACTCAATGGGAGAAAATATTTGGAAATCACACATTCGATAAAGGTTTGATAACCTGTACATAAAAAGAAATCATACAGGGCTGGCCACAGTGGCTCAGCAGGCAGAGTCCTCACCTGCCATGCTGGAGCCCCAGGTTCAATTCCCGGTGCCTGCCCATACAAAAAAAAAGAAAGAAATCATACAACTCAACCAAGAACAACAACAAAAAGTGGACTAAACATATGAACAGACACTTTTCTGAAGAGCAAATATCGACGGCTAAAAAGCACATGAAGAGATGCTCATTCTCATTAGCTACGAGGGAAAGGCAAATCAAGACTACCATGAAATACCTCCTCACACCTATAAGAATTGCTATTAAATAGAAAACTATAAACGTTGGAGAAGATGTGGAGAAACTGGGACACTTATGCACTGGTGGTGGGATAAAGAATACAGCTACTATGGAAGATAGTTTGGTGGTTCCTTAGGAAACCAAATATCAAGTTGCCCTATGATCTGGCAATACCATGATTTAGTATATACCCAGAAGAGCTGAAAGCTGTCACACAAATAGATATTTGCACATCGATGTTCACAGCAGCACTATTCAAAATTGCAAAAAGATGGTAACAATCCAAGTGCCCATCAACAGACAAGTGGATTAACAAAATGTGGTTTATACACACGATGGAATACTATGCAGCAAGCAGTAAGACGAAATGATGTCTTGAACCACATGACAAGATGGATGAGCCTTGAGGACAATGCTGAGTGAAATAAGTCAGACATAAAAGGATAGATATGTAAGATCCCACTTTTATGACCATGGTAAAGGTAAAATCAGAGGTTTACAATACAGAATATAGGGGACCTAGAGATACACAGAAGTTTGATATGTTAGGTAATGAGGCTGAACTTAATTGCAAGCAAATAGAAGTGAAGGTAGTTCACTAGCGTGTCTATAAATAATACTACCATATTGAAGGTGAACATGATTGAAAGGGGTTATATAGATTTTTGTATCCCATTGATTAACACCACAAAATATAAATAAGTTCTTGCATGAACTATGCAAAGGTATGAATCTTGTACAAAGAGTGTGTAATTTGGGGGTTATGGAGGAAAAATGTTATTGCATGCTATGAGCTATGTTTAACAAGAAAACATCAACAGTACGACAGTAATCACAGGGGTACACAAGGGGGGAGAGATAAAAGGGGGAGGTTTGGATTTTCTATTTGGTGGGGGTGTGTTTATTGTATTTTTCTTGGGAACAATGAAATTATCTAAAATTAATGGACTGTTGACTTTGGACATTATACATGAGGCCCAGCAGATGGAGGTGGCTGAAAGATACACTGACTGAGAAGTAGGTTGTCGAACGAATGAGAGTACATACATATGATCGAACATTGTGCTGCTACAAGAAGGAATGAAGTTGTGAGGCATGCAACGATGTGAAAAAACATGTGGGACATTTGGTGAGGCAAAGTAAGACAAAGAAAAGAGCAAATATTGTATGAGCTCATTTAGAAAATATTTATTATAAGAAAACTGGGGCATAGACTGTAAGCTCTTATAGCAGTCATATTTAGTTTGGAGTGGTAATTGTTATTTCTGGATTCTGAGGGCCTGTTTTATATAGTACAACCTGGTATTTAGAGATAAGAATGAAGGTCAGGATTAAGTTAATTCAGAATACAGGGCAAGGGTAAGGAAGACATGGCCCATATTTTAGAACTTCACCTATTCTTTAAGACCAAAGGAAGAAAAGTTCATTTTGTCCAGAACCTAAATTTTCAGTAGCACATAATCTAATTCAACCTGTCTTGATAGATCATTTAAACAATCCAAGCACAGGGAGCCCAAATAATGAGAACCTTTCAATCCTGTATAGTTTAACGGAATGCCCGGATACATCCCAGAGAATATTAAGCAGCTAATCAAAAAAGTATTGGCAAAGTCCCTTGTGGGATAGGACAAACAATATGGAATTATTAAACTTTACCACCAGGGAAACCCGGATACTGTGTCAAATATTAGAGACACCCAAATCAACAGTCCAAGCCCTTGATCTTGAGGCTTAGTCTTGTGAAGCTTATGTATGTAGGAGAGAAGCTTAGCCTACCTATAGGTGTGCTTAAGGGTCACTTCTGGAGGACCACTTTTGTTGCTCAGATGCGTTCTCTCTCTAAGCCAACCTGCAGGTGAACTTGCTGCCCTGTTCTCCTACATGGGACATGATTCCCCAGGGTGTCAATCTCTCTGGCACAGTGGGACCTGATTCCCAGAGATGAGCTGGGATTTGGAATCATGGGATTAAGAAACTTTTCTTGACCAAAAGGGGGAAAGAGAAAATACAGCTTCAGTGACTTAAAGATTTCAGAGTTGGGAGGTTGTCCTGGAGGTTATTCTTATGCATTATACAGATATCCCTTTTTAGTTTATTGTGTATTGGAGCGGCTAGATGAAGTACCTGAAGCTGCTGAACTCTATTCTAGTAGACTTGATTCTTGAAGATTACATAGCTATAAACAATGTGACTGTGATTGTGCAAACGGTGTGTATGATGCTCCCTTTATCTAGGATATGGACAGATGAGTAAAAAAAAAAAAATGAGGAGAGGGAGGGCCACAGTGGCTCAGCAGGTAAGAGTGCCTGCCTGCCATGTCCGAGGACCCGGGTTCGATTCCCGGTTCCTACCCATGTTAAAAAATAAATAAATAAATAAAATAAGTAAATAACAAGGGGGGATAAGGTGTATAAATAATTGGGTAGATTACAATACTAGTGGTCAATGAGAAGGAGGGGTAAGGGGCATGGGTTGTATGGGTTTTTTCTTTTGTCTTTTTATTTCTTTTTCCGGAGTGATCCAAATGTTCTAAAAATGTTCATGACAATGAATACACATTCATTGTGTGATTATATTGTGAGTCATTGATTGTGTACTTTGGACAGACTGTATAGTGCATGAAGATTATCTCAATATAAATATTAAAAAGAAAAGCCCATCAAGTTTATATGGAAGAGGGAGGGGTCCTAAAGAAACAAAACCATCTTGAAAAAAAAGAACCATGCTCAAGCAATTAAAACTTTCCAATTCTGCGGGGCCAAGATGGAGGGTTAGTAAGGTACGTGCGTCTTAGTTCCTCCTCCAAAGCAACTACTAGGTGAATTGAAACAGTGCAGAACAGCTCCCGGGGCCACGGCAGGGAATGGACACACAGCGTACCCCAGTCTGGACTGGCTAGTCTGACTGCGAGACTCGGCTGCAGTGAGATTCCCGAGCGGCACACGATTTCCCGAGTAGCGGCAGCTGTGGCGGCCGGAGCTCCTCCCTCCCTCCTTCCCGGGCAGGCTGAGAGTCTCGGAGAGGCAAGTTTCCCAAGCCAAGGCGGCCAGCGCCCCTCTTTTGCGGGTGGCTTCCTGGTCCGGCTACGAGTCTCGGATCAGAGGGTTATCCAAGCCACGGTGGCCTCCCCCACGGGCGGCTTCCTGGTCCGGTGGGGAATTCCCCAGGCCGTGGCGGCCGGTGACTGACGCCCCTCCCCCGCGGGCAAATCCTGGTCCGGTGGCGAATTCCCCGGGCCCGCTGCGGCCGGCGACCAGCCACAGGGTCCCCTCAAGCTGCGGCGGCTGATGCCCCCACCACGCGTGGCCCCCCGAACCAACGGAGAGAATTAGATCGCAAATTCCCAGGCCACGGAGATCGGTGACCGGGGGGATCTCTTCCAAACACTTGAGACAAACGTGTGCCATGAGCGCCACCTACTGGGCAGGATAAGAAAAACAGAACCCAGAGATTTCACAGAAATATCTTACAACCTTGTTGGGTCCGACACCCAGGGAAATCTGACTAAATGCCCAGACGCCAGCAGCAGAAGATAATGGTCCACACTCAGAAGATTGAGAACATGGCCCAGTCAAAGGAAAAAATCAATAGTTCAAATCAGATACAAGAGTTGAGACAACTAATGTTGAATATACGAACAGAAATGGAAAACCTCTTCAAAAATGAAATCGATAAATTGAGGGAGGACATGAAGAGGACATGGGCTGAACATAAAGAAGAAATAGAAAAACTGAAAAAACAAATCACAGAACTTATGGAAGTGAAGGATAAAGTAGAAAAGATGGAAAAAACAATGGATACCTACAATGACAGATTTAAAGAGACAGAAGATAGAATTAGTGATTTGGAGGATGGAACATCTGAATTTCAAAAAGAAACAGAAACTATCGGGAAAAGAATGGAAAAATTTGAACAGGGTATCAGGGAACTCAAGGACAATATGAACCGCACAAATATACGTGTTGTGGGTGTCCCAGAAGGAGAAGAGAAGGGAAAAGGAGGAGAAAAACTAATGGAAGAAATTGTCACGGAAAATTTCCCAACTCTTATGAAAGACCTAAAATTACAGATCCAAGAAGTGCAGCGCACCCCAAAGAGATTAGACCCAAATAGACGTTCTCCAAGACACTTACTAGTTAGAATGTCAGAAGTCAAAAAAAAAGAGAGGATCTTGAAAGCAGAAAGAGAAAAACAATCCATCACATACTAGGGAAACCCAATAAGACTATGTGTAGATTTCTCAGCAGAAACCATGGAAGCTAGAAGACAGTGGGATGATATATTTAAATTACTAAAAGAGAAAAACTGCCAACCAAGACTCCTATATCCAGCAAAATTGTCCTTCAAAAATGAGGGAGAAATTAAAACATTCTCAGACAAAAAGTCACTGAGAGAATTTGTGACCAAGAGACCAGCTCTGCAAGAAATACTAAAGGGAGCACTAGAGTCAGATACGAAAAGACAGAAGAGAGAGGTATGGAGAAGAGTGTAAAAGAAGGAAAGTCAGATATGATATATATAATACAAAAGGCAAAATGGTGGAGGAAAATATTATCCAAACAGTAATAACTCTAAATGTTAATGGACTGAATTCCCCAATCAAAAGACACAGACTGGCAGAATGGATTAAAAAACAGGATCCTTCTATATGCTGTCTACAGGAAACACATCTTAGACCCAAAGATAAACATAGGTTGAAAGTGAAAGGTTGGGAAAAGATATTTCATGCAAATAACAACCAGAAAAGAGCAGGGGTGGCTATACTAATATCCAACCAATTAGACTTCAAATGTAAAGCAGTTAAAAGAGACAAAGAAGGACACTATATACTAATAAAAGGAACAATTAAACAAGAAGACATAACAATCATAAATATTTACACACCGAACCAGAATGCCCAAAATACATGAGGAATACACTGCAAACACTGAAAAGGGAAATAGACTCATATACCATAATAGTTGGAGACTTCAATTCACCACTCTCATCAATGGACAGAACATCTAGACAGAGGATCAATAAAGAAATAGAGAATCTGAATATTACTATAAATGAGCTAGACTTAACAGACATTTATAGGACATTATATCCCACAACAGCAGGATACACCTTTTTCTCAAGTGCTCATGGATCGTTCTCAAAGATAGATCATATGCTGGGTCACAAAGCAAGTCTTAACAAATTTAAAAAGATTGAAATCATACACAACACTTTCTCGGATCATAAAGGAATGAAGTTGGAAATCAATAATAGGCGGAGTGCCAGAAAATTCACAAATACGTGGAGGCTCAACAACACACTCCTAAACAATGAGTGGGACAAAGAAGAAATTGCTAGTGAAATTAGCAAATACCTCGAGGAGAATGAAAATGAAAACACAACATATCAAAACTTATGGGACGCAGCAAAGGCAGTGCTAAGAGGGAAATTTATTGCCCTAAATGCCTATATCAGAAAAGAGGAAAAGGCAAAAATGCAGGAATTAACTGTCCACTTGGAAGAACTGGAGAAAGAACAGCAAACTAATCCCAAAGCAAGCAAAAGGAAAGAAATAACAAAGATTAGAGCAGAAATAAATGAAATTGAAAACATGAAAACAATAGAGAAAATCAATAAGGCCAGAAGTTGGTTCTATGAGAAAATCAATAAGATTGATGGGCCCTTAGCAAGATTGACAAAAAGAAGAAGAGAGAGGATGCAAATAAATAAGATCAGAAATGGAAGAGGAGACATAACTACTGACCTCACAGAAATAAAGCAGGTAATAACAGGATACTATGAACAACTTTACGCTAATAAATACAACAATTTAGAGGAAATGGACGGGTTCCTGGAAAGACATGAACAACCAACTTTGACTCAAGAAGACATAGATGACCTCAACAAACCAACCACAAGTAAAGAAATTGAATTAGTCATTCAAAAGCTTCCTAAAAAGAAAAGTCCAGGACCAGACGGCTTCACATGTGAATTCTATCAAACATTCCAGAAAGAATTAGTACCAACTCTCCTCAAACTCTTAAAAAAAATCGAAGCGGAGGGAAAACTACCTAATTCATTCTATGAAGCCAACATCAACCTCATACCAAAAACAGGCAAAGATATTACAAAAAAAGAAAACTACAGACCAATCTCTCTAATGAATATAGATGCAAAAATCCTCAATAAAATTCTAGCAAATCGTATCCAACAACACATTAAAAGAATTATACATCATGACCAAGTAGGATTCATCCCAGGTATGCAAGGATGGTTCAACATAAGAAAATCAATTAATGTAATACACCATATCAACAAATCAAAGCAGAAAAATCACATGATCATCTCAATTGATGCAGAGAAGGCATTTGACAAGATTCAACATCCTTTCCTGTTGAAAACACTTCAAAAGATAGGAATACAAGGGAACTTCCTTAAAATGATAGAGGGAATATATGAAAAACCCACAGCTAATATCATCCTCAATGGGGAAAAATTGAAAACTTTCCCCCTAAGATCAGGAACAAGACAAGGATGTCCACTATCACCACTATTATTCAACAGTGTGTTGGAGGTTCTAGTCAGAGCAATTAGACAGGAAAAAGAAATACAAGGCATCAAAATTGGAAAGGAAGAAGTAAAACTATCACTGTTTGCAGACGATATGATACTATACGTCGAAAACCCGGAAAAATCCACAACAAAACTACTAGAGCTAATAAATGAGTACAGCAAAGTAGCAGGTTACAAGATCAACATTCAAAAATCTGTAGCATTTCTATACACTAGCAATGAACAAGCGGAGGGGGAAATCAAGAAATGAATCCCATTTACAATTGCAACTAAAAGAATAAAATACCTAGGAATAAATTTAACTAAAGAGACAAAAAACCTATATAAAGAAAACTACAAAAAACTGCTAAAAGAAATCACAGAAGACCTAAATAGATGGAAGGGCATACCGTGTTCATGGATTGGAAGACTAAATATAGTTAAGATGTCAATCCTACCTAAACTGATTTACAGATTCAATGCAATACCAATCAAAATCCCAACAACTTATTTTTCAGAAATAGAAAAAACAATAAGCAAATTTATCTGGAAGGGCAGGGTGCCCTGAATTGCTAAAAACATCTTGAGGAAAAAAAACGAAGCTGGAGGTCTTGCACTGCCTGACTTTAAGGCATATTATGAAGCCACAGTGGTCAAAACAGCATGGTATTGGCATAAAGATAGATATATTGACCAATGGAATCGAATAGAGTGCTCAGATATAGACCCTCTCATCTATGGGCATTTGATCTTTGATAAGGCAGTCAAGCCAACTCACCTGGGACAGAACAGTCTCTTCAATAAATGGTGCCTAGAGAACTGGATATCCATATGCAAAAGAATGAAAGAAGACCCATATCTCACACCCTACACAAAAGTTAACTCAAAATGGATCAAAGATCTAAACATTAGGTCTAAGACCATAAAACAGTTAGAGGAAAATGTAGGGAGATATCTTATGAAACTTACAATTGGAGGCGGTTTTATGGACCTTAAACCTAAAGCAAGAGCACTGAAGAAGGAAATAAATAAACGGGAGCTCCTCAAAATTAAACACTTTTGTGCATCAAAGAACTTCATCAAGAAAGTAGAAAGACAGCCTACACAATGGGAGATAATATTTGGAAATGACATATCAGATAAAGGTCTAGTATCCAGAATTTATAAAGAGATTGTTCAACTCAACAACAAAAAGACAGCCAACCCAATTACAAAATGGGAAAAAGACTTGAATAGACACCTCTCAGAGGAGGAAATACAAATGGCCAAAAGGCACATGAAGAGATGCTCAATGTCCCTGGCCATTAGAGAAATGCAAATCAAAACCACAATGAGATATCATCTCACACCCACCAGAATGGCCATTATCAACAAAACAGAAAATGACAAGTGCTGGAGAGGATGCGGAGAAAGAGGCACACTTATCCACTGTTGGTGGGAATGTCAAATGGTGCAACCACTGTGGAAGGCAGTTTGGCGGTTCCTCAAAAAGCTGAATATAGAATTGCCATACGACCCAGTAATACCATTGCTGGGAATCTACTCAAAGGAATTAAGGGCAAAAACTCAAACGGACATTTGCACACCAATGTTTATAGCAGCGTTATTTACAATTGCAAAGAGATGGAAACAGCCAAAATGTCCATCAACAGACGAGTGGCTAAACAAACTGTGGTATATACATACGATGGTATATTATGCAGCTTTAAGACAGGATGAAATTATGAAGCATGTAATAACATGGATGGACCTAGAGAACATTATGCTGAGTGAGTCTAGCCAAAAACTAAAAGACAAATACTGTATGGTCCCAATGATGTGAATCGACATTCGAGAATAAACTTGGAATATGTCATTGGTAACAGAGTTCAGCAGGAGTTAGAAACAGGGTAAGATAATGGGTAATTGGAGCTGATGGGATACAGACTGTGCAACAGGACTAGATACAAAAACTCAAAAATGGACAGCACAATAATACCTAATTGTAAAGTAATCATGTTAAAACACTGAATGAAGCTGCATCCGAGCTATAGGTTTTTGTTTTGTTTTGTTCTTACTATTATTACTTTTAATTTTTTTCTCTATATTAACATTCTATATCTTTTTCTGTTGTGTTGCTAGTTCTTCTAAACCGATGCAAATGTACTAAGAAACGATGATCATGCATCTATGTGATGATGTTAAGAATTACTGATTGCATATGTAGAATGGTATGATTTCTAAATGTTGGGTTAATTTCTTTTATTCCGTTAATTAATAAAAAAAAACAACTTTCCAATTCAAAAACTTATTACAAACCTACAGTGGTCAAAACAGCAAAGTACCAGAAGGACCAATGGAATCACACTGGGAATTCAGAAATAAACCCCTCATATCTATGGTGAACTGATTTTTGACACCATGCAAAGTCCACTCAATGGCAAAAGAATAGTCTCTTCAACAAATGGTGCTGAAAAAAATCTGGCTATTCATGTGAAAAAGAATGAAATGAGACTTCTACTTCATATCACATAGAAAAATTAACTGAAATTTGATGAAGGAACTAAATATAAGAGCCAAAAGTATAAAACTTCCAGAAGAAAACACAGGGAAACAGGTTCAGGACCCTGTGTTAGGCAAAGGTTTTGGAGACTTCACACTAAAGGTATGGGCAAATAAGAAAAAAACAGATGAATATTTCATTAAAATCAAAAAATTTTAAGCATCAAAAGACTGTTGGTGAAAATAAAAGACAATCTAAGAATGGGAGAAAATGTTTGAAAACCACATTATCTTATGAGGGTTTACTCTCCAGAATACAGAAATGCTACAACTTAGCAACAAAAGGACAAATGATCCAATTAAAAAACTGGAGTCTGTCCCAATCAAGATGGCAGAGTGAGATGAAACCTCAAACAGTTTAAACAACAAGAAAGAACTGGCAAAACCATCTTTCTAAAAGCTCCAGCAAATAGTTAAAGGATTGAAGGAAAGGGTGAGGACTGAATCAAGAAAAATGCCACTTAAAATAGGTAGGACCTTGTGGTTTCCTGGCTGGTCCCTCCCCCATCCCATAAACGACTAGGCAATGAGCCAGCCTGTGTTCAGTGTGGATCCTGGTCCTGGTTTTACAGACAACAAAGTAATCCTTGCATCCTTCCTGGAAGTATGGCTATCTGGCCCAATCTGTCTCATGGTGGCCTGAGTGACTCACACTGTCCAAGAACTTACGTTGGATAGAAGGCGGCTCATTAAGCTCTCCTCTAGAACACTGTGGGAGACCAGTCAAGTCATATTGCCTGGGAAAAGGGACTGCTGGCTGTAGAAGACCTTATGAACCAGGAACCTTGAGGAAACTGTTTCTTAGGGAAAAGGGAATACTCCCATTCTCAGAAACAGGGGAATTTCTAGGAGTACACTGACATGCCTAAGACAAGAGGTGAGCACAAGAAGAATCAAGGAGTCACCTAGGCTTTGGCCTGGAGCCATTCTTCTAAACTCATTCTATGGATAAGCCCTGAGGGAGCAAAGACTGGGAAAGATGTACTCTTTATCCTTTTATTTTGTTGTTCTTGGCATTTAAGGAAAGCTCTGTCATAATATTAGCTAGACAAAAGTAAAAGAAAAGATGCCTCAGAGTTCAAATATCAAAATGTCTGGGTTTCACTAAAGGTTAAAGAAATAGGAACAAACGGCCCAGGCAAATGAGAAGAAAACATTAAACCATCAATGAGGAAAACTAGAACTATGACATACTAAAGACTTTTAAAATGTTCCTTAATACACTGCAAGAGCTCTAAGAAAACATGGGAACATTTAATAAAGGAAGATAATAAATGAACATAAAGAGAATAATACAGAGAGATGGAAATAATGAAAAGGAACCAAATAAAGCAGACTACAGTAAAATAAATTTTAAAATCCCTAAATTCTTTATAGAAGATTAGAATTGGCAGAAGACAGAATCAGTGCACCTGAAGATAAGAGAGAATGAATAAAATGAACAGAGCCTGAGGAACCTGTGGAACACCATCAAGCACACCAATATATGCATTGTGGGATTCCCAAAAGAAGAAAAGAAGAGAAACGGGCAGAGAGAATATTCAGAGAAATGATAAAGCTGAAAACTTTCCAAATGTAACAAAAGACATGAATATACACACTGAAGATGATTAATGAACTCCAAACAGCATAAACGCAAAAAGATACCATGATATATTATAATCAAACTGTTGAATGCCAAAAATAAAGAATTCTGAAAGCCACAAGAGAGAAGTAACAGGTAATACACAAAGGATAAAACCAAGTGGTCATTTTTCATTAGAAACCAGAGCTAAGGCAGCAGTGAGATGACATATTTGAAGTCCTGCAAGCAAAATATTAACAACCCAAAATTCTGCATCCAGCAAAACTATAAGGGAGGGGATCAAGACATTCCCAGATAAACAAAAGAAATTATTAAAGGGAAGTTCTGCAGGCAAGTAAAGGACACTAGCGAATTGCCTGAAGCCACATGAAGATATAAAGATCTCTTGTAAAGATAACATGGGTACCTATAAATACCAGAATTGCTATATTTTTTATTTCTAACTCCACTTTTACTTTCAACAGGATCTTATGGGGAAATGCTTAAATTTAAGGATATCAACAGTTTTGGAATCATAATGTATACATAATTTGTGATAAAAAAAGTAGACCATAGGCTACCAGGTGTAGGAGGTAGGGGCAATGAAGAGTTAATACAAAATAAGTATAGGGTTTCTGTTTAGGGTGGAGGTAAAGTTACAGCAAATAATGGTGGCAAGGGTATTACAACACTGTGAATGTGATAAATTCCACAAAATGGTGTTTGGGAGGGGTTGGGAGGGAAAATTTATGTTGTGTGTATGTTTCCACAATTAAAAAAATAAATAAAAAATAATTTAAAGAGATAATGATAATTTAAAGCAATGCATGACTTGATGGAATCTAATAAAGGAGCAGAAAAGGCTCAAGAGAATATTATTGGGATACAAGAAAAAAACAGAATGCAATCTTTCTGTCAATGTTAAATTTCTTGAATTGGATAACTGTACTTAGTTAGATGATTACATTAGCGAATACCCTTGTTACGCGGATGGATTATGCATTTAAGGAATATGAGGTGTGCAACAGACAGATGATAGTTAGAATGACACCGCCAAGGTGACAAAATATTAGAACTGGTGGGTCTGGGTATCTGGGGGTAGTGGGGGTTTATTCTCTATACGAGGTTTATATTATTTCTGCAAATGTCTTCTAAGTTCGAAATTACTTCAAAATAAAAAGTTAAAAAATAAGTTTTTAAAAAATGGGCAAAAGACTTGAACAGACATTCCTGCAAAGAAGATACAACTAGACAAAAAGCACCCAAAAAGAAGCTCAAAACCATTAGTCATTAGGGAAATGCAAATCAAAACCAAGAGATACTATCTCACACCCACCAGAATGGCAACTATTAAAAAAATAGTGCTGGAGAGCCTGTGGAAAAAATACTTGATCATTGTTGGTAGAAACATAAAATGGTGTAGCCACTGTAAAAAACTTTTTGATGGTTCTTCAGAAAATTAAAGAAAGAATCAATCACCTTATGACTTGGCAATCCCACTTCTACATTATACCCCCCAAAAATTGAAATCTGGGACTTGCACAGATATTTGCACAGTAGCGGCACAACTGTCAAAAGATGGAGGCAAAACAAATGTCCACAAACAGATGAATGGATAAACAAAATGCTGTATATACATAAAATAGAATATCCAGCGATGCAACAACATGGATGAACCTTGAAGACATCCTGTTGAGTGAAATAAACCTGACACAAAAGGAAAATATTGTATGACCTCACTGATAGGAAATCATTAGAAGAAGCAAATTCATAACGTTAGAAACAGGAACAAACTTTAGCAGGGGCTGGGTGGGGGCAGGGAATAAGGAGTTAATGCTTAATTGGTACCAAATTTCTATTCAAGGTGGTGGTGAAGGATAGTGGTGAGAGCAGCAGAACATTGGTGAATGTTATTAATATCTGTGAAGAGTATATTTGAAGATGGTTAAATGGGAAACTTTAGGTTGTATGTATGTTACTAGAAGAAAATTTAAAAAAAGAAGAAAAACCAAAAAGACAGACCAACACAAAGAGTAAACCCCAATGTAAAAGCAACGTGTTGATAAAAGGAAAAATGGTGTGTGTGAGGGTGGGTATATGGGGAGTCTGTACTTTCTGCATTATTTTTCTGTGAACCTGCTACTTTTCTAAAAAAATTAAAAGAGTGTACAATTACTGAAGCTGTGTGATGGATACATGGGTTTATTAAATGATTCTCTTTATTACTGTATTTTCCATACTAAATGATAAAATTCTGTATTTCTGTTCTCTCAAACAAAGTAGAAACATTAGTGTTATTCTACCAAGGTAAGTATAAACAAAATTACAAGCCTCATGCTGATACACATTTATTTAGTCAGAGCTCTCAGGAATACACTGTAACATTAAGGAAACCAAAGGATGATAGTCTAGAGTTAAACTTAAATATTCTTTACCATGGTAAAAGAAAACGTCAATTCTAAAATACTCTGACAACTTAAAACAAACCTAAATAGACCTAGAAGCAGAATACAATGAACCTAACACATTCTTAGGTGGCTGCACAATACAAATTTGTAGCACCAGCACTTTAAATAAGAGGTTTGATTCACTGAATCTGTTGGAGGACCCCCAAATCTATAAATGAATGGAAAGAAGGAAAGACAAATAGAAAGATGAAAAGAAGGAAGGAAGGAAGGGAGGGAGGGGGACAATAAGGGACGGATGGAGGGAGGAAAGAATGAACATGAGAAAAAGAGAATAAAGTAATAATGACATACAAACGAAGTAGAGAATCACTGCCCAGAGATTTTACATATAAACACATACACAGGGATGGGTTTTCAGATCAAATCCTGTAGGAAATGAGATACAATATCCATTTTTATTTCTCATTGAGCACTGTAAAAGTGATGGATTCATCAAATTATTCATTTTCAGTTAAGAGTGGCTTTTCCCAAAATATGTAAAACAAGAGGCTTCAGAATTTCTAGAGAAATAAAGAGGCAAATAAGTTTTCACCATTACAAATCAGAACACTTAAAATGGACTCTGAAAAGTCAAAATTTTTTTCTATCCTAAAGCAAATTTTTGTGTAATGATGAAGTTCCTTTTTCTTTTTTGTAAAAGGGGAATTTAATAAGTAGCTAGCTTACAGTTATAAAGCTGAGATAATGATGAAATTCTTAATCAACAAATATGCAACCAGGGCAGGCCACAGTGGCTCAGCAGGCAGAATTCTTGCCTGCCATGCTGGAAACCCAGGTTCGATTCCCATTGCCTGCTCATGCAAAAAAAAAAAAAAAAAAAAAAAAAAAATTTACAACCAGAGTTCACATGGTGGTGTTCTTGGATGGTCATTGCTGAGGCACTGATAAATGTCTCATAAATACAAAAATAACATGAGAGTGACTCCAGGGGGCACAAGACTAGGTAACAAGACTATTTTAAGACTCACACCAAAATCAATGTCTACTTTTACTAGTTTACCTACAACTGAGATGTTGGCAAGGTAAACAAGCTACTATAAAGAGAGAAAGTACTGCTAGAAAATGCCCTCAAGAATTGGAGAATATGATCATTCAAGCCCCCAAACTAAGCTCACTTTCAACTTTGTTCAGTCATCCAGTAAGAACTCCCTGAGAAACTACAGTGTTTCTGTAATATCAGTGACACTATAATATCAAGTACAATGCAGAAACTTCAAAACTCCATTGAGATCACAAAAGCAAAGATTTGTCCAAAAGAGCTGTAAAAGAATTAGTAATCATGAAAGAATAAATCAAGGTTACATGTTATTCCAGGCTAAATTGGGTTACAGATTACACATGCCTTCCAAGTTTAAATGAGAGGCACAACTTTATAAAAGCTGTAGTTACTGAGAAGAGTTGGAAAACTAAGTACAAAAAGAACAAAGAGAAACTTGGCATGAAACACCTGAAAATCTTCTGAATGCTTTTAGTCTTGCTCAACCTCAATTCTGTCTAATAAAATATTTTCTTCCCATTGGATTTGAAAATAGGCATGCTGACATTCCCATTGGTAATGTATTACATATATACCTCTTCTGTTTTGGTTTTCTTAGGACTCTCTTCTTTATGAGGTGAGGACTTCCTCTTGACTCCTACTATTGGATTAGGTATTTTTGTTGCTGCATTTCCTGAAGGTCTAGGTGGCTGGTTTACCAGACGTGTTGAAGAAACAACTCTGGAGACCGTAGGCTTTGGTGGTGGAGAAATGGCTGGCTGTGTGGCAGTTTGAGGAATGCTTTCACTTGATGTACCTAAGTAGTAAGCATATGAATTCATAAAAATAGTCATGTTAACAATGAGTTACAAATATGTGTTATTTTATTCTTCTCTGATTTCACAGATTACTTTAAATGCAAATAAGATGGTATTTAAAAAAACTGAACCCAAACTACTTATCAGTAAAGCCATTTTTCAAAAGAAAATGAAATATAATATTAGCTATTAGCAAACTTGTCAAATCAATTTTCTTACCCCCTGAGCTTTCACTGGAATTTACTTGTGGTGCAGATATGTCAGTAGCTTGTGTGTTGGTCACAGATGCTGCTGTTACAGCTGGAGCAGGACTGTTTCTGCTAAAAAATAATTAAAAAGAAAAATAAGTATGAAATAAAATTCAATAATAAAATTCAATACATGCAGAACTTATTTTCTAAAAGTAAAGGATTCTTTAGTTTTACTTCTAACACATATACTTTAGTATTGGTTGTGCTTGACAATAAAATATAACCAACAATCCAAAGTACAAAGACATTGTGAAGCAGCACTGTTCACTAGAACATTGTGATGACAGAAACATTCTTTATTTGTGCTCTCCAATACTGTGTAACACTGGCCAGATTTAACTAAGCACTTAAAATACAGTTAAAAATGGATTAAAATATGGCTAGTGAGGAACATGATATCTCATTTAATATTAATTAATTTAAATTGAAACTGTCACATGTGGCTAGTGATTACAAAATTTGAAGGTACAGTTCTTAACTGAAAGGACTTGTTCTTAACTGATGTTAGTATTTTTAAAAACTATAAAAAGCTATGAACATAAATTAATAATAGGGGGACAAAGAGTAAAATAAATTGAGTAGATGGAAATAATAGTGGTCGATGAGAGGAAAGGGTAGTATACAGTATGCATGCGTTTTTTCTCTTTTCTTTTTTTTGGCGTGATGAAAATGTTCTAAAAAATGATCATGGTCATGAATCTGTACCTATGTGATGATATTGTGAGCCACCGATTGTACACCATGTATAGACTGGATGTGTGAAGATTTCTCAACAAAAGATTTTTAAAAAGCTATGAACAAAGAAATGGTCTGAAAAATAAATTTCTACATAAAAAACATAAAGGTTCATGAAACCTAAAAGCCCATCCAAAGACCCAGATAAAAAGCAAAGAGTATCAAGTGACAAGGGATATATTATTGCTTTATTTTAAACTTAAATTGCTATGAAGACTTCTAGGAAAGACGGAGCTCCTGAACTTAGTCTTTCCACAAAAACAACTATTAAACAGGCAGGAACTATCTAAAACAATTATTTTGAAACTCCAGAGGTCAGAACAACACTACATATATATAGCAACCAGGGAAGAGGTAGAAAAATTATGGCAAAGAACTGTAAATTGTCCTCTCTGTGGTGGCTACTGGCACCCGTCTCTCACTCTTGGAGCAGGAAAGCCATGGATCCAGTTCCTGGCTAGCTGCCAGGGACAGAAAGGGACAGAAAAATACTCTTCCCCTACAAGAGGGGTGGACATAGCCCATACATGATCAGGCCTCTGAGAGCAACTATTACTTCAACCAATAGGTGGCCAGCCACTGTTTCAACCCCTCCCCAGCTAAGGTGCAGGCAAGCCCTTGTTTCAACCCTCCTGATATAGGTAAAGGTGGCAGAGGTTTAAAGATGCTGTGCTTCCTTAGGACTGCAGGGGACAGTTAGCTGAAGGGTTGCATCTGCTGGGCAGGCTAGGAAAGTTCAACTTTGGGGAACCATTAAGAGAAAATTTTGGCACCTTTCCTAAATCCCTTCCCCAGGCACTCTGGAGTCAATCTGCGCCCCCTTCGTGGGTTCCTAGTCAGTTGGATGGGAAAGATGGATTTGGAGAAGTCTTCTCTGGGGTGTCTGAGAATTTGCCCTCCAGGCAAAAACAATGGAAGGAATGGAAAAAAAAACTACAGAGGCAGACAGACTGGGACAAAGGCCAGGAGAGGGAAGTCTGTCTCCTCGGAAACAAAGGGGACAAACAAAATTCTAGAAACAGGAAACTAACTTCAAAACAACTAAGAAACAAACCCAGGATGAGACAGGCCCAGACAAGATGGGTAAAACCCTGCAAAGTGCCTTTGCCTTGAGTAGAACAGACCTTCCTGATGGGAGGGCTAAAAATGAAAGAAAATATCTCTTATTACCAGTGGATTAAAAAAAAAATCAAGAAACACACATTCCAGAGAGTAATTATGAAAATATACATTGTGCATAGTTTTTATGTCAGCAGTACTTGCGATTTGTAATGGATGAAGGGGGCCAAAGAGTACACAGATTGAGGAATGGAAGGGGAAACTGTGGTATATACATTCAATGAACACTGAGCAGCTGCAAGAAGGAGTGAAGTTGTGAGGCATGCAATTAGATGAACCTTTAGGCAGTATGTTGAATGACAGAAACAAAAAGACAAATATTATCATGCCTCACTCATATAAACTAACCACAACATACAAACTTGGAGAACTGAAGTCGAGAGCATAGGTCATCAGGCTGGGGCCTATTAAAAAGATTCCTAGATTGTAAGCTCTTACAGCAGTCCATCTATTCCAGAGTTGTAACTATATTTTCATAATTCTGAGATGCTGAGTAATTTGTGTATAACCTGGTCATTGCCTCGAACTTGAGGTATTTGCTTGACACCTGAGACTCAAGAGTTACAGCTATAGAAGGTATGAAAGTTATACAGCATACCCATACAGCAACTGTTAAAAAAGTGGCAAAAATCATCAGACTTCATTCAACTAGAGATATGAATGAAACTAATCTGAATAGGATTAAGGTAAATCAGAATGCAGGGTAAAGGATGATATGGTCCATATTTTAAAATGTGAGCTTCTTTTCTTAAAGGAAGAGATGTTTATTTCATGCAAAATTTATATTTTTGGTAGCACATTATTTATCTTGTGTGGTCAGTTTAATCAATTACCATCATTACATGGAATTCTGAATAAGGAGTGAGATCTTGTTGGTTTACACAGGTTAGTGTGATACCCCGATATATCCTAAAGTAATTTGAGCAGAGAATAAAAAATTATTTACAAAGTCACATGTGAGACTGGGGAGAAAAGAGGAAATTAACTTCCACATTTGGGGAATTTCTGACATTCTCACAAGCAGTGGGGACAACCAATTCAATAGGCTGAGCCTTTGTTCTTGGGGCTTGTCCCTATGAAACTTATTCTTGCAAAGGAGAAGCTAAGCTACTTATAATTATGTCAAGAGTCACCTCCAGAGAATCTCTTTTGTTGCTCAGATGTGGTTTCACTCTCTAAGCCAACTTGGCAGATGAACTCACTGTCATCCCTGTCGCACTACCACGTGGAACATGACTCCAGGGATGTAAATCTCCCTGGCAACATGGGACCTGACTCCCGGGGGTGAACTGGGACTTGGCATCAAGGGATTGAGTAAATCTTCTTGACTAAAAGAGGAAAGAAAGAAATGAGACAAAATACAGTTTCAGTGGCTAAGAGACTACAAACAGAGTCAAGAGGTTATCCTGGAGGTTATTCTTTGGCATTACATAGATATTCCCTTTTAGTTTATGGCTACAGGGAAGTACATGAAACTGTTGAACTGTATTCTAGCAGCTCTGATTTTTTAAGACAATTGTATGACTATATAGCTTTTACAGTGTGATTGTGTGATTGTGGAAATCTTGTGCCAGATGCTTTTTATCCAAGGTATGCACAGATGAGTAAAAAAATAAACAATGGGAGGGGGGATTAAAAAAATTGGGTAGATTGCAATACTAGTCGTCAATATAGGAGAGGCAAGAGGTATAGCATATATGGGTTTTTTCTTTTGTCTTTTTTATTTCTTTTTCTGGAGTGATGCAAATGTTCTAAAAATGATAATGATGATAAGTACACAAATAAGTGAAGAAAAAAATGATAATGGGGATGTATCCCCAACTATGTGATGATACTGTAAGCCAGTGATTGTATACTTTGGATGGTTTATGTGGTGTGTGAATATACCTCAATTAAATTGGAAAGAAAATTAAAGAGACAACCCCCCTGCCCCAAATTATACAAGAAAGAAACAAAAATAACAAGAAATATTGGGGCATCCAAAGGAAAAGGATAAAAAAATACAGAAACAACCAACAAAGATGAAGAAAATGTGGACATATCAAACAAAGACTTTAAAAAAACAATGTTAAAAATGCTGAAGGAAAGTACACAGAAAGAACTGAACACTAACAGGGAAAAAAATGAATGAACAGTAAAACAGTCTAAGTAAAGAGAGAAATTTTAAAAAGGAACCAAACAGGGTGCATGGGTGGCTCAAAGGCAGAATGCTTGCCTGCCATGTGGAAAACCTGGGTTTGCTTCTTGGCCCATGCACCCTCCCCCCACCACCAAAAAAAAAGGGAACCAAAGAGAAATACTGGAGCTGAAGACCACAATAACTGAAACTGAAACTGAAACCCCAGGAGGCTTTCAAGAGCAGACTGGATCTGGGAGAAGAAAGAATCAGTGACTATGGAGACAGGACAACTGAGGAACAGAAAGGAAGAGAGATTTTAAGAGCAAAAACAACCTAAGACAGTGTTTGGGACAACACCAATACATACATTACGGGAGTCCCTGAAGGTAAAGAAACAGAGAATAGGGCCAAAGGAACAGTCAAAAAAATAATGACAGTTTCCCAAATTTAGCAAAATACATGAATATGTACATCCAAGAAGCTCAGAGAACACCAAACAAGACAAACATGAAGAAAAATAACCCCATTATTTATTAATTACACCATCAGATGCAAAGGCTGAGGAGAGTGCTGGAAGTTGCAAGTGAAAATTGCAATGTGTTACATATCAGGGAGTCCCAATTTAGACTGAGTGCTGATTTCTCATCAGAAACCATGGAGGCACATTATAGTGGAGAAATTAACAATAATGATATTTGGGCACAACTGTGGTTGAAAGGGAAAGTTTAGGGTCATGAATGTCACTAGAAGGAAAGCCAAGGTATGAAAACTGGGTGTAACACAGTGAACCCTCAAGAATGAAAATGTCCTAGAATTCATTGTGATGATGAATACACAACTCCGTAAATTTATTAGAAGACACTGATGGTCCACTTTAGATGAATTATATAGTATGTGAATTAATCTCAATAAAACTGCTATAAAAAAAAGAAACCTTGGAGCCAAGAGGGCAATGGGTTGAAACACTTAAAGTACTAAAGGAAAACAGCAAACCAAGAATTTTATATCCAGCAAGATTCTTTCAAAAATGAGGGAGAGATTAAGACATTCTCAGATAAACCAAAGGTGAAGGGATTCATCACCACCATATAAGCCCAACAAGCAATGTTAAAGTGAGTTTACAGCAGCATAAAGACCTGCAGTAAAGGTAATTATGTGGGCATTTATAAATGCCAGTATTATCAATTGTTTTATTTGGTATACAACTCTACTTCTTCCTTCCTACAGGTGCTAAAACGCAAATGAATAAAAACTAATGATAAATCTAGATTTTGTGACATACAATGTACAAAGATGTAAGTGGTAACGAGTATAAAATGAAATTGGGGGGGACTAAGGTGGTACAGAAAAAGTGTATCTGTATGCTGTTGAACTTAAGTTGGTATCAAACCAAATACAACTGCTATATAGTGAGGATGTTAAATTTTAACTCAATAACCACAAGGAAAACAGAAAAGATAAACCCAGTTAGAAGTGAGAAGGGACTCAATATGGACCACACAGAAAAGCAAACAAATATAAAAGCAGGCATTAATGGAAGTGAGGGACAAAAGCCTACATAAGAACTTACAAAGACTAAAAAAAAAAAGGAAATGGATTAATTCTATCAAATTATATTCCAAAAGGAAAATCACCACATATGCAACAGAGATGACAGATCTCCATTTATAAGGAACAAAGAACTCTGAAATTCTGCTAGTTAATCCTTTAATTTGGAAATCTCCTTTATAAGAAATTCTATAGGTGAACAGAAAAATATCTAGCCAATTCACTGGTAACTACTTTCAAGATGTGGATTTATTTTTCTTTAAAACTTCTTCCTAAATTTTAAATTGTCAGTAGCTCATGTAAGCATTAATTGATTAGGTTTTTTTTTTTAAGGATATACTTTTTTTGGGGGGAGTGAATGATTCGAGAATAAAACCCAAGTCTCCCACGTGGAAGGCGAGCATTCTACCACTGAACCACCTATGCACCCTAAGGATACACTTTTTTTTAAAAATGAAATCCTGGAAAAATACTCAGTGTGTCAGAGGCTCAATTTCCTCACTGATATTACTGAAATGGCAGCCTATGTGGATTAAACAGGATAAATGTCAATTGTCAGCACAGTGCCTGATTCATGGCATGTAACCTACAAGTCGTAGATTTTCCTTCATAAATAAAAACGAAACATTAAAAAAAAAAAGTAACTGATTAAACTGTCCAGTTAAAAGGCAGAAACTGGCAGAATGGATAAAGTAGCTTGACCAAACTATATGCTATAGTTCCCCTTAAACTCAAAGATACAAATAGATTGAGGGAGAAAGAAAAAAATACATACCATGCAAGTAGTAACCAAACCTTAAAATTAAGATTCATAAGTCTTATTTACAGAAGTCATTTAGAATCACTTCAAAAAACTAAATTTGTGAAAACTTAGTATATACACAATTCGTACACGTGTGCACAAACTCACAAGTGCACAAAGCTTTACAAAAGCCAAAACTCTTATTAAAATGTTAGTTTCTCTACTCAAACACAAAACAAATCAAAAGAAAAAATTACCCATTAAAAATAAAATTTTTAAGTCAACGCTCTATAAACTGGTATTGTTTTAAAACTTCTTATAATTAAAGATTTAGAGGACATGTTCATATGCATGATTAACCTAAAAAAACACATCATGCAGACAAAGTTCATAGAAGAAAGATGAATCCATCCATTATAGACAGGCATCTTCTATTTACACTCACTGTAAGAACCAACCCCACTCCGTGACTTTGGCATTGGTTCTACTTTAACTGCTAAGCACTTTTCACATCCTTCTTTTGAAAGCTGAAATGTAACATGCACATTCAGAAAAGTGCTTAAGTGTAAATTTATTAACAAAGTGAACAAATCAATATAACCATCACACTCAGCTTCAAACTGGAAGGAAACACTATAAAGTCTTATATTAGTATATCTGAATATGGCTTTTTGTGCCCTAATTTTTACCACCATAAAAATATACTTTCATTCATAGTAAAAATTTTTCAAGGGCTCTGAATGGCTTTAAAGAGATACTTCACTTCTTCTGAAAAAAGGTTACTCTAACTAAAACCACCCATGCAGATCTTCAACTTCATTAGAGGATTCCTAATACTTGACAGATATACTCCTCTGCTACACAGGTACAAACAGCACCAGACTGAGGTGGCTTGTTTCTTCTCTTCTCCTCAGCACATAGTACAGTTCACTATGGGCAGCAGGTGTCTCAATGCATGAATTTGGAGGGGTTATGACACTAACATTTACTCATATCTGAATCTATCACAGTTTCAAAGATGGAATATAAGAATAACATAGTATGACAAAAATAAATATTACTTTTCCAAAAATCAAGAGCCAAGCTATTTTAAAAAATTAAAGACAGAATAAAAATAACATGTTAGATAGATGGCAAAAGAATATACCTAATATGTTTATTAGCAAACAGTCACTCAGCTTCAGTTTTCTTTTATCCCCCTTACCCCTGAGAGCTGCCAGAACTATTCAATGGACTGGTCTTCATAGCACTAGTAGGTGAAGGCACAGACATGCTGTTATCACTGTCCATAGACAAGTCGAGGCTGCTGTCATTCAGGGCTGTCAATTTGACACCTTCTGTTGAATGCTGCAATCAAAAATATACTTAAGTCAAATGTATATTTCACGAAGATCACTGAAATATGAGTACCTTTTAACTAATATATGATTTTTACTATAAAGCATGTATCATAACTTTATGAAAATCAGAAATGCCATGCTGACTGTATAAGGCAAAGATCTGGGAGTCACATACTTCCTGATTTCTAAGCAATGTTCGACTTAACAAACAGTGCTACAATGGAAGAGAAAGTAGTGAGGAATGTTACACTGAAAGTACAAATTGACTGAGAAAGACTGCAACTTTAAAAAGTATTACAGTATGAAAACATGAATCACGAATCAAAGGACTATAATTTGTGCGTGTGTGTGTGTGTGTGTGTGTGTGTGTGTGTGTGTATGAAAGAAAAAAGTCTTAGCCATAAGCAGAACATTAACAGCGAATTATCTCTGGACAGTAGAATTAGAAGAGATTTTTTTGTTAAGGATATTTTGAATTATTCTACAAGGAGCATAAAAATTATGTAATTAAAAAATACCAAGAAAGTACAATTTAGTGCCACGCATTACTATTAGTCATTTGAGCCTCTCTCAAAATCAAGAGATTTCTGGTGCTCCAAATGCAATTTAGGATTTTAATATAGTACCTTTAATAATATAAAGCATCCTACGAAAACAGGAGGAGAAATAATTTTCTGCAAATTTAACCAACCATCCATATATAAATTCTAATGTTGGTCCTGCTTCATGGCAAGCAAAGCACTCAAAAGCAGACATCTCATGTAGGAAAGCAAAAGAAAACAAAAAGCTAACAGACCTATGCATTTTTTAATGGGGTAAAGTTAATAAATACAGTACTTTAAACAGTTTTATTATTTCCATTCAGTGTTATTATAAATCAATTTCTTCAGTTTTATTTTCTTTATATTACTTTTTAGTCTTAGTGTTCAATTAGTTACAGAAACATTTTAATGGAAATAATTTACACTACTGACAAAAACCCATACCCACCCCACACTCCGTTCTCCAGTTTCTCAAATGATGAAATATCCTAATATTTCATTTATCACTACACACACACAACTGTGTACAGACAGCAGTACTAACCAATTGGGGAAGATGAGATTTGGAAGAAGGAAGCGATGAGACCAGTGCCATTTATTTATAAAACCAGCTATGAAACAAATTTTCTAATATTCTAAATAAGCATCTATGCAAAATGCTACCAATCTCACTCTCCACTGCACCTGAGAAAGATTCGTTCAAATAATAAAGTGCTTCACTGTAGAACTGTACTCAAATACCTATTAGATAACTGGCTATTGGGGAATATTTGTAAATGTAAAGATTTAACTGATTGGTCTGAACACACAACAGCATTATGCTACTCTGCTTTATCTCTGTCTGTATCAAATTTAGCAGTATAAGATCCCAAAACCAAATAATCACAAAGATTCTACCAATGCTTTCTTATAAAAAAGAGATATCAACAACACACACTTCACAGTCAGATCTAGATCTAATTCACAGCTCTTGAATTGAATTGCAACTACATGATCTTGGATATGTTTCTTGACCACTCTGTTTCTTCTGTCAGAAAGATCATGTCTATGGGCTGTCTGAACAATAAATACAGAAAAAAAACTGGCACACTACTTTACAATTAGAAGTTAATAAAAGGAGGCTATTAAGAACAGTCCTAAGAAAACATTCATGGATCCAGATTTCTTGATGCTTGGTTATAAAAACAAGAAAACGCTATTTCAGTAATAGCAACTTGAAAATAATATAAATGATTTCAAATAAAAGACACATTGAATAATTCGTATTGTGCCAAAAGAAATACTAACGCAGCTTCTAAATATGCCATATGGATAGATGGTCACAATATACTTAGCACCAAAATAAAAGGGCAGGCCACCAAATGGTAAGTATTATCAAATCCTTTTAAAAACACCCATTATATGCAGGTACATATGTGTGCTGAATAGTCTATGTAGAAATAAACTGAAACATTAATTTCTGAGTGGTAAGATTAGTTACTTGATTTGATAAATTAAAATCTTGGAGTAAACCATAAACTCATCATCAATGGTTCTTCATATATTCTAGAAGATTATATTTAGACAAATACTACCTTGAAAATGGAATAAGAATAAAATGCATTAAAATTTATTGAAACTTTACAGACTAATCATTTCCAAATATTAAATACTTCATTTAAATAATAATAGGAGTTTGAAGAGGCAATCTGAATCAAGGGTTCAGAAAAATAAAATTACCACAGCTATAAATAGTTGTTTCAATAAGAGAAACACCTGAGCATTAAAGAACATAATCTAATTACTTATATTTATTTCTTAAATCACAAAACATGTTCATTGTATTAAACACATATTTAAGTGTAAATGCTTAAGCCCATCAATAATATAACACCCAATGAACAATTAGAAGACAAATATCTGACTTGACACATTAAGTTTAAAATAAAATGGCTTGAGAAATTATCAGCAAATTTTTATCAAGTTCCAGATTATTCCATTAACTCATACATAATAATTATATAATAATGATTATTAACAAAAGAAAAGCCAACAAGGTAAAGACATATAAAGGCTTAAATGTAATCTTTTATTTTAAAAAGTGAGATACGCTTTTTTAAAACTGCATTTTAGACCAAAAAAAGAGTCAACACGTTTCCTTACCACCAACTTATTACTAACACTGATGATTATGATAACAAGACAAGCTAATAGGAATATTTACTATGCATAAGGCACTAGTCTAAACACTTTACATGTACTGACTCATTCAATCCTCACAAAGTACCTAAGGAGATGGCTAAAAATATTATCTACATTTTAGAGACAAAATAAATCAAGAAACATTCATTCATTACGTAACTTGTTCAAGTCTCATAGCTGAAAAGCAGTGAACCGGAATCTGAATCAGAAAGCCTACTAGCATCCTTGTCCTTAATGTCAATGCTTCCATATTATAATATATTCTATTCACAATATGTTCCATGTTTCAAGAAAAAAAAATTATAAAGTTGAAGCCTGCTGTGCATTCATTTTATTCCCTTCCCCTAACCAAACCCCAACTGTAGAAAGCCAACCATCATCCTGAAAGCAACGATCATTCTCTAACATATACTTCTATTTCATAGTCTCTTCTAAACAATATTGTTTTACAAGTTTTTGAACTTGTAAACTATATGGTACATGTTTCTGCAATGATTTCTTTTTTCACTCAATGTTAATATATGCAGGTCTAAGCATATTTAAGTATTCCATTATAGAAATAAACCATCTATTTTTAAAACCATTAAAAAAAGGTAAATGCTATCTCTGCACTAAAATTCCAATGAGTTCAAAATAAGGGGAAAATTGCTCTAAGATATTCAAAAGCAAGAATGAACATTTGAACAAGGTCCTGCAAAATATTAACTCTAGTTAACCCTAGGGTGGATGCCAGTGACTTTTTTATACTCAAAATTTTTTAAGTTTTAAATAACATGCACATATAATTTTTAAAGTCACCAATACAAGCCATTGTCATTAAACGATTCCCACATAAATTACTTAATCCACATATTATCTGACTAGTTTTGTTTACTTTTTAAAGGAAGGAAAAGTAGAAACTGATGTGGGATTTTTAAATGGATAAGAATAAAAGTCTTTAAAAGAGAATATGATTATATACAAAATATGGATACAAAGCATCACCGCTAATCTCGCTGAAGTGGGTACAAGAAACCTTATTCGGAGCAAGACTTCTCAATACAATTGCTCCATATAACACAGTTTAAAATGCTGTGATCTATTATTCCAAATATGATTTATTAACTGAGTCAAGAATTTGAAATAGTGATAAGCTGGATGCATAAAACATTATGTTAGTAATGCTTCTGTAAGTACTTTCTAAATTTACCTTTTTCTTTTTCTGAAGCACATGATTAGGTAGTAGTTGATGGAGTTGCTTTTTTTTTACATGCATTGCAGCAATTTTCATATCCACCTCAAACATCTTGCTGTTTATTGCTTGCCTATAAACTATACAATTAGGAAATTGTTAAAGAAATAGAAACAATAATAAAAGCAGTTAAACTCAACCAGGAGAAGCTATTCTAAATAGAGACCCTTTTTCAATTAATACTGCCTTATCCGTAAAATCATCAGGTCACATCATACATTGCTTTTACCACAAGATGTACATGAGGAATAAAAGCATAAAGAATATTAATTCTGCCCATGTAACTCTTTAAGAAATTGCAGAATTGGACAAAAAGGGTTTTTAAACCCATATTCTTTTGTGATACCGTATAACCTGGAGTTCTAATCCACATATGTAACATGCAGGAAAATAAAAGCCAAACTCATTAAACTATACCTAAATGACAGCTTTTCTAGAGACTAAAAAAAAAATTTAAGCTAAGTAATGGTATGTTTTCTATTATAGAAAGTGCACAAACAAGAGGTCACAGGAACAAAAGGAAAATGCTAAGAACAAATAAATGCAAATTATTTCAGTTCATAGGGCACCAAAATACAAAAATTCATTCAGTCATACTACAAATTTTTCTTGAGCACCAATAATATACCATGCTGTTCTAGACTAGTGATCAAGAGAAACCAAAATAGCCTCAAAAGAATCCACACCATAAGAAAGAAAATGTAATAAACGGAAAAGAAATCAAATAAGTAAAATATATGACAGAGGGTGTTATGTGCTATGGAGAAAAATGGAGTCAGGAAGAGGACAGGGAGTACAGCCTAAAAAGTGAGATGACATTTTGAGTGGAGGCTAAAATGAAGATGAGGAAGTGAGCTGAGGGTACCTGCTGGAATTGCATTCCAGAGACAGTAAACATCCAGGACAAAATGCCCTGAGGGGGGACATGCCTGGAATGTTTGACATAAAAAGCAAAAGGCCTGTCAGGGAGGGGGAAAAGTAGAGAGTCATAATCCTTTATGTTCAACTTTAAAAAAACCCCAAAAGCTTTCAACACAGAAGTCCTCCCTAAATTTGGCATTTACATTCACCTGGCAACAAAACCTGATCTGACCTATATGTGGCTATTTGGTCTTTTCCTTTTGCCTAATGGTTCCCTAAAGAAATGTTACTGTCTTTGATTACCAAATGCTACTCCAGGCTTCACTGGATATATTATGTAATACAAGGTATATGAACTTAATTACCTTTCTGGCCCAAAGACATATGGTTAAAGGATTGTGGACCTAAAAAAAGGAGATGAGGTCAGAGACATAATGGGAAGATCAGATCAGGTAGAGGTTTGCAAACCACAATGAGGACTTGAACTTTTATTCTAAGTGGAATAAAAGCAAGGAGCTTTTATAAATTTTAAGCAGGTAAGACATGATTTGGCTTAAAAAAATCACTTTGGATACTGGTTATGAGAAGAGAAAGGGTAGAAAGGGAAGATATATGGCAGGTGTAATTCACCAGCAATGATAGTAGTTTGTACCAAGGTTGACAGTTTTGGAATAGTACAAGTGGCAGGAATCTCAATGTATTCTGAAAGCAGAGGCAATGTGATTCGGTAATGGATTGAGATAAGAGTAGGGGAAAAAAGGAGATCTAACTTGAACTAGAAGAACATAGCTGCCAATAATTGAGATAAAAAAGACATGAAACATACAACTTGGAGAAGGGGGAAATGAAGAGTTTGACTCAAAATGTGTTAAATTGGTTTTACTAAAAAATCCCTTATGTATTCCATTAAAATGTTTCAAGATACAGGACAACTAAATATATCTTACCTAAAGTACCTAAAAGTTCTTTCATAATCTTGATGATTCATTAGTACAATTTTTAATAAACAGCTTAACTTGGAGGCAATATATAAAAAAATTTTAGGCTCAAGTATCTCTCCATGACTTGTTAGTGCATAAACAGTTTAAGCTGACTTGAGAATTTTACTTAGGAAAAAACCAACTCAGTGATGCTCAGCAAGTGGAGTATCAGCCTCCAGGTGATATCCTAGAAATCTGGGGTGTTTTTCTAGTCATAATGAGGACGGGTTATTAACGGCTAGGGATATATGTAGATAAGCTACAATGTGAACAGTTCCTCACAATGAAGAATTATTCCACATCCTAACTACATTCCTAAGGATGAAAAACCTACTTTATAAATTATTTCAACCAAGAACCTAAGTCAATTTTGCATAAAACAATGTATTTTTAATCTAAAATTTCCAAGAATGCAATTACCATGTAATCCAAGAAATCATCTTTTTGTCGTGTTTGAAACTTTTACTCTGACCATGCTACCAATGGTAACACTGCTGAAGGTATATGAAACAGTATACCACCCCAACAGTTGGAATTCACAGAAGTGCTCTGCCAGTGATTTCACATAAGTTACAATTACCTGACTACTTACATATGTCTTCTACTGTCACTGCATCCGATTACATAATGAAACTATTTTCCTTTTATTTCACCTTTATATTAGTGCATGATTTTGCATTTAGAATTGTTCATTCATATACAGAAATAATTATTTACAGCATCATAATTATCAAATGAAAGCTTCTTACCATAGCACCTAAACCTAGGAAATTGATTTTTAATTGAAACATACTATAAAAATTTAATCTAAGTTCTACTTAAAGATCTAGCATCACTCAATTTCCTTAATTCATTGTATATGACTATGAACTAGAAGTCACCTATTTCATGTTTAAAAAGTTAATCAAATTGTATCAATTATTTTTTCTCTCTCTGTACGCAGGCAAAAAACAAATGTGAAATCTGAATATGCTCTGGGAAAACTGGTTAACCTAGCTAAAAAAGCCAACGGCTGGTATTTTTAAAAATTGAGGTAGGGGTGGGGAAGGAATATCTGAAAGAGAATAGAATAAACCCTTAAGATACACAGTTGTCCCTATGCATATTTACCATTTCCTTAAAAGTTGTGTATACTCAGTTTTGATAGTTAATCAAATGGTATTTAAGATAGCGTTAAATATTTAGAATTTAAGAAACTCTGATATCTATTATTTATTGATTTTTTTCTTTCCTTGCTTTAATTTTAAATTGGTTTATGAAACATATTGTACAAACAGGCTTTACAATGATTACTTATTTTTTTTTAAATATGCCTATGGATAAGTTAACTAAGATACCCATTTTAGGTGTTTAAGATTTTCATATGTAACTGTAAAAATATTTGTATTGTAGGTCATTACTATAACAAGGCAGATAAAAAATTTTTAAGAACTTTCTACTTGACATTTTTAGAACATTCAATTTTGACAGCTGATCAAATGGTATCTAAGTTCGTATTTAATACTTAGAATTTAAGAACTTTGCTATCTGAATTTGTAGATTTTTCCCTTATTGCCTTAATTTTAAATTGGTCTATGAAACTTAACTGTGCAAACACAGGTTTTACAATGATTATGTGGATACTTTCTTTAAATATGCCTATGGATAAGCTAACTAAGATATCCATTTTTGATGGTTCTAGTTGTTTGTTTCCTTAAAAAAAAAAAAAGTTGTATACAGCTTTTGCTAACTACACCCACCATTTGGCCTTTAGTTAAAATGTACTAAAAACATTTCTACAGGTCAATGTGAAATGTAAATCACCCTACTCTCTGCCCATGAATTAACACTTCAATATACACTGGTCATACAGAATAAATTTCTTTCAAGTCATCAGAAGTTCAGCTTCATCAATTTAAAGCGTTCAAGATTTGCAGTCACAACTCATTCATATATTCAGGTTGTTTCCAATTTCATAAACAATGTAGATAAATCAAATTCAAATGTTTTCTACTTAACTTTAAGTTCTACCACTAATAAAGAAAATCATTTATATATTGGACACAAACTTAAACTAGTAACTAATCCAAAACCAATAAAATTATTTTGATAATCAAAGTTTAACAGTCCCAAGTAATCTGAACAGTTACTGCAAATATCCCTCTAGTGTACATTAGGATGAATTCAAATATGCAAGTACACAAATGTTCTGATTACCCAAGAACAGACATACCTGTATCTGTGAAAGACTGAATATCATAGGTGAGATCAACACTGAGGTTTTCAGAGTTTTCTGTTTTTTTAAACACTAACCCAATCACCCACATGGTACGAAATTCTTCCCTGCAAAGTAAGAGCATTACTGTGGTTTATCAGGATTTCACTGAAAATACTGCTATCAATGTGGGTGACAACTTATAGAATGTGGAAAAACTTGAAAATAAATGTACAAGCAACTAAATTCTAAACCTAAACACCATCAAAAATCACTTAAAGCAATGTAAGTGTTGGTGGTGGGGTGGTGTATAGGAATCCTGTATTTTAAGCACAATTGTTCTGTAAAACCAACTTCCCTAATAAAAAATTTTTTTTAAGAACCTCACTTAAAGACTGCCCTGCACACTTGTCCTCTATATTCCAATGACCTATTACTAAGACCCTTAAAAGAATAAAATGAGCCTGTTTTTATTAACAGATTTTCTAAATATGTTTCAGAATCTATCACAAATCAGACTTTTCGGAAGGACATAAGTTTAGATAAAAAGTAAAGACTAATGCTTGGTATAGCACTATTCCAATAACTACTGTGCAAAACAGAGGATTAGAAAGGAATGTTAAGAAGGAATGCAACAGGTAGTTCTGGGACAAATCTTCAGAATGTGAACTCTAGTCAACAGGCATCTCAATATTAGAGATGGTTATCGGAAAAAACGTATTTCAGTGATTTTTTTTTTCAAGAAATAGTCTCTCTCCTTCAGTGTTTCTGATCAAGAAAACCTAGGCTACAAATTCCAAATTAAGGTATTGACTAGTGATCCCAAATATAAAAATTACTTATAAAAGCTTTATAGGTAAAAGTTGAAAAGGGGAAGAGAGAATTAAGTTAAAAGACTTCTTACTTGTCAGGATTTTCTTTGGGAGCTGGAAATGACTGGGGATTCACATGAGCCAGTGTAATAAATTCATTCTTCTCCAAGCTTCCAACCAGGATTCGGATTTTTGATTCGACCAAGCCCACCCTGAACAAATGTCACTTAGTATTACTGAAAGTTTTGATAAACTCAAAAAAAGAATCATAAAATGTGTTTACGTAAAGCAGTAATATAAAGATCACAAAGAACAAGCAAACCCCTATGGGCAGTCTTCTGTCTGAATGCCAAAGATAAAACCAAAGCATTGTGTTCTATCAAAAATTATGAGGCAAAATCAATCAACTTTTCTCCCATAAAAAAAAGAGAACCAAACCACATTCCATTCAAACCAAAAGTGACAAGACATTCCCATATTTTAAAAAGAAACCAAAGCACTTTAGATTTAAGAAGTGTTACATTCATCTGAATATAGCAAAAAAAAAATTAAATTGTATACAGATCCCCTAATTCCTATATTTCCATTACAAGTCACAGAATTTCATTTTCAGACAAATCAATACCAAACTGGATGTTTTAAGGACTTCCTCCCATCTCCTACTGTGTTCTGTGGTTATTTTTTCTGTGAGGTCTAATATTATACTCACCATTCTAGGCGCTGTTTTTCTGTTGGTGCACTTGCTAGAAGTACAATATAATGCCTTTGAAGATAAAGACAACATGCTATTTATTTTATTTAAGTGTTTGTGCTGGATATTAAAACCATAATATAATAAGCGGCCTTATACTTAAAAAAATATCATTAATGTAGCAAGGGAGTTTGGAATCTCAATATACACATAAAAGCATAAGCTCAATTACAAAAGTTTCAAATTACTGGAGAATTTAATTCTGAAAAAAGTGATTTTATAAAATTATAATAAAAAGCGTCTTATCAGGTAGTGCTATACCTCTTTAAAAGTATAAAATCTAACAGCTCAGTGAAATATAATCTATTAAAACAAAAAATTTTAATAAAAATGCACCAGGACTTTGGCTACAAAAATGTTATCACTAACTATAGATACATCAATGACTTCAAAATAGTATCAAATATATCATGCTTTTAAACTCAAACTAAAAGGCAGCAAAAATTAAACTGAATACTGATGTTAGGTCATGTCCTTTTGACAGAACAATTTTCTATGACATAGACACCACTCACATCAGAGAAAAAATTCAATCCCTTCTAAAGAGAAAAGGTAAGTTTTCATTTCAGAAAATACCATTATGTTAAATTATTCTTAAATTTTCTTAAAACAAGCTATCACAACTAAAGGATAAGCTACTACCATAAATCAACTTCATAAGACTGAAAAAGTCCAGCCCAACACACTCTTCTACAGTATCCATTTTAGAAGTATTGGGAGCCAAACTTCTTACCAGTAACTACTTCCAAAAAGCAAAGTGACGTCATTATCTAATGTAAATAGATGCTGGTTGAAAAACAGGAGTGTAACCAGGAACAATCTTTTTTTTTTTTTAGCTCTTCTAAACAGAAACTTTTATGACATCTTCTATCATTACAGATGAGGTTTCTGACCAAAAGCAAAAGTATGACCTTGACCCAGAAAAAAACTAATAACTCTAGTTCAGGTTAGCCAAGAAAAATAAGACATTTAGGTAAAGGACACTGTAGGTTTGACAAGTTTAAACATCTTTTAATCATACTTTCTTAAAAAGCCCATATGATTACTATTTATGCTCACAAAGTATTTGAAAAATAGTCCTGATACTCTGTGGCTATAAACAGGACTTGTATGCATATGTAAAACGGAGTAACAGTACGTGTCAAACTGACAGACCAACTGTGAAGTTCAAATGAGTTAACCTGAGGTATTATTAATCTAAGGCAACAAATGAACATCAAACATGGATAGGTATGTGAATAGTCAGTCCAAATCCATATAGAACAATACTTCCTTTATCAGCTACTCTGTACAGCATTATTTGGAGCACTTCAAATACACAGAGCAGGTATATGGCCTTTTGAGTAAGTAAAAAAGTCACATAAAAGCACTAAAATGTCATACGTTTTATATAAAGAAAAAAAACCAAAACCACAATAGGAACCCTAAAATCTCTTAAATCAAAATCCTAACAAACTCAGTAACCTGATTTTCCAGGTCACTGGGAGATTAAAATGGACAACTGTTTTTAAAAAGGGGCAAGATGGATAGATGGAAAACTCTCTGACAATAGTATAACTTTTTAACAGGAGACGGCAAAGTATAAAAAGCAAGCATGCAAAAAACTCAAAAACACAAAAGTTGTCTGGGATCACCTAGCATAAACAAAAGAGTACCTCACAGTCACTAAATCACTCCTTTACCGAACTTTTGAAATATTATTAATGACCTACCAAAGTCTTCAACAAAAACTTAAATGTTAAATACCTCTATTTATGAAAGCAAAATAATTCATTTGAACATAATTTTGTTGGAAATTAAAAGCTTAGTTGTTCAACTTTCAGTCCTACTGAAATCCAGAGGTGGGAAAAACCTTCTCTGAATACAGTGCATTAAGGCATTCTGTTTACACACAGCCAAAAGTGTTAAATCATTCTAACAAATATTTTATGCTGAGGTTAAATGTCATTTACTCGGCCACACTGAAGCAGATTTGAAGATGGATATAAAATGCAGTAATTTAGTAGATAACGTACAAATATTTTAGTTCAGCTATTAGCAACTGGTTTACAAAACAAAGACTCATCCATCTAAGAAATTAAAAGAAAAATCACAACCTGGTTCTTCTAAAAACACACCTACATTTTATTAAGTTTAAAAACCCAGAACATGTTCAATTCCTAAGGTTCCTATAAAAGTACAGGGATCAAGCAAAAGTACTACTAAATTTAGGCTCCATTATTTTGTGGCAGGACTAAAAAAAGATTCCCTATTTTACCCCTAGAAAGAGCTTAAGTCATCCTTCTAAACATGATCTGTGAATAATCATTCTGCAGAATAAAGTGATCTTCACTCAACACAAGTACATCCCACAAAAAATAAGGTACTCTGTGAACTGCCACTTAAGACTGTTCTGCTTAAAATGCTTAAATGCCTTTATAAAATACTTGAAAGTCTGAATGCAATTCAGTTGTCATTAAGTTTTCCACAAATTTAGAGATTATCATAGCTCCCAATACAAAATTTAACTATGAAAACGCCCCAATAAATTAAAACTTATTTTTAATCTCTCAAGAGCATCTAAATTAATTGCAGTATTACCTGATAACTGTTTAACAATGAACTATTTTGTGAGTTAGGTTTTCCCAGCCATTTCATCTCATTATATTTTACCTTGCTAGATTCTAGCTCGAGCACTTAAAATCTAGCTTTTAGTCAAAACCTAGTGCAATTCTTCTATATTTAAATAAATCAGCAGAGATACAGTTCATTATAAAAAAGTTTTAAAACATGCTCTAAAGTCAAATTATTTTATATACATATTCTTTAATTTTAAATTAATCTTACATCTTCGGGAACATTCTGGGTTTTTTCCCCCATTATCTTCCCTTCTATGTTTCCTGGTGAAATGGGTGCCTGAGGTTAGTATTCACGTTCCCTATGTTTATAATGATTTATTTTATTGCTAGTTAATCATTAAAATGAATACATGAGAAATGTGAAAAATATTTTCTTACAACTACGAATGGTGGCATTTCAATTTCTGGAAGATGACTTGTCTGCTTTTTAAGACAAATTAAATTTCCTCCATGGTACCCTTCCTTCCAAGAATGAGGTATTTTACAATTTCCAATCCTTTCAGCATATGCTTCAAATAAGGCTTCATCAACTTTAATTCGAGGGAAAACCACGTTTTCAAATTTTAGTTCTCCCAATTTCTGAAGTTAAAATTCAAATTTCCTGCTGTAATGCCCCTGATATGTTGCTACTTTCTCAAATCTTAACATGTTTAAAGCTTCTGAATGGCTAAAAGTACAAACTGGCTTCTATCAGAATTCAGAAAAGATAACTTACATCAAATCTTACAACGCAAGCATATATATATATATATATATACATACAGTCTTATTTTACAACGCAAGCATATATATATATATATATATACATACAGTCTTTTACTCAGTCAACTAAAGAACTTTCAAGTACAATTTGGCAAACACTGAAGTATAATTTAAATTTTAAAAGAAAAACTCTCCACACAATTTAAAAAAAAAAAAAAGGCAGCACCTTCAAAGTATCATTAACTTATTCAAACTAAATGACACTATTAAGGTCTTTTCAATTTCAAGATTACTCTTTCTTAAATGTGAGGGAAGCTAAAGTACTTTCAAGAACCTTATTCTACCCATTTCTTTCCCCTATGATGAAGTGACATGGGATAAAGAATGAGCCTAGTTTCATCTTTGCTTCTCAGAAATTAGAGCTCCTGATAGACTTTTCTACAAGATCAATTTCTTTATTCTTAGAAATAAGTATCTCCTTTTTTAATATTATAGCTTAAAAAGTATCAGTGTATGTTTATTAGCTTAAATGTTCAAAGGTACTTCATAGGTTAAAATAAAAAACAAGTTATCTACCAAATGAAAGAAAAGCAAGGGGAATAAGTAATAAAACAAGGGCATTCAATGTTATGCTACTTAAATTTTTACTGACAACACAGTGCTCCCAGAACACAACAATTAAGCTGGCTCTATTACTGCTTTTTCATGCAAAAGATACAGAAACAAAACACAGAGACATCATGAAGGTCATCATTCTTGTTTTTAATTGGGGAAATAGCATAAAGCAATCTTGCTTAGATTATTACAAAACACAACCCAACACAAGATCAAATGGCCAGGAAAGTTTCAAACGCTAAAAAAAGTTTTTAGTGGGACTTTGGCAAATTTTCAGCACAGGGCAAATAAAAGTGCAAGTCCATGGTTTTTAAAAAATAATATTTATTATAACTTACAATTTTCATCAAAACCAATACAATTAATCAGTCTTTTAACCTGTACTAAGCTACTAACCCATTACTAAAAATATCACACCCACTTAGATCCCAAGAAAACTATTTGCAGAAATATTTGAAGGGGTTTTAATAACACTGGGTTTTAGAAAAGGTGTGCCAACAGTGTATATTAACTACTGGAAACATTTAATTGGCTATATGCTGACATTTTATTAGCTTTGTCTGTTATAGAGAATCTTAATGAAAAACCATTTTCTAAAATTGGCTGGAAATACTTGCTTAATAGAAGATACTGACTACAGATTTTAACAGTTCACCCGTTTGCCAAGTATATTATATGGATTTAAGAGCACTGATCACTACTAACGCATGCCAGCAAAACTGATGTTGCTAAAATTTTAGCAGGAGTTAGATCAGTCAGCAAAACGTAGGAGGTAAATAGTATCATGAAAAAGTAAAAGTGGTTTTCTAAAAACAATGCACCCCCTTTGTGACAGGACAGAAAGTTCTAAGAAGTTTAAAGGAAAATTCAAAGCTACATTAGTCTAGCAAGAGGAGATGTCATATATGCTACCATTAAATCATTATCATTTAAGAGAGCAACATGTTCGACATGCCTTAAAATACATACTTGTACTTTTGAAAGAAGTTTGGAGCTTCAAAAAGTTTGGACCACTCTGCCTTACTCAGCAAAATTTCATCTGTGATAGCAAGACCTAAATTAAAGACATATTAAAATGTTTGCATCCTTCTGTCTAACAATCTAGAATTTTTAAAAAATCTTAAAACATACCACATGCATTCACTGTAATCCTAAAAAAAAAAAACCACAATTTTACAAAGAGAAATTTTAATTTATGACTTCAGAGTGTAACATACATACACACTTTTCAAAAAAGCTGGAAGACTTTTTGAGAGCGAGATTTCTGGTAAAGTACCATTATTCTAAAATGCCATGTTCATAGACTTTCCAAAAACTGAAGCAGTACAGTTATCTAAGAAAGAAAAATTTGTTTTGCATGTTATTTCTCACAATTAAAAAAAATTATACAATTAAAAAGCACCTAAAAAAAAGTTTCCTGCTGCACTAAAAGGATAATGTCTCTTGACAACAGAAAAGAATGTAAAACTTCTGAATTTCAAGCTGGTGGATATATACCTAATTCTATGTATTTGACTGCTTTCAGTTAAATCAGTCCTTCCTCAGATTGTTTGGTAATAGCTATCCCTTCAAATTAGCAGTACAACTGGAATTCAAAAAAGGTTATTCCAAAATTATGGGCAGTCTGGTCCAATCATTCTTACATTTCCTTCCCAGAAGTACACACCCTGCTTCTCTCGTATCACCTAGAGGAGTAAAATTATTTTATAATCTTACATGGCACTAGTATGGCACTGAACCAGCTCATAAGGCCTAGCTAAAGATGTGGCTTTAGGCTTTAAGTGCTTCCTAAAGTTCTAACATATACTAAAAAATAAATTGCCTGAAAGGAATCAAACGGAATTTTTCAGGTTAATTCTCATATACTACAATTGATAAATGAACGCCAAAATTCACTTCAGAAAACACTTTCAACTAAAATTACACAGACTACTGGGTTAGAATAGTATTTAAATCCTTCGTGTATAAAGAAGAGCAGAAGGATAAACACTTACCTTGTTTAAACTCCTCAACCATGACCATCCGTGTTGAAACGGACACATTGTACGTGGAGTTCTGCTGTGGGTATGCTGGTGTAATTATAGGCATAAGATGGTACCTATCACTGGGGTTTACCTACATACAACAACAGCCAATCAGTTTCTTCAAGTACATATGCAACAGACACTTGGACTTTTTTTTATCCCTTGTTAAACTGAATCAATGATTAAATTTTTTATTTCATTCATAGCTGGAGTTGAGAAAGAAAAACCATGTAAGGAGACATTGTTTTTACAGGAATTCGTTATAGAATCAGAGTCTTGGCCTGAACTAATGATTTGTTTGAATCTTTTGGGCATGACTGTTTTGGCAACCTTACTAGAAATAGTGTGCCTGCTGAGCAGAGTCCTCCTTTGGCATCTAGTGATATTTAGTTTTTCTTTATTCAACAACAGAAAAGGGATGCAAACAAAGTTACACTTTTGAGAAATATTTTAGAAGATCTTCTGTGTAAAACTTACTTTAAACAAGATGGAAACTTAGTTTTTAATATACACTTAATTTATAAGGAGTATAAGCTTATTACTAATGATGAAACTACATTATCTACATTGATTTCATTCTAAAAGATAATGGCATGTTCAATGAACTGTTGATATTAATCTCTATCACAATAATAATGGCTTATTTCCAAGAAGGATATTTTAAACTCACATCCCTCCAAAATTAAGTGCACTGAGGTTTGGAAAACCTGAAAATATTTTGTTTGATGAAATTCAATAGAACTTAAAACTGACAAAGTATTTATAGGATAGCAAATTAATTTAGAAAAATACAGTATTTCTAAACCTAGAGTCTTACCCAAACTTAAATTTCTAATAAAGTACATGTTGTTTACATTTAAAATGAGTAAGCAATAGTGATAATAATGTCCCAAGAAACAAACTGGAACCTCTTCTTAAACCAAACCATGTTTTCGTAATCTCTGAACATCTAAACCAATTTTTACAATTGTATCATGGTAATTAAAGTGATAATGCTTAGAAGTCATCTGCCACGTGGAAACACTAATCAACAACTTTTCTACAATGACCCAATTTTAACAAAATATTTAGATCAAATAAAAAAATACAGGGATTTTTAGTATCCTTTTATTTTTTTTAAGCACAAATGCCCACACAACTTTGACTTACAAGATAATTCTATATAGAATAAATTGTTAGTGAGAGTGATATTAAAAACTATGTACAATTAAACATGGTTCACAGGGTACATAATTATGCTTCACAAATCATAGGATAGTAATAACTGAGGTAATCTAAAAGAAAGAGTAATATGGATATGTCCACTCATAGGCAAAAGATGGGAAGTCTCCCTGGAGTTTACGCAGATGATTTTTACTTGTTATTGCACAATGTGTATTTGTAGGGGAAAAAATAATACACTAACCCTTGGGTCCCATACAGGCAAATTAAGATTGCATTCTTCAGGCTGTTTCAAAAGCACTGGATTTGGCCATTCCCTGTTTAAAAAGATTGTAGCACTTGATAAGACTATTGGATATTACCATCTACAAGTACTTTGTAAAACATACAGCATTTGTGAATGTGATCCTTCTTCATTCATTTTGCCCTCTTGGTATATATAGTCTGTTATTCCTTTCTGTTGATGTTAAGACTACTCGAAATCATTTTCCTCTAACTGTAATTAACTTAAACCATCTGACGGATTTCTCAAGATGAAGTCAAACATCTCTGGCTCTTAAAGGATTGATAAAGTACTATTTAGATAAAGACGCACTACTGTAGGATATCTGACGTGTTCACCTCTAACAAGAACAGGAAAAATCCCGCTTGAAAGAAAAAATCCTGTCCTTATAATAGTTTCATCCAGAGGCAATTGAGAATTTAAAAAGTTAACTGAGACTATAGACAAAGTGATATACTTAGGTAAATTTTTCTCTACTCATGACCTAAAAGTTATAACATGAATAAGTGTAGCAAAACTCTGTGCCCTGACACATTGTTTTAAAGACACCTCCCTTAATATCTAGGTTGTAACATTAAAAGAAAATCTGGCATTCTTGAGTCAATCTCATTACACCTGATCACATGTTTAACACTATTAAATCTCAAAATTGTAGAATGTATATTGAAATGTGGCACAGTTAACTTATAAATTGTTTCCAATAACTCTTTCATACAATTATTAGGAAAAAAGCAACCATTTTTTTGGAGGGGCAGGAGCTGGCAGGAATTGGCAGGGAGGACTTACATCTCTAAGATAAACGTGATTAAAAACAGGAAACTTCACGTTTTGGCCAAAGTACCTAATAGGAAATGACAGTAATAGCTTCTTTTCTTATACTTTTCTTAAAAGAAATAATGATTGACAAGTGTGTTTATCGTGAAATGTGGAAGCTTAATTTTAAAAGCCTCTCCTGGATTAACGATTAATATTTAAAAGTTAAATTATTCTTAAAAGTCTTTTATATAAATTTACATCTTTAATATTTTACAAAGGAGAAATAAATGAACAGCTGAAAGCAAAAAATAATCACAAAAAACTAATAGTTACAAATTTAGAAGAATTCAAAGAGGGAAAGGCTGTATATATACGTTTTCTCTGAATGTAACTGACTGAATGTAGGTTGTAAAATCCAACCTACTCACTGGATTTTAGCAAACTACGCCTAAAATTCATGGAGATTATTTGGAGGGTAGATTTATGCAAGGAAATACAAACAGCATCTGTCTTACTATTCTGGGAAAGCTAGGGAAAAGGAATGGAGTTTACGTTTGTCATTTTATACACGTGATTTCCCCAGACTACCTAAATGGCTATATCACAAACTAAAATTTGAATCTGAAACCAGCTGCAGAAATGTCATAGAAATAAGACTAAACTTCAGTGTCTACAATCAATTTTATTTTAATATAATCTAAACACATACCATTTAGAAAATACCAAGAAAAATTTATGTACAAGAGTTGATGCTATTGCATTTGGATAAAGCTGGCAAGTTCTTGCTACTAGCATAGCCCAGGAAACACCACCGAGGAAACCTAATATATTGGAATAGATGTTGTGGCCTGTTGATAAGGGAAAAGCAAAAAGATAAGTTAGTGTTGAACTAAAGTTCAAACATCTTAATAAGCTAGCCAACAAATTCTGAACTCACGTTTGGCCCACAGTTTGATAGCTCTCAGAGTTAACCTGAAGTTGTCAATGTTTGGTACTAGATGTAAAATTTCATCGGTTACCCTGCAACCTGATTAACAGGAGTGAAAAAAAACAGAACATTAAATCATCAAAAGTTTAATGATAATATTCTGTTAACTTTTCTGAGATTGATGTCACATTAAATAAGAACTCTTATTTGGTAGAACTGGTAATGTTAATTCATTAAGAGGCAACTAAAGTAAATCTAAATGATTTATCTCCTATCACAAGTACTAAAATAAAGCAAAGAAAATGAATTGTAACCTAACCTAATAATTAAGTTTTTCCCATCCAGGTATACTGAGAAGGGCCTACTCTACTACGTTTCCAAGAATTGTGTCTTCAAGAGCAAGGTAACACACTATGCTAATATAAATTGCTCAAAAGTAACCCTTCTTAACTTAACAGTTGAGAACATTATAAAAAAGATACCAGGATCAAAATTAATTCGAGTTATACAATGAAACACAAGACATCAGCAATAGAGTACAAACTTCAGATAGTCATCTTAATGTTCCAAGAATCATTCATCACAGAAGAAAAGTAGTAATAGTGTCAGATATCAGTAAGTAAAAATTGACTACCAGACATTTCTCTGTATTCTAACTTAACTGTAGTGTAACTACTAAGTAAACTTTACTTGACTCATGGATTGAAAATATGGTTTTAAAAAGATTCAATACAGAACAAGTTAAAAGCTGTTTCATATTTGACAAAAACTACTAAGCAAAAGAAAACAGGTTTTGACATACCATTAAGACTTCTTATGCATCTTATATCTAAATTTTTAAGCAGGCTGTCATCTCGTAGGTCCAAATCTTCTGGAATAGTCTGCAGTGCTAATCTTGCAAACAAAATATCAATCTAAAACAGAAACAAAACTTCCATTCTGTATCTGCCAAGCTATTTTTGAGGCATTTCTATAAAATATCCTTAATTCTTTTTAAAGTCAGGACATTTTTATCATTATGACCATCACAATGGCCTCCAAAAGTCCCAACTGTAATATCATAGGTATTTAAAGCTGATAGTGTTAAAACATGCTAATACACAATGACACTTTATATATACCTATTGCCATTTTAATCATATTTAGTAGTTTAAGTCTGTTAATCGGATCTACTGGATTTATTAAGTTTGCTAAAACCATATACTGAATTACTTAAAAACTACTTTAAAAACTCCATCTGTATGAATTATGGATTATATAGTAAAAGTGCTCAGGTATGAGGTAATTATCCTTAGATTTACAAAAAAAATACCTCTCAGTAAAAAGGAAGTTCCCTTATTTGAAAACTTATATGACCATAAAATTAGTGATTTCTGACACTTAGTTTTGATTAAAAAAAAACAGGAGAAAGCCCCGGCTAAAATGACCAAAGTTAAGGCTATTTTGAATGCTTACACACTTCAAATGATCAAAAAGGAAAGGTGGCAAATTTAGAGCAGATCTAGTAAATTACTTCTGGAGGTATGATTTCATGGTTCCAAAAAGCTGCATATTGTTATCAGCAAGCCTATCTTATAATACCACTTTTTTTTAAAAGCAGTATTTTAAGAGTATGTTACAAAAATGCATTTAAACATACATCTACAGGATGAAAAAGGAAAAAACATATACCGATGCTGAAAGAGTACTTATGGTGTAGGATAAAACTTTCAATGAAACAGATTTCAAAGTACAGTATCTCAACCATGTAGAAAGAATTATAGATTATATACTTATAAAAACAACTCAAAAAGCAATTCAGGGATGACAGTGATTTGGTAAACTGCAAATGAAAAGTTAGGGTTAAATTATTATACAAAATGTTGAAATGTGATAATGGAAAAAAGCACTCTTAAAATAGTATTATTTTATATAATAGTACGGATAAAAAACTTAGCACATTAAGTATTTAAAGTAGCCATCTGATTCTATCATTTCCATCCTGAAAAGTATTACACAGTTGAACTGCCTTCCCATACAGGCAACAAAAATCTCCTTTCTGTCACTAATCTTTTTGGGAAAACAGGGCACACATCATATTACAGTTTGCTTTCATATTTATTTACACATCTTGTCATCTAAGTAAGAACTATGTGGTGACAATCTTTTATCAAATTTAACATTTTATGACCCTTCCAATATCAAAAATTTAGAATTGCCATAGTCCAAACAACCCCAATGAGAGGTATGGAAAGATCAGAGATGATGGTGGAATTATACATAGAAGATAGGACTTAACAAATGAATTATTACACTGATGTCTTTTAGTATCCAGTATTTTAGAGCAGCTAGAAGTAAAAACCTAAAATTGTGAAATCGTAACCCATATCAAAGTCAGAAATATGTTCTACAGCTAACTGTGATGCTGTGGCTTGGAAATTTTTAACTTTTTTGTATGTAGGTTATCGTTCACCCAAAAAAAAAAAAAAAAAAAGGAAAAAAAAGTCGACTGTGATTATAAAAAAAGTATTTAAAGCCCTCTAGCATCCTACAATCTGGAGCAGCTAGAAGGAAAAATATGAGAAGATTGTATGGTAGCCCATGACAAACTCTGGGATCTATTCTGTAACCACTTTTTGGAAAGTGCTTTGAAAATTATTGCTTTTTTACTTCTTTGCTTTGTATGTATGTTATACTATATAATAAAAAAAGTTTTAAAAAATTAACATTTTATGTCTACTTGTCATGATCATTCAACTTTTCATGCAGTTATAGAAACTGCCTCTTTTGCAAAGCAGTGAAGTATTATCCTCCACATTTCCAAAATTTTATAAGCTTCGCTATCACTATCAGTAACTATCTAGAACCATTCCAAATCATTACACAGAAGTAACAATAAAATTGCTTCATTTTCAGCTTTGTTCCAATTATTTTCAATACAAATATAAAAAGCAGCAAGATTTGAACATAGGTATCCCACAGCTCATAAAATCTCTCCCCATCAGAAAATATTTCAACATACATATTTCCAGGCCACAAGTTATTTCCAACTTCTTCAAAATATTTAATGTAACAGAAGTCAAGACAAAGTGTTATTTGCAAAAATATATTATTACTGCTTTAATGCAACCAAAACTACACAAAATTAGCAATGTAGTAGCATTTCATAGCCTTACTGCTTCATTAGTTCTACCTGGTTTTAGCTCCTAATTTCACTTGGCACTTAAGAAACTAAAAATGATATATTACCCAAAGAACAGGCATTAGTCATCTCCATTTAAAAAGTTACTATTACAATCAACTCACTAATTATAAAACTTTAAAATAATTCAAGCCTTTAACCTATTATCAATCGAAATTAGTGACACCACACAGTAAGAACTGTCCATCTGAACTACGGCTTACCTCTATCCCATCAAAACATAGTTTGATAACCGGTACAAATGCCTCTTCAACAGCCTGTAAGAAAAATAAACCAATTCAGTGTCTCTGCATCTACACATTAGTCCTATACTAGTTGTTACTTGTATATCAATGTGATACTTGAAACTCTTTAAACGTAATTTAGCATAATGCCTAACACATAATAGGTTCTTCTCTGTTAACTAGCTCTTTGAATTAGACAAACTTAGATTCAAATCCTTGATTTTTGCCACTCATCTGATGTGTGATGGTAGCCAAATTACTTAGTATTTCTTTTCTATTAGCCTCAGTTTCCTAATTTGTAAACATGAGAATACAGATTTATGATTTTAGCCTTGTTATAAGGAATAAAATATTAATGTATGCATTTAGTGCTCAGAAGGGTCTAGCATATTCCAAGAATTCAATAAATAACAGCTATAACATAAAATTCACTCGGTTGACTAACTTCTGCAACTCCTCCCCCATCACCCCAAATATTTACGCACTCTTAAATCTTTTACTTCTTCCTGTAATTTCAATTTATCATAGAATGAGGTGAAAAAGTCACTTCGATCAACATGTCTTGGTGCAACACACAGCGCATCAATATCGGCACCTAAAAAGAAATTAAGCCCATCAACCACTAATCAATGCTATAAGAAAATTATTTTGCATCCTACTATGGCAGGATTTTATTCTGAGAAACTGTTAACATTTTACTGGTGAGCCTGTAAAGTGCACACACACACACACCCTAAAAAAAAATAATCACTCCCTGTAGCATAGTTTTCATTGATGAAGTATGTTTTTCTGTTATTTTTTTCCTGCAGCAGCCTCTACCCATATTGGCCCAGTAAACCGGGAGTCAGATAAAAGTGACTAGATAAGATTTTTATGGTAATGAGAGGGAATTATTCAAGCACATGCCGAGCATCATAATGTTATTAGTCACAGCCATGTTCATTAAATGTTGACTGTTGCTTATAGGTTCTTTCCTGGCTCACATGAAACCTACAGAATTAACCTTACAGAATAAACTTCAGGAAGGATCACTAACAAGAATCCACACAGGCAGAACATGGTAAGGTATCTGTAATTATTTTAGTGCTTAACAGGGTACACAGGAAAAATACAAAAAGGAAGACTAAAACTGATAGGGAGATATGAATGTGGGATCAGGTTAACAAGGTCATTTTCCTGAAAAAAAAAAAAGGTGGTAGCAGAGGCATGACTCTGAAGTCATATATTGATGAAGGGGAAAGGGGCATGGGGTGCACATCAAAACCAAATGCAGTACTACAGACAATGGCGAAGGATGCCAGAAGGCAGAGAACACTGGAAGATACTTTTTTAAACATAGTTTTTTGTCATGATAGCATTTTTATTGTATATTTATTTGCAAAGGGAAAAAACTACAAGCGTACGTAAGAAAATAGTGACAGTGATTATTAATGGCTTGTTTGCATTCTGCTTAGCTGTGTTTTAAATTTTGTGTAAATAATATAAAAAGTATAGGGGAAAAAAACCCAAAAGATTCACAATTTCTGTTCTGGTTTCTACAGGGATATTTTTCAGGTGGAAGAATTGAGCAGCACTGTCCAATAGAATTCTTGATAATGGGGAAATGTTCTATAGCTGCACTGCCTGACAAACTAGGCACCAGCTGGCTATTGCAGCATATGAAATGTGGCCACATCTATTAAAGAACTGAATTTGTCATTTTACTCACTTAATTTAGTACTGGACAGTGTGGTTACAGAAGAAACTATCAACTTATATCTTTCTTCTTACCAAATTTAGACTCTCTAAAGTTCTCTCTTCCATGCAAACCTTAGCTGTATGGATACACCACAAGCAATTCAGACAGACGCTTCATTATAATTTTTAAGAAATAAAAAAAGAACCCAGCTTAAGGAAAATAAACGATATTTACCTTTTGTGTGTACTCCTAATCTGTAAGATCCAAATGTAAAAATTTTTCCTCCAACATTTTCAATTACAGATTGTGGGAGATTCTATTGAAACAAACAAAAATGGTTATTTCACCAGTAAAGCACAAGGGAAATTATATCAAATGGTACCATACTTTCAAAAAAGAACCTAGATAAGATTTTAGTGTGAAATTATAGAGAACATTCAAACCCTTAAAGCTCTATAAAACACCAGGCCTTCAATTTAACTTGAAATGTAAGCAATTTTCAACTTTAAATAAAAGCATCCTTTAGTGAAGACCCATGTTATTTTGTAAGCTTGCAGTTCCAGAAACTGGTATTCTGGAAAGACTATAGTAAGGAATAGTGCAGGATAAAATCAGGGATTTTATCCATTATGAAGGATGCATAAAATAAATCATAGATGGTATAATTAATAAAAAAGATATTCTGATTGCTTAGAGGAAAAGATTATACTCAATGATTATATCAAATATCACACAATGCATCATAGTATAATCTTACTATATCAAAAGTGATCTTGAAGCCAATACTGTTAAATAATAGTTTTAGTTTTATAGATTCCTGAAAGGTTTGATGGGATGATGTTGAGAAGAACTAAGCTTACTTGTTTTCTTACTCAGAGAGGAAGTTATCAGGAAGATGGAGAAAGAAAAGCACTGAAAACTCATCCTCTTGATCCAAACACTACTACAAAAGTTACCATGCTGGGTACTTTACACCCTTTATCATTAACGATGATGATGTCTGTCCAAACATAAACCAATTTTAATAAATGCTCAATATTTCTCTTCACATTCTAATTCCTCAGTATTGTAAAGTCTCCATTCAATATCAGAACATGTAAGAGACCACCTCTTCTCCTGCCCCCAACCAAAAGATAAAAGAAATGATATAAACTGTTATTTGATATTTCAAAAGATCCTAAAAATAAGTTCTACTTTCCCCTTTTATAACAGCACATTTAATCATCACTTATAGAAAATACATAAACTGTATATGCCATGCTACATTTTTAAAAATAAGAAAGGCCTTTTGCTCTCCGATGTTAAGATATAAAGAAACTCAATTGTAATGCTGGCCTAGTTATTTAAGTTAAGGTAGCAATATATGTGCAGAAATAAGCTTTACAAAGATAATTAGGGAGCAAACTTCTGAAGAAACTGATCTACAGACATCTCAAGTTAATACAGACAAATCTTCTAGACCAGTTCTATTCAACAAAACTTTTTGCAAGGATGGAAATGGTCTATATCTGTGATGTATAATATAGCAGCCACCAGTGACGTGGCTATTACAGAGCACTTAAAATGTGTCTATAATAGAGTAGCCACCAGTGACATGTGGCTATTACAGAGCACTTAAATGTGGCTAGCATGACTGAGGAACTGAAGGTTTCATTTTAGTTATTATAAATTTAAATAGCCACATGTGGCTATAACATTAGCGGTTTTAGACATTGATACGTTCATACTATTACAGTAATTATAACCCAGAAATTAAGATTCTCAATTTAGGGTCATAGAAGAATATTTAATTGCAAAAAAAAAAGCTTAAATTAGAAGGCAAACAAAGCAGACACCAAAAGTAAAATTCAAATTACATGTGATTTTTCCCGCAGATTTTTACACATTAGTTTTAATGATGTATTAAATCAGTGGTTCTCAATTAATTCTCAAAAATTTTGTTCCCCAGAAAAATATTTCCAATTCTGGGGAATTGGGCAATTCCAATTCCCCAGAAATGGCAATTTCTGGAGACATTTTTGGTTATTACAACTTGGTGGTAGGGGGTGCTACTGGCATCTAGTGAATTGAGGCCAGGGATGCTGCTAAACATTCTAAAATGCAGAGGACAGTCCCCCCAGAACTAACAAGTACACGGCCCAAAACACAAACAGTGCCAATAGTGAAGAGTCTTACATTAAATCATAAAATTAACCAGCTGGGGAAGAAATTTTCTCTACAAAAGGCAGATACAAACGATCAAAACTTGAGGAGTAAAGTCCTTAGTCCTATTTTCTAACTTACCTACTACCCACAGAGCCAGACCATAATAAAGAAAAGGACCAAGACAAAGTTGAATGGGAATGTGAAAGTTCTGAGAAGAGCATTAACTTCATTAATCCAAGCAATTTTCCTTATCCTCAGGTAAACCCAGCAGGAAGAACTGTATGAAGAGTTACTGGTTCAAGAAACTTACCAGGCACTCAAGTATCTGAAACAAGACAGTACTTTTGTTTCATATTCAAGTTCTGGTCTTATCTACTTGACCAGGGTTTTAAACTTAAAACTAAGCATCTAAGAAAAGCTAAGTCTCCTATACAACAAGATTAGTTAACAAGAAGTTCAAAAAACTAAAAAAACAAAACGAAACAAACAAAAAAAAAACAGGTATCTTTTGCTCTGCTCCAAAAGACTTTCTTTTCAAAAATCTCATTTAGAATCAGAAACTCTTACCAGGGAAAGTCCTCAATTTAAAAGACTTTCATTGAAAAAGTTTTAATGAATTGCTTGAAATATGTATATACTGCTTAAAGAAAATATTATAAATGTGATTAAAACCAAAGACTTTAACTTTCAGCCCTATGAGTTTTTCTTCTACTTCTCTTTCCATCAAATTTACAGTATATTATAGATTAAACATGATTTTTTTAATACTATTTTGGAAAACTTACCAATATTTATGGTATTTTTAAAAACATGTCAAATGAATTTTACATATATTTCCTTTACCAGAAGCCCAGTCATGGATATTTAGAGATATTTAGTTTAAGAGTCTAATACTTAAAGGCCTAAAACAAGTTCATTGTTGTGGGGTTCCTTGAAGGGTAACAAGATTCTCAAATATAGTAAACATTTTTGAGCACCTTTTCATGTAAGTATATTATTATTGTTTCTGTGAAGTATGTAAGTAATTTATAAGTACTGAATTTAAGCTTTGAAATGTTCCAATCAAAAAGTACAAATAAAAAACATTAAATTCAGTTGTTTTTATTGCATTCAAAATAACTAAGAAAAATACATAAATGCTGTTATCAATCTAATAGGGGCTCCACACTAAATGAACCCTTTAAATCCACTCCAAATAAGAACACATATAAAACAATAGCAGTATTCAGTTGACCATGTTAAATTATTTCATATAAAATAAGTTACCTTACCTTGCTTTCACTGATTTCTCGTATCCACTCTTTTACCAGGTTATTTAATTTTCCCAAAATTAAAATCCTATTAATAAAACAAATATCAAGTTGTGTTTTATTCCAGATTGTTACTGATCAAAACGAAAAAGGTTTAAATACGTGGCTTCCTAAACTGGAACTGGTTTTTTGTATTCCCCTTTCTCCTAACAATTCTGTACTACAATTATCAAAAACATCAAAATCAAAATTAAGGACAGAAGTCTATGTAGAATAATTAAAGAAGTTTTCCACTCTATCACTCTTGCTGAAACAGAAGTCTAGATTTCAGAGAATAACCTTGATTTTTAATTGAGTAGGGAATGCCTCACAATTAATTATAAATTTTACACACACACATGCACACACACATCCAATCACCTGCGCTGCAGTTCCTCTTCCTCTTCAAAAACCCCAAAAGGCTTCAGAGTCTCAATCAGTTTCTGGGTAAGTATGCAGTCAGTCTCCTTCGGGGCTGCTAAGCTGATAGGAGAGGTAATGCCATAGTGCTTCTGTGGTGGCTGTGTTGGCTGTGATCCCTGCGTTGTAACTGGACTATAAAGGAAATAGATAAAATTACTGCCAATAAATTTACTATTATTTTAAAGCAAATCAAAATGAGTAGAAAGAAATGCTTTAGTAAATTATATTTTTGTAGTTGGTTCCCCACCTTATCAAAAGACATTTTACTTGACTTAAAAAGTGACCAAAAAGAAAACATTATTTCTCCAAATACCCTAAGGAGTCTGTCACTACCTAAATTAACTACTTTACAAATAAAAATCTATATCCAGTATGCTGCAACAGAAAACTCTGTGTAATCAGAAATACAATCCAGAATATAATAAACTTCTGAGAAATTTTACATTTTGAAAGGGACAAAATCTGTTTTAAAGCAATGGTAAACACTATATCCCAATACAAGACTCCCCAAATGGAATTGGGCATATGAATCAGAATGAATAAAGTTGACAGATAGTAGGGCAAATAATGTAACTGTAACAAACATAAAGACAAAAGAACTATATTCATACTCATCTTGTTACTGATTTTTGTCAAAAGATTTGTACTTCAACAGTGATGCTGTCTAAAAGGTTTCTCCATTTTAAGTTCCAAATTTGGACAACCAAGAGGATTTTAATATAACTGGTGAAAAGGCAGATATGCTTTAACTCCTTTAGGATGTTAGTTTGACTCAATATTATTCAATAAAACCAATTCTTACATTTTCTTCTTGATGAAATAACTAAATGTATAAATCAATGAACAAGGATGCCAAAAACAAGTAACACAGTTATTATTTAAAAACTAACAAACTGAATAACACACAAAATCAGTTAAGTTATAAGAATCCAATATTTTTATCAGTATTTCTCCAAATTCCATTCCATGGAGCATTAGCATTCCATAAGACATTTGTTGTTTCTATTTATTACATACACGCACACATTCAGCTACTTTTGTTCAAGTTTCAAATACATTTTTCTATTTTAAATTAAGCTGAAAAAGAGATCAGGCTTCAATTAGAGATATAAATGAAGCTGATCTGGTTAGGACCAGGGTAAAGGAAGATAATGTCTGTATTTTAAAACTTTAACTTCTGTGTGAGAATAAAGGAAGAGATGTTTATTTTGTCCGAAATTTAAATTTTCTGTAGCACAATATCTTAATTTAACCTGTCTGGTCAGTTTATTTAAACAACCTAATTCCATGGAATCTAGAATAGGGAATGAGATTTTGTTATTCTGTACAAGTTAATGTAATACCCTGACACATTTCAGAGAATTCTGAGCAGAAAATAAAAATGCACTTACAAAGCCTCTTGAAAGAATGGAGAAAAAATGTGGAATTATTAAACTTTCCCACCTAGGGAATTTCTGATATTCACTCAAGCATTAGGGACTCCCAATTTAAAAAGCCAAGCCTTTGATCTTGAGGCTTGCCCTTATAAATAAGGATTGCCTTATTTCTGTAATGGCAAAGCTAAGCCTACTTATAATTATACCTAAGAGTCACCCCCAAAGAACCTCTTTTGTTGCTCAGATGTGGCCTCTCTCTCTAAGCCAAACTCTGCAAATAAACTCAAGACCCTGCCCTCTACATGGGACATAACTTTTAGGGGTGTAAGTCTTCCTGGCAACATGGGCCATGACTCTCAGGGATGAGTGTTGCTCCGGCATTGTGGAACTGACAATGCCTGCTTCACCCAGGGAAAAGAAATGAAATAAAGTTTCAGCGGCTAACAGATTTCAAACAGAATCAAGAGGTCATTCTGGAGGTTACTCTTTTGCAAGTTTCAGCCAGATGTTGCAAATTGGCACAGTATGCCAAGCCCCAACAAACAATATTCCTGAAAACCCTAAAAATACCCTGGGCTCTATCTAAGACTAAAAATTTTACTTATTATGGTTACTTTTTCAGAAACTTAAAGCCTCCTAATTGTTCCTATGCCAGATAAGCCCTGAAACCTACAGGTACCAGTTTCTCCAAGAACATCAACCAGTTTCATTCCTCTACCCCATAATGTCGACGCCCCCTTTCAGGATAAAGTCAGAATGGTCACTGTCTAGATTTCCCTGAATGAGAAGACAAAATGAGAAGAGGAGGTATAACTGAGAAGTTAGGGTTTAACAAATTACAACTACTGACATATATATATACATATATATATGTCTTTTTATTTTCTAGTATATTAGAATAGCCTGAAGGAAATAACCGAAATTGCTGAACTGTAATCCAGTAGCCATGATCTCTGAAAATGACTAAATAACAATATAGCTTCTATCTTATAACTGTGTGATTATAAAAATCTTGTAAATGACACCCCCTTTATCCCAGTGTATAGGTAGAAGAGTAATAAAGACACGCATGAAAAGAAACAAAAACACAGCTCTGCTAGAAAGCTGTAAAAATGTCTTCTTGGAAAAAAATAAGGTGTGATCTTAAGCAATAATGTACCAAATCCAAGAATGCTATGCAGTTAAGTCGTATGATGCATTTACTACCTATCCATGGACTAGGGTTCCAGTTTATACTGACTGCTGATCTGTGTTTTGCACTTTGTCTTCTAATAACGACATAGACCTAAGGATGCCAGTAAGCCCATAATACCTCTTACTAATTAGCCACTGGGTTACAGATCATCCAGTCAATGTTTGCCAGTCTCAATTTTAATCAAATTTTGTACTAGCATTTATCAAATAAATATTAATTTATTATCTTTTGCAGCCATAAATTCTTATCAGATCAAGTTCTCCTACTCCTTTAATCCAATCTGCATAGCTATGCAAGGCCATGATGTTAATTCACAGCATCTGGAAATCCACATTAAGTACCAAGCATTGTGTGGAGAATAAATCTTACACTTATAGTCTATTTTTCAGATTTATAAAGCATCTATGATTAAAATACATATATTAACTTAAGTGTACATAAATTCACAATGTCTTGGTTACTACATAAATTTTTCATTCAATAAATAGTTACAATCTGGTTCCACAAACTGACATCAAAAAGATGGTCCTCCATCAACTCAGGAATGGGAAAGCAAAATATGGTATATACATGCAATAGAACATTACGCAGCCATAAAAAGAATGGAGTTCTGATATATGCGAAAATATGAACGAACCCTGAATCCATCATGTTGAGTGAAATAAACCAGAAACCAAAGGACAAATATGATTCCATTTATATGAAATATCTAGAATGAGTATATTCATATAAAGAAAGTAGATTAGCAGCTACCAGAGAGGTGGGGGGGGGGTGAGAATGAAGTTATTGCTTAAGTGACAAAGTTCCTATTTGGGGTGATGAAAAAGTTTTAAGAATGGATGGTGATAACAGTAGCAAAACATTGTAAATATACTTAATCCCACTGAATTGTACATTTAAAAATGGCTAAAATGACAAAATTTGTTATATGTTACTACAATAATTTTTAAGTGGCTCTCAAAACTGCCTAACTATATGAGCACCCTCCCTCACAACATAATACTTATAGGTATCAAATAAACTATTTAAATATAGTAAAAAGTACACTCACCACATATCTTAGCATAATTGTTATCCTCCTGTGCTGTTCATTATTTCATGAGTTTCTCCCAGCAAACTATAGGCCTTCATGATTATTTGGGCATTAAAAATGCCTTTATAAGTTACTGAAAATTCATTCTCTGTAGGCTAGACTTCATTCAAGAAAAGAGAGCGTTCAAACATAAGTTGAATTCATGTTTTGATAGATTCAAACAACGAGCCCCCCTTTTTTTTTTTTTGCTTAAAGTAGTAGTATGTTTCTCTGCATCTGTTTCTATTTTGAAAGGTTTGAATTCAGTATCAGCTGAATGTGAATCTTTAAAATATGGGTAATCGTTTCTGTGGGGTTACAAGTCCTCTCTTTCCCATTTTTTTCTCCCCCAAATCTTCAGGTTTTTCAATGTCATCACACAGAAATAATGTCTGGAAAGCCCCTGTCTACTTCAACTATCTTACCAAAACATTAGGATACACTCTCAGATTTATAAATTCACGCAAAGATTGTTGATTCTAATTTGAAAAAATATCGATGCCTATACATTGGTTTCCACAATAACACTCTGATGGGAAGTTGAAATCATACACAAATAACAAAAATTTCATTTGCTTATTCAAAACGTAACCGTATCATCTAGCATCAGAAATGTGATAAGATAAAACTGCACTGTTACATCAAATTCAACAAAGAACAGATATACAACATGCATTAAAGAAACAAAAATAAATCAAACCAAAAAAAGTAAGAAGCAAATACGTGTTCCTAAACTTAAAAGTTACTCATGTCTCCAATAAAACATGGCTTAATCTTAATTAACAGTGCTGAATTATGGGTGTGACTGTGTTTGAAAGAGGAAGTTTAGAGTCCCTAATATCACTAGAAAGAAAGCCAGAGGATAAAACATAGGACTGTATAACAGTGAACCCTGTTGAGGATGATGACTGTGGTTAATAGTACAAATATAAGAATGTTCTTCCATGAACTAGAAAAATGTCACTACTACAAGGTGTTAATAATAGGGTAGCATGTGGGGAAAAAAAAAATAGAACTAATGCAAAGCATGTACTATAGCTACCATAATATAGTAATATTCTTTCATCAATTGTTAGAAAAGATTCCACACTAATGCTAAGCGTCAATAATAGGGGGAAATAAAGGATATGGGATTTTTCTTTTGGGAGTAATGAAAATGTTCTCAAGTTGTTTGCAGTGAGGAAGGCAAAACTCTGATTATACCGAGAGCCACAAGAAAAAACATTAACTATTATTATACTTTAAATGAAAGAAGTCAAGTTTTTTCCACTTAATTTTGATCCTGGAAATTAGGAGTGATAAAACAATTCAGGGAATTTTTTTGCTGCTATTCTAACAAAACAAAAATATATACCCCAATATTGAATAACTTGGAATGTAACCCTCAGAGGAATAAGGATTCTGATTTATATACACATGACACATTCTACTGGAACCATACACCAACAACTATCAATCCTAAGAATGCAAAGCTCTTCCTCCCATTCTTTCACACATTAGACACCTGCTCATGTTTATCACTTTCCAGAAACACTTCCACAAGTATTTAAACTGATCTATGCTTACCTTTAGATAGTGACTGTTTGAATTCTTACAGTCACATTGGCAACCATTTAGCAGATACAGAACATCAATGTATTTCTGTAAATACTATTTTAATACCCTAATCTCTTCCTTTTTTATAACTCTATATCATCCCTGTCTGCTTTTCACCTACCTCTAATGCACGCATCTTGCTAGTTTTTAATGTATAACTAAGCATTCTTAAGTCTTTTTCTCTCGGGACCAGATTCAGATATAAATATAAATACCTACCTCTACATAATCCCTTACAAAAATCACAAAATATATAGCCAAACATTTGACCCCCCCAAACTTTGGGGGGTCGGAGAGAAGAGAGCACAGTACAAATATGGGGCATCTCCTTTATAATATTCAAAACATTTTCAACAAAGCAAAGCTCGCACAGGATACATGACCATCGTTTCTTAGAAATTTTTTTATTTTAACAACATTCTATATAACAATTCCATTCCAACTACTCTAATTCTGACTCTTGGTCTTCTCAGTCCCACTCCTTCCTTCATTCTTGCCATGCCAGTCCACACTTACTATCCATAGCTTTGCAAACTACAGCTTCCTAAAAACCTTCATGACTCCTGTGATGGCATTCAAGACTCTGTCTACAAAGACTGTTATCAACTCAAAAGCAATCTAATAAAGGAAAAAGAGAAAACAGACCTGTTTTCACATCTGCTACTAGTTATACCACTCTGATTTCATTTATGCCACTAGTTACATCATTCTTTGTAAGAAATACCTTACCAAGGACAAAATGTAGTATTATATTTCTTCTCAAGTTTGGATGACCATCTAGAATTTTAAAAACTAATGTTTATAACACTAAAGAACAGTTTCCAAAGAAGTGTTTAGACCAATGCTCAAAACCGGCTTCTTCCTTTCCCCATAGTACACTATCCAAGACTTGACTCTTTAAATATAAGTTAAATTACAGGCATTTAAGATACTTTACTAACAGCCATTTCAAATCAATGAGGAAAGCACAGAATACTCAAGTGGCTTTGGCTATCTAGATTAAGCTCTAAATTCCATATGTATTATATTTAAAAATAATGGAGGTACTAAAAAAATGAATTCTATTTTCAGAATATCTAAGCAAGGCACAAAACTCAAAAGCCATACGCAAAAACAGACTTACCTATGTAAGAACAGTCAGATTTTTATATAGTAAAAATACATCAGTAGCCACATTAAAGTAATAAATGGAGAAAAAATATGCAATCTATACCAAAACAGTAGTATTCTCATATAAAGAGTTTTAATATCAATGAGGCAAAGCTTCGTAAGTTAGAGATGCAAATTAGGGCACCATTTTTCTGCAAGACTGGAGAAAAACAAAATTACACACATCTGGTACAAATAAAAGACCTATTATAAACCTCCAATGTTGACAATAGTGTGAGAAAATGAGCACACTCATCAATCACAATTGACGTGAACAAGGAAATCTGGCAATATTAAAAATTAAATCTGGCAATACTAAATATTAAAATTAAAAAGTGTATTTCAAGCAACTTCACTTTTATTAATCTTACAGAAATACTAGAACACATATCCTCCTTAATTCAACACATTTTTAAAATTATAAAACATTACATAAAAATTCAAAGTTTCACACACTCCTGGTATAGGGATGCAAAGGTTTAAAAGACACGTCAGGATAGGGGCTTTCAGGGGGAATTCGCACCCAAATTCTTGTACAGCAACAATTAACCGGAATGAACAGCATCTATCCCAAGGCTTTTTCCTCTGCAAAGTGGGCATGATTCATTTATAAGTTACCTCTCTCTTACTCTACCAGTACTGAAATTTCATACTTCTAAAAGGAATAATAAAAAAAGATATTCAAGGTTATTCACTGTAGTGTTGTATGCAATACAATATACCTTACAATGTATACTATACCTTATAAAAAGAATGAGATTAACGTTAGGGCACGTAGTAGCATGGAAAGATGACCACAACGTCAGGTGAAAAAAAGCTGTAGAATAATAGCTGGCATTTACTGAACTCTAAACCTATTCCTAGTAGTGCTGTCAAACACATTATTCCCAATGTTTCCAATTCTACTATTAACTGTCTCAATTTCACAAAGAAACTAAAGCAGGAAAAAACGTGATCAAGTTCAATGGGTCAGGTTTATGAACCCAGGTATCTAAATCCATAACTTATCACTGTAATCTCTATGTAAGGGTGTCTTCATACATCTTAACAACATTTAACAGATAGTTCCCTTTTATATTTCTTAAAATTATTTGCATACATTATATCTGTACATGCAAAGAAACACAACAAATGGAACCCAGGAGAATTTCACTTTATATTTTATAAACTTTTGTTTCCATTTGTTAAATTGTTTTTAAAAGGAAGCTTTAATATCATATAGAAGTTGAAAACTATTTATTTCAACTTTTCACCATTAAATTAAGATAGTGATATCAAAGAGGCCTCCCGCATCCCTTAAAGTACTCCTTGTCAACAAGGAAAACCAAACAAATGTTTGATTTAAAACAAGAATTAGTTTTTCTTATCAAAACACACGATTTCAAAGAAAGAAGGAAATTAAGATTTTTAAATGGATTTTTCATTGTAATATTCTGAGTTGAAATATAAAATATAAAGCAAACCAAGCTTTACTGCTCAAGAAAACTGCTACAGCAGCTAAAGTTATCAAACCTTATCATCCCAATTTTCCTAAAAGCACTTTTTTCTCATTTAAGTTGATTTTGTCAGCTAATATATTATCTATTAAACTGAAATTTACTGAACTACTAAATGTAGTGAAGACAATGATAAAATCAGGAATACAGAGTTGTTCTGAACGACAATCTCAAGTTTATCCCGGGATTCAGGTCCTTAGACAGCAAGTACAAAGGAAAAGGTTGGAAAAAAATATTAGAGAATCAAAAAAGAAAGAATCACGGCTGTGAGAAGAAGATTAAAGAGGTGTATGCCCTAATTAAATGGAAGAGAGAAGAGAGAAGATTAGTTTAGCAGATGACTAACACAAAAAAAGTAAGGACATCATATCTTCCATGGTGTTTTCCCAAATAGTTAAAGACTTTACATCTCAATTTAAACAACTTCTGACTACTGATGAATCCTTGTCTCCTGATGTTGGGCATCTGGAAGATACCGTGGTCCATGGTATCAACAGGGCCAACCGCTCAGAAATTTAATGTTACTATCCAACAAAAATGTTTTTTCATTTCTTCCTACTTTTAGTTAGCCAAGTTAAAAGTGAACGCTTAATTTTCTGGATATTCTTCGGAAGCAATCAGACAAACTACAAACTTATTTAATGCAACTATTTACTACAGTGTCATTTACTCTTTAAAGGTTTAATCTTAAACCCAGTGGAGACCATTCAGCTTCCTCACCTACCTATTAAAGTAGGAAAGACACAGGGACAAAACAGGAAAAAGGAATAAGGGCTCTGAATGCATATTAAAATTTTAATTTTCAGCAAATGTAATACCATTCCCTCTTTCACAAGGTGATAGCATATAATAATGTTTCTAAAAATATTTTTATTGAGAAATATCCATATACATACAGCCCAGCCATATTATACAATCAATGGCCCACAATATCATCACATAGTTGGGTGTTCATCACCCTGATAATTTTTAGAACATTTGCATCATTCCAGAAAAAGACAGCATATAATAATGTTTTACTTTTACTAGTAGCTTAGAGTTAGGTATATAGTCAAGATAATGCATTTGCTTACTAAAAAACTATTCTAAAGATGGCTAATTGGCCCAGGTGTTCTATGTAAATAATACTAAATATATTTAGAACTCAACTATATTCTTAAAACAAGTATTCCAAGTGGACCATCAGACCATTATATTAGTAAACTCAAACACAGATGATGTAATAAAGGTTATGCTACAAAGCAATAAAATATGAATCCCAAAATCAAACTAGGGAAATGCAAGACTAATTATGCACTAAACATCTAACCAATCATTAAAACAGCCAGGTTATTTTTTCTCCCTTCCTAAGGTCACTCCCAACTACCCCCTTGCCCTCTCTTCAACTGCTTAGGAGAAGTGAAAAGCCAGCCAAACTGTAGCACTCCCGCATCAACTTGCCAAGGACAACCTGAAAATGAAGGAAATGTAAAAGTAGTAGAGAGAACCAGAGAAAGTAAAAATATATATATATGTATATTTCTGCAAGTATATATACTTGTGGAAACATAATTTAGAATGCCTAAGCAAATGACCAAAATGACAGGGACACACAGCACAGTTAAAACTATTCTTGAACAACCAAAAAAAAAACTACAGAAACTGCCATAAAATGCAAGACGCTGGTTTCTATTAGAAATACAGAGCAAATACAAATTTCAAAGACAACTGTGTGACAAGAGGAAGTAAAGATAGCTCATAAAACCCCTACATTTTTCATTTCCAAAAGCAAATACTTGACCTACAATTTTAGGATTAAAACATGGGTGGTGAGGGTTCCATGAACTAGAGTAACTTTTCAGAAACCTACAACCTTCAGATGGGTCTCTGGTCCAAATAAGTCCCAGCCCAGCCTCTCCAGAACATAAGATAGTTTCATCTTCCTACCCCTTATTTAGTGACAGACCGTTCCAATATGAAATCACCACAGCCCAAACACCCCTAAAGAGAAGGATGGAAAGAGCAAAGGTGATGGCGGAGTTAAACAGAGAAGACAGGATTTAACAAATGAATATGAATGCTGAATATCAAATTGATATCTCTTTTAGTCTCCAGTATTTTAGAGCAGCTAGAGGTAAAAACCTAAAATTGTGAAATTGTAACCCATGTCAAAATCTGAAATATGTTCTACAACTAACTGTGGTGCTGTGCTTGGAAATTTATAGCTTTTATATATGTACGTCATTTTTCACAAAAAAAGAAGGGAAAAAATCAATTGTGATGATAAAAAAATATTTAAGCCCTCTAGCCTCCTATATTTTGGAGCAGCTAAACGAAAAATATGAGAGGATGGTATGGTAGTCCATGACAAACTCTGGGATCTGTCCTGTACTTGTTGAAGAGTGCTTTGAAAACTATTGCTCTTTATTTCTTTCCTTTGCGTGTGTGTGTGTATATATATACATATATATCATACTATACAATAAAAAGTTTTTTAAAAAATCAAGTAAAAAAATCCAAAACAAAAAAAACACGGGTGGTTCAGTGGTAGAATACTCACATTCCATGCGGAAGACCTGGGAAGACCAAGACCTGGGTTGAATTTCCAGACAATGTACCCAAGCAATAAATAAATAAATAAATAAATAACAAAAAACAACCATTAGCAAACACATTCCACAGAAGGCACTAGTCAAAATGTGGGGTCAATAAATGGTAAAATAAAATCACTAAAAATATGTGATTATACTAGGTTCTATAGTATATTCTGCCTAAGTATTTAATACAGTATATGCTACCAGCAGATAAATTGAGATTTGAAAATTAATTCTACTTAAGACATGTAAAGACTCCAACTAAGCTGATTAAACATCATTCCCAACATGGTCCACAAGGGATGGTACAGAGTACCTGAATCCAGAGTTGGATTATGCTCTGATCTACAACTTAGCAACTCTAAGACCTTATACAAGGTTGTACAAGGGACTATTTTGTGCCTTCATTTAACCAATGCCAAGGGGAACCAATATGTCCTGCAATGTTGCTGCTTTGTAAATTATAAACTGAGATTGTGCAATATTTAAAAGTTTGGTACAAAATAACTGTCGCCCCCCCCCAAAAAAAGTGAGAAATAGCTACGAAACCAAATGGCCTCATTTTGCCTGAAAGTAGCTTTCATACACCTGCTTAAATGCAACTGAAGGTGAAATGCAATTGTAATGTTACCTTAAAGTTGACTTAGCTGCCAAGGAATTAAATGTTCCTGATAAACCAAAACATTTTAAGTTATACATCATCAAGCTAGAAGGCTTTCACTTTGAGAAGGAAAAGAGAATAGTAAAGAAAAAAATAAATCAGAAAACAGGAATTGAATAACCTCAAATGTATTCAACTCCAGTAACTTCCCTCCCAACCCCTTCACCAAAAAGTATGATCTGAAAGCATGCTTATGTTAAAATAACCCATTTCAAAACTATAATTCAACATTTACTGAGCAGTAAGCAATCTACTACAAAATCTCAACTCTCATATTTGAGAAATTAAAATTTCTCAATGATGGAAGTCATCTTGACACAGTGTTAGCTATCACTACACAGCAACAGCTCTTAAAACTTTTAAGTCTTAGGAACCCTTTACAACCCTTAAGATTTATTGAGGACTCCAAAGAGCTTTTGCTTTTCTTTCATATTTGCTGTAATGGATTTTACACAATATTTACTGCATTGGAAATTACAACCAAAAAAAATTTTAAATATGTACTTATTTTAAAACATTTTCAGGTCCATCAACAGATGAATATATAAACAAAATGTGCTATATGCATACAATGGAATATTATTCAGTCATAAAAAGGAATGAAGCTCTGATAACATTGACAACATGGATGAACCCTGACTTCATCAGGTTGTGTGAAATATGCCAGGTGCAAAGGGACAAATATATGATCTCACCAATATGAGATAATTAGAAGAAGTAAATTCATAGTTAGAAACTAGAATATATGTTACCAGTGGATGGAGTGGGGATAAGGAATGGGGAGTTAATGCTTAATTTGTACAGAATTTTTGTTTGGGGTATTGGAAAGTTTTGGTGGTGATGGTAGCAGAACAATGTGAATGGAATTCACACAACTGTATTTATTTGAATTTTAGGTTGTGTATATGTTACTAGAATAAAAACTTTACAAACAGGACTGTACAACACAGTGAACCCTAATGGAAACTATGGACTATAGTTCATAATACCATTGTAATATTCTTTTATCAATTCTAACAATTGGGAACTCTGTATTTTCTGCATGATTTTTCTATAAACCTACAACCTCATTAACAAAAAATTAATTTAAAAAACATTTAAAAAACTGATTATATGGTAATATAAACAGATTTTCAGGGGAAAAAAACAACTGCTTTCCAAAATACAAAATTTAGTAAGAATGGCATTGTTTTACATTTTTGCAAACTTCTGTAATTCTGGTTTAATAGAAATCAGCTAGATTTTCATATCTGCTTCTGCATTTAATTTATTGGTATAAGTTGTTTTGGTTGAAATAAAGAAGAAAATCCAGCATCACAGAGATTCTAGGTGGAAAAGGAATATTTCAAACCCTTCTCAAATAATTGTGGATACTCTTCATTGATACTACATCAAAACTCCAGAGGTAGTAATTTCTTAAGGCCTAGTTTACAATTAAGTATCTGAAGCCACATCAACAAATCTTTTGTACTCTGTTACTTCAAAATCTGTTGGTCTAGCTTGCATTTAGAACCTATTTTTTATCACTGGTCATTTGGGAAAAAAGGGTTCAGAGTTATAGGTATCTTTCAAATGTTGACACATTATACAGTATCAAAAAATCGTATTCACTAATATCTCCACCAATCTCATCAGAAACATCTTTAAGTATTGGGAACCTGTCAAGAGGATGACAACAGAAATAATCTTTCCAAAATTCTAATTTTTGCTTGAAGGTGCAAATTTTATCATGGGTCATGAATACTGTCATTTTTTCCTTGAAGTGATAGGCTCACTCCATTCATTGTCAAGTAAATGTTGACTAAATACTAGAATATGAATATCCACAATTTGTCATTTGTTCTTTCAAGTAAAAATGAAATTCCATTAAAAAAAAAGCACTAATTTACCTCACAAGTCAACCATTAAGTGCTGTTCCTAAAGACAACCATTCTGCTTTTCAGTATGCAGTTTTATGTGGACTTCCCATCTCATCACAGGATATTAAAAAGACAACCCAAGGATGAAGATACAATAAGATAAATAAATTTTACTGCTTCAAAGACATTCATAAATTTAAAGGCTTTGTTTTTCAAATTTTAAGTGTGTAGTAATGAAGAAACAGGACTACTAGTACAATCTGGAGTGCCTATGCCTTTCCAAGGCACAAGTAGAACTACCCCTATCTTTGGAGCCTTCAGTGCAAATGTCAAGAATGAAAGAGACCTAACATCTCGGTATTATTATGAAAATACTTTGGCTCTTATGAACCAGCCTGAAAGGATCAAGAGGCCCACAGACCACACTCAGAACCACTGTTACACAATACACCTATCCAACAACAGGTCCCAGTTCTACCAACGACTATATGAAACTACCCCAAATCCCTTTTTCTTGTAACGACCCCTCAAATATTTGGGATAAAAGCTACTGTCTCCCCAAAGTTTTGCTAAAAATCTCTTCCACTATCTTCAACAACATTCTATGTAGCATGACTGCTTGGCCACTGATACTAGTTACTTTCTTTAAAAGTCTTTTTACTTAGGATGATTATATGGTATATGACTATAGTTCAATAAAATTGGATTTAAAAAAAGTCTTCACTATTTTAAGTGTGACACGCAAAACTGAGTTAATGCGACTAATGATCTGAACCCCCACCCCTACAAAATTATCTGCCCCAGAATGTCAAGTAGTGCCCAGGTTGAGAGGCTCTGCATTAATGGATCCTAAGACTACATCAATGAATTCTCAACCCCATGTCTCTTAAGTCATATCAGCCTTTTCAAAATTATATATGAAATTACATAATAAATTTAGACAAACTATGAATACTTGTTGACAATACTTTGTAATGACGTAAATTTCAATAACCTATTGTAACTTAATCTATTCTGAAAACTCACATGGCTATTCCTCCAAACTCCCCTCCCAAATTTAACAACAGACAAGACATACCAAAAATGAAATTGGATGTCAAACACAGTAGACTAGAAAGCACAATTCAAAACATCAAATAAACAATAATAATGTGAAGCCGTGCATGAACAACAACGAAAACAAATTAATGATGAATGCTTATTTTCTTTAACTAGGCAGTCTAGTTTATTTTAAAAGAATGATCCTACACTTGGGCTTAAAAATAAAAGGTCTAGCTAATGAAAAACTTCCATGAAGTTTCCATTTCAAGAAACAACCACTCAAAAAATGATAGTCATGCGTAAATCTGCTATCTTAACTCTGTTATGTATATGAACTAATTCACAAAGAATGTGAAGCATTGGGTGTTTAATGGAAATTTTTAAGTTCCTCAGGTAATGTTAGGGGAAAACGCAGGCATAGTACTTACAATTTCTAGGAAAAAAAACACAAATATTGCTGAAATTATTTCTTCACTAAAGACTTTTCTTTAAGGAGTACATCTCCTTGACAAATTTGTAATACTGACATGACTATCAGAAAGGGATGTTACTTTTCCAAAAGAGCAACAAAATATGAGCAAACAAAGAAGTCACATGGCATCACTGCAAACATTTAGGTTTTAATTGCTACTGAACTGAATCGTGCCACAAAAATCTTGCCTAAATTCAGTTCTTCTGGTGCCTCTTTTAACCGTTCTATAAAAGATAACATTTACAGAGACCCGGAAGCTCCTAAGATTCGATATTTGTCTCTCTAGTTAACAATTTTAATAAGCTAATGTTATCATGCAGAAACAATAATCTGATAGGCCACTTAACAAAATGGCATGGAGGGGTGCGAAGAAGCATGAAATTTCTTTTAAAACTACTCTGTAAAGTGTCAAAGATGTCATTCTTAAAGCCAGTGTCAAAGAGGCTCACCTGTAAAGAGACTGGCGCATACACACACACATACATAATGGGGAATGTTTGCAATAACAAAAGTCTTCGCTAAACAACAACAAATAACCTCTGCTTAATTAGGTGCCTGAAAACCACAAAATCCTTATCTTGGATTTAATTTAGACAAACATTCTAGTGTCGATTACATGCTTCTTTTTGGGGCTTACAACGATGAAAAATAAACACGGTCTCGCCTTTCAAAAGGCCACTCTTCAATCTTCAAAAATGGAAGAAATGCAGTCTCACTATTTAAGGCCTCTACAACGCTGTCCATACGCAGAAAAACAACTTAATCTACTTTTGATCTCAACTGTGAGGTTTCGAATTAAATCTTAAAAAAAAAAAAAAAACAGGAGGTAAAAGAAAGCTCAAAAAGAACCCTCTAGGAGAAAGACAGCATAAGATATAGGACTGAACAGTACAAGATACAAGCTTAATAAGATTAGAGGTATACGTGGACCAGCTAGCTTTAAGCCTGAAATCGGAAAAACAAAAAATATCAGTAGAGATGGAGAGAGAAGGAAACTAAATGTAATCAGGTTATCTTCTCAAAACAAAACAGGGAGAGCAAATACAGAGCACAAACCGTTTAAGAGGACGGCAGCCCGGAAAGTACCCCCTTATCTCACAGCGCGAGGGCGGGGGTTAGGGTAGGGACCTGCAGCTCAAACAGCGGTGCTCAGATGCCCAAAACTGGGTTTTTAACTCGGGTCTGCAAGATTTCAGGTTTGAAAGTGGGTTATCCCTGGAGCATGATTTGGGCATCCTGGAAACCGGGCGAAGAGAGGGACGCAGTGGAGGTGGGCAAAGAAACAGATAGCACTGAAACGGGTCGAAGGCGAGTTCGGACCCCGTGCGCGGATAACGTGAGGAGTTAAAGCTTTTCTTCCACGCCGCCGGGCACTGTTTTTTCAGATCAGGTGGAGAAGTGAGAGTAGTAGGGTTAGATGTTCCTCCAGCCCTTCCGTAAGGGCAAGGACCCCGACCCTGCGGCTGTCTGACCCAGTCAAGAAAGGGTGTGGGAAGCGGGAACCGAGCAGAAGGGGAAGTGCGGCTGTGAATGGGTGAAGAACAGGAAAGGGCCCGAGTCCCGCCTGCCTGCCTCTCCCACCCGGGTGAGGACCCGGCTCGCGCGCCACCCTCCTTTTCCCCCTCCCCCCACGGCGCCCCCAAGGCCCAGCCGGCGTGCGAAAGAAAACAGAATACAAATCACTTACAACGGCATCGTCTCCTGCGCCGGCACCGCCCAGTCACTTCCCCCCCGCAACCGCCGCTGCTGCCGCCCTGGGCATAATCCACTGAGGCGGGAGGGAGGGGGACGCCTGCCTCAGCCCTGGGTCCAACCCCGCTCCCGCACCCACTCCCGCCGCTTTAAGCGCTTCTCCTCCTTCCCCTTCGTCCTAACATGGCGCCCGAGCGCTACCACAGCAACGTTCTAGAACCGCTTACGTCGCCACGCACGCCCTGCGCGCGCCTGCGCATCAGTCGCCCGGCGCCGCGAAGCCTCACGGGAAAGGTAGTTCCAAAGGTGACGGGTGGCCCGACTATTTGCTCCCAAATCCTGTCACGCTTCGTGTCGAGTATCGTGGTGAAGGGTGGTGAGCGGTGGGGGTGGCCCTGGACGGCAGGGTCGACCCTCAGGTAGGGACGTTTTCGTCGCTGATGCTGACGACGCAGCCGGGAGTCGACGCAGCCCGGGAGTCGTGATAAAGAGCCGGGAGAAGTCTGGGTCCGCGAGGCCCCCCTTCTAGCGCATTGTGATCCCGCGGTTCTCGCAGCCCCAGGTAGCCGCGGCCTCTGGAACAGCATCTGGGGAGGCGCTCGGAGGAGACTGGGGCTCCGTAGTCTACATGCACTCATTGGGTCGCCGTAGTCTACATGCATTCATTGCCATGAGTTGTAGCAAATTACCCAACCTCTGCACTAATCTGCAAAATGGATGTAATACCTATTTCATTGGATTGTGGTGACGATTTAGTGAAATAATGTAAGAGAAGACCTTCTAACACAGGGTCTGGTACAAAGGATGCAAAAAAAAAAAATGCTAATAGGGGCCCCTCTCTTCCGAGCCCTGTCTAGACCGCCTGCCACCCAGACGGAGATGGTCGATTTTGTCCATTGATATATCCCTGGTGCTAGCACACAGGCGCTCGGTACATCTTAAATTAATAAAATTTGAGGGATTGAACTATCAGATCGAATCCTAGAACACGGTCCAGTTTTACTTTTGAACAAATAGTGTACTGGAACTTGCAAAGATAAAGTCCTTTTGTACAAACATAGATGGCAGTTAACACTGTATTTTAGCAAAGGTTGTTTGGGCCACAGTTTCCCCTAGGTGATGTTTTCCAGCCCTAATCTCTGTGGGCTGGGTATCTACATATTAACTCAGTTCACCCTCCTCCGCCCAACAAAACTTCGAAAATTGCCTGAGGCAGGGAGGCTGGATTCTGACCTCTCTATGAGTTAGAATGCTTTCTAAAATGTGTCATACCCAAAGTTGATGGGGCAGGGGATGAATCAAATAAATATGGAAAAGTTACGTTTCCCAACGAAGTTCAAAACCCTTTATATATGTTAGTACGCACTTGTAATTCTCTGGAAATTTTACCAAAGGTTGCCCGTTTTCTCATGGAAGATCTCTTCAGACTACTCTTCTTGGACTAATGGCTCAGAATGGTTAAAAATAGGAGATCAGAACCTGCACTGTCACATACAGTAGCTATTTGCCACTTGTGTCTGTTGAGCACTTGAAATGAGGCTAGTCTAAATAAGACATGCTGTAAGATGCAAAATATATGGGTCTTGAAGATGTTAGTATGAAAAAAAGAATGTGAAATACCTCATGAATACTATTTTATGTAGATTACATATTGAAACAATACTTCTGAAATATAGAGCTAAAGAAAATATATTACAGGTAATCATCCCTGTTTCTTTTCCCTTTTTTGTTTTTTGTGTAGGGCCCCTAGAAAAGTTTTAATTATTACGTGGCTCTCATTTCTGTTGAATGACATGGATCTGGATACAGCCCTAGTTTTGATTCTCGATTCTTCCACTTATTTCCTTATTCTCATTCCCAAGATGGCTTTAGTTGGGGGCCTAGTACCATGTCTGTCCTTAAAAAGTTGAAAATCTGAAATCCAGAGAATCAGTAAAATTTGTGGTCTTAAAAATTGTTAAAAATGGTGGGCACTCCAGAATGTATAATGATAGTGACTAAATGTACAAATTTAAAAATGTTTTGCATGAGGAAGAACAAAGGAATGTCAATAATGCACAGTGTTGAAAATAGATGGTAATTAATATTTTAAAACTTTAACTTATGTGTGAGACTAAAGCAAAAAATATTTATTTGGTATAAAATTTATATTTTGGCTAGTGCATTTCCTAATATAATTTATGTGCACAGCTTAATTGGACACCATAAATACATGGAACCTTGATTAAAGCATGAGATTTTGTAGGTTTGTCCAGAGTGATGCCTCGATAAATCCCAGAAGGATTTGAACAGTGATTTTAAAAGTATTTGTAAAGTCCCCTTGGGGGAATGGTGAGAAAGGGGAAAATGCAACTTCCCTAAGTGGAGAATTCTCGATATTCTCACAAGCAGTGGGGACAACCAAAGCAATAGGCTGAGCACCCAATCTTGGGGTTTGTTCATATGAAACTTAACCCCACAAAGGATAGGCTAAGCCAACTTAAAATTAGGTTTAGGAGTCACCCCCCAAGAGACCTTTTTTTGTTGCTCAGATGTGACCTCTCCCTCTCAGCCAACACTACAAGCAAACTCATTGCCCTCCCTCTCTCTACATGAGACATAACTCCCAGGGGTGTGGACCTTCCTGGCAACATGGGACAGAAATCCTAGAATGAGCTGGGACTCAGCACCAAGGGATTGAGAAAACCTTCTCGACCACAAGGGGGAAGAGAGAAATGAGACAAAATAAAGTGTCAATGGCTGAGAGATTCCAAACAGAGTCAAGAGATTATCCTGGAGGTTATTCTTTTTTTTAAATTTATTTTCTTTTATTTTTTTAAATACCAAAAAACACAAAGCAAATACAAACATTCCTATTTTGATCATTCCGTTCTACATATATAATCAATAATTCACAATATCATCACACAGTTGCGTATTCATCATCATAATCATTTCTTGGAACATTTGCATCTATTCAGAAAAAGAAATAAAATGAAAACAGAAAAAAAAAATTATACATGCCATACTCCTTACCCCTCCCTTTCATTGATCACTAGCATTTCAAACTAGATTTATTTTAACATTTGTTCCCCCTATTATTTATTTTTATTCCATATGTTCTACTCGTCTGTTGACAAGGTAGATAAAAGGAGCATCAGACTCAAGGTTTTCACGATCACACAGTCACACTGTGAAAGCTATATCATTATTCAGTCATCCTCAAGGAACATGGCTACTGGAACACAGCTCTACATTTTCAGGCAGTTCCCTCCAGCCTCTCCATTACATCTTGAATAACAAGGTGATACCTACTTAGTGCGTAAAAATAACCTCCAGGATAACCTCTCGACTCTGTTTGGAATCTCTCAGCCACTGACACTTTGTCTCATTTCACTCTTCTTCCCCCTTTTGGTCGAGAAGGTTTTCTCAATCTCTTGATGCTGAGTCTCAGCTCGGTCTAGGATTTCTGTCCCACGTTGCCAGGAAGGTCTGCACCTCTGGGAGTCATGTCCCACGTAGACAGGGGGAGGGTGGTGAGTTTGCTTGTTGTGTTGGCTGGAGAGAGAGGCCGCATCTGAGCAATGAAAGAGGCTCTCTTGGGGGTGACTCTTAGGCCTAATTTTAGGTAGGCTTGACCTATCCTTTGTGGGGTTAAGTTTCATATGAACAAACCCCAAGACTGGGGGCTCAGCCTATAGCTTTGGTTGTCCACACTGCTTGTGGAAATATCAAGAATTCAACTTGGAGAAGTTGAATGTCTCCCCATTCCTGGAGGTTATTCTTACACATTAAATAGATATCACCTTTTTAGTTAAGGCATAACAGAGAGGCTGGAGGGAACTGCCTGAAAATGTAGAGCTGTGTTCCAGTAGCCCTGTTTCTTGAAGATTACTGTATGATGATATAGCTTTCGCAATATGACTGTGTGATTGTGAAAACCTTGTGTCTGATGCTTCTTTTATCTACCTTATAGACAGATGAGTAAAACATGGATTAAAAATAAATAAATAATAGGGGAAACAAATGTTGGAATAAATGTAGTAGATTGAAATGCTAGTGATCAATGAAAGGGAGGGGTAAGGAGTACGGGATATATGAATTTTTTGTGTGTTTTCTTTTTATTTCTTTTTCTGAATTGATGCAAATGTTCTAAGAAATGATCATGATGAATATACAACTATGTGATGAAAAAAAGGAATGTTCATATTATATGTTGATTGGTTTTATTAATAAAATTTTTTTTTAAAAGGTGGACACTGATTGTATACATTATGAATTTAAGAATGGGAACTTCTTGAATTCATGGCTTTTCTCTGCCTGGCATCTCAAAATGCAATGAAGAAAAGGTGGACATTAAGTCTCTTGCTTCCGGTCTGTAGGTTGCCTCTCAGCCTTTTTGTTTCTGCCTTCCGTGGAAGGTGACAGCCAAACAGCACTAGTAAATATCTATTTAGTACTAGGAGGTGCTAGGTACCATGCTCCTCCTCATTGAAGATTTTTAAAAGGAGCTGTAGTTGGGGAGAGAGTCAAGGTAGATTTCGCATAGGAGGTGACTTTAGAAGTGTCCTGATAGAAAAGTTAGAGTTTACTAAGTAGATAGAAGAAGGGCATATCAGGTAGAGGAAATAATGAGAGAAAAAAATTAAAAAGCACAAATAATATTAAGTTTATTTGGATAAAGAAAGACTTTTGAAGTGGTTAGAACACAAGATTATGGAGGGAAGTGGTGGAAATGAAGCCAAGAAGTTAAGTGGGAGAAAAACAAGAGAACTTCATTTATCAAATGGTTGTTGTATGCCTACTGTGCACCATCATTATGCTAAGCTTGAGGGAGAGGGGGAATTATTTTCCACTCTGAAAAATACAGTCAAGATCCCTGACTCCCCTGGAGCTTACATTCAAAGAGAATGAGAGGGCAGATAGCAAATTCATGAATAAATAGACTAGGGAATTACAGATTGTTTTATGAACCGCAAGTAAAATAAACTTGAGGTTAGGGTGGTCAGACAACAGAAGCCCTCAGAGGTGCTAACCTTTGAGCTGAGACCCAATGCCATTCTAAGAGATTTGGATTTTATCTTTTCTGAATAGGGGATCTATTGAAAGCATCAAAATAGGAGAGAGAGTACATTTACAGTTTGATATTTTGCAAAGATCACTTCTGTTAGGGTAGGGAATGAATGAATTTGAGCCAGAAGAGATTTTGAAGCTGGAGAATAGGTCAGGAGGCTTTTGCCATGGGGCAGGTAAGAGATAACAAAGCTTGAAATAAAGAAGCGAAGAGACCAATTTCAGAGATCTTTAGGAGATGCAGTTAATCCTGGATGTAAGAGGTGATGGAGAGGAAGGAGCCAAAGCTGATTTCTGGGGTTCTGGAGAGGAAAACAGAGTGCATAGAGCTATGTTTTAATTGCCTACAATTAACCAGTGAGGGGTATTCCTACCCTAGGGTTTTTGGAGATGGCTGAACACATGACACCCAACAATGGATCAATGAGTTTGACAGGCATTTAGTAGTCAAATACTCTTAAAACCCTAGGAAAGGATGCTGCACACCTTGCAGGGCCACAGTGGGGTTGCAGTTGGGGACAGGGAACAACCAGGGACTGTGGGAATCAGCCTTTGTAGTATCAAGGGGGGGTGCCCCCTGGTTCCCAGGAAAGGATGGTCTTGGCTTCTGGCTTGTTTGAATAATTTCACGGGCTGGCAACTAGCTCAGGCTCTGTCTACTCAGGGATAGCAGGGAACGCATTTGGTCCATTTGATAAGGAGGGTTGTTTGACGAAAGATCTTTGTCCACCAGAGCAGATCAGGGAGGAGACCTTGCAGGTAGGCCATTCATCGCTCTCCCAGTCTTACCAGATGTCAAGGCAATACGTAATACTGGGCTTTAATTTGAGGCCTTTATACCATGAACCACCAGCAAATGAAACAGAAAACAGAGGAGGATGATAACTGGGGACTGGATAAGATTGTCAGAATAGTTTGATATGTGTCAGTTTTGAATTGTCTGTGGGACCTTCAGAAGGAAATATCTATCAGGCAGTTAAAAATATGCTTCAGGAGCTGAGGAGAAAAGTTTGGAGTGAGGATACATATTTTTTAACTCTGAAAGCAAGAATCATGTCTTACAATCAAGTTTCAGTTCTGGAAGACCTTACATATCCCCAATGACTAGAATGTAATCCAACTCAGATTTCACAAATGGGTAGTTTGTGAACCAAAGTGTTCACATGTCCCCAACATTTAGAAGAATTTAAGGTCAATTTACAGTGGAGAGTGAGATAAAGCCGAGAACCAGCATTCCCCGCTTTGCTTTTCTTGCCCTTCCTGTTCTCAGAGCCTCCGCCCATACCTCCCTCCAGCTGCTGCCTGTCTCCTCTACTTACTTTCCCATCCTTGCAGCCCTTTATCTACCCCAGAGCCAGTTTTCCATCAAATGCTGAGTCTTGGATTTTCTTCCTGCTTCTGAGGAGTGGGATGATATGTTCTGTTACCTTAAGTAGCATTCAGATTGCATTTTTTACAGAACAATGTTATAAACAGTAGGGAGAATTCCAAAACTGGTTCACAATCCATAGTGTATTCAAACCAAAAAATGTTTTGGGAACAGAACCTCTTCACATATTGGGAACTGCTTGGACTATGTTTTGGTGTCATTTAAGATGGGATAATTGAAGATGCTGTGTGACACAGAGATCTTTGCTTCAGTAATAAACTATGATGATTAACTTGGTCACCAGTGGCGCATGCTTTTTAAAATATATAATCAAAAACAGATTTATAAGTTACTAAAATAAAAATAGAGCCAAATACTTTCATCTAATGAACACTGTACTCTTGAGACATCCTTTCGTTAAATTCTCATACCCCTTTTAGATGTTCATTAATTTGCTATGTTTTGAAGAAGGAGGGTGTGCCGGTTTGAAACTGTTATGTACCCCAGAAAAGCCGTGTTTTAATGCTGATTCAGTCTTGTGGGGACAGCTGTTTCTTTTCATCCTGATTCAATATTGTGGGGTGGAAACTTTTGGTTAGACTATCTCGCAGAGGCATTGTGCCCAATTGTGGGTGTGGCCTTTTGATTAGATGAAGATGTGACTCCACCCATTCAAGGTGGGTCTTGATTAGTTTATTAGAGTCCTTTAAAAGGGGAAGCATTTTGGAGAAACCTCAGATACAGACTCTTGGAGAACAGTGGCTTTGGAGCTGACAGAGACATGGATGATTGGAGATGCTTGGAATGCCAAGAGAGAGCAAATGACTAGACATGGGCAGAGCCCAGCAGACATTGCTATGTGCCTTCTCATGAGATGCTAAGCAAGCCAGGACCCAGAGTTGTGTCCCAGAAGAACTAAGTGAAGGCCCACACACACTTAGAGAGGAAACCACTGGCATCAGAAGCTGGAAGCAACAAACCGGGAACAAGGACCAGCAGATGCCAACCACTGCCTTCCCAGATCAGGCTTCCTTGAGCTAAGATATCTTTCTCTGGATGCCTTAGCTTGAACATACTTATGGCCTTAAAACTGTAAACTTGTAACTTATTAAATTCCCTTTTGAAAAGCTGTTCCATCTATGGTATATTGCATACCAGCAGCTTTAGCAAACTAATACAGGGTCCTATCATTTGCATGAAAGAACCACAATAGCATGTTGATTAAAACTGACCCCAAAGCTATGCCTGCCTCTCCCCTACTCTCTCACCAGCTTCCACCCCCAGTCTCTTCCTCTCAGTCAATGGCACAATCAGCTTCAAGAGCCTCAGCCAAAACAACAAGGCAGTATCATTGATTCCTTTCTTTACCTTTCCCTGTTTCTAACCCAACATCAAGTCCTATTGATTCTACCTCCAAAAGCCATCTGAAATCCATCCGCATCTCTCCAACTCCTTTGCCACCTCCCTGGTCTTCACCTCCATCTTTTCCAGCTTAGATAGTTGCAGTAGCATTCATACTCTTGTTCGGCTTGCATTCTTGATTTTCTCTAATTAATTCTCCATATAGCAGCAAAAATTTTAAAACCTAATTCAGATAATGTCACTCCCCTGTATAAAACCCAGTTTAATGGCTTTTCATTATTCTTCAAATAAAACCAAATTTTACAATGTGTTACAGGTCCCTACATGGCTTGGCTCTTGATTTTCTTTCCAATCTCATCTCAAACTTGTCTCCTTTCCTGTCAGTGCTTCAGCCCTACTGGCCTCCTTTCTTTTCCTTATGCATGCCAAGCTCCTTTCCACCTCAGAGACTTCATCCTTGCTGCCCCCATCTATAATATTGCCCTCAGTTCTTCCTGCGGATGACTCATTTTCAGTAAGTCAAAGTTAAAATGTACCACCTTGCAGATGCCTTCCCAGACCACCTTGTCTAAACTGTTTATTTGCATTATAGCCCTTTGTTTCAAACCAGCTCTTGAAAGGTTCAGGCCTGCACAGCCCCAATACCAAAGAACACACCAGAGTCAGCCATAAGTTTTAATTAAGACTTGGGAATGGAGAGGATTTTTCCTGATGGCAGCCATTTAGAAAATGGAAGTTAGTGCTCCACAAACATGGAGGGTGAAAGGGGTCAGCTCATTAAGGTTTAGGACAAAGACATTCCATAGGGTATGAAAATAGAGTTTCAACAGGGTCTTGTGACACAAGGGTTTGGAGATTTGTTATCAACAATGATCAGGGGAGAGGAGTATTAAAGCTTTGCAAAATAAGTGGTTATGATACCATCTGTACATTCTTTCCTCCTTGAGGAGGTCTGTTGACCTTTAACTTCTATCCTAGTCGTGTAGGCAGCTATGTGTAGTAACTTACTTTCAATATGGAGGAGGAGTCGGGCCCTGGGTCTCCACACCATTATCACACAGCCATAATTTTGTTGGTTTTTATTATTTATCTGTCATTTGCATGAAAATCTAAGCTCTATGAAGAAGGGAAACCTGTCTGCACTCTTCAAACTGCTCTATGCCTAGAGCACAAATAGTGCCTGGCACATATTGGCCCTTAAAAGTTTCTGATCCTTTAAAGATAACTTTGGCTCACTGAACACAGCATTACCTTTTGGGACCCTTCTATTATGAATGAGGCCTCTGAAAGGCAGCTATGTTGAAGGGACCTACAGTTGGCATTGATCTTGGCACCACCTACCCTGTGCGGGTGTCTTCCAGCATGGAAAAGTGGATATAATTGCCAACGATCAGGGGAGCCAGACAACTCGAAGCTATGTTGCTTTTATTGATACCAAACGATTGATCAATGATGCTGCGAAGAATCAAGTTACAATGAACCCCACCAACACGGTTTTTGATGCCAAATATCTGATTGGACATAGATTTGATGATGCTGTTGTTCAGTCTGATATGAAGCATTGGCCCTTCGTGGTGGTGAATGATGCAGGCAGGCCTAAGGTCCAAGAAGAATATAAGGGCAAGACCAAAAGTTTCTGTTCAGAGGAAGTAACAACTATGGTTCTGACAAAAATGAAGGAAATTGCAGAAGCCTATCTTGGGAAGTTTGTTAACAATGCTGTTGTCACAGTACCAGCTTATTTTAATGACTCTCATTGTCAGGCCACCAAAGATACTGGTACCATTGCCGGCCTCAGAATTATCAACAAGCCAACCGCTGCTCCTGTTGCTTACAGCTTAGACAAAAATGTTGGTGCTGAAAGAAACATGATCTTTGACTTAGGAGGCATCACTTTTGATGTGTCAATCCTCACTATTGAAGATGAAATTTTTGAGGTCAAATCAACATCTGGACACATCCACTTAGTTGGAGAAGACTTTGACAACCAAATGGTCAACCATTTTATTGCAGAGTTCAAGCACAAGGATAAGAAAGACATCAGTTAGAACAAGAGAGTGGACCACTGCCTCCGTACTGCTTGTAAATGAGTTAAGCATACCCTGTCTTCCAGCACCCAGGCCAGTGTTGAGATTGATTCTCTGTATGAAGGAATCAACTTTTATACTTCCATTACCCATGCCCAGTTTGAAGAATTGAATGCTGACCTGTTTCGTGGCACTTTGGACCTCATGGAGAAAGCCCTCAGGGATGCCAAGCTAGACAAGTCACAGATCCATGATATTGTTGTGGCGGGCAGTTCTACTTGTATTCCCCAAATCCAGAAAGTTCTCCAGGACTTCTTCAATGGAAAAGAACTAAACAAGAGCATCAACCCTGATGAGACTGTTGCTTATGGTGCAGCTGTCCAGGCAGCCATTTTATCTGTGCTGGTTTGAAGGGAAGTATGCCCCCTAAGAAAAGCCATGTTTTAATATGGATCCCATTTCTTAAAGGTAGAATAGTCTCTATTCAATGCTGTGTATTTGGGACTGTGATGGGATCATCTCCCTGGTTGATGTGATTTAGTTAAGAACGGTTGTTAAACTGGATTAGGGGATGACATGTCTCCACCCATCTGAGTGGGTCTTGATTAGTTTCTGAAGTCCTATAAAAGAGGAAACATTTTGGAAAATGAGAGACTCAGAGAGACTCAGAGAGAGCAGAGAATGCTGCAGCACCATGAAGCAGAGAGTCCACCAGCCAGCGACCTTTGGAGATGAAGAAGGAAAACGCCTCCCGGGGAGCCTCACGAAATAGGAAGCCAGGAGAGAAAGCTAGCAGATGACGCCGTGTCTGCCATGTGCCCTTCCAGCCGAGAGAGAAGCCCTGACTGCGTTCGCCATGTGCCTTTCCAGATGAGAGAGAAACCCTGAACTTCATCGGCCTTCTTGAACCAAGGTATCTTTCCCCAGATGCCTTTGATTGGACATTTCTATAGACTTGTTTTAATTGGGACATTTTCTCGGCCTTAGATCTGTAAACTAGCAACTCATTAAATTTCCCCTTTTAAAAGCCATTCCGTTTCTGGTATATTGCATTCCGGCAGCTAGCAAACTAGAACATTATCTGAGGCAAACATTCAAGATTTGCTGCTCTTGGATGTCACTCATCTTTTCTTTGGTATTGAAACTCCTGGTGGAGTCATGGCTGTCCTTATCAAATGTAATACTACTATTCCCATCAAGCACTACCTATTCTGACAACTAACCTGGGATGCTCATGCAGGTTTATGAAGGTGAGTGTACCATGACCAAGGGTAAAAATCTGCTTGGCAAGTTTGAACTCACTGGGATACCTCCTGCCCCTGTGGTTACCTCAGATTGAAGTCACTTTTTACATTGATGCCAATGGCATCCTCAATGTGTCTGCTTTGGATGAGAGCACAGGAAAAGAGAACAAGATCTCCATCACTAACAACAAGGGTCATTTGAGCAAAGAAGACATTGAATACATGGTCCAGGAACCCAAGAAGTACAAAGCAGAAGATGAGAAGAAGAAGGACAAGGTATCTTCCAAGAATTCACTTGAATCATATCCACTTAACATGAAGGCTATGGTTAAGGATGAGAACCTCAAGGCAAGATCAATGATGAAGACAAACAGATGATTCTTGACATATGTAATGAAGTCAACTGGCTTGATAAGAATCAAACTGCAGAGAAGGAAGAATTTGAATATCAACAGAAGAAGCAGGAGAAAGTCTGCAACTCCATCATTACAAGCTGTACCAGAGTGCAGGAGGTTTGTCAGGAGGAATGCCTGGGGGCTTCCCTGGTGGTGGAGCACCTCCTTCTGGTGGTGCCTCTTCAGGATCCACCATTGAAGAAGTGGATAAAATCAGTCAGCACACATACCTTAGCATTGTTCCACAGTAAAAAATTGAAGGGCCTAATTTGCAGCACATTCTGTGGCAATTCAGTTGCTATACAGAATTCCTGAGCATGTAATAGTTGAGTACAGAATACGTGCACAAGGAAAGGACATAACATTGCACTTTATTAGTACTGTATTATAAGTGGAAAATGCAATGTCTTAAATAAAACTATTTAAAATTGGCAAAAAAAGAGAGATAACTTGATTTGCCTAGTCTTTCCAATTATTTGGAATTCAGCAATTAATCTGCTAAAACAAATAAAGCAACAGCTGTTGATCATCTTAGGTTGTAAACTCCTAGAAGGTAAAAATGCCTAACCAGTTGTTTTAGTTACCTATTGATGTGTGACAACTTACCACAAACTTATCTACTTAAAACAACACACATGTAATATCAAATTTTTTCTGTGATTCAGGAATCCTGACATGGCTTAGCTTTATTCCTCTGCCCCAGGGTCTCTCACAAGGTCACAGTCAAGGTGTTAAGCAAGGTTGGGGACTCATTTGAAGGCTTGACTAAGAAAGGATCCAATTCCACACTTGGTGTGGTTATTGCCAGGATTCAGTGCCTCAGAGCTGCTAGATTGGAGGCCTCAGTGCCTTGCTGGCCATGTGCTGGAGGTCACACTCAGTTCCTTGCCGTGTGGGCCTTTCCAACATGGCAGCTTGCTTCACCAAGGCATGCAAGTCAACAGTGCAATACAGAGTCTGCTAGCAAGATGTAATTCACAATCTCATGTAACTGATGCTTTGCTTATTCCATTGGTTAGAAGCATCTCAACAGATTCCACTTACATTTAATGGATAGGGGTTACACATGGGCACAGATACCAGCAGACAAGGATGACAGGGGCCACATCAATTAAACCAACTTTGTACAACACCTTATATTGTACCACACTCAAAAACACTTTAAAGAATTTTGGTGGCATTTTGATTAATTTTGATTTTTCTAAATAGATAAAAGACTCATTTTTTCATTTTTATAGGGATTCAAATGATATGTTTCTTTTCTTACTTAGATCTAAGCAACTTGGTGGCTATGAACAAGTTCACATTTTAAGGAAGAGGTTTTTTATTGTTTTTAAATTTTGAAAAAATATGCTATATTTTACTGAAATTCTAAGGTAAACTATTTCCTTTATTTTTTTTTGTATGCTATATGGCAGGGTCACATTTCATTATTTTTCCATATAAGTAACCCATTATTGCAGCACCATTTGTTGAAATTTTGTTTGTTTTTTGCTTGTTTGTTTTTGGGCAGTGCATGGACTGGGAATCAAACCCAGGCCTCCCACATGGCAGGCATGAATTCTACCACTGAACTACCTTTGTACCCCCTTAAATTACCCTTGCACTCCCTTCATTTTCTTTTAAAACAATAATTAAAGTACAACTTACATAGTGTACAAATATTACGGCCTTTGTACTTGTCCTCCATCTCTGAGTGTCCTTTTCCTTTTGAGGAATGTGAATTTTTATCCATGTAATTATCACTTAAGTCAAGATATAGAAAATGTCCAGCACCCCAGCAGGTTTCCTCAAAATTGATAACCCTCTGTCACCACCACCACCAACACCGAATCACCCTGAGTAACCACTATTCTGATCTCCATCGTTACGAATTAGTTACCTTGCTTTTCAAGTTCACACAAATGGAATCATACAGCATTTACTCTTGAGCCAGACTTCTTTGGCTCAACATTGTGCCCGTGAGATTCTTTGTATTGTTGGAGATAATAATAGTTCATTCTTTTTTCATTACTTGTATGAATATACTCACAATATATCTTCCTCCTATTGGTGGACAATTTGGATTGTTTCCAGTTTGAGGCCTTTATGAATTATATGTTGTTTTGGACATTCTTGTACATGGTAAATATAAACATTCATCCCCCATAGGGGATATATCCGGGGGTGGAATTGCTGTGCCATGTGTACAACCTTATTTAGCTTAGTAAACACTCCCAAATGGTTTTCTAAAGTAGTAGTTCCAATCTATGATCCAACAGCAATGTATGTGAATTTCAGTTGTTCCCTATGCCTGCCAACACTTGGTAGTATCATTCCATTTAATTTCAGCCATCTGGCAAGATTGTAGTGGAATCTCATTGTGCTTTTAATTTGCATTTTCTTGATGATTAATGATTTTTGTCACTTTTTATAAGCTAAGAGTTCATTTGGAAAGCCTCTTTTTTGAAGTGCTCATTCAAGTGATCTGCCTATCTTTAAATGGAGTTGTCAATCTCATTCTTATTGAACTGTAGGCATTTTTAAAAATATTTTCTGAGTACAAGTCCTCTGTCATATATATGCATTACAGATATCCTCTTCCATTCTGCAGATTGTCTTTTCACTCCCTTGATGTTGTCTTTGCCCACCCAGGTTCATAAAGAATTTCTCTTGTTTTATTCTATTCTAGAAACTATTGTTTTGATTTTCACTTTTAGATCTGTGATACTTCTCAAAATAATTTCATATATAATGTAAAGTAGAAGACAAGGTTTTATATAGATATGATACAGATATACAGATATAGACATAGATATAGATAAAGATATATAATTTGACTTGCATCATTGAAAAGACCAGACATTCCCTATTGAATTGCTGTAGCATCTTTGTTGTAAATCAGAAATCAGGAGAACATAAATGTGTGGATCTGTTTCTGGGCTTCTTCTGTTTCATTGCTCTTTGTGTCTGTCTTAATAACTGTAGCATTACAATAAGTTTTGATATCCAGAGTCCTGTAAGTTTGTTCTTTTTTTTTTCTTCAAGATTGCCTTGACTATTCTGGATCCTTTGCATTCCATACACACTTTAGAATCAGATTGTCAATTTCCACCAAAAAAAAGAAAAAAGGGAAAAAAATAACCTGATGAGGATTTTGACTGGGATAGCATTGACTCTACAGATCCTTTGAGGAAAATAACTGATGCCTTAACAATATTTAGCCTTACAAACCATTAATATGGTTTGTCCCTCCATTTATTTAGTTTTTAAGTTACATTCAACAACGTTTTGTAATTTCAGTGTAGAAGTCTCCTTCCACACTTTCTTAGATAGCCCCTAGCTATTTTATTGTAAATGATACCAGCTCTTTTAAGTCATATAGGAACATGCCAATCTAAAATACAGGTATAGGAAAAGATGCTTTGTGGTGACAGGCTAAACTGGCTCAGATTTGGGCAATAAAAAAAGATTGCCTCAGAGTGCTTAACTGTAAAATGGCATTAATAGATCAAACCAGAAATATGTAAAGTTACTTTAAAGAGAGCCAATGTGCTCTAGTCTACAAGTCCTGAAAAGAGTGAACATATTAATATATCTAGAGAGAGGATTTGTCAGGGAGAGTCAGGAAGGTGGCTCATCTGGCAGGTGTGATGGGAATGGATATAACCAGCTAGAGGGGGTCTTGTCCTGATTTTGTTTTCACCAAGAACTTCTGAACATTTGGCTCATCATATAATCTGCTTCGAGGAACAGAATGTACTGTTGAAGTGGGTGCATGTATCAGCCCACTTGACAATTATGGTTTTCACTGTAAACAAATAAGTACTCTCTTCTAGCCTTTTAGGATACTAGTTAACCAAATCAGCATCTCAAGAGTCCTGTTTGTGCCAGGACACTGCGAAAATCACTCTTCTCAAGTTCCAAGGCTGAAGGCTTGACTCTGTGATGAATTCACCAAGATTAATGCCACCTGGTGAGGCCTCTTGGTGACCCTCAGAGTTTCTCAATGTTCAGTTGCAGCCATATGGAAATGTAAATTAGTTATGAGCATGGTTAAATGACTGGAGATTTGAATCAAATATAAAAAGCATAGAAGTATAACAAAACTTCTGCTTTATAGCTTCCATTAATTAATAAAGTATTTATTGTTCCCCTATCAGAAGCTAGGTGATTTTTAAGACTCCAGAGATACAGCAAAACAAAACAAAATCCCTGCCTTTACCTTACATTTTAGTGGGGGAGACAGACAATAAACACACACAATGTTTGTCAGGTGTGAGTAAAGAAAGAGAAGAGGGTGATATCATAGAATAATCTAGGATAATTCTCTGTGAAGATGATATTTGAGCTGAGCGATGGATGAAGTGAGAGCAAGCCATGTGGATATAGAAACAAAATGTAATATATTCATACAAGGAATATTATTCAGCTTAAAAAGGAATGAAGAACCGATACATGCTACAGCATGAATGAACCTTGAAAACATAATGCTAAGTGAAAGGAGCCAGACACAAAAGGCCACATATTGTATGAGTCCATTTATATGAGATATCTGGAATAGGCAAATCCAAAGACAGCAGATTAGTTGCTCCAGGGCCTGGAGGGAACTAGGGAGGAATGGGAGGGACTGATTATTGGGTTCAGGGTTTCCATTTGGGCTGATAAAAACTAGATAATGATGATGGTTGCACAACATTGTGAATGTACTTAATGCCACTGACTGGGGCACTTTAAAATGCTTAAGATGGTAAGTTTTATGTTATGTGTATTTTATCCTGATAAAAAATACTGCAGTTATATATCACATTACATTATTTAAAGGGATGAAATATATGTCATTAAAATAAACCTAAACTAATTTCTCATTCATTGGAATTCTAGGAATTATGGAATTTTAGAGCTAGAAAAGACCATAGGGGTTGATAACCTATATTATAAAGTCAGTTTATTGAAATATTCAGTGACTTTCTAATTATCACAAATGTATAATTATTCATTCTATTACATGAATTGTTTTCACCTAATGGTTTACAGTTCTTTCTGACCTGCTGATTGGGATCCTGGCTGTGAGCTCAAAAAAGCAACTTTGTGGAAATCAGTCATGTCTAACTTCTTATGACTCAACAAAGCATAAACTGTTGCGATTAATTTCCATTTTTAATACCATTAGTTTTGGTTCCATAACAAATCATGTAACGTCATTCACCTGCATGTTAAAGTAATTATAGTCTGATTTTCTTTGTGCTGTAAATCCAATTACTGTAAACATTAGTATGCAGAATACTTAGCAAGGATGTAAGAATGAACTAGTAAATCAATATTTGTCCCACGAGCTATGCAAAGTTACCTTATCAATTTTTGTTTCAAATGTAGTTTTAATGAACTAGTCACTCATTGTCATGTGACTTTTTGTAATGATTCTAATTAAAAGAATATTTGTTTGCAGAAAAAAATTTTTTTTCCCAAAACTGAAAAATCATTTTTAAAGTAAATTTTCAGATTACAATATTATCTCTAGCTCTGTAAAGGTGTATGACATGAGGTACAGTTTCACTTCATTTCAGGATTGTTCTTGAAGAGATACTCTGCCTGTAATTCAAAAAAAGAAAAAAGACAAGTCAATAATTTACATAAACTACAAGATATTTATTATTAGTCGTATATTTTTACAATTAATGTTTAGACATTTAAAAATTAAAGTACATAAAACTTGTACTTTCAGATGAAAAATAAAAATCTTATAAACTATAAATGTATTAGAGGCTATTTCACAAATAATCAGAAGATTTCTCTGTCTTAACTGGTTTCTGTTTAGATTCTTGCATATTTTATTCTAAAACTGCTATTTTTTAAAAAGCCCACAATACTAAATCTCTTACCAAAAAATCAACAGGGTCTTCTGGTCTGACCTTACAACATTCATTCAAACCCTGCATAAGAGTTGGCATAACGTAGGTCATTAGATAGTTTCTCAGTGGGATAGACTGGGCCTCCAGTAGTTCTCTTTCTTCTCTTTTCACTTCCTCTAGTCTTTTATTCTACAAACAGAACATTTGGGAGGTGAGGGTATAAATATACAGTCTAAAAGAAGAGAATGTGTTTACACAACTTACCCCACAGTACATTATAAATAAATACCATTAAAAATGTTCATCACATTGTGATGAAGATGGCATTTCAAATCAGCAAAGATGTAAATGGTGTTATGACAACAGGCTAGACATTTAGAAAGTACTAACTGGATTCTGACCTCACTTCTTAAGCCAAAATAATTTTTTTGTGCCCAGATGCTGCAAAGACAAAAAGAATAAAAAGGAAATCATAAAAGCGTGGCTAGAAAGTCTGGAGGGTACAAATGTAGTGGGCATGTGTTATTCTTCACCAGCACACAGCTCCCTTTCTCATGGGAACAGTAATTATAGATTTCCTTTGACAAACCGCCTCTCCCTTCTCAGCCTAGTGGTGTGGGTGGGACTTAAGCCTCCTGGCCAGGCACATTAGTCAATATAGAGCACATAAGTTGGAGTCAGAGGGAGAAGCTACCTAGCGAAGGCAAAGCAGACAGGGGGATCCTAGGTCCTTGTGACATCATTTGAGCCACTGTATCACTGGCCTGAAGCCAGTCCATCCCCTGGGCTTTTCTGTTCATGTGAACTGTAAATTCACTTTATGGCTAAGCCATTTGAAATTTGCTTTTCTGTCACTTATAGGATAGAGTCCTGACATTTTTGGGGTTGGAAGGAGGCTTTTCCAAGCAAGGCAGCAAACCCAGAAATCACAATGGGAAAAAGATTGTTGGATTTGACTACATGTAAATGTAAAGCTTTTGTGCAGCCAAAAAGACAGCACACCATAAATAATTTTAAAAGGTAAATGATGAACTGAGAAAAACTATTTGCCAAGTATTGTAAACAACAACATTAGAGTATTGTAAAGCTATTATGTGGGCACATACTGTTTGCCAAGCTCTATTCTACGTATTTGTTTGATATATATTAACTACCTAATTATCACACTGACTGTGTGAAATAGGTAGCATGGGTTAGTTGTTACTATCCCCATTTTACAGATGGAGAAACCAAAACAGCAAATAACTTGCTCTGGGCTGCACACATAGAAAGAGAATAGAGTAGAAAACTGAATTCATAACAGTACACTCTATTGTACTATCTCATCAGGAGTTCTTTTCATAAAATAAAAGACACACAGCCCAAAATGTGCAGGAAATAGAAATGCCTGACAAACACAGGAAGAGTTGTTAAGCCAGCAATCAAAGAAATGAATGTGAAAACAATGAGATTGATTTCTGTTTATCAGATTGGCATGTGTGAACAAAATTAGGAAAGCAGGGTTGGCAAAGGTGTAGAGAAACAGGCATTGTTAAACGGTGTGTGATCTGGTTTACATTTGCTAGAGGGTAGTTTAGAAATATGGTAGTTTATGACGAGGCACCCAAAGATGCATGTGTGCGTAAGGCTGGCCTACATTCCTCCCTCTGTCCCTCCCTTCCTTCCTTCCACAAATAATGGCTGAGTGCCAGTTATGCGCCAGGTATAGTGATGAACAAAGATACCTGTCCTCGTGTAACTTAAATTCTGTGCAGAGAAAAGATCGATGACAAAATAGATACATAAAATACACAGTAAGTTGGAATAAAGTGCAGAGAGGAATATTTAAAAGTAAAAAGGGGAATGATGACATGTGGAGGGACAGGGATTGAAATTATACATATGGTGGCCAGGAAAGTCCTCGCTGGAAAGATGCCTGCTGATGGCAGGAAGAAGATCCTTGTGGCATTTTTGAAAATTGAGGGATACTAGAAGTGTCCTGGGTCACAAAGGACCTCTAGAACCAAGATCGAGAATTGATGGACAGTATGTAAAGAGTTTTAAACGGAGAATGACTGGGGTGGCTTTGCCCTCTAGAAGGATCACCTGGCAGCTGTGTGGCATCAAATGGGAGATAGGTGGAGGTGGAGGTGGAGCTGGAGAGGCCAGGGAGAGTCCACGACGTAATTCTGGTGAGAAACAAAGATGACCCTGATTGAGAGAAAGAGAGCTGAGGAACGATGGATTTGAGTGTTACTGTAGGAAACAGAATAGGTATAACTTGATGATATGGGGAAGAAGTAGGTGTAGGAAAAGGTTGACCAACCAAGTCGGTTGGGTTAGTGGAGGAAAATCAAAGTAACTACCTCTTGATAAAATTGTACAGAGAAAGCCTGGGTCTCCTCAAAGTGCCCCCATCCCCACCCCAACCCCATGGCTTCTGTAATTTCCTCTTTATCTTTTGAAATCTTTCAAGCACCACTTGCCTTAAACCCACACCTATAAGATGGACAAACCCTGGTCCAATCAACAGGAGTCAAGCTAATTTCCTTTCTATGTCTATAAAACTCCTCTGCCATCCCTAGAACCCTGAAGCTATTTGCATTCTGGCTTCCTTTGCTGCAGCAAAAATTTGGTGTTCCAAATAAAATGCTGTGGCCGGCAAACTTGACTCTCATTTGTCTTTCACATTCACAAGGTTGACATGTAGTAAAACGTTACACAGTTAAAGGGTTGTATTAGTGGACTACTGAAATTGCTATTGTTATATTCATTACTAATACTGAGTAAGACCATGGGCATCTTTTTTTAAATGGTACATATTACCCAAAAAGCCTACATATTCTTTCAGGTATTTTTTGTGACTTTTCTCTATAGCAGGATGGGAAGTGGAACTGGCCTAATTGGCTTTGTTGCCCTCCACACACACATTTACATACATATTTTCATACAAACTCATAAATGGACACACTCAGACATTAATACAGTCACACATGACACACTCACAGACATAACACTGGCACACATGGACATACTCATAGACACACTCTGACACACACACTAATGCTCTCACATGCACACACGCACATAGCCTCACACATGCACATGCACATGCTCACATTCAGATACACTCATTACATATACTCACACTCTCACAGACACTAACACAAACACACACACACACACTGTAGCAGGCACCTGCATACTTGCGCACACTTACCCACTCCTCCCAACGCGCGATCTTGGCAGCTGTCTCCAGGGCCTCATTGTGCTCCCGTTCTGCCTCTTCGGCAGCCTCTCTGGCCAGCCGGTCTTCGGCTGCCCGGCGCTCCTCTTCTGCCTTTTCTTCATCTGTTAACCCATAATTCCGAGGCTCCCCAATCTCTTTGATCAGCTGTTTGATGGCAAGTCTGTTCTGAGCATCTTCAAGTTTCTCTACATCTTTAAATACCAAGAGAGAGATCAACACCTGCTTTCATTCTAGGCCTGTCTGCCATTAGGAAAATTCCTTACATTTATTACCATAAACTTGATTTTTATATAAATGGCCACATCGAGGTTTCCTTTGCTAGTTGACAAGACACTTCAGAATTTCCTTCCTCACTGGCAAACATCAGACCACTGCCTGGGAGTTAGAGATAGGAAGTTCTGGGCTGCAATCTGTGAGAAAGAGAGTTCTAATAATCAATGTTGGGTGTGTGGATAGACAGGGGAATGGACTGACTCAAAAGTAATGAGTTCTCCATCCTTGGAAGTGTTCAAGCACAGATATAGACACTTCTATTAGGATTTCCTGCATTGTTGGAAATATCTCTATCAAGATTTCTTCTCTTTTCCATTTCTGAGAATGAATGATTCTGGGATCGTTTAAAATTCATTAAAAAATGAGTTATTTCAGTTAGTCAGTTAAATGTTAAGGTAGTAAGCTCTCTGCCACTCTCCTGTGGATGTGTAGAGGCATCCATAGAGAAAGGTGTGCAGTGAATACATTTTGGTTCTGATGCCCTCCAGACCTCGCTCTGGGTAGCCACACCCCCACTGGCGAGTCCCCATATTTGTATTGTGTGACCTTGACTAGAGGCACAGTACGACATCGCAGGGCCTTGGTAATTGGTTGGTGGGGGGAAGTATGTCCACAAAAAAGAAGAAAAAAAGTCATTACCTCAGATATTTAGATGGATTTCTCTATACTTCATCTAATAGAGTAATTATAATGATAATGCCACTTAAGTGCCTTAGAAGATTTTGAACACATGGAGAACCTGCTGGGAGGGAACAACATTCTCACCAGCTCTCCTATGCTGAACCTGGGGCAGGGAGCTGATGACTGGACCAGGGCAGACACTGAACCACCTCTGAACCATCCAAGATATCCTTCCAGAATGTGGAATGAGTATTGAGAGAGTAAGTCCAGCTCTTGGCTTAGCTCTCAGCGTAACATGTAAACTCCAGTGCTGCAGGGTGGCTTAAGTCCATCAAGTGGTCCAGAGATGAAGGAAAGAACAGTGGCCCAGGGAGAGAGAGGAATAAAGAGACAACGAGAGCAGGAGAGGCCAGAGATGCAGAGAGAGAATGGGGTTCCCAGCACCTTTGCAGGGTCCCATTCCAGGCCTATCTGAGGCTGGGCTGCACACAAAATGAGACAGGGAACACGTCTGTGACTCTTTCATCCCCTCAGGCAATCCTCTCTTTATCAATGCTTCTCACGTGAGCTCTCCTGATTTTTCTAGAGATAATTTGTTGGGCTGTACAGAAAAAATAACAATTACTTTTGTTCTGGAATATGTTCCCCATTCTTTCCTAGTTCTCTAATTAAATAGTGCAAACCAATTTCTGTATCAGTAGGCATAGAATCCTTAGTGTTTATATATAAAACATATGTCTAATTTGCATAAGCATATCAGACAGGCACAAAACCTAATCACTGCCTAGGGTACAAAACAGAGATGAAGAATTTTCAGATTTATGAATTGTGCTCCTTCTTATTTCTTAATGGCACATCATTTTATGTCTTCTATTGGTAGTGGTAACAAAATTAATGACTACTTGTTGAACTCTTTCAGTGTGCCAGGCACTTTACATGTGTTTCCTCTACCATTTGTAACTGTTCTATAAGCCAAGATCATTCTTCTATTTCACAAATGAGAAAATGGAGGCAAGGTCACACAGCTAGTAAATACAGAAGTGGAATCAGCTCTCTTGCCTCTTGCTGATGTTATCTCCTAAACTCTAGGCTTCAAACACTTCAGGTCCAAATCCAGTCCCATCTGGGTAGAGAGGCCTTAGGTGGCTCAAGGGATTAGCCTGAGAAGTGAACTCCCACAGGACAAGGGACTGGTAGTTTCTCACTAAACCTAGAAGGGAAAGCAGTGTCAAGGCCTAGCAGGCTAGAGAGGAAGTTCAGGGATCCACTAATCCAAAGGCAGTAGAAAGATCTATGGAAGTTGAGATTTGGGGCCAGGAACAATAAAGGCGCTGTTGAGTTTGATGAGAGATCCTGTTTATTGAGTGCTTCCTTTGTGTTAAGCTCTGAGCTAAGGGTTTACAGAGAGCAAGGAGGAATTCCATAAGGAGCAGTTTGCTTTCCTGGGTAGTTGCAGGGGTGAGCTGGTCAGTCGGAAAGCCAGCAGAGGCTGGGGGAAGAGCAGTGGGGCCAACGACACTTAAATGGAAAGGGAGAGGGCGTGGAAGGGATAGCCCAAGGCAACCTGCAGCCAACACAGATTTCTTTGAAGTGGCCTACTTCTATTTTTTTTAAAATATGTCAGCTTGGCATTTGACTTCATAATATATTATATGTTTCCTATAATAATAATAATGCCCCTCCCATCTCCAATCCTCAAGTACAACAACCCTCCAGAAAGAGAGCCTCACTTGTTCTGCCGCTTCCTGCACCCAGGCACAGGGTTATAATACTCCCTGCTGCTCCCCAGGCCCTACAATCCCATTAAGACCAGCACTGGGGTTTGCCAGAGGGAAGTGTCCCTGACACTGATCAGTGGCTCTTAACATTCAAATTATTCTTGAGTTATTTTCATACCTATATGTATCGGGTGGATTTCAAGTTCATCGAAATAGTTGAGGACAGTCTCGTCATCAGTGTTAATGTCCCGGAAGTTGTTCAGAGCCCGGAGGAACCGGTCCTGGCTGTAGTGGGTGCCCGCCACAAAGCTCTCTGGAAGATTCATCACCCGCTCCTTCAAAAACTCATCCGAGGCGTCAAGCGAATAAACAAACTCTGGAGAAAAGGAGAAGCTCCTGAATTGACACAATGACAGCAACGCTAGCTAAGCAGGTGCTGGTGAAGGGGCTACTGCTAATCACAATCATTGGTTACCTGCCAGGATTTGCCCCAAATGGCCTGTCAAATTGCCCTTCTTGGCGCCTCTCACTGGGAATAAATATAGGCAAAGCACAAGAATTTTCAGAGACTACACCACCATAAAGTCTATCCAAATTGGTGTTTTGTGTGATCTTTTCCCCTTTTTGTCTCTTTCTCCCTCCATCCCCGTTTTTCGGTTGTTGTTGTTGTTGTTTTTAGGTGCATGGTCTGGGAATCGAACCTGGGTCTCTCATGGAAGGTAAGTATTCTACCACTGAACCACCCATGCACGATGCTTCATTCCTTCCTTTTAATAAAAGCAGCAGGAAATATAAATGGCAAATCTCTACTAAACCTGTGATATCATCAGATTCCCAGTGAATCCTCAGCTTGCCTCTTTCAGCACAGTATCACAGGTTCCCAAAGAGACCCATGGCAATTGGTGAAATGATGGCTGGTTTGCCAAACTGATGAAAATGGAGTCTCCCCTTGGGTTTTAAACTTTCCCATAGATCTAGCTCTTTCACCACTCAGTGAGGAAACCTCTGCATCCAAACCACGAGGTCAGTGCCTGTCAAAAGTCTAACACACAGTAGTAAGGGTGACCATTTTACCCCATTTACAATTGTCCTTTAAACTATGAAAGCAACTGTTTCTTCAGCTTCTGATACAAGTTTGATGAATATTTATTGAGAAAATGAATGATGAAAGTGCAGCTCCGTGAAATAAACTTTCCAATGAGAGTATTTTCAAGATATTCTCAACAACGGAATCAGAGTACCAAAATTAGTGGTGAGGTGTACCATAAATAATTTGCTACCATTAAGAACTTACCAAACCACAAATGAAACCAGAAGGAAAGATAGAAGATAAAGATGATAAAGACTGAGATGGTACAACCTAGGAATGCCTAGAGTGTACAATGGTAGTGAGTAAATGTAAAAATTAAAAAATGTTTCTACATGAGAAAGAACAAAGGAAAGTCAATATTACAGGGTGTTGACAATAGATGGTAATTCTTAGTTTAAAACCTTAACTTATGTGTGGGACTAAAGAAAAAAATGTTTATTTGGTACAAAATTTATATTTTGACAAGTACATTTCCTAATATAACTTATACGGATGGTTTAATTCAACACCATAAGTACATGGAACCTTGAATAGGGCATGAGATTTTGTAGGCTCATCCAGAGTGATGCCCCAATAAATCCCAGTGTGATCTGAACAGTGAATAAAAAAGTATTTGCAAAGTCCCCTTGGGGGAATGACGAGAAAGGGGGAATGGTGAGAAAGGGAGAAAATTTAACTTCCCCATTTAGAGAATTCCTGATATTTTCACAAGCAGTGGGGACAACCAAATCAATAGGCTGAGCCTTCAGTCTTGGGGTTTGTCCATATGAAACTTATCCTTGCAATGGACAGACTAAGTCTACTTAAAATTAGGTCTAAGAGTCATCCCCAGAGAACCTCTTTCATTGCTCAGATGTGGCCTATCTCTCAGGCAACACGGCAAGCAGACTCACTGTCCTCCACCTCTCTATGAGGGACATGACTCCCTCCCTGGCAACAGGGGACAGAAATCCTAGAATGAGCTGGGACTCAGCATCAGTGGATTGAGAAAATCTTCTTGACCGAAAGGGAAAGAGAGAAATGAGACAACATAAAGTGTCAGTGGCTGAGAGATTTCAGAATTGAGAGGTTATCCTGGAGGTTATTCTTATGCACTTTATAGATATCCCCTTTTTAGTTTAAGGTGTATTAGAGAGGATAGAGGGAAGTGCTGGAAATGGTAGAGCTGTGTTCCAGTAGCCATGTTTCTTGAAGATCAATGTATAATGATATAGATTTTGCAATGTGACTATGTGATTGTGAAAACCTCGTGATGTTCTTTTTATCTATGATTTGACATACGAGTAAAAAATATGGATTCAAAATAAATAAATAATAGGGGGAACAAATGTTAAAATAAATGGAGTAGATTGAAATACTAGTGAACAATGAAAGGGAGTCGTAAGGGGTATAGAAAAAAAATAGGGGGAACAAAGGTTAAAATTATTGAGTAAATGGAAATACTAGTGGTCAATGAGAGAGAGGGATAAGGGGTATGTTATGTGTGAGTTTTTTCTTTTCATTTCTTTTTCCGAAGTGATGCAAATGTTCTAAAAAATGATCATGGTGATGAATATACTACTATATGATGATACTGTGAGCTATTGATTGTACACCATACATGGAATGTTTGTAGGTTAAGAACGTTCATGTTTATAGGTTGTTTTGATTTGTTAATACAAAATACAAAGAAAGAAAGAAAGAAAGAGAACCTGCCAAAGGGGTTAAGTGGGGTTCAAGTGGGGTTCAGTGGTAGAGTTCTCGTCTGCCATGTGGGAGACGGAGTTCGATTCTTGGTCCATGCACTTCCCAAAAAACAAACAAACAAAATCCAACAAATGGTACTGCTATAACTGTATACTCACATGGAAAAATAATGAAATGTAACCCAGCCACACAGCATACACATACACACACACACACACACACACACACACACACACAATGTGACCCCTGCCAAAGCTTGGGAATGATTTCTTTTGTATTTTCTAAAATGGCCTTGGTTCACCACAGAATGCCATTCTTACTGGTATTCCAGCAGGCTTTCTTGAACTGGAGATGGATGTAAGCGCACCAGGCAGAGCACAGACAAAAAATGATTAAGGACTGAGCTTGTGGAATAAGATCCTATAAATTTATAATCATCATCTTGTACTAAGACTATTCTGACCTGTTTTAGTTTTGCGCATTTTCAACAATTTGACTTTCATGAGTAGCTACATTTTGAAAAGGAAGGGAGATGGCTGGACCCCACAACATGGTGTAATACTTAATTCTAAATTATGTCAATAAATTCACTGGAAATTTAATCTGCTTCAGCTCCATAGTATCAGACATCTAGATAAAAACTTAATAGTTCTGTTAATAATCTCGGCATTTCAAAATATACTATGTTTTTTATCCCAAGAGCGATTGAGAAATGGAAGATTCCAGTTAATCAAATATTGTAGACAGTAAGTGACATGTTTGGGCTTCCGATTTTCAAAGAATTTTTAATATGATGAAATATACTTCCCACTAGAATGATACATATTTTTTTCCCAAATTCCACTGCCCATAAATACTTTTATTGGAACACAGTCAGACTCATTCATTTATGAGTGATACATACTTTTTAAAAGTCCTTTCTCTTTTATGATTCAGAGAGAACGTCCGGTTCTTGTAATATCTTGGAATAATGATTCAGAATATCCACTGTTCCTGTACTGGCTAACCATGGATAGAAAGTAACAGATTTCTGCTAGATAAGATTGTACAAACAAAGAAGTCATTGTATTTGGTTGTCTGGAGTCATGTGAAAATCCATTTTAATTAAGTTTTCCATGTTCATCAGGTAGCACAATTATAAATTTTTTCCTTTTACTAGGAGACCTGAAAAGAATCAAACTGAATATAGGCTAACAGCAGTGGTAAAACAAATGATTTCTTTTCCTTATTTTTTTTTTAATTAGAGAAGCTGTGGATTTGTGGTATAATTTCTAAAACGGCACTTTTTCTGCAATTGTTTCACCTCTAGGAGAAAGCTTCCTTTTCTTTGTTCCTTCTCCAGTAATCTCGATTTGTTCTGTTTGTTTCTGTTTTGCCTCTGTAGTTTTTTACAATTCTTTCTTTGTCTCTAGTTGTTTTTGTCTGGATGACAACTTCTGGGAGGTAGGTCACTCCTGGAAGGATTTTCCCAAGTCAGTATTTCCCATCCAAAACAGAGTCAAGGATCCATTCAGGGGGCACAGACTGGCTGCAAAGTGTCCTGGGGAGGGGATTAGGAAGGGTACCAGAAGCCTCTGATGGCTCCCCAAATCTGTGCTTTCCTGGCCTGCCCAGCAAATGCAGTCCTTCTTTTAATCATTCCCTGGAGCCCTGAGGAAGTGCTGCATCTTTAAATGTTCACCATCTCTGTCTCTGTCTGAGTTGGGGTTGAAACAATAGCTGCTACCGCCTTTGTCCAGGACAGACTGAAACCCTAATTCCAAGCTGGAACTCATCGATTGAAATTTGCTAATCAAGAGAAGTAATCAGTGATGTGCTGTGTCCCCAAACACCGGTTCTTGGGAAAGAGGATTTTTATGTCGCCTTCTGACGGTAGCAACTAGCTACTGACTGGCTCCTGAGGGAGCCACTACCAGGAGAGAGCAACCCACTATTCTTTACCATAGTTTGTCAGCCTCTTTCTCCTGCTCTTCCTTGGATGCTGTACAGTGTTCTTCTTGCCTCCAGAGCCCCAGAACAATAGTTTCAGAAGTTCCTACCTGTTTAATAGCTGTTGGTGGAAGAACTGAGTCCCAGAGCTCCCAACTCCTCACTGTCTTTCCTGGAAGTCCTTCCCAAATTCAATTCCACAATTTTTTTCTTTCTTCTTCTTTTTAATGTTTTTTTTTAATTGTGAAATATTACACACATACAAAAAAGCAATAAATTTCAAAGTACATTTTAGCAAGTAGTTATATAACAGATTTCAAAGTGTCGTATGGGTTACACTTCCACAATTTCAGGTTTTTCCTTCTAACTGCTCTAAGACACTGGAAACTTAAAGATATGAATAGAGTGATTCAGCAGTTATACTCATTCAATAAATCCTATTTTCTCTGTTATAACTCCTCCTCCTTTGATCCTTCTATCAATCTTTGGGGATTTTTGAGCCATGCCCATTCCAACTTCTTCATACTGAAAATGCATGTCCACAATATGGGATAGGGGCATGGAACTAGTTGATATTCTTGGAGAGGCTGTCCCCTCTGGATTTCAGGACTTATCTGGCATAGGAACCATCTGGAGGTTATAGGTTTCTGAAAAGTCAACTTAGTGTGTGAAACTTTTGTACAATCTCAGATAGAGAGCCCTAGGTGTTCTTTAGGGTTAAGAGGAATGATGTTGGTTAAAGTTTGGAATACCATGGTATTTAGCAACATCTAGCTGTGGCTTGCAGAAGAGTAGCTTCCAGAATAACTTCTTGACTCTATCTGAACTCTTTTAGCCACTGATTCCTTTTTTTTTTATTACATTTCTTTCCGTTCTTCTGGTCAGGAAGGCGTTGTTGATCCCAAAGTGCCAGGGCCAGGCTCATCTCTGGGAATCATGTTCCATGCTGCCAGGGAGATTTTCAGCCCTCAATACTATGATTTATTCTTTTTTTTTTAATGCAATTTTATTGAGATGTATTCACACACTATATAAACCATCTGAACTATACAATCAATGGCTCACAGTATCATCACATAGCTGTGCATTCATCACCATGATCAATTTTAGACCATTTTCACTACTTAATACCATGATTTTTAAATGACAGACAATACCACATCGAGTTGGATTATCATAGATTCGAATGTTTCATCACTCAAGTCAAGCATGAATGTTCTAAGTTCTTTCAGGGAGATAGGAAAAATAAAGACAACTTCTGAAAAAAAGTCATTTACTAGACTAGACTAACCATGCCAAATAGATTACATCTTAGACATGTTTGGACTGAGCTCAAGAAAGAGAGGGCAGCCCAGTGGACTGTGATTAAGAAACACTCCTCATTTTACCTTTGCGTTTCCATTTCCTTCTCTTGTGGATGGCTTCATTTATTCTGTCTTTTAGAGCCAGTGGGTAAGAAATGTTTGAATTTAAAGCCCTGCCACTTAACAGCAGGGCAGATATGGATAAGTCTCTGGGCTTTCGCTTCTGATCAGGTAAACGAAGGTGTAATTCCTGGCTCTTAGGGCTATGGAAAGGTTTGATGAGATCATATCCCTTTTGTCTGTTGAACTTCATCCAACTGTCTCAGCAAACCATGGGGTTTGCAATGAATGGTGGACAGTGTCTGGTTAGTTGGAATCCTCTGCTTTATATTCTGAACTTTTTCTTAAGGTGAATACTTAAATGAATTTGAAATTTGAGGCAATCATTCCTTTGGCATTTTGTGTGTCTGCCACAGGTTGCAGAGCCCACAGCCTAACAGAAAATAACCATCCTGGAGTAGGACTGCTATCTGATGTTCTCAGTGCTTCCAGAAGCTTAACCACAAGCTGTGCTGGACCAAGAAGAAGGGACAATTACAGCCACAAACTGATTCCCTTAGGACTTTTGCACAGTGAGCAGGCACTTCTTAGTTACAATCTTGTTCTTGTACTGAAAATCGCCATTTCTGTATTTACTACAGGATGAAAAATTATTCCCCATGATTAACCCTCATGCACACAGATTAAAAACAACAGCATCATTATCAGCAACAACAATATAACTTTTTAAAGTTCATGGCAAGTTCACAAGAAATGCCTGTTAGATACTTGGCAAATCCTATCGTGCAGAACAAGTTGTTTATGCTCTACTTTCAAAAGTACATTGTGAAACGTCCTGTAAATACATGGAATGGAAGTGCTACAATGTTAACAGTATCTGCCCAGTCTCAAATAGGGATTCCGAATGTTCCAGAGAAGATGGCCAAGATGGCATCACTGGCACTTAGAACAGAACAGGGAAGTTGCTATGGTTACTGGGTCCTGGATGGTCTCACAACTAGCTCACATGTTAAAGTAGCAACAGATTTGCTACTGTTTGCTTTGTTAAATGACAGAACTGTACAATGAGTGTTTGCAAACAGAGTTTCATACATTTGAGAACTTTAAAATCCCTGATATTTACTCCTAACCCATTCACTAGTTTGGAAGTTTGTGTCTGTATGTATCTATTTTTTTTATCGAAAAAAGAAAAATCTAGTTTATTAAACTCAAAAAGACTATTTTGGCAGAAAATAGATATTGAATAGAATTCCTTTGAATTTGATCTCAAATATTTTAAACTTACCAGGTATGATTAATTTATCAAACGGAAACATTTTGCCTCTGACTTCTTCTTCCTCCTCATCTTCTTCTTCTAATAAAAGAAAAACAAAATACACATCATCTTTATTAGCATTATTACCATGTATCTTAGGAAAAAATTAAAATATTTTAACTTGCAGTCACTAATAAAAATAGACCAGAACCACAAGTAGAAGACTTTTAGAAAAAGACTTTTACAAATAGCCTCTCTGATTTTTAAATTTTAATTGAATGACTATTTCCTTGAAGAATAAAGTTGCAACCTATCTGAATATAAATGCTCAATATAAAAGGAACACTCAAACTTACGACTGAACAGGTCTTTTGCTTGATCATAGGTCTTTGGGTATCCATCCAAAACGTAACCTTGATTCCTGCAAGGCATGGATTTTAGCTTTTCTTTCATAAATCTAATTATGTATTGATCTTCTAGTCTGCCTAATAAAGAGAAAAAATATTACTGTGCAATCACATTCTACAGAGAGGTTATATTTTAAAGTCATCTTGAACATTGTTGGGTAATTAAATTTTCTATTGAAAACCCCTTATTTTTGCCCTTAAAATAAAAATGTGATTTTGTATTTTGAACACATCATGTTAATTCTAATACACAATAAAGTAGGAGAACCTAATTGTTTGACTACAAGAAAGAACAGAAGCAAATATTGATGTCTATACTTTCAAACTGTTCTGTTATCATAACTTTTGGGTGAAAATGAATGAAGAGTAAATGGAGAAATCCAGAATGCTCCCCCTTAATTGTAGGGTTCCCTCAAATCTGTTTCGATATTATGCTGCTACACTCTTAACACATTATAATCAGTGCTTCCATTGTGAGAATTGAGATAATATTCACATAGGTTGCTAGCACAGGATTTGTTAGTAGTAGACGCTCAATAAATATTTGCTGACTGAATAAAAGTCAAGCTTTTTCTGACCTTCAAAGACATCCTCCCCATGCACCCTCCTTCCTACCTTTTCTAGTTGGCATATTCCCTATAGTGGCCACTCCCTCCCCCCCTCGCCCAGCTCCATCTCAAGCCCCTGGCATTGTGTTCCTGGACTTGCTTGGGGATATGGAGGAGGAAAGAGCTCCTTCTAAAATTGGCACAGTAGTTAAATGAGAACACCATGCAACTCCACCACAGTGTTCAGTTATCATTCCATTGTAAGTATTGACCAACTGTCATTTTTAAGGCACAGCCCTGTCCTGACATTGTTTAATGTACACATTACAGTAAAATAAAGTTTGGTTAGTTGAGAAATTGATCTCTGAAGTCATTTCCAGGCTTGTACTATACTTTTAGTTTCTTTATCAGTGGGTCAATAATGTAAAATAGTTTTTGGTCATACCATCCTCTTTTCATCACCCTGTTAATGACAGCAATATGATCTAATTAAAACCCCTTTCTACTATCTTTCTTTGTCACATGAATAATTAGAAAAGAATTGTGTCTTTCAGAAATTGAAGTATTACAGCAAAAACAAAAACTAACCAAAGGTGTTATTTATCGTTATGAAATTTCTGGGAATGATTTTATATTACTTACCAGTAAGATTCACAGCAGTGCAAAGAAATAAAGCCAAACAAAAACATGCCAAGGGATTCACCAATATTCAAAGACTAGTTTTATTTCAGCAGTCTATTTTCATTTTTTAAAGGCTTCATTGTCAGGGAAATGTGTGTACTCAAAAATCTAGCTGTGGTCCCTGTAAGGCATCCCTCGGTCTATTTCAGGCCCTGAGCTTCACCATTCATTTCTGTTTCATTCAGGATGTGAGTGTTCAGAAAGCAAGAAGGGGGCAGCTAGCAACAGCTTATGATAGTTATGGAATGTCGTAGAGGCATTGCGCAGGACACAAAGGGCCAAACCCATGTGACTTTCCTTAGAGAACTGTGAACTCTTAGAAATACACCCACGACCTTGGGCCAGCACTGAGTTCCGTGGTAGGGGGCTGCCACTTCTGCTTTGAAATGAACAAGCACAGCCTTCCCGGATGGCTTTTAAAATGCTCACACTGCTTTTTAAGAAGCTCTAAATACTATTAAGTCTCTCTTTTAAGTTCCAATAATATTAAAGGTGCTAATATTAACCTATGTTGATCATTATTAAAACATAGTTGACAAATAGAGAGCTGTAAACCAAGATTTTAGTAAGAATCCTTGCATGGTTATATACACTGTGAAAATGACACATTTACAGAATTTCTCTCCCTCCCCCAACTTTTGATTTTCAAACTTTTAATATGGAAAGAGTAGTCTAATGACTACCCAGAATCCTACCATGTGGGTTCAAAAATTCTACAGCACTTTTGAAATATATAAAGTGAGCAAAAAGATCTATAATTAGTGCCTTCTAGCATTTTACAGAGAAGTTCTTATTCTGGCTGCTCTCTCAGGGGCCAGTGCGGGTGGAATTATGATGTGGGACAGGGAGCTGTCTCACTGTGGGATTATAAAACCTGTTTCACTGGAATCATTGGAATCACAGGTCATGTGAGGGAAAAGTGAGCTAGCCTCTGTGTCCTCAGACTCTGGGGTTTCTGTGTATGCTCACGCGGTAGGTTCAAAGGTTTTGTTTGCTCAAACATAATAAAGGCCCATGTTCTGGGTTTCAGGTAAATATGGCTAGGAAGCCTTTGGGGGACAAATCTGAGGATGAAAAGATATTATCCCAACATTAAAGAGAATTATATGAACTTTCCCAGTCTTGTAGGAAGTGGGTGAGTAGACTGGAAGAGGAGTGGGAAGGGTCAGTTGTGGTTCCAAAGACTACCTTTGAGAAATAAAACCTAGTGGGCCCTCCACAACCAAAACCATTCCAGCCATTCCTAAAGAAAACCTAGGGTGATATATAATATTCTACAAAGGTTCCATGCACTAGGATAACTTTCCAGAAACCTACAACCTCCAGATGGGTTCCTGGATCACATAAATCCTGAAACCCAGAGGGCCCAGCCTCTCCAGAATATCAACTAGTTCATGCCCCTATTCCATATTACTGACATGAAAAAGTTAAAATGGGCATAGTGAGAGAATGATCAAAGGTGATGACAGAGTTATGCAGGGGTAGTGTTTAACAAATGAGTATGAGTGCTGAATCATTATATTGATATTTTTTAGTCTCCATTATCTTAGAGCAGCTAGAAGTAAAAACCTAACATTGTGGCATTGTAACCTATCCCAAACTCTGAAATCTGTTCTGCAACTAATTGTTGTGACGTGCTTTGAAATTTATTGCTTTTTTGTATATATATATATATATATATTACTTTTCACAAAAAAAGAAAAAAAAGTTCATGGTGATGATAAAAAAAAAGAAGTATTCCTTCTAGTCTCCAGTGTTTTGGAGCAGCTAGAAGGAAAAATCTCAGATGATGGAATGGTAGCCCATGACAAACTCGGATCTGTTCTGTAACCACTTGTTGAAGAATGCTTTGAACATTATTGCTTTTTTTCTTTCTTTGCATTGTATATATGTTATACAAAAAAGAAATACTTAAAAAAATATCTAATGGGCCCAACATGGATGCGCAAAACCAAAAACCAAGCTCGTATCTATTTCCTGTAAATGCCCTACTGGGCCAAAAAAAAAAAAAATACAAATTTAAAAACAGCCCATCAGTTGTCAGCAGCTAACTTACTCATTCCTAAGCAACCACCTGCTCCCCAGTTTGTGAGACCACACCCCCACCCCAGTAAAATAGAAACTTAATGCCAGCGAATCAGAACATTTTTTCACTTGCTTCTGCAATTGCCCTATATGAGTTTCTCCTTTCCACACCCTGGGTGAAGCGCTCTTCTGCTTTCTGAATGGGATGCTGCCCGATTCATGAATCATTCAAGAAAGCTTTGAGATCCTAAAGTGCATGAGAAGTTTTTCTTTTATCAACTTCCCCCCAGAGACAACTTCCTTTGCTTCCTCCCACCCTGACCCAGCCCCACCTAGTCCCCCTTTTACATCTTTCTTGACAGGGGCTGCCAAACCAGTTTGCCCTCCCTTGTTCCTGGGGGAAGAACAGTCTCCTGCCAAGAACAGGCCCTTCTTAAGTTGAAGAATTCACTCACTGTTCTCAGCTCGGCACAGACTCCACTATTACTCTTGTTCTAGTTGGTCACCTCCCTTGGCATGAAAAGAGCTCAGATAGTGCCTTATGCTATCCTGTCACGCTAACCCCTTGGACAGGAATTTTGGCTCTCTGAACAGATCAATTATATAAGTCTCTGTCAAGAACTTTATGGCTTTAAACAGTGTTGAGGGTTTAGGCCTGTCAGCCTGAATACTAGATGTTCTTGCCTCTTCTCCAGGGGGCAGCATGGCTCATTGCACTGATGATGGCTCACAGCTTAGATTTAGGTGTGTGTACACAGCCCCATGTACACCTGCGGATTCCTAGGACTCCCAGCCCCCCATCCCTCAATGTGACCTTGCTAGATTTCCTTCCACAGGTGTCCTCATAAAGCAATATCTTATCTTGGAGACAGGACTCTGTCAGAACACTCCAAAACTAGAATAGTAATTTCCAAATGCCTTCAGGGTCAAGCCAAGGCAGAGTTATTTCTCAAAGTAATAATCTGCGTTTTCTGTGTATCACCCTTTCTCTCTGGGATCTCAAATTCCATTTCCATCTGGTCCAGCCCACACCAAAGCATAGATGAAGACTCAAATAATCAGGGGTTTAAGGGGAAACTCAGGCGTTGGCATACTGAATCATTTTCTCTACCCCCAAAGACTAGATGGGACTGGTTTAGGGAAGAGGGATATGTGAGAAAAGGTACCCTGGGCTTCAGAGAAAGGCATGGAGAGAACTGTGCATCCTTGAAGTGGGGGGCTAGGGGAGAAACAAACCTAAGTAGTAAGGACCAGGAACCAGAGTGGACCTTCCTCAAGCTGGCCACTGCCAAACAGTCCTGTACAACTGGAATCCTCAAGCAGCAATGCAGGTGATGCTGACACCTTGTAGGGAATGAGGATAGGAATGGAAAACTGTACTTCCAACCAACATGGAGATGAGCCACTAGGAAATGGACCACCTGGAGGGGCAAAAGAGTGGATTGTGAGATGAGCAGAGATGGAGAGGGCAGACAAAAGCTTTGCCTCCATGGAAGTGCAGTTGGGAAGATGCATCAGTTTGGAACTGCATAAACCCAAAGAAAGCATGTTATTGAAGTTAATCCAGTTCCATGGGTGCGAATCCATTGTAAGTAGGACCTATTGATGAGGTTGCTCCAGATGAGGCATGACCCACCTTAACTAAGATTGGGTCTTTATCCTATTATTGGAGTCCTTTATAAGACAGTGAAATTCAGACAAAGAAAGAAAACGATGGAATCAAGAAGCTGAAAACAACAAAATCTGAAAGAAAAGGGAAGTGCCAGTAGACACAGCCATGTGCTTGACATTGGCAGCAGGAAAGCATCGCCCTGATGATTTGGACATTCTCTCGGCCTCAAACTGTAAGTTAATAAATTTGCATTGTTTAAGCCAACCCATTTCATGGTATGTGCTTTGAATAGTCTAGAAACTAAAATAGGAGGTCCCTAATGGGAGAACCTGTGAAAGACTCACAGAAGCACATTAGGGAGAGACAGTAAGTGTGCTGTCTGCCACTCAACACCAGCTTACACTGAGTCTTAACATAATGTTGGTCCTTCTCCCTTAATTCCCACTTGTCCTCAGCCCAACCTTGAAGGGTCAGAAACAGCCACCAGTAAGATGGGAGTACTAAGTAAAAGAAAGAAGAAGGAAGCCAAACATGCTTGAGAGGATGGCAAGGGGGAAAAAGCTTTCTATTGGATAAGAGTTCAAAGTATTGTTTATAAATTGGACTGGACTATAAATGATATCTGTATGGCTAGTATGATGCAGGATCTCGACTGGCTAAATATAAAAATGACATGTTTTCATCTTTCTAATAACTTCTACTGACTGTGCTTTCCTACTGGGTAGTGAGCTCCCTGAAAGATATCTTAGTTCAAAATGCAGTATGTGTCATTTAATTTGAATGGCCTTCTTAAACAATGAATGAACATGGACAACTTTGTACAGAGAGTCAATAATAGAAGAGTACAGGAGGAAAACTACCATTGCATGCTAAGGCCTATTGTTAACAGGAAGACATCAACAGAACCACAGCAATACCAGGGGTAAATAATGGAGGTGTGGACAGAGTTAAGGGGAGGTTTAGATTTTCTATTCGGTGAAGGTCTGTTTGTTATTTTCCTCTTTGGAGCAATGAGAGTTGTCTAAAATTGAGTGTTGAAGATTGTACAACTAAGTGAGGATACTGTGAGACATGGATTATTTATTTGGGACATTATCCATGATGCCCAATAGATGGAGGTGGCTGAAGGGTACATTGATTGGGAAGCAGAAGGGTGAACTGTGGTATATACATACGATGGAATATTGCACGGCTACAGAAAATAATGAAGTCGTGAGACATGCAACGAGATGAATGAGCCTTTGGGACATTATGTTATGCAAAATAAGCCAGAAACAAAAGAACAAACATTGTATTGGTCGCTTTTAGAAAATACTTATAAGAAAATTGGGGCTTAGATTGTAAGCTCTTATTGCAGTCACATTTAGTTCAGAGTTGTGTTATTTCTAGATTCTGAGATGCTGTGCTATATGTGCATAACCTGGTATTTCCCTGGAACTTTGGGTACCTGTGTGATGCCTAAGACTCAGCTGGAGTTCTGAAGCTCTGAAAGTCAAGCATTGCTGTATACAACAACTGCTAAAGAAACTGAAAAAGAGATCAGATCTCAATTAGAGATAAGAATGAAGCTGCTCTGGTTGGGACTAGTAAATCAGAGTACAGGGTGAAAGATAATATTGTTTGTATTTTAGAGCTTACCCACTTGTATGAGACCAAAGAAAGAGAGATTTATTTTGTTCAAAACCTAAATGTTCTTGTTTTGAAATCTAACACAATCTAACTCAATCTGCCTGAATAGCTCATTTAAACAACCCAGACACATGGAGCCTAGAATGAGAATGATGGCTTGTCATTCTATACAGCTTAATGTAATACACAGATACATCCCAGAATATGTTGGGTAGATAATTAAAAAGTACTAGCAAAGTCCATTGAGGGACTGGAGGAAAAAAATGGAACTATTGAAATTTCCCACCTGGGAAGCCCCTGGTACTCTCTCAAACATTAGGGACTCCCAAGTTAATAGGCCAAGCCCTAGATCTTGGGGTTTGCTCTTATGAAACTTAGTTCTGTAGCAGAGAAGCTAAGCTTACCTATAATTATGCCTAAGAGTTACTTCCAGAGACCCTCTTTTATTGCTCAGATGTGGCCATTTTCTCTATCTCTAAACCCATCTCTGCAAGGAAAATCATAACTTTCCCCACTACATGGGACATGACATCCATGGGTGAAGATCTCCCTGGCAATGTGGGACATGACTTCCAGATATGAGTCTGGCTCTGGCATCGTGGAATGGATAATGCCTTCCTGATCAAAAGGGGGAAAAGAAATGTAACAAAATAAGGTATCAGTACCTAAGAGAATTCACATAGAGTTGAGAAGCTATTCTGGAGGCTACTCTTATGTAAGCTTCAGCTAGACATTTTTAATTGCCATGGTTTGCTGACCCCCAACCAACATAATTCCTGTTAACCTTAAAGATCACCTACGACTCTATATGAGATTCCACAAAAGTTGCACCACTAAGTTTACTTTCTAGAAACCTATGATCTCCAGATTGTTCCTAGGTCAGTAAGTCCTAAAACCCAGAGGGGACAGCTTCTCCAAGAAGATCAACTAGTTCTATCCTCTTATCCCATGTTGTTGACACCCCTTGGCCATCACCCAAACATTCCTAAAGATTGGGAGAAGGATCAAAGGAGAAGATGGCATCATAACAGAGAAGACAGAATACCAGAATCATTATATTGCTATTTCTTTTAGTCTCCAGTGTCTTGATGGAGTTAGAAGGAAAATCTGAAATTGTAGAACTGCAACCCATATCAAACTTTGAAATCTGTTCTATAACTATTTGTTAAAATGTTCTTTGAAATTTATTGCTTTTTTGTATTATATGTTATATTTTACAATAAAGATGTTAAAAAAAAAAAAGAATGAATGAACAAAGGAGCCACTCATTTACTATCTAAGAGTTTCAAGAGGACCAGCCTGAAATTTCATCCAAGGGTGGGGAAAGATTCAATCCAGAGTTCGAGTTTAAAGTTATACCTTACTGTGATTAGTTTGCTCAACAAACTGGTTTCAATTACCAAGTAAGTAAGAATATTTTTTCACTTATTTGTATTTCTTCCTCCATGAATTATTGGTCCATGTTATTCTTCCATTCTTCTAATAAGTATTTAATGATTTTCTCATTAATTTGCCTGATATCAATGAGCATTTATATAGTAAGGATATTCACTCTTTGTAATATTGGTGGATAATATTCCTTTCTGGTTTGTCCTTTGCTTTTAAATTAAGGATTTTGATGCTTATAAAATATTTATGAATACAAATTTCATTTTTTTAACTTTAGAAAGTCTTTCCAGTCCAAAGACCTGATCGTCATCAAAATATTAATAATGATTTTCTTTGGTGGATAGAATTATGAATGAGATTTGTTTTTTATCATTATACTTTCTGTGCTCTTTTTAAAATAGCAAGCAGGCAGCCCTTTCATAACTGGAAAAAATAGCCACTGTTAACAAGTCTAGGGCAGCACTGTGCTGTGCACACATCACCTGCATTCTGCCGTGCACGCATCACCTGCATTCTGCTGTGCACGCCTTACCTGCATTCTGCTCCATGCTTTCCTTGATGCCATCCAGGAGCTCCTGAGCATCTTCCACGTTCTCTTCTTCTTCCTCCTCTTCACCCTCCTCTTCTTCTCCTATATCCTTCGGGGTGACAATTGCCTCCTGCACCACAGAACATTCAAATAGGCTGATGCCTACATTGGTATGCTACTCACACACCACCTGGGATGGGGTGCTAATAAAAGGAGCTGGGCACCCACATAGGGAAAGGTACCCAATGTCAGTCATCACATAAGGATTTTTAGGAGGCCTGTGTCTACAAAGATGGACGAAGAGTCTCAAGACTTTTCTGAGTCTCTTTTAGGAGAATGATACATGTCTGTGCCAATGACAGAACTGATTAAGAGTTAACAATTTTTCAGATATAAGACTGCAACCTACCTGAAGGAATCACATTTTGTAGAGATCAAGGCTTTTAATCATCATTTATGAAAGTGTACCTTATTAGCTACAATTTGTACCAAAAGGATAACAAATTTAATAAACATACTGATAATACCTTGAGAAACATATTTTAAGAATAAAAAATCCTAAAACTATTCCAGTCAAGAAGAGAATACAAGATATAATTTGAGCAATAGCTAGAAACAGACTAAATATCAAGGACAACCCATGAAAGATGTTTCCCTCTCACAGAGGAAAGCTCTGTGGGATTCTATGCTTTCACAACTGGGACCAACAACAAAATCCAATTAAGACAGCAAATCTCTTAGCAGACTGACATGTAAAATTAGTGGCTTCTTATGACAAAACTAAGAAAAGCAATTTTTAAGAAATCAAA